>NC_140998.1:75063247-76263247 GCF_052327205.1 Somniosus microcephalus | reverse complement strand
CAATATTTTTGCACCCAATCTCAGTATTGAGTGCTTTCAGGTCACGTCATATGGATAATATAGAAATAAAGCTTCCTCTATTCTGCTCCAACAATGTGCCTCAACCGCAACCTGAGGGGAGGAGGTTGCTGCATGTGTGGTGTAGTGTCCGAGTATCTGCACGGACTGCAGGAGAACAATAATAACAGGTATTTACTGAACAGAGGCTAAACTTAAGACTGAAGTACAGAAGCCTGCTATGGCTTTATATACAGGTGTGGTCACTGCCGGTACTGCAGTATAAAATCAGTTCTCTCTTAAAGGTACATACACAACAATTCCTCCCCTTTTAGATAAACAGTACATAACATTCATTTAACAACTAAATAATAACTAATTACAATTACAATTTTCTCTGTACTATATACATCAACTGAAATAATCATTTATAAGTTCAGTCTTTGAGGAGGCTTCCTGATCCTGACTGGATAGCGCCTTTCTCGAGTATCCTGTTCTTGTGGCGGAGTCTATTCTGGCTCGTCATTGGTTGGTTCGTCAGCTTCCAATACCACTGCTTCTGAGGTAGACGCAATCTGTACTTCGGGTTCATTACCAGGTGCACGTGCTCGTGGTATGGGTTTGGCTTGTTCCTGTGACTCTAGAATCTGGTCAGCATGGCATCTCATGATGCTCTCTCCAACGTCCACCGTGTACATTAGTGGTCCCTGCTGTGTGCATATCATTCCTGGCTGCCATTTTTCTGTTCGGTAGTCGCGGGCCAAGACTGGTTGCCCTATCTTGAAGCTCCTGGTTGGCTTCTCGTTGATGTGCTGGAATTGCTTATCCTCAACATCTCGTCTTATGTTTGGTTTGAGCAAATCCAGGTGACATCTTAGCCTTCGGTTGAAGAACATTATGGCTGGAGCTTGGTTGGTGACTGCATGTGTCGCATTCCGGTAAGCAAAGAAGAAATTATCCACCTTGTGTTGTAGTGGTATGTCGTCGTTATATATCATCTTTATTGCCTTTTTAAAGGTCTGACCAAACCTCTCAGCCAATCCATTTGTGGCTGGATGATATGGGGCAGATGTGTAATGTTTCACCCCATTATTCCTCAGAAACCTCCGGAAACCCTCGGACACAAACTGTGGCCCATTGTCGGAGCAAATCTGTTCTGGCAAGCCATTCCTGGCGAAGATGGTCCGTAGGACTGCAATAGTTTTCTCCGTGGTGATGGAGGACATTTTGATGACCTCTGGCCATTTCGAATGGGCATCCACGGCGATTAGAAACATTGAGTCCATAAATGGACCAGCAAAATCAATGTGTACCCGTTGCCATGGAGATGAGGGCCACTCCCATGGGTGTAGCGGGGCCTGTGGTGGAGCGTTTTGGACCTTCTGGCATCCTGTGCATCTCTTGGTCATATCCTCGATTTCTTTATCGATTCCCGGCCACCACACAAACGCCCTGGCTAGGCTCTTCATTTTTACCCCTCCCAGATGACCCTCATGAAGCTCATTGAGCACTCTATCTCTCAACTTGGGTGGAATTACCACTCGGGATCCACACATCAAGGTCCCCCGGCACACTGACAGCTGTTCTCTCCTTGGCGAGAATGCTGGCAACAGTGAGTCACCATGTGCTGGCCATCCCTTCACCGTCAAATCATAGACCCGAGAGAGTGTCGGGTCATTTCGGGTTTCCTTCTCTATACTTGAGTTTGTAACAGGTAGACATTCGACTATGGTCGAATGGAATATCTCAACAGGGTCCACTGCAGGTGCTTCTTCTACCGTAGGCAACGGTAGGCGCGACAGCCCAACAGCGTTTCCATGCTGTTTCGTACCCTTGTACTCTATGTCGTACTGATGTGCCCCTAGAAAAAGTGACCATCTTTGCAGCCGTTGCGCCGTCATCACCGGAACGCCCTTCTTCGGGTTAAAAATGGAGACCAGGGGCTGATGATCAGTCAGTAGGGTGAATTTCTGCCCGTGCAGGTAGCGATTGAACTTCTTCACCCCCCACACCAGGCTGAGGGCCTCCCTGTCAATCTGGGCGTAGTTACGCTCGGCTGAAGTTAACGAGCGCGACGGAAAGGCTATTGGCCTCTCTGAACCGTCAAGGAATTTGTGTGACAGCATCGCTCCAATGCCGTAGGGAGGCGCATCACATGCCAACCAAATCGGTAGTGTTGGATTGTAGTGGGCCAATACTTCTTTTGAAGTGATTAGGCATTTACATTTCTGAAAGGCACGCTTCCACTCATCACTCCATTTCCATGTTACTCCAGTTTGCAGCAGGACGTTCAGTGGGTGCAGAATTGCAGATAAATTCAGCAAGAACTTATGGTAGTAGTTCACCAACCCAAGAAACGACCTCAGTTGCGACACATTTTCCGGTGCTGGAGCCTTGACTACAGCCTCAATCTTGTCTGGCGACTTATGCAACCCTTCCTCATCAATCATGTGGCCACAATACAAGATTTGTCTCCTGAAGAACTCGCATTTGGGGCGGTTGGCTCGTAGCCCATATTCTTGTAATCTAGTGAGCACCTGCTCCAGTTTGGCAAGGTGTTCACTGTCATTTCCGCCCATCACCAGGATGTCGTCCAAATAACACTGGGTCCCCGGGATCCCTTGCAGGACTTGTTCCATCGCCCTCTGCGAAATAGCCGGGGCTGATGCTACCCCGAATACCAGTCGATTGTACTGGTAAAGGCCTTTGTGAGTGTTTATCGTGAGGTATTTCCTAGATGCTTCTTCCACCTCCATTTGTAGATACGCTTGGGCCAGATCAATCTTTGTAAAGCGTTTCCCTACAGATAGTGAGGCGAAAATATCTTCTATCCGTGGAAGTGCATATTGTACTGTGTGCAGGACTGGGTTCACAGTTACCTTGAAGTCCCCACAGATGCGAACCTTCTTCGGCTCCCCAGGCGTGCTGCTCAATGATTTCTTCATTACAGGAATGATGGGTGTGGCCCACTCGCTCCAGTCCACCTTGGACAGCACACCCGAATGCTCCAGACTCTCCAGCTCTGCTTCAACGACTGGGTGGATCGCATACGGTACCGGTCTGGCATTAATAAATTTTGGGTTTGCGTTATCTTCGATTTTTATCGTTGCCGTTACTCCTTTTAGAGTCCCAAGTCCTTGTTGGAACACCTCTTTCGCGTCAGTTAGAATTTTGACAGTCGTCCAGGTGTGACGTCATCATCCTTTTTGTCAGTCACAGTTAGCGCCTGAATGGAATGCCAATCCAATTGTATTTTTCGGATCCATTCACATCCCAATAATGGTGGTCCTCCATCTTGTAGTATATATAGATACAGTTTCTGTGTCTCCTTGCCGTTGTATTTAACTGGCACCCTTATTTTTCCTCTGGGGTAGACTTTTTGCCCCGTGTATGTCTTCAATACAATGGACGTGTCCTTCAAGGGTATGTGTGAGAATAGCCGCTCATAGTCTCGTCGATTCATGACAGTTAGGGCTGATCCTGTATCCAATTCCATCTTTACTTGGGACCCTGCTATCATGAGGGTGACCCAAATGGTTCGGTGATCCTCCTTTGCGATCACGTTGTGTAACTTTAGACAACTTAGTCTCCTGCTCCCGGAGTCATTATCACTCTCCTGATCTTCCGAACTACTGTCTGTCATTTTTTTTACTTTCTTGTACTTTTCCTTAGTAGTTCTTTTAGTGTTGGTTTTCTTTCCTGACCTGCAGACTCTTGCTATGTGTCCCATTTTCCCACATTGCCTGCATACTTTGTCCTTAAACCAGCAGCCCTTCTGATCATGGGTTGTTCTGCCGCAGCGATAGCACATTTCTGCTCCATACGCCATTTCGTTAGCGCTGTATTCTTGTGGTTTCTGTTGTATTTCCGCAGCTCCCCGTGCTGCTGCTTCGTAGGATACTGCCACGCTGAAAGCCTGTTCTAGCGTCAGGTCCTTTTCCGAAAGTAGTCGTTTCTGGGTTCCTTCACTCTGGAGCCCGCAGACAAACTTATCCCTTAAGGTGTCTGCCAGTCCTGCTCCGAACTGGCAGTGCTTCGATAACTTGCGTAGTTCCGTAAGATAGTCAGCATTGCTCTCATCTTTGTGCTGGTTTCTTTTATGGAACTTGAATCTTTCTGCTATCAGCAGCGGTGTAGGGTTTAGGTGTTCCTGTAAGATATTAACAATCTGTTCAAAACTTTTCTCCATTGGTTTAGCTGGGGTAATTAAATTCCACAATAGGCCGTAGGTTCTCGCGCCCATCAAATTTAATAATACCGACACCTTCTTTCCATCGGCCACCTCATTTGCATGCAGTACACTTCAATTCTTTCCACATACGTGGTCCAGTCTTCTACCTCGTTGTCGAAAGCAGTGATACTGCCACTCTTCGGCATCTTGGGTGATTTAAAATGGCGCCTCCCACGCTTTTTCTTCTTCCCCAATGGAATAAAATGGCACCTCCCGTGCTTTTCCTTCTTCCCCTTGCTGCCACGCTGCTCCTAGCGTTCTACAGGGTAATGGCGGCGACCCGCGGCTTCGGCGCATCTCACTTTTCCTTCCGCTCGTTTTATTTTCTCTACGCTGCCCGGTTCTTGAGCACCGACCACGCCCTGTGCGCTCCACCCTCGCTCTCTCTCTTTTCCTCCCGACGACGCTGCACGGCCCCTTTGCAGAGCCGCTCGATCGAGCTCGAGCCCGCCGCCGTCCGGAAGGGTCAGCGCCACTACCTGCTACCAGCACGATTTGCTGGAACACCTTGACTGGGGAGCCAAGCCCAGCTCTCCACAGCCTCCCCTGCAATTCTCCGAACTCCGACGGATCCTTGGGTGGTTGCCCGTGGTCGACGCCCGTTGCTCTGACTTCAACCTCCAAGAAGCTTCTTCTCAGGGAAAGATCCCCGTGAGGTGATGCAGTACTGCAGGTGAGTTCGAACCTGCTCGTCGCCAGTGTAGTGTCCGAGTATCAATAATACACGGACTGCAGGAGAACAATAATAACAGGTATTTACTGAACAGAGGGTAAACTTAAGACTGAAGTACAGAAGCCTGCTATGGCTTTATATACAGGTGTGGTCACTGCCGGTACTGCAGTATAAAATCAGTTCTCTCTTAAAGGTACATACACAACATGTGGTATTCCCATTTCCTACATCAAACATCCTTTTGGCTTGAGTAAATCTGTGTTGAATTATTATATGTTTTGTGCTACGGACTTGTGGCATGGAGGAGACTTTCATACCACCAATCTGAGCTGGATTCAAGCCCAGGTCAGCGAGATCAAAGAACAGTTCTCTGAGTCACTGTGCTACCCAGTCCCTAACAGATCCTCATTTTAACACTGGAAGTCAAAGTGATCCAAATGTCATCCTGTGCAGCTGGAAGGGTGTACATTTGTTGGGTTGGACGAAGTAAATGTTCCTAATAATCATATTTGAGATTATTTTCAGAGGATAGTAATTAGTGATGGAAATCACTGAACCAAAAAATGCTAGAGCACACTGATATCAAAAGCATTTAGATTATGTTTTTCATAAATTAATTTATAAATTAATTCAATTTCAAATTTGGTGCCTCCCTCATCACTTGCAAGGAAGCACAATACCAATGCTAGTCACATGTGAGGCTGAATTTTCCTCTTCACTTATGTTCTGGGACATGAGGGGTTAATATTCCTCTGGTCAAAAAAGGCAAAAAGTATGTTTCTCAATCATTTCATTGAAATGCTATCAAAATTACAGAAGCGCACAGCATTCCTAAGTAGCAAATATGAGAACGCATTATCAAAACATATTCGACTGCAGAATAAATAAGAGCATAATTAATATTTATAATTTCTCTGATTGTAAATATTGACCTAATGTCTGTGGTGGTATTGGTTTTGACTCATGAGATCTGCACTCCTGGACTTCTCATTTCATCTCCAACTATGGCCAGCATGCTCTCAGTCAAAATTTTCAATGTTCTCATTACTTTCCTGTCTATCTTATCCCTACAAACAGTAGGTTTGACCCAGAGTAAAATACTTACCCTTTAATGTGCCTCTCCAGCTATAAAATGCTGCAGAGTCTCTTCATTAATGACCTTTGACAAGGCTTTAAGAAGTTAAATTAGCCTTTTTAAGAATTTTTTTTTCACTCCCATATTAAGGGACATGAATGTGCAGAGCAGCCTGATTACACACCATTAATCATTGATAATATTTCTGGCAACTACCACTCTTCGGTCATATCTAATTTTTTGCGAAGATTCAGAGAAATGTTAACCACAAGATTATCAACAAGGACTGCTACAGGTTTAAAGGTTATTGATATTTTATACTGGCCGCCTTCTAGTATTTGATCCAAGTTGTAATTTTTCATGTATGGTGGAGATTTTGAGGCCTTCCACCCAGCAGCAATGGGTCAAGGCCCCAAAAATGGTGAGGGATGAATTACCGGCTCATTGCCATTGACAGTGTGGCCATCCTTATCTTCCTCAGGATCTATCGCTGTGTGGCTGGAGCACCCACCTAAGTCAGGTGATAGGCCATTTTAGCATGCAACTCGGGGTCCTACAATGAACATAGGACCCTGATTGTCATTTAGGACTCAATTGGGCAGAGCGTTCACCATGCATGCTGCACACAGTTTCAGCTCGGAGGCAGACTCCATCTGAAGTACTGCGTTCAGTTTGGTCAACGCACCTCAGGAGCGATATATTGGCCTTGGAGGGGGAGCAGTGCAGATTCACCAGAATGATACCAGGGCTTAGAGTATTAAATTATGAGGACAGGTTGCATAAACTTGGCTTATATTCCCTTGCATTTAGAAGATTGAGGGAGTGACCTGATCGAGGCGTTTAACATGTTAAAAGGATTTGATAGGGTAGATACAGAGATGCTATTTCCTCTGGTGGGGGAATCAAAAACAAGGGGACATTATCTTAAATTTAGGACATTCAGGAGCAAAATTAGCAAGCACTTTTTCACACAAAGGATAGTAGATATCTGGAACCCTCTTCCCCAAAAGGTTGTGGATGCTAGGATAACTTAGAGTGTTCAAGAACATAAGAACATAAGAAATAGGAGCAGCAGTAGGCCATATGGCCACTCGAGCCTGCTCCGCCATTCAATAAGATCATGGCTGATCTTCTACTTCAACTCCACTTTCCCGCCCTATCCCCATATCATTTGATTCCCTTAGTGTTAAAAAATCTATAGTCTTGAATATACTCAACAACTGAGCATTCACAGCCCTGTGGGGTAGAGAATTCCAAGACTGAGATAGATAGAGATTTGTTAGGTAAGGAAATCAAGGGATATGGAGCAAAGGCAGGTAAATGGAGTTGAGGTGCAAATCAGCCACAATCCAATTGAATGGCGGAGCAGGCTCGAGGGGCTGATTGGCTTACTCCTGTTCCTAATTATTATGTCCGTGTATAATTGAGACACGGACAGCAGGAGTTGATTATAACAAGTCTTTACTGAATGGAGACAACCTGGAGACTGAAACTACAGAAGCCTGCTAGGGCCTTTTATACAGGGGTGGTCACTGCCGGTACTGCAGTCTGAGACCAGTTATTCCCTTAAAGGTACATACACAACAATTCCTCCCCTTTTAGATAAACAGTACATAACATTCATTTAACAACTAAATAATAACTAATTACAATAACGGTTGCTAGATACATTGGTTGAAGTTAGGCAATTATAAGTTCAGTCTTTGAGGAGGCTTCCTGATTCTGTCTGGATAACGCCTCTTTGGGATATCAGGTTCTTCTGGCGAGGTTGAGTCGGGATCAATGTCGTTGTTTGGTTCGTCTGCTTCCAATATCACCGATTCTGCGGTAGATGCAATTGGTACTTCGGTTTCATCGCCAGGTGTATCAGATCGTGGTGCGGAGTTGATGTTTTCCAGTGACTCTGGAATCTGGTCAACATGGCGTCTTACAATGCTCTCGCCAACGTCCACGGTATACATTAGAGGTCCTTGCTGTGTACAGATCGTTCCTGGCTGCCATTTCTCTGTGCGGTAGTCCCGGGCCAAAACTGGTTGACCTATCTTAAAACTCCTGGTCGGCCTTTCATTCATATTCTGAAACTGCCTGTTCTCCACATTTCTTCTGACGTTTGGCTTAACCAAATCCAAGCGGTATCGTAGTCTTCGATTGAAGAACATCATGGCTGGAGTTTGGTTGGTAACCGCATGTGTCGCATTCCGGTAGGCAAAAAAGAAGTTATCCACCTTGTGTTGTAGGGGTATATCTTCATTACACATTGCCTTGATAGCCTTCTTGAATGTTTGAACAAACCTCTCAGCCAATCCATTAGTGGCTGGATGATATGGGGCGGATGTGTAATGCTTAACACCATTGTTCTTTAAGAACCTCCGGAACTCTTCAGACACAAACTGTGGTCCATTGTCAGAGCAAATCTGTTCAGGCAGCCCATTCCTGGCGAATATGGTTCGTAAGACTGTGATAGTTTTTTCTGTGGTGGTTGAGGACATTTTTATTACCTCTGGCCACTTTGAATGTGCATCCACCGCAATTAAAAACATCGAGTCCATAAAGGGGCCAGCAAAATCAATGTGCACCCTTTGCCATGGAGATGAGGGCCACTCCCATGGATGTAGAGGGGCTTGTGGTGGGGCGTTTTGGACCTTCTGGCATCCTGTACAGCTCTTGGTCATCTCTTCGATTTCTCCATCGATTCCCGGCCACCACACAAACGCTCTGGCTAAGTTTTTCATTTTTACCCCTCCCAGATGACCCTCATGAAGCTCATTGAGCACTCTATCCTTCAATTTGGGTGGAATTACTACTCTGGAGCCACACATCAAGGTTCCTCTGCACACTGACAGCTGTTCTCTTCTCGGCGAGAATGCTGGCAGCAGTGGTTCGCCATGTGCTGGCCATCCCTTCACCGTTAAATCATAGACCCAGGAGAGTGTCGGGTCATTTCGTGTTTCCTTTTCTATGTTTGCATTCGTCACAGGGAGACATTCGACTATAGTCGAGTGGAATAACTCCACTGGATCCACTGCCAGTTCTTCTTCCACCGTCGGCAACGGTAGGCGCGACAATCCATCAGCATTCCCATGCTGTTTAGTTCCTTTGTACTCGATGTCATATTGGTGTGCCCCTAGGAAAAGGGACCACCTCTGTAGCCATTGTGCCGTCATTATCGGTACGCCCTTCTGAGGGTTGAAAATGGAGACGAGAGGTTGATGATCAGTTAGTAGAGTAAATTTCTGACCGTGCAGGTAGTGATTGAACTTCTTCACCCCCCACACCAGGCTGAGGGCCTCTCTGTCAATCTGGGCGTAGTTACGCTCGGCTGAAGTTAACGAGCGTGACGCAAAAGCTATCGGCCTCTCTGAACCATCAAGGAATTTATGTGACAGTACCGCCCCAACACCGTAGGGAGACGCATCACACGCCAGTCCTATCGGTAGTGATGGGTTGTAGTGGGCCAATACTTCTCTTGAAGTGATTAGGTCCTTACTCTTCTGAAAGGCCTGCTTACATTCATCGCTCCATTTCCATGCTACTCCCGTTCATAGTAGGGCGTTCAGTGGATGCAGAATTGTGGACAAATTCGGCAAAAACTTATGGTAGTAATTCACCAGTCCGAGGAATGACCTCAGTTGTGACACATTTTCAGGCGCTGGAGCCTTAACTACCGCTTCAATTTTGTCAGGGGACTTATGCAACCCCTCTTCATCAATCACGTGGCCACAATACGATATCTGTTTCTTAAAAAACTCGCACTTAGGGCGATTGGCTCATAGCCCATGTTCACGTAGTCTAGTGAGCACCTGCTCTAGGTTGGCAAGGTGTTCACTGTCATCTTCACCTGTCACTAGGATGTCGTCCAAGTAACACTGAGTCCCTGGAATCCCTTGCAGGACTTGTTCCATCGCTCTTTGCCATATCGCCGGAGCTGATGCTACTCCGAATACCAGTCGATTATACTGGTAAAGACCTTTGTGAGTGTTTATCCTGAGATACTTCCTAGAGGATTCTTCAACCTCCATCTGCAAATATGCTTGTGCTAGGTCAATTTTTGTAAAACGCTTCCCTCCAGATAGTGAGGCGAAGATATCTTCTATCCTTGGAAGAGGATATTGTACTGTGTGAAGGACTGGGTTCACCGTCACCTTGAAGTCCCCACAGATGCAAACCTTCCTTGGCTCCTCAGACTTATTGTTTAACGTTTTCTTCATGACAGGAACGATGGGTGTCGCCCACTCACTCCAGTCTACCTTAGATAACACGCCTGCCTTCTCCAGATTCTCCAGCTCTGCCTCGACGGCTGGGCGAATTGCATATGGTACCGGTCTTGCTTTGAAAAACTTGGGAATTGCATTCTCCTCTATTTTTATCGAGGCGGTTACGCCTTTAAGAGTGCCCAGTTCTTGTTGAAATACCTCTTTCACGTCAGCTAAGATTGTTGACAATCGTCCAGGAGTGACGTCGTCATTCTTTTTACCAGCCACCGTCAGTGCCTGAATGGAGTGCCAGTCTAAACTTATCCTTCTGATCCATTTACGTCCCAATAACGGTGGTCCACCATCTTGCAGAATGTAGAGATACAATTTCCGTATTTTCTTGCCGTTGTATTCAACAGGCACCCTTATTTTTCCTCTGGGGTATACTTTTTGCCCCGTATACCTCCTCAAGACAATGGATGTCTCTCTCAAGGGTATGTGTGAGAATAGCCGCTCGTAGTCTCGTCGATTCATGACGGTTAGAGCTGATCCTGTATCCAATTCCATTTTGACTTGGGACCCTGCTATCATGAGGGTGACCCAAATGGTTCGGTGATCCTCTTTTGCGATTACGTTGTGAAGTTTGAGACAGCTTAGTCTCTTGTTCCCGGATTCACTATCGCTCATCTGGTCTTCGGAACTACTGTCCGTCATCTTTTGTACTTTCCTGTACGGTTCCTTAGTAGCCTTTTTGTTGTCGTTGGTCTTCTTCCCAGACCTGCAAACTCGTGCAATGTGTCCCATCTTTCCGCATTGCCTGCATATTTTGTCCTTGGACCAGCAGTCCTTCTGGTCATGGTTTGTTCTGCTGCAGCGATAACATTTTGCAAATCCCCGTGTCATTTCGTGGGTGCCATATTCCTGTGGCTTTTGTTGTATTTCCGCAGCTCCCCTTGCTGCTGCTTCATACGATACTGCCACGCTGAAAGCCTTATCTAGCGTCAGCTCTTTCTCTGAGAGTAACCTCTTCTGGGTTCCTTCACTCAGGAGTCCACAGACAAATTTGTCCCGTAAGGTATCTGCCAGTCCTGCTCTGAACTGGCAGTGCTTTGATAGCTTGCGTAGTTCCGTAAGGTAATCAGCATTGCTCTCATTTTTATGCTGATTTCTCCTGTGGAATTTAAATCTTTCTGCTATCAGCAGCGGTGTAGGATTTAGGTGTTCCTGTACGATAGCAACAATTTCGTTACAACTCTTCGCCTTCGGTTTGGCTGGAGTAATCAGGTCCTGCAATAGGCCGTACGTTCTTGTGCCCATTAAATTTAGCAATACCGATGCCTTTTTCTCATCGGCTATTTCGTTTGCCTCGCAATATACCTCGACTCTTTCCACATACGTGGTCCAGTCTTCTATTGCATTATCGAAAGCAGTGATATCGCCAGTCTTTGGCATCTTGAAAATCTAAGATGGCACCTCCCGCGCTTTGCCTTCGTCCCCGATGGATCAAAATGGCGCCTCCCGCGCTTTTCCTTCTTCCCCGCCGAGTTAAGATGGCGCCTCCCACGCTTTCCCGCCGCTGCCGCTGCTGCCAACGCCGCTCTCCGCGGTATTTTTATTTTTCTATCGCGCTTCAATATTTGCTCCGTTAATTGAAGAACCGTTCCCGTCGTGGAGCGGACCCTCTGCGACACTTCCCTCCCTCTTCTTAGGTCCAAACGCTGCCCGGCTGCGAAGCACCGACCGCGCCCTGTGTGCTCCACCCTCTCTCTCTCTCTTTGCTTCCCGACTCGCTGCCCAGCCCCGTTGCAGAGCCACCCGATCGAGCTCTAGCCCGCCGCAGCCCAGGAAGGATCAGTGCACTACCTGCCACCAGCCCGATTAGCTGGGAAACCACAGACTGGAGACCAAGCCTGGCTCTCGACAGTCTCTCCTGCACTTTTCAATTTGATGATTTGGAGGGCGGTTGCCCACGGTCGACGCCCGTTTCTCGAGTTTCTTTGGATTTTTTTTTTTCTTTCTTCTGGCTTCGACCTTCAATAACGTCGTCTGAGGTGCTGCCGAGTTGCAGGTAAGTTCATTTCTTACTCGTCGCCAGTATTATGTCCGTGTATAATTGAGACACGGACTGCAGGAGTTGATTATAACAAGTCTTTACTGAATGGAGACAACCTGGAAATTGAAACTACAGAAGCCTGCTAGGGCCTTTTATACAGGGGTGGTCACTGCCGGTACTGCAGTCTGAGACCAGTTATTCCCTTAAAGGTACATACACAACACTAATGGTCATATGTTCCTATGGTCCAGCTGAGGAGAAGCCTTAAGGTAAGTTTTTATTTACTTATGTGGGGCCAGGAAGAGCGAGAGTTAAAATAAGTTAAAACAAAACTAACAAGATATCTGAAATAATAACAGCAAATGCTGGAAAATAGAGCATCTAGAGAAAATAGAGAAAACATAGGATAACATTTAAGGATACCATAGTTTAGATTGTATAACCTTTTGACTGTAGGCCAATGCAGCGAAGAAATATATGTTTAAAAAACTTCTTGCACTTTGCTTAGGAAATCATTATTATGGAAGAAGAATTTTCAGCTCTTCACAATTATATCACGATATCTGTCACATCCTAAACTTCAAATTATTGTGTGGTCTGCATATTATAACTGGAAGAAACTATGTGTAAATGATTTAATATAAACTGCCAAAAACAAATAACTGTTTGTTCACTCATTATTTTACTTACAGAAAGGAAACTATTCATGTCTATTCTCTGAAAAAGTTTCAAAATATCTCCAAACAGAAGTATTGAAGATGCAAATGTCATTTATATTTTGAAGTAAAGTTTAGAATAATATAATTTAGCTACCAAAAACACTAATATAAATGGTTTATTTCTGTAGCTTAAGTTAAAATTTTGCCTGCATTTTGTTTAAAAATGTCACAGACCTGTGCTCTGAACCATTCTGCCTGGGTGCCATGATTGATAGGAACCAGTAGAACAGAGGTTAGTCAAGGGAGAATCTCAATGTCAATGATCAAAGTGAAAATTCTTACCAAACCCAAGTAAATTTGCTAAATTCTGAATTTCAATCTAAAGTATTAATGTGTGGGCTTCTGCCACTTTAAGCATGCTTGGCCCAACATAGATTTCAAACGGAGGGTGAGAAATGCTGGGTGACATTTATAAATATACAGCTACCCTTTTTGTACTTGAAGCATGAGCTGATGCAATAATTTGAATGCACAAAGTAACTAGAGTCCAACATTCCCAGTCAGTAGTTTCACTGAGCTGCCATATTTCCCTATGGAAATCCAGGAACGAAACACTACTCATACTTGAAAAATATTTAAAACATCAAACAAGTTTTCAGTATTCTCATCTTTTGTCTGATAGCCAAAATAAACTATGCCAATGAACATATTTCATACCCCCTGATGCCTGCTTATATACTGCACCTACTAATACCTGCTTATATAATACTGCACCAACTAATACCTGCTTATGTAATACTGCACCCACTAGTACATGCTTATATAATACTGCACCCACTAGAACCTGCTTTTATAATACTGCACCTGCTAATACCTGTTGATATAATACTGCACCTACTAATACCTGCTTATATAATACTGCACCCACTAGTACATGCTTATATAATACTGCACCCACTAGAACCTGCTTTTATAATACTGCACCTACTAATACCTGCTTATATAATACTGCACCTACTAATACCTGCTTATATAATACTGCACCTACTAATACCTGCTTATATAATACTGCACCTACTAATACCTGCTTATATAATACTGCACCTACTAGTACCTGCTTATATAATACTGCACCTACTAATACCTGCTTATATAATACTGCACCTACTAATACCTGCTTATATAATACTGCACCTACTAATACCTGCTTATATAATACTGCACCTACTAATACCTGCTTATATAATACTGCACCTACTAATACCTGCTTATATAATACTGCACCTACTAGTACCTGCTTCTTCACTAGTGTTCCTATTAATGCCTGCTCATATAATACTGTATTGACTGTTAGATGCGTATATAATACTGCATCCACGAATGCCTGTATGGAATTTTTGGATTTTCAACCATTTTATTACACGAGTGGGTGGTTGTTGCGGGGGTGGGGTGTGGGGGGGGGGCAGCACTTGGTATAATTTAGATTAAAATGTGCTTTTAAAATAAAGTGTGCTTTTAAGCGGTTAGATTCTCAAAGCAGCTGCATGCTGGCGTTACGGAGCAGAAGTCAAACAAATCATCTGTCCAGAGGGCCTCAAACAATGGAGGCTCATTAAAAAAACTTCCCACCTTCAGGATTAGAATATTGCATACTGCACCCATTAATGCCTGCTTATAAAATACTACATCCACTAATACTTGATTATATAATTCTCCAGAGCTATTTTCTCTGTTTTATGTTGCACCATACAAGAAGATCCATGCCAAATAGTACTATAGCACTTACCCACTTACCCTGCAGAATAAACAACCCACAGCTGAATCTCTGTTATTACAAACCTCTTGTTCGAACACATTTTCCTCAATCGTGATAGAAACTGCTATCGTTTCATCAAAAGATGAAGCCTTGATTCAAAGCAGTACTCGTGAGATCTCCTTATGAGAATGGAATAATAGGGCAAGTGATTTAAAAGGTTACAGCATTCCAAGTATATCTGAGAACATGCATCTTAAAAACAATTATAATTAATTGGAGCCATATGTGATATCTGACAAAGTGGTTTACCCTCTAGCTGTTAAGATTTTGGACAAATGCAAGTACACACATTTCGCAAGAGCACAAAGCCACATAACATTAATTGATATATAAATTGCTCATTATGTAATGTGTAGTGGAAAACTACTAACAAAGTAACATAAACTACACCACTAGAACCTGCTTATATAATACTGCACCCACTAGTACATGCTTATATACTATATCCCAACCAAAAATATTAACGTAGATCCTAACCCAAAGAATTAGCAAAAAATAAACCATGAACGTTTAGCTTAATGCATCACCATGTAAAAAGTCATAGTTATCTGATGGATGGGAAATGCTTCAGTCATCATGCACAGTATCTCAATATTCTGTACAGCCACCTTTCATACAAACATACAACAATGATGGACAGGAAAAGACCCACTGGTCCATCCAGCCTGAACCGCACAGCTGCGATGCCTTGTGCTCACAATATATACACTCCCCACCCCACTCAAAAGTAATGTAATCTCCTGGGGGAGGCAAAAAAAAGATTAAAATCTCAGGTCAATTTGGGAAAAAAATGGAGTGGAAGCCCTTGCGATTCATGAAAGCAGTGGGATTGTGTGAAGGAGCCTAAAGGGCAACATGGGTGCAGTCAATGAGGCCTTAGACTTGGGGGAACCCTGCAACCTGTGCAAACCCCAAAGTCCTGTCCTGCTGCTTCCAGTTGTCCAGTGATTGAAAGTATTTAATCTAGCAAACATGGCATCAATCACCTGCTTCATGTAAGCATAAACTGTAAATTAACTGATGTTACTAATTCCCCTGTGGCAGACTGGAATGAGCCCGAGGAAAAGATTTTGTGGCTGTAGTGACCTTGGCTGCAACAGGCAATGCGGTGTAGGTCTTGTTGCAGGAGACAACACAACTCTGTGACAGCCTCTACAGAGAACAAAGGTGGAAAAATTCAGTACCTTAGCGCCTCCCGTTAGATGGCGCTAACGGAGCACTAGAGCATTATCGCCAGAGCGAGGCGAATCCAATGCCACACGCCAAATCCCGCCGCCCCCCGCAGCGCCGCCACTAAATGTTATCGCCGGGAGCCTCAACGCCAAGTGGATCGTGACGTCAGTGAATGTGCAACACTCACTGAGCGCCCAATCTGTGAAACTGATTGTCGCTACCTACCTTAGCGCCTGGAGTAAACAGTGACAGGGAGAGCTGACATGAAACAGCAGGAAGCCGGCTCCAGGGACGTTATTTAAAGGGATCATCAGTAATGACTTGCAGCTGTCAGGTTAGTGGGGTTTCAGTGTTTTTTTTGTCAGTTTCACATAGTGCAACAGTTTAATTCAGTAATTTCAAGGTTATTTTGTATGAGGAGTGTTGTGGCAAATAAAAAGTAGCTACATTTATTCTTTAAAAAAATCAAACTGCTACATTTGGTTACATTAATGGGGGCTGTACTGGCAGTCGACCTCGCCCTCCAGGATCTATGGTGGTCGGAGTGGAGGCAGCGAGAAAGACTGGAACATGTGCCCAGAGGGAGCCGGAGGGCCATCAGGGCTCTTAACAGGAGGCCTTAGCTTCCGACCCCCTCAACCATCCGCTGCCTGGACCTGTTGATGGCACCCTTTGAGTGTAATGCCAATGAGCTTGGGCTTTAAGACTTGAATTAGGATTACAATCATTTTTTTGAGCAGTCAGCATGAATTTTGCGTGCAGTTTAAAGCATTAGCACCTGGCGCTAATTCACTAACTTTTCTACTAATACCGCCCATTCCTGGGCTACAATGAATTTTTAGCCCATTGTCTCATTATGGACTGCTCTTCAGAGAACTGTAGGTAGAATCATAGAATGATACAGCACAGGAGGCCATTTGGCCCATCGTGCCTGTGCTTGCTCTTTGAAAGAGCTTTCCAATTCGCCACACTCCCCTCCTCTTTCCCTATAGCCCTCCAATTTTTCCCCTTCAAGTATTTATCTAATTCCCTTTTGAAAGTTATTATTGATTCTGCTTCCACCACCCTTTCAGTTAGTGCATTCCAGACCATAAAAACTAATTGTGCAAATTTATTTTCTCATCTCGCCTCTGTTTTTTTTGCCAATTACCTTAAGTCTGTGTCCTCTGGTTACCAATTGTTTTTTTCCCTTCTCTCCACCTTCTGACAGTAATGAGCAGCTCTAGAGTGTTAACAGCACTAATGGAAAGAATATTCATTGCTAGTGAATCTGTAACATTGCAGGTGGCCAGCAAGAATATTAAACGCCCCTCTTTTCCTGGTAAGAAGGGCGTGAATGGAAATGAACATCATGTGAGAGAAAAGTAATAGGCCTGGATCTATTAACTCTGCTGGGAAGGTAAGAATTCCTGCGCACACACCTCCTTCTAGGTGCTGTCCCTGCAACTTTTGCTTTTTTGCTCCTTCCTTCTGCTGCTACACCTCCTCCTCTTGCCAGAGTGCAATTACCTGAAGAAACCCCATGAAGAAAAAGTGCATTGCCAGAAGCCCCTTAAGAGTTCAGAACGTTTCACAGCAAATACAAGCACTTTGAAATCATCTATGTAGTAAATAATACAAGCAAAATATCACTCAAAACTTTCTAGCATTTTACTTGAGAGCAGCTGTTGGTCCCTTTAAATATTGCTGGAAATGGCCGCCTCCCAACTTGTACCACTATGGTTTATGGGTGGGATCGGGAACTGGTGGTAGAAATGCAGGCAGTGATGAAAATGCCATTATGCTCATAACTACGTCATCTGATCCTGATTTGCACCTATTATTGAGGCCCTCCCTGTTTTCAGCGGGAGCTCTGGCTGCCGAAATCGAAGTCCACCCAAAAATCGAATGTGCAGACAAGCAGTGGTAAATCACCGCTTTAATTCTACTTGTGGTTTTGGTGCCACTACTGCCCCATTTTTAGGTGTCCCCATGGCTTTCTGTATTATTCAATTAGACTATTTGACAACACCCTTCATTCTATGGCACCCGATATCCTGTCTAAAAATATTCTGTTTAACATAATGCTGTAGGAACTGGGGTTCGTAGCCGAAGAATTGAGAGCAACTCAGAAAATCAAAAACAATAAAATTTAATGAACAAACGAAGCTGTACAGGAAACTGTACAGTACAATGCAAGTAGGTCTGGTCTGCTTGAAAGCCTCTCTGGAACTACTAGAAGGTTCCGAGCTCAACTGCTAGCAGGTTCCGAGCTCTACTGCTAGAAGGTTCCGAGCTCTGACGTCATGACGTCATCACGTTCTTCCCGCCATTGAGAGATCACGTGACGGACGGCATGATGTCATCACGCGGAGTACAGGAAAGAAGCCCTAGTACAGTTAACAGATACATTAAAGGTGCAGCCCCCAGCTGTACTACATTGCTGTAAAAGGAATTATATACAATTGTGCGTAATCCTCTGGTGGTTCCGCCACATGCGCCCCCCCAGAATTGCTTTTAACAGAGAAGGTAAGGCGGAGAAGAGGCCGGCTGTGGTCGACCCGGTGAGGCGGGCACTGGCGACTCGGTGGATGACTGTGGCTGTACTGGACCGGCAGTCGACGGTGGACGACCACGATAAGGCGGCTGAGCGGTGACAACTGGTTCGCTCAGATCCAGATGCGCCGGTTTCAACCGCTCGATGGAGATGTGGTCAGGCTTACCACCGACGTCGACTGTGAAGGACTTCTCACCTGACGAGATGACGCGGAACGGACCTGTGTAAGGCGGTTTGAGCGGGTTTTTGCGAGCATCCTGCCAAATGAACACGTATTCTGCGCTCTTAAGATCCACCGGGACATGGGAGCACTGCAGGTCATGATGCGACGTAGGCACTGGGATGAAATTCCTAGCCGCTTCCTGGTGGCTGACGAGCTGCTGAGCTGGGGACCAGGGTTCCGTGTGAGGAGGAAGAAAATCGCCAGGCACTCTGAGTGGTTGGCCGTAAACCAGCTCTGCTGAAGAAGAATGCTGGTCGTCCTTAGGCGCCGTGCGAAGACCTAGCAGCACCCAAGGGAGCCTGTCCACCCAACTAGGCCCACGGAGACTAGCACGCAGTGCGGCTTTAAGGGACCTGTGGAATCTTTCACACAGACCGTTCGCCTGTGGATGGTAGGCGGTGGTACAATGAAGCTTGGTGCCCAAACCTTGAGCTACGGCGTTCCAAAACTCAGAGGTAAATTGAGGTCCCCGGTCGGAGGAGATGTCAGCCGGTACCCCGAACCGAGCTACCCACGACGAGATGAAGGCTCTGGAGACGTCTGCTGCTGTGGTGGCAACCAAAGGAATTGCCTCTGGCCACCTGGTGGTGCGGTCTACCACGGTGAGGAGGTGAGTGTACCCGCGAGAGGAAGGGAGAGGACCAACCAGGTCCACGTGCACATGGTCAAATCGACGCTCCAGAACCGGAAAAGTGGCGACTGGGGCCTTAATATGGCGTTGTATCTTGGACTTCTGGCAACTCACGCAGGTATTGGTCCAGTCACGGATGTCGAGATGCATGCCCTTCCAGACGAATTTCTTTGCCATGAGTCGTTGTGACGCTCTCATGCCAGGGTGTGACAACCCATGGATAGTGTCGAAAATTCTCCTGTGCCATTCGACAGGAACGATTGGACGTGGGACGCCCATCGAGATGTCACACAGGAGTGTGGCCCCTGCGGCCTGGAAACTGACATCAGCCACTTGTAAGCTGGAAGGTGCGGTCCGGTATGCCTGCACTTCAGGGTCTGCCTTCTGTTCTTTTGCCAAACCAACATAGTCGACCCCCAGGTGTACTGCGTGGAGCTGGGCGCAGGAGAGACAATCCACCACCAGGTTGTCTTTGCCCGAGACATGTTGTATGTCGGTCGTAAATTCAGATATGTACGTAAGATGACGTTGTTGCTGTGCCGACCATGGTTCCGCTGTCTTGGCCATCTTGGTCTACAAAAGCCGTGAATGGGCGTCCTTGCAGTAGGAAGCGAAAATGGCGGATGGCCAGAAACAATGCCAACAACTCCCTATCAAAAGTACTATACTTGCGTTCGTTCTTCCGCAATTGGCGGCTGAAGAAAGCCAGTGGTTGCCCTGTGCCGTCGACCCACTGCTCCTGTACTGCCCCGATGGCATAATCAGATGCATCGGTGGTAAGGGTAATGGTTGCGCCCGGAAGGGGATGTGCCAACATGGTCACAGCAGCCAAAGCGTTCTTAGTGTCGAGGAAAGCCTGGTCCATCTGGGGTGTCCAATTGATCGGGTCTTTGCCCGATATACCTCTGAGGGCCTCGTACAAAGGTTGCATCAACAATGCCGCCTTGGGGACGAACCGATGATAAAAATTGACCATTCCCAGAAATTCCTGGAGGGCCCTGACGGTCTGAGGAAGAGGGAACGAGGTGACTGCTTCCACCTTCGTGGCCAGCGGGACGGCGCCTTCTGAGGTGATTCTGTGTCCCAGAAAATCAATGCTGTGCAACCCAAATTGGCACTTGGCCGGGTTGATAATAAGGCCATGTTGGCTGAGACAAGAAAAAAGGGTACGCAAGTGCGTAATGTGTTCTTTCGTGCTGTTACTGGCAATAAGGCTGTCGTCTAGGTAGACAAAGATGAACGGCAGCTCACACAACACGGAATCCATGAGACGTTGGAAGGCTTGTGCTGCATTCTTCAGCTCAAACGGCATACGAAGGAACTCAAAGAGCCCGAAAGGTGCGATGACGGCAGTTTTGGGGACGTCCTGGGGATGCACGGGCACTTGATGATAGCCTTGGATGAGGTCTACTTTGGAAAAGATGGAATTCCCTGCCAGATGGGCTGAAAAATCCTGAATGTGAGGAATTGGGTACTGATCCAGTGTGGTAGCCTCATTCAGGCGTCTGTAGTCGCCGCATGGTCGCCATCTGCCGCCCGGCTTAGGAACAATGTGTAATGGCGAGGACCAAGGACTATTCGAATGTCGAATAATACCCAGGCGTTCCATTGTATGGAACTCCGCCTTGGCGGCCGCGAGTTTACCGGGTTCCAGCCTTCGAGCTCTCGCATAAACGGGGGATCCTGTCGTGGTAATGTGGTGCGCCACACCGTGCCTCACGACTGAAGAAGAAAATGTGGGCCTGGTGAGCTCAGGGAACTCACTGAGAAGACGAGAGAACTCATTTGGAGATGGGACTGCACAGGCAACTGACCAAGACATCGCGGTGCTTCGGTGGCAGGGGACCGAGTGAAAAGTGGAGGCACTGATTAGCCAGCAGTGTCGGACGTCGACGAGAAATCCGTTTGCGCAGAAGAAATCTGCCCCCAGGATGGCCTGTGAGACTTTCGCTGTGATGAACTCCCAAACAAAACATTGGCCGCCAAAACTCAACTGGACCCTGCGCTTTCCGAACGTGCGAATGGCCGCACCATTGGCTGCCTCGAGGGGGGGACCTTGACCGCCGGATTGAAGATCTAGCTTCGATGCTGGTAGGATACTGCACTGGGAGCCAGTATCACAGAGAAAACGTTGCCCTGACAGGGAGTCTGTAATGTATAGGAGTTTCCCTGCGGACCCAATGGCCATCGCAACTCTGGCGCGTCCCTTAGGCCTTATTGATCTTCTCAGAAACCGCTGGCTTGAGGTAGGTTTTTTTTTTGGTGAGAAACTGCAGGGCGGATGGCAATTTCTGGCCTTCATGCCGAAACGAGCGTGATATGCACACCAGCCTACAGGAGGAGGAGTCAGATTCGCTCTTGTGGGGGATGGGCGCCTCGTGGCTGCACAACATGGCTGTGTGCAGGAGCATATTTTATCCGCCTCTGCGGCGAGTTCAGCATAGTTTTGGCGCCTCGTGGCTGCACAAGCTTGTTGTGAGACGGTGAATATTTTATCCGCTTCCAAGGCGAGTTCGGCACAATCCGTGATCGCAGAATTGGCCAAGGCCGTCTGTACTGGCTCTGGTAGTTGACAGAGATACAGCTCGCAGAACAGAAAACATTGCGATTCTGAGCCCAAAAGCGTGAGCATATGGCTCATGAGCTCTGAGGGTTTTGAGTCCCCGAGGCCGGGCATGGAGATAAGTCTGCGAGCACGTTCCGACTTGGCAAGACCGAAAATCTGCAGTAAACGTGCTTTTAAAGCTTCGTACTTGCCATCGTTCGGTGGACTCTCGAGGAGGCTGACGACCCGCGAGGCCGTGGCACTGTTGAGGGCGGAGACCACGTAATAATAACGGGTCGAATCCGCTGCTACTCCCCGGATTGCAAATTGGGCTTCCGCCTGGAAAAACCACGCGGCCGGTTGTTGCTCCCAAAATTGCGGATGTTTGAGGGTGATGGCGTTCTTGTCCATGATGTAACTTCAACGAAAATTGTTCGAAGAAATCGGGGTCACCAATGTAGGAACTGGGGTTCCTAGCCAAAGAATTGAGATCGACTCAGAAAATCAAAAACAATAAAATTTAATGAACAAACGAAGCTGTACAGGAAACTGTAGGATACAATGCAAATAGGTCTGGTCTGCTTGAAAGCCTCCCTGGAACTACTAGAAGGTTCCGAGCTCAACTGCTAGCAGGTTCCGAGCTCAACTGCTAGCAGGTTCCGAGCTCTACTGCTAGAAGGTTCCGAGCTCTGACGTCACGACGTCATCACGTTCTTCCCGCCGTTGAGAGATCACGTGACGGACGGCATGACGTCATCACGCGGAGTACAGGAAAGAAACCCTAGTACAGTTAACAGATACATTAAAGGTGCAGCCCCCAGCTGTACTACATTGCCGTAATAGGAATTATATACAATTGTCCGTAATCCTCTGGTGGTTCCGCCACATGGCAATACATTTTTGTGGTGCTGTGGTCAATTACCTGTAAGAGGTTCTCAAAGAAATTAAACTGCTATCCTTTTCCACTCAATAATTAATCTTCACTTTCTATATCCCTCAAGGAGACCTAAGCCCCAATTTTCTGAATCTGGGAAAATAGATGCAGCCATCCAAAAAGTAAACTCCATTTGTTATGATCTACATTTTTCCCCACTTTATTTGTTTATACAGAGTGCAATATATACATTTAAAACTTTTACAATACTGACCTTGATGAGTCCCAAACATTAACCAATTCCTCTCCTCTGCAGTTCACTTACATTCATTAAGTTTTCACTAACTTCAGCATGGGATGTTTGCACAAGGTTCCTGAGAAAATGTTAATATCTAAGTCTCATTGTGCTGCTGGTGCATTTTATTTACAATGCTTGCCAATAACATCTCTGCTTGGCAATGATGAAACAGAAAATCATGCCCCCTATAAAAGGTGGCATTATGCATTGATACATAAATCCAATTGAAATTTCCTTATGCTGATATGTTTTCCAAAGTATCAGTGGAGTATTTTAACAAATTACAAGTGATTTGCCTCTGCTTCACAACTTAAGAAGTTTGCTGAGTGTCAATAAGGACAATAAGTTCAGCACTTTCCCTTTAGAAAGGAGACATCAGCTCAACAGGACAGAGAGTTTTTCCCAAAAGTGCAGACTATTGTAGATGGCACCCATGTAATGATTAGACGGTTATGCCTAACCAGCACGTCCTACAGATTTGGTGCATAGCTGACTTTTAGGGAGGTGCCCTGAAGTGCCAAATTGGGCAACCTTCCTTGCACCCACCCAATGCAGCAATATATCCACTTTGCCATCTATTGGAGTGCCGCACCTCTTTGTCCGTTGCCCATAAACTCTGCTTTTGTTCCTTTCACCACTTCTTCTGGGCATCACCCCTCCACCCCTCCCAGCCCCTGTCTTGGTGAAGGTTTTTAAATGTTTGGTCCTTTAAATATTTGACCCTCCGTTCTTGCAAACTACCACCCCATCTCCAACCTCCCTTTCCTCTCCAAAGTCCTTGAACGTGTTGTCACCTCCCAAATCAGTGCCCATCTTTCCCAAACTCCATGTTTGAATCCCTTCAATCAGGTTTCCGCCCCTGCCACAGTACCGAAACGGCTCTCATCAAAGTCACAAATGACATCCTATGTGACTGTGACAAAGGTAAACCATCCCTCCTCATCCTTCTCAGGTCTGCAGCCTTTGACACAGTTGATGACATCATCCTCCTCCAACGCCTCTCCACTGTCGTCCAGCTGGGTGGGACTGCACTCACCTGGTTCCATTCTTATCTGTCTAATCGTAGCCAGAGAATAATCTGCAATGGCTTCACTTCCCACTCCTGCACCATTACCTCTGGTGTCCCCCAAGGATCTATCCATGGCCCCCCCTACATGCTGCCCCTCGACGACATCATCTGAAAACACAGCGTCAGTTTCCACACGTATGCTGATGCCACCCAGCTCTACCTCACCACCACCTCTCTCAACCCCGCCACTGTATCTAAATTGTCATCCAGCACTGGATGAGCAGAAATGTCCTCCAACTAAATATTGGGAAGACCAAAGCCATTGGCCTAGAAATTCGGTGGGCTGCGCCACCAGTTAGCGCCCAAAGAGTGCACTTAGTGGGTTTAGCGCCACTGGCCACGCCTCCCGCGAAATTTAGCGGGGCACTAATGGCGGCATTAGCCTATAGCGCTGCGCCGCCACCGATGATGTCATCGGCGTGCACAGCGCCCCGCTACCGCCCCGATCGCGATATTTAGTCTCGCCCCCCCGCTGTAACAATTTGCGACCGGTTCAGGGGGACCTACCTGCGGCGGTAGTGACACTAATTAAAGGGGAGGTGCGGGGCGGCCATTTTCTTTGCTGGCCGCCTGCCAGCACCTCCTCGCGCCGCCGTCCCCAGCCTCCTGAGCTCCCCCCCCCCCCCGGGCAGTGCTGGCTGTGTCCCAAGAGCTCGGCACTTCTCCTCCATGCCGGGCTCTTTTGCCGGCACTCATGATCTCTGATCGCGCTGGTGCAGGCCCCTCCCCTTTAAGAAGGGGAGGAAGGCCTGCAGTACCGCAGCGCGCCGTGCCGCAGTGTGTGGCGCTGTGGCACGTTGCGCTGCGATATTCAGTTGCAGCGCCCCAAGAGGGATGCGGGGCGCCTCGAGCAGCGCCCCGCTTCCCTTTGGGGCGCTGAAACTGAATATCGGGCTGGCGCAACCGGCTCCATCCGGAGCGGTAATTCCGGCGCCCAGCCGAGCTTGGCGCCCCAAATGGGGCGCCACCGAATTTCTAGGCCATTGTCTGTTATCACTCAGCATCACTTTATCCTGTTATTATGAATAGCCTGAGGTTGACACTGAAGCAGCCTCCTTGATACCCACAAAAACTAACTTGAATGATGGGTCTGTCACTGCAAGAAGCGATATCTGTCTATCTTCTTCTGTAATAGCTTTGACTTCAAAGGAATTGAGCAATATATAACCCAGACTAGTAGTCTAGTTCTTGAGTGATATTCAGCTTCACCAGAAAATTGACAAATTGGGGCCAGTGGGAGACTCCATGAATATTCCAGTTCATGTCAAAGCTTTTCCTCACAGACGTGTTTTGAAAGTTAGAAGAATTATTAAAACTTTGAGATGTTCATTATTTTTGAAATGGGTTTAAGGCACTGGTGAGGAAGTAACGATTCTAGTACTGTAATCTAGTGCAATTAACTGTGTTTGGTCTTCTATTTAACTTTACTTCTTAATAAAACTGATTCATAGTTTACAGCCTGAGATATACGATCTGTCAAAAGCTTCCTGTCTTTCAGTTGGAGAGACAAGAGAGTACAAAGCATCTCATTATTTCCAGTGACCATACCAGCAACATAAGAGGTATATTATTCACCCAAGGTATACTACATTATCAGATACTTTGTGTATTAGGTCACATTCCAGTTCATAGGGAGCAATGGCTTGCTTATAAGAGTGGTCTTTCGTGCTGCGCATGAGAAAAAAACTGTTGAGTTCCCAAATATTAACAGCACCTATGTCCCCTTGTCCTACAGTTATGGTTCAACTTAAAGTAGAGCTCCAAATTTACTTTTTTTATTCCGCTTAGTATGTTTTAGATAATGGTCTGGAATTTCCTCAACGTGATGTAGACTGCTATTGCCGCTTTAAGAAAATCGTTGTGTCTGCTGATGGCCAGTGGAGGGAGTTACTGCCAAGTTTCATGGGTTAGCTCATTTACAAATCTATTGACGCGGGCATTGGTGTGATGTGCCTCAATTATTCCGAGACTCGAAGTTAGCAGAACAAAAGTAAGGCTTTTATTAACTTAGAACATAACACGTAAACTAGAGAGATGTCTTCCTTCAGGAGGCTGATGCCTGACTGACTTAGATTACAAAGGAGCCAGGTATGGGCGGAGCCCTGCACACAACCAATTCCAGCACATTCCAATACATAATACATGAGGACTGGGGGAAGGGAAAAGACACAGAAAGCAGGCAGTTACAAGACACAGAAAACAGGCAGTGATGAATGGAATGTATTTCATCACATTCACCCCTTCTATAGATTTAGTCTGTTCGGGGGTTTGATAGTCCTCTGCGACCGACGTGGCTGTTGTGGTGCCGCGGGTGTCGGCTGGGTGTCCCCGGTAGCCTCCTGGGTCTCTGCCGGGGGTGCCGCCGGGGTTGTTGAAGGGGTAGTTGGTGGGGGTGCCGTTGGTCGATGTTCTTCCGGGGGTGATGGAAGAGTAGTGGGTGGGTAAGGGTTGCTGTGACCGTCGTCGCTGCTATTGCCGTGGTTGTTGTCGATGCCGGCCGGAGCGACGTCTTTTATGGACACGGTGTCCTCCCTTCCGTCGGCGTGCCGGACATATGCGTATTGGGGGTTGGCGTGGAGTAGGTGTACTGGCTCCACGAGAGGGTCCGTCTTGTGGCCCCTCACATGCCTTCGCACGAGTACCGGACCTAGGGTGGAGAGCCATGACGGCATGGATACGCCTGAGGTGGATTTCCGAGGAAAGACAAACATTCGTTCATGAGGCATGGCATTAGTGGCCGTACACAATAGCGACCGTATCGAATGGAGCACATCCGAGAGGACTTCCTGCCAGCGGGAGATAGGGAGGCCCTTGGTCCTTAGAGCTAGAGTGACTGCTTTCCACACTGTCCCGTTCTCTCGCTCCACCTGGCCGTTACCCCGGGGGTTGTAGCTGGTGGTACGGCTCGTGGCGATCCCCTTGGACAGCATGTACTGGCGTAGCTCTTCACTCATGAAGGACGCCCCCCTATCCGTGTGGATATAGCTCGGCATACCGAACAGGCAGAACAGGCTGTTGAGGCATTTAATGACCCTGGCGCTGGTCATGTCTGGGCAGGGGAAGGCGAATGGGAAACGGGAGTATTCGTCCACAATGTTCAGGAAGTAAACATTGCGGTCGACGGACGGGAGGGGGCCCTTGAAATCTAAGCTGAGCCGCTCGAAGGGCCGTGTAGCTTTGATTAAGTGGGCTCTATCTGGGCGGTAGAACCGAGGCTTGCACTCAGCGCAAGTGCGGCAGTTCCTGGTCAGAGACCGAACTTCCTCAATCGAGTAGGGTAAGTTACGGGACTTTATGAAGTGGAACAGCCGTGTGACCCCTGGGTGGCAGAGGTCGTTGTGGAGGGTCTGTAGCCGATCCTCGGTGGCGCTGGCACACATCCCTCGTGAGAGGGCGTCAGGGGATTCGTTAAGGGCCCCTGGCCGGTAAATGATGTCGTACTCGAAAGTGGAGAGCTCGATCCGCCACCTAAGAATCTTATCATTTTTAATCTTCCCCCTCTGTTTATTGTTGAACATAAACGCTACCGATCGCTGGTCGGTAAGTAGGGTGAAGCGTTTGCCGGCTAGGTAGTGGCGCCAGTGGCGCACTGCCTCCACGATGGCTTGGGCCTCCTTTTCCACGGAGGAGTGTCTGATCTCGGGGCCTTGGAGGGTCCTCGAGAAGAAAGCTACGGGCCGCCCCGCCTGGTTGAGGGTGGCCGCCAAGGCGAAGTCGGACGCATCACTTTCCACTTGAAATGGAGTGTTCTCGTCCACTGCCTGTAGCGTGGCCCGCTCAATATCCTGCTTAATGCTTTTGAAGGCGGCGTGGGCCTCAGCAGAGAGCGGAAAAGAGGATGCTTTCAAGAGGGGGCGGGCTTTGTCGGAGTAGTTGGGGACCCATTGGGAATAGTAAGAAAATAACCCCAGGCACCTTTTCAGGGCTTTGGGAGTGTTGGGCAGGGGCAGCTCCCGTAGGGGGCGCAATCGGTCGGGGTCTGGTCCGATTTCCCCATTCTCCACCACGCTGCCCAGTATGCAGAGGCGCGTGGTGTTGAAAACGCACTTGTCCTCGTTATAGGTGAGGTTGAGTTTTTGTGCGGTTTTCAGGAACCTCTCGAGGTTCGAGTCGTGATCCTGCTGGTTGTGACCGCAGATGGTGACGTTGTCGAGGTAGGGGAAGGTTGCCTGCAAGTGGTGGTCATCGACCATGCGATCCATCTCCCTCTGAAAGACCGAGACCCCGTTCGTCACCCCAAAGGGGACTCTGAGGAATTGGTAGAGGCGTCCGTTCGCCTCGAAGGCGGTGTACGGGCGGTCCTCTGGTCTGATAGGGAGCTGGTGGTACGCTGACTTGAGGTCGATGGTGGAGAACACCCGGTATTGGGCGATTTGGTTCACCATTTCTGATATGCGGGGTAGCGGGTAGGCGTCTAGTAGGGTGTACCTGTTGATTGCTTGACTATAGTCGATCACCATCCGTTTCTTCTCGCTACCCCTTACCACTACCACTTGGGCGCGCCACGGGCTGTTGCTGTGTTCAATAATGCGCTCTTTCAGGAGCCTGTCTACCTCGGTCGCGATAAACCGCCTGTCCTCCCAGCTGTACCTCCTGCTTTTGGTCGCTATTGGCCGGCAGTTAAGGGTAAGGTTCGCGAATAGCGAAGGCGGCTTTACCTTCAGGGTAGCCAGACCGCACACTGTGAGGGGCGGCTGGGACCCACCGTACTTGAGCGTGATGCTTTGGTGGTTGCACTGGAAATCCAAACCCAAGATCACGCTCGCACATAGATTCTTCATGATTAATACTTTAAAATTATCATACACAGTTCCGTTAACGCACAATTGTACCGTGCAGTAACCCAGAATGGTCGATGTCTGGGTTTTATCGGCCATAGAGATGGTACCCTGAGCAGGGACCACCTTTAGGGAGAGTTGTTGTGCCAGTTCAGGGTGGATAAAACTCTCCGTGCTTCCACTGTCAATTAAGCATTTAACCCGGCACCCGTTTACCTCGATGTCCACCATTGATTTGGATAGCGGATGCGGCCTGGTCTGGTCCACTGTGACCGATGCCACTGTAGGGCCCTGATCGAGACAAGATGGCGTCCACGCTGTCTGCTCATAAGATGGTGGACCCCACGAGGTCGGGCAAGATGGCGTCCAAGATGGCCGCTCCCACGGCGCACACGCGGCGGTGGCGGGTTTTCCGGCGGTTGGTTTTCCGGCGGGGTTCCCTCTGCACACCTTCCCGAAGTGCCCCTTCTTACCGCACTTAAAGCAGGTGGTGCCTTTCGCCGGGCACAGGTTTCTGGTGTGCTTTGGCTGCCCGCAGAAGTAGCAGTTGGGTCCTTGACGCGTCGCGGCTGTCGCAGGGCTTCTGGGGGGAGAGCTGGGCCCCGCTGGTGTCGGGCTGCCGGGCGGGGAAGATGCCTTCCAAGATGGCGGCGCCCTTGGCGCACACGTGGCGGCGTGGGTGGCGCGGGCTGAAGAGTAGGCGTCCGAGTTTCTCTGGGCCATCTCCAGGGACCGCGCGGTGTCCGCAGCCTGTTTCAGGTCCAACTCCGTTTTTTCCAGCAGTCTTTGCCGGATGTGAGTGGAGCTGAGGCCTGTGATAAAGGCATCGCGAACAAGCTCGTCGGTGTACACTGCAGCTTTTACATCTCGGCACTTACAGTCCTTGCCAAGCTTTTTCAGGATGCTTAGGAACTCCTCCACCGATTCCCCAGGTCGCTGTGCGCGAGTAGCGAGTAGATGCCTAGCATACACCTCATTCGTAGGCTGCTGGTAATGCGCCTTTAAGGTGTTGCAGGCGGCCAGGTACGTATCGGCGTCTTGGATGAGGGGGTAAACCCAGTGGCTTACCCAATTCCGTAGCATTCCGAGTCTCATCTTCGCAGTGTCCATAGCGTCTTTGACGGCTGCGGAATTGTCCAGGAAGAATTCCATACAGTCAAACCAGTGTCCGAAGCGTGCTGATGCGTCCGGAGCATGTTGATCCAAATCCAAACGTTCGGGTTTCAGGAGTTGATCCATAGTGTTGAAAATTAAGTTAATAAAATTGATGTGCCTCAATTATTCCGAGACTCGAAGTTAGCAGAACAAAAGTAAGGCTTTTATTAACTTAGAACATAACACGTAAACTAGAGAGATGTCTTCCTTCAGGAGGCTGATGCCTGACTGACTTAGATTACAAAGGAGCCAGGTATGGGCGGAGCCCTGCACACAACCAATTCCAGCACATTCCAATACATAATACATGAGGACTGGGGGAAGGGAAAAGACACAGAAAGCAGGCAGTTACAAGACACAGAAAACAGGCAGTGATGAATGGAATATATTTCATCACATGGTGTAAAATGGGTGTAAGCAGCTGAACCTCCAGGAAACTTCTGTGCCGTCTTTGAAACGCACTGTTCAGCCTGCACTCTTCAGCAGGACTCTAGGGAACAAGCAGGTAAGACAGGAACAGTACTTCACTCTTTCATTTCTTGCACAAATTAGTTCACTGCATGTCTTACCAAGATTTTGATTATACTTGGATGGAATTATGACCACTCAAGTACAATCTGTGCCTAGAGGGCAGCAGGGCAGGGCTCTATCCATAAGAAGGATACAGAACTTTAGTGAACTCCCCTGCTCTTCTTCGAAATAGTGGCATGGAATCTTTTACATAAATCTAAGAGGGCAGACGGGACATCGGTTTAACAACTCATCAGAAAGACAGTACTTCCAACAGCGCAGCACTCCCTCATTACTACACTGAAGTGTCAGCCTGCATTACGTTTCTGGAGTGCGACTTGAACCCACAACCTTTTGATTCAGAAGTGAGACTGTTACCACTGAGCCAAGGCTGACACCTTGGAATATGTAATGTAATATCTGATGGGTTGCATTCTCCTTCCCTCAAACCTGTCCTGCTCTTCCTCCTCCTTAGAGTGCCCAGGAGAAAAACCATACCTGCTCCTGAGTTGCTCTGACTACGGGGGGGGAGGGGGGTGGGGGTCCGAAAATCTTCAGGTTGTCTGTCTGACCCAGCAGCAGGCAGTCAAAATCAAATGCAGGTCTCAATAGCAACAACAGCAAATATCAGTAGCCAAGCTCTCCAGGTTCTTAATAGCTCATAAACTTTATTTATGCAAAAGGTTTGATGGGTGGAAGATTCACCAGGCTGATACCTGGGATGGCAGGAATGACGTATGAGGAGAGATTGTGTCGATTGGACTTATACTCACTGGAGTTTAGAAGATTGAGAGGGGATCTCATCGAAACCTATAAAATTCTGTCAGGCCTGGACAGACTAGATGCAGGAAGGATGTTTATGATGGCCGGGGAGTCCAGAACCAGGGGTCATAGTCTAAGGATAAGGGGTAAGCCATTTAGGACTGAAATGAGGAGGAATTTCTTCACCCAGAGAGTGGTAAACCTGTGGAATTCTCTGCCACAGTGGGCGGTGGAGGCCAGTTCATTAAATATATTCAAGAAAGAGTTGGATATATTTCTTAAGGCTAATCCTCTCTAACTTTTACCGCTGCACAATAGAGAGCATCCTGACAAACTGTATCACAGTATGGTATGGCAGCTGTAGCTACTATGACCGGAAAGCCCTGCAGCGGGTAGTCAAAACTGCCCAACGCATTACCGGCACCCGGCTACCGACCATAGAGCACATATACCAGAAACGCTGTTTACGGAGGTCACGGTTCATCATCAAAGACCCTACCCACCCCAGCCACAGTCTGTTCACCCTCCTGCCATCTGGGAGACGCTACAGATGCATTCGCACCCGTACGACCAGATTTAGGAACAGCTTCTTTCCCAGGGCTGTCATCCTACTGAACTCCACAAATAAACTCTAAAGCCTGCACATCTGCCAATGCACTTTATTATGGTTATGTTTATGTTAATGTATTACAAGCCAAATGTATGTTGAATGTTTAAATGTCTAAATCTAAATGTACACTCTCGGGAGCCACAAGCCTACATTTCGTTGTATTGCACTTGTGCACTAACAATGACAATAAAAGTTGATTTGATTTGATTTGATTTGAAAGGGATCAAGGGATATGGGGAGAAGGCAGGGACAGGGTACTGAATTTGGATGATCAGCCATGATCTCATTGAATGGCGGAGCAGGCTCGAAGGGCCGAATGGCCTACTCCTGCTCCTATCTTCTATGTTTCTATGTTTCTATGTTTCTCTCTTCTGCCTTGATCAGGTGACACAGGCAGCCTCTACACCTCTCCTCTTTCAGTCTAACTGTGAGTGCAACGTGGAGAGGGAGAAGGGTGAAATCAGGGAACCTGCACTTACAGTGCCGCTGGCTGACCAGCGGCCCTATGCTAATGAGGCCAGTGGGCATTCGGTGGGCGGATCGCAGGAGGGTCAAAAAGTACAAGGAAACTCGGGGGGGGGAGGGGAAGTGTTTCATAGACACACAAGTAGCGCAAATTACTTACACTCGATTTTCCATGCTAAAACAAACTGTACCGTTCCAGTGCAGCCAATGCGCCAAAATTGGTGAGAAAAATCACCCCCAAAATTCTGCCTAGTATCCTGTCTCGTTAACCTAAAGCAGCGATGCTAACTAGCTTTTCATTTATATTACAGTAGATAGTAAATTTGCTCTTACTATTGTATCATGTCAGGTTTCAGTTCGGAAAGAGTAAGTAGCTCAGTTCAAATCTCTGTAACTATTTGTGGGGACATCTGCATACCCTTCCCTGTTACCGTGGCAATCACTCATCTGGCTGTGGTTTGAGGACAAGGTAGGTCAACAAAGTAATATCTACAAAAGCCATGAGAATAAGAGCAGAAAAACGTTTTGAGCAGTATTAAAAGCAGCTGAATGTTTGCTCACTCCTGATGGGCTTTGTGGAAATCAATATTCATTTGTAATTGAGAACTGTGAGAACAATCCAGAGAAGCAGGGGCAGCTTGCCGCTGAGTTTAAAAAATAAAGATGTTTAGTCTTCTTTCTACAAGGACAGGCTCTCAGCTCTCACAAAACTTCATGGGAGAAAGTATTGAAATTAAAAATTAATATAGCCATAATCCGAATAAGGTAAAGGGTGTTATGCAGCAGAAGTGTTGACCATGCAATTAACTCTCATTAGTAATTGTACAAGAACAAATTTACTGCCATTTTTCACTCACAGTTCAACTCGACTGCACATCACAATATTTATCTCTACTATCTATCTATATAACTTTAGTTATTACATATTGTAGGTATCAAGTTTGAAATGTGCAATAGCATAAAAAAAACATACTACTGGCACAACTAAGGTTTTTGTGCCACCACTGGCGTAGCCCGTACCAGTGAAGTAGTGCATTGAAATTTCCGCTGCAGCTCAATTTAATAATTATACAGAGCTGCCAGTGCATGCAACAGTACCAGGTATTTTTGAGGATGACCCAAAGATTGCATCCTGCAAAGTGTTGCCTATTTCACATGTATTCCTCAACCTCAAGAAACATAACAGCTCATTCTCTGCATCTCACACATGCCTATACCTCAGGAACCACAACTTCAAGCTGCAATGTGGAATTGTAAACCTTGAAAACTCTCATCTTTTGAGGGCGTAACACCGCAAGTTATTTTGTACCAACCTAACTGCATGTTGCACAAGAATTCAAATCCCAACCAGAGGAATGGCCTCCCTCGTCAAATTTCCTGTGACATTCCCAAGGAGTTCTGATGGCATCTGTCAACCGTCCTAACTGAGTAATGGTGGGATTGTCCCATTTACCTCAGACAGACATCCCTCCGATGAATCCTTTGGAAATTTTCCTTGTCCTTCAACAAGCAAGAGGAATTCCAAAGGAATACCCATTCTACCAGGACTTTCACATGACAGTGACACCTTTGACTGGCAGGTGGTTACAGGGGACAAAGGCAAAGTAAAAATAAAACAGTAAATTAAATAGAAATTAAAAGAAAAACAATGTTCCAAAATAAATTTAATAAAAGAAAAGCAAAAAATAACATGTTCCCTCACATTCTGGCATTGGGATTTGAGGTGTGCTGACCTCAACTGATGTTCCCTTGGTGGAATCCTCATTATCTGCACTTGGAGAAGCTTCTGCTCCTCCCGGCTCCACATTCAGGTAAGAATTTTTAAAGAAATGTACCTTTTTGGTGGCAGCCTCCAGTGATTCCTTTAAGCACCAATGGCTAAGCTACATGTAGTCCTGGTTATCCTGAACACACCCAGCCGGCTACATTCAATGCAGACCAATTTCAGGAAGGGTTCCTAAAACAGGCGTTGGCATCACATTAACATATCAAAATCCACGACAAGGCCTTGGACAACATGGACCACTTTCCATACCTCGGGAGCCTACTGTCAACAAGGGCAGACGTCGACGACGAAGTCCAACACCGTCTTCAGTGTGCCAGTGCAGCCTTCGGTCGCCTGAGGAAGAGAGTGTTTGAAGACCAGGACATCAAACACGGCACGAAGCTCATGGTCTACAGAGCAGCAGTGATATTCGCCCTGCTGTATGCCTCAGAGACATGGACCATGTACAGCAGGCACCTCAAAGCACTGGAGAGGTACCACCAACGCTGCCTCCGCAAGATCATGCAAATCCATTGGCAAGATAGGCGCACCAACATCAGTGTTCTTGCTCAGGCCAACATCCCCAGCATCGAAGCTTTGACCACGCTCGATCAGCTGCGATGGACGGGTCACATTGTCCGCATGCCCGATACAAGACTCCCAAAACAAGCACACTACTCGGAGCTCCAGCTCGGCAAGAGAGCCCCAGGTGGGCAGAGGAAACACTTCATGGACACCCTCAAAGCCTTCTTGAAAAAGTGTAACATCCCCACCAACACCTGGGAATCCCTGCCCCAGGACCGCACAAAGTGAAGGAGAAGCATACGGGAAGGCGCTGAACACCTCGAGTCTCTTCGCCGGTGTAAAGTCCACGCCTCAATAATACACGGACTTCGGGAGAATAATTAAACAGGTATTTTACTGAACAGAGGGTACTCTTTTTGTTCGTACCAAAAAAAAAACAACTTGACTGTAAACAAAAGTTCAACTAAAACTTAACAAATCATATTAAAATTTGGTTATCCGGGTTGATGATGCACTCCAGTCCCCGCGGCGCCCACCGGTCGCGGAAATACTCAAGCGCACCGGCGGACACCGCGTGCTCCATCTCCAGGGCCACCCGGGCGCGAACATGGCCGCGGAAGAGAGGCAGGCAATCTGGCTGGATGACCCCCTCGACCACCCGCTGCCTGGACCAATTGATGGCTCTTTTAGCCAGGCCCAGGAGCAGGCCCACAAGGAGGTCCTCCAACCTGTCCGCTCCCCTCCGCACCGGGTGACCGTAGATCAAGAGCGTGGGACTGAAGTGCAACCAAAAATCGAGGAGCAGCCCCTTCAAGTAGTGAAAGAGGGGCTGCAACCTCTCACACTCCATATAAACGTGAAACACGGACTCCTCCAGGCTGCAAAAAATGCAGGCGGCCTGGGAGTCCGTGAACCTACTTAAAACCTTATTGCACGGGACCACTCCGTGCAACACCCTCCAGGCCAAGTCCCTGATGGAACAAGGGAGGACTCCCGCGTAGAGAGCCCTCCATTGGGGACCTCCGCCACCGCCAGTCGGCAAGACGCCACGCCAAGGCGTGTCCAGACGGTAGACGAAGATGGCAAAGTGGAGAGTGTGCAGGAGCAGCCCGTACAGGAAACCCCTCCGTGCGGAATGAAAAGGCACGGAGGGTATTTCCTCGAGACGGCTCAAGTTGTGAGGCGCCGGTTCCCGAGGGGAGTTTCGGGGCCGGGCGCCGATGAGGAATTCCGTCCGAACGGGGGTAAGCTCGGACGGGATCGCCCCACATGCTTGAGCCGCCTCGATACACCTAGTGGAGTCGGGGCCCAGTGCCGCTTTCACCGATTCGATGGCTTCGACCGCGAGCCGGACGTTGGCCCAGGACAGGCACTGCGCCAGCTCCTCCGGCGCCATCCAGCCCGCTCCTCCGCCATCGAGCAGGTCCCCGACTCTGGTCACCTTGCCAGGCACAGCCCTGCCCTCCGTCAGCCGCCCGAAACCGCGTTCGTGGAGGTGCGAATTCCTGAGCAGCGGCTCCTGAAGGAGAGCCGCCGCTCCTGACGGGGGAGAGCTCCGCCTGGAAGCGACGTAGTTCCAAAATCATAGTAGTTCCTGGTAGAAGACAGGCAGCTCCTGCAGGCCGGCACGCCTGCCGCCCACTTTCGCGAACAGGAGCTGCGTGTCGTAATTGAGGCCGTGCAGCTGGCGGAAGAAAAACGTCGCCAGCGCACACCATCTCGGAGGATTCTCGACGTACAGGTATCTCTGCAGCGTCTGAAGACGGAAAGTCGCAGCCTGGGTGCGAAGGCACACCAGCGCCTGACCGCCTTCCCTAAGCGGGAGACACAGAACCGCGGCAGAGATCCAGTGCTTCCTTTTGTCCCAGAAGAAGTCGATGAGCTTCTTCTGCATCTTGGCGACAAACGCAGGGGGAGGGATCAAAGTTACCAACCGGTACCACAACATGGCGGCCACCAGCTGGTTTATGACCAGCGCTCGACCCCTGTAGGACAACACTCGGAGCAGTCCTGTCCAGCGTCCTAGGCGAGCGGTGACTTTAGCCTCCAGCTCTTGCCAGTTCGCCGGCCAGGCGTCCTCGGCAGGGCTATGGTAGACTCCCAAATAGAGGAGGTGCGTGGTGCTCCAGGCGAAAGGCCTGAACTCCTCCGGCAGGGAGTCCACCCGCCACTGACCCACCAGGAGTCCGGAACATTTCTCCCAGTTGATCTTGGCGGAGGATGCGTCCGAGTAAGTCTGCTGGCATTCCCGCATCCTCCGCAAGTCAGCAGGATCCGTGACCGTGAGGAGCACGTCATCGGCGTAAGCCAAGAGGACCACCTCCACGCCCAGCCCTTGCAGAGCCAGTCCCGTCAACCTCTTCCGCAATAGGCACAGGAATGGCTCCATGCAAACGGCGTATAACTGGGGCATCCCTGACGCACCCCCCTCCCGAAGCGAAGGGGCGCTGTGAAGGACCCGTTAACTTTAATCAGACACTCCGCGGCGGCGTACAGAAGTCGGATCCGGGCGACGAAATGCGTCCCGAACCCGAATGCGCGCAGAGTCCCGAAGAGATACTCGTGATCCACCCTGTTGAATGCCTTCCCCTGATCCAGGGAAAGGAAGGCGACCGACAGACCAGCCCTCTGGGAGTGGTGGACCAGGTCCCGGACCAGATGGATGTTATCGTGGATGGTCCGGCCCGGGACCGTGTAGGACTGGTCGGGGTGGATCATGTGGGCCAGCACGGTGCCAAGGCAAGCAGACATGGCCCTGGCAAAGATTTGATAGTCCGTGCTGAGGAGGGAGACCGGGTGCCAGTTCTTAAGGAGGCGGCGATCGCCCTTCTTAGGCAGCAGGACAATGACCGCCCTGCGCCAAGAGAGGGGCATCTCCCCGGTCGCCAAACTTTCCCCCAGGACCCGCGCGTAGTCGCCCCCCAAGACGTCCCAGAACGCCCTGTGGAACTCCACGGTCAGCCCGTCCAGCCCCGGGGACTTTCCCCTAGAGAGCTGGCGGAGGGCGCCGGTCAGCTCCGCCAGGCTTAGCGGAGCGTCCAATTTTTCGGCGCCCTCCGGGCTGACCTTCGGCAGGTCCTCCCACAAAATTCTGCGTGCATCCTCGCTGGACGCATCCGGAGAGAACAGAGCCCCGTAGTAGGCGCGGATCTCCGCGCTGATTCCCTCCGGATCCGAGACCAGAGATCCATCGTCGGCCAGCAGCCCCAAGAGCTGCTTACGGACCCCCCGTCTTTTTTCCAGCGAGTAGAAGAAGGGGGAGCCGCGGTCCAGGTCCCGCAGGAGCTGGATCCGCGACCTCACGTACGCGCCTCGGGACCCGACGAGCTGCAGGTCCTTCAGCGCGCCCTTCTTCTCTTCGTACACCTTCCGCAGGGCCGGGTCCTCGACGACCTGACTGAGACGGGACTCCAGGTCGAGCACCTCCTTCTCCAACCGCCCGACCCGGGCCTCCCGCCTCTTGGTCGACCCCTTCGCGTACTCCTGACAGAAGAGATGGATGTGAGCCTTGCCCACGTCCCACCATAGCCTCAAGGAGGGGAAGCCCCCCCGCTTCCTTCTCCAGTCGGCCCAGAACCGACGAAACGAATCCCGGAACCGTGCGTCCTCCAGCAGCAGGTTGTTAAAATGCCAGTACGCGGAACCCCCCCGCGCGCGCAGCGGAGCGAGCTCCGCCCACACCAGGTGGTGGTCCGTGCACGGCACCGGCCGCATGGAAGCCGTCGGAACGCAGGAGACGTACGCCCAGGAAATGTAGAGGCGGTCGATTCTGGACCTTCCTCCCCCAGACCTCACGCTAGTGAAGGCGCTGGAGTCGGGGTGGAGATTTCGCCAGACGTCCACCAAGTCGAAGGACCCGACCAGGTCCCTCAACTTCTCCATCGCCGCCGGGCTTCGCGGGGGACCCAAATGGTCCCTCGCCTCGAGGGTGCAGTTAAAATCCCCCCCGAGGATGACGCACTCGCCCACGTCGACGGAGCCCAAAAGAGCGGACACTTCTTCGAAGAAGCGCACTTGCTGCGCACTGGTCTGAGGGGCGTACACGTTCACTAGATGGAGCGGCACGCCCCCCAGGCGAACAGTGACCTGGAGCAAGCGGCCCGGCACGTGCTCCTTGACCCCCAAGATCTCCGGCTGAAAATGCGAGGCCAGCAAGATAGCCACCCCGCTGGAATTGTTGGAGAGGTGACTCATGCTGACCCCTCCTTGCCACTCCAGGAGCCACGTGGCTTCGTCTCCCGGAACGGTGTGGGTTTCTTGCAGGAAGCACACCGCATACTTCCCGTCCCGAAGGACCGAGAAGTTATTGAATCTGCGGTGCGCCTCCCTGCTGCCGTTGATGTTGAGGCTGGCTATGGTTATTTTCATGTCAGAAGCATAGTGCAACCTCTACCTACACCTAACGGGGGGATGAAGCGCAGCCGCTGGTCAGCCGCCACCTCCTCAGCAGCCCAGTGAGGAACGTTCTGAGCCGACGCAGCTCGAGCGGGCTCACGCCCTCGTCCGCGCCCATGATCTTAACGGCGGCGCGGACGGACACAATGAGCAGCGCCAGCTCCGACCACCTGGCGAGGGCCAGCCAGACCTTATTGCGCCGACCCAGGCACGTGGCCATAAAATCCCAGAGTTCCCTTACGGAAATGAGGGGAGACTCGGCAAGGGGCACGAGGTCATCCATCGCCTCATCGGTGCTGGAGTCCGAATCGTCCTCCGTGCCCATCACCGAGTCCCCATCCTCCTCCAGGGGGTCGTCACCAGCGGCCGACCCGTCCGCCGCGCAGTGCGCAGCGAATGGCTCGGCCGCACCAGCCAGCCCCGCCTCCGCCCGGATTCCACCCCCAGGATCGGCGGCAGAGGATTCCTCCCTGGGCTCCTCTAGGGGTGCTGGGCCAGAAGACGGCGGCGGTTCAGAGCCCCCCTCCGCCCCAGACGCCGGAACGACCGGAGAAACCGGGGAGAGAACAATTCCCAGCTCCTCCAGTACGTCCGGCACCAGAGACGCAGCCAGGGGGCCATCCTCCTCCCCGCCACCAACCTCCGACCCAGCGGATGGGGTGTTTTGAATTAAAACCTCTACCAGGTCGAGCAGCCCCTGGGAGATGTCTGGGTCACATTGGGCGAGCTCATTTTCCTCGAGCTCGCCCGACCCAGACCCCAGGCAGGGTCTCGTCCCCATCCCCGGGAGGCACGCGCGGGACAGGCACATCTGCCTCAGACTCCCGAGGAACAGGCGACCCCTGCCGATCGCTGGTGATGACGACAGCGGGGGGGGGGGGCGCACAGTACCCGCGGTGGGCGACGACTCCCCCTGCTCAGAGGGACCTTCCTCCTCCCGGTCCTCCTCCTCTTCCAGGGGGTCGCGCCTTCTTTTTAGCACAGAGGGAGCGAGGGAGACCTCCATGTCTGCAGAGGCCTCCTCCTCAGCTCCCTCCGGCGGAGCAGGTTTGTCGGGCTCCTCGGGCCCGAGTCCGGCCGCAGGTACTGGCGTTTCCGCTACGGCAGTTGCGGCCACAGGCTCGGGCACGAGGCCCCTCCCACTCGCGTCTGCCCCGATTAACTCCGCGAGGAGCGCGGGTGTAAGGGGCCCCCCACGGGGGGACCTGCCCTAAGGTGTTTAGATTTATTCCGCGCCTTTTTTCCGGCCGGACGGGCTCCCTCCCCCCCGCCGGAGGCCTTGGTGGCATCGGCCTCCGACGTCGACCGCGCATCAGCGGTTCCCGACGCGCGGGCAGATCCGGGGGGAGAAGCGGCGGTGGCGCCAGCCTCGGCCGCAGTAGATGATCTGGCGGCCTTGGAGGCAGGGCAGTTTTTCCGAATGTGCCCCACCTCCTTGCAGGCATGGCACTGCACACCGTCCGACGTCCAGAAGACGCGATAGGCGGTCCCCTCGTGGAGGACGACAAACGCCCCGTCAGTGTCCTCCTCCCGCGCCAGCTGGATAAACAGCTGGCGCCGGAAGGAGAAGACGCGGCGAAGGCTGGCCTCCCGGAAGCTGAGTGGGATGGGTGTGATCCCCGACCTCACCTCCCCAAGTTGGCGTAAATGGGGAAGGAGGAGCTCACCAGGAACATAGGGCGGGACGTTGGAAATGACGATCCTCTGCGCGGTGGCCTCGAGAGGATCCACCGGCAGGAAGGTCCCGCCCACGGTGTGCCCCTTGGCGACGGCCAGGGACACCGCCCGCTCCGACCCCAGGAAGAACACAGCCTTCCCGTACATTTTTGAGGCCGCGACGATGGCTGAGGGGCCGACAACCCCAGCCATGGCTTTAACGCAGGCCTCAATGGTCATAGTGGGGTGAGTGTAGCTCTTCACCCCAAGCTTTTTTGTCATAAGTTTAAAAGGTGATGGGGCAGCAGAAGCAGCGGGAGCAGCTGTGGCTGTGGCTGCCACTCCCGCATAAGTCCTGGCTGGCCCCGCCACCGGCGAAGATGCAGTCGCCATTATGGGGTGTTTTTATAAGGGCTACACTCACCCCAAGTCACAGGCCTGAAGGTGTTAATGGCCTCAGGTATTTTTTGGTCCTCTATTGAGCAGAGGGAGCTGTTTAAGATGAAGACTCACCTCTCCTCTTATTGATTGAAATTGGGAGAGGGGCCTTCTCCCCTCTGCTCAATAGGCAATTAATAAAAAGAGATGAAATTGAGGTGCCTTAGAGAAATAGGCAGAGAGAGACAAAGAGAGACAGAGAGGGGGGGCGGTGGGAAGGAGGGAGGCCGCAAGGGCAGGGTTGCCACTCAGGATGGTGGGTGGGTGGGTGTTGGCAGGGGTGCACTCTCTGATGGGAATTTAAAGTCTTTGATGGTGGTGGTCTTCTGGCAGGGGGAGAAGATGTCTTCACCTGGGAAAGCTGGAGATGCCCCAGGCTCAGTCCCACACCAGGTCTTAACGATGTAATTGGACGTCACCTAGGCAGCTCCAGCTGGCCCAGGTCAGGCAATAGAAGGGGTGCTTATTAGTGGTGTGTGTGGCCTAGTGATATACCTATCAATTCATCCAATGAAAAGCGACGAGTTAAGAAAGTAACTATAGGTTTTTATTGGCTAAATAACAGAGCCCACCCTCGTGGGTGATCGGATACAACAAGGAGGAATGCCAGCCAGTCAACTACCTTTATACCTGGGCAGGTAGGTGGAGTCATGGGCGGAGTCAGCAGTGGTCAGCCCAGGTATAGCAGCGTGACAAGAGGCGACCTCGTATAGTGATACAACAGTGTGAACAGTGATAACCATAGAGTAACGATCTAACAGTGATAACTATAGTGTAACGATAGTGAACGATAAAAGTGGTTTACCACATTCACCCCTTGTTTAGATTTGAGTCCGGCGGGGTGAAGTGTACTACCAGTTCTGGTATGTCAGTCTGTCCGGAGGCCTCGTAAGCCTTTCTGATCGTCGCAGCGGCGGTGTTGCATTATCCGGTGTTAATGCTGGTGTCTGCGTGGTCGGCGAAGGCTCGTGGGGTTCCGGCATGTCGTCTACCTGGGCTGGAATTGGGGGGGTGGTGGGGGGGGGTGAAGGTGGTGTCTCCGGAGTGCCCGAGGGTGCGAGGTCTCGTAAGGAGACTGTGTCCTCCCGCCCGTCTGGGTATGCCACATAGGCGTACTGGGGGTTGGCGTGCAGGAGGTCCACCCTCTCGACCAGGGGGTCCGTTTTATGGGCCCTCACGTGCTTTCGCAGCAAGACGGGCCCCGGAGAGGTCAGCCAGGTTGGTAGCGTGGTTTCCGTAGTTGACTTCCTGGGGAAAGCAAACATTCGTTCATGGGGGGTGGCGTTGATGGCAGTGCAAAGTAGTGACCGGGTGGAATGCAGCGCTGCCGGGAGGACTTCCTGCCAGCGGGAGGTTGGGAGGCCCTTAGACTTTAAGGCTAAGAGGACGGCCTTCCATACCGTCGCGTTCTCTCTTTCCACCTGGCCGTTCCCTCGGGGGTTGTAGCTGGTGGTCCTGCTTGCAGCAATACCTCTCGCTAGTAGGAACTGACGGAGTTCCTCGCTCATGAAGGAGGAGCCCCGGTCACTATGTATATAGTTTGGGAACCCGAACAAGGCGAAGAGGTCGTTCAGGCATTTAATGACCGTGGTACTGGTCATGTCTGGGCAGGGGAAGGCAAAGGGGAAACGGGAGTACTCATCAACAATGTTGAGGAAGTACACATTACGGTCAGAGGACGGGAGGGGCCCCTTAAAGTCGATGCTCAGGCGCTCGAAGGGGCGGGTGGCCTTGATCAGGCTTGCTCTGTCCGGCCTAAAGAAGTGCGGTTTGCACTCGGCACAGGTCTGGCAGTTCCTGGTCATGGTCCTGACCTCCTCGATGGAGTAGGGCAGGTTGCGGGCCTTAATGAAGTGGTAAAGTCTGGTGACCCCGGGGTGGCAGAGGTCGTTGTGGAGGGTCTGAAGTCTATCACTTTGCGCGCTGGCGCATGTAATTCGTGACAGAGCATTGGGGGGTTCGTTCAGATAACCTGGCCGGTACAAGATATCATAATCATAGGTGGAGAGCTTGATTCTCCACCTCAAGATCTTGTCATTCTTGATTTTGCCCCTCAGCTTGTTATTAAACATAAAAGCGACCGAACGTTGGTCGGTAAGGAGGGTAAATCGTTTGCCTGCCAGGTAGTGCCTCCAGCGTCGTACCGCCTCCACAATCGCCTGAGCCTCCTTCTCGACCGACGAGTGTCGGATCTCAGGGCCCTGTAGGGTCCTTGAGAAGAAGGCCACCGGTCTCCCCTCCTGGTTAAGGGTGGCGGCTAGGGCGAAGTCGGATGCATCGCTCTCGAATTGGAAGGGGATGGACTCATCCACTGCATGCATTGTGGCCTTGGCAATGTCTCCCTTAATGAGGGAGAAGGCTGCGCACGCTTCCTCCGTAAGGGGGAAGGATGTGGACTTCATGAGGGGTCTGGCTTTGTCCGCATAATTGGGCACCCATTGGGCATAGTAGGCGAAGAGCCCCAGGGTTCTCTTCAGTGCCTTTGGACAGTGGGGGAGGGGTAGCTCCATGAGGGGGCGCATTCTTTCGGGGTCGGGGCCGATGACTCCGTTCTCTACTACACAGCCGAGGATGGCAAGGCGCGAGGTGTTAAACACACATTTATCCTTATTGTAGGTGAGGTTCAGCCGTTGGGCCGTACGGAGGAATCTCTCCAGATTAACATCGTGGTCCTGCCGGTCGCGGCCGCAGATGGTGACGTTATCTAGATAGGGGAACGTGGCGTGCAGCCCGTTCTGGTCAACCATCCGGTCCATCTCCCTTTGGAAGACCGAAACCCCGTTGGTGACGCCGAAGGGAACCCTAAGGAAGTGGTAGAGGCGGCCGTTCGCCTCGAAGGCTGTGTACTGGCGGTCCTCAGGGCGGATAGGGAGTTGGTGATAGGCCGACTTAAGGTCGATGGTGGAGAATACCCGGTACTGCGCAATCTGATTGACCATATCAGATATGCGGGGAAGGGGGTATGCATCCAGCTGGGTGTACCTGTTTATGGTCTGGCTGTAGTCGATGACCAGGCGGTTTTTATTGCCGGTCTTAACGACCACGACCTGGGCACGCCAGGGGCTGGTGCTCCCCTCGATGATGCCCTCCTTCAGGAGACGCTGCACCTCAGAGCTAATGAAAGCTCTGTCCCCGGCGCTGTACCGCCTGCTCTTGGTAGCGACGGGTTTGCAGTCGGGGGTGAGGTTAGCGAACAGGGAAGGTGGCGGGACCTTGAGGGTGGATAGGCCGCAGGTGTTACGCGGTGGGCGGTTTAAAATCTGCTGGTTGTCGACTGTGAGTGGGGGGAGGGGTCCGCCGTATGCTAGCGTGACGCTTTGGAGGTGGGATTGGAAGTCTAGGCCTAGTAGGACGGCAGCGCATAGCTGGGGCAGGACGAGGAGTTTAAAATTTTTATACTCCGTACCCTTAACCGACAGGGTCACAACACAGTAGCCGCTGATGTCTGTGGCATGTGACCTCGATGCCATCGAGATCCGGTTGCGCGTTGGCAGGACAGGGAGGGAGTAGTGGCTCACCGTGTCTGGGTGGATGAAGCTCTCCGTGCTTCCGCTGTCGAACAGGCAGGTCGTGGCGTGGCCGTTTACTTTGATGTCCATCATCGACTTGGACAGGTGATGCGGGCGGGCCTGGTCCAGTGTGACGGAGGCTAGTGTATAGCTGAGCGAGTTGTTGTAGTCTGCGGTTGAGGCGGTAGTCGGGTCTAGAGGCACGGTGGCGGTCGGGCGTGGTGGGTAAAATGGCGTCTCCCACGAGGTTGGACAAAATGGCGGAGAAGATGGCTGCCCCCATAACTCACATGAGGCACTGCTGGTGTCGGTTGCCTGTATCAAAGATGGCCACCCCCATGACTCACATGTGGGGATGCTGGCCTCTGTTGCCTTGAAGGAAGATGGCCGCCCCCACAGCTCGCATGAGGCACTGCTGGCCTCTGATGATCCACCTCTGCAGGCCTTAGCGAAGTAGCCTTTCTTCATGCAGTTTGAGCAGGTAGAGTTCCTGGCTGGGCAGCGCGACCTCGGGTGTTTCGCCTGGCCGCAGAAGAAGCAGCCGGCGGCCCGATCGCGGGGGTCCGATGTCGGAGCCGGTACCGGGGGTGGCGGTCTCGATCGGGTCCGGGACGCCGACGCTGAGGTAGGTCCCAGGGGGGTTGCTGCGGGGGGTATCGCGGTCGGGGTCGGTCCCAAGTCCCAGGGTCGCGAGTTACAGTACCTTGAGTATGCCTCGAGGTCCCGATGGGCCACCTCTAGAGAGAGAGCGAGGGCTGCAGCTTTGTCCAGGTCGAGGTCCCTTGCTTCCAGTAGTCTTTGCCGTGAGTAGTCGGACCGCAGGCCTTTCACGAAGGCATCGCGGACATTGTCTTCAGTATTTTCTGCCGCCGTTACCGCTTTAAAGTTACAGTCTCTGCCGAGTGCTTGTAGCACCCGTAAAAATTCCTCCACGGGCTCTCCTGGCTGTTGCGGGCGGGATCTTAGGAGGTGTCTGGCATACATGGAATTTACCGGGGTTTGGTACTGTCTTTTCAGCCGGTTGATGGCGTCCTCGTATGTTTTAAGGTCCCGGATGAGTGCGAATACTTTAGGGCTCACTTGGGCGTTCAGAACTCTTAGCATGGATTTCTGAGGCACGCCGGATTCTCCCAGGTAGGCTTCGAAGCAGCTCAGCCAGTGTTCGAAGTCGAGGGCTGAGTTTGCTGCCTGTGGGTTTAGGTCCAGGTACGGTGGTCTGAGGGCTCGCAGCCAGGCCGGCTGCTGTGGCTGTTGTAGCTGGGCGTCTGGCTGGTCGCTTGGCTGGTCGTTTGGCTGGTCGTTTGACTGCTCAAGTGTCGACATTTTAAAATTTAGCCAATAAAATTGATATACCTATCAATTCATCCAATGAAAAGCGACGAGTTAAGAAAGTAACTATAGGTTTTTATTGGCTAAATAACAGAGCCCACCCTCGTGGGTGATCGGATACAACAAGGAGGAATGCCAGCCAGTCGACTACCTTTATACCTGGGCAGGTAGGTGGAGTCATGGGCGGAGTCAGCAGTGGTCAGCCCAGGTATAGCAGCGTGACAAGAGGCGACCTCGTATAGTGATACAACAGTGTGAACAGTGATAACCATAGAGTAACGATCTAACAGTGATAACTATAGTGTAACGATAGTGAACGATAAAAGTGGTTTACCACACCTAGCTTTTAACAAGAGCCACACACACACACACAGACACCCCTTGATGATCCTGCCTTGTTTCTTCTTTTCTCCCCCCACCTAAAATACAAAGTCTTTGGGAGAGTGCCCCAAATAACACCCACCTGTAGATGTTCAGAAAAGATGATGTTGTTCTTCCCTCCTTCCAAACAGTTGGTGGTTGTTGGTTGTTTCTCTCCCCTCTCTCCCTCTCCTGAAGTGGAGGCCAATTTGGGGAGGCAGTAATGGAAAGGCCTCTCCCCTGGTTGGTGTTGTTGCTGGCCTCCTTTCTCCTTCTCCTCCTCTGTCCCCTCTCTCCAGGCACCTCAGTTGTTATGATGATGGTGGAGCTGGAGGTGGAGGTGGAGGTGGTGACCTTTCGTTCTCCTCCTCTTCCTGGTCAGGAGACCACCACTTTCCACTTTCCACTCTCCACTCTCCTGGTTTGGCTGCTCCTTCTCCTCCTGCTGACTGAGGCAGCTGCACAGCCAGAAATGCTGAAACAGATGGTAACGTCAGACTGAAGTACAGAAGCCTGCTAGGGCCTTTTATACAGGGGTGGTCACTGCCGGTACTGCAGTATAAAATCAGTTCTTCTCTTAAAGGTACATACACAACAGCCGGGAGCAAGCGGAAGCCAAGCGTAGGCAGTGCAAGGAGCGCACGTCAACCCAAGCACCCCACCCACCCGCCCTTCAACCACCGTCTGCCCCACTTGTGACAGAGACTGTAGGACCCGCATTGGACTCATCAGTCACCTGAGAACTCATTTTTAATGTGGAAGCAAGTCATCCTCGGTTCTGAGGGACTGCCTAAGAAGAAGAAGGGAAGAAGGGGTATAAAAGGGGCCTAAAACCTGTTTCAGGCAGCCGCTAGGGATGCCGTGGAATAATTTGTAAAACCTGCTAGCCAGTCTGATTTTAAGATAACAATAAAATGCAGAAAACATCAGAAATCACAGCAATTCCAAATAGGGACGCTGACCCGAAGGAGTCAAAAAGGGGGATTACAGGCAACCCAATGCAAAATGTTCATATCTGAATTATACATTTTAACACTAGTGATAAATAAATAAAGATTAATTTTACATTTTAACACTAGTGATAAAAAATCCAGGGGAGATCAAATATGAGGTGGATTACCTCAACCTCTTTCCTTGGCTTCAGTAATTCCCTGAGAGGAAGCACCAAAATTGTGAGACCCATAGACTGATTCCCCTTCCCATGGATTGGGCAAGCCAGTCCATACAAACAAAGTCTCAGACATTGTTATTGTTAATATTTCGAGACCTATAAGAGCGCTCCCCAATTTGACCTAATATAAAGTTTGTACAACACTTTGTATTGTTCTCTATGTTAGAATATTGTTCTTTTCTACAATGATTCGGCACTAATTTGGAAAGCCAGTAAAATGCTTTTCAAGAAACAAGTCTGCACATGCAACCCTATATTTTCAATGTACTAAAAAGAAATAAAATGGATGAATTCTGATATCATCGATAATGGACGGTGCAAATTGGAACTTAATATGGTTAAAAGTGAACATTAGGGGTGATTTTCCAAATTTCCGAATTTGCCAGAACACAAGTTGGAAAAGCTGGTGCATTGTGTTCAAGTGAGCAAAGCACCCTACTGTCAGCACAAAGTCCCAAAATGACTCAGCTTTTCCTATAAATTTTACATTGTAATCTCAAAGGACTAAAATCAACTGTGTCATCTTAGCATCCGAGCATGTTTGTATGAAATTCCTTTGTCTGTTATTTTAATGGAAATGTCAATTTGTTCACTTTAAGAGGGATTTTGTATGAAAATGTTAAGACATTCGTATGCAATTTCACCCCGTAAGTTCCAAAGGGTCTATTAAATTCCTGGATAGGTTCTTTTAGAAAGGTGCAAATAACATTAGATATCAAGAAAAATATTTTCTGTGGAGGTACAAAATAATTCTGCTCCACTGCCCTCTCCCTTCCATCACAGAGTGCAATCCAAGTAATTGCTGCTCCATTTGAACTTTGCACAGATTCAGCACTGTGTACTCCATGCGCTTGTGTGTGGCATTTTTCTCCTCAGGGTAAACTTAACTGCCCTAAATTACAATGAGAACATATATCATGTCATGTTGAGATGGATGTTTTTAAATATCTACAATTCCCCAGATTACTAAAGGTTAAAGGCATTCTCAGAGGAGTGTAAATTATAGGGAATTTGATTTGTAAAAAAAATGGTTGAGATAATGCATGCAGAAGATTATTTGGAGACTTAATACAAAGCTTTATTGTCAGCATTTTGTTTCCGTCACCAGTAACTATAGTAACACAAAGTAAGTCCCTCAGAACATAGATTGGTACATTAGAAGTCTATTTTAAGAGAAAGAACTGAGCAGCTTGAATGAATGGCTTTGCAAACCAAGTAAACAAGAATGAATAATAGCGTTTACAGTTTTTCATGTGTTTCTTTATCTGAAGGAACTGTTATCCTGTTCAATTACATAGCCTGTGTCTATTATTTCAATCATCATTTTAATAAAGAAAAGCTAGTCAGGTATCTTTGTACCAATTGGTGGAGCATTGTCATTTTTTATGGGAAATGTCCAAAATTTGTGCTTTCTGGAGAAAGGAATTCTAGACAGGTCAGGCTGTACTAAAGGTGCTCTGTGCCCACTCAGCAGTACTCTCACACATGTATCTATAGACTGAGCACACATACCTCAGAAAAGCAATTCCTGCAGAGGCTTCGATTTGCAAGGGAGGTCATAGTAGAGTATACACATACTCCAAGGTGACCAGCTGCCAAACTCCACATGCACAGCACTGCAAGTAGCTGCCATGGTCACAACTATCTTTAATCTTTATGCTTTGGGCTCATTTCAAGCTGTCACTGTGGACATGAGCGACATAAGCCAATCAGCTGTCCATATTAGATGTATAAAGCAAGTGGCTGATGCTTTAGGCCTGCAATTTAATTTCCTTCCCCATGGATAACTAACAGCAGCATGAGAAGTCACTGCAATTTTACCAAGAGGTAGAAATCCCAAAAGCTCGGGGAGTTTTAGAGTGCACCCTTGTGGTCCGACATGCTCCATTGCACAATGCCACTAGCTACATGAACAGGAAAGGATTTCACTCTGAATGCTCAGCTTGTTTGTGACCATCTAGATTATATAAATGAATTATTTCTAAGGAACTTGTCGCAATACTTTCATTTTAAGACAGCCCACCTTCTCACCAATATTTGACCCACAAAAGGTAACTGACAGGGTGGCTCCTGACACCTTAAACAACATCTAAGCACACCAGTTGAAAACAGATATAATGCTTCCACCAAAGTAATAGTGGGCATGTTGAAGCAGAACTTACAGTGCTTGGAACGGTCTGGAGGTATCCTAAAGTACAGCCTGACTAAGATGTCAAGGATCATAGTACCTTATCACATCCTGCAAAACTTCATTCTGCAAAGATCCATCTGCCACGCATTCCTTGACAAGGAATAACTTCAATAACTTCACCAACAGTTAATGCTCATAAAGCACCTTTCTTTTAAATGCAGATTCTGTGAGGTTCCAATCCTCACAATGTGTGTGGAATGGTGGAGGTGACATTGGCATTCATTGCAACCTACTCACATTTTTCCTGGGCTCTTCTTCTTGGGGCCTTGTGGCGTTTGTTGAAGAGGGCCCCCTCCTCTGTCTGACTTCCTGCTGGAAAATTTCTGTAGCCCCATCAGAGAAATGTAGGGGGTGATTTTCTCAGCCCCGAGGAGGCGGGTATGGAAGCAGGACTGCCGGGAAAATGGCAGAATTTGGGGACAGGTGGCAAACCCGCCTCCATGCCATCTTCCCAGGAGGCGGGTTGACGTCTCAAGAAGGAATTAAAGCCTATTAACTACTTGTTAACAGGTAGTTAACAGGCAGAAAATAGGATTATCCCATTTTTGCCCTCACAAGTGCAGGCTTCCCGACGGCTCCAAAACCCGCCAGCTCAGCGAGGCGAGTAATCACATCACAGAAATCACAGAAACCCCACAGTGCAGATAGAGGCCATTTCGGCCCATCGAGCCTGCACCGACACATATCCCACCCGATCCCCGTAACCCATACACCAACACATATCCCACTCTATCCCCGTAACCCCACGTATTTAATCCCCCTAACACTAAGGTGAGTATCTGAGGTAAGCCCTAAGTGTTTTTAAAAGTGTACTTACCTTTGTTTCTTCCTGCAGGCTTCAGTCGGTTTCTATACGGAGACTCGCACCTCTGTGTTGCAGATGAGAGATGTCCATTGCATTCTCAGATGCAACAAACATCTCAATTCTGTAAAAGAAAGAAGGTTGATGAGGTCTTGTATGCAAGACCTCATCAAACTGCAGAGACTGTCATTGTTTGACAGCTTCACAGAGCTTCACAGAGCTGTCAAACGATGACAATTCATCTGTCAAAAATTTTTGACAGATGACACGTCATACGTTGACGTTCTCTGCAACTGGCTTTCCTTTAATTGGCCTGCTAAGTCCGCTGGGCGGGCTTAACAAGGTCAATCAAGGGAAAATAGCGTGGGTTAGCCACAAGTCGATGGAAGCGGGACTAAAACCCGACAAGTGGGAGTCCCGCCTCCAACTCGCCTCCATTCACAAAATCGCCCCCGTACTATTCTTTTTCTTCCTGCACTCCTTATTGGCATTTTGGACTAAATTAGTTACCTGCTTTTCAAAGTGTGTAATCATCATAAAAAAAAGCATGACCTTACATCAGAACCACCATTCCTGCTTCTTTAATTGCTGCAGGCCTTTAAATCCTGCAGCAGTGCAGATTTTCCACTCACCAAATAAATTACTATCAATTGTTAGTGCTGTAATTTATAGAAGTTAGTGAATTACCAGAAAACAATAACATTGTCAGAATATGTTGCATCATTGTATTTTCACCTACCACAGTGACTCTAATCACCAAGAATTAACAGCTCCCCATTAGCAAAACGAGTGAGCTGAGCCACTGACAATTTTCTGGACCGATATTTATTCAACATTGTTGGTGCTGTTGATTTTTTTCAATGTCAGGGAGGGCTTATTGCAAATTCGAATTTCAGTATCAATGTAGAAGATAATTTCCCTTATCCTAAAGCCTCAAGCTCAAGTGGAATAAAGGATATGACACCAGCTAAAGGGCTGCTATCAACTGCAACAATAACCAGGAATGCCAGTTGCATTTTTTCAGACAGAAACTGGCCTCAGGTTTCAGAAAACCAGGCCAAAAATGGGTGCAAAGAGACCCATTTTAGGGAACCAACTCCTAAAATTATTTGAAAAGGTGTGTCATTTTTTTCCTGCTATGTGTTTAAGTAAATATATCAAAAGAATAATTTTGGCTATTATAAACTCTGCCACAAAATGGAATATATTTTCATTAGTATGTAAATAAGTTATACAATATTGTTTGCCACATTTTGGGGTTTTTTAATTCCTGATAGTGATGGTCATCAGATAATCTGTTTTTATTATGTTGATTGACGGATAAATATTGGCCACAACATCAGGGATAACTCCCCTGCTCTTCTTCGAAATAGTGCTATGGGATCTTTACATCCACCTGAGAGAGCAGATGGGGCCTCAGTTTAACGTCTCATCCAAAAGATGGCACCTCCCACGGTGCAGTACTGCACTGGAGTGTCAGCCTAGATTTTTGTGTTCAAGTCGCTGAACTGGGACTTGAACCCACAACCTTCTGACTCAGAGGCAAAAGTACTACCCACTGAGCCACAGTTGAAGGTGGTAGAGCAGGTTGAGAAAGTGGTTAAAAAAGCAAACGGGATCCTGGGCTTTATAAATAGAGGACTAGAGTACAAAAGCAAGGAAGTTATGATGAACCTTTATAAAACGCTGGTTTAGCCTCAACTGGAGTATTGTGTCCAATTCTGGGCACTGCACTTTAGGAAGGATGTGAAGGCCTTAGAGAGGGTGCAGAAAAGATTTACAAGAATGGTTCCAGGGATGAGGGACTTCAGTTATGAGGATAGACTGGAGAAGCTGGGGTTGTTGTCCTTGGAGCAGAGAAGGTTGAGAGGAGATTTGATAATGGTGTTCAAAATCATGAAGGGTCTAGACAGAGTAGATAGAGAGAAATTGTCCCCATTGGCGCAAGGGTCAAGAACCAGAGGATACTGATTGAAGGTGATTGGCAGAAGAACCAAAGGCGACATGAGGAAAATCATTTTTACGCAGCGAGTGGTAAGGATCTGGAATGCACTGCCTGAATAGGTGGTGGCGGCAGATTCAATTGTGGCTTTCAAAAGGGAATTGGATAAGTACCTGAAGGAAAAAAATTTACAGGGCTACGAGGAAAGGGCAGGGGAGTGGGAATAGCTGAAGTGCTCTTGCAGAGAACCGGCATGGGCTCAGTCTGTCTACACCCTTCATGATTTTGAACACCTCTATCAAGTCTCCTCTCAACCTTCTCTGCTCTAAGGACAACAACCCCAGCTTCTCCAGTCTATCCTCATAACTGAAGTCCCTCATCCCTGGAACCATTCTTGTAAATCTTTTCTGCCTTCACATTCTTCCGGAAGTGCGGTGCCCAGAATTGGACACAATACTCCAGTTGAGGCTGAACCAGTGTTTTATAAAGGTTTATCATAACTTCCTTGCTTTTGTACTCTAATCCTCTATTTATCTGTGCTGTAACCATTCTATGATTCTATGATTCTATGGGGGAAAAATTGGGTTGCTTTGCGCAAAGCCCCTAACGCCTGGGCACGGTGCTACTAATGCCTCCCGCGAAATTCAGCGGGAGGTTAGCGGTGGCAGTAGCCGGTAGCTCCCCTCAGCACTGCACCTGCGGCATTGACATTATTGCCGTGTGTAGTGCCCTGCTCGCGCCCCGGCCGCAAACTTTGGTCGCGCCCCCCGACCTACCGCCGGACCATATGTCCAACAGGGTCAGGGTACCATTTTAGCGGTCGTGGTGATACAAGTTAAAGGGCAGATGCCGGGCGGCCGTTTTTTTGGGGGCGCCTGCCAGCACCTGCCCTCTTCCACTTCTTCATGCGGGGTGCCAGCCATGATCGGTCAGTCCGGCACTCCTCTTGAGTGCCGGGCTCTTTTGCCAGCACCCCGCTTCCCGGTGGTCCAGCAGGGCCCCCGTGCATGCTGCGCTAGGCCCCTCCCCTTTAATCGGGGAGGGAGGCCTGTAATATCGCGGCGCTACGTGCCGGCGTGTATGGCGCTGTTGCACGTAGCACTGTGATATTGAATGGTAGCGCCGCAGGAAGGAGGGGGAATGCTTCCAGTAGCGCCCTGCCACCTGCTTGGGGCGCTACCACTCCATTTATGGCGCAGGGGCGCTAACGTCGCTACCTTTAGTGCCATGATAAAAGGGTCGCGACCAAATTTCTCCCCCTATGATTACATAAATAACTATACACTGCATTGAATAGCATTACAAGTGAAAAAGGTAACCTGAGCCAATGGAATGCTCTTAGTACAAACATTTCACTATAATAAACGTTTTCCCTGCTCTAAACAAAAGCTCCTTAGTCAGCAGAGAAACTCAGCCCTCAATGAAAGAAGATAAACATAATTTTTTATAAAATCGTCAGGCACCATCGTTTTGTATTAAGGAGATTTCACTCTGAGTGTGCCAGGGTTCGACAGCAACTTAGATTTAAGCACCTTCAGCTGCTGTGCGCAGGAATTCAGATCTCACAGGGCCTGCCGAAAAAGGTTCTTTGGTAATATAAAATGTGCACTTCATGGAATCATTTGAGTTTGTGCCACACAACCTATACAGTTTGCGGGCAGCTATGGATGAGTTCACAACTCACATCTACGTAGTGCTGCATGACTGCCTGACTGAACTGCAGACTGCCATGAAGTGGGTGGTTACTTTATGGCCATTTGCAGCACCCCTTGGCCAGGGTGCTAGGATCAGGCTTCACTTTTCTCAAGTATTCTTTAACTGAGTCAAAGGAGACCTTGAACTCCAATCTAACATAAAAGGGAACCCAAAAATCTTCTACCGGCATGTAAACAGTAAGCGGGTAGTAAGAGGCAGGGTGGGGCCGATTAGGCACAAAGAAGGTGATCTATGCTTAGAGGCGCCAGGCAAGGCTTGAATACTCAATGAGTACTTTGTATCGGTGTTTACTAAGGAGGTGGGTGCTGACAAAATATCAGCAGAAGTGGAAAAGGTAGAAGCAATGGAAGGGGTGAAAATTGATAGACAGGATGTACTAGAAAGGCTGGGTATGCTTAAAGTGGATAAGTCGCCTGGTCCAGATGGCTTGCATCCCAGGTTGCTAAGGGAATTGGGGGAGGAGATAGCGGAAGGGCTTGCCATAATTTTCCAATCTTCCCTAGAAGCGGGGGAGGTGCCTGAGGATTGGAAAGTGGCAAATGTGACACCATTGTTCAAGAAAGGGTGTAAGGACAATTCGAGTAACTACAGACCAGTCAGTTTAAGATCAGTGGTGGGTAAAGTTTCAGAAACAATAATCAAGGAAAAAATTAATGGGCATTTGGAGAGGTTTAAGCTAATTAAGGAGAGCCAACATGGGTTTGTAAAAGGAAGATCGTGTTTGACTAATCTAATTTAATTTTTTGATGAAGTAACAGAGAGGATTGATGAAGGGAATGCAATGGATGTTGTCTACATGGATTTTAGGAAGGTGTTTGACAAAGTACTGACGTAATAAAACTCACTACGCACTTGGTTTGAGCATAAAGCAAGGCTTTAATCAACTTATTTCAGAACATGGAAGTCTAGTTGTATCCACTAGCTCCTTGTCTTTACAAAATGTCCCTGGCAAGCTGGGCCCAACGCCCGAGTATTTATACTCCTTGGACGGCGCCACCAGCTGGCCGTCCAGTGTTATTTCATAGGTAGTTTCTCGATGATGAGATTTATGACATTCTTCCTGCCTAAAAGATTTGGAAGTCCGACGACTTCCTCTTAACGGATTAGGTGGACCACGAATAGCCGCAGTCTTTTAGATTTTTGTTTATGGCCAGAAAGCACGTCTCCCCGGACCGTGTCTTGGTCCCTGGGCCGCTTGAGCCGTGCCAGTGGATCGACAGGGCCCGTGTTGCTCTGATCAACCCAAGGGAGGCTGGGGAGATCGTGACTCCGGGTGCGGGTCCCCACAGGCGCAGAACTGGCTTCATCCTGTTGGTTAGTCGGAGATTGACCGGAGTCCTGGCCCAGGGTGGCCATCCCACGGGGAGCGCTCGGCTCCCCGAGCGGATCCGGCGGGGCAGCCGGCAGATCCCTCGATGTCTGAGGTAGGGCATCATCCTCGAGGGAGCGCAGAGTGTCGGCCTCATCCCCACGGGCCCCTCCATCAGTCGGGTCCGCGGAACCGGCCAGACAGGGAGCCAGGTCCCGGAGCGAAACGGTGGACTCCCGGCCATCCGGGTACCGCACGTGGGTGTACATGGGGTTGACGTCTGTAAGTTCCACCTCGTCGACTAGAGGATCGGTTTTTGACGATCGGACGAATCTTCGGAGCAGCACGGGGCCAGGAGCTGCCAACCATGATGGTAGAGATGTCCCATGGGTGGAGCGGCGCTGGAAATTGAAGAATCGCTCGTGAGGTGTGACATTGGTAGACGTAGAAAGGAGAGACCTGATGGAATGCAACACGTCAGGGAGCATAGTTTCCCACTGCTGGTCTGGTAGATTGCGTGACCTCAGCGCAAGACGAACAGCGTTCCAAATGATAACGTTGTATCTCTCAACCTGTCCGTTACCGATGGGATGGTACAGTATCGTTTTACTTGAGGCGATTCCCCGTTGGGAGAGATAACTTTTGAGTTCGCTTGACATGAAGGAGGGACCCCGATCAGAGTGGATGAAATTGGCCGTACCGCAAAGGGAAAAGACTTGATCAAGGCATTTGATCACTGTAGAAGTAAGCATATTGGGACAGGGGAAAGCAAAGGGAAAGCGTGAATATTCATCCACCACAGTCAGTAAGTAGGTGTTCTGCATTGAGGAAGGCAATGGCCCTTTAAAGTCAATGCTGAGTCGCTGCATAGGCTGCATAGCATGTATGAGCGAGCCATCCGATGGACGGAAGAATTGCGGTTTTAACTCCGCACAAATTTTCCAGGAGGAGCATGATCTTTTCACATCTTCCGTAGAAAATGGGAGATTTTTAGATGGCACAAAGTGTAACATACGGGTAACGCCAGGATGGCATAAGTCAGTATGAAGATCCGCCAGAGTCGAAGTTGACATAGAAGAGCAGAATGCCCGTGTGAGGGTATCCGGGGCCACATTCTCTTTGCCGGGTCGATAATGTATGGTGTATCCAAAGGCAGCCAATTCCATCCTCCAGAGTTGTATTTTGTTATTCTTGATCTTAGTGCGTTTCCGGTTATCCAGCATAAAGGCCACGGAAAGGCCACGGAGCGCTGATCGGTTATAAGTGTGAAATGGCGACGAGCGAGAAAATGACTCCATTTACGTACCGCTTCGATGATGGCCGTAGCCTCCTTCTCAACAGGAGGATAATGGAGCTTGCTACTATTATGTCCATGTATGATTGAGACACGGACAGCAGGAGTTGAACAAAACAAGTCTTTACTGAAAGGAGTCAATCGGGAAACTGAAACTACAGAGGTTTACTAGCGCCTTTTATACAGGGGTGGTCACTGCCGGTACTGCAGTCTGAGACCAGTTATTCTCTTAAAGGTACATACACAACAATTCCTCCCCTTTTAGATAAACAGTACATAACATTCATTTAACAACTAAATGATAACTAATTACAATCACAATTACGGTTGCTAGATACATTAGTTAAGTTTAAGTAATTATAAGTTCAGTCTTTGAGGAGGCTTCCTGATTCTGTCTGGATAACGCCTCTTTGGGGTATCAGGTTCCTCTGGCAAGGTTGAGTCGGGATCAATGTCGTTGTTTGGTTCATCTGCTTCCAATATCACTGATTCTGCGGTAGCTGCAATTGGTACGTCGATTTCATTGCCAGGTGTATCAGATCGTGGTGTGGAGTTGACGTTTTCCAGTGACTCTAGAATCTGGTCAGCATGGCGTCTTACAATGCTCTCTCCAACGTCCACGGTATACATGAGAGGTCCTTGCCGTGTACAAATCGTTCCTGGCTGCCATTTCTCAGTGCGGTAGTCCCTGGCCAAAACTGGTTGACCTATCTTAAAACTCCTGGTCGGCCTTTCATTCATATTCTGAAACTGCCTGTTCTCCACATCTCTTCGGACGTTTGGCTTAACCAAATCCAAGCGGCATCGTAGTCTTCGATTGAAGAACATCATGGCTGGAGTTTGGTTGGTGACCGCGTGTGTCGCATTCCAGTAGGCAAACAAGAAGTTGTCCACCTTGTGTTGTAGGGGTATATCTTCATTACACATTGCCTTGATAGCCTTCTTGAATGTTTGAACAAGCCTCTCGGCCAATCCATTAGTGGCTGGATGATATGGGGCAGATGTGTAATGCTTAACACCATTGTTCTTTAAGAACCTCCGGAACTCTTCAGACACAAACTGTGGTCCATTGTCAGAGCAAATCTGTTCAGGCAGCCCATTCCTGGCGAATATGGTTCATAAAACTGTGATCGTTTTTTCCGTGGTGGTTGAGGACATTTTTATTACCTCTGGCCACTTTGAATGTGCATCCACCGCAATTAAAAACATCGAGTCCATGAAGGGACCAGCAAATTCAATGTGCACCCTTTGCCATGGAGATGAGGGCCACTCCCATGGAGGTAGAGGAGCTTGTGGTGGGGCGTTTTGGACCTTCTGGCATCCTGCACAGCTCTTGGTCATCTCTTCAATTTCTCTATCGATTCCCGGCCACCACACAAATGCTCTGGCTAAGTTCTTCATTTTTACCCCACCCAGATGACCCTCATGAAGCTCATTGAGCACTCTATCCGTCAACTTAGGTGGAATTACTACTCTGGATCCACACATCAAGGTTCCTCTGCACACTGACAACTGTTCTCTTCTCGGCGAGAATGCTGGCAGCAGTGGTTCGCCATGTGCTGGCCATCCCTTCACCGTTAAATCATAGACCCGTGATAGTGTCGGGTCATTCCGTGTTTCCTTTTCTATGTTTGCATTCGTCACAGGGAGACATTCGACTATGGTCGAGTGGAATAACTCCATTGGATCCACTGCAAGGTCTTCTTCTTCCACCGTCGGCAACGGTAGGCGTGACAATCCATCAGCATTCCCATGCTGTTTAGTTCCTTTGTACTCGATGCCATATTGGTGTGCCCCTAGGAAAAGGGACCACCTCTGCAGCCGTTGCGCTGTCATTATCGGTACGCCCTTCTGAGGGTTGAAAATGGAGACAAGAGGTTGATGATCGGTTAGTAGAGTAAATTTTTGACCGTGCAGGTAGTGATTCAACTTCTTCACCCCCCACACTAGGCTGAGGGCCTCTCTGTCAATCTGGGCATAGTTACGCTCGGCAGAAGTTAACGAGCGTGACGCAAAAGCTATCGGCCTCTCTAAACCATCAAGGAATTTATGTGACAGTACCGCCCCAATGCCGTAGGGAGACGCATCACACGCCAGTCTGATCGGCAGTGCTGGGTTGTAGTGAGCCAATACTTCTCTTGAAGTGATTAAGTCCTTACTCTTCTGAAAGGCCCGCTTACAGTCATTGCTCCATTTCTATGCTACTCCCGTTCGTAGCAGGGCGTTCAGTGGGTGCAGGATTGTCGACAAATTCGGCAAAAACTTATGGTAGTAATTCACCAATCCGAGGAATGACCTCAGTTGCGACACATTTTCAGGCGCTGGGGCCTTAACAACTGCTTCAATTTTGTCAGGGGACTTATGTAACCCCTCTTCATCAATCACGTTGCCACAATACGATATCTGTTTCTTAAAAAACTCGCACTTGGGGCGGTTGGCTCGTAGCCCATGTTCCCGTAGTCTAGTGAGCACCTGTTCTAGGTTGTTAAGGTGTTCACTGTCATCTTCACCTGTCACAAGGATGGCGTCCAAGTAACACTGAGTCCCCGGAATCCCTTGCAGGACTTGTTCCATCGCTCTTTGCCATATCGCCGGAGCCGATGCTACTCCGAATACCAATCGATGATACTGGTAAAGCCCTTTGTGAGTGTTTATCGTCAGATACTTCCTAGAGGATTCTTCAACCTCCATCTGCAAATATGCTTGTGCTAGGTCAATTTTTGTAAAACGCTTCCCTCCAGACAGTGAGGCGAAGATGTCTTCTATCCTTGGAAGAGGATATTGTACTGTGTGAAGGACTGGGATCACCGTCACCTTGAAATCCCCACAGATGCGAACCTTCCTTGGCTCCTCAGACTTATTGCTTAACGTTTTCTTCATGACAGGAACGATGGGTGTCGCCCACTCGCTCCAGTCGACCTTGGACAACACGCCTGCCTTCTCCAGATTCTCCAGCTCTGCCTCGACGGCTGGGCAAATTGCATATGGTACCGGTCTTGCTTTGAAAAACTTGGGAATTGCATTCTCTTCTATTTTTATCGAGGCAATTACGCCTTTAAGAGTGCCCAGTTCTTGTTGAAATACCTCTTTGGCGTTAGCTAAGATTGTTGATAATCGTCCAGGAGTGACGTCTTCATCTTTTTTACCGTCCACCGTCATTGCATGAATGGAGTGCCAATCTAAGCTTATCTTCCTGATCCATTCACGTCCCAATAACGGTGGTCCACCATTTTGCAGTATGTAGAGATACAATTTCCGCATTTTCTTGCCGTTGTATTCGACAGGCACTCTTATTTTTCCTCTGGGGTATACTTTTTGCCCCGTATACGTCGTCAAGACGATGGATGTCTCTCTCAAGGGTATGTGTGAGAATAGCCGCTCGTAGTCTCGTCGATTCATGATGGTTAGCGCTGATCCTGTATCCACTTCCATTTTAACTTGGGACCCTGCTATCGTGAGGGTGACCCAAATGGTTCGGTGATCCTCTTTTGCGATTACATTGTGAAGTTTGAGACAGCTTAGTCTCCTGTTCCCGGATTCACTATCGCTCATCTGGTCTTTGGAACTACTGTCCGTCATCTTTTGTACTTTCTTGTACGGTTCCTTAGTAGCCTTTTTGTTGTCGCTGGTCTTCTTCCCAGACCTGCAAACTCGTGCAATGTGTCCCATCTTTCCGCAGTGCCTGCATATTTTGTCCTTGGACCAGCAGTCCTTCTGGTCATGGTTAGTTCTGCCGCAGCGATAACATTTTGCAAATCCCCGTGTCATTTCGTGGGTGCCGTATTCCTGTGGCTTTTGTTGAATTTCCGCAGCTCCCCTGGCTGCTGCTTCGTACGATACTGCCACGCTGAAAGCCTTATCTAGCGTCAGCTCTTTCTCTGAGAGTAACTTCTTCTGTGTTCCTTCACTCAGGAGTCCACAGACAAATTTGTCCCGTAGTGTATCTGCCAGTCCTGCTCCGAACTGGCAGTGCTTTGATAGCTTGCATAGTTCCGTAAGGTACTCAGCATTGCTCTCATCTTTATGCTGAGTTCTCCTGTGGAATTTAAATCTTTCTGCTATCAACAGCGGTGCAGGGTTTAGGTGTTCCTGGAGGACAGCAACAATTTCGTTAAAACTCTTCGCCTTCGGTTTGGCTGCAGTAATCAGGTCCCGCAATCGGCCATACGTTCTAGCGCCCATTATGTTTAGCAATACCGATGCCTTTTTCTCATCGGCTATTTCGTTTGCCTCGCAATATACCTCGACTCTTTCCACATACGTGGTCCAGTCCTCTATTGTATTATCAAAGGCAGTGATACAGCCAGTCTTCGGCATCTTGAAAATCTAAAATGGCGCCTCCCGCGCTTTGCCTTCTTCCCCGCTGATTATGATGGCGCCTCCCACGCTTTGCCTTCTTCCCCGCTGTTGCTAGCGCTGCTTTCCGCGGTTTCCGTTGCAACCTGCAGCTCCTCGCGGTTTCCTGCGCGTTTAATATTTCTTTTTTTTTAATTATTTTCCCGTCGTGGAACAACCCTGTGGGACTCTTGCCTCCCTCTTCTCGGGTCTATACGCAGCCCGGCTTCGTAGCATCATCCGCGCCCTGTGTGCTCCACACTCTCTCTCTCCTCTTCCCGACAACACTGCTCGGCCCCGTTGCAAGCCACCCGCTCGTGTTCGCGACCGCCGCAGCCCAGGAAGGATCAGTGTACTACCTGCCACCAGCCCGATTAGCTGAAGCACCGTCGACAGGAACCAGGCCCCGCTTTCGACAGCTTCTCCAGCAATCTTCAACTCCGCTAACACAGGGGCGGATGCCCATGGTCGACGCCCGTTTCTACTGCTTCTTTCTTCCTTCTGGCCTCGACCTCTGCTCACTTCGTTGCAGGAATGGATCCCAGGAGGTGGTGCAGACTGTAGGTAAGTTCGTATCTGCTCGTCGCCAGTATTATGTCCGTGTATGATTGAGACACGGACAGCAGGAGTTGAACAAAACAAATCTTTACTGAAAGGAGTCAATCGGGAAACTGAAACTACAGAGGCTTACTATCGCCTTTTATACAGGGGTGGTCATTGCCGGTACTGCAGTCTGAGACCAGTTATTCTCTTAAAGGTACATACACAACAGCTACCCTGCAAAGTCCTGGACAGAAATGCAACGGGTCGACCACCTTGATTCAAGGTAGCAGAGATCGCCACATCCGATGCATCGCACTCGACCACGAAAGGAAGATTTTCATCAATGGAACGAAGCGTGGCTTTTTCCAGTTGTCGCTTGAGGAGGTTGAAAGCTGAAATAGCCATTGCCTCCAATGGAAATTACTTTGCGTGAAGCAGGGGCTGGATCTTGTCGGAGAAGTGGGGTATCCATTTCGAATAATGGGCGAACATGCCAAGTGCCCGACGAAGAGAGTCGCGATTCGTAGGGGGAGGGAGCTCCTGAAGCGGACGAAGTCGCTCCGGATCCGGTTTGATGACACCGTTGCCTACCCAGTAGCCAAGGATGTTGACTGATGGTACTGATTTCACAGATTTGGACTCATTAAAGGTTAAGTTGCGACGACGGAGAACGTCAAAAAATTTCTGGAGATTGGCATCATGCTCCTTCTGGTTATGACCAGCAATGGTGATATTATCTAGATATGGAAAAGTGTCCGTTAAGTTCTCCTGTTTGACTAGGCTATCCATTGCCCATTGAAAAACAGCCACCACATTGGTGACCCCAAATGGGAAGGCGACAAAACTGGTAAAGCCGACCATTGGCCTCAAAGGCCGTATACTTTTTGTCAGAGTCCTTTAACGGTACTTGATGATAGGCGCTCTTTAAATCAAAAGTTGAAAATACCGTGTAGTTGGCAAGGTTATTGACCATGTCATCGATGCGTGATAGTTGGTAGGCATCCAGGTCGGTATACTGGTTAATAGTTTGCGAGTAATCGATGCAAAGACGTTTCTTGTGTTGCTTCAGAGGATTTTTAACAATGACGACTTGAGCCCGCCAGGAAGATGAGCATGGCTCAATGATACCGTCAGCTAGAAGGCGAGAGATTTCTGCCTCGATAAAGACTCGATCATCTCGGCTGAAACGTCGTGATTTAGTGACTATGGGCTTACATTGGGGGAAAAGATTGGCAAACAAGGAGGGCTCATCGAGCGAAGCCTCCGAAAGCGCACAAAACGGTACTTTGGAAATACTAAGCTCCGGCTTAGACCCTCCAAACTCGAAAGTGAGTCTTTTGTGTTGTTTCTGGAAATCCTGTCTCAGGAGCACATCACTGCATAGGTTCTTGAGCACCCCGAGCCGGGTGGAGAAATAAGTGCGGCCATTGAGAATAAGGTCGACAAGACAAAAGCCGGAAGAATTGGTGGTCAGTGTCGTCAGAGCCATTGCAATTTCCCTGTCCGAAAGGTAAATACGCAGTTTTAACTTACTGACAGCCCGCTCACTAATGAAGCTGTCAGAGCTGCATGAGTCGATTAGTGCACTCAAAATGTGTCCATTTATCGAAACCTTCGTGGCTGCATGGGACAAACTTTGGGGAAAAACAGCTGTGATGGGAGGAGGGGCAGTTTTACCCTTGACAGCTGTAACCTTAGTAGTGGTTCTTGGGGGAGGAGCAGTTTTATAGATTGCAGCTGTAACCTTAGTAGTGGCTCTTGGGGGAGGAGCAGTTTTATAGATAGTAGCTGCAAAACTAACAGGAGCTCTCGACCGGTATACCTTAGAAAAGTGGCCTTTCTTACTAACAGTGGCTCTTGACTGGCATACCTTAGAAAAGTGACCTTTCTTGCTGCAATGATTGCAGGTCGCGTTACGAGCGGGACAAAATTTCCTATAATGGAATGCTCCTCCACAGAAGAAACACTTCCTTCCAGATTGCCAAGATGCCGCTAGGGCGGGGTCATCATCAGTGTAGGTTTCTAGGGTAGGGTTGTCATCAGCCGGGTTGGAGTAGTCATCCATGAAGGCTTCCGCCCGAGGCCTATTGAAAGAGTCACTAAAAGTGATAGCAGCAGCCTGTGCACGTGGTAAAAAATAGGTGTCTCCATTCCTCTTTGCTAAGTCCAGAGAACATGCCTGGTCATAGGCAGCCTGTAACTTGAGGGTTTTATTCTCCAACAGATGCTGACGTATGAAGGGAGACGCAATCCCATTAATAAAGGAATCATGAATTAACTCCTCCTGGTACTGCTCAGCTGTAACAGCTTTAAGATTACAATCCTTGCTGAGCCTGCAAAGTTTCTGAAGGAATTCGCCAAGTGATTCCCCGGGTTGTTGTCGAGTTGTGGCCAGTAGATGCCGAGAAAAAATTTCATTTGGGGACTTGACATATAGCTGCTGTAGTATTTGGATAGCGGCGTCATAGTCTACACAGTCTTCGATATAATCAAACACATGAGGGGATACGTAATTAGCAAGTATTTCTAATTTATCAGGAACATTTTCACCACACACCCTGCAGAAGTTGCTAAAAGTACGATACCAGTGTTTCCATACCTTAGCAGCTGTAAGTGAATTCGGGTCCAGGTCAAGACAGGCGGGCTGAGTAGTTTCTCCATGATGGATCGATTACTTGTCTGAGTTCCCTTCTACGGTTCAAGTCGTAGCTGGCTGTTCCCGAAATCACCCAAAGCGTGGAGTCGATATCAAGTTGATTAAATTGACGTAATAACACTCACTACACACTTGGTTTGAGCATAAAGCAAGGCTTTAATCAACTTATTTCAGAACATGGAAGTCTAGTTGTATCCACTAGCTCCTTGTCTTTACAAAATGTCCCTGGCAAGCTGGGCCCAACGCCCGAGTATTTATACTCCTTGGACGGCGCCACCAGCTGGCCGTCCAGTGTTATTTCATAGGTAGTTTCTCGATGATGAGATTTATGACAAGTACCACTTAGAAGGCTGGTTAACAAAATTGAGGCTCATGGAATAGCAGTGGCAGCTTGGATAAGAAATTGGCTTCAGGACAGAAAACAGCGAGTTGTGGTAAATGGCTGTTTTTCAGACTGGAGGATGGTAGACAGTGGTGCTCCCCAAGGGTCAGTGCTGAGGCCACTGCTTTTTTTGATATATATAAATGACCTGGATATTGGAATACAAAGTAGAATTTCTAAATTTGCCAATGACACCAAACTTGGGGGTGTAGCAAACAGTGAGGATGATACCAATCAACTGCAACAGGACATAGCATGCTAGCAGAATGATCGGACAAGTGGCAGATCGAATATAATACAGAGAAATGTAAGGTGATGCATTTTGGCAGAAGGAACCTGGAGAGGCAATATACACTTAATGATACAGTTTTAAAGAGAGTGCAGGGACAGAGGGACCTGAGAGTTAATGTGCACAGGTCCCTGAAGGTGGTGGGACATATTGGGGCAGTAATTCGGGTCGGTGGCTTGCCGCGCGTGCAAGCCCCCGATATGCACTTACCTGACGCGCCTGCCGTTCACCTCCAGGGACGCCTGGAATTCCATTTTGAAACAGAAGAATCCCGGGCAGTGTTTGACGTCACGCCGCCCAGGAGTGCAGCCAGCGCGAAGCCTGGAGCGCGCTGTGCAACTGAGACACGCCCCTTGAGGTCTCATTGTAGTAGGACACGCCCCCAATCTCTCCAAGCAGCTGCAGAGGACTTTGTAGTTACACAGCTGCAGGGAAAGTAAGTTATCTGCTATTTTATGAATGTTTTGTGAACTTTTATAAAATTTTAAAAACATTTACATTATTTTGAAGAATCTGAAGTAGTTTTAAACAGAATTAAAGCAATTTAAAGACTTTTAAAAGCCCTAAAAGATTTTTTTTTATTCCATTTATTTATTTAGCAATGTCGTCGTCATACGTGTCTTCACACTGTTCCCTTTGGGGAACTGTATGAAGTGGTGGAAGGATTTATGGCCGTGATTAACGCTCATTCCGTGACCGTAACCATCTTTGAACCAGCCATTAGGGTGGTTAGTGTTAAGTCTGTGTGTTCTAGTTGTAATTACTAACACAGACTACAAGATTAAAGTTCAACAGGTCTTTACTGGTTGGAGGTCAGGACTATACTAAATACAATATTACTACACAGTGCTTATATACCGGTGGTCACCACCGGTATTACATATACAGCAGCCAGAGAAAGTAGTACATCTCTTAAGGTGGAACAGGCTTAAGTTCTCTTAAGGTGGAACAGGTTACATACACCACAATCCTCCCTTTTTAGCTTAACAGTCATATCCCCATTTAACATAACATAATAACATATATAACTTCAGGTATAAACAGTTCAAAGGTTCAGTCTCTCAGGAGGCCTTCTGATTCGGTTTGGATAATGCCTTTCAGTGGTCTCTGATTCCTGTTGCTGAGGTGACTCCTCTAGTTGGTCTCCCATGCATTGGGTGTTATCATCATCAGGTACATTCCCTGCCGAGGTAGATGCTTCAGGTTCATTAACGTCTTCCACAGTTGTCTCTGTCGCAACCATGGGTTCGACCCTTGCTCTCGATTCTACCAGTTGATCCGCATGATGCCTTATCACATTGTTACCAATATCTACTGTGTACATCAGAGGTCCTTGTCTGGCCCGAATTGTTCCGGACTGCCATTTTTCGTTTCCATAGCCCCTTGCCAACACTGGTTGTCCTACGTCGAAACTTCGAGTGGTCTTGTTATTAATATGCCGGAACTGTTTGTTTTCCACTTCCCTCCGCACATTTGGTTTTAACAAGTCCAACCTGGACCACAACCTCCTGTTATAAAACATCATGGCAGGACTTTGGTTAGTCACTGCATGAGCGGCGTTTCGATATGCCATTAGGAAATTGTCCACCTTGTGCTGTAGCGGAATCTGATCATCGTTCATGGCCTTTATTGCCTTTTTGAATGTTTGGACAAATCTCTCGGCCAACCCATTTGTCGCCGGATGATATGGGGCAGAGGTATAATGTTTCACCCCATTCTTCTTTAAGAATTTTTGGAATTCTTCCAACACGAGCTGTGGTCCGTTGTCCGAACAGATCTGTTCTGGCAATCCGTTCCTTGCGAATATTGTTCTTAACACCGCAATTGTCTTTTCTGAAGTAGTGGTATTCATCTTGATCACTTCTGGCCATTTGGAATGTGCGTCCACCGCAATTAGGAACATGGAGTCCATGAATGGACCAGCAAAGTCAATATGTATGCGTTGCCATGAGGCTGAAGGCCATTCCCATGGGTGTAGTGGTGCGATCGGAGGTGCATTTTGCACTTTTTGGCACCCAGACCAGCTTTTCGTCAACTCCTCTATCTGTTGGTCAATACCCGGCCACCATACATAAGCCCTAGCAAGACTTTTCATCTTAACTCCCCCCAGATGACCTTCATGCAGTTCTTTTAGAACTCTTTCCCTTAACTTGGGAGGAATAATCACTCTTGTCCCGTACATCAAAGTACCATGGCAGACGGACAGCTGGTCTCGCCTTGCCGAGAATGCCGGTAACAGAGGATCACCACGTGTTGGCCATCCTTTCACTGTCACCTCGTAGACTCTGGACAGTGTCGGGTCGTTCCTGGTTTCTCTTTCAATACTTGCATTGGTGACTGGTAAACACTCGATGATGGTCGAATGAAATAACTCAACAGGGTCAACTTTCATCGTTTCTTCTTCTTCAGGTAGTGGCAGGCATGACAGCCCATCAGCATTGCCATGCTGCTTCGTACCTTTGAATTCTATTTGATATTGATGTGCCCCTAGGAAAAGGGACCATCTCTGGAGACGCTGTGCTGTCATCACTGAAACACCCTTCTTAGGGTTAAAAATGGATACCAACGGCTGATAGTCTGTCAGAAATGTGAATTTTTGGCCCTGCAGGTAATGATTAAACTTCTTCACTCCCCATACAAGGCTGAGAGCCTCCCTATCGATCTGCGCATAGTTGCGCTCAGCGGAGGTCAATGATCTGGATGCAAACGCGACTGGCCTTTCCGTGCCATTTGGCAACTTGCGTGAGAGTACTGCCCCAATACCATATGGAGAAGCATCACAAGCCAACCGAATAGGCAGTGTCGGGTTGAAGTGAGCCAACACTTCCTCTGAGGTGATCAATTCTTTGCTTTTGCGAAATGCCTTCTTACAGTTTTCGCTCCATTCCCATGGTACCCCCTTCTGTAAAAGAGCGTTTAGCGGGTGCAGTACCGTGGATAGATTTGGTAGAAATTTATGGTAATAGTTAATCAATCCTAGAAACGACCTCAACTGAGAGACATTATCCGGAGCGGGAGCCTTTACAACTGCCTCTATCTTGTCAGGAGACTTATGAAGCTCCTCCTGGTCAATAACATGACCACAGTACGAGATCCGCTTCTGGAAGAACTCACATTTCTGCCGATTAACTCTAAGTCCATACTCTTTCAGTCTGTCGAGCACCAGTTCCAAGTTTGCGAGGTGTTCTTCATCACCATCACCTGTAATCAGAATATCGTCCAGGTAACATTGTGTGCCTGGAATTCCCTGTAATACCTGCTCCATGGCCCTCTGCCAAATTGCTGGAGCCGATGCCACTCCAAAAACCAGCCTATTGTACCGGTACAAACCTCGATGCGTGTTGATCGTGAGGTATTGGCGTGACTCTTCTTCAACCTCCATCTGCAAGTATGCCTGCGCCAGGTCTATCTTAGTGAAGTGTTTCCCGCCAGACAACGAAGCAAAAATATCCTCAATCCGCGGAAGCGGTTACTGCACCGTGTGAAGCACCGGATTAACGGTGATTTTGAAATCTCCACAGATGCGAACCTTCCCTGGTTCTCCTGGCTTGTTGCTCGAAGGACGTTTCATATCGGGAACAATGGGCGTAGCCCACTCACTCCAATCTACCTTAGACAGTACACCTGAACGTTCTAGCGCTTCCAGTTCCACTTCTACAGTAGGTCGTATTGCATAGGGTACCGGTCTGGCTTTAAAATGTTTTGGGTGTGCATGTTCATCAATCTTGATGTTTGCCGTAATTCCTCTCAGTGTTCCCAGTCCCTGCTGGAACACCTCTTTAGCATCATCCAATATTTTGGACAATCGTTTAGGTTTGACATCTGTTTCCCCGGAATCTACCGTTAGTGCCTTCAAGGAGTGCCAGTCCATATTCATTTTCCTAATCCACTCCCGTCCCAGTAGTGGTGGACCTCCTTCAGGTAGCACATATAAGTCCATTACTTGGCTTTCTTCGCCCTTGTGGACCACTTTTACCTCTATCTTTCCGATGGGGTACACTCTTTGCCCCGTGTATGTTTTCAATATAATCTCCGTATCCCGTAGAGGAATATGTTGGAATAACCTTTTGTAATCTTTCTTATTCATGACCGTCAATGCCGATCCAGTGTCCAATTCCATCTTTACTTGGACTCCTGCTATCTGAAGGGTGACCCAAATTGTCTGGAGATCTGCATCCTTACCAACGTTGTGTACTCTTAAGCTACCCAGTTCATTACTGCTAGCGTCTGAATCTGACTTCTGTTCGGTCGAACTGTTCTTTGTCACCTTGTGTACCTTTCTGTATTTTCCTTGCGGTGACTTTTTGTTGCTGGTCTTCTTTCCTGACCGGCATACTTTAGCTATGTGGCCAAGCCTGCCACACGTTCTGCATTCTTGGTTTTTAAACCAACACTGGTTCTGATCGTGCGTTGTCTTTCCACAACGATAACATTTTACAGTACTCAAACCCAATTTATTTGTACTGAGTTCCGGTGACCGTAGCTGCATTACTGCTGTGCCTCTCGCTGCGGCTTCGTGTGCTGCTGCCATAGTGACCGCTTTCTCAAGCGTCAGCTCATTCTCCTCGAGCAGTCGCTTTTGTGTATCTTCTTTTAATAAACCACACACAAATTTATCTCGTAGCGCCTCTGTCAGTCTCGTTCCAAACTGACAGTACTTTGCTAGCTTACGCAATTCCATTAAATATTCAGCATTGCTTTCATCCTTCAGCTGCCTTCTGCTGTAAAATTTAAATCGTTCCGCTAGCATCAGCGGCGTGGGGTTTAGATGATTTTTCAGGACAGTAACAATCTCCTCGAACGTCTTATCCGCCGGTTCATCTGGTGATAAAAGGTGTTTCAATTGCCCATATGTCTTCGCACCCATTAAGTTTAATAATGTTAGTGCTTTCTCTTCATCTGGGATTTTATTTGCTTTACAATAATTTTGTATGCGTTCTACATACATGGCCCAATCTTCGATGTCGCTATCAAAGGTATTAATGTTCCCATGTTTAGGCATCGTTGCAATTTAATTAATTTTTATTTTTATCCAAGATGGCGGCTTCCCGCTCTTGTCTTCGTCCTCCGCCTACAAAATGGCGGTTTTCCCGCGCTTGGCGGTCTTCACCCGTCCCCCGACGCTGTCTCCGCTTCACCGCGGCTCTCGCGCCTTCAGTTGCCCCAGACGCTGCGCCTTTTTAGCCCGAATGCGGCCCGGCCCTTATCACCAGCCGCGATCGATGTCCCCGCGCTGCGCCTTTCGGCCCAAATGCGGCCCGGCCCTTATCTCCGGTCGCGATCGATCTCACCGCCCTTATTCCTCCGTCTTCCCTCCCCGTCTGTACAGCCAACGCGGCCGACTTTCTGGTCGCGTCGCTGCCCGGCTTACCCACCACCGAGGTAGAAAGAAGATAGCTGACAGCCGCTGATGGAGGCTTCGAGTTCAGGATGTCTTCTGCACTCTGGTTTCTCGATGTCTGCCGCGCGACGTGTCTTCCAGCAGGGTGATGAGGGTGGAAGCCTCTCTTCGACGTCCGTTCTGTGGACGAAGCCACCGTGGATATAAACTGCCGCAGGGTAAGAATCGGACTCGTCGCCACTGTTAAGTCTGTGTGTTCTAGTTGTAATTACTAACACAGACTACAAGATTAAAGTTCAACAGGTCTTTACTGGTTGGAGGTCAGGACTATACTAAATACAATATTACTACACAGTGCTTATATACCGGTGGTCAGCACCGGTATTACGTATACAGCAGCCAGAGAAAGTAGTACATCTCTTAAGGTGGAACAGGCTTAAGTTCTCTTAAGGTGGAACAGGTTACATACACCACAGTTAGTCCTATGGCGGGAGGGTTTTACGGGCTCCCACAAGCTATACAAGGAGGGGGGGCCACCCACACCCACGGACGCAAATATCCCGCTGGATGTCAACCCAGAATTTAGAGCCGGAGCTCCGACTCCACTTGCCGGGACTGTGTGGAGCGGGGTTCGAAACCCTACCCCGTCTGGCCCAGCGGCGGGGATCCTACCGCTATGCCAAAGGCCCAATCCGATTAGCAACGTGAAATGGCTGGAATGAGCACAATTCACGGCATTAAAAGAACTCACAATTGAACTGATGAGGACCTCAGCAATCTCCTCAACGAGGTGGAGGCGCAGCGCCTGCTCATCATTGGTAATGATAAGTCAAAGGCGCCGCAAAAAGGACAGATGATAGCTTGGTCTTTCAAGTGGCAGCATAGGGCTCCAGTCACGGGGAGGGAAAAGGCGCAGGAAACGTATGGGTGTCACCTTTTGCGCGAGTGGGCCTTTTGCGTAGCGGTAAGCATCCCCGCCACTGGGCCAGAAGGAGTAGGGTTTCGAACCCCGCTCCAGACAGTCCCGGCAAGTGGAGTCGGAGCTCCAACTATAAGTTCTGGGTGGACGTCCAGCGGGATACTTGCGTCCGCGGGTGTGGGTGGCCCCCCCCCTCAGATGGGTTGTGGGAGCCCGTAAAACCCTCACACCACAGGACTAACCACCCTAATGGCTGGTATGAAGATGGTTATGGTCACGGAAGGAGTGTTAACGTGGCCAGAAATCCTTCCACCACTTCATACAGTTCCCAAAAGGGAACAGTGTGAGGATACGTACGACGATGACCTCTTGCGCAATGCACCTCCTTGGACCCTCAGTCGCAAATGCGAGGGGGCAAATCGTGCAATTGTTAAATTTTTCATTTTATTGACATGTAAAATGTTGGCCCAGTAATTCCCTTCCAAACGCGCGAGTACGGTCGGGGTACTTACGCGTCTGGCCGGAGGAAATGCCGGTTTTCAGCATGCACAGCACATGCGGGGAAAACCGGCATTTCCTGTCCTCTGAACGAAGGGGTTCAGAGGCAGAACGCGTGCGACTGTACAGGCAGCGCGTGCGCAGTAAAATTCGCCGCTTTCATTCATGCTTTCAGTGAGGTCAAGTCCTTACAACTTACACATGAAAAAAGCATGAGTACAGTTGCTCCAGAGGCTGCGGAGGAAGATATTTCTTATCGTGGAGCTTCTGAAAGGCAATATTTTTGTTTGGGAAAGGGAGGAAAGTTATTTTAAGAAATGCTGAGGTAAGTTTTAAAGTTTATTTTTGTTTTTTAAAACGGGTTTTCAGTACTGTAGGTAGAAGGATCAATTGTGGCTATGTGAATTGAATTTGCTGTGTTTATTAAATGTAAAAATGACTCCAACATTTTTAAGAAAGAAACTTTTCATCAGTAATATATTCTTTTAAGTAATTATGTATGTATGTCTGTATATATTCCTTTGCGTGTATGTATATATTCCTTTACTTATGTGTATGAATGTATGTATTTAATTATGACTTTCAGAGAAAGTAACTTATTGGAAAATCATAATTAAAATTATACATTCATACACATAAGTAAAGGAATATAAAACATACATACATATACGTAAAGGAATATATGCGGACATACATACATAATTACTTAATACTGATGAAAAGTTTCTTTCTTAAAAGTGTTGGAAATGTTACATTACTCATTTTAGAACACTCATTTTCACATTCAATTCACACAGCCACAATTGCTCCTTCTACCTACCGTACTGAAAACCCGTTCAAAAAAAAAATTTAAACTTTAAAACTTACCTCAGCATTTCTTAAAATAACTTTCCTCCCTTTCCCAAACCAGAAGCTCCACGATAAAATATATCTTCCTCCGCAGCCTTGGAGCAACTTCACACATGCTTTTTTCAAATGTAACTTGTAAGGACTTACCCTCACTGAATCCATGACTGAAATCAACGAAGTTCACTGCGCAAGCGCTGCCTGTGCAGTCGCACGCGCTGTGCCTCTGAACCCCTTCGTTCAGAGGACTGGAAATGCCGGTTTTCTCCGCATGCGCTGTGCATGCTGAACACCGGCATTTCCTCCGGCCAGACGCGTGAGTACACCGACCGTACTCACGCGTTCAGAGAGGAATTACTGGGCCATTGAGAGAGTGGTTAGCAAAGCATATGGGATCTTGGGCTTCATAAATAGAGGTATTCAGTACAAAAGTAGAGAAGTTATGCTGAACCTTTATAACGCGCTGGCTAGACCACAACTGGAGTATTGCATCCAGTTCTGGTCACCACACTTTAGGAAGGATGTGAAGGCAGTTGAGAGGGTGCAGAGGAGATTTACCAGAATGGTTCCGGGGTTGGGGGATCTTAGCTACAAGGACAGGTTAGAGAAGCTGGATATGTTTTCATTGGAGCAAAGGAGGTTGAAGGGTGACTTGATAGAGGTGTACAAGATTATGACGGGTTTGGATAGGCTAGACGGGGAAAGGCTGTTCCCACTAGTTGATGGTACAAGGACTAGGGGACACAGATTTAAGGTTTTGGGCAAGAGATATAGGGGGGACGTGAGGAAAAACTTTTTTACTCAGCAAGTGGTGAGGACCTGGAACTCGCTGCCGATGGAAGTGGTGGAAGCGGAGACACTCAATGTTTTCGAGGGGCGACTTAATAGGCACTTGAGGGAAATAAACTTGCAGGGCTACGGGGATAGAGCGGGGGAATGGGGCGGACTGGAATGCTCTTCAGGGAGGAAGAAGCTTCCCCAGCAAACCAAGGTTGTGTGGATCCAGGTGGCAGAGGCGGTCAACTCTTTGTCAGTAACCCGCAGAACCTGGCTTCAGTGCAGGAAGAGATTTCATGACCTTCTGCGCAATGGAAAAGTGAGTATGAATTTCCCATCACCCTCAATCTGATCCCCATTGCCTCTCCTCACCAGCACTCAGCTTTAGCAATCTCTTCCTCCACATCCCACTTGACACTGACATCCATGCACCCTTACCCATTCCCTCTCTCTCTATGCTCACATTCACCTAACTATTCGACTATGCAGCCCTCACACTCCCTAACACTGTGATGCTATGACAACAACTGACAACACACAGGGAGGGCCCTTGGTCTTGCCACCTCACTCCATCTTTGTCTCCTTCTAAGCATCTATGCTATGGATTCTCTACACTCACGCCTTCATTCTCACTCAAGCTCCACTTGTCTCCCTCATTGCAGGAAAAGAGAGCTCACAATAAGAGAGAAAGAGTGAGGACAGGAGGAGGGCCACCCTCAGTAGCCCACCTCACCCACCGGGAGGATGTGGTCCTGGAGATCGTGGGAGTGGAGGACGATACGCAAGTGGGGGACGGACAGACGGGTGCATCACAGCAAGCTGGTGACAGAATAGTTTTCCATCTCTCTCAGTGACATTGCATGAGTCGCTGATAATGATTCTGAAGCTCTAACAGATGGACTTATGATCATCTGCAGTATGCAACGTGCATGTAACCTTGGCATCACATCTCTGACTCTTTCCTTTATTCCCCCACAGGACCATCACAAGCACCCGTCCCCACTAGCCAGGAGGAAGAGCCTGAGCATCCAGACTCCTCAGAGGAAGCTGCAACTTCCGAGGGCGCAGCATCAGCAGACTTCACTGCACCCAGCACCAACGCAGACACTCACACCTCGGTGGGACCATTGCGAGATAGAGTAGTGTTGTCACCTGGTGTATCACAGCTCACAAGTGTGCATCAGCAGATTGTGGAGACGGACAGCAGTGGAGAGTCCTAGTCAGAGGGCGCAGGACTCTGTCAGCTCGGCTCAGCTGCATGTCGACCCTCTGCCTCTGGGTCCATCCATAAGATCAGCGGTGCTGGAACTCCAGGAACAGATGCAGGAGTCTCTGGCAGGTTTTGTCTCCAGGGTCGCTGCGAGTGTGGAGCGAATGGAGGAGTCCATTGCGAACATGAGCAGAGCCTTTGTGGAGTCATTGGCACATGAACGCATCACCATGGAAAGGATGGCAACCTCCATGGAGGTGATAAGTTGCCAGAGTGCAGAAAACATGGTGAGTGTTCTGAATAGAATGGCATCTCTGGAGGAGCGATGGTCATCTATTGAACAGAGAAACCAGACCTTCATGGAAGTCCTTCTGAGTAGGACTGCCAGTGCAGATACGGGTCCCCATGGCCCCCCTGATGTGCAGCAAGGTGCTCTCAAACCACTTGCAAGCGCTGAGGGGGACCTGACCCATGAGAGGGAAGTTGGTGGCAGACATCAAGGAAGTGGGGGCTCCTCTCCAAGCGCTCACACTTCCATGCCACTGCAGAGCCCTCGGTCAGAGCCCCACCAGAGTCCACATCCATCTGAGATCGGCGACTCAACCCCTGCACAGCCGCAGGAGCAGCAGACTGTTGACGAGTCCTCACAGGTTCGCAACCCCAGAGGACGCCCGCCAAAGGTATCAAGGCAGGAACAGCAAGAAAGTGAGCAAGGGGCCTCCACATCTGCTGAAGCCACAGGGGAAGCACCACGTAGGAGCACGCGTAAGAGAAAGATACTGCACAAATAGTCACAAGGGTTGTCACTTGGGTGAAATTTGATGTTTTAAGTTAAAAAGCCATCAGATGATTACTGTAAATAAAAAATCTGATGGCTACTGCTGTAGTTGTGGCGTGTGTCATTTCGCGAATGGGACTTCCACATTGAGGGCTTAGGATTACTTGGTATATGCCTCAATTGAGGAAGCACTCAGTGAAGGTGGTGAGAGGTTTTTCCCAGGAGGTCACACTGGAGATGGGTGTCAGGCTCCAAACTTCCACAGCTGTGGTTATGCCTTCTAAAAGATCCCCCAGACCTGAGACAACAAAGTCCTGCCACTTGCAAATGATGGTTGATCAAATATCCTATTTAATGGTGGAGCTGCAGCTAATAGTCAGCAATCCAATTGTGCTCCCGCCAGGTTTCACCGTCATGTTTCAGAACAGGCGTGCTTCATGCGGGAAAAGGGTTAAAATCACAAAGGCCTATCAAAATGGCATTATAGAGGCAATTTAGTGCTTGTTAAGGGCCTTAACGGGACCAGTAGACACAATTTAATGAAAATTGCTTGGAGGCGGGATGGAGGCGGGGTTGGGCCTGCCCGCCAGTTTTTGCAATTTTAACACCCCACACGCCTCCAATCCCGCCTCAACAGCCCGATGAAAATCGAGCCCCTCATCTCGAGGAGGGATATAAGCGTAGACTTGGGCGTTCATTGCCCCACTGATGTGCAGCAAGATGCTCTCCAGCTCTTTGCTAGCAGGGAAGTGCGGGTGGCCCATGAGAGGGATGATATTGTGAGTGGACATGGAAGTGGGGGCTCTGCTCAAAGCACTCACACTTCTCCCCCATTGCTTCCTCCTCAGTCAGAACCCCAGATGCTTCCTTGGATCCTGATGGCCAATCTGCCCCTGCACAGTCGCAGGAGGAGCAGTCTTTGGCAGGGCCCTCATAGGCTCCAAAACCCAGAGGACATCTGCCAAAAGTGTCTAAGCAGTCGCAGCAGGGAAGTAAGCAGCCTCCCTCTACCTCTGCTGAAGCCACAGGTTGAACCTCGTAGAAGCATGTGAAAAAGAAAAGACACAATCTTAGATGCACAAGGGTATGCATGTGAGTGTATGAAAAAATGTTAGTGATAAGTTTCAGTTATATTTATGACACAGATAAATGTATTTCTTTGCACCACTTTCCCATCTTGTCCATTTTTGCCTGCTACCTGGGAAGTGGCCTTGTCACTTGCAGTGAATGGTGAGACATTACTTAACTTTGAGCAATGGGTTTAGGTGAGAGGAATGGCTTGGTCATTTTAGGGCGCTTTATGGTGTTGTTGGCGGGGGCGGGGCAGAGGGGAAACTTAGTACAGAATGTGGCAGCCATATGGGTGCATTGGAGCAAGTTAAGTAAATCTGGCCATTATGAGGCCATCCTGGGTCTCGCGGGCAGCAATGTGCACCGCTGCTGGTGCTAACGCCACCTCAGATTCTTCCTCCTCCTCCTCCTCATTGTCTTCCACCTGTTCCTCCTCCTCCTCTGAAGAGGCTGTGCACTCTGCGCTTTGCTCCTCCTGCAGCTCCAATCCTCACCACTGCGCTATGTTATGCAGCATGCAGCAAACAACAATAATTCTGGAGACCCTGGCTGGTGCATACTTAAGGGCTCCTCCAGATCTGTCAAGGCATCTGAAGCGCATCTTCAGCATGCCTATTGCTTGCTCTATGACATATCTGGTGGACATGTGGCTCTCATTATAATGCTCCTGGGCCTCAGTACTTCTCCTCCTCAAGGGTGACATGAGCCACATCTTCAGTGGATATCCCTTGTCTGCTTTGTGCATTGAATGCTGCTGGAGTTTTGGTAAGTGGGAGAAAAATTATTTAAGAGTATTTTGTGACTTTTATTGTGTTAAAAAGTCAATTATTTGAAGTAAGTTTAATTTTTTAAGGGTATATTAAACTATTGGGCAGTTTAAACCAGAAGTAGAATCCGGGTATAAAAGGGGCGGGGCTAGTGCGGTGCACGGAGTGCTTTGTGCATTGAGTGCTGCTGGAGTTTTGGTAAGTGGGAGAAAAATCATTTAAGAGTATTTTCTGACTTTGTGTGTTAAAAAGTCAATTATTTGAAGTAAGTTTAATTTTTTAAGGGTATATTAAACTATTGGGCAGTTTAAACCGGAGGTAGAATCCGGGTATAAAAGGGGCGGGGCTAGTGCGGTGCATGGAGTGCTTTGTGCATTGAGTGCTGCTGGAGTTTTGGTAAGTGGGAGAAAAATCATTTAAGAGTATTTTGTGACTTTTAGTGTGTTAAAAAGTCAATTATTTGAAGTAAGTTTAATTTTTTAAGGGTATATTAAACTATTGGGCAGTTTAAACTGGAGGTAGAATCCAGGTATAAAAGGGGCGGGGCTAGTGCGGTGCACGGAGTGCTTTGTGCATTGAGTGCTGCTGGAGTTTTGGTAAGTGGGAGAGTTCGGGCAAGTGGGAGGTGAGGCTGTGTTTTTTGCTCTGTTTTTCCCCCCCACTCCCAGGCTTAGACAGCACTGCGGAAGCGGAGCAGCGAGATGAGTCAACCAAACAGGCCCCACAGAGTATTCAAGGAGGAGGTTGCTGATCAGCTGGTTGGTTGGTTTTCTTCCTTCTCTTCTCTTTTATACCTTTAAGTTGGTAAGTCCTATTGAATAGTGGTGTGATATTATCATCTATATCCGGGCAGGGTCTTCATAACTAATAATAAGAAATTTAATTAATTATATAGAATGGAGCAGGTGATGTGTTACTGTTGCGAGATGTGGGAGCCGGTGAACCCCATTGAGGCTCACGGTGATTACATCTGCGACAAGTGTTTGCTGCTAGAGGAACTCAAGTTCCATGTTGTGGAGCTTGAGACCGAGCTTCAGACACTGCGACACATCAGGGAGGGGGAGAAGTTCCTGGACTCTATGTTTCAGGAGCTGGTCACACCTATGAAGTTAATTACTGCAGATGTAGTCCGTGGTCAGGGACAGGATGGTGTGACTACGAGTGAGGAAGGTACAGGGATCCAGGATGTAGTGTTGAAGGAGACGCAGCCCTTGCTCTTGTCCAGCAGGATCGAGGTTCTTACTCCCTGTGAGGGCGGGAGCGGGGACTGCAGGGAGGATGAGCAACCTGGCCACAGCACCATGGTACAGGGGGCCTTTCAAGTGGAGGGAGTAAAAAGAAATGTTGTAGTGGTAGGGGATAGTATCATAAGGGGGATAGATAGGGTTCTCTGCAGTCAAGAGCGGGAGTCCCGAAGGCTGTGTTGCCTGCCCGGTGCCAGGGTTAAGGACATCTCTTCTGGGCTGGAAAGAAACTTGGAGTGGGAGGGGGAGGATCCAGTTGTCGTGGTCCATGTTGGTATAAACGACGTAGATAGGACAAGGAAGACGGTTCTGTTAAAGGAGTATGAGCAGCTAGGGGTCAAATTAAAAAACAGAACCTCAAGGGTAATAATCTCTGGGTTATTACCTGAGCCACGAGCGAATTTGGCTAGGATAAATAAAATTAAAGAGTTAAATGCGTGGCTCAAAGACTGGTGTGGGAGAAATGGGTTTTGCTTCTTGGGACACTGGCACCAGTACTGGGACAGGAGGGAGCTGTTCCATTGGGACGGACTCCACTTGGCCAGTGCTGGGACTAGAGTCCTGGTGAATCATATAACTAGGGCTGTAGAGAGGGCTTTAAACTAATTAGTGGGGGGGAGGTTTCTAGAGAGCAAATAATAGAAATGACAACAGAGAAGGTCACAGACTTAGGTAGCAATGGGGGAATTTAAAAAAACATGTCAGGAAAGGACAGAAGGTATGGAGTAAAAAGTAAAGTACTAAAAAGGGAAAAAACAGGAACTAAGTGTTACAAAACATATTTGAAAGTTCTTTATCTGAATGCACGTAGCATTCGTAACAAAATTAATGAGTTAACGGCACAAATAACGACATATGGGTATGATCTTGTGGCCATTACAGAAACATGGCTGCAGGGTGACCATGACTGGGAATTAAACATACCAGGTTATTTAACAATCAGGAAGGACAGACAGGAAGGGAGAGGAGGTGGGGTGGCTATGTTAATAAAGGAAGGAATCACTATAATACAGAGAAATGATATTGGGTCAAAGGAGCAGGATAGTGAAACAGTTTGGGTGGAGATAAGGAATAATAAGGGGGATAAAACACTAGTGGGTGTAGTCTATAGGCCTCCGAACAGTTGCAACTCTGTTGGACGGAGTATTAATCAGGAAATAGTTGAGGCTTGTAATAAGGGAACAGCTATAATTATGGGGGATTTCAATTATCATATTAACTGGGCAAATCAAATTGGGCAGAGCAGCCTTGAGGATGAGTTCATTGAGTGTATTAGGGATGGGTTTCTTGAGCAGTATGTAACTGAACTGACCAGGGGGCAAGCAACTGTGGCGTTGCCACATTGGGGAAACGCTGGCCTAGAAATTGAGTGGGCTTAGCGCCCATTTTGCAGCGCTAGAGGGCATTGCGCTGGACTTACAGCCGGTTTTGAAATTGACTAGGGCCCAACATCGGCGTTACACCGGTAGCGCTGCGCCGGCACCGATGACGTCATCGGTGTGCGCAGCGTCCCGGTTGCCGTGGTGACGGGCCCCAGCGCCGAAATTCAGTTGCGGCCGCCTCGCCCGTGGCAGCCGCAACTAAGACTCTGGCAACAGAGTCTTACACGACTTTGCGCCGGCGCATAAAGGTGGAGCGGCGGCCGGCCGCTTTCCCGCCGGCCGCCTGCCCGCACCTCCCTCCCCGGACTCCCCCACCCCCCCCCCCCGCGGAACAGATGCTTCTCGGCTGCGAGCCCGGCACTTCCCTGAGGTGCCGGGCTCATTTTTGTGGCGATTTAACCGGCCAGCGGGCGGGTGCAGGCAGCTCCTCCTTAACTGAAGGAGGAGGCCTGCACTTCCCGAGCCTGCCGCACCGCATCGGGCGCCGCAGCGCCGGAATAGCGCCGCAATGCGGCGCGTAGCGCCAGTTTTCAGGCGCAAACAGCCTTCAGTAGCGCCGGCAGCCGTTTGGGCGCGGCGCTACTGAATTTTTGGCGCGCACAGCGCAACTTAGCACCGGCGCTAAATTTCCGGCGTTAAGGCCCGGCGCAGCGCAAACTCAATTTCTAGGCCGCTGTGTGTATGTAGATAAACCTGTATAATCCCCTTTTAACTGCTGTATTCCCCTCCCCCCGCAAGACAGTTGCAAGCTGAGAGGAATAAGGCACGTTCAGACTTGCCTGCTGCTGAGAGAAGGAAAACCAATCAGGTTCCAGCAGGTGACCAATCCGTGAGTCATCACAGGTTTGCAGGCTTCACGAATTCAGTACTGTATTGTGAGAGTTGGAGTAAAGACCTATTTCTTGTAGCTCGCTGTATTGCCTATTTCTTTACGCGGGAGACCGTAGTCCCCCACATTGGTGACCCTGAATGTCGGCGGCCGAAGCCCCCGACTCACGCAGCCCTACAGAGGCCAGCAACGACCCGATGGCAACCAGCAGCAGCCTGATGTCGGCCGGCACCGCGTCCTTGAAGCTCCCCACCTTCTGGGAACACCAAGCACCAGCTTGGTTCACGCACTCGGAGGCCCAATTCACCCTTCGCAGGGTTCAAGATGATGAAGAAAGGTACCTCCACGTAGTCTCAGCACCAGCAAGCTCTACCGCCGCTGAAGTTCTCGACCTGCTGGGGAACCCACCACAGACCGGCAAGTACTCAACCATTAAGGGCCGCTTGCTGCAGGCGTACGGCCAGTCCGGGGAGGAGAGGGCCCGCAGGCTTCTCTCACTACCAGGCCTCGGCGATTCTACCCCGACCCAGTTGATGAGCCGGATGCTCTGAACCGCAGTGCTTCTTTTTTCGGGCCCTTTTCCTCAGCCTGCTTCCTCAGCAGGTACAGACTGCCCTCGCGGGGTCCCCGATCACGGACTGCGTACAACTGGCAGCCGCCGCGGACAAAGTCTTCGCCGTCACCCAACTCGGCTGTGCAGCCGTGAGGCTCCTCGACACCACCGAGCGCACGCCGCCACGCCAGGCCACAGAACTATGCTACTACCACGCGCGTTTCGGCCACAAGGCCCAACGCTGCAGAGCACCCTGCTCTTTCGATCAAACCAAGATGGCCGCCCGGACCAACGCACCAGCCCCGCGCCGCCGCCTAGGCCCACTCGACCGCACCCCCGCCGCCACGATGGCCATCGGCACCGCAGGTAAACTGCTGTACATAACCGACTCTCTTTCAGGGCGCAGATTCCTTTGCGACACCAGAGCCCAATGCAGCATAATTCCTGCCTCCCAGCTCGACATCCAGGCAGGCCGCAGCGGCCCACCCCTCGTGGCGGCAAATGGCGCAGCCATCGCTACTTTCGGAAAGCGACGGGCCGAGGTTTGTTTCAACGGCCAGCGATTTACGTGGGATTTCGTGACGGCCTCGGTGGCACGTCCTTTGCTGGGCGCCGATTTTCTTTGCGCCCACGGACTCCTGGTCGACGTCCACGACAGGCGCCTGATCGACGCAGCAACTTTCGCTTCACTGGCCTGCCAGCAGAGCAACAGCCCGGCCCTCGTCGGGTCCTGCTCCGCCCCGGCGCATGACGACTACGCCCGCATACTCGCAGATTTCCCGAGGCTCACACAACCGACTTTCTCAGCCGCGGCAGCCAAGCATGGGGTCGAGCACCACATCGCCACTACGGGACCACCAGTGTTCGCTCGAGCCAGACGCCTGGACCCAGCCAAGATGGCGGTGGCCAAGGAAGAATTCGCCACGATGGAAAAACTGGGCATCATCCGCCGCTCGAACAGCCCTTGGTCGTCCCCCCTCCATATTGTGCCCAAGCTGGGCGGTGGCTGGCGCCCCTGCGGCGACGACAGACGGCTCAACGGCGCCACCACGCCCGATAGATACCCCATTCCGCACATCCAAGACTTCTCGGCACACCTAGCAGGAAAGTCCGTCTTTTCCAAGGTTGACCTGATTCGCGGCTACCATCAGGTCCCCGTCCACCACGCAGACGTCCAGAAGACAGCGGTCATCACCCCCTTCGGACTGTTCGAGTTCCTGCGCATGCCCTTCGGGCTTAAGAACGCCGCACAGGCCTTCCAACGGCTCATGGACTCCGTCCTACGGGACCTGAGCTTCCTGTTCATCTATCTGGACGATATCCTCGTAGCCAGCACCAGCAAGGCCGAGCACATCGCGCATTTGCGCTCCCTTTTCCAGCGCCTCAGCCAACACGGGCTAATCGTCAACCCGGCCAAATGTCAGTTCGGAGCAGCCCAAATTGACTTTCTCGGCCACAGAATCTCGCCAAGGGGAGCCATTCCCCTACCTTCCAAGGTGCAGGCGGTGGCGGACTTTCCCCAGCCCACCTCGGTCAAGGCGCTGCAGGAATTTTTGGGGATGGTCAATTTCTATCACCGGTTCGTGCCCAAGGCCGCCGCACTCATGCGCCCCCTCTACGAAGCCACCAGGGGCAAAACGGGTAAAGAGCAACTCACCTGGTCCAGCGAGATGGCGACAGCCTTCCACCAGACCAAAAGCGCCTTGGCCAACACCACACTACTGGCCCACCCCATCCCGGGCGCCAAGACCGCCCTCACCACAGACGCCTCGGATTACGCCGTCGGCGCCGTCCAGCAACAGTGGGTCGAAGGCGCGTGGCAGCCACTGGCATTTTTCAGCCGACAGCTGCGCAAGAACGAGCAGGCCTACAGCACGTTCGACAGAGAGCTCCTGGCCCTGTTCCTGGCAATCCGGCACTTCCGTTTCCTCCTGGAAGGCCGGCCGTTCACCGCATTCGTGGACCACAAGCCGCTCACTTTCGCCATGGCCAAAGTAACCGAACCCTGGTCCGCGCGCCAACAGCGCCAACTCAACTTCATCTCGGAGTTCACCACGGACATCAGCCACGTCGCCGGCAAGGACAATTTGGTGGCCAACTGCCTCTCAAGACCCTCGCTCCACGCAGTGCACCTGGGCGTCGACTACGCCAGCATGGCGAGAGACCAGGCCGCCAACGCGGAGATTCAGGACGTCAACTACCAGCCTCACCCTGGCCGACATCCACTTCCACGCAGCCGGCACAACCCTCCTGTGCGACGTCTCAGTCCCCTCGCCTAGGCCGGCCGTCCCATCCGCCTGGCGCAAGCGAGTTTTCGACATCATCCACGGCCTCTCACATCCAGGGATGCGTGCGTCTCAGAAACTTATGTCCGCCAAGTTCGTCTGGCCTGGACTCCACAAGAATGTGAGAGACTGGACCAACACATGCGTGGCGTGTCAGCGCGCTAAGGTCCAGCAGCACACCAAGGCGCCATTGGAGTGTTTCCCGGTGCCCGAGAGGCGTTTCGAACACGCCCCACGTCGCTCTGGTAGGCCCCTTGCCGCCGTCGCACGGTTTTACACACCTGCTCACGATCGTCGACCGCACCACCAGATGGCCCGAGGTGGTTCCCCTCACCTCCACCACCACGACCGACGTCGCGCGAGCATTCGTCTCGACATGGGTGGCCCGGTTCGGCATGCCGACCAACATATCCTCGGGCAGAGGCCCCCAGTTCACCTCCCACTTGTGGAATGCCATCACCGCCGGCCTCGGCACCAAGTTGCACAGGACAACAGCCTACCACCCACAGGCCAACGGGCTCTGCGAGCGCTTTCATCGTTCTTTGAAAGCCTCCCTCCGCGCCAGCCTGGCCGACACCAGCTGGATCGACAAACTACCCTGGGTTCTCCAGGGATTGCGCACCGCACCCAAAGAGGACCTCCGCGCCTCCGCGGCTGAGATGGTCTACGGCCAACCGCTCAGAGTACCAGGCGACTTCCTCCCCCTGACAACGGAGCCGTGGTCGGCCGCCAGACAGCTTTCCCTGCGCCAGGACGCGGCCCAGCAATTCCATCCAGTGCCCACTTCGCAAGACGGCCCGCAGTCGTCCTACGTGCCTCGAGACTTACGACATGCGGAGTTCGTCTTCGTGCGCCGGGACACGCACAGAGGCCCGCTGCAGGCACCATACACCGGCCCCTTCCCAGTATTGGAGACGGGGGACAAAGCTTTTCTTATCGACGTCGGCGGGAAGCCGGACCTTATTTCAGTAGACCGCCTCAAACCGGCGCACCTGGACCTCAGCGTCCCGTTTCGGCCGGCTCTTCCCCCACGGCGGGGCAGACCTCCCGCGTTGGCGGCGGCCCCACAAGAGGACCAAGACACACCAGAACCTTACTTCCCGGCCACCGCCCCACCTTCGCCGGCAGCTCGTCCAGCCAGCCCACCGGCAGACCAGCCGCCAGACCAGCCGACGAACCAACCGGCCGACCTCCCAGACAGCCCTCCTCACACGCCAGATGGCTACTACAGCCGCTACGGCCGCTTGGTCAAACCTCCGCAGAGACTGACTTTTACAGTTAACGAGGATTCTGGGGGGGGCGTATGTGGCGTTGCCACATTGGGGAAACACTGTGTGTATGTAGATAAACCTGTATAATCCCCTTTTAACTGCTGTATTCCCCTCCCCCCGCAAGACAGTTGCAAGCTGAGAGGAATAAGGCACGTTCAGACTTGCCTGCTGCTGAGAGAAGGAAAACCAATCAGGTTCCAGCAGGTGACCAATCCGTGAGTCATCACAGGTTCGCAGGCTTCACGAATTCAGTACTGTATTGTGAGAGTTGGAGTAAAGACCTATTTCTTGTAGCTCGCTGTGTTGCCTATTTCTTTACGTGGGAGACCGTAGTCCCCCACACAACCTTAGATTTGGTCCTGTGTAATGAGACAGGATTAATTAAAAATGTCCTAGTAAAGGATCCCCTTGGAATGAGTGACCATAACATGGTTGAATTCCATATTCAATTAGAGGGTGAGAAGGTTGGATCTCAAACAAGCGTGCTGAGCTTGAATAAAGGAGACTATGAAGGTATGAGAGCGGAATTGATTAGAGTGGACTGGGAAAATAGATTAAAGGGTAAGACGGTACATGATCAGTGGTGTACATTTAAGGAGTTATTTTATAACTTCCAAAAAATATATATTCCACTGAGGAAAAAAGGGTGTAAAAGAAAAGATAGCCATCCGTGGCTAAGTAAAGTAATTAAGGATAGTATCCGACTAAAAACAAGGGCATATAAGGTAGCCAAATCTAGTGGGAGGATGGAAGATTGGGAAGTCTTTAAAAGACAGCAAAAAATAACTAAAAGATTGATTAAGAAAGGGAAGATAGATTATGAAAGTAAATTAGCAAAAAATATAAAAACAGAGAGCAAAAGCTTCTATAGTTATATAAAAAGAAAAAGGGTGGCTAAAGTAAATGTTGGTCCCTTAGAGGATGAGACCGGTAAATTAATGGTGGGAAACATGGAGATGGCAAAAACACTGAACAAATATTTTGTATCAGTCTTTACAGTAGAGGACACTAAGAATATCCCAACACTGGACAAACAGGGGGCTCTAGGGGGGAGGAACTAAATACGATTAAAATCACTAAGGAAGTGGTACTTGGTAAAATAATGGGACTCAAGGCGGATAAATCCCCTGGACCTGATGGTTTGCATCCTAGGGTCTTGAGGGAAGTGGCGGTAGGGATTGTGGATGCATTGGTAATAATTTTCCAAAACTCCCTGGACTCAGCAAAGGTCCCGGCAGATTGGAAAACTGCTAATGTAACACCCTTATTTAAAAAGGGTAGTTGGCAGAAGGCTGGAAACTATAGACCTGTTAGCCTAACATCTGTGGTTGGTAAAATGTTAGAGTCCATTATTAAGGAGACAGTAACGGGACATTTGGATAAACATAATTTAATAGGACAAACTCAGCATGGTTTCATGAAGGGGAAGTCATGTTTGACAAATTTACTTGAGTTTTTTGAGGAAGTAACATACAGGGTGGATAAAGGGGAACCAGTGGACGTAGTGTATTTAGACTTCCAAAAGGCATTTGACAAGGTGCCACACAAAAGATTATTGCTCAAGATAAAAAATCATGGGATTGGGGGTAATATTCTGGCGTGGGTGGAGGATTGGCTCTCTAACAGAAAGCAGAGAGTTGGGATAAATGGTTCGTTCTCAGATTGGCAACCAGTAACTAGTGGTGTTCCGCAGGGGTCAGTGCTGGGTCCCCAACTCTTTACAATCTATATTAACGATTTGGAGGAGGGGACCGAGTGTAACATATCAAAGTTTGCAGATGATACAAAGATGGGATGGAAAGTAGTGAGTGAGGAGGACATAAAAAACCTGCAAATGGACATAGACAGGCTAAGTAAGTGGGCAGAGATTTGGCAGATGGAATACAATACTGGAAAGTGTGAGGTTATGCACTTTGGCAGGAAAAATCATAGAGCAAGTTATTATCTTAATGGCAAGAAACTGGAAAGTACTGTAGTACAAAGGGATCTGGGGGTCCTGGTGCACGAAACTCAAAAAGTTAGTATGCAGGTGCAGCAAGTGATCAAGAAGGCCAATGGAATGTTGGCTTTTATTGCTAGGGGGATGGAATATAAAAACAGGGAGGTATTGCTGCAGTTGTACAAGGTATTGGTGAGACCGCACCTGGAATACTGCATACAGTTTTGGTGTCCATACTTAAGAAAAGACATATTTGCTCTCGAGTCAGTACAAAGAAGGTTCACTCGGTTAATCCCGGGGATGAGGGGGTGGTCATATGAGGAGAGGTTGAGTAGATTGGGACTCTACTCATTGGAGTTCAGAAGAATGAGAGGCGATCTTATTGAAACATAAGATTGTGAAGGGGCTTGATCGGGTGGATGCGGTGAGGATGTTCCCAATGAAGGGTGAAACTAGAACTAGGGGGCATAATCTTAAAATAAGGGGCTGCTCTTTCAAAACTGAGATGAGGAGAAACTTCTTCACTCAGAGGGTGGTAGGTTTGTGGAATTTGCTGCCCCAGAAAGCTGTGGAAGCTACATCATTAAATAAATTTAAAACAGAAATAGATAGTTCCCTAGAGGTAAAGGGAATTAAGGGTTACGGGGAGCAGGTAGGAAATTGGACATGAGTCTAGGTTCGGAATGGTCATGGCCCTGTGGGTAGTGGAGCGGGCCCAGGGGCCGTGTAGCCTGGTTCTGCTCCTACTGTGTTCTAATTCTGTGTTAGATTTCAGGAGATGGTTTTATTCCTGTTCCTGGCTGGGGTGGAGATCGCCTTTGCAGAAGGTAAGTACTGTAGAAAATATAGGGACAGAGTGATCTCCTGGAAGAATTTCGATCGCCTAGATGGGTCGGAGAGGAATTTCCCAGATTTTTTTCTCCCAAATTGGCCATTGGGTCTTTTATCTGGTTTTTCGCCTCTCCCGGGAGATCACATGGGTTCGGGTGGATGCAGAGTGATAGAAGATTTGAGGTTAGGATCAGATCAGCCATGATCTTATTGAATGGTGGAGCAGGCTCGAGGGGCCGATTGGCCTACTCCTGCTCCTATTTCTTATGTTCTTATGTTCTTATGCAAGCAGCCAGCCAGTAAGTCTGTTTGGAGGAGCAAAGAGCTGAGGGAGGGTGGACTAGCGCAGTGCCAAGGAGTCATGACAGCTGCCAGGGAATCTGGTGCACACCTGAATGATGATCTTCCTGTGGTTGCAAACGAGCTGCATATTGAGGGAGTGAAAGCCCTTGTGGTTCACAAACACTCCTGGGTGATGTGGGGATGCCTTGATGGCCACATGTGTGCAGCCAATGATGCCCTGCACCTGTGGGAAGCCAGCTAGAGCCGCAAAGCAACACTGGCTTTATCAGTGGCAAAGTTGACATAATTGGCTGACTTGTCAAACATGGCATTGGTCACCTGTGTGATGCATCTGTGGGCGGCCGACTGCGAGATCCTGCAAATGTCTGCTGCAGATCCCTGGAAGGAACCTGAGGTGAAGAAGTTGAGGATAGTGGTGACTTTGACGGCCACTGGTAAAGCATGTCCACCAGCTCCTCTGGGCAGCAGGTCTAGTTCCAGAAACCTACAAATGTCTGCGATGACCTGGCGCGACAGCCTGAGTTCCTTTGGCACTGCTCTTCAGTCATGTCCAGGAAGCTCATCCTCTGCCCGTATACCCTGTGTTGGGGGTATCGCCTCTGGCGCGGTGCAGCCCTGTGCTGACCCCCTCTCTCCTGTGGAGCATCAGGTCGTTGAGGAGAAGGCTGCTGTTGTAGTGGCTGCTGTTGTGGTTGCTGCTGCTGCTGCTGGTGTGGCTGGTGTTGTTGGTGCTGGGGCTCATCTTGGTCAGTTTCTGAGGTCCAAGGTGAGACAGCATAAGCGGCACCCATGCTGATGTAATAGATGGCAGGTAAAGTGGATATCAGAGGCCCAATCCCTCAATGTTGTGATAGTGACTAGCAATGTGGTGAGAGTGGCTTCCGAGGTTGCAGAAATGACCTGCAAACTGCTGACAGCTAAATCTCTGCACAAAATGGAGTCAGCAAGAGCCTTTCCATTAGTCAACTAATTAGGTGTAATGTGGGAGCATTTATGTGTTTTTCCCGGCTGTCAATTAATGGACTCGCACAATGGCCACTGAGCTTCTGCCTCCCCTTCACAAGCGAGGTTCCCGAGGTGCGTGGATCCCGTGCTCAAGAAGTTAAAGCCAAAAGCTGTTGTTAAAAAGTCTCTTAAGGGTCTCTCAATAAACATTTAAGTACTCCAATGAGGTCACCCGCCTCTGCCGAGCGGATCCGTGGCGCGCTGGGAAACGCGCCCGAGTTAAATGTGGAAGTCAGCGGGATGACTGCAGGTTCCCAACGCGCTGGCAACTTCGGCGATTGTTACTGCTGACCTACCCCCAAACCCGCACACTCAGGACTGGGAGAATTCCGGCCCATGTGACTAACCGAGGAGATGTGGAAGGAATAAGGCGGGAAAAATGGAAGCACAAAAATCTGGTAAAGCGGAGCAGGCTCTTGTGGCCCAGTCTGTGAAGGCTGATCAGTTGCAGGCAACAGTTATTGCCCTCACCACAGCTATTTTACTGTTTCAGCAGTGAAACGACTATTTTAATACTTATCATTCTGGTGTGTTAATACTTGAAGTGATGAGTATCACCAATAAACAGTGGGGGAAAGGATATTCAGGCTAGTAAGACAGTTCAGACTAGATGAAAAAAAAAATGTTTTCAAGACCTGCCCCAACTGCCTTGGAAGCACATGACTGCAGCCAATCCCACTCAGGGCATAGCTCCAGCTGTGTCCCCAATGAAAAAGTTATTTAAAAATCATCAATGATTTTAAATCAGCAAAGTTAATTGTGTTAGATCCGTGGTTCAGCGGATAAATAATTACACGGATGCTGTACATAAACAAATAACAGGTCTTTACTGGAGGAGGGTAATCTCTAGACTGGGGTACAGAGGCATGCGCACAGCTTATATACCGGTGTGGTCACTGCCGGTACTACAGTATACAGGAGCTGTAAAAAGTAGTTCTGACTTAAAGCACATACACTACAATTCCTCCATTTTTAGATTAATAATACCCCCTTAATATTCAAATAACAATTACATTTTTACATGTACATTCAATAACAAAAGTCCATTTATAGATTCAGTCTTTGGGGCGGCTTCCTGACCCTTTCGGGATAGCGCCTTTCTGGAGGTTCTTGTTCTTGGTGCAGAGGCGATTCTGACCCCCTTTCATCGGGTAGTTCATCGGGTTCCACTGCTACTGGGTCTGAAGTAGATGCTACCGGTATGTCGGGTTCATCCCCAGGTACTCGAGACATGGGGTTGACGCATTCCTGTGATGCTAAGATCTGATCGACGTGGCGTCTCACAATGTTCTCCCCGACATCCACTGTGTACATTAATGGCCCCTGCTTGTACATATCGTTCCGGGTTGCCACTTCTCTATTTGATAGTCCCGGGCCAAGACTGGTTGCCCAACATTGAAGCTCCTTGTCGGCTTCTCGTTGATGTGCTGGAATTGTTTGTCCTCAACATTTCTTCGCACATTTGGTCTGAGCAAGTCCAGACGAGATCTCAACCTTCAGTTAAAGAACATCGTGGCCGGGGTCTGGTTGGTAACTGCATGTGTCACGTTTCGGTAGGCTAATAAGAAATTGTCCATCTTATGCTGTAGTGGAATTTCCTCGTCGCACATGCCTTTATCACCTTCTTAAAGGTTTGTACGAACCTCTCAGCCAATCCATTGGTGGCTGGATGATACGGGGCGGATGTGTAATGCCTTACCCCATTCCTTTTCATGAATTTTTGGAACTCGTCGGACACAAACTGTGGTCCATTATCAGAGCAGATCTGCTCTGGCAAACCGTTTCTGGCAAGTATGGTCCGTAGGACTGCAATCGTTTTCGCTGTAGTGGTTGAAGACATCTTTATCACCTCAGGCCACTTTGAATGAGCATCCACTGCTATTAAGAACATTGAGTCCATGAATGGACCAGCAAAATCAATGTGCACCCGTTGCCATGGAGAGGAGGGCCACTCCCATGGGTGTAGAGGGGCATGTGGTGGTGCATTTTGGACCTTCTGGCATCCTAAGCAGCTCTTAGTTAGGTCTTCGATTTGTTGATCGATTCCCGACCACCACACATAAGCCCTAGCTAGGCTTTTCATTTTCACTCCCCCCAGATGACCTTCATGTAGTTCATTTAGCACTCTCTCCCTTAACTTGGGTGGAATCACCACTCTGGATCCACACATCACTGTCCCCTGGCATACTGACAGCTGTTCACTTCTGGATGAGAATGCTGGCAACAGTGAGTCGCCATGTGTTGGCCATCCCCTCACCATCAATTCATATACCCGTGACAGCGTCGGATCATTGTGGGTCTCCTCTATATCAGCGTTTGTTACTGGCAATCGTTCAATTATTGACGAATAAAATATCTCGATAGGGTCCACTGCTGGTGCTTCCTCCACAGTAGGCAGTGGCAGGCGCGATAGCCCATCAGCGTTCCCATGCTGTCTCGTGCCTTTATATTCTATTTCATATTGATTCACCCCTAGAAACAGAGACCATCTTTGTAACCGCTGTGCAGTCATTACTGGCACGCCCTTCTTAGGATTAAAGATGGAGACAAGTGGTTGGTGGTCAGTCAGCAAGGTGAACTTCTGTCCATGCAGATAGTGGTTGAATTTTTTTACTCCCCATACTAGGCTGAGGGCCTCCCTGTCAATCTGGGCGTAGTTGCGCTCGGCTGAGGTTAGTGACCGAGACGCAAAGGCTACTGGCCTCTCCAACCCGCCTGGGAATTTGTGCGACAGCACCGCTCCAATGCCGTAGGGTGATGCATCACATGCCAAACGAATTGGTAGTGCTGGGTTGAAATGGGCCAACACCTCTTTTGATGTGATCAATTCTTTACACTTCTGGAAAGCTCGTCTACGTTCGTCATCCCACTTCCATGGTACCCCTGTTTGCAGTAGGGTGTTCAGCGGGTGTAATACCGTAGACAAATTTGGTAAGAACTTGTGGTAATAGTTTACCAGCCCGAGGAACGACCTCAGTTGTGACACATTTTCCGGTGCTGGAGCCTTGACTACTGCCTCTACCTTGTCAGGGGATTATGTAATCCCTCTTCATTGATGACGTGGCCGCAATACGAGATCTGTTTCTGGAAAAACTCGCACTTGTGGCGATTAGCTCGTAGCCCATATTCCTTTAATCTGGCGAGCACCTTCTCCAAGTTAGCGAGGTGATCACCGTCATTTTCGCCCATGACCAAGATGTCGTCCAAATAACACTGGGTCCCTGGAATCCCTTGCAGGACCTGATCCATCGCCCTTTGCCAGATAGCCGGAGCCGAGGCTACTCCAAACACCAGCCGGTTGTATTGATAGAGACCTTTATGGGTGTTGATCGTAAGGTAATGTTTCAAAGCTTCTCCTACCTCCATTTGCAAGTACGCCTGGGCTAGATCAATTTTGATGAAGCGTTTACCACCAGGTAGCGAGGCGAAAATATCCTCAATTCGTGGAAGCGGATATTGCACCGTGTGAAGGACTGGGTTCACTGTCACCTTAAAATCCCCACAGATGCGGACCTTCTTTGGTTCCCCAGGCGTATTACTCAACGACCTCTTCATTACAGGAACGATGGGTGTAGCCCACTCGCTCCAGTCCACTTTGGACAGTACCCCTGAACGTTCCAATCCTTCCAGCTCTGCTTCAACCGCTGGTCTGATCGCATAAGGCACTGGTCTGGCCTTCAGAAACTTTGGGCTTGCATTATCCTCTATTTTAATTGTTGCTGTTATTCCTTTTAGTGTTCCTAGTCCCTCCTGGAACACTTCTTTTGCGTCAGTTAGCATTTTTGACAGTCGTCCAGGTGTGACGTCATCATCCTTTTTGGCCTCCACCTTTAGTGCCTGTATGGAATGCCAATCTAAATGTATCTTCCGGATCCATTCACGTCCTAGCAGTGGTGGTCCTCCATTTGGCAATACATATATATCCATTTTAGGTATTTCCTGACCTTTATATGTCACTTTCACCCTTATTTTTCCTTTGGGGTAGACTTTTTGCCCCGTATACGTCTTCAAGACAATCTCTGTAGCTTTCAAGGGTATGTGTGAAAATAGCCGCTTGTAGTCTCTTTGATTTATGACTGTTAGAGCTGACCCTGTGTCCAATTCCATTTCCACTTGGACTCCGTCTATCTTGAGTGTAACCCAGATAGTCTGGTGATCCTCCATTTCGGTTACATTATGTAGTTTCAGACAACCCAGCTCCTTGCTTCCGGAGTCTGTGTCACTTTTCTGTTCGTCTGAACCACTGTCCATCACCTGGTGTACCTTTTTGTACTTCTCCTGTGGAGATTTCTTACTGTTGGTTTTCTTCCCAGACCTGCAGACTCTTGCTATGTGTTCTGCTTTCCCACACTGTCTGCACACTTGGTCCTTGAACCAACAATTTTTCTGGTCATGTGTTGTTCTGCCACAGCGATAGCACTTCCCTGTTCCATAGGTCATTTCGTTGGTGCCATATTCTTGCGGTCTCCATTGTATCTCTGCAGCGCCCCTTGCGGCTGCTTCGTGTGATACTACCATACTGAAAGCTTTGTCCAGCGTAAGGTCCTTTTCTGCTAGAAGCCGTTTCTGGGTTCCTTCACTTTGTAGCCCACACACAAACTTGTCCCTTAACCTGTCTGCTAGTCCCGCTCCAAACTGGCAGTATTTCGATAGCTTGCGCAGTTCCGTTAGTTACTCAGCATTGCTTTCGTCTTTGTGTTGGTTCCTTTTATGGAACTTAAATCGTTCTGCTATCAGCAGCGGTGTGGGGTTTAAGTGGTCCTGTAGGATTTCTACTATGCTTTCAAAATTCTTGTTTACCGGCTTCTCTGGGGTTATTAGATTTCGCAGTAACCCATAAGTTTTTGCACCCATGGAATTTAACAGAACCAGTGCTTTATTAGCATCTGGCACTTCATTTGCCCTGCAGTACACTTCAATACGTTCCACATATGTCGCCCAATCTTCGACTTCATTGTCGAACGTAGAGATACTGCCACTCTTCTGCATCCTTGGTTGTGCGTTAACTATCACCAATGGCGCCTCCTGCGCTTCCCCTTCTTCTTCGCTGGCACAAAATGGTGTCTCCCGCGCTTTCCTTCCTTCCCGCGCTCGCCCGTCTTCTCCGCTGCGGCTTCGCAAGATGGCATCTCCCGCGCTCTTCCTCCTTCTCCGCGGCTCAATGGCACCTCCCGCGCTCTCCCTGCTTCTCCGCGGCTCAGTGGCATCTCCCCTTGCTTCGCCCCGCGGACCCTGATCAGCCCGTGATCCCTGGCTGTGCTCTGCGCGTTCTTCTCTTGATATTTGTCGACGCCGCTCAGTCTAGAACCCGGCTGTTTCTTACCCTCTCTCCGATTTGCAGTATTTTTCCTCGACGCCGCTCGGTGATCAACCCCCGGCTGCGCCCTGCTCTCTTCACCCTCTTTCTTACCCCATCGACGCTGCCCGGCTCTCTCTCTCTGCCATCGGTCGGCTCCAGCCGCCGCTGCTCGGGAAGGGTCTGCTCTGGACCTGTCGTTGGTCTCTTACTGCTCGTTGTGGCTGGGGAACGAAGCCCGGCTCTCCACAGCCTCCCCAGCGAAGTTGGATCTCTGCCTGACTGCTGGGCGGTTGCTCGCGGTCGACGCCCGTGTTCCTGGACTCGACTATTTTTTTTATTTTTTTTTAATGTTGCAGGTAGATTCGTATCAACACTCGTCGCCACTGTTAGATCCGTGGTTCAGTGGATAAATAATTACACGGATGCTGTACATAAACAAATAACAGGTCTTTACTGGAGGAGGGTAATCTCTAGACTGGGGTACAGAGGCATGCGCACAGCTTATATACCGGTGTGGTCACTGCCGGTACTACAGTATACAGGAGCTGTAAAAAGTAGTTCTGACTTAAAGCACATACACTACAAATTGTGTAGTAAATTGACAGTCTTCTGAGCAGAATTTGAGGAGAGGGGAAGTGCATAAAATGACATTGAAGGAAAGGAAGGTCACATAATGCAAAAAAATAGAATTTTACATTTATTCCTCTTTAAAAAAATCTGTTTAAAATAAAATTGGTCACATTCCATGAATGAAAGCCAGTGGAACTAAACAGGAAAAAGTGACATATATATCACAGAAAGTACTGTCTGGTCAGGATACGAATTACAGATATAGTCAAGGGGGGTAAAATTCACCTTTGGCAAAGGTGCAAAGCGGACGGTAGCGGATCAGCTGCCCATTAAACCCCGCCCCCCCCGAGTTCACTTTCCATCACAATGAGTGTCGCGTGACTCGAGTTCAGAAGGCCCTGAGACAGCTTCTTCTGCCATACCCGCAGACACAGAAAATAGAAAAGTGTTAGCAACATGTTCTCATTACAACTTGCTGCCAAGCAGCCTTTGCCAAATAGCTGGCATGGAGCTGTTGGTCTATGCTAGCTTTCATGTCAGTGATTGCATAACTGAATAGCATGAAGACTGAAAGAAGGATCTCCATCTCCTGACCACCCCCCCACCCCCCCACCCCCCCCCCCCCGAAGTGTGCTGTGCCAAAACTCTTATTGCACCTTTAATTGTTTTAATTATTAAATTTGAATATATTTGTTTTCGGACCCATTATTTCAAAGACTTTGTGAATTAATTTGATATTTCCTTGAAAGCAGTCAGAAGATGCAGCACGGATGGACCCCCTCTTCTAGTCATCCGTTTCTTCTTGTTATATGTTGTCTTCTCCTACAAAAGCAGAAGTATGCATTCATCGTCTGACATTAGCAGCATGAAATCTCCTGAAACCCATGTATCAGGGTTCTGTGAAGACAGAAATGCGCAGCATGCATGTGCTAGTCATGGAAGGAGTTGGCAGCGTACTGTCCTGTGTAGGCTTCTACTGAAGGAGTTGGTGCTGGACAAGAAAGATACTAGAAAGTACACAATATATCATAATAAGCACCCATGGGAAGATGAAAGTGAAGGAATGCATGAGTAGGAACAGTTCATGATAGTAACAGTAATATAAGATGATGTTATGCCCCCCCCCCCCACCTTGCCCATCTGTTGAGGTCATTGAACTTCTTATGACACTGGAATCTCATTCTCTGCACAGTGTTGCTTGCATTGGTGGAATCTGCCACCTCCTGCCAAATTTGTTGGCAAACAATCTTGCTCACCCAAAGCCAATTTCAGTGCAAGAATAGTCCCTTCTAAGCTGCACTTGCACCAGCAAGGTTTCTCATTATCAAAGCAGTTGGCCCTGCTTCTCCCAACACCAAACATGTCTTCAGTTGCACAGCTAATTTCTGTTGTGAATGCGCCAAACCGTTATTTCTTCGTTAAATTGATGCAGACGCTAACCTCACCAAGTGCTCACCCACAACATGTTAGTGACCGGACCCCGGAAACGCAGCTGGGTTCAGCTCCATTCAGGTTGAGAGGTTTCTAACAGCGCACCACCCAACTAATACTGGGAGGAGGGGGAGGGGAGGAATTGAAAATTAGGGGTGTACCAGTGCAATTGGGTTCCTGCCATTTTCTGGTAAACTGTGCTGGTGTCCTGCCGGAGTTACAGCATGAGTCCAGTGAAACTGACAAGGAAATTTGGGGCCATAATATATAGTTTATTTCCCATTAATTTACTGTTGAAAACAAAACTCATAATATTACAAGCCTTATTATAATTATCCTGTAACTTATGTCATCGCATAAATACCTTATCCACTGCATAACAGTAAGAAGTAAAAAAAATTAACTATACCCTGCAAAGAACATCTGACGCACTTAGACACTGTTGTCATGGCTGCACTTACTTAACATTCTGGAACGCCTGGCATTTTTCAGAATCTTTTGGTTGTCCTTGACGATAGTAGCTATGTGTCACAGCAGTAAAAATTTGCCTCAGACATTGTACAGATATTTCTGTGTGGGAGTACATAAGGCAGTTGGGGAAAATGGTTTACTGAAAAATAAAATGGGTTTTAAAGCAAAAAGATAAAGAAATTTAAAAAACTTCTAATTCTCTATAATCAATAACTTTTGTTTCTTTCTAAATATTCCTGTGATTCGAGCAACTACTAGGGTCAAATTTGTAAGAACGGGGCGTAGTTGTCTCCAACTACACTCTGTTGTTCTGCCACCTGCTATATATTATGTTTAGGTTACTTACTAACCTTCCCTTATAATACAGGCACATGGACTCAAGAGATATATAATCTTTATTAATAAACACTCAAATACACCCATGACATGTAGTGCTCATGAGACTGGTGCCAATATTGCTCATGAACAGAAAACTCATCGGGGTTCGTAAGCGGTGTCTTCCACCGTTCATCCTAGCTCTATATAAGACAAGGTAGAGTTCCTAAAGTGGTCCGGTGTGCAGTACCTTTATGTAGTTAATCACATAAGGCTAGCATAAGGGTAACATGTAAGCGTGTTTCTACTTCGTGTGGTTAGTTCGCAAGTATATATAGATACTATGCATCACGTCAACAAATGCATAGACCCTTTACCCCTACATGACATGCTCACTAGTACTACTGTTTATTGTTCTCCTGATATTCTCCATCCATGAGTGACAACATCTGGCTGGATAACCTTCACTTCCTTATCTCTCTTTGATATTTATTACAGAGAACCCCATTCTCCTTTCACACTGGGAATACATTGATTCTTATGATTTGCAGAGGAGGAGGAGGTCATGGAAGAGGCTAGATTGGAGGCTCTTAAAGTCAGGCTTCACAGAAGTGTCTCTTTTGTACGTATATAACCACTCACTGGGTTCTACAGACCAAGAAGGTCCTACTTAGACTTTGCTGTCATAACAAACTATAGGAATTCTCAAGCCCTAGTTTAGGTGCCTGGATAAATCTGGTGGCACCCAGCAAGAGTGTGAAGAATCCCTGTAGATTGTTGCATTCTGCATAATACCAAAATTAGGAACGGCTTGCTGCTTCCTTAAGCTGAATGTGATAATGAAGAGGGTGTGGAAGGACTTTCCACCCCACAGCATGAGGGTGCACGGGAAGGAGAGAATGTGGGACAGGACAGTCAGCAGGCAAAGAAAGGAAGGCACAACTGAAAACCCAGTACTTTCAATAAATAAAGATTCACTCACAAAAAAGTCATCTGCCTGCTCTCCCCCTCCACAACCTCACAAAGTACCTCACTATCATCCTAACCCCCAAAAGTTGAACGAATACACAAAAATGAACTCCGAACTCTGTGCACAAGCCGCTTTTCCTTCATGAAACAGCATATTCTCCAGATTTCCAAAAAGTGCCAAGATTTCCAATACAGTAATACTATTTACATCTACTTCTTAACACCGTGTCTATCCTTTGTGCCAACTAACTTGTTCTAGCTTCTAATTTATTACTTCTATGAGATGCTCTCTCAGTAAAATGAGGCTGAGAATTGGGCATCTAGGATGGTTCCCTGGAACCTTAGAGGTTTGAGGTGACTCTTGTCTCAATGAATTAGCTGTCCCAGAGGTATCAGTTTCTGGTAGCCTTTCTTTTGCAGTGGAAAGAAGTTCCAGACCCATGTCTGAAGCTCCTCCATGTGCAGGCGTTGGAGGAGGCCTGAAGGAAGCAGACTCAATGTCACTCTCTGGAGAGACAAGCGACAACTGTGCCTACTCCTTGCAGCCCACTGGTACTGCACACAGGATCAGAGGAGCTACTTGTTGTTGTCGTCAGTACAGGTTGAAAAATCCCAACCAGGTCTTGGAAGCCTTGTGCAAGTCTGGTTTCCAGGCTGAGTTGCAAGGCATTTATTGAAGCAGTGGTAGGTGCCACAAGGGGCACCTTCTAATGTCCTTAGAAGCTGCCCCTTGTGTCTTAATGCTGCAGAAATCTCCTGGGGTGGCACAGTCTCCAGAGTATTCTGCAGGTTGTGGGAAACTTCCTGCAATGTGTTGAAGTTACAGGTAATGGGCTCCTTCCAATTGTCTATCATCTAAACCATATGCATTGAAACCAGTTCCACTGCCTACGCACAAGATCGATGTTCCCTAATCATAAATCTTTTGAAAACTGGGCCCCTGAGATCTGGGTCCCAAGGCTCCTCATCTGAGGATGGTTGTTTCTCTACCTCCATGGAGAACAACACTCTCCCTCCTCCACTCCCAGGTCTTTATCCTCACTAGTGCTCAGTGCTTCACCCAGTGATAGCCCTTCTGTCTCATTAGCTACTTCCTCGTGAGAGGGTGCCTCTCTAATGGTGCTTGCACAAGTAAGATGCCATGATGCAGTTGGTGAGGAAGTGGCAGTAGTCGAGGCTGTGGTTCTGGCCATTAATTCCACAAGATAAATGCCTGGGTGGCATCATCATAGATGGCCTATTTCTGCAGGACACCCCTGTGATGTGAAACTTAGAAGAGTTGTATAGCTGCACACACTGGAAGAAATAGATGTTATAATTGAGACCAGTGTCTGAGACTACAGCAAGGGGGAGAAATTCGGTATCGCCCCATTTGCAGTGCAATTATCGACCGGGCGCAAAGTTTAGCGCCTGGAGCTAATTATCACCTCCAACTGCAAACTTGGCTTCTATCGCCCCTGGAGATGATTGGAGTGCTAAATCAGGCACTACACACCTCTCTTAAGGCGTTAACGCCGAGGAGCAAGGTGCTACCTCAGAGCGTTGGTGAAGCTCATGTGATGTCAGTCAGCAATGGAAAACAGACACACTGGCGCCGGCCAGTTCTTAAAGGGGAGGGTCGATCTTGCTCTCCATCCACACCCTGCTCATTGCAGCCTTGAATCTCGGCCTGGAGAGACCTGTACATCAAATCTACTGGCAAGAACAATGGAGAGGCCCAGGGAAAGAGCTCAGAGTGTAGCCCCCATAGTCTCTTCTAAATCAATGCAAGGAAGATCAAATCAAAATGAACCTGCAAAGTGCTGCTCAGTACCCAAAACTCCTTCACACAGCGTTGAATCTCTCCAGAAGTCTCTCTCTCTCTCTCTCTCAGAATGCATGGTGCAAAAATGTCACTAACAAAAAAAGGCAGGAAGCGGTCGCCTTTAAATAGCGCTCCCCCAGTCCCTTCCCGACTGCAAAACGCTCCCCTCAACCTGCCGTTGCTAGCGGCAGGCAGTAAGGCAGGGGGCGCCACTCAATATCCAGTCCGGGGCGCTACTGGGGCATTGCACGCTCGATTGACATCACGATCTGCGGGCGCAGGAGATCGTGGCGGTAGTGTTTAGCACCGTCACAAAATGTCTGTTCAATTTCGCGAGCGGCGCAAACATCGCCGCGCCCGGGCGCTAGTTGCTTTGCGCCCCATTAACGCCCTCTAACAGGAGGCGCAAAGCAACTGAATTTTTCCCCGTAAATATTTATCATATACCTCATTTTAAAAGCTCATGTTTGCTCTAATCTCTTTATTTATCCAATGAAGTCCCAGCCTTTGATACACACCCTTACTTCTAGTTGAAATATACTTACCCTGTACATTATCCATCTTCGTTTAAATGTACCATTGCCGGTCTGTTGGTTGATCCGTCAATTTTTCGGACACTTAAGGTAAGTCCTCTTTCATCCAGCTGAAACTAGCTAATTTCCAGTCCAACAGTTTTATCTTTGATTCGTTTTCTTTATTTTCAATGTGAATCTAATTGGGGTATAGTTTTTTTTATTCGTTCACGGGATGTGGGCTTCGCTGGCAAGGCCAGCATTTATTGCCCATCCCTAATTGCCCTTGAGAAGGTGGTGGTGAGCCGCCTTCATGAACCACTGCAGTCCATGTGGTGAAGGTACTCCCGTAGTGCTGTTAGGGAGGGAGTTCCAGGATTTTGACCCAGCAACGATGAAGGAATGGCGATATACTTCCAAGTCAGGATCATGTGTGACTTGGAGGGAACTTGCGGGTGGTGGCGTTTCCATGCGCCTGCTGCCCTTGTCCTTCTGGGTGGTAAAGGTTATGGGTTTGGGAGGTGCTGTCAAAGAAGCCTTGGTGAGTTGCTGCAATGCATCTTGTAGATGGTACACACTGCAGCCATGGTGCACTGGTGGTGAAGGGACTGAATGTTTAAGGTGGTGGATAGGGTGCCAATCAAGCGGGCTGCTTTGTTCTGGATGGTATTGAGCTTCTTGAGAATTGTTGGAGCTGCACTCAACCAGGCAAGTGGAGAGTATTCCATTACACTCCTGAAAGGCTTTAGGGAATCAGGAGGTGAGACACTCACCGCAGAATATCCAGCCTCTGCATGCTCTTGTAGCTACAGTATTTATGTGGCTGATCCAGATGAGTTTCTGGTCAATGGTGACCTCCAGAATGTTGATGGTGGAGGGGGCAGATGGGTGGGGTGCTTGGGTTGACGTGCGCTCCTTCTGCTGTTTGCACTTGGCTTCCGCTTGCTCCCGGCGAAGAGACTCAAGGTGTTCGGCGCCTTCCCGGATGCTTCTCCTCCACTTTGTGCGGTCTTGGGCCAGGGATTCCCAGGTGTCAGTGGGGATGTTGCACTTTTTCAAGGAGGCTTTGAGGGTGTCCTTGAAATGTTTCCTCTGCCCACCTGGGGCTCTCTTGTCATGTCGGAGCTCCGAGTAGAGCGCTTGTTTTGGGAGTCTCGTGTCGGGCATGCTGACAATGTGGCCCATCCATCGGAGCTGATCGAGCGTGGTCAAAGCTTCGATGCTGGGGATGCTGGCCTGAGCGAGAACACTGATGTTGGTGCGCCTATCCTGCCAATGGATTTGCAGGATCCTGCAGAGGCAGCATTGGTGGAATTTCTTCAGTGCTTTGAGGTGCCTGCTGTACATGGTCCATGTCTCTGAAGCATACAGGAGGGTGGGTATCACTACTGCTCTGAAGACCATGAGCTTGGTGCTAGGTTTGAGGTCCTGGTCTTCAAACACTGTCTTCCTCAGGCATCAACGACCGTCTGCCCCGCCTGTGACAGAGACTGTAGGTCCCGCATTGGACTCATCAGTCGCCTGAGAACTCATTTTTAGTGTGGAAGCAAGCCATCCTCGATTCCGAGGGACTGCCTAAGAAAAAGATGGTGGAGGAATTGGCAATGATAATGCCATTGGATGTCAAGGGGTGGTGGCCAGACTCTCCCTTGTTGGAGATGGTCATTGCCTTGCACTTGTGTGGCGCGAATGTTACTTGGCACTTATCAGCCCAAGCCTGAATGTCGTCCAGGTCTTGATGCATTTGGGCATGGGCTGCTTCATTATCTGAAGAGTTGCGAATGGAACTGAAAACTTCAATCATCAGCAAACATCTCCACTTCTGACCCTATAATGGAGGGAAGGTCATTGATGAAGCAGCTGAAGATGGTTGGATCTAGGACACTGCCCTGAGGAACTCCTGCAGCTTTTGAAGTGAGGAATCAGACAATAAAAACCCACCCAATGTGGAGGGTTATTAATTCTCTCAGTAAAAAATCCTCATTAAATTAAAACATGAAGTTGATACAAATATAAAATGAAAAATTAGCATGAGAAATCTGATAAGGATACAATTTTCTGGTGTTGGAGCAACAGCGGGAGAGAAAAATCCAATGCTCCATATGTGGCATTCTCAGGGCACATGCTACCAGTGACTGTATTTACACTACCTTTTGTGCACCTGTAGATAATACCATCATTTTCATTAATAGAAAATGTTACTGTTCCATTAATGTCCAAATGATATGTGCCCAATGGCAAAAAAATCATGCAAATAATGCGAATTTTCCTTGATGCAATGAAACATTTCCCAAGTTGCTTGCAAGTGAAAAAAGATTGGTGAAGTCAAGCGTAGGTCCCTTGCAGTCAGAATCAGGGGAATTTATAATGGGAAACAAAGAAATGGCAAACCAATTAATTACATACTTTGGTTCTGTCTTCACAAAAGATGACACAAATAACCTCCCAGAGATGTCATAGAGTCATAGAATTTTACAGCCCAGAAAGAGGCCCTTCGGTCCATCATGTCCGCGCCGGCCATCAAGCCCTGTCTATTCTAATCCCATTTTCCAGCACATGGTCCGTAGCCTTGTATGCTATGGTGTTTCAAGTGCTCATCTAAATGCTTCTTGAATGTTGTGAGGGTTCCTGCCCCTACCACCCTTTCAGGCAGTGAGTTCCAGATTCCAACCACCCTCTGGGTGCAAAAGTTTTTCCTCAAATCCCCTCTAAACCTCCTGCCCCTTACCTTGACACTATGCCCCCTGGTTATTGACCCCTCTACTAAGGGGAAAAGTTCCTTTCTATCTACCCTATCTATGCCCCTCATAATTTTGTACACCTCTATCAGGTCCCCCCTCAGCCTTCTCTGCTCTAAGGAAAATAACCCCAGCCCGTCCAGTCTCTCTTCATAGCTGAAGCGCCCCAGCCCAGGTAACATCCTGGTGAATCTCCTCTGCACCCTCTCCAATGCAATCACATCCTTCCTATAGTGTGGTGACCAGAACTGCACACAGTATTCCAGCTGTGGCCTAACTAGCGTTTTGTACAGCTCCATCATAACCTCCCTGCTCTTATATTCTATGCTTCGGTTAATGAAGGCATGTATTCCATATGCCTTTTTAACCACCTTATCTACCTGTCTTGCTGCCTTCAGGGATCTATGTACATGCACACCAAGGTCTCTCTGATCCTCTGTCCTTCCTAGGGTCCTACCATTCATTGTGTATTCCCTTGCCTTGTTAGTCCTCCCAAAATGCATCACCTCACACTTTTCAGGGTTAAATTCCATTTGCCACTGTTCTGCCCATCTGACCAACCCGTCTATATCATCCTGTAGCCTGAGGCTTCCCTCCTCGCTATTTACCACTCCACCAATTTTCGTGTCATCTGAGAACTTACTGATCATACCGCCTACATTCATATCTAAATCATTAATGTACACTACAAACAGCAAAGGAGCCAGCACCGATCCCTGTGGTACACCACTGGACACAGGCTTCCAGTCACAAAAACAATCTTCGACCATCACCCTCTGCCTGCTACCACTAAGCCAATTTTGGATCCAATGTGCCAAATTGCCCTGAATCCCATGGGCTCTTACTTTCTTGACCAGTCTCCCATGTGGAACTTTGTAAAAAGCCTTACTGAAGTCCATGTAGACTACATCAACTGCACTACCCTTATCCACACACCTAGTCATCCCCTCAAAAAATTCAATCAAATTGGTTAGACATGATCTCCCCCTGACAAAGCCATGCTGACTATCCTTGATTAATCCTTGCCTCTCCAAGTGGAAACTAATTCTGTCCCTCAGAATTTTTTCCAATAATTTCCCTACCATTGATGTCAGGCTCACTGGCCTGTAATTCCCTGGTTTATCCCTACTACCCTTCTTGAATAATGGTACTACATTGGCTGTCCTCCAGTCCTCTGGCACCTCCCCTATGGCCAGAGAGGTTCTCAAAATTTGTGTCAGAGCCCCTGCAATCTCCTCCCTTGCCTCACACAGCAGCCTGGGATACATCTTGTCTGGGCCTGGGGATTTGTCCACTTTTAAGCCTGCTAAAACCGCTAGTACCTGCTCCCTCTCAATAATAATTTGTTCCAGTATATCACAATCCCCCTGCTTGATTTCTATGCCTACATCGTCCTTCTCCATAGTGAACACAGATGCAAAAAATTCATTTAAAACCTCACCTACATCATCCGGCTCTACACACAGATTGTCACTTTGGTCCCTAATGGGCCCTTATCTTTCCCTGGTTATCCTCTTGCCCTTAATATACTTATAAAACATCTTGGGATTTTCCTTTATTTTGCTCACCAATGTTTTTTCATGCCCCCTCTTCGCTCTTCTAATTTCTTTTTTAAGTACCCCCCTGCAATTTCTATACTCCTCTAGGGCTTCCACTGTTTTTAGTCCTTTGTATCTGCCAAAATGTTGGGGAACATAGGGTCTAATGAGAAGGAGGAACTGAATAAAATCAGTATTTGTAGGGAAATGGTGTTAGGGAAATTGACGGGATTGAAGGCCGATAAATCCCCAGGGCCTGTTAATCTACATCCTAGGGTACTTAAGGAAGTGGCCCTAGAAATAGTAGATGCATTGCTGGTCATCTTCCAAAATTCTAGACTCTGGAACAGTTCCTATGGATTGGAGGGTAGTTAATGTAACCCCACTATTTAAAAAAGGTGGCAGGGAGAAAACGGGGAATTATAGACCGGTAAGCCTGACATCAGTAGTGGGGTAAATGCTAGAGTCCATTATAAAAGATGTAATAGCAGAGCACTTGGAAAACAGTGACAGGATCGGACAAAGTCAACATAGATTTACAAAAGGTAAATCATGCTTGACTAATCTACTGGAATATTTTGAGGATGTAACTGGTAGAATAGATAAGGGAGAACCAGTGGATGTGGTGTATTTGGACTTTCAGAAGGCTTTCGATAAGGTCCTGCATAAGAAATTAGCATGCAAAGTTAAAGCACATGGGATTGGGGGTAAGGTACTGACTTGGATAGAGAACTGGTTGGCAGACAGGAAGCAAAGAGTTGGAATAAACAGGTCTTTTTCCAAGTGGCAGGCAGTGACTGGTGGGGTACCGCAGGGATCGGTGCTAGGACCCCAGCTATTCACAATATATATTAATGATCTAGACGAGGGAACTAGATGTAATATCTCCAAGTTTGCAGACGACACAAAGCTGGGTGGGCATGTGTGCTGTGAGGAGGATGCAGAGAAACTCCAGTATGATTTGGACAGGTTGGGTGATTGGGCAGATGCATGGCAGATGCAGTATAAAGTGGATAAATGTGAGGTTATCCACTTTGGTGGCAAAAACAGGAAGGCAGATTATTATCTGAATGGCAATAGATTGGGAAAAGGGGGAGTGCAAGGAGACCTGGGTTTCCTTGTGCACCAGTCACTGAAGGTAAGCATGCAGGTGCAGCAGGCGGTTAAGAAGGCAAATGGTATGTTGGCCTTCATAGCGAGAGGATTCGAGTACAGGAGCAAGGATGTCTTGCTGCAGTTGTACAGGGCCTTGGCGAGACCACACCTTGAGTATTGTGTGCAGTTTTGGTCGCCTTATCTGAGGAAGGATGTTCTTGCCATGGAGGGAATGCAGCAAAGATTCACCAGACTGATACCTGGGATGGCAGGAATGACATATGAAGAGAGATTGGGCCGATTAGGCTTATACTCGCTGGAGTTTAGAAGAATGAGAGGGGATCTCATTGAAACTTATAAAATTCTAACAGGACTGGACAGACTAGATGCAGGAAGGATGTTCCCGATGGCAGGGGAGTCCAGAACCAGGGGTCACAGTCTAAGGATAAGGGGTAAGCCATTTAGGACTGAGATGAGGAGGAATTTCTTCACCCAGAGAGTGGTGAACCTGTGGAATTCTCTACCACAGAAGGCAGTTGAGGCCAATTCATTAAATATATTCAAGAAGGAGTTAGATATATTTCTTAAGGCTAAAGGGATCAAGGGATATGGGGAGAAAGCAGGGACAGGGTACTGAATTTGGATGATCAGCCATGATCTCATTAAATGGCGGAGCAGGCTCGAGGGGCCGAATGGCCTACTCCTGCTCCTACCTTCTATGTTTCTAAGGTTGGTTTCTGGCAAACATGGCTTACCCACCACGAACATGGATTTTGTATAGAGTCCTATATCCTTCAAGAAAGCGCCTACAAAGATGCATATTCATGGATATTAATACAATATCAGCAATGTTTTGACCACTCTGGGGGGGTGGGAGAATTTCTTTACGATATGATGCTGAGCAAGTTGGCAGATAATTATAGCATGTTGAATTGCAAATGGAAGAGTCATACAGACATTTACAGAAGAGAAACAGCAACAAGCCAGTTCCCAGGAAGAGGATGGGGTTGAGGGAATATGAATCATCTGCAGCACTACACCCACTATGTGAGGCAAACAGATGCATTGTGTAGTCACCCAGAATTATTTCCCTTGAGGTGTGTGCAGAGCCTTTACAGCAATTAAGAGCCAGAATTGAAAAAAATGTAAATACATTTCACTGAATTCTGACCTGCTGTTCTCTGTTAAATCTTTTTCTTTTGCACAATCATAAGTCGCTTTTTGCTTTTGGAGTTAATTTAAAAAAAATTCAATCTTTAAAGTGTTGAACATTTTTCTTTATTTATGTATGAGCCTTAATCGCATTTTGGACCCCATCGTTATCACGGAGACATTCTTGAAAGATGGTCCAACTGTGCTCACCATCTGCACGCCCACAGTTGCCACCTGTGTTACTTACTTTCAAGTATTGCCTGCAGAGAAAAACCCCATTGCGCCATGATCGTGCACAACTGAGTGACTGAATTCACAACACTATCCAAACTAGTTTGCATCATGTTGTGCATTCGGGCCAAGTAACTGGTCCTCCCATTCATGTTTACGGAATATTTTCCATTTCATAGCTGGCCTTGTGAGGGTGAAATGACAAAGCAACTTGGCAGGGCCAATAGCCATGCTGGATGTTTGCTCAGCACCAGTTTTTCCTTCTTGTTCCTCCATGTCTGTCCCTTCATCAACTGTGATCCGTGACTCATCTTGTGTTGTCTCCTAAAACTCACTAATACCTTGAAAAGTGAATTTGTCCAAGCTGGTGCCTGCTACAAGGGTGATGCTGAAAGAAAAGGTGGGAATTGCACTCTTGTAGGACTGACTTCTTCCTCCTCAGCTTGCAGCCTTTCTGTAAAAAAAAATCCAAATGATGGGTACTTGAGCATTTTTATACTGATTGTTGCTGCACTTACAGCACATTATGTGCTTTGTGGCAGAGCACAAGCATTGCTTTTAAGCTAATGAATATCAAAAACAATTATACTTTGAAAGATACAAAGAATCAAACAGTAACAGGAAATAGCAGTGATACAAAAGTCAATTGAAGAAAAAAGAAAATATTGTTTTCAGTAGCAAGATGGATAAAAAGAACTTCTGTACAAATGAGATGTTTTGTTAGAGACCAAATTGGACCTTTAATGCTCAGGCTCGAGCATAAAAACATGGGAGATCAGATAATGACAAATAGTACCATCAGCAAATTCGACCAATTTGCATGTGTTTCTGAATCTAGATTGGTTATGTACATTAGAAACATTATGGCCTAGAAATTCAGTGGGCTGCGCCACCAGTTAGCGCCCAAAGAGGGCACTCAGTGGCTTTAGCGCCACTGGCCACACCTCCCGTGATATTTAGCGGGGCGCTAATGGCGGCATTAGCCTGTAGCGCTGCGCCACCACCGATGACGTCATCAGTGTGCGCAGCGCCCCGCTCCCGCCCCGATCACCATATTTGGTCGCGCCTGCCTCTTTAACGCCGGTCGCAAATCGCGACCAGTTCACAGGGCCTAACTGTGGCGGTAGTGGCGCAAGTTAAGGTGGAGGTGCGGGGCGGCCGCTTTTTCGGCGGCCGCCTGCCAGCACCTCCGTCCCCGGCCTCCTAACCACCCCCCCCCGCGGCATTGCCGGCTGTTTCCCGAGAGCCCGGCACTTCTCCTTGGTGCCGGGCTCATTTGCCGGCACTCGCGAGCGGGGATCGCGCTGTTGCAGGCACCTCCCCCTTAACAGTGGGAGGAAGGCCTGCAGTACCGAAGCGTGCCGTGCCGCAGCGTGTGGTGCTGTGGCCCTTAGCGTGGCGATATTCAGGGTGAGCGCCCCAAGCGGGGCGCGAGGAGCCTCGAGTAGCGGCCCACTTCTGTTTGGGGCGCAGAAACTGAATATCGGGATGACGCAAGTGGCTCCGCTCGCAGCGGTAATTCCGGCGCCCAGGCGAGCTTGGCGCCCCAAACGGCGCCCAACTGAATTTCTAGGCCTATGGGTCTCAGCATGGATTCCTGAAGCACTCCACCCAGTATATCTCCTGTGATCAATGCCCTTACTAATACTCTTTGCTTCCACTCTTTTAGCCAATTCTTTATCCACCTACAAGTTTTACCTAGGATTCTCACTAACCTAACCTTTTATGTAGAAGTTTAATAAAATTCTAGGTAATCTACAATATAAAGCTCCAAAAATGTCAAGGATGTTAGTTAGGCAGTGTGTCTCGCTTCTGAAACTATGCTGGCTGCAATTTTCAAATCAATGCTCCATTCCCACTCGGACCTCACCGTCCTTGGCCTCTTGCATTGTTCCACGGAAGCTCAACGTAAACTCGAGGAACAGCACCTCATCTTCCGATTAGGCATTTTGCAGCTTTCCGGACTCAATATCGAGTTCAACAATTTCAGATCATAACCTCGGCCCCTATTACATTTTTACTTATATTTTTTATCCACCCCTTTGCGGTTTCTCCCTTCCCCCCCCACTTTCCTTTTTTTTCTCTCTCTTCCCACATGGCAGCTGTGATAAAAATGATAACATCCGGGAAGTTATGTCATCACTTCCTGTGAACTATGAACTATGAACTGTGTACATACCTCACTTCCTGTCATATGTCACTTCCTGTTGGACTGGTATAAATACTGGTCTGTTCAGTATTGTAAGAGGCTTCTACCAGAGGCATGGTAAAGACCTCTCTTGTGTATATAGTGTGTTTATAAGTTACTTAAAGCTTACTTTAAAGTTACTTGATGGTAAGTCTCCTTTTTCTTACATCAATTTAAGTAACTTAGTATTTACACTGACAAATACTAGACCTTCAGACAAACTCGGAAGTTAAGGATCCAGGGAACCACCCATCATGGAGAAAATCCTTAGACCTATTCGTCTGGACTTGGACCCGAATACACCAGCAGCTGGCAGGGTATGGAAGCATTGGTATCGTACTTTTGAGAATTTTCTGGATGAATGTAAAGTGGATGCTCCTGCTAAATTGAAGATACTTGTCAATTATGTGACCCCAAAAGTGTTCGAATATGTTGATGACTGGGATAGTTACGAAGAGGTGATTCGGGCACTTAAGAAACTGTATGCGAAGACCCCAAATGAGGTCTATGCTAGACATCTACTGGCCACAGCCCGACAAGGGCCAGGGGAATCAATTGACGAATTCCTGCAAGAACTTCGCAGGCTCAGCGTAGATTGTAACTTTCAGGCAGCCTCAGCTGAGCTGTACCGCCAAGAAATGATTCGTGATGCTTTCATCTGCGGGATTGCCTCTCCATTTATACGCCAGCGTCTACTAGAAAGTAAAACACTTGAGCTACAAAAAGCTTTTGACCTAGCTTGTTCACTGGATTTGGCAAAGAGAAATGCAGACCTCTATCAGCTGCCCAGATCTCGATCTGCTGCTGTAGCTGCAACCAGACAATTCAAGCGGTCTCAGGTGAACCCTATCATGGGGGAATCTAATTCTGATAATTCTGATGAAGAAGAGGAGGACGACCCCACTTTAGCAGCCTCTTGGCAATCTAGGAAGGAATGCTTCTTTTGTGGAGATGCTTTTCACCCTAGGAAAACCTGCCCTGCTCGCAATGCAATCTGCAGTTATTGCGGGAAAAAAGGACACTTTGCTAAAGTTTGCCTATCAAGGGCCTCTACGAGGGCCAATCCAGCTAAGGCCTACCGAACTGCCCCAATTAGGGCCTATCAAGATGCTCCAGCTAGGACCTATCAAGCTTCCTCTCGAGCTCTCTCCCGAAGAAGCACACCGAGAGTTTTAGCCACTCTCTGTGCAACGACACCAATTACAGCTGCTTGCCCACAGAACCTGTCTCAGGCAGCCACAAAAATTTCAATTAAAGGGCATACCTTAGATGCCTTAATTGACTCAGGAAGTACTGATAGTTTCATTAAGGAACAGATTGTTGCGAAATTGAAACTACATGTCTTCCCATCGGACCAGGCAATTGCGATGGCCCAGTCGTCACTTAATACCAGAATCTCCGGCTTTTGTGTTGTTGATATGACACTTCATGGTCGTATGTATCCCTCCACCCGACTTTCGGTGCTCAAAGACTTATGTAGTGATCTCCTCTTAGGGCTGGACTTCCAAAAACAGCATAAGAAACTCACCATTGAGTTTGGTGGATCCAAACCCGGACTTACTATTTCTAATATACCATCTAAATTACCATTTTGTGCATTATCAGCAGCTTCACTTGATGAACCCTCATTATTTGCCAGTATTCCGCCTCAATGCCAACCGATAATAACGAAATCGCGGCGCTTTAATCAGGAAGACCAATCTTTTATTGCGGCTGAAATCTCTCGACTTCTAGCAGAGGATATCATTGAACCATGTTCGTCGCCCTGGCGGGCTCAAGTCATCATTGTCAAGAACCCTCTAAAGCCTCACAAACAGCGACTATGCATCGATTATTCGCAAACCATCAATCAATATACCGACTTGGACGCCTACCCATTGCCACGCATTGATGATATGGTTAATAAACTGGCCGAATACAAAGTGTTCTCAACTTACGATTTAAAAAGTGCCTATCATCAGTTACCCTTGAAGGTCTCAGATAAGCAGTACACAGCCTTTGAGGCTAATGGACGGCTGTACCAATTTCGTCGCCTCCCATTCGGGGTTACTAATGGAGTGGCTGTCTTTCAACGGGCAATGGATGGCCTGGTTAAGCAGGAAAACCTAAGGGACACTTTTCCCTATCTTGATAACATTACCATTGCAGGTCACGATCAACAGGAACACGACTCCAACCTCCAAAAATTTCGGGATGCCCTCCATCGCCGTAATTTGACCCTGAATGAATCCAAATCTGTTGAGTCGCAACCGACCATCAACATCCTTGGCTACTGCGTAGGCAATGGTATCATTAAGCCAGACCCAGAAAGACTTCGCCCGCTCCAAGAGCTCCCGTCACCTAAGAATCCGGCTTCTTTACGTCGGGCTCTCGGTCTGTTTGCATACTACGCTAAATGGATTCCTCATTTTTCGGACGAAATCCAACCCTTGCTGCATGCTAGATCATTTCCACTGGGAACAGCGGCTGTTGCAGCCTTTAACCTTCTCAAAAAACAGTTGGAGAAAGCGGCTCTTCACTCCATTGATGAGAATCTCCCTTTCGTGGTTGAATGTGATGCCTCGGAGGTGGCGATCTCGGCTACTCTGAATCAGGAAGGTCGTCCTGTAGCATTTATGTCCAGGACCTTACAAGGTGCCGAGCTACATTATCCTCCGGTTGAGAAAGAAGCCACAGCCATCATAGAGGCAGTACGGAAGTGGAACCATTTTCTAGCTCGCCAGCACTTTACATTGATCACGGACCAACGATCAGTCGCCTTCATGCTCGATAATCGAAAACGAACCAAAATTAAGAATAATAAAATACAACTTTGGAGGATGGAACTGGCCTCTTTTGGTTATACCATTCTCTATCGGCCTGGCAAGGAGAATGTGGCCCCGGACACCCTCACACGGGCATTCTGCTCCACTATGTCATCCTCCACTCTCATGGATGTCCACAATGGTTTGTGTCATCCTGGCGTTACGCGCATGCTACATTTCGTACGATCACGGAATCTCCCTTTTTCCACTGGAGATGTAAAGAAAATATGCTCAGAATGCCGGCTTTGTGCGGAATTAAAACCTCAGTTCTTCCGCCCCTCAGATGGTATACTCATACATGCAACCCAACCGATGCAACGACTTAGCATCGATTTTAAGGGCCCAGTGCCCTCTTCAACTCGGAACACATATTTGCTCACCATGATCGACGAATATTCACGTTTTCCGTTTGCCTTCCCCTGCTCCAATATGCTGGCGTCCACAGTAATCTGCTGCCTTGAGCAGGTATTTTCTCTCTGTGGCATGCCGGCTTATATTCACTCAGATCGGGGTCCATCCTTTATGTCAAGGGAACTCAAGGACTACCTCTCAGAACGGGGAATTGCTACAAGCAAAACAACACCATACCATCCCATCGGAAATGGGCAGGTAGAGAGGTATAACGGTATCATCTGGAATTCCGTACGTCTCGCTTTAAGATCTCGGGGCCTACCAGACCAGCAATGGGAAACAGTGCTTCCGGATGCATTGCACTCTATACGGTCCCTGCTTTCTACAGCCACAAATACTACACCTCATGAGCGGTTCTTTGGATTCCAGCGTCGCTCATCTCATGGGACATCACTCCCGTCATGGCTAACTACTCCTGGACCTGTATTACTCCGAAGATACGTTCGGACGTCTAAAAATGACCCTCTTGTAGACGAGGTCGAACTAACCGATGCCAACCCCACCTATGCAAACATACGATATTCCGACGGCCGAGAATCTACCGTATCATTACGGGATCTGGCTCCCTGCCCACCAGGACCTAGTGGGACATCGGGTGATGGCATTTCACCAGGAAACTCTTGGGACCTATCGGGTACCCCTCTCCAGGATCCTGATCGGACACCAACTAGCTTGGTGCCGGTAGAACCCCATGCTCAAGGTTGCGACCCTCCCAGTACCGCACATGAAAGTACTGATCCGCCACAGACCAGCTCTGCACCTCCCTCTGAACAGAGGCAGTCCGACTTTGAACCTATTGGGGCTCGTACTCGAAGCCATGATCTCCCCGACCCTTCACAGGGCAATCCAGGCCACACAGACTCTGACCAATGGCCAACCGCATGTAAGCGGACCAGCGACCCTCTACGACGGGAATCCAAACGGGTGCGACTCTTCCTTGTTCGGCGGCTGCGGACCAAAAGGTAGACCACAGCCTCCTAATCCTGCAGGAGGGAAGAATGTGATAAAAATGATAACATCCGGGAAGTTATGTCATCACTTCCTGTGAACTATGAACTATGAACTGTGTACGTACCTCACTTCCTGTCATATGTCACTTCCTGTTGGACTGGTATAAATACTGGTCTGTTCAGTATTGTAAGAGGCTTCTACCAGAGGCATGGTAAAGACCTCTCTTGTGTATATAGTGTGTTTATAAGTTACTTAAAGCTTACTTTAAAGTTACTTGATGGTAAGTCTCCTTTTTCTTACATCAATAGCTGTCTCTCATTCTTCCAGCAAATTTCACACCTAATCTGAGCCATCTTTTGTCTCCACTAGTCCTATCACCATCTCGTCTCATTTTGAATACCTCTTAATATCTCTTCACTTCTTTTGTTCTGTCCCAGCCCTACCTTTCGATCTATTTCATTTCCTTTCCTGTTTTGAAAAAGGGTTACACCCGAAACATTGACTGTAATTTCTCTCCACGGATGTTGCCTGGCCTGCTGAGTTTTTCCAGCATTTTCTGTTGTTATTTAGGCAATTCTTCAGTTTGTTCCTAATGATTGATTGTACAATTTTACTCATAGGACCAATGAGTCTGTAGTTACCTGATCTTGTTTTGTCACTTTTTTTTGGAAATAGGACCCCATTGGTTTGCTTGCAATTCATTGGAATCTCCCCTGTATTCATTGACTCCCTCATCATGACTGTCAACACTTTGTAGATTTCATCCATAATTTACTTGCTGCCCTCAGGCACATAATCTCAGTCAGTGGAGGTTCACTGGTTTTGAACCTGCCTCGGAACTCCATGCCAGGGACATCAAAATCATTCATTTTAATTCTAGAATCTCCTATGATATGTGGCATGCTGTGAGTATCTTCTCTGATTATTCCTTCTAGAAAGTAATTACTTAATATCTTAGTATTTATTTGATCCTCAGTTTTAACCCCGTGTACACACTTTGGGGATCTTAATTCTTGTTGATAACCCTCTTGCTGTTATAATAGTGGAAACATTTCTTACTGTTACATTTGGCTTCTTCAGCTGTGATCAATTTCAGTTCCTTTTTAAAAAAAACTCTTTCACTGACTTGATTAGATTTTTTAGTCTTTTCTGTGGTTCAGCATTCTCCCTACATGCTTTGCAGACGTTGTCCACTCTCTCCCGCCACCCGCCCCCACCACCCTGGCTCATTTGTTTCACTTCTATTTTCTTGTTAGTCCATGTAGAATGTTTATTTTTAGTCTACATGTAGTAGTCCTTGGTATGTATTTACCTTGTTTAGTAATATATCTTTATAAAGATTCTGTTTGTCTTTAATTGAGGTTTCTGGAATACTGCCCTTTCTACAGCCAATTTGATTAAGCTCTTCCTTTATTTCCTTGAAATTAACTATTTTAAAGTGGCACACAATGGATGGGTTTCCATTAACAATAGTGGAAAAGGAAAAAGTTTTGGATGTGATTATTGATCATACACTAAAAATATCCTGTCAGTGTCAGGCTGTTGTTAACAGACAAATCAGGTCTTCTGATGCAACTTAAGAATATTTGACCACAAATCCATACAGGTTATTTAAAAGAAAAAAGAAAGACTTGCATTTATATAACACCTTTTGCGACCTCAGGATATCCCAAAGCCAATGAAGTACTTTTTGAAGTGTAGTCACTGTTGTAATGTAGGAAACATGGCAAGTTCCCACAATGTGAATGTGAAAATGACCAGACAATTTTTTTTCGTGATGTTGATTGAGGGATAAATATTGGCCAGACCACCGGGGATAACTCCCCTGCTCTTCTTCGAAATAGTGTCATGGAATTTTTTTTATTATTTGTTCATGGGATGTGGGTGTTACTGGCAAGACCAACATTTATTGCCCATCCCTAATTGCTCTTGAGAAGGTAGTGGTGAGCTGCCTTCTTGAACCGCAGAGGGCAGTTAAAAGTCAACCACATTGCTGTGGATCTGGAGTCACAAAAAGGCCAGACCGGGTAAGGACAGCAGATTTCCTTCCCTAAAGGACATTAGTGAACCAGATGGGTTTTTATGACAATCCAGCATCATAGAATCATAGAAATTTACAGCACAGAAGGAGGCCATTCGGCCCATCTCGTCCATGCCGGCTGACAAAGAGCTATCCAGCCTAATCCCACTTTCCAGCTCTTGGTCCCTAGCCTTGTAGGTTACAGCACTTCAAGTGCATATCCAAGTACTTTTTAAATGTAATGAGGGTTTCTGCCTCTACCACCCTTTCAGGCAGTGAGTTCCAGACCCACGCCACCCTCTGGGTGAAAAAAGTTTCTCCTCAACTCCCCTCTCAACCTCTGACCAATTAATTTAAATCTATGCCCCCTGGTTATTGACCCTTCTGCTAAGGGAAATAGGTCCTTCCTATCCACTCTATCGAGGCCCCTCATAGAAACATAGAAAAATAGGAGCAGGAGTAGGCCATTCGGCCCTTCGAGTCTGCTCTGCCATTCAATATGATCATGGCTGATCCTCTATCTCCAATACCATATTCCCGCTCTCTCCCCATACCCCTTGATGCCTTTTGTGTCTAGAAATCTATCTATCTCCTTCTTAAATATATTCAGTGACTTGGCCTCCACAGCCTTCTGTGGTAGAGAGTTCCACAGGTTCACCACCCTCTGAGTGAAGAAATTTCTCCTCATCTCAGTCCTAAATGTCCTACCCCGTATCCTGAGACCGTGAGCCCTCATTCTAGAACCCCCAGCCAGGAGAAACATCCTCCCTGCATCCAGTCTGTCTAGCCATGTCAGAATTTTATACACCTCAATTAGGATTCCCCTCAGCCGCCTCTGTTCCAAAGAAAACAATCCCAGCCTATCCAATCTTTCCTTTATAGCTAAAATTCCCCAGCCCAAGCAACATCCTCGTAAATCTCCTCTGCACCCCCTCTAGTGCAATCATATCCTTCCTGTAATGTGGTGACCAGAAGTGCACGTAGTATTCTAGCTATGGCCTAACTAGTGTCTTATACAGTTCAAGCATAACCTCCCTGCTCTTCTATTTTATGCTTCGGCTAATAAAGGCAAGTATCCCGTATGCCTTCTTAACCACCTTATCTACCTGTCCTGCTACCTTCAGGGATCTGTGGACATGCACGCCAAGGTCCCTCTGATCGTCTGCACTTCTCAGTGTCCTACCATTTATAGTGTATTCCCTTGCCTTGTTAGCCCTCCCCAAATGCAGCGAGAGGAGCAGCGAGAGGAGCGGAGGCAGCGGCGCTATAAACAGCGTGAGAGGAGCAGAGGCACCGGGGCTATAAACAGCGCAAGAGGAACAGCAAGAGGAGCGGCGCTATAAACAGCGTGAGAGGAACAGCGCGAGAGGAGCAGTGAGAGGAGAGGCGCTATAAACAGCGTGAGAGGAGCAGCGAGACAGAGAGAAGAGCGGAGGCAGCGGACCTGAGCGGGAGCGACTCAGCAAAGGCAGAATTGGAAAGAGTGATGTCAGAATTAAAAAGTGACATCGACACAAGGGAAGGAGCTGATTGGTGAGTAGCTGGTAAGTGTTTCTAGTTATTAGTCTATAAAGTAAAGGTATGGCAGGACAGCTCAGTCCCATGGAATGCACAACCTGTGCCATGTGGGAAGTCCTGGATGCTTCTCGTGGCCTGGACGACCACGTGTGCTATATAAATGCAAGTCTTACTTTATATCAAAATTTTGCCTTTGTGACTTTCAATTACCTTTATTGCAGATAATTATCCAACTCATTTTTAAAGGCAAATTAATTTAGTAGATGCTGAGCTAGTTGGAAGTCTGCTCCACATGATCAATCTGTGGGAGAAAAATTCCAAGAATTTCTAGTCTCTTATGATGTTTCATGGTCACAATCACTGATACTAGTTTTTTTTAAATCCAGATTTATTTAATTAACTGAATTTAAATTCCCATGGTGGGATTTGAACTCATGTACCTGGATCATTAGTCCAGGCCTCTGGATTACTAGTCCACCTTAGAGAGTAGACAGGGCCTCGTAGAACTTTTCTCCCATAGATTGTTTGATCATGTGGAGCAGACTTCCAGCTAGCTCAGCATCTACTAAATTAATTCGCCTTTAAAAATGAGTTGGATAATTATCTGCAATAAAGGTAATTGAAAGTCACAAAGACAAGATTTGTGATATAAAGTAAGACTTGCATTTATATAGCACCTTTCATGACCTCAAGACATCCCAAAGTGTTTTACAGCCAATTAAGTACTTTTGAGGTGTTGTCACTGTTGCAATGTAGGAAATATTGTAATATGTAACTAAATCGTTTATGGAACACTAAGGGGGAAAAATTCTGTTGGTTTGCGCCACCCGTTGGCGCCTTAAGAGGGCGCTAATGGGGCACAAAGCAACTCGTGCCTGGGCGCGGCGATGTCTGCGCCACTCGCGAAATTGACCAGACATTTTGCGGCGGCGCTAAACAATACTGCCCCGATCTCATGTGCCCGCAGATCTTGACGTCATTCGAGTGTGCAACGCCCTTGTGGCGCCCCGGACTGGATATTGAGTGGCACCCCCCTCCTTTCCGCCTGGCGCAAGCAACGACAGGTAGACTGGAACGTTTCCCAGTCAGTGTGGGGCTGGGGGGGGCGCTATTTAAAGGCGGCCTCTTCCTGGCTTTTTCTGTGGTAGACATTTTTGCACCACTCATTCTGACAGAGAGAGAGATTCTGAGAGAGAGAAGGAGAGACTTCTGCAGAGTCAACGCTGTGTGAAGTAGTTTTGGCTACTGAGCATCACTTTGCAGGTACTTTTGTTTTTGACCTTCATTACTTTGATTGCCAAGAGACTATGGGGGCTGCACTGATTCAGGGCGTCGTCTTGCACCTGCAGATTCGGAGGCAACAGAGACGCAGAGAGAGAGTGGCAATCAGGGCCAGACAGAGGAGGGCCAACAGGCCTCTGTACAGGAGACCTTACCCCCCCAGGGTATTTCGCCAACAATTCTCCTACATTAATTTGTCTGAGGAGCAGTGTTTGTGCAGGCTGCGCTTCAGCAAGGAGGTGGTCACTGAGCTCTGCCACCTGCTGCAGCCAGATCTGCAGCCTCCACTGAGGACCAGGATGTCTCTGTCGGTGGCAGTGAAGGTCACAGTGGCTCTGAACTTTTATGCCACCGGCTCCTTTCAAGCAGCTACTGGGGACATCACCAATATCTCCCAGTTCGCGGTCCATTGCTGCATCCATCAGGTCACAAATGCCCTCTATAAATTGAGACACCAGTACATCTCTTTCCCGATGACCCGGGCCAAACAGCATGAACGTGCATAGGGCTTTGCGAGGATAGCAGGCTTCCCCATGGTGCAGGGCGCCATTGACTGCACGCATGTGGCTTTGAATACACTGCATGAAAATGCAGAGGATTTCCGCAACCACAAGGGATTCCACTCCTTAAACGTCCAGTTGGTCTGTGACCACAGACAGCTGATACTCGCTGTCAATGCCCGATATCCTACAGCAGCCATGATGTATTCATCCTGCGCCAGACTGCTGTGGCAGAACTTTTCCAGGCACCGCATCAACTGCACTGCGCCTGCGCTCTGAGTTAGCGCCTCGCTCCTTGGCCTTTGCGCCTTAAGACAGGTGTGCAGCGCCTGATTTAGCGCTCCAATCACCTCCAGGGGTGATAAAAGCCAAGTTTGCAGTTGGAGGCGATAAACTTGGCGCACGGCCGATAATCGCGCCCCAAATGGGGCGATATTGAATTTTTCCCCCTAAGTGTTATATAGGATATGCCAATTTTATCTGCAGATCATTTGCAATGTTGACTTCTTGGAAATTTTACCCATCTCCCTTAGGAAATTTAAATAAGAGGCCATGAGCAAGCAAATTGTATATTGCCTGATAAAAGAAATGGGCTCAGTGAGTCACATGGCTCACTGAGTTAGATAATTGAGTTGCACACTTTTTTGTATTTTTATAATTGGTACAGTAAACATTCATGATTATCATTGCACAAACCAGGTGCATTGTCATGTTCACAAATTTCATCAACCCACTCCCTCCCCACCACACCCCTCGCTGTATATAGACCTCCTGCATATAATATCCGTCATTGCACCCTTGTAATAGGTAAGGGGTTTTATTGTGAAGTTCACCTACCAGTCCACACATGCTGCTGCCTGCCGAAATGTAGTATGCATTACGAGAGAAAATTTTGTAGAAAGAAGATGGAATTGACTTGATTCCACGCTGATCTATCTAATCATACCCAGGGCATCTCCAGCAATGGCTTCTCTTCCCACCACTGTTACCGCCAGAGTCCCTCAAGGACCTATCCTTGGCCCCCTCCTCTTCCTTACTGCTGCCCCTTGGTGGTATCATCCACAGACATGGGGTCACCTTCCACATGCATGTTCATGACACCCAGCTCTACCTCTCCAACACCTCTTTTGATGCCTCCACTGCCCCTGTGTTGTCAGACCGCTTGTCCAACATCTAGTCTTGGATGAACCACAATTTCCTCCAGTTAAACATTGGGAAGAACAAAGTCATCATCTTTGGCCCCACCACAAACTTCCTACCTTTTCCACCAATTCCATCTGCACCCCACCCCACCCCACCCCACCCCACCCCGACCGCCCCCTAGCCACTGTCACAGGCTGAACCAGACTGTATGCAACGTTGTTGTCGGTTTGGACCCCGATCTGAGCTTCCAACCCCGTATCTTTTCCACAACAAAATGCATTCGTCACTGGACTCACGAGGAGCAGGTCTTCAGGAGGAGGTTAACGCTAATTTGTATAAGCAAATGTTGACCTGGCCTCAAAATAATGACATCAGGGTGAAACACAGATGATTGACATGTGTTCTAGGGGGTCTGGGTGCATGATTCCCAGAAAGTTTTGATTTGGACACTTTATTTTGTGAATGTTGGAGCCTACTGTAATTCTGGCTTTCAAAAGAATTCCTGGAAAAATGAGATATTTGAAATGTAAAAATAAAAGGACTTTAATAAGTGTTTACATCAACCGTTAAAATGATGGACAGAGGAATGACAAACAAACACGTTAAGTATTTGTCTACTATTATTGCTAAGTAACCTTTAGCCTATATTACACTTTTGAACCTATCAACAAGGTTAGCCAAGGATTGATGCTTCTGTATGTGAGTGCAACGAAGATTCACCAGACTGATACCTGGGACGGCAGGAATGACGTATGAGGAGAGATTGGGTCGATTGGGCTTATACTCGCTGGAGTTTAGAAGAATGAGAGGGGATCTCATTGAAACTTATAAAATTCTGACAGGACTGGACAGACTAGATGCAGGAAGGATGTTCCCGATGGCGGGGGAGTCCAGAACCAGGGGTCACAGTCTAAGGATAAGGGGTAAGCCATTTAAGACAGAGATGAGGAGGAATTTCTTCACCCAGAGAGTGGTGGAATTCTCTACCACAGAAGGCAGTTGAGGCCAATTCATTAAATATATTCAAGAAGGAGTTAGATATATTTCTTAAGGCTAAAGGGATCAAGGGATATGGGGAGAAGGCAGGGACAGGGTACTGAGTTTGGATGATCAGCCATGATCTCATTGAATGACGGAGTAGGCTCGAGGGGCCGAATGGCCTACTCCTGCTCCTATCTTCTATGTCTATGTTTTCTATGTATACTGTAGGCTAGAACTCCCATTCTTGTAAGAGCTCTCACCTACAGTATAGAGTTAGCAATCTGGGCTATTAGCACTGGGCTGCTGGAAATAAAAATTTAAAAATTACATACTGTAAGCATTAGAAAAGTAAGTGCACAAAAATGTGGTTTCCAGGAATAGGCATAGGGAACTAAATTTTGTGCTCTCAGTTTCTGTGCTCTGACCTGCCTGACTGCCTCAATACATGAATTGATTAGTAATGTCGCTCTTCATATTTCCGCATGGATGTTGGTGTGGGTTAATTCTGGGTTACTCCATGGTAACAAGAGGACCTCAATCACGTGTGCATAAACAAACTGAAAATAGCAAAATTTCAAAACATAACCAAGCCCTGCATCTCACACACAATTTAACCAAACAATCTGCATCATAAAATATAGCAGTACACTGTAACAAAATCCCAGACATGGGAATTTCAGTGTAAACTGTTTAAATTGAGTAACGTTCATCACTCTTATTTCCAAACCCTGTCAATACTCCTGCTGCAGTGACAGGAATACTCAAAGCCAATTAATATATTCACACCAAAGGACATTTCCCATATCTCAAAAAAGCGGCTGTGACTAGTCTTGATGAAAATAAACTTTCATATAAGGTAACCACTGAGCATGCCCCAGAAAGTTCCTTTGATGAAAATTAAAAGTATTTTTTAAATCTGTGTTTTAGCAGCTCCCTCGTTATATATAATTTCTTTGGATACAAACACTAAATAAAACACCTCCTATCACTGTGAATCTCAGAAACCATCAGCTCTTCTTAAGTTTGTGTACAAGTTACAAAGGAGAAAAATATTTTCTTAGCCTTCAATTCTTCTTCCAACTGATCTGATTAATTCTGACAGCTTCCAGTTGTGCCTTCTCAATGATCTGGTTGGCTCATATTGACAACTTCCAATCCCAGTAAAAAAAGATTTTTCTCTTGAAAAGCAGGGAAGTGGACGCTTAAGTTGAAAAGCTGACAGTTGGCATATATGATCAATCCTGGTTGATATATGGATAAACTTATTGTGTAATCACAGAAATCACAGAAACCCCACAGTGCAGATAGAGGCCATTTCGGCCCATCGAGCCTGCACCGACACATATCCCACCCGATCCCCATAACCCCTACACCAACACATATCCCACCCTATCCCCGTAACCCCACGTATTTAATCCCCCTAACACTAAGGATCAATTTATCATAGCCAATCAACCTAACCTGCACATCTTTGGACTGTGGGAGGAAACCGGAGCACCCGGAGTAAACCCACGCAAACACGGGGAGAATGTGCAAACTCCACACAGACAGTCGCCCGAGGCCGGATTCGAACCCGGGTCCCTGGCGCTGTGATGCAACAGTGCTAACCACTATGCCACCGTGCTGCCCATGTACATTTATGGTGCACATTGCTCACCTATAGCATCTATTTCCACAATGATTTATTTAATTCTTTGAAATCAACTAAAACATTTAGCCTAAATAAGATTCATTATCAAAAGTCTATTTCCTTGCTAACACACCTCAGTTAATACCAAAGTACCCCACAAACTCTCTTGTGGTTTTAAACTTGCAAACTAAATATCTTGTACATTTAGATTTTGGTTTCAATAACAACTTGCATGTATATACCAATGACATGGGAAACCCCTGAGGCACTTCAGATGAGAAACTGACATCAAACATTAGTAGAAGAGTCAGGTAAAATGATCCTAAGAAAATCATGTTGACAAACTTGATTGAGTTTTTGATGAGGTAACAGAGAGGGTGGATGAGGGCAGTCCAGTTGATGTGTATCTGGACTTTCAAAATGTGTTTGATAAAGTACCACATATTAAGTTTGTTAGCAAAATTGAAGCCCATGGGATAAAAGGGGCAGCAGCATGGATACAAAATTGGCTAAGGGATAGCAAACAGATAGTTATGGTGAATGGCTGTTTTTCGGACTGGAGGGAGGTATACAGTGGCATTCCCCAAGGTTTAGGAAGAGGACCACTGCTGTTTTTGATATACATTAATGACTTCCACTTGGGGGTATAGGGAACAATTTTGAAATTTGCAGATGATACACAACTTGGAAGTGTGGTAAACAGTGAGGAAGAGAGTAATAGACTTCAAGAAAACAGAGACGGGCTGGTGGAATGGACAGACACATGGCAGATGAAATTCAATGCAGAGAAATGTGAGGTGTTACATTTTGGTAGGAAGAATGAGGAGAGACCATACATATTAATGGTACAATTTTAAAGGGGGTGCAAGAAAAGAGAGACCTGGGGATACTTGTGCACAAATCTTTGAAGGTGGCAGGACAGGTTAACAAATCAGTTAATAAACAATATGGGATCCTGGGCTTTATAAATAGAGGCATAGAGTACAAAAGCCAGGAAGTTATGTTAACCCTGTATAAAACACTAGTTCGGCCCCAGCTGGAGTATTGTGTCCAATTCTGGGCACCACACTCTAGGAAGGACGTGAAGGCTTGGGAGAGGATACAGAAGAGATTTACTAGAATGGTTCCAGGGATGAGGGATTACAGTTATGTGGATAGACTGGAGAAGCTGGGGTTATTGTCCTTGGAGCAGAGAAGGCTAAGGGGAGATTTGATAGAGGTGTTTAAAAATCATAAAGGGTTTAGATAGAGTAAATAAAGAGAAACTGTTTCCAATGGCTGAAGGGTCGATAACGAGAGGGCACAGATTTAAGGTGATTGGCAAAAGAGCCAGAGATGACCTGAGGAAAAACTTTTTAACACAAGGAGTGGTTAGGATTTGGAATGTACTGCCTGATAGGGTGGTGGATACAGATTCAACAGTAGTCTTCAAAAGGGAATTGGATAAATTATTGAAGCAGAAAAAATAGCAGGGATATGGGGAAAGAGTGGGGGAGTGGGACTAACTGGGTTCCTCTGTGAAAGAGCCGGCGCAGGCTCGATGGGCCGAATGACCTCCTTCTGTGCTGTACTATTCTATGATTCTAATCGTTATACGCGGACTACATCCTCCATTCCTCTTGAAAATTCTATAATGGGAATGGTAAATGCAGAAAATATGGGAAGTGGAATATTCAACCCAATGACTTTCACGCATTTTATGAAAGCACGCGCTATGTCGATTACTGATCGTCGTGGAGAGCTGATGTACACAACCTCAAAAGTGCTATTTCCAAACCAACAACAATCACACCGCGCTCATTAAAACTTCTGCATCCTGCCATCTCTAGATACGTGAACTGCAGGGGTCCTTATGCAACCGCACAACGCTCCCAACCTTCACGAGGCGGCTGCAGTCCCGCAATGATTGGCAGCGCGAGCTGCTGACGCGGCGGGTTGGAACCTCGCCCGGATGGAGCGACCAATCGGAGTGTCGGTGGAGGGCGCGTGACGGGGGCTGGGCGGCGAGCGAGCCGATTCTTGTGCGGCGGCTGCAGGGGAAGCAGCTGCTGGTGTGCAGCACTAACCTTCAAATATCGTTGAGCTTATTTCTCGCTGAATTCAAGGAATTTTTTGCAGTTGCTCCCAATGGAGGAGATGGAGGAAGAGCTGAAATGTCCGGTGTGCGGTGCTTTTTTCCGAGAGCCCATCATTTTGCCCTGTTCCCACAACCTGTGCCTGGCTTGCGCTCGCAACATCCTGGTGCAGACGCCTGAAGCCGAGTTCCCGCAAAGCCGCGCTTCGGGCTCCGACTACGATTACCTGGACCTGGACAAGATGAGCCTGTACAGCGAAGCCGACAGCGGCTACGGTTCATACGCCGGTTTCGCGAGCGCCCCCACCACCCCGTGTCAGAGGTCCCCGAACGGCGTGCGGGTCTTCCCACCCTCGCCGGCGGTGCCTCCCCGCAACTCTTGCATCACCTGCCCGCAGTGCCACCGCAGCCTGATCCTGGACGAGCGGGGGTTGCGCGGCTTCCCCAAGAACCGCGTCCTGGAGGGCATCATCGACCGCTATCAGCAGGGCAGGGCCGTGGCTCTGAAGTGCCAGCTCTGCGAGAAGTCGCCCAAAGAAGCCACCGTCATGTGCGAGCAGTGCGACGTCTTCTACTGCGAGGCTTGCCGCCTACGGTGCCATCCTCCCCGGGGCCCGCTGGTCAAACACCGCCTGGTCCCGCCGGCCCAAGGCAGGATCTGCAGGCGGCTGAGCCCCCGCAAGATCTCCACCTGTACCGAGCACGAGTTGGAGAACCACAGCATGTACTGTGTCAACTGCAAGGCGCCGGTCTGCTACCAGTGCTTGGAGGAAGGCAAGCATGCCAGTCACGAAGTGAAAGCGCTCGGGGCCATGTGGAAACTTCATAAGGTGAGCATTAAAATGGCAGTAGTTCTTGTAGCTTCGGGCCATTTGTATATGCAAAAGCCCCATCACTTTGGTGAATCAGAATTGGCGATGGCGCCTCCACGCTCTTCCAACATCTTGAGTAACTCTTGCGTACAGCCTGGGGTGAGCGATGCCAAACCAATAAACTTGCAGACCAATGGGCATTGTAGTACACATTTAAGATTGTGTAGTGTAACCTTTTATACAATTTTCTTTTTTTCCCTATATGGCGTTTGTCTCAAAGTAGACGATGGGCATCCATATAATGCATTTTTGTTAGGTTGTTAGTTTGACGGAAGCAAGTCAAGCATCTTAAGGTTTTGCTTATTGTTTCCAAAAAATTAGCATATTCTAATTTTAACCTCTTGCAGAAGTTTAAATTATGTTGATGTACTTCTGTGGGAGCTACGTGCTTGCATTTACCAGTATGAGTTTCAAACGGCTTGTCAATTGTCATTGATGCTCCTTTTTGACGCATCTCGTTACAAATTCTGCTGCTTTGCGTCTTCTATTGACAGCATTTCAACAACGCTTAATATGCCATTTGATTTAAGTGCTCTAGCTGATTATGCTGCAGGTGGCAACAGTAGATCTCAATGGTCAGTAAAATAATGGAGGTGATTTCACTAAAAGTGGTCCTTGCCTTCATTATATTTTACTAAGTTAGCTTTGTTTAATTGTAATTTTAATTTATTTAATAGGAAACGATTTCAAAGATGGAAAGTGATCTAAATAACCAGCATGGTGAACAAGATGAGAGAAATGTGTAGTTAAATGAAATCACTCTTTCTCCTGATCATTTTGGTTAAAGGAGCTGTTTTGGTATAGGAAGATTTTTAATGTGCTGTTTTTGCCCCTTGAGAACCCTATCGGTAACTGCAATTTATGCATTGTCTAATATATTAATCTATATATACACTTTGCCCTCTGGCTACCTAGCGTTAATGCTCTTGAAGGAAATACACTAACTACAGTACCTATACTTTCAACATCCGACTACTGGCTTTTCACTTGCTGCTGGAGTTGAGATGCTTTGTAAAACTCTGTTAATGGTGTTCTGTTTATTTGATTGTCATTGGCAGTTTTTTTAAACAGATTGCTGTTGGATTTCTTTACACCGTATTTAAAAAATCTGTTCATTACACTTCCATTTGCTGTAAGGTTTATTTTTTGTTCTCTTGGTGACTCTATTTTATGCAACTTAGCAGCTGGTCTCTCATTTCCATTAGTTGCTGCTACCAACATATGCTTAGAGCACAGCAAAGCAAGTGTGGTTCTGCTTTCCCAACCCCCACTGCACCTCCATGACCCATATTGTTCACAGCCATCAGCTGTAAGCTAATGAGAAGAATCTCATTTTCTCTTTCCATTCTTGGCAGCTTTGTGGAGATTAGTCTCATTCCATCAGCCTCCTGTTGCTATTCATTTCACACAGTATAGGCTAGAACACAATCGCTCCCTACTATTAGGCAGCACAAAGTAAGCAGGCTTTGATAAATATTTCCGTTATCAAAAGTATCTCTTCCAGTTTCAGTACTGGGTATTTCTATTGTTTTATTGCAATTTCAATGTATTGATACATTGTTAAAACTTAGATAATACTGTAGCACCATTTATTGACTCTTGTCATTTTCAGTAGTAAGTTTGTAAGTGTTTCAGTGATGATGCTAATTAGAATGAAACCAGCTGCATTTATGTATGATGTAAAAAGAAACGATGCAATATTTCTTTCAGCCATCGTGTGAATTGAAATTTTTAAACATGCCTGCTTCTATTCATTAAATTTTGGCTCTGAGCATTTTATTGGACTTCAAAACCTGATCTGTTAAGTTTTATTCAGAGATGGTATAACCATACCTTTGCATAATGGTAGCTGCTGTAGATATTTAAGATTCTGAATAATTTATTGATATTTTCAGTACTGTTTTTTGTGAGAGTTTAAGCAAGGTGTCATATCTATCACTTTCTCTAGACCAGGCAACTATAATTGTTTCAATAGCAAAATAATTTAGTTTATTGTAATGATGACTGAGGAGCTTGGGCATAGTGCATTGGCTTTTTAACCTGTTTTCTTGCTAGTATATAAGAGTCCAGCATTAATTACTAGAAACCCCAAATTCCAGCAGTGCCATTGGAATGGAGGTGGAACAGGACTTCTGCCTGACTTGAGGTCGGGGCACTGACCCATGATCGTAAATTGCAGGGTCATCTAATTTAAATACTGAGATGTGTTCAGACTGTGTAAATACAGCCTGCAATGTCGCAGATACGCTGGAGGAGTGTTGATTAATATTGCTAGAGAGCCTAGCTTGGAGCTGTTGCCTCTGTGCGAGGAGTTAGAGTTCTAAATGCAGAGCCTCTGTTTTACAGCTTTTATTAGCAGGAATGATGCTCACAGACAATACACCCGCTGATGCAAAGGTTGCGGAGACCTCGTATTTGCTGAGTGTGGTCGCAGGGCGATTAGTCCTCTGGGTCTTCCCTCCCTTCCTTACATGGTTGCTCTTTTTATGCTCCGCTAAAAGGCTGTTATATTGTCCCTTCTCCATGACCTTCACTCTTGATTATACACCAACTTGCATCAGCTCAGAGTGGATTTCATAACAAAAGCTGTCCTTGTACAGAAAATGGTAAACATATAGAGATATCTATTTGATCAGAACCACCCAATGCTATCTTGTATTACAACAACCTGAACAGGATTTGAGCTGATTTATTGACATTCTATTGATGATACACGTTTCAACATATTAAGTTTAACTTGGATCAAGTGCAATTGTGGTAAAATAATGGGACTCAAGGCGGATAAATCACCTGGACCTGATGGCTTACATCCTAGGGTCTTGAGGGAAGTGGCGGTAGGGATTGTGGATGCATTAGTAATAATTTTCCAAAACTCCCTGGACTCGGCAAAGGTCCTGGCAGACTGGAAAACTGCTAATGTAACACCCTTATTTAAAAAGGGCAGTAGACAGAAGGCTGGAAACTATAGACCGGTTAGCCTAACATCTGTGGTAGGTAAAATTTTGGAGTCCATTATTAAGGAGACAGTAACAGGACATTTGGATAATCATCATTTAATAGGACAAAGTCAGCATGGTTTTATGAAGGGGATGTCATGTTTGACAAATTTGCTGGAGTTCTTTGAGGAAGTAACATATAGGGTGGATAAAGGGGAACCAGTGGACGTAGTGTATTTAGACTTCCAAAAGGCATTTGACAAGGTGCCACACAAGATAATTGCTTAAGATAAAAAATCACGGGATTGGGGGTAATATTCTGGCATGGATAGAGGATTGGCTATCTAACAGAAGGCAGAGAGTTGGGATAAATGGTTCATTCTCAGACTGGCAATCAGTAACTAGTGGTGTTCCGCAGGGGTCAGTGCTGGGTCCCCAACTCTTTACAATCTATATTAACGATTTGGAGGAGGGGACCGAGTGTAACATATCAAAGTTTGCAGATGATACTAAGATGGGAGGGAAAGTAGTGAGTGAGGAGGACATAAAAAACCTGCAAATGGACATAGACAGGCTAAGTAAGTGGGCAGAGATTTGGCAGATGGAATACAATACTGGAAAGTGTGAGGTTATGCACTTTGGCAGGAAAAATCGTAGAGCAAGTTATTATCTTAATGGCAAGAAACTGGAAAGTACTGAAGTACAAAGGGATCTGGGGGTCCTGGTGCACGAATCTCAAAAGGTTAGTATGCAGGTGCAGCAAGTGATTAAGAAGGCCAATGGAATGTTGGCTTTCATTGCTAGGGGGATAGAATATAAAAATAGGGAGGTATTGCTTCAGTTGTACAAGGTATTGGTGAGACCGCACCTGGAATACTGCATACAGTTTTGGTGTCCATACTTAAGAAAAGACATACTTGCTCTCGAGTCAGTACAAAGAAGGTTCACTCGGTTAATCCCGGGGATGAGGGGATGGACATATGAGGAGAGGTTGAGTAGATTGGGACTCTACTCATTGGAGTTCAGAAGAATGAGAGGCGATCTTATTGAAACATATAAGGTTGTGAAGGGGTTGGATCGGGTGGATGCGGGGAAGATGTTCCCGATGATGGGTGAAACTAGAACTAGGGGGCATAGCCTTAGAATAAGGGGCTGCTCTTTCAAAACTGAGATGAGGAGGAACTACTTCACTGAGGGTGGTAGGTCCATGGAATATGCTGCCCCAAAAAGCTGTAGAAGCTACATTATTACATAAATTTAAAACAGAAATAGACAGTTTCCTAGAAGTAAAGGGAATTAAGGGTTACGGGGAGTGGGCAGGAATTTGGACATGAGTCTAGGTTCGGATCGGTCATGGCCCTGTGGGTAGCGGAGCGGGCCCAGGGGCCGTGTAGCCTGATCCTGCTCCTATTTCGTGTGTCTAATTCTGTTAGATTCAGGAGCTGGTTCTGTGATAGTAGATTGGCGGTTAGGATCAGATCAGCCATGATCTTATTGAATGGCGGAGCAGGCTCGAGGGGCCGATTGGCCTACTCCTGCTCCTATTTCTTATGTTCTTAAATGGCAGAATTTCTGGGCCAGCAGCTTTGTCCTTTGTTAGCCTGTCACTTCCACATATGCAGCAATTTGGGGGAGGGTGCATCTTCTGTCAGCAGCCAGTTCTACTGGAACTTAAGGGTGCATTTTAGAAAGTGTGTAGCTCCTGAATCTGACCTGAGTTTTGTCCAGTACACCAGAACACTTTTACTTTTACACCAAAAAAAGACGTTTGAGCCAAAAAAGACATTTTGAGCCATATGATTTTAGTTTAACTTGGAAATTATTTCCCAATACTTAGTATTATTTCAATTTAGTTGCTACTTCTACCAAAGTCCCATCCGTCAGCTCGGCAGCAACAATGGGACTAAAAAAATTGAGATAAATGTAGGATAATACATTGTATTTTGCTCCTAATTTGTAAAAGCAGTTCTGTCATTTATTCAAGTTTAAATTAAATGTGCTAACCTGCTTAAGTTTCTCATTACTCGACTGAAAAATTATTCTAATGTACTATATGAAATGGATGGCTAAAAGAGCTATAGGGGAAGTGTTTTCAATGCAAAGTTTTTTTTTCTCGGGCCATTTTGGATGCCCACCAGTACTGATTCAGAGAGCAGATATATAAGCATCTCGTGAATCAGCATTTAAGATGTGGTCGGAGCTGGGAGAAGTCTAATTTTTTGTCTTGCACATGAGCTTGGTGAAAGAGATGAGAGTGTATTGGGGTGACATTTTATTTGCTTTCTCTTCACAATCTCCCCCCACCCCCCCAAAAAGGCAAGTGGCTTCCCAAAGCCAAACATCAAAGGTTTCTTTAACTTTTTTTGTACTGAATTCCTTTTAGAGTACCACTGGGCTTGGGTTCTTGCACCAATACTTTTCCCCCCACAATGGTTTATGAACACTACTGAAAATTATTGTAGACTGTTATGCTGAATGCATAAAGGAAATGGGCCATATGGTGTGTCTATTGCATGTTTAATTTGAAATAAATTAACCTTTGAAAAATGCTCAAACACAAGGAAATGTCAAATTGTGCACAAAGACCATTTATAGAGTTAGCATGTTACTGAGGACTAAACGCCCAGAGAGAATCATGGCAACTCTCTTTGTGCACATTGGTGTCCTGTACTTTGGGAATACTGGCATTCTCCAGCATCATAGAATAATGCTATCCCTTGTTTCATACATCTAATGTTGGCAGCATTAGTGCTGTAATTTGTTTGCTTTTTTAATGGGCATTCCATTAGTTCAAAGTTTGTAAACATGGGGTAAGTTGCATTCTGTTGGACTGTTGTGAATAAATGATAGTTGAGAGGATAGTGTTCATACTGTACAACAGATTGTGATCAATGTAATCCATCAGATTGATGTAACATTGCTTTGTCTATTTAATTAAATGTCCTTAAACAAGTGAAGTTTCAGTTGGGATGCAAGGTGTAGAAGGAAAAGTTGCCCTTTTGATTTTTAAGCTTGAATATTGGGCAAATTTTAGTCTGAGGTTCTGATTGCTGAACAGCTTAAGGCAGTGAGTAGGTAACACCTACAGAGCAGAAAGTACCAGGTTTTCTCTACGATGTGTTGACTTGGCTAATTTCAACCATGACAATGATGGGAATGCTTTTGTTAGCCTTGGCACCCCTGAGTTAGGGTGTGCAAAATTGGCCAATGTTCCAGCTCTTGATTACTATCAAATGACCCCTGCTGGAAGTGTGCATGTGTGAATACTGGATGAGGACATGTTCAGGCTCAAAGATGATGGGTCCACATTGAATAGCGTGATAATCAAATCAAAATCAAATCAACTTTTATTGTCATTGTTAGTGCACAAGTGCAGTACAACGAAATGTAGGTTTGCGGCTCCCGAGAGTGTACATTTAGATTAAGACATTTAAACATTCAGCATACATTTGGCTTGTAATACATTAACATAAACATAACCATAATAAAGTGCATTGGCAGATGTGCAGGCTTTAGAGTTTATTTGTGGAGTTCAGTAGGATGACAGCCCTGGGAAAGAAGCTGTTCCTAAATCTGGTCACTATTTAGGTATGTGCGTGAAGTATAGCCACTTTGACAAGTCAGCAGATGGAAATTGGAGCCTGTGGAACTATATTGTAGCAATGAGTCTATGCCTTTGAGAGGAGTGGGCGGATGGGGAGTGTGACAGTCAAGTTTTAGAAGTCCGTCTTGTTGACAGAATAAACTATTAAAGAACGATGAACTGCTGCACATAATTTGATCAAGTTTTTAGAATTCTTGACCCCAGTTACAATTTAAAGCCTTTGGAATTCACATTTCTTCTAGTTCTGTATTTGGTAATACTTAAGTGTTAATGTTCATAGTTATGGAATTGTAACTATATATATTTTATTTGTGATATATATCTAGCTATATCTTGAAAAATACAAGCAGATCTCCTATGAGTTTGCTGCGCAAGCTATGAATTCAGAACCACTGACAGCTCCCTTGCTGCACAGAAGCTTGTTGATTCACAGTGCTGCGCTCGTATGGACAGTGACATAATTGCAGCTTAAAACTTCAGGTAGTATCTTGTCAAAAGCTTAAATGTTGCTGACTTAGTGTAGCAGATCAGGGTCTTCAGTGGTAACATTGTCTCTGGATTATCTTAGTTCAGTTTTTTTTAACCAGTAATGCTATGTGGCTCTTGCTGACAAAAATACTTGTTTTATTATGCATTACTATCAAAACCTCAACACAAATATAATTTAGCATAAATGATTTTGCTACATTATCTGCTTGGATATATTGTGCTGAATGGCAGCTCGATGTGAATTGCCAACAGATGCTTGGTGGTATTGATGAAATTCTGCATCCTTTTTAAAATTGTTTTTATATTACAGAACCGCCTCCCTTGAAGCATCCACTAAGGTTTATAAAAATGCGTCGACATTTTCTGTTCAGTGACTCCCATCGTTGGTTGTGAAAAGGGGGAGGACAGTAAGGGAAATCTGACAATGAGGAGCCAGGAACCCTGATGGTAGCAACATTTATATTTGTGGTGGGCAGTGGTGTCCGCCCCCCCCCCCCCAACACACATTTACATGAGAGAGCGTTACTGCCACAGTCGAGGCTGCAACTGGTAGTGTTACGTATTCCTGAAAGAGATAATGTAGCTTTTTTTGTACAGCTTTTAATTTGATTCTAGTGGTTGGTTAAGTTCCCAGCGGTTCCTTAAAGGAGGATTAGGAAATGGTGAACAGCGATGATTTGTCATATCATTCACTTGCTTACAACCTTTCTCTCTCCATACCCACAAGGTCAAAAGGATAATTATAGTTACTGAAATATTTTATTGATCTACACTGATGGAAATAGTTAACATAAGTCAGAAATGAGGACACCAATCAATATTTGGAGAGAGCTTTTGTTTGGTCTCGGGGCATTTATATTTGACAAGTGAGAAGATGGAAACTGAATTTAGAGACTAAAGCTTAATGTATCCTAGTTTGTTGTCTCCACCCCTTTTTTTTCTGATCCACAGAGCATAGCCTCAAGTCAGTTGTTTCCTTCCCCCCCCCCCCCCCCCCCCCCAAACGTGCACACACACACACTAGCCCAAGGGAAATCATAACCTTGCTGTGTGGGGGAAATTAGGGCATAAATCAGCAACCTTACTGCACTGCTGAATTGCATCAGTAGGAAAGAATATGCTGTGTCACTTGCCAGCCAATGAGTGTTAGAGTTTAAAACGATGAAGTTTGTAAGCTTGAGCCAAATGGTTCTTTGCTGTGGGACTCAAAGCTTGTACAGATATACGAGTATAATTTTGGTAATGAGGGCTGCTTGAGTACGGTGGTTTTATTCGGCACTAGCAGACCTGCTTTGTTGCATGGTGCTAATTTTTCATGGTCAGTAAACCATTAGCTCTTGCTCAGGCCAGCATCGAAGCTTTGACCACGCTCGATCAGCTCCGATGGATGGGTCACATTGTCCGCATGCTCGATACGAGACTCCCAAAACAAGCGCTCGGAGCTCCGGCAAGAGAGCCCCAGGTGGGCAGAGGAAACGCTTCAAGGACACCCTCAAAGCCTCCTTGGGAAAAAGTGTAACATCCCCACCGACACCTGGGAATCCCTGGCCCAAGACCACACAAAGTGGAGAAGAAGCATCCAGGAAGGCGCCGAACACCGAGTCTCTTCGCCAGGAGCAAGCGGAAGCCAAGCGCAGGCAGTGCAAGGAGCGCACGTCAACCCAAGCACCCCACCCACCTGCCCCTTCAACCACCGTCTGCCCCACTTGTGACAGAGATTGTAGGTCCCACATTGGATTCATCAGTCACCTGAGAACTCATTTTTAATGTGGAAGCAAGTCATCCTCGGTTCCGAGGGACTGCCGAAGAAGAGTAACAAACCACTTGTAGTACATTCACAAGTGTAATGTCTGGTTATTTTTTTTAAACTGCCCAAGGGGGAGAAATGCAAATTGAAGAAAGAAAACTACAGGAAATTAGTCATTTGTCTCTTTTTTTGGACTTGAGATATTAACTATTGCTTAATCGTCTTTTTAAATTGAGTCTCTGGGACTTCCACTAACCACTGGAATCAAATTAAAAGCTGTACAAGTGGTTTTTTTTTTAAAAAAGCTACATGATCTCCACCAGAAATACACAATTACCTTTTTAATAAAATCATGATTCAAATTAGGCACTTAAATCAGCACTTGTTTTATAGAATGTCTGAAACATTAAATAAATTATTAGATTGTTGGATGATTATTTTTGCTGAATACATAATCGCCAGTTTAGTGTTGATCGCAAAAGGACTCTAGAATTTGTGACTCATGCCATTAAAATAACAAGTTTGATTAGATTACGTTCTTCTGACATGGTGATCTCCTGATTAATCGATCAGAGTATGAGGGCATATAAATAGCAAATAACCAATTGCAGTTTGGAAAATGTTTCACATTGCTTCAAAACCTCTCAATTCAATAAATCCAATCTATTTTCCAGAATGTTGTTTATCTCTGGGCTGGGGCCCAAGCACCGATCCTTGTGGTACCCTGCTAGTCACAGCCTGCCACCCTTAAGGCCCATTTATCGCTACTTTGTTTTCTGTCTGTTAACCAATTCTCAATCCATGCTAGTATATTACCCCCAATTCTATGTGCCCTAATTTTGTTCACCAACCTCTTGTGTGGGACCTTATCGAAGGCCTTCTGAAAATCCAAATCTACCGGTTCCCCTTTGTCAAAGAGTTATCCAGCACAGAAACAGGCCCATCGTGTCCATGCCGGCCATCAAGCCCTGTATTCTAATCCCATTTTCCAGCACTTGGTCCGTAGCCTTGTATCCAAGGCGTTTCAAGTGCTCATCTAAATGCTTCTTAAATGTTGAGGGTTCCTGCCTCTACCACCCTTTCAGGCAGTGAGTTCCAGATTCCAACCACCCTCTGGGTGCAAAAGTTTTCCTCAAATCCCCTCTAAACCTCCTGCCCCTTACCTTGACACTATGCCCCCTGGCTATTGACCCCCCCTACGAAGGGGAAAAGTTCCTTTCTATCTACCCTATTCCCCTCATAATTTTGTACACCTCAATCAGGTTCCCCCTCAGCCTTCTCTGCTCTGAGGAAAACAATCCCAGCCTGTCCAGTCTCTCTAGCTGAAGCACTCCAGCCCAGGTAACATCCTGGTGAATCTCCTCTGCACCCTCTCCAATGCAATCACATCCTTCCTATAGTGTGGTGACCAGAACTGCACACACTGTTCCAGCTGTGGCTTAACTAGCATTTTGTACAGCTCCATCATAACCTCCCTGCTCTTGCCTTCATTAGCAGAGGCATAGAATATAAGTATCCCATATGCCTTTTTAACCACCTTCTCTACCTGTCCTGCTGCCTTCAGGGATCTATGTACATGCACACCAAGGTCCCTCTGTCCTTCCTAGGATCCTACCATTCATTGTGTATTCCCTTGCCTTGTTAGTCCTCCCAAAATGCATCACCTCACACTTTTCAGGGTTAAATTCCATTTGCCACTGTTCTGTCCATCTAACCAACCCATCTATATTGTCCTGTAGCCGAAGGCTTCCCTCCTCGCTATTTACCACTCCACCAATTTTCGTGTCATCTGTGAACTTACGGATCATACCTCCCGCATTCATATCTAAATCATTAATGTACACTACAAACAGCAAAGGATCCAGCACCGATCCCTGCAGTACACCACTGGACACAGGCTTCCAGTCACAAAAACAACCTTCGACCATCACCCTCTGCCTCCTGCCACTAAGCCAATTTTGGATCCAATGTGCCAAATTGCCCTGGATCCCATGGGCTCTTACCTTCTTGACCAGTCTCCCATGTGGGACTTTGACAAAAGCCTTACTGAAGTCCATGTAGACTACATCAACTGCACTACCCTCATTCACACACCTAGTCACCCCCTCTCAAAAGTCAATCAAATTGGATGGACATGATCTCCGCCTGACAAAGCCATGCTGACTATCCCTGATTAATCCCTGCCTCTCCAAGTGGAGACTAATTCTGTCCCTCAGAATTTTTTCCAATAATTTCCCTACCACTGATGTTCGGCTCACTGGCCTGTAATTCCCTGGTTTATCCCTACTACCCTTCTTGAATAATGGTACTACGTTGGCTGTTCTCCAGTCCTCTGGCACCTCCCCTGTGGCCACAGAGGTTCTGAAAATTTGTGTCAAGCCACTGCAATCTCCTCTCTTACCTCATAGCAGCCTGGGATACATCTCATCTGGGCCTGGTGGATTTATCCACTTTTAAGCCCGCTAAAACCACTAGTACTTCCTCCCTCTTAACGCTAATTTGTTCAAGTATATCACAATCCCCCTGCCTGATTTCTGTGCCTACATCATCCTGCTCTATATAGTGAACACTGATGCAAAAATTGTCTACGAACATACGAGTTAGGAGCAGGAGTATGCCACTCTGCCCTTCGAGCCTACTCCGCCATTCAATAAGATCATGGCTGATCTGATTACCAAGAATCTATCTACCTCTGCGGTAAAAATATTCAAAGACTCTGCTTCCACTGCCCTCTGAGGAAGAGAGTTCCAAAGACTCTCAACCCTCTGTGGGGGGAAAAAAAATTCTCCTCATCTGTCTTAAATGGGCAACCCCTTATTTTTAAACAGTGACCCCCTAGTTCTAGATTCTCCCACAAGAGGAAACATCCTGTCCACATCCACCCTGTCCAGACCCCTCAGGATCTTGTGTTTCAATCAAGTCACCTCTTTTTTTTCTTTTCTAAACTCCAGTGGATACAAGCCTAGCCTGTCTAACCTTTCCTCATATGATAACCCGCCCATTCCAGATATTAGTCTAGTAAACCTTCTCTGAACTGCTTCCAACACATTTACATCCTTCCTTAAATAAGGAGACCAATACCGTACACAGTTCTCCAGATGTGGTCTCACCAATGCCCTGTATAACTGAAGCATAACCTCCCTACTTTTGTATTCAATTCCCCTTGCAATAAACGATAACATTGTTAGCTTTCCTAATTACTTGCTGTACTTGCATAGTAACCTTTTGTAATTCATGCACTAGGACACCCAGATCCCTCTGCATCTCAGAGCTCCGCAATCTCTCACCATTTAGATAATATGCTTTTTTTATTCTTCCTGCCAAAATGGACAACTTCACATTTTCCCACATTTTACTCCATTTGCCAGATCTTTGCCCACTCAACTTATCTATATCCCTTTGTTGCCTCCTTATGTCCTCTTCACAGTTTACTTTCCTACCTATCTTTGTGTCCTCACCAAATTTAGCAACCATACCTTCGGTCCCTTCATCCAAGTCATTTATATAAATTGTAAAAAGTTGAGGCCCCAGCACTGATTCCTGTGGCACACCACTCGTTACATCTTGCCAATCAGAAAATGACCCATTTAGGCCTACTGTTTCCTGTTAGCTAGCCAATCTTCTATCCATGCCAATATGTTACCCCCTACACCATGAGCTTTTATTTTCCACAATAACCTTTGATGTGGCACCTCATCAAATGCCTTCTGGAAATCTAAGTACAGTACAGCCACCAGTTCCCCTTTATCCACAGCACATATTACTTCCTCAAAGAACTCCAATAAATTGGTTAAACATGATTTCCCTTTCACAAAACCATGTTGACTCTGCCTGATTACTTTGAACTTTTCTAAGTGCCCTGCTATAATGTTTTTAATAATAGCTTCTAACATCTTCCCTAGGACAGATGTTAAGCTAACTGGCCTGTAGTTTCCTGCTTTCTGTCTCCCTTTTTGAATAAAGGGTTACATTTGCTATTTTCCAATCTAATGGAACCTTTCCCGAATCTAGGGAATTTTGGAAAATTAAAACCAACGCATCAACTATCTCACTAGCCACTTCTTTTAAGACCCTTCGGATGAAGTCCATCAGGACCCGGGGACGTGTCAGCCCGCAGCTCCAACAATTTGCTCAGTACCACTTCCCTGGTGATTATAATTTTCTTGAGTTCCTCCCTCCCTTCCATTTCCTGATTTACAGCTATTTCTGGAATGTTACTTGTATCCTCTATAGTGAAGACCGATGCAAAATACCTGTTCAATTCAACTGCCATCTCCTTATTTTCCATTATTAATTCCCCAGACTCACTTTTTATAGGACCAACGCTCACTTTGTTAACTCTTTTAAATATCTATAGAAACTCTTACTATCTGTTTTTATATTTCTAGCTAGCTTTCTCTCGTACTCTAATTTTTCTCTCATTAATCTTTTAGTCATTCTTTGCTGTTTTTTATATTCTGTCCAATCTTCTGACCTGCCACCCAGCTTTGTGCAATTAAATGCTTTTTCTTTAAGTTTAATACTATCTTTAACTTTTTTAGTTAATCACGGATGTGGGTCCTCCCCTTGGCATTTTTCTTTCTTGTTGGAATGTATATATTCTGTGTATTTTGAAATAGCCCCTTAAATGTCTGCCAATGCAACTCTGTTGACCTATCCCTTAACCTAATTTGCCAGTTCACTTTAGCTAGCTCTGCTTTCATGCCCTCATAATTGCCCTTATTTAAGTTTAAAATATTAGTCTTGGACCCACTCTTCTCTCTCTCAAACTGAATCATATTATGATCGCTGCTACCTAGGGGCGCCTTCACTGAGGTCATTAATTAATCCTATCTCGTTGCACAATACCGGGTCTAGCATAGCCTGCTCTCTGGTTGGCTCCAGAACGTGCTGTTGTAAGAAACAATCCCGAAAACATTCCATGAATTCCTCATCTATGCTACCTTTGCCCATCTGATTTTTCCAGTCTATATGCAGATTAAAATCCCCCATGATTATTGCTGTACCCATCTGACAAGCTCCCATTATTTCTTCCTTTATGCTCCATCCTACCATGTGGTTACTGTTAGGGGGCCTGTACACCACTCCCACAAGTGACTTCTTGCCTTTTTATTATTTCTCCTCTCTCCCCCAAACCGCTTCTACATCCTGGTTTCCTGAACTTGGGTCATCCCCCTCAATTAATGATGGTATTAGCACAATAAACAGAGCCACCCCTCCACCTTTTCCCACCTTCCTGGCCTTCCTAAATGTCATGTACCCTTCAATATTCAGGTCCTAATCTATGTCATCCTGCACCCATGTTTCTGTAATGGCTATCAGATCATAATTATTTATTTCTATTTGCGCTATCTGTTTTGTTTCAGATGCAGAGCCTTTAGTTTTGTCCTTTATTATTTATGTAACCTCTAGCCTTATCTGTTGATTTTATTCTTAGATTTGAACTTTCTATCCCTTCCTGTCACGGTCTGTTTATCATTTCCCATATTAACACCTTTCTCTATTGCCTTGTCTCTAATCTTTGAATTACTACATCTTCCCAAATTTGATCCCATGCCCCCAATATTTAGTTTAAAGCCCTTTTCTACTGCCCTAGTTATACGACTCGCCAGAACATTGGTCCCAGCACGGTTCAGGTGAAGACCATCCCACTTTCCCCAGTACTGATGCCAGTGCCCCAGGAATTGAAACCCATTTCTCCCACACCAGTCTTTGAGCCATGCATTCATCCCCCTCTTTTATTTACCCTATGCCAATTTGCTCATGGCTCAGGTAATAATGCAGGCGTTATTACCCTTGAGGTTCTGCTTTTTAATTTAGCCCCTAGATGCCCCTACTCTCTCAGCAGAACCTCTTTCCTAGTTCTACCTATGCCATTGGTACCTACATGGACCACGACCACTGGGTCCCCCCGCAACTGCAAGTTCCTCTCCTCTCCAGCCCAGAGCAGATGTCCCGAACCCTGGCACCGGGCAGGCAGCACAGCTGTCTGGACTCTTGCTCTTGGCTGCAGAGAACTGTATCTATCCCCCTGATTATGCTGTCCCCAATTACCACTACATTCCTATTAACTCCCCCTGCTTGAATGGCTTCCTGTACCTCGATGCCATGGTCAGTTTGCTCATCCACCCTGCAGCCACTGTTTTCATCCATACAGGCTGCAAGCACCTCAAACCTGTTGGACAATTGCAAAGGCTGAGGCTCCTCCACCTCCTGGGTCCCCATACCTGCCTCACTCGCAGTCACATCCTCCTGTCCCTGACCACTGACCAAATCCGAAGACCCTATCCTAAAGGGTGTGACTGCCTCCTGGAATAAAGTGTCCAGGTAACTTTCCTCCTCCCTGATGCATCGCAGAGTCCGCAGCTCGGCCTCCAGCTCATCAACTCCGAGCCGAAGCTCCTCAAGCCGCAGACACGACGTGTTTGTCCTGGATCACACTGGCGTCCAGGAGCTCCCACATACTGCAGTCGCAACACATCACCTGCCCTGCCATCTTTATTGAGTCTTAATTTATTTTTATTTATTAATAATTAACAAACTCTAGTACACCTAATGATTTATTACTGCTAGTAAACTAGTACTAATGAAACCTTACAATTACTAATAAATTTCCTGGGCTTTAAAAGATAAGGGAAGTGGGTAAAATACTCACCAACCAATCACTTACCCTTTTCCCTGTGATGTCACCTTTTATTTTTCTCCAGATGCGGTTTTGGGGCGGGGGGGGTGGTGTCAGAGCCGAGCTCCCGCTGGTTCTCTGTCCCCTCTTGTGCAGCTTTTTAGCTCCTGCTCTCCTGGAAGCTGACAAAGATAGAAAAAGATAAGAACACCTCCCTCCCCGAACTCCCTCACTCACCAAACTCGCAGCTTAACACTCTGTTCCGAGTTGCACTTCGTGACAAACTGTGCTACTCCACTAGTTACATCCTCAAAGAACTCTAATAGGTTTGTCAAACAGGATTTCCCTTTCATAAATCCATGTTGACTCTGCCCAATCTTACTATTAGTTTCTAAGTGCCCAGTTATTGCATCCTTTATAACATATTCCATCATTTTCCCAACTACTGATGTGAGGCTAACAGGTCTGTACTTCCCTGTTTTCTCTCTCCCTCCTTTCATAAATAGTGGGGTTACATTTTCTATTCTCCAATCTGCAGGAACCGTTTCAGAATCTATAGAATTTTGGAAGAAGACAACCAATGGGTCCACTATCCCAATGACCACCTCTTTCAAAAGCCTATTATGTAGGTCATCCGGTCCCTGGGATTTATCGACTTTTAGTCCCATTAATTTTGCTAGTACTGTTTTTTTACTAATAATTTCTTAAGTTCCTCATTCTTGCCACACCTTTGGTTTTCTCATATTTCTGGGAGGTTTTTTGTGTCTTCCTCTGTGAAGACAGAAACAAAGTACAGGAAACTTTTTTTTATCCGGGACCAGCGTGGTGCCGGTTTGTCAAAGTCCGGATTAGAGTTATAGCTAAAAGGTACAAGAGCTCCGTACACAGCAACAAATCCAGGCTTCCCTGTTGCTTAGCAACAGGTGCAAGAAGCCCAGCCACAGACCAAGCGTCCCTGTTGCTTAGCAACAAGTGCAGGAACCCCCGATTACACAGCCAAGAATCAAGAAACGGCCACTAATATGAAGAAAAACTTAACTGAACCTACTCCTGAATTTTGCCGGTTAACCGAGATTTCCAGTTGTTTGGGTGCTGGTAAATCGAGAGTTTTCTGTATTTATTTTAATTTCTCTGCCATTTCCTCATTCCCCATTATAAATCCTCCCGTCTGACTATAAAAGACCTACATTTACCTTCGCCAGACTTTTACTTTTCACATACCTATAGAAGCTTTTACAATCTGTTATATTTTTCACTAGTTTGTGCTCATATTCAATTTTCCCTTTATCAATTTCTTGGTCCCCCTTTGCTGATTTCTAAGAAGATCCCAACCCTCAAGCTGATTGCTTTTTCTGGTAACTTTATAAGCTTCCTCCTTTGACTTAATACTAGCTTTAATTTCTTTTGTTAGCTGTGGTTGGATCACTTTTCCTCTTGGGTTTTTATGCCCTGGAGGAATATATGTTTGTTGCAAATTATGCATTATTTCCTTGAATGTTAGCCATTGTATGTCCACCTTCATACCTTTTTAGTGTAGTCTCCCAATCTACCATGGCCAACTTGTCCCTCATACCCTTGTAGTTTCCTCTGTTTAGATTGAAGACCTTAGCTTCAGATTGGACTACATCACTCTCTCAAACTTAATGTAAAATTCAATCATATATTATGGTCACTTGTCCCTAAAGGCCCCTTTACCACAAGATTATTGATTAGCCCTTTCTCATTACACAGTACCAGATCCAGAATAGCTGCCTTTTCATTCCGCACGGAGGGGTTTCCTGTACGGGCTGCTCCTGCACACCTTCCACTTTGCCATCTTCGCCTGCCGTCCGGACACGCCGTGGCGTGCAGTTTTACCTTCCGACGGAGGCGGAGGTCCCCAATGGGGGGCTCTCTATGCGGGAGTCCTCCCTTGTTCTATTGGGGACTTGGCCTGGAGGGTGTTGCACAGGGCAGTCCCGTGCAATAGGTATTTAAGTAGGTTCACGGACTCCCAGACCGCATGTTTGTTCTGCGGTCTGGAGGAGTCCGTGTTTCATATTTATATCGAGTGTGAGAGGTTGCAGCCCCTCTTTCATTATTTGAAGGGGCTGCTCCTCAAGTTTTGGTTGCACTTCAGTCCCACGCTCTTGATCTACGGTCACCCGGTGCGGAGGGGAGCGGGCAGGTCGGAGGACCTCCTCGTGGGTCTGCTCCTGGGCCTGGCGAAGAAGGCCATTAATTGGTCCAGGCAGCGGGCGGTCGAGGGGGTCGTCCGGCCGGATTGCCTCCCTCTCTTCCGTGGCCATGTTCGCGCCCGGGTGGCCCTAGAGCTGGAGCACGCGGTGTCCGCCGGCGCGCTAGATCACTTTCGTGACCGGTGGGCGCCGCGGGGACTGGAGTGCATAATTGGGCTGGAGAACCAAATTTTAATTTGATTATTAAGGTTTATTTGAAGTTTTATTGGTTTATTACAGTTTGATTGGTTTATTTACAGTTTTAATGGTTTATTTACAGTTTTTTATCTGTCTAAATTTATGGTTTTACCAAAAGAGGATCCAGAATAGCCTGTTCCCTGGTTGATTCCTCCACATACTGATCCAGGAAACCATCTCGCATGCATTCCAAGAATTCGTCCTCCACACCATTAGTGGTAATTTGATTTGCCCAGTCAATATGTAGATTAAAGTCCCCCATGATTACCGTATTGCCCTGGTTACATGCACTTCTAATTTCTTGATTGATACTGTGCCCTACATTACCACTACTGTTTGGTGGCCTATACACAACTCCCACCAATTTTTTCCACCCTTTGCTATTTCTTAGCTGCACCCAAACAGATTCTAGTTCTATATCACAATCTGCCGAGCCAAGATCTTTTATCTCTACCGTACCGATCTCATCCCTTATAAACAGCGCTACACCACCTCCTTTTCCTTTTTGTCTGTCCTTCCTAAATGTTGATTACCCTGGAACATTCAGTCCCCAGCTTGGTTACCCTGCAGCCATGTCTCTGTAATGGCAATTACATCATACCCATTTACTTCTATTTGTGCCATTAATTCATCCACCTTGTTGCGAATGCTACGTGCATTTAGATAAAGTGCCTTCAACTTTGCCTGTTTAATATTTTTCTGCACTTTGACCCTCTTTACTGTTGGCCTTTGTTTCTGCTCCCTACTAGTTTTGCTGACTAATTTTCTGTTGTGTCCGTGTATTGATAGAGACACTGAAGACAGGAGTTGGTTTCACAGGTGTTTACTAAACAAAGTCTGGAGGGGAACTAACTGATACAACACAATATACAGGCTTATAGCCAGAGTGGCCATTACCGGCATTACAGTACACATGGGGCTCTTAAAGGCACATACACTACAATTCCTCCCCTTTTAGCCAACCAGTACATAATATTTTAAGTAATCATTAATTACATGTTACAAGAAAAATAATCTACACATTGCTGCCATTAATTATAAGTCAGTCTCTCTGGAGGCTTCCTGACTCGGTCCGGATAACGCCTCGGTGGCGTAGTAGTTTCTGGTGTAGTAGGTTCTTTTGGCAAGGCTGATTCGGCTTGAATGCCAGTGTCTGGTTCCAGTATCACCGGATCGGAGGTAGATATGGGTATCTCTACTTCATCATTAGGCGTATAGAGTTGTGGTGTAGGTTGTCCCTTTTCGGATGACTCTATGATTTGGTCAGCATGGCGCCGCCTTATGCTTTCTCCGATGTCTACGGTATACATCAGCGGTCCTAGTCGTGTGCAGATAGTTCCAGGCTGCCATTTCTCGGTACGGTAGTCCCGGGCCAAAACTTGTTGACCTATCTGGAAGGTTCTAGTTGGCCTTTCATTCATGCCTTGAAATTGCCGGTTCTCCACATCCCTTCTGATGTTGGGCTTGATCAAATCCAGCCGGCATCTTAAGCTTCTATTGAAGAACATCATGGCGGGAGTTTGGTTTGTAACCATATGTGTTGCATTCCTGTATGCGAACAAGAAGTTATCCACCTTGTGCTGAAGTTTTGTGTCTTCATTACCCATGGCCTTTATGGCCTTCTTGAAGGTCTGGACAAACCTTTCAGCCAATCCATTGGTGGCGGGATGGTATGGGGCGGACGTGTAGTGCTTAACCCCATTGTTTTTTTAAGAACTTCCTGAATTCTTCGGACACAAATTGCGGTCCATTATCAGAACAGATCTGTTCCGGCAGCCCATTCCTGGCAAATATGGTCCTTTAATACTGTGGTTTTTTCCGTGGTGGTGGAGGACATCTTTATTACCTCCGGCCACTTGGAGTGTGCATCAACTGCGATTAAGAACATTGAGTCCATAAATGGACCAGCAAAGTCGATGTGTACCCTTTGCCAGGGAGATGAGGGCCACTCCCATGGATGTAGAGGGGCTTGGGGTGGAGCGTTTTGGACCTTCTGGCATCCTAGGCAGCTCTTGGTCATTTCTTCGATGTCTCCATACAAACGCCCTGGCTAGGTTCTTCATTTTCACTCCACCCAGATGCCCCTCGTGAAGCTCCTTTAGAACTTTATCCTGGAGTTTGGGTGGAATCACCACTCTGGATCCACACATCAAGGTTCCTCGGCACACTGACAGCTGTTCTCCTCTTTGCGAGAATGCTGGCAACAGTGGTTCGCCATGTGCTGGCCATCCCTTCACCGTTAAATCGTAGACTCGTGAGAGTCGGGTCATTTCTCGTTTCCTTTTCAATGGTAGAATTTGTTACTGGTAGACATTCGACTATGGTAGAGTGGAAAATCTCCACTGGGTCTACGGTAGGTGCTTCTTCTACCGTTAGCAACGGTAGGCGCGATAACCCGTCAGCATTCCCATGCTGTTTTGATCCTTTGTATTCTATGTTGTATTGGTGTGCCCCTAGAAAAAGGGACCACCTCAGCGCAAAGGCTACAGTCATAATGGGAACACCCTTTTTAGGGTTGAATATGGAGATGAGGGGTTGATGGTCAGTCAACAAGGTAAATTTTTGTCCGTGTAGGTAATGGTTGAATTTCTTCACTCCCCATACCAGGCTGAGTGCTTCCCTGTCGATTTGGGCATAGTTACGCTCCGCTATCGGCCATTCCGAGCCATCAGGGAATTTATGCGATAATACTGCTCCTACGCCGTAAGGGGATGCATCGCACGCCAGTCTGATTGGCAGTGATGGGTTGTAATGAGCCAAAACTTCTTTGGACGTGATTAAGCCTTTGCATTTATGGAAGGCACGTTTACAGTCTTCGCTCCATTTCCAAATTACTCCTGTTTGTAGCAGTTCATTAAGAGGGTGTAGAAGAGTTGATAAGTTCGGTAAAAATTTGATAGTAATTTATTAATCCCAGGAACGACCTTAATTGTGAAACATTTTCAGGTGCTGGGGCTTTTATGACCGCTTCAATTTTTTCAGGTGACTTATGCAACCCTTCCTTATTAATTATGTGGCCACAATATGATATTTGATTCTGGAAAAATTCGCACTTGGGGCGATTTGCTCGTAGGCCCCGTTCTCTCAGCCTAATGAGCACCTACTCCAAATTGGCACGGTGCTCGTTGTCGTTTTCTCCTGTTACAAGGATGTCGTCTAGGTAGCATTGAGTCCCCGGAATCCCTTGGAGGACTTGCTCCATAGCTCTTTGCCAGATAGCTGGAGCGGATGCTACTCCGAAAACCAGTCGATTTGTACTGGTACAGACCTTTGTGTATTTATCGTGAGATACTTTTTAGAGGCCTCTTCAACCTCCATCTGCAGATATGCCTGTGCCAAGTCAATTTTGATGAAACGTTTCCCTCCGGAGGCGAAAATATCTTCTATCCTCGGAAGAGGATACTGTACCGTGTGAAGGACCGGGTTTACAGTCACCTTGAAGTCTCCACAGATGCGAATTTTTCTCTGTTCTTCAGATTTATCATTATTCAACGTTTTCTTCATGACTGGGACGATGGGTGTTGCCCACTCGCTCCAATCTATTTTGGATAATACGCCTGCCTTTTCCAAATTCTCCAGCTCTGCCTCGACTGCTGGACGAATTGCGTATGGCACCGGTCTTGCCTTAAACTTGGGAATTGCTGCATCTTCCACTTTTATTGAGGCGCTGATGCCTTTCAAGGTTCCTAGTTTCTCTTGAAACACTTCCTTGGCGTTGGCCAAGATGTCTTTTAATCGTTCAGGTATGACGTCATCATCATTTTTTTCCTTTACTGGTCACCGTCAGTGCCTGAATGGAGTGCCAGTCTAAACGTATTTTCCTGATCCATTCACGTCCCAACAGCGGTGGACCACCATCTTGTAGAACGTATAAATACAACTTCTGTATTTCCTTGCCTTTGTATACAACAGGCACCCTTATTTTTCCTTTTGGGGTATACTTTCTGCCCCGTATATGTTTTCAAGATAATGGATGTGTCTTTTAAAGGTATATGCGGAAATAGCCGCTCATAATCTCGTCGATTTATGACGGTCAGAGCTGATCCTGTATCTAGCTCCATTTTAACTGGGGACCCTGCTATTGTGAGGGTAACCCAAATGGTCTGGTAATCTTCTTTGGCAATTACATTATGTAATTTGAGAGAGCTTAGCCTCTTGTTTCTGGAGCCGCTATCGCTCTTCTGGTCTTCGGAGCTACTGTCGTCATCATTTGTACCTTTCTGTGCTTTTCCTTACTGATTTTTTTTTTTCTGTTAGTGGATTTTTTGTTTCCAGATCGGCATACACATGCAATGTGTCCCATCTTTCTGCATTGCCTGTGTGCTTTGTCCTTGAACCAGCAGTCCCTCTGGTCATGGGTGGATCTGCCGCAGCGATAACATCTCTCGAAACCCCGTGTCATTTCATGGGTGCCGAAGTCCTGTGGCTTTTGCTGTATCTCTGCAGCTCCTCTTGCACTGAAAGCCTTGTCCAGTGTCAAATCTTTCTCAGAGTAGCCTTTTTTGTGTTCCTTCGCTTAGGAGACCGCAGACAAATTTGTCTCGTAGAGAATCTGCCAGTCCTGCCCCGAATTGGCAGTGTAGGGTATCAACAATCTCCTTAAAATTCTTGTCCATCGGTTCGGCTGGAGTGATTAAGTTTCGTAACAGCTTGTATGTCTTTGCGCTCATTAGATTCAGAAGTACTGAAGCTTTTTTCATCTATTCCATTTGCGGTGCAATATACCTCCACTCTTTCCACATATGTGGTCCAATCCTCTTGTTATCAAAAGCATCAATATTGCCAGACTTAGGCATCCTAGAAAAAAAAATGGCGCTTCCCCGCCGCTGCTGCCGATGACAACGCGGTTTCCGTTTATTTATTTATTTATAGTTGGAGACTCGTTCCCGCCGGACTCTCTAGGTCTGAACGCCGACCTGCTTGCAGCGCCGGCCGTCTCCCGAGTGCTCCCTCCCCATCTGTTACTGCTTGCCTCCGCTTTCGCAGCTTGGCCTAGCTGCAGAGCCAGCTGCTGGAGCCCCAGCCCGACGCCCAGGAAGGATTATTGCAGTACCTGCCACCAGCTTGGCTAGCTGGTGAAACCACAGCTTTTTCTTTTTCTTCTTGATTTCTTTTCAACTTTGGACGCCAGAGGAATCGATGTCCTTGAGGTGCTGTCGAATTGCAGGTAAGTCCGTTTCCAATTCGTCGCCACTGTTGTGTCCGTGTGTTGATAGAGACACTGAAGACAGGAGTTGGTTTCACAGGTGTTTACTAAACAAAGTCTGGAGGGGAACTAACTGATACAACACAATATACAGGCTTATATAGCCCGAGTGGCCATTACCGGCATTACAGTACACATGGGGCTCTTAAAGGCACATACACTACATTTTCTAACTTGCACTTCCAGCTTTGTGTGTCTCCATTCTGGGCCCACACTTTGGTACCCAGCCCCCTGACAAACTAGTTTAAATCCTTCCCAACAGCACTAGCAAACCCCCCTGCGAGGATATTGGTCCCGGTTCTGCCACGATGTAATCCGTCCAGCTTGTACAGGTCCCACCTTCCCAGAATCGGTCCCAATGCCTCAGGAATTTAAATCCCTCCCTACTACACCATCTGTAGTGGCGCTTCTTAGTTTCCAAACAGGCAGGCCACTGGGCTGTGGGGCTTTTAACATCGAGTAGACGCGTGTCGAAATAAAACGTTCCCAAACGTAGCTTTGTCTTTTAAACGGTTTACTATAACACTTAACAAACAGAATTACAAAGCAAACACGTATAAACGAACACGGTCAAAAACTGTACTGCTCCAAACCTCACAGCTTCTGCCTCTTTCACCACGTGCAGTTTAAAACTGTAAGATGGCTGCACCCATGTGTGGCTTAGGGACTGTTCCATTGTGGCAAGAATGAAGGGGGTGTCGGACTATACTAGAGCAAGAAAATAGGGGGTTTCTTAATACAATAAGTCATTCAGGTAAATTAACTGTATTATGCCATTTAGCCACTATTTTAAAGTATTTTCTTGAGCTTTTATGGCTCTTACATTCCGGCCCCTAATTGACTAGGCACATGAAGCATATCAATTACTCAAACATTAAGAGTCATAAACTAATGAGTTCAACATATTTACAATACAAGTGTCCACTTTTTTTCTTTCGTTCAGGAGCTTTTCACACTGCTTCTTGTAGCAGGCAGAGCTTTGTGATCGGTCTCTCCAGGGTACTGGTCTTGGTTTGCAAACAGACGCGACGAACGACGCCTCTGGAGTCTGGCATGGTCTTAATTATTTTTCCCATCAACCAAGAATTTCTAGAGGCTGAATCATCCACAATTAAGACAATGTCTCCGATGATGAAGTTCCTCTTTATTTTGGACCATTTTTGACGCTCCTGTAGCAGAGGTAAGTATTCTCTTGTCCATCTGGTCCAGAAGAGGTCTGACATATACTGAACTTGCCTCCACTTCCGACGGGCATACAGATCTTCCTTTTTGAAGACTCCCGGGGGCATGGCTGGCTGTGTTTTCAACAACAACAGGTGGTTCGGAGTCAGGGCTTCGAGGTCATTGGGATCATCTGATGTCTTAGTTATCGGTCGGTCATTAATGATGGCTTCGACCTCGCACAGAACGGTTTGGAGTCCCTCGTCGTCCAGCGCTTGCTGCTTCAGTACAGAACTGAGTAGTTTTCTTACGGTGCGCATCTGTCTTGCCCAGACACCTCCGTGGTGGGATGCAGCCGGAGGATTGAAGATCCACTTAATTCCTGTTTGCATCATGGCTTCCTGTATTTTAAGCTGATTCCAACCTTCAATAGCTTCCCGTAGTTCTCTCTCCGCTCCGACGAAATTAGTGCCATTATCAGAACGCATAATAGACACCTGTCCTCTTCTACAGACAAAGCGCCGCAAGGCGTTAATACAGGAATCAGTGTCAAGCGTGTGTGCCACCTCAATATGAACTGCTCTGATGGTCAAACAAGTGAAAAGCACACCATATCTCTTGACAAGGCTCCGTCCTCGCTTTACCTCGAAAGGCCCGAAATAGTCCACCCCTACGTTTGTAAATGGGGGCTTGTCTGGTAACAAACGGTCTTCAGGCAGGTCTGCCATTTTCTGCTCCCCAGCTCTAGCGTGTAACCGTCTGCAAACAATGCATTCAGAGAGTATTTTTCTTATTACGGAATTAGCTCCTGGAATCCAGTATCTTTGTCTTAGCTTCGCAAGCACGTGATTCCTCCCACTGTGTCCAATACTCTGGTGTATATGCTGAAGAATGAGAGTAGCAACCCGGAGGTCCTTAGAAAGGATAGCAGGATGCTTGGCCTCCTCTGGCATAGCAGATTTGTTTAGTCTCCCTCCCACCCTCAGTACTCCATCTTGCAGTGTAGGGTCCAGCTTGTAGATATGACTACCTTTCTTGATTGGAGTATTTTGCTGTAGAGCTTCGGTTTCTTCTGGGTATCTTTGTCTTTGACTGAAGCAAACTATCTCCTTCTCAGCCTTGGCCAAATCCTCCACGGTCAATGAATTCTTGCTCAATGTGGTCTTGTGCTGATGCATATACTGCTGTAGAAGCATTCTCTGCTTATCAGGGTTACTTTCAGACTGACAGTGGCTCGGTACTCTTTTCTCTTACCGCTCAGGTGTAGCAGCAACTCTTTCAACCTTAGAAACCATGCAACTGCTTTCCTCAACTGGTGCCATCCTGAGAAATGGTTAACAAGCTTGTTCACTGTGTCAAAGTTCTCTTTCGTAGTTATGAAATTTACTGTGACTGATCTCTTGACTTCGACGTCGTCTTCAGTAATCTGACTTGGCATATCTGGTCTTTCTGGCCATGATCTCTCTGTTTCCAGCAGATAACTTGGGCCTTGTATCCAAGTTTCACTCCATGAAGTTTTCAGCCTTCAATCCCCGTGAGGCTTGATCTGGGTTTAATGAGGTGTTTACATACCTCCATTGAGATGGTTGTGTAGCTTCTCTAATGGATGAGATTCTGCTTGCTACGAAGGTCTTGAAGCGTATCTTCTCATTCTCTATATACTTCAGCACCGTCGTGCTATCCGTCCAGAAGACAGATTCTTCTAATGGGAGCTGTAACTCTTTACGCATCACCTGGTCAACTTTAACTGCAACAACCGCTGCCGTCAATTCCAGTCTCGGGATGGTGACCTGCTTCAGCGGAGCCACCCTGGATTTTCCCATGAAGGCACAATGTTTCTGGCCCTGTTGATTTGTCAGCAAGAGGTAGGTAGCCGTGCCATAGCCGTCCTCACTGGCGTCCGAGAAATGATGCAGTTGAGCCGTCTTTGTAACTCCAAAACTCGCGGGCTTGATGCATCTACTGACGTTGAAGCTAGAAAGTTGTTGCAAATCTGTCAGCCATCTCTGAGCTTGACCTTCTGGGATATCTTCATCCCATCCTCTCTTGTCTCTACACAGCTCTCGTAGCATCAGCTTCACCGGCAGAATGAGTGGTGCCAGGAATCCGAGAGGGTCGTAGATGGAACTGACCACGGAGAGAATCCCTCGTCTTGTGGATGGTCTTTCGTTCACCATTATCCTGAAGTTGAACGTGTCTGACTCGATGCACCATTGTACACGAAGAGCTCTCTCGATAGGAAGGACATCGTGGCTCAGGTCCAGATCTTTGACTTCAGTGGCTCTTTCCTTTTCTGGGATAGAAGCTAGAACTGCTCTGCTGTTGCTTATCCACTTAGTCAGATGGAATCCTCCATTCGAACACAGAGTTCGAAGGTCTCTTGACAGTGCAGTGGCATCGTCTTCTGTTGACACGGACTTCAGACAGTCATCGACATAAGTTTCTGAAGATTGTCTCCACAGCCTCGGATGGTGCTTTGCCCTTGCCATCTTCTGCAGTTTTTCTGAGAGCGTAGCTTGCACAGCTGGGAGATGATGTGGCTCCAAACAGGTGTACGGCCATTCTACATTCCACCATCGCTTCACTAACGTCGCCATCTGGCCACCAAAGGAAACGCAGAAGATCAGCATCTTCGTCAGGGATTCTGACTTGGTGGAACATTGATTCTATGTCTGCCATCATGGCAACGAGCTCTTGTCTAAACCTAGTCAAGACGCCAATGAGGGTATTAGTAAGATCAGGACCTTGAAGCAGCTGGTCATTCAATGAAGTTCCTCTGAATGAGGCGGCGCAGTCAAACACTACACGGATCTTTTTCTTCTTTGGGTGATACACCCCGTGATGAGGAATGTACCAGACCCTTCCATCGTCTCTGTTCGACTGTTCTTCGGGCACTTTTACAGCATAGCCTTTCGCTATGATGTTTCTCATGAAGCCTTTGTAGTCTTCGTGAAAGTCGGGGTTCTTGTTCAGCTTTCTCTTTAGACTGATGGCGCGTTGCTCTGCTATGCAGCGATTGTTCGGCATCTTCGCGGTCTGTCTTCTCAGTGGCAAACCAATGTGATAGTGGCCATCAATGAACTGTGTAGACCTTGTCATCAAACCCATGAACTGATGGTCTTCTTGTGACATCTCTGTCTTTTCCTCACAGCTGCGTTCTGAGAAGTCTGCGTTGAACTGCTGTATCAACAGCTCTTCAATGCTTGCGATAGAGATGCGATTAACTGACGTTTTGTCGTTCCTCCTTGTTCGACTTGTGGCCATCATCTCTCCTTACCGGTCCATTGATTACCCATCCAAGGGCTGTCCTGATGGCGTAGGGTCCGTCATCCTTGCTGTTTATCACCTGCCATGGCTCCATAGTTTTGTAGGCATTGGTTCCAATTAATAGGCCAATTTCTGCTTCAATGTATGGAAGACGCACCTTTTCTAGGTAGGGCCATCTATCCACATCCTTCTGCAGGGCTAGGTTCCCTATTCTAACAGGAATCTCCCTCTGTGTGAAAACATTAGGCAGGTCTATGAAGTCCTTCTCTTCAAGTCCACACACTTCTAGGTCTGACAGGATATAACTTTGCATTGACTTCTCATGACCCATGGTGCGTAATAGGATTTCTGTTCTTCTGCCTCTAACGTTCAGCTGTCGCATGAGTGATTCTGTGCAGAACGTTGCTGAACTACCTGGATCCATGAAGGCGTAAGTCTCCACAACCTTCTCACTCCTCTTAGACTTGATCCTTACTGGTACGATGGCAAGAATACAGTCACTGTCACCGGCCCCAGTGAGTCCACAAGTCTCTGGTTCTAGCGACACCAGAGCACTTGAAACAACCTTCTCGTCGGTATTGTTTTCTTCACTATTCTTAGAGACTTGTTCTTCTTTATGGATATGCAGCAGACTGGGATGTTTCCGAGTGCACTCTCTGCATGTTGTTCTTTGCTTACAGTTTCTACTCAGGTGCCCCTGAGAGAGACATCCAAAACATAGGCCGTTGTACTTCAGGAATTCGATTCTGTCCTTATGTGGCTGTGCTTTGATGTCGCTGCAGAAATCCAATGTATGATTCTTCTGGCAGAATAAGCATGGCTTCTGAAAGGCATTAGCAGGCGTCACTGTGCTGCTCTTTTTGGTAGAGGAGTTCTGGGGCCTTTCTTCCTCGGCCTGAGTGACGATAGTTGCAAAGCTGCTTCCCCTGGAACCACCTTTCCTGAGAGTCTTTGATTCAGCAGGCTTGGCTTTCACTCTTCCATCGGTGGTCGGGCTGACATCCTGGATGTTTCCAAACAATGGGTCCCTAGCAATTTTAGCCTGTTTGTCTATGAAATTCACTAGGTCTGCAAACCTGGCTCTACTTTTCCGTCTCTCCATTATCTCAATGGCTGTTCTTCTCCATTGTTCTCTCATCCTGTAAGGAAGCTTAGAGATGACGATTCTCATAGTCGTAGGATTGTCCATCTCTTCCATGAATTCAACATCCTCCATGGTGTTGCGACATCCTATGAGGAAGAGAACATGCGTTCAATGCCTCTCCGTCTTCTGATCTGATCTGTGGCCACTTGGTAGCCTTTTCGATATATGCAGTGGCTATCTTCAGCTCGTTACCATAGTGCTCCTGCAGCAACTTCCTGGCTTCTATGTATCCCCGGTCCGGTCTCATGTGTTCACAGCTTCTGACCAGGTCTTGTGGTTTACCACTGGTGTACTGTCCCAGGTAGTACAACTTATCACTGCTGCTCTCTGTTTTGGAGTCAATGGCTTGTTCAAAGGATCTGATGAAGGGCTTATACTTGAGTGGGTCGCCTTGGAACACTGGTATGTCTCTTTGAGGGAGTCGAAACAGATTCTGTTGTTTTACAAGCATCTCTGTAATTTCGTTCTGACGTTGCATCACTCGGTATAGGCTTCTCCCTGTGTCTTCAGGCCTCTGGTGGTCATCAGCAGGGTCTAGTCTAGACCGTCTGACGTCTGGGGTAGCATCACGTGCTCCTGTTAGTGGAGAGGCCACTCTTCCACGCTGTAATGCCGGGGAATTGCTTTCGGGCTCTGTTGTAACTCTTGAAGGTGCCCTGGATCCAACTCTATGTGGCAACGTTGACTGGCAGTGGCTCCCGCCGTCGCGTGAGCCTTCATAATCTTCGTATGTACTCAACCTGGCATCTGAGACCTCGATAGCTGTTTTCATCTCCAGCCGTTCTTTCTTTGCCTGCACCTGGGCCTGCACTTGGGCCTGTTGGGCCTGCAGTTGGGCCTCTTGGACCTGCAGTTGGGCCTCTTCCCGTTCAAGAGCTTGCTTCTCATCTAAAGATGCTGCGCGCGCCATCAACGCCGCCCGTTCAGCCTCCGCTCTCATGCGTCGCGCCGAGCTTGTGGTAGAAGCGACTGACCTGCGTCCAGAAACAGAGCTACCTTTTCGATTTTTGCTCGGTCTGGCGGAAGTCTCTGAAATGCTATCGTCTGGTCCGACTTCATCGTCAACCTTATCTTTCTCTGCTGTATCAGCATCTTGACGAATTTTTAACATCCACTGCTCCGTGGCCTTGATATAGTCCTTAATGCTGGTTGATTTAAGATCAAACCAGTCGTGCTGATCAGTGTTTCCCTCTTCTTCAGACAGAAGTGCTAATACATCTTCATTGAGTATATTAAATTCTTCATGCAGCTTGGAGAAATCGTAATACATCATGTCTTCAGCTTTCTTAATATTAGCATTATCTTCCATGAGACGATCAATTATCTTTTTTTCCAGTTATCTGAACTAATTTAGCCTTCCTTGCACCTATGCTTCTATGTAACTTCTCTTCCCTTGCCTTTGGGGTGAGCTTTATTTCCCTCTTTTGGCCAGCAATCCTTCTGGCTGGGGGAAGCTCCTGGCTCCGTAAGGCCTCGGCCATTTTACCCGCAGCTCTTATTTAGCTTCTCAACAGAATGAACAAAGCAAGTAACAGTCACTGTACCTTCGCTTTCTTAAATTGTCGTCTGGCTCCGTGACCATTCATGTATACGTTCGCCGACGATTCCGTCCCTTCTTAGGGCGCTAGTTTTTGACTAATGTAGTTACGCTTCTTAGTTTCCAAACAGGCAGGCCACTGGGCTGTGGGGCTTTTAACATCGAGTAGACGCGTGTCGAAATAAAACGTTCCCAAACGTAGCTTTGTCTTTTAAACGGTTTACTATAACACTTAACAAACAGAATTACAAAGCAAACACGTATAAACGAACACGGTCAAAAACTGTACTGCTCCAAACCTCACAGCTTCTGCCTCTTTCACCACGTGCAGTTTAAAACTGTAAGATGGCTGCACCCATGTGTGGCTTAGGGACTGTTCCATTGTGGCAAGAATGAAGGGGGTGTCGGACTATACTACTGGAGCAAGAAAATAAGGGGTTTCTTAATACAATAAGTCGTTCAGGTAAATTAACTATTATGCCATTTAGCCACTATTTTAAAGTATTTTCTTAAGCTTTTATGGCTCTTACACCATCTCTTCAGCCGCGCATTCATCTGGTCTATTCTCCTATTTCTGCTCTTGCTAGCACGTGGCACCGGGAGTAATCCTGAGATTACTACCGTTGAGGTCCTGCTTTTTAATTTATTTTCTAGCTCCCTATATTCTGCTTGCATGACCTCGTCCCTCTTTCTACCTATGTCGTTGGTACCGATATGGACCATGACCTCTGGCTGTTCACCCTCCCCCTTCAGAATATCCTGCAGCCGCTCAGTGACATCGTTCACCCTGGCACCAGGGAGGCAGCATACCATCCTGGAGTCACATCTGCAGCCACACAAGCGCCAGTCTGTTCCCCTTACGATAGAATCCCCTATCACTATTGCTCTCCCATTCTTTTTCCTCCCCTCCTGTGCAGCTGAGCCACTCATAGTGCCAAGATCTTGGCTCTTGCTGCATTCCCCTGCGAAACCATCCCCTCAGCAGTATCCAAAACGGAAAATCTGTTGGAGAGGGAGATGGACCCAGGGGACTCCTGCACTGCCTTCCTAGTTCTTTTACTCTGTCTGGCGGTCACCCATTCCCTTTTTGCCTGTGCACTCTTTATCTGCGGTCTGACCACCCTCATTAAACGTGCTATCCACGTAGATCTCAGCCTTGCGGATGCTCCACAGTGACTCCAGCCGCAGCTCCAGGTCCGAAACTTGGATTTCGAGTAGCTGCAGCTGGAGACATTTCCTGCACACATGTTCGCCCTGGACACCTAAAGTGTCCCTGACTTCCCACATAGCACAGGAGCAGCACTCCACACTGTCGAGCTGCCCTGCCATGTCCTACCCTTAATTTACTCTCTCTACTTCTAAATTAAAGAATATTAAATACACTAGGGACCTTGCTTCACTTTACACACTACTTACTCTAAACTAGAGACCTTACTTTTGCTTTAACGACTGGACTGTAGAAATGCTCACCAGGTCCTACTTACCAATTGGTTCCTTCCCTGGTTGTGATGTCACTAACGGTTTTGAAGTTGTTGTTTGACTGCTCCCACTCTCGGACTCCTTCCTTGGTGTAAAGTAAGAACCAATTCCTTCAGGGTGAAAAGTTAGGAAAAGCAAAGGCGAAGCAACGGAGCTCCTCCTTCCACTCCTCACCCAACTCCAGCACTCTGTGCAAATCGCACTGCGAAACCTGTTTTTATAGGCCCTGAAACAAAGGAGCTGGCCGAGCCCTGCTACAAGAAAACCAGTTTAATCTAGTTTATGAATGGAGATCACCCCAAAAGCACAGTAAAATATTAAATACATTTTTTTTTTAAATCGCACTTTAAAGGAGTTGAAATTACAATAAATATTTTAAACAAAAGTTTAATTTTGAGACTTTTTTACGGGACTAAAAGTAGTTTTTAAAAATGTATTTTGAAATAATGAGTTTTTTTACTTTTTTCAACTCTTATGCTGGTAAAAGCAGGCCTTACGATTTCTAAGGGTTTTCTACAGGCGGAGGTACTCCAGAAAGCGGAACTATCCACCCGTAGATTGGTGAAGTGAAGCATAGGTCCCTTGCAGTCGGAATCAGGGGAATTTATAATGGGGAACAAAGAAATGGCTGACCAATTAAATACATGCTTTGGTTCTGTCTTCACAAAGGAGGACACAAATAACCTTCCAGAGATGTCAGGGAACATAGGGTCTAATGAGAGGGAGGAATTGAATGAAATCAGTATTTGTAGAGAAACAGTGTTGGGGAAATTGACGAAATTGAAGGCCGATAAATCCCCAGGGCCTGATAATCTACATTCTTGGGTACTTAAGGAAGTGGCCCTAGAAATAGTAGATGCATTGCTGGACATCTTCCCAAATTCTATAGACTCTGGAACAGTTCCCATGGATTGGAGGGTAGCTAATGTAACCCCACTATTCAAAAAAGGTGGTAGATAACGGGGAATTATAGACCGGTAAGCCTGATATCGGTAGTGGGGAAAATGCTAGAGTCCATTTATAAAAGATGTAATAGCAGAGCACTTGGAAAACAGTGACAGGATCAGACAAAGTCAACATGGATTTACAAAAGGTAAATCATGCTTGACTAATCTACTGGAATTTTTTGAGGATGTAACTGGTAGAATAGATAAGGGAGAACCAGTGGATGCGGTGTATTTGGACTTTCAGAAGGCTTTTGATAAGGTCCCGTATAAGAGATTGGCGTGCAAAGTTAAAGCACATGGGATTGGGGATAAGGTACTGACTTGGATAGAGAACTGGTTGGCAGACAGGAAGTGATATACCTATCAATTCCTCCAATAAAAGGCGAAGAGTTACGAAGGTGACTAAAGGTTTTTATTGACTAAATAACAGCCCACTCTCGTGGGTGATCCGATCCAAGCAGGAGGAATACCAGCCAGTCGCTCACCTTTATACCTGGCCTGGTGGGTGGAGCCAAGGCGGAGTCGGCAGTGGTCATCCCAGGTATAGCAGTGTGGCAAGAGGCGACCTCGTACCGTGATACAATAGTGGTCAGTGATACAGTTATAACGAACAGTGGTGAACAGTGCTAACTACTAACAGTGATACGATAGTGAACGTGGTTTACCACATTCACCCCTTGTTTAGAATTAAGTCCGGCGGGGTGAAGTGTACTACCAATTCTGGTAGGTCAGTCTGTCCGGAGGCTTCGTAAGCCTCTCCGATCGCCGCAGCGGTGGTGTTGCCTTATCCGGTGCTGGTGCCTTATCCGGTGTTGATGCTGGTGTTTGCGTGGTCGGCGAGGGCTCGTGGGGTTCCGGCATGCCGTCTACCTGGACTGAGGTTGGGGGGGGGGTGGTGGCGGTGTTTCCGGATCGGCTGAGGGTGCGAGGTCTCGTAGGGAGACAGTGTCCTCCCGCCCGTCTGGGTACGCCACGTAGGCGTACTGGGGGTTGGCGTGCAGGAGGTTCACCCTCGACCAGGGGGTCCGTTTTATGGGTCCTCACGTGTTTCCGCAGCCAGACCGGCCCTGGGGCGGTCAGCCAGGTTGGTAGAGTGGTTCCCGTAGTCGACTTCCTGGGGAAAACGAACATTCGTTCATGGGGGGTGGTGTTAGTGGCCGTGCAAAGTAATGACCGGATGGAGTGCAGCGCTGTCGGGAGGACTTCTTGCCAGCGGGAGGTTGGGAGGCCCTTAGACTTTAAGGCTAAGAGGACGGCCTTCCATACCGTCGCGTTCTCTCTTTCCACCGGACCGTTACCTCTGGGGTTGTAGCTGGTGGTCCTGCTTGCTGCAATACCTCTCTCTAGGAGGAATTGCCGGAGTTCCTCGCTCATGAAGGAGGAGCCCCGGTCGCTGTGTATATAGTTCGGGAACCCGAACAAGGCGAAGAGGGCATTCAGGCACTTAATGACCGTGCTACTGGTCATGTCGGGGCAGGGGAAGGCAAAGGGGAAACGGGAGTACTCATCAACGATGTTGAGGAAGTACACATTACGGTCAGAGGACGGGAGGGGCCCCTTAAAGTCGATGCTCAGGCGCTCGAAGGGGCGGGTGGCCTTGATCAGGCTTGCTCGGTCCGGCCTATAGAAGTGCGGTTTGCACTCCGCACAGGTCTGGCAGTTCCTGGTCATGGTCCTGACCTCCTCGATGGAGTAGGTCAGGTTGCGGGCCTTAATGAAATGGTAGAGTCTGGTGACTCCGGGGTGGCAGAGCTGGTCGTGGAGGGTCTGAAGCCTATCGATATGCGCGCTGGCGCATGTCATTCGTGAAAGGGCATCAGGGGATTCGTTCAGCTTGCCTGGCCGGTACAAGATCTCATAATCGTAGGTGGAGAGCTCGATTCTCCATCTCAAAATCTTGTCATTCTTGATTTTGCCCTTCAGCTTGTTATTAAACATGAAAGCCACCGAACGCTGGTCGGTGAGGAGGGTAAATCGTTTGCCTGCCAGGTAGTGCCTCCAGCGCCGTACTGCCTCCACGATCGCCTGGGCCTCTTTCTCGACCGACGAATGTCGGATCTCGGGGCCCTGTAGGGTCCTTGAGAAGAAGGCCACTGGCCTCCCCTCCTGGTTTAGGGTGGCGGCTAAGGCGAAGTCGGATGCGTCGCTCTCCACCTGAAAGGGGATGGACTCGTCCACTGCGTGCATCGTGGCCTTGGCTATGTCTCCCTTAATGAGGGAGAAGGCCGCGCACGCCTCCTCCGTGAGGGGGAAGGAAGTGGCTTTCAGGAGGGGTCTGGCTTTGTCCGCGTAATTGGGTACCCATTGGGCATAGTAGGCGAAAAGCCCCAGGGTTCTCCTAAGTGCTTTAGGGCAGTGGGGGAGGGGTAGCTCCATGAGGGGGCGCATTCTTTCTGGGTCGGGGCCGATGATTCCGTTCTCCACTACGCAGCCGAGGATGGCAAGGCGCGTGGTGTTAAACACGCATTTCTCCTTATTGTAGGTGAGGTTCAGCCGTTGGGCCGTACGGAGGAATTTCTCCAGATTCGCGTCATGTTCCTGCCGGTCGCGGCCGCAGATAGTGACGTTATCTAGGTAGGGGAATGTAGCCTGCAGTTCGTTCTGGTCAACCATCTGGTCCATCTCCCTTTGGAAGACCGAGACCCCATTAGTGACACCGAAGGGGACCCTAAGGAAGTGGTATAGGCGCCCATTCGCCTCGAAGGCGGTATACTGGCGGTCCTCAGGGTGGATAGGGAGTTGGTGGTAGGCCGACTTCAGGTCGATGGTCGAGAATACTTTATACTGTGCAATCTGATTGACCATGTCAGATATGCGGGGGAGGGGGTATGCGTCCAGCTGGGTATATCTGTTTATGGTCTGGCTGTAGTCGATGACCAGGCGGTTTTTATCGCCGGTCTTTACGACTACGACCTGGGCACGCCAGGGGCTGCTGCTCCCCTCGATAATGCCCTCTTTCAGGAGGCGCCGCACCTCAGAGCTAATGAAGGCTCTGTCCCCGGCGCTATACCGCCTGCTTTTGGTAGCGACGGGTTTGCAGTCAGGGGTAAGGTTAGCAAACAGAGAGGGTGGCGGGACCTTGAGGGTGGAGAGGCTGCAGGTGTTACGCGGTGGGCGGTTTAACGTTTGCTGGTTGTTGACTGTGAGTGGGGGGAGGGGTCCACCGTATGCTAGGGTTACGCTTTGGAGGTGGGATTGGAAGTCCAGCCCTAGTAGGACGGCAGCGCAGAGATGGGGGAGGACGAGGAGTTTAAAGTTTTTATACTCCGTGCCCTTAACCGACAGGGTCACGACACAGTAGCCGCTGATGTCCGTGGCGTGGGACCTCGATGCCATCGAGATTCGGCTGCGCGTTGGTAGGACAGAGAGGGAGTAGTGGCTCACCGTGTCTGGGTGGATGAAGCTCTCCGTGCTTCCGCTGTCGAACAGGCAGGTCGTGGCGTGGCCGTTCACTTTGATGTCCATCATTGACTTGGACAGATGGTGCGGGCGGGCTTGGTCCAGGGTGACGGAAGCTAGTGTGTAGCTGAGCGAGTCGTTGTCATCTGCGGGCGAGGCGGTCGGGCGTGGTGAGTAAAATGGCGTCTCCCACGAGGTAGGGCCCCATGAGGCACTATTGGGGTCGGTTGCCTTAATCAAAGATGGCCGCCCCCATGACTCATGTGTGGGGATGCTGGCCTCAGTTGCCCTAAACGAAGATGGCTGCCCCCATAGTTCGCATGCGGCACTGCTGGCCTCTGAGGATCCGCTCCTGCAGGCCTTGGAGAAGTGGCCTTTCTTCAGGCAGGTTTTACATATGGAGTTCTTGGCTGGGCAGCGCGACCTCGGGTGCTTCTCCTGGCCACAAAAAAAACAGCCGGCGGCCCGATGTCGGGGCCGGTGGCGGGGCCGGTCGGGTCCGGGACGCCGACGCAGAGGTAGGTCCCGGGGGCGGCGCTGGGAAGGGTGCTGTGGTAGGGGTCGGGCCCGAGTCCCAGGGTCGCGAGCAGTACCTGGTGAATGCTTCCTGATCTTGGTGGGCCACTTCCAGGGAGATAGCGAGGGCTTCAGCTTTTTCCATGCTGAGGTCTTTAGCTTCCAGCAGTCTTTGCCGTGAGTACTCGGACCGTAGGCCTTTCAGGAATGCGTCGCGGATATTATCTTCAGTATTTTCGGCTGCCGACACCGATTTAAAGTCACAGTTCCTGGCGAGTGCATATAGCGCCTGTGAGAATTCGGCTACTGATTCTCCTGGCTGTTGCGGCCGTGATCTTAGGAGGTGCCTAGCGTACATGTAGTTTACCGGGGTCCGGTACTTCTGTTTCAGCAGGTTGATGGCGGTCTCGTAGGTAGTCATGTCCTCGATGAGAGTGTATACTCTCGGGCTCAGTTGTGCCTGCAGGACACTTAGTTTGGATGCCTGAGGGACGCTGGATTCTCTCAGGTATGATTCGAAGCAGACCAGCCAGTGTTTAAAGTCTGCGGCTGAGTTTGCTGCTCGTGGGTTCAGGTCCAGGTACGGCGGTCTGAGGGCTCGCAGCCAAGCTGGCTGGTGTGGCTGTGCTCCTGGGAGCTGCGCTGGTGGCTCCTCCGCCGGTTGTGACGCGTTGTCGGACATCATTAAATTTAGTCAATAAAATTGATATACCTATCAATTCCTCCAATAAAAGGCGAAGAGTTACGAAGGTGACTAAAGGTTTTTATTGACTAAATAACAGAGCCCACTCTCGTGGGTGATCCGATCCAAGCAGGAGGAATACCAGCCAGTCGCTCACCTTTATACCTGGCCTGGTGGGTGGAGCCAAGGCGGAGTCGGCAGTGGTCATCCCAGGTATAGCAGTGTGGCAAGAGGCGACCTCGTACCGTGATACAATAGTGGTCAGTGATACAGTTATAACGAACAGTGCTAACTACTAACAGTGATACGATAGTGAACGTGGTTTACCACAGGAAGCAAAGAGTTGGAATAAACGGGTCTTTTTCCGAGTGGCAGGCAGTGACTGGTGGGGTACTGCAGGGATCGGTGCTAGGACCCCAGCTATTCACAATATATATTAATGATCTAGATGAGGGAACTAGATGTAATATCTCCAAGTTTGCAGATGAGACAAAGCTGGGTGGGCATGTGTGCTGTGAGGAGGATGCTGAGAAACTCCAGTATGATTTGGACAGGTTGGGTGATATGGCAGATGCAGTATAACGTGGATAAATGTGAGGTTATCCACTTTGGTGGCAAAAACAGGAAGACTGATTATTATCTGAATGGCAATAGATTGGGAAAAGGGGAAATGCAACAAGACCTGGGTTTCCTTGTGCGCCAGTCGCTGAAGGTAAGCATGCAGGTGGTTAAGAAGGCAAATGGTATGTTGGCCTTCATAGCGAGAGGATTAGAGTACAGGAGCAAAGATGTCTTGCTGCAGTTGTACAGGGCCTTGGTGAGACCACACCTTGAGTATTGTGTGCAGTTTTGGTCGCCTTATCTGAGGAAGGATGTTCTTGCCATGGAGCGAGTGCAGCGAAGATTCACCAGACTGATACCTGAGATGGCAGGAATGACTTATGAAGAGAGGTTGGGTCGATTAGGCTTATATTCGCTAGAGTTTAGAAGAATGAGGGGGAGATCTCATTGAAACTTATAAAATTCTAACAGGACTAGATGCAGGAAGGATGTTCCCAATGGCGGGGGAGTCCAGGACCAGGGGTCACAGTCTAAGGATAAAGGGTAAGCCATTTAGGACTGATGAGGAGGAATTTCTTCACCCAGAGAGTGGTGAACCTGTAGAATTCTCTACCACAGAAGGCAGTTGAGGCCAACTTATTAAATATATTCAAGAAGGCATTAGATATATTTCTTAAGGCTAACGGGATATGGGGAGAAAGCAGGGATCGGGTACTGAATTTGGATGATCAGCCATGATCTCATTAAATAGCGGAGCAGGCTCGAATGGCCTACTCCTGCTCCTATCTTCTATGTTTCTATGTAGAGGCCCCTCTCTAGGGCAGGTGTCCGATCTGTCAAGAGCATTCTTGACAGATCGGAAATGCCAGTATTCAGCGCATGCGCTTGGCATGCCTGAAACTGGCATTTCTGATGTCCCTACAGGTGTGTACACACCCGTAGGCTTAGGAATATAAGGCCCAATGAATAGCTTCAGCCTACAATTCAACTGTTTAAATTGAATGCACTATTTCCTGTAGGTGTGCTAATTTATGTAGATTGCAGTTTATTTGCTTGACTTTTGTCTAGGCACAACATTATTTAGTCAATAATGCACATATTATCTGGTCATTTACCTCATTGTTGTTTATAGGACCTTGCTGTGTACATTACAACAGTAACTGCATTTCAAAGCAATTAATTGGCTGTGAAGTGCTTTGGGATGTCTTGAGAGCTATTCTTTCAGCCAAATTTGCATTGAACAGTTTATAGCGGACTCTGACTTGCAGTCTGAATTTTGTATGTTATTCTGTTACAATTGTACTATACAGTTAGAATCACATATTTAAGACTAGCCATCAAAAAGCCTTAATGGAAAACCAGAAACTTCCATTTGATCTTGATGGAGACATTTGGGATACTCAAGTTATTTCTGATAATTAAACTCTGCCGCAGTGACCTGTTGCTTGAAATTCTCTCTGATCATAAAAGCTGGATAGATTGGTTGCTGTGTATTTTGGTTCAAGCTTTGGATGATTTTGATTGCACTTGCTCTTGTGGACTGTTTGATGTGATCTTTGTATGATTGTCAAATTAACTTTTATTAGAAGTAAATTGGGAAGTGACAAGAAAGGAGAAGGTGCTAATAATTTTTAACTCCGTGCTATAAAGCCACTTTTAATCTCGCCAATAGAGGTGGATCATTAAAAGATGACGCAGTTGCTGTTCTGTAGAGCCTAGAAATTCCAATTGATTATGATGCTGAAATTCAGGCTGAGCTTGATGGGCAAGATTCGTAGCTTTGTTCAAACGTACGTCACATGAGAATTGCAGCATTCGGCCCAGGCTAAGCTTCACACAGGATGAACAGGATTTCAAAAGCAGTTAAGGGAAAATCCCAACATCGTAATCCTACTTTGTGAAATAGGAGAGAAATTTAAGTTCTAATACTGCTACAATTATTTAAGACTAAGCAGCAAGAATAATATGCCATCTGATTCGCTGGATCTTTGTTTAATTTTAAAAGCCTGTTCGATATTGTTGTTAGGCTAGGGATTCTGTTGAAACTGAAGTAACCTTTCATTGATCTGGTTTGTGTTTTTTTTTATTCCCTCACCATCTCTCCACCCGCTCTTTCTTCCCCCCCCCCCCCCCCCCCCAGCCGAAAGAAGGAACAAAGCAGTACAGTAGTGCTTTACTGATTTTCTTTGCAACTCACTTGTAAAATTTAGTGGGTGAACCGTTCTAGAAATAATCAAGACCTTGTGTTCATAGAGACTGACAAAAGGAACATGGAGCAGACATCACTTTTAATGTATTAGGCTTTTAGACATTCTTGATAAATTGTTTTTCTGTGGTTCTCTGCGGCAGACTGACTACGTAGATATGCTATGAAATAACATTTAATTGCTATATTGAATGGGGTAGCACTAAAAAGGATTGTGTGCAAAGTTAGCTTGTAGAATAAGATTGGCACTTGTGCATACAACAGTGAATGGTGGAAAGGGCTACACAGCAGAATATGGAGATTGCAGAATAATTTTGCACTAGATAAGATTTTGTTTGTTTGGTACTGTAAAATTCTAATACTTCACTGAGCATCTAGAAAAGGTCTCTGCCTGATTTTCACCTAGGTGGTTGGAATTTATGAAATTGATAGTTACTAACATATGTAATACCCACTGGAAATGTTATGTACGCTAAGTATGGTTATCAATCTTTAACTTAGACACTATTATCATTGTTATAAATCCCTGGGTTAAAGTTGCCATGTGAAGGTACGGCAAGAACTTTTAAGGACACAATGTAATTAAGAGCAGACTTTCCATAATTCTGCACCAGTATCAACTGTTGCAGACAGTGAGGCTGCGCTGTCTCCAGGCAGAAACCCCAGGAGGAAGGGGTGGAGTCGGGTTTTTTGAGCGGGAAAAGCTGGAGAGAGCGACTGGAAGAGGAGAGGGCAGGAGCTCTGAAAAGAGGGCTCAGGAGGCAAATGGCTGCCGCATCCCGTCCCGGGCTTCCAAACTCGACTGCCGCCCTTCGTATTAGTAGCACTGCATCCTGAACTGGCTGGCTGCAAGTCACCAGTACCGGGGGATCGTCGTCTGAACCCAGATCTGCAAGGCAGAGGTCTGGGGAGAGCTGCTTGCCTTGTGCTGATGGGGAGCTACTTGGAAAAGCTGCAGAGAGAGAGTCACCAACTCCAGCGGCTGCTGTGTGCTCTGCATCCAGAACTCAAAGTGGGATTCAGTGATCGTGAAGAGAATTCAACGAAGGGGTTCGGAGTCGTAAGTCTTGCAGACATACATACCATGAGCTCCAACTTAAGCGCGCCAACGAAAGAGTGCACTCGAATTTGGACATGGGGACAGTCCTTTGAATCCATGTAAATGGAGAATGTATGTTTATTATGTCTAGTCATTCTAATGTATGCAAATGTCTAATTTAGTTCATTGACCTGTAATCTTCTTATACTGTCTGATGTTAAAACTATAAAGTAAGATAGTTAGAATTAAGCCATTGTAGTAGTGATCTCCTTACTGGACTATAGAATACTGTCTACAACAGAGACCACATCTCATATATCTAAAGAACCGTGAAGGGGTTACACATACTTCATATAATTACCATGAACTGATGTAATAGGACCAGCATTTTGAGATGTGCAATTTAGATAATGCTTTGTATGTTAGCTCAAACTTGGAGATTTTTGGGGCAGTTTATCACTTCCTCTGTTGCAACTACAGAAATTAATTTGTAATTTCTTAATGCATCTCTAATGTAATAAAATCATTATTTACATTGAGAAGTCTCCATTTATCAAATCATTTAAAATTTAATCCAACATGCCAACTGTTAGCATTTTAATACGGCATTCAGTGTTTTAATTCAAGCTCCAGGCAGGACTGGAGATGGTTCGAACCAATCAATCAGAAGTTGCTTTCGCCCACTGTCCTATGAATATGAGACAGCAAAGTTTCAAGATGAGCTGATGTTTTGAGTGTTACTGTTTTTTAGTATTTTGTAACACCCCCCCCCCCCCCCCCCCCCAAATATATAACTGCTTTATTTTTACTTTTAAAAAACTTAATTCTCAATTCCTGGGGCATGCTCGTCTGTTGTCTTGTATGAAGGTTTATTTTCTTAAATTATTTACAGCTTCTGTTTGAAACAAAGATTCCCTGGGTGAATGTCAACAACTGGCTCTCTGAGAATTTAGATCATCAAACTTGTAGAATTACAAGAATTTGGAAATGAAATATTCCGATCAGTGATGAGTTTCACTTGAAAGTAAACAAAATGGCAGGGATATTCCCTTCTAGTTTGCATTTACTCCCATAAGCTATTCTAATGTATGAAAGAGCCATCATACGAGTGCAGAATCCAGTTATGTTGGGTAATTTTGAAGCTGTTTTTAGTTTCCCTACATGTGTGCGGTGACCTGGTGCAGAGAATGTTTGTCTCTAACATTCAACATTTATAAGGAAATGTGAAGAGCGACAATGAGGGAATAATAGTTTGGAGGCACTCCGTCCAGTCCATTTGAGAGCACCAAATTCAGGTCCACATACTCATTCCTGTAAATTACACTTTCAGGCACTTTGTTTTTTTTAAAAAAAATGATTAGTGTGAGATTTTTTAGTGCAAGAGAAAAATCCTTTGACAGTCAAAAAGGCAACATAAGCTCGAAACTGATGTTGCCAATAACCGTGGGTGAATGCTTAATGTTTTCTTATGACCTTCTTCTCTGCTATTTTAACGCAGACGTTAAACTGTTTTAAATGCCTATGATTGCCGACAGTAATTTCTAACTTTCTGCTTTTGAAACTTTAAAATTCAGTGTTTGAAACATTGAAGAAAAGGCAAGTTAATGTTTGGGTGATGACTTTGCATCAGAACTTTATTTTGAGGTTTAATTTCTAAGCTATTGACTCAACCTTGTACCTACTAATGCCACTGCAAATCAGTGCAACCCTGCTGACTGGAGAATAAACTGTACTCCGCCCAACTCTTTCAGATTGATTACCAGCCTTCCATCTTACCTAAGTAGGATTATTTGACCATGGTGCCAAAATTGCCCATTTTTTCCCCTTGACCCCAATTAGAAGATCATTAATCACTTCTTCAAAGGTTTTTCTCTTACTTTTATTGAAAAAAAAAAGCATCCCATGGATTTAAAAAAAAAATCCAATTATTTTCCCCCCCTCTTGAGGTCATGCTTATGCATTTGATTCGCTAATCTTGCCAGGAATGTGAGTTGGGCTGCAGCTGTGAAGGGGGTTTAAATCCGCTCATGGGTAAAGGTTACCCGTTCAACATTTACAATAAAATTATGATCCTGGTAATGCAGCATGGGAATAAAAAACAAATTGTATATAAATTACTTGTGGACTGAAAGCAGAAGAATCCCTCCATGTCTGCTGCAATCTAGTAACAACCTTTTCAAGTGACATTGTTTTTGCAGATTGGAAATTGAATGATGGTGTTGAAAGAGGACTTGTGAAGCACTGTGCTTTTACTTGTGGCAACTAGTTTTGGAAGTAGTTCTGATACAGAAGCTCTTTATTCAGGCTGATTGAAAGGGTCTTACTGCACTTTGCTCTAGGTTTGTATTGGATTGATGTGTGTTTTGGGGTAAATTAATGGCAGCTAACTCTAACTGTAAGAAGACCTCCAATATTGTCTTTTGAAAAATATTATAGCAAGTGTTGCATATGCTTCCTCCATAACTGGGAGGGTCATAACCATCTGTCACACAGTTTGAGGGGTACTCCACTGCTATACCCAAAGTTCCCTTGTTTGAAATGCAGAATGAAAACTCTTCTGACACTAGCAGCCCAATTGTCGGGGGAGCCTAACGTACTATGGGAATTAAACTATGACTCCAAAGGATGTGACTTTGGGACTTGTAGTTTGAATACTGCATTAGAATAGTTGGTACTGAAATACAGTATACATGTCCTCAATTCCTGAAGTGATCTAGGTCATTATTATAACCAGATGGTTATTGTTTATGATCTGTAACAGACATGGGCCTTGGTTTTTTATGGTGGAGTGGAGTGGAGAGTGTGCACGAGCCTGGTGACAAACCCAGCCAGGTCTGGGAAGTGGAGGCCCATCCGGACCTCATTAAATAAAACCTCCTGGACTTCCGCCTGACTACCAGGCCAGAGGGCGGGAGCAGGAATTTGGCCGCACCCATAGGAACATGCCTTGCAGTCAGTGGGCTTGGGATTCCCTTAACATAGGCATAAGATTCAGGAGGGTTGGGTAGTCCTTTGCGACCAAATTGGAGGTCAGCAAGGGCTGGGATTCCTTCTTTGCGATGGGAAGGCCCAAGAACTCCTTGTGTGGCTGGGGTGGGGGACAGAGCACTCCTGCTTCTTCTGGCCCACAAGGAGTTCAGAGGTAAATTTTTTAAACTTACCTTGCCATCTTGTGGCCAGTCGGCTCCTCTTGCCATGTGTCTGCTGCCAGGCAGCAGACCATGTGTGACTTGTGTGGAAGTCATCAGTTTACAATTTTTGAATCTTAAATAGGCCCACACATGCTTTTAGTGTGAGCCTCATCCAGGGTCTGAATTTGACTCCTTAAATATCATGGTGGGCAGGAACATCCTTGCACACTGTTAAATACTAATATTGTTTTCCAGTATTTAATGTGTTTACATAAATTTAAGATCAGCACTTTGAGGAGTTTCTATATTTCACAATGTTACCATATACGCACTTGTTTGGTCATGTTGCTGCCATGCTGTATGTACATTCTATTTGGATTGTATTTTTCAGCCAGTACATGAAATTCCTCTGGGAGAATGTCTTGTCTATTTTTCTCAAATTAATGACCAGCTGAGAAACCTTCAGGAATGTATAAATTTGAAATAATGTGATTTCTGAGAATGTGATTACATTAACCGATTGTTAATTATGAAGAAAAAAGTAACATCCTACTTTAGTGTTTCACCCTCGATTTGTTTTCGGTTAATTGCAGTGTTTGTTGCTGCAAATTGTTAATTATCTTCTGTACAACTGGATACAAATAGCAAAAGTAAACACATGCACAGCCCTGTACTATCCTGCATGGCTCAAAGGCACATTTATTTATCTTTAATTATTTATTGATTTATGGCACAGCTGTATGTTGTAGAATAGTTTGTTTTGATTAATAAATATTTAATGCAAGTGTGTGGACACTTTATTGCCAGATAGCAATGGACAAGGTGTATGTTACTTAGCACAATATGAGATTAATACAAAGAACTGTTGACCATAGTTTCACTAATAATTTGGTTCTGGACATATAGATGACTTTACAACTCACTCACAGGCTGCACAATCCATGCAGGTAGCAGAAAAGTAAGGAGTCTGCCACTGCTGCAGTCTCGTCTGCTGCTCTGCATGAATTGATATAGTGTCACAACTGATTACTGGTTAATGATTTACTGAATTACTTCATTTATATGGAATTTATTGAAGCCTCCAAAGCAATCTGTAGATGCTTTTTGACATATTTATCCATCTAATGAGAAATTTGAGGTGCTTGTAAATTGTCTGTATGCAATGACCTTCAAATACAAGTGCTTCAAATTAAGGGCCATCTTCCCAGGAGAGCATTGTAAAAGTAATTAGCTGGCTTCTTGTGACTTGCTTGTGGAAGTACAGGGTAAGCCCTTGGTTTCTGATGCACAACAGAGTAGCTTGGTGCTAGAAAGACAGAAAAATGGAAAGGGTAAAAGATTAATAGCTGTAGTAGTGAGGCTTGTGCAAGTTGTGTTGTTAATTGGAATCCGGGATGGCAGGTCATCCATAATGGATAAGCAAGGTGCAAATAGCTTTTCCTTTATAATTATCTGCAACATGGTTGAGGGATTACAAATCCCTTTATCACCGAGTTGGAATTCATACCAATTTTACTTTGGTGTTCCTATGAATACAAAATACAGAGTCTAAGTTCATGTATTACAGAATTTACACATTTTGCTAGTGTGTAATTCTGTATTGGTCTACTTAAAACTCAACAGTTCTAGTCATCACCAAAGAGGGAGTGAATGTTTAAGGTGGTGGATGGGTTGCCAATCAAGTGGGCTGCTTTGTCCTGGATGGTGTTGAGCTTCGAGTGTTATTGGAGCTGCACTCATCCAGGCAAGTGGAGAGTATTCCATCACACCTTACTTGTGCCTTGTAGATGGTGGAAAGGCTTTGGGGAGTCAGGAGGTGAGACACTCGCTGCAGAATACCCAGCCTCTGACCTGCTCTTGTTGCCACAGTATTTGTAGCTGGACCAGTAAGTTTCTGGTCAATGGTGACCCCCAGGATGTTGATGGTGGGGGATTCGGCGATGGTAATGCCGTTGAATGTCAAGGGGCAATGGTTAGACTCTTGCTTGTTGGAGATAGTCATTGCCTGGCAATTGTGTGGTGCGAATGTTACCTGCCACTTATCAGCCCAAGCCTGAACGCCGTCCAGGTCTTGTTGCATGCAGGCATGGACTGCTTCATTATCTGGAGTTGTGAATGGTGCTGAACACTGTGCAGTCATCAGCAAATATCCCCATTTCTGACCTTTTGTTGGAGGGAAGGTCATTGATGAAGCAGCTGAAGTTGGGCCTAGGACATTGCCCTGAGGAGCTCCTGCAGCGATGTCCTGGGGCTGAGATGATTAGCCTCCAACAACTACAACCATTTTCCTTTGTGCTAGGTATGACTCCAGCCAGTGGCGTTTTCCCTCCGATTCCCATTGACTTCAATTTTACTAGGGCTCCTTGGTGCCACACTCGGTCAAATGCTACCTTGATGTCAAGGGCAGTTCCAGGGATCCCATGTAGTAAAGATATTCAAACCATGCAAAAACTACAGTGAAGATTTGCTAGAATGATGCCTGGAATAAGAAGTTCTAGTTGCAAAGAGATGCTTGAACAATGGTGAGGTTTTTCCACTGCAACAGAAGGTTTACAGAGGGTGAAGTGACAGATTGTTTCTACTAGTTGGCAATCAGTTATTTTTCTTGAGGGACATAGACTGAGAATTATCACTACAAAATGAAGATGGAACACTGATTACATAGGAGATATACAGCACAGAAACAGGCCATTCGGCCCAACCAGTCCATGTAGGCATGATAGGCCAAATGGCCACTTCCTGCACTGATTTCCATGATTCTATCTATAAAAAGGCTGTTATTTTTAATGGTTATCTTGCAAGAAAAAAATGTATACAGTCCTCTGCGATACCTGTATTCACATGACTCTCTTAGCAAATTATATTTGCTTAGTATGACTTTTGATATTGAATACTACAATTAGTTTTTTTTCCTGTACAACCATGCTGGAAATTGACTCAATTTTAACTTGAAACATGCAACTGCATATTTTCCAGTTTAAGGCAGTTGGAACAGCTGCTTTCACTCTCTCGCTGGAATAAATTGGAGAAGCTGAAGATCTACATAGTTTTTGTGTTATCTACCCATAGATACTTGGTGTTTATAAAAAAAAAAAAAAATAATAATAATAATAATAATTCTGGTGGAAATACTCCATTTGTGTATCAGTCCTTGGTCTGCTGTGGATAGAGTTAAAGTTAGACCCTAACAAAGATGCTGAAGTGATTGGTGGTGGTAAAAATTCACACTTAAATTGAATATAACATCTAAAGTAGCATACTGTAGATTTGTGCAGCAAAACAAATAACTTGTAACCAATGTCTGAAACGGTACTGTGTGTACTTAATGGTCATTTTTACTGCTTTTCCCAGTCCATTGTTGGTACCCTTTTTTGTTGGGAGATTTTGGTATTTCTGAATTTGTTTCCAACTGCTAAATTGGAACTGCAATTCGTTAATGGAAGTGTAATTCATTAGCACAAAAGTAATAATCTCCTGGATTACTACCTGAGCCACGAGCAAATTTGCATAGGGTAAATAAGATCGGAGAAATGAACGAGTGGCTCAAAGACTAGTGTGGGAGAAATGGGTTTCGATTTGTGGGGCACTGGCACCAGTACTGGGATAAGAGGGAGCTGTTCTGTTTGGATGGGCTTCACTTGAACCATGCTAGGGCTAGAGTCTTGGCGAATCGAATAACTATGGCTTAGAGAGGGCTTTAAACTAAATAGTTGGGGGGGGGGGAGCCAGGTGAGCGGGAATTTAAAAAGTCAATGAGAAATGAGAAAGCAATACAGCAGCATAGAGATGGGGGAAATAATAACCAAAGTGTGACCGGAAGGGACAGAATGTTTAAACATAAGAGTGCGCAACAGAAAATGGGGCCAAAACAAGGAGGAAATGGTAAAGACAAAGTTAAAAGCTCTATATCTGGATACATGCAGCATTCGTAGCAAGATAGATGAGTTGACGGCACAAATAGATACAAATGGGTATGATCTGATCGCCATTACAGAGACGTGGTTGCAAGGTGATCAGGGCTGGGAACCGAATATTCCAGGGTATTTGACAATTTGGAAGGATAGACAAAGGAAAGGGAGGTGGGGTGGCTTTGTTGGTAAAGGATGGGATCAGTGCAGTGGTAAGTGATACTGGCTCAGAAGATCAAGATGTAGAATCAGTTTGGGTGGAGATTTAAAAAAATAATAAGGGGGAAAAGTCTCTGGTGGGCATAGTCTACAGGCCTCTGAACAGTAGCAATACTGTTGGGCAGAGTATAAATCAACAAATAATGGAGGCCTGTTAAAAAGTACGGTTATAATCATGGGTGATTTTAATTTCCATATTGATTGGACAAATCAAATTGACCATGGTGGCCTTGAGTTCATAAAGTGCATCCGGGATGGTTTCCTGCAACAGTATGTAATGGAACCAACCAGGGAGCAGGCTAGCTACGATATGGTACTGTGTAATGAGACAGAATTAATAAATGATCTCATAGTAAAGGATCTTCTGGGAAAGAGTGATCATAGCATGGTTGAATTTCAAATTCAGTTGGAGGGTGAGAAAGTTGTATCTCAAACCAGTGGCCTGATCTTAAACAAAGGCAATTACAGTGGCATGAGGGTAGAACTGGCTACAGTGGACTGGAAAAATAATTTGAAGGGTAAGACAGTTGAAATGCAGTGGCGGACATTTAAGGAGATATTTCATAATCTCTGTGGAATATATTTTTGTTGAGTGAGAAGGGAGCACCATCTGTGGCTAACTAAGGAAGTAAAGGATGGTATCAAATTGAAAACTAAGGCATACAATGTTGCCAAGATTGCTGGGAGACCAGAGGATTGGGAAATTTTTAAAAACCAGCAAAGGATGACTCAATTCATTTTTTTTTAAAGAGTAAACTGGCAAGAAACATTAAAAGAGATAGCAAGAGCTTCTACAAGTATATAAAAAGGAAGAGGGTAGCTAAAGTAAATGTTGGTCCCTTAGAGGATGAGACTGGGGAATTAATAATGGAGAACGGGGAAATGGCAGAGACGCTGAACAAATATTTTGTATCTCTTCACAGTAGAAGACACTAACAACATCCCAATAATGGATAATCAAGGGGCCACAGGGAGGGGGAACTAAAGACAATCATTATCACTAAGGAAATAGTACTTGGTAAAATAATGGGACTAAAAGACGACCAGTCCCTTGGACCAGATGGCCTGCATCCCAGGGTCTTAAAAGAAGTGGCTGCAGAGATAGTGGATGCATTGGTTGCAATATACCAACATTCCCTGGACTCTGGAGAGTTCCCAGGGGATTGGAAAACTGCAAATGTAACACCCCTATTTAAGAAAGGAGAGAGACAGAAAGCAGGAAACTATAGACCAGTTAGCCTAACATCTGTCGTTGGGAAAATGCTGGAGTCCTTCATTAAGGAAGCAGTAACCGGGCATTTGGGAAAGCATAATGCAGTCAGGCAGAGTCAGCATGGTTTTATGAAAGGGAAATCATGTTTAACAAATTTGCTGGAGTTCTTTGTCCACCCTGCTCATTATCTCCTCAAAGGTGAACCAGTGGATGTTGTGTATTTGGATTTCCAGAAGGCCTTCGATAAGGTGCCACATAAAAGGTTACTGCATAAGATAAGAGCTCACGGAATTGGGGGTAATATATTAGCATGGATAGAGAATTGGCTGACTAAAAGAAAGCAGAGCGTTGGGATAAATAGGTCATTTTCCAGTTGGCAAACAGTAACTAGTGGGGTGCCACAGGGATCGGTGCTGGGGCCTCAACTATTTACAATCTACATTAATGACTTGGATGAAGGGACTGAGTGTAATGTAGCCAAGTTTGCAGATGATACAAAGATGGGTGGGGAAGCAAGTTGTGCAGCGGACTCAAAGAATCTGCAAAGGGATATAGACAGGCTAAGTGAGTGGGCAAACATTTGGCTGATGGAGTATAATGTGGGAAAGTGTGAGGTTATCCATTTTGGCAGGAAAAATAAAAAAGCAAACTTATTTAAATGGAGAGAGATCACAAAATGCTACAGTTCAGAGGGACCTGAGGGTCCTTGTGCATGAAACACAAAGTTAGCATGCAGGTACAGCAAGTAATCAAAAAGGCAAATGGAATGTTGGCCTTTATTGCAAGGGGGTTGGAGTATAAAAGCAGGGAAGTCCTGCTACAACTGTACAGAATATTGGTGAGACCACACCTTGAGTACTGCGTACAGTTTTGGTCTCCTTATTTAAGGAAGGATATACTTGCATTGGAGGCAGTTCAGAGACGAGTCACTAGGTTAATTCCAGAGATGAGGGGGTTGACTTATGAGGAAAGGTTGAGCAGGTTGGGTGTATACTCATTGGAATTTAGAAGAATAAGAGGTGATCTTAGTGAAACATAAGATACCGAGGGGGCTCGACAAGGTAGCACGGTGGCATAGTGGTTAGCACTGTTGCCTCACAGCGCCAGGGACCCGGGTTCAAATCTGGCCTCGGGTGACTGTCTGTGTGGAGTTTGCACATTCTCCCCGTGTTTGCGTGGGTTTCCTCCGGGTGCTCCGGTTTCCTCCCACAGTCCAAAGATGTGCGGGTTAGGTTGATTGGCTATGATAAATTGACCCTTAGTGTTAGGGGGATTAAATACGTCGGGTTACGGGGATAGGGTGGGATATGTGTTGGTGTAGGGGTTACGGCGATCGGGTGGGATGTGTGTCGGTGCAGGCTCGATGGGCCGAAATGGCCTCTATCTGCACTGTGGGATTTCTGTGATTCTGAGGTAGATGCAGAGAGGATGTTTCCCCTCGTGGGGAAATCTAGAACGCAGGGGCACAGTTTTAGAATAAAGGGTTGCCCTTTCAGAACTGATGAGGAGGAATTTCTTCTGAGGGTTGTAAATCGGTGGCATTCTCTGCCCCAGAGAGCTGTGGAGGCTGGGTCATTAAATTAAATACATTTAAGGTAGCGATACAGATTTTTGCAAGATAAGGGAGTGAAGGGTTATGGGGAGCGGGCTGGGAAGTGGCTTTGAGCCCAAGATCAACCATGATTTTATTGAATGGTGGAGCAGGCTCAAGGGGCCAAGTGGCCTATTCCTGCTCCTATTTCCTATGTTCTTCATGCACATTGTGGCAATACATGGCCATATGATGGCTTACTGACCTTGCATTTTAAGAACCACCACTGTTTTTATAAAAAAAAAAAAATAATAATAATTCAAATTTTGGGAACTTTAAATTTGATTTTTAAATTGTAATGTTGAAAAGAATTCATGTATTTTATGATCTACCACTTCCAGCAGCTTCATTTCCCAGTCCATTTAACCATTGCTTGTATGAGACTTTACTGTACAAGCATTGCACCTTTTCTCGTCAAAAGCAAGATTGCATAGTCGGCTTTCCTAGGTATCATAAGCTGTGCAGAAATATGTCAGTACGTAATGATTTAGAAATGGCTATGAATGTTGCTGCATATAAAGTAGCTGAGTGGAATGATCAGAATAGCCAGAAAGATTTGGCAAGAAAATGCAATATATGTCAAACTGCTTTGTTTGAAGGGTGAGAGGGCGATGGCTCTGATTAAATTGTGCACCAGTTAACAAAGTATCCACCTTGAGCAAAACCAGTTGTAATAGCATAAATACATGCATGGATTATAAATTTTAATACAGTTAAAATATTGTTTAGTATGGACAGTAGACATGAGATTTTTCTCCAGTACATGCTGAGAGCATATCTGGAATTCTGTACCACTAGCCTGTGATGTTCATTGCTATGCAACGGTGCTATAAAAGTACCTCCCAAAGGGAAGGAGAGAAAATTGAAAGGTGCTCACCCAGTCTGTTGTAATGCATCCCCCTTGCAGCCAATTACAGTGGGATAAGTGGATTTCTTGGAGGCATTCAAGAGTTTTTTAACTCATGTCAATCAGAAGGCAGTAAAAACATTAAATATAATTTTAGAAAAGAACCATAGTGTGTAAAGGTATTGAAAAGCAAGGTACCTTAACCTATTGGATTTTAGTATTCTAAATGCATGATTGCATAACAATGCTGACCAGTTGAGGATTGACTGATTCAATGTCTCATGTTCATGAATGAATCTATTGACCAGGCTGTCGTCAGTTTGGCAGGACAGAACAATTAGTGTATTCTTGATGCCGAATGTGAATATTTTTAATTTAATTGGCATCTTCAGTATATTTTAATTGATCTTTAGAGTATAAAATAATGGTTATATAAGATTGTGATCATTATGTACAATATAAACCTCTGGTCTAGAATACTGCCTGATGGTTAATCTTGATCTTTCAACTATCATGACGCATTTTGGAAAAACAATTTAAAATTGCTCAACAGGGGAGTTCTCATCTTGATCGTGTACCACATCTAACACATTTGATTTCCTGTTGATACTTTGGTTGCTCCAACTGTCCAGCTAAAACCATTGAGTAAAATATTTAATTATACAACAAAGAATTGAACATATTCATTCCATCCATGAGAAAACAGCAATTCTAAATCTACAAAATACCAGTTCAGTTTCTTCAGGCCTTTTTGTGCTCCAAGCAACCACCATTATCTGTTTCCTGAGATGTCTGACAAGTTAGTATTGTATCTCGCTGTACCCGGTTACAACCCCTTCCCCCTTAACACGGCACCTTCCCATGCAAGCGCAGGAGATGCAACACCTGCTCTTTTACCTCCTCCCTTCCCACTCTCCAGGGCCCCAAACACTCCTTCCAGGTGAAACAGCAGTTTACTTGTACTTGCAATTTATTATACGGTATTCGCTGCTCACGATACGGTCTCCTCTACATTGTGAAGACCAAACGCAGATTGGGTGACTGCTTTGCAGAACACCTCCGTTCAGTCCGTAAGTGTGACCCCGAGCTTCCAGTTGCCTGTCACTAATTCTCCGCTCTATTCCCACTCTGACATCTCCGTTCTCTGCCTCTTGCACTGTTTCAACAAAGCTCAACGTAAGCTCGAGGAACAGCACCTCATCTTTTGATTAGGCACTTTGCAGCCTTCTGGACTCAACATAGAGTTCAAAAATTTCAGACCATAACCTCTGTCCCTATCTCTTTTTTCACATGGCAGCTGTTGAGGATTCTGCCATTCCCATTTACACCTCATCTAGACTCCTTGTTTCTAACTTGTCCCATTACCATCTCCTTTTGCTTTGCACCATCATCCCTTTTGTCTTTTAATCTCTCCTGCCTTCCATCCTAACACAGACCTTCCCTTTTGTTCTTTCCTTCCTTCCCCCCCTTTCCCTGCAGTTACTCAAAAATCTGTTGCATCTCAACTTTTTCCAGTTCTGACGAAGGGTCACCAGACCAGAAACATTAACTCTGTCTCTCTCCACGATGCTGCCTGACCTGCGTATTTCCAGCAATTTCTGTTTTTATTTCGGATTTCCAGCATCCGCAGTATTTTGCATTTGTATCATCCTTCATGAAGTTGTTAATATTTGATCCACCCATTTAAGTCCCCATTTCTGCGCTTAACCCATGCTCCTTTCTCAGGGCCATGGTAAACAGCTTCTCGGTGTTCAACTTGATACCCTTAAGGATGGTGAATAGCTCAATGATTCCCCTCTTAGTTTTCCCTAGTGTAAACAAATTCAGCTTCTTCTGTAGTGTCTCCTTGTAGCTCAGGTGTCTGATGTCAGATATCGAGTGGGTAGCCCTTTTTTGAGTGTTTAATCGAGTCATGTCCTTTTCTGTAATATGCGAGTGTCCTCAACTCCATCCCGCAGCATGCTACCCACCACCATCTCAGTACAACCCCAGCCCGGCATGAGGTTGAAAAGGCCATCCGACAACTGAAGAACAACAAGGCCTCCGGAGCAGATGGAATCCCCACCGAGGCACTAAAGCATGGCAGAGAAGCACTACTGGCGCGAATTCAGGAACTCATTTCTCTTATCTGGAAGGAGGAGAGCATGCCAGGGGATCTGAGATGCCGTAATTGTGGCCATCTTCAAGAAAGGGGACAAGTTCGATTGCGGTAATTATAGAGGAGTTTCCCTGCTGTCTGCCACAGGGAAAGTCATCGCAAGAATCCTCCTCAATTACCTTCTCCCAGTGGCCGAAGAGCTCCTCCCAGAGTCGCAATGCGGATTCCGCCCACTAAGAGGCACAATGGACATGATCTTCACCGCACGTCAATTACAAGAGAAATGCAGGGAACAGCACCAACCGCTGTACATGGCCGCCTTTGATCTCACACAAAGGCCTTCGACACTGTCAACCGTGAGGGATTATGGAGTGCCCTCCTCAAATTCGGCTGCCCTCAAGTTTGTCACCATCCTCCGCCTGCTTCACGACGACATGCAAGCCGTGATCCTGACCAACGGTTCCACCACAGACCCAATTCACGTACGAACCGGGGTCAAGCAAGGCTGTGTCATCGCACCAACGCTCTTCTCGATCGCCCTTGCTGCAATGCTCCATCTCCCCCTCAGTAAGCTCCCCACTGGATGGAGCTAATTTACAGAACGAACAGGAAACTGTTCAACCTTAGTCACCTCCAGTCCAGATCCAAGGTCATCCCATCCTCTGTCATCGAATTACAGTATGCAGACGATGCTTGTGTCTGCGCTCACTCGGAGGTCGAACTCCAAACCATCATCAACACCTTCACCGAAGCGTACGAGAGCACGGGCCTTACACTAAACATCGTTAGACAAGGGTACTCTACCAACCTGCCCCTGCCACACAGTACTGCCCCCCGATTGTCCAAGGTCTTGTCGTGGATTTTGATAATGTGGACCATTTTCCATACCTCGGGAGCCTACTGTCAACAAGGGCAGACGTCGATGACGAAGTCCAACACTGCTTTCAGTGTGCCAGTGCAGCCTTCGGTCACCTGAGAAGAGTGTTTGAAGACCAGGACCTCAAACCCGGCACTAAGCTCATGGTCTACAGAGCAGCAGTGATACCCGCCCTGCTTTATGCTCAGAGACATGGACCATGTACAGCAGGCACCTCAAAGCACTGGAGAGGTACCACCAACGCTGCCTCCACAAGATCCTGCAAATCCATTGGCAGGATAGGCGCACCAACATCCGTGTTCTCGCTCAGGCCAACATCCCCAGCATCGAAGCTTTGACCACGCTCGATCAGCTCCGATGGACGGGTCACATCGTCCGCATGCCCGATACGAGACTCCCAAAATTAGCGCTCTACTTGGAGCTCCGGCACGGCAAGAGAGCCCCAGGTGGGCAGAGGAAATGCTTCAAGGACACCCTCAAAGCCTCCTTGGAAAAAGTGTAACATCCCCACCGACACCTGGGAATCCCTGGCCCAAGACTGCACAAAGTGGAGGAGAAGCATCCGGGAAGGCGCCGAACACCTCGAGTCTCTTCGCTGGGAGCAAGCGGAAGCCAAGCGCAAGGAGCGCACGTCAACCCAAGCACCCCACCCACCCGCCCCTTCAACCACCGTCTGCCCCACCTGTGACAGAAACTGTGGGTCCTGCATTGGACTCGTCGGTCACCTGCGAACTCATTTTTAATGTGGAAGCAAGTCCTCCTCGGTTCCCGAGGGACTGCCTAAGAGAAGAAGTTTAATCGAGTCATGTCCTATCTGTAATATGGCAACAAAACTGCACACTGCTGTAGTTGGGGACAAACCAATGCCTTGTATAGGTTCAGTAATATATTTTGTGATTTTTATTTTATTCTATTTGCCTTGCCTGTTACTGCTGTGCACTGCAGTTACGACCATCTGTCCACCAGTAGCCCCTTATCTCTTCCCTGTGCGGTGTCCTGTAGACTAGGATGTCTTATCATTTAGAATAGTATGGAGAAACCCAGGTACATGTCGAAACTAGTGAGTGGGCCACATATGATTATGCAGTAATGCAAGTCCCAATGGACAAAAATAGAAAACCACTTGTATATTTGAGAAAAAGACCTCTCCATACACAAGCAAGGCTCCGCACACACACCTCCCCCTTCCCCCTCCCATTCGTCCTCTACCCTGAAGCTTGGTTCTTCAGTCTCTTTGTTCTCCCTCTCCCTAATCTCCACTCCTTCTTATCCTCTTTCACCTTCACTGTTGTCTCCTATCCCTCCACCAGGTTAATATGCTTACTGAAGCTTCTAGAACACTATAACAAGTGTACTCTAAGTTTTACACACACACTCACACTCTCTCTGTTTTGGGGGAAAACGCTCAATGAACGTTACCCGAGTCAAGCATTTGAAATTTCACATAGCTGTTCAATTCTAAGCCCTTGTATTTGGAAGCATGTAGAATAAAACATTAATGAAGGTATTAAAGGATGCAAGATTATTCAATTGTTAAGTTTTAACCATGTTAATATGTAATATTCTGTTTAAATTCTTTACATGTTGGTAATTTAAGTTAGAGAAAATAAATGTCAAATTGAATTTTTTCAAATAATTTGAGTGATTTTTGTGAAAAAATGATAAAGCCGGAGCCTGTAGTTACCTAGTAACGTAGTCTGTTGTCATAGGGCTTTTGCATTTTAGTTGTGGAGATAGGCATTTATAATGGGAAAACATTAATACAAAAGTGACAACTGGAAGTAAGATTTTGCAGACACAAGACAATGTCACATTATTAACTCTGGTAGTTTGAGAGTGGGGAGGAAATTTGTTTCAATCACACACTGAAGTAAGTTTTACACGAGGGACCACTTGAATAACCAATATATTCACTGATCTATACCGCACACAAGTGACGTGTATATGATGCTACAGGAAACTGATATCTGGCACTGACAGATCGGCAACACGCCGGTCCTATCAAAACTGCCGGACATACAAAGTTAATGTTGAAGCATACGGAGGTTTTCATCTCCGTATCTGACAACAAACACTGTTGCTTAGCAACGGCTTCTAAAGAGTCGGCTGCAGCTGCAAGCGTCTCTAGCTATAGCTACAGACCTTGCAGTGGCTGACTGGGGGAAAAAAAAGAACGAGATCTAAAAAAAAACTTACAGAAAACGGCTCCTGATTTTTGCCGTTGGATCGAGTATTCCGGACATACAACCTCCGGATAAACCAAAGTTTCCTGTACTTTGAAGACTACCAAAGAGCATGTTATAACAAATCTGTTCCAGGGAGCTCTGAAAATGGATAAGTGTTCCGTTGCTTGGATTTCAAGAGAACTCTGTTTATAAATAATTAAGGCTATTGTGAAGATGCCTGTGGGTCATTGGATCATTTATTTAAATCCTGACCAGAATTACATCTCCCATGCAATAATTATTGTATTTAAAGCAATTCAATTTATCTATTGCCAAATAAAGCATCTTTTTGAAAAGATTTGCCCAGGTTGGCCTGAAAAATAAGTACATTTCAAGGATAATTAAAAAAAAAAAAAAAACCTGTATGAAGAGCTAAGGTCCATTGTGCAGGAACCACAATTTGTAAAAAGTAAGAGACTAAATAAGGCAAATTAAGTAGCAGTGATTAGGTGAAGGTAAAACTTGGATTCTAAAAATCTGTAGATTGTAGAAAGAAATGAAGACCGATGGAGGCAAGGAAAGCCACAGATCTAAGGTTTGAGAAAGAATGAGGTAAAGTGAAAGTATCCATTTCAACACTGAGAATGCAGGGAGGAGGAAGAGGCTCTAGGACAGCAGATTGTAGAGCTTAATAAAAGAAACCCAGTGATCATAGTATAATGCTCATAAACTAGAAAGAAAGATTATGATCAAAATAATTAAGTGGTCTTGGCCATTAAGGTCTTGTTTAAAGATGAGTCCAGCTGTTCCCAGAGGAGAGGACATTCTATGGATCTTCTAGGGAATTATGCACAGAATTGATAGAAGATAATGCACAGATCTCAACTTAAATTGGTAGGGATAATACAGTTAAATAAGTGCTGCAAGTGTCTGTTGGAGAAAGGCACTAAATGCCAATTACTTGAATTTTGCACCAGCAATAAAAAAAAGATGGGAAAGGCTGAAAAATTAAACTTGGCCATTTCAGTTTCTGAAAAATGCATACAAGTTAATACTTTTGCTGAGGCCCTTCAACAGAGAAAGGGGAAATGAAGTGCTCAAAGGATTGGGAGAGGCAGAAAGCACTATAAAGTAAGAAATAGTAAGCTAGTGAACGCACGAAGTGTAGTAAACCAGGTAAGTGAGCTGCAGACACACACAGCCACATGGGAATATGATGTTGTGGCAGTGACTGAGACCTGGCTCAAAAAAGGGCAGGATTGGGTACTAAATATTCCTGGTTATAAGGTGCTCCGGAAAGATGGGAGCTGGGTTGGCAGTATTGGTTAAGGAGAATGTTAGTGCTGGAGAGGGAGGATGTCCTGGAGGGATCAAGGACAGAATCTATATGGCTAGAACTAAGAAATAATAAGTGCCATTGCACTACTTGGTGCATTCTGTAGACCTCCAAATAGTGGGAAAGATATGGAGAAGCAAATTTGCAGAGAAATTAGAGAGGTGTAAGAACTAGAGTAGTAATAATGGGGGACTTCAACTATCCTAATATAGACTGGGATCGTAATAGCATTAAGGGCAGAAAAGGGGAAGAATTTCTGAAGTGTGTTCAGGAGAACTTGATCAATATGTTTCTGGCCTGATGAGGGAGGAGGCATTGCTGGATCTGGTTCTGGGGAATGAGGTAAGTCAAGTGGAGCAAGTGTCAGTAGGTGAACATTTAGGGAACAGTGAGCATAGTATCATAAGGTTTAGATTAGCTATAGAAAAGGACAGGGAGCAATTTAGAGTAAAATTGTTTACTAGGGGAAGGCCAATTTCAGTGGGATGAGAACGGATCTGGCCCGGGTAAACTGGAATCAAAGATTGGCAGGCAAAACTGTAGTGGAACAATGGGCTGCCTTTAAAGAAGAAATAGTTTGGATACAGTAAAAATACATTCCCACGAGGGAGAAAGGTAAGGCAACTAAAATCAGAGCACCCTGGATGACAAAAGAGATAGAGAATATGATGAAGCAGAAAAAGAGCGTGTATGACAGATGTCCGGTTGCAAATACATCTGAGAATCAGGCTATATATAGAAAGGTCAGAAGTGAAAAAGAAAATAAGAGGGGCAAAGCGAGGGTATGAGAATAGAATGGCAGCCAACATAAAAGGTAATCCAAAAGACTTCCATAGGCATATAAATAGGAAAAGGGTAGTAAGAGGAAGGGTGGGGCTGATGAGGACCATAAAGGAGACCTATGCATAGAGGCAGAGGGTATGGCTGAGGTACTAAATGAGTACTTTGCATCTGTCTTCACCAAGGAAGAGGATGCTGCCATAGACATAGTAAAGGAGGAGGTAGTGGAGATACTTGATTGGATAAAAATTGATAGAGGAGGTGTTAGAAAGGCTGGGAAAGTAGATAAATCACCAGGAGTGGATAGGATGCTGAGGGAATGGAGGGCGGAAATCGCGGAGGTACTGGCCATAATATTCTAATCCTCCATAGATACGGGGGTGGTGCCAGAGGACTGGAGAATTGCAAATGTTACACCATTGTTCAAAAAAGGGTGTAAAGATAAACCCAGCAACTACAGGCCAGTCAATTTAACCTCGGTAGTAGAGAAGCTTTTCGAAACAGTAATCCGGGACAAAATCAACAGTCACTTGGATAGGGGTAGATTAATTAAGGAAAGTGTTAAAGGCAAATTGTGTTTAACCAACTTGATCGAGTTTTTTTTATTTGAGGGTAATGCGGTTGACGTAGTGTACATGGATTTCCAAAAGACGTTCAACAAAGTGCCACATAATAGGCTTGCCAGCAAAATTGAAGCCCATGGAATAAAAGGGACAGTGACAGCCTGGATATGAAATTGGCTAAGTGACAGGAAACAGTAGTGGTGAATGGTTGGTTGTTTTTTGGACTGGAGGAAGGTATACAGTGTTGTTCTGCAGGGGTCTGTTCTAGGACCACTGCTTTTCTTGATATATATGAATGACTTGGACTTGGGTGTATAGGGCACTATTTCAAAATTTGCAGATGACCCAAAACTTGGAAGTATAGTGAACAGTGAGGAGGAGAGAGATAGACTTCAGGAAGACACGCAGGCTGATGAAATGGACAGACCCGTGGCAGATGAAATTTAATGCAGAAAAGTGTGAAATGGTGCATTTTGGTAAAAAGAATGAGGCGAGGACATATAAACGAAATGGTACAATCCTGAAGGGGGTGCCGAACAGAGACCTGGGCTATGTGCATAAATCGTTGAAGGTGGCAGGGCAGTTTGAGAAAGCAGTTAAAAAGACTTACGGGATCCTGGGCTTCATGACTAGAGGTAGGGTTGTGAAGGGGTGGAAAGTTTCAGGAAATTTTCCACGGGAAGTTTAGCTTGGGAATTTTGCCCAAAAAAGCGCATGCTAGCATAACGTTTTTGTATTTCCTTTTTTTCCACAGGTCCCCTCAAAATTACTAACAGAGATGGAATCTTAATTATTAAGGAATTTCTTAATCAATATATGTTTATCTTCTTACTTGGCTTGTTTTAATAATTAAAGGTTTTGTGTGTGACTGAACAAATGTGTCCTGATTGGGTGGATGAGTGATTAGCTCCCTCTATTGGTGATGTAGCATCATGTGTGCACAGGTCATGCTTCCATCACATGGAGCATCAGGAAAAATTTATTCACCCTGTTGCAATCGTGCTGATCGACCGCAGTTCGACACAGATGAATGCCCTTTATTTCTCTTCATAGAAAAATGCCACGTTTACCGTCTGATGTGTGGAAGCATTTTACCCCAGGCATTAAAGATGGAAAGACTGTGTACATGTGCAAACACTGTACAAAGTCATATGTAAAGAATGTCACCAAAGATGTAGCAGCATTTATCCAAATGCAACAACTTCACTCAAAGCTCACTGCAGTCAGCCCAGAGTTCCTCTGCTTCCATTCAAGAAGATGATGGTTCACATTCAGCATCAGGCTCCTTATCAGCAACTCCTGGCCCACTTGGAAGGTTCTTCGATACAATGGATAACCATAGCCAGAAGAATGCAGATGAGTGCCTTGCTTGAGCTGTATATGGTGTGGAGATGCCCGGACCTGCTGTGATTTCCAGCCAAAAAAAATGTTTTTTGTCTTTTTTTGTTTTTCATACAGACCCCAGCATCTGCAATATTTGACCCCTTGTGACCCCACCTCATTGTTCTTTGATGTAATGTTTCCCTGACTGACCTGTTTGGACACCATTCACACCTTTGACTGCTGTGATTATCTCTCTGCCGAGGTGCGATAAATGGCAGTTGGAAAGGTTACCTGTAAACATCTGACATGATTCTCTGACTATATAAGCTGTGTCTTTATGCATTTCTCCACTTCACCTGAAGAAGGAGCAGCGTTCCGAAAGCTTGTGATTTCAAATAAAGCTGTTGGACTATAACCTGGTGTTGTGACTTCTTACATTTGAGCTGTATATGTGATTGGCTCACCCTTCATGCTCACAGCCAATGTGTACTGGAAGAGATTTTTCAATGTTATTCGCCCTGCATATTGTCCTCCTCCCACCAAACATGCTTTGTCTACTTATTTGCTGGAGGCTGAGTATAACATAGTCCAAGGAAAGCTCAAAGAAACGATAGAGATGGCAGACTGTGTTGCAGTTATCTCATAGGTGGTCAAATGTATGAGGGGAGGGCATCATAAACTACATCGTCTCCACTCCTCTCCCAGTGTTCTTCCAGAGCACAGACACGAAGGACAACAGGCACGTACATTGCTGATGAGCTGAAAGCGGTCATCAACGATCTTGGATCACAAAAGGTCTTTGCAGTAGTTACTGACAATGCTGTGAATATGAAGGCTGCTTGGGCTCAAGTGGAGGAGGCCTACCCTCATATTACATCTATTGGGTGTGCAGTTCATGGGCTCAACCTGCTCCTCAAGGACATCATGGGTTTGAGAACCAGGGAAACCCTGTACAAGAGAGCCAAGCAAGTTAAGTATGTCCGGGGGAAAACGGGTAGTTTCAGCAACCTACAACTCCAAGCAAACGACAAAGAACAAGAACACCACACTGAAGCTGCCCAGCAACACTAGATGGGGTGGCATTGTCATAATGTACAACAGCCTTCTGGAGGGTAAGGAGTCGCTGCAAGAAATGGCAATATCCTAATCTGGGGATATGGAAACCACCATCAAGAAAATACTGCTGGATGATGTGTTTTGGGAGAGAGTGGTTAACAGCCTTAAATTACTCTCGCCAGTAGCATCTGCAATTGCTCACATTGAAGGAGATGCCGCTGTCTTGTCAGATGTTCTCGGGCTTTTTGCTGATTTGAAAGAACAAATCAGCATTGCCCTACCCACATCCCTGCTGCTCAAAGCAGAGGAGAAGGCAATTGGTCAATTCATACAGACCCGTCAAGAATTTTGTGTCAAGCCAATTCATGCTGCAGTGTACATGCTAGACCCAAAGCATGTTGGGAGAACAATACTTTCTGGAGAACAGATCAACAGCGCTTAGTGTGATTTCTACCCTCTCGCCACCTCAATCTGGACGTGGGCAATGTTAGCCCACTATTCAAAAAAGGTGGTAGAGAAAAAGTGGGGAATTATAGACCGGTAAGCCTGACATCGGTAGTGGGGAAAATGCTCAAGTCTATTATAAAAGGTGTAATAGCAGAGCACTTGGAAAGCAGTGACCGGATCGGACAAAGTCAACATGGATTTGCAAAAGGTAAATGATGCTTGACTAATCTACTGGAATTTTTTGAGGATGTAACTGGTAAAATAGATAAGGGAGAACCAGTGGATGTGGTGTATTTGGACTTTCAGGAGGCTTTCGATAAGGTCCCGCATAAGAGATTAGCGTGCAAAATTAAGGCACATGGGATTGGGGGCAAGGTATTGACTCGGATAGAGAACTGGTTGGCGGACAGAAAGCAGAGTTGGAATAAACGGGTCGTTTTCCGAGTGGCAGGCAGTGACTAGTGGGGTACCGCAAGGATCTGTCCTAGGACCCCAGCTGTTCACAATATATATTAATGATCTGGACGAGGGAATTGGATGAAATATCTCCAAATTTGCAGACGACACAAAGCTGGGTGGGAGGGTAAGCTGTGAGGAGGATGTCGTGAAACTCCAGTACGATTTGGACAGGTTGGGTGATTGGGCAGAAACATGGCAAATGCACTATAATGTGGATAAATGTGAGGTTATCCACTTTGGTGGCAAAAACAGGAAGGCAGATTATTATTTGAATGGCAATAGATTGGGAGAAGGGGAAGTGCAAAGAGACCTGGGTGTTATTGTGCACCAGTCGCTGAAGGTAAGCATGCAGATGCAGCAGGCGGTTAAGAAGGCAAATGGTATGTTGGCCTTCGTAGCAAGAGGGTTAGAGTACAAGAACAAGGATGTCTTGCTGCAGTTGTACAGGGCCTTGATGAGACCGCACCTTGAGTATTGTGTGCAGTTTTGGTCACCTTACCTGAGGAAGGATGTTCTTGCCATGGAGGAAGTGCAGCGAAGATTCACCAGGCTGATACCTGGCAGGAATGACATACGAGGAGAGATTGTCTCGATTGGGTTTATACTCACTGGAGTTTAGAAGATTGAGAGGGGATCTCATCGAAACCTATAAAATTCTGTCGGGTCTGGACAGACTAGATGCAGAAAGGATGTTTCTGATGGCCGGGGAGTTCAGAACTAGGGGTCATAGTCTAAGGATAAGGGGTAAGCCATTTAGGACTGAAATGAGGAGGAATTTCTTCACCCAGAGAGTGGTGAACCTGTGGAATTCTCTGCCACAGAGGGCAGTGGAGGCCAGTTCATTAAATATATTCAAGAAGGAGTTGGATATATTTCTTAAGGCTAAAGGGATCAAGGGATATGGGGAGAAGGCAGGGACAGGGTACTGAATTTGGATGATCAGCCATGATCTCATTGAATGGCGGAGCAGGCTCGAAGGGCCGAATGGCCTACTCCTGCTCCTATCTTCTATGTTTCTATGAATGGGAACGGGATATGGGAATCATGCAAGCATATCAGTGCACATACCTGGTGGAAGGGCCTCCGATGCACAGTCCCTGTCACCCATTGCATCAGTGATGCTCCAAATCCCACCTTCATCAGCGACCTCTGAGCAAAACTGGTCACTTTTTGGGAATACGCATACAAAGGTGCGCAACAGGCTGACTAACGAGAGTGGAGAAACTGGTGGCTATCTGGGCAAACCTACAACGTATTGAGCCAGATACAGAAGTGTCCACCACACAGCTAGACAGTGACACAGCGGAGGAAATGGACATGTCAGAGTCAGAGAATCAGGAGGAGCAATGATGAATAGAAGACTAAAGGGACAAAAGGACAAATTACAGGCTAAATAAGCTGACACTCTATTTTAGGTGGGTCTTTTTTGTGGGGGTTCAATAAAGTTCAAAATTATAACCTAAATAAAGTTTTGAAAGCCTGTTTTTATTTGTATGGAACAGTATGTCTATTTTGATGACTTAAGATAATATAAGGGTCAGAGACAAAAACCATCAGTGTGCAAAAAAAAAAAAAAAAAAAAAACCTCAATTCCTGAAAATTCCCATGGAAAGTTTCCTCTTTTAAAAATTTCTGGAATTTTGCAACCCTAAATAGAGGTATAGAGTACAAAAGTGTGGAAATTATGATGAACCTGTATAAAACACTGGTTCGGCTCAAACTGGAGTACTGTGTCCAATTCTGGACACCACACTTTAGGAAGGATGTGAAGACCTTAGAGAGGGTGCAGAAAGGATTTACGAGAACGATTCCAGGAATGAGGGACTTCAGTTGCGTTGATACACTGGAGAAGCTGGGGTGGTTCCCCTTGGAGCAGAGAAGATTGAGAGGAGATTTGCTAGAGATGTTCAAAATTCTGAGGGGTCTGGACAGAGTAGATGGAGAAACTGTTTCCATTGGCAGAAGGGCCAAGAACCAGAGGACAACGATTTTAAGGTGATTTGCAAAAGAACCAAAGGTGACACAAGAAAAAACTTCTTTACACAGCGAGTGGTTAGGATTTGGAATGCACTGCCTGAAAGGGTGGTGGAGGCTGACTCAATCTTATCTTTCAAAAGGGAGTTGGATAAGTATTTGAAGGAAAAAAAATTGCAGAGCTGCGGGGAAAGGGTAGGGAAGTAGGACTAGCGGGGAATCGGCACTGGCCAAATGGCAGCCTTCCGTGCTGTAACCATTCTATGATTCTAGAATATACCGACAATGTTGAGAATCTAGCTTCCCAAACCTGTCAATAATGACATACCAGAAGAATTGGGCCTGATTTTTGCTGGGGAGTATGCCTCGCATTAGGATTGTCTGCATGGGACATGATGCTTAGTTCTAATCCAACTTCTGATTGTGAAATGAGTGCTGTTAGACATTGTCATGACTAGTCCAGCCTGTGAAAAGAGAATGAATATTACTTGGTAACAGAAACCAGGTCCAGGAGCAAGTTTCTTGCTTTTTCTTTGAGCAAAGGTTTAGTTGTTGGAATATTACAAAGGAGATCCTGTTGTGTTGAAGGAAGTCGTAGGTTTATGTGCTCAGTATTTATTGTACAGTTATTCTTTCCCAGCAGGCAGCATTGACTCTCGTCCAAACAAGCCTAGCTGACTGAGGTGTAGAATATTAATGTTGCAAAATAATTGGCAATGGTTAGGCTGACCCAGTTCAGGAAAAGACTGCATCTATGCTGTACCATTTATGTAGTTGTCTGAGGAAATTTGTTTCTGTTAAAATTAGAGCTCTGTCCAGATACTTTTTCTCATGCCTAAGGCAAAAAGCCTATTCCACAGGCGTGATCTTGCTCCTTTTGAACCAAAACGTGAACATATGCATAAAGTAATCTGGCATTGTGGGCCAGAAGGTGTAAAGTGAACTATTTTGACCATTGTCATGTACTGGAAATAGCCTGGGTTGCCCCCATGCTGTGTTTGTTCTTTAGACAAATGACATTTGACAAACCATATGTCTCGTGCTACAACTATGAATCATGCCAATTGAGAAGTAAAATTAAACAGAAGTAAGAGCAGATACAGCAGATTTTACTTTTATTGCAGTTCCCATTTCAAAATGCCCCGGAGCATGGTACATCGGCAAGACCATGCAGACACTGCGACAATGGATGAACGGACACCGCGCAACAATCGCCAGGCAGGAGTGTTCCCTCCCAGTCGGGGAACACTTCAGCAGTCAAGGACATTCAGCCTCCGATCTTCGGGTAAGCATTCTCCAAGGCGGCCTTCGAGACACACGACAACGCAAAATCGTAGAGCAGAAACTGATAGCCAAGTTCCGCACTCATGAGGACGGCCTCAACCGGGTTCGTGTCATGCTACATGTAACCCCACCTGACGTAGGGTCATCTAGACTAGTCGTCGTTGGCTTGTTCTCTACACAGATGCGGCCGGACCTGCTGTGATTTCCAGCAAAAAAAAATGTTTTTTTAGTCTTTTGTTTTTCATACAGACCCCAGCATCTGCAACATTTGACCCCTTGTGACTCCACCTCATTGTTCTTTGATGTAATGTTTTCCTGACTGACCTGTTTGGACACCATTCACACCTTTTGCTGTGATTATCTCTCTGCCGAGGTGTGATAAATGGCAGTTAGAAAGGTAATCATCTGGCATTATTCTCTGACTATATAAGCTGTCTTTATGTATCTCTCCACTTCACCTGACGAAGGAGCAGCGCTCCGAAAGCTTGTGATTTCAAATAAAACTGTTGGACTGGTGTTGTGTGACTTCTTACAATTCCTGGAAGTAGCAATCTTTGTTTGACCAGGTGTCTGTGATTGATGGGTTTTGCATGCAATTATATACTTGTGGGCCACCCTGCTAACCCAAAATTGTTAGCTGCCTGACCAAAGGAAATCTACACAATGTATTATTGGTACTGGCTGCCCCTCTCCCTTTCTGCTTTGAAGTCAACACTGAAACAGAGGAAGTTATTCATTACATAAAGATTGCTAATCATAAATAGGTTTCAAATACACAACCACCTGACATACCAGCTATGTAGTCCATATCTCTCCAGAACATTGCAGTTGTCCCATCACTGGAGCATGCAAGCATGGATAATGAACAGATGTAATGGTAATTGATTAGTTCGATCAATTCTAATTGCTTTTGTCACCTGGTTGACTTGGTAACTGTATACAACTAGACATTAGGCACCCAGTAATTAACTATATATTGACTTTGTGTATTCTTGCCATCCCAATCCAAAGACACAAGGACAACAGAACATGTAGTTACAGCAGCCATTTTTGAAGTGGTTAGAATGCTGTTGAGCTTAAAAATAATGGCCCAGAAATTTGGGTCGGGGGCTTCCCGCGGGTGTAAGCCCCCGACCTGCACTTGCCTTGCGCGCCGGCAGTTGAGCTGTAGGGCCCCGTGGAATTCCGATCCGGGGCCTGGCCCAGCTGCCGGTGCGCTGTGCTTGCGTGTCCCAGGGGCGTAGTTAGTGCGATGCGTCCCCATGGATCACATGAGCCATGGGCAGCCAATTGGAGGAGGGAAAAGCCCATTCATAAGATTGACAGGCAGACCTGTCAAAACTTATAAATGCTACTGGCCCCAAAATAGCAGTAAACCTTCAAATAAAATTTTTTTTTTAAATCACACTTTTTAAATAAACTATAAATTACATTAAATAACTATTTTGAACAATTTAAATTTTTGAAGAATATAAAATTATACTTTAACGGTTAAAAATAAACTTACCTTGCTTTAAAGTATTTAAAAATAATAAACCGGTGGGAAAAATGTTTTAATTTTAATTAATTGACCACTTACCTTGCAAAAAGCAGGCCTTACGCATGCTTTTTAAATGTGTAAATCCTGCAGGCTTACCCTCCCGGGAAAACTGAAGTTCAAAGCGCACGCGCAGCCTCCCCTGCGCGCGCGTTCGACCTCTGAACCCCTTCATTCAGAGGATCGGAAGTGCCGGTTTCCTGCACATGCGCAGTGCATGCAGAAAACCGGCACTTCCATTCGGCCTACAGGTGAGTACCCAGTGCGTACTCACCCGCGGAGACCCGAATTTCTGGGCCATTGAGACTCTTGGGAAATAAAACCGCATATGGTTTTTAAATCTGGTGTCAAAGCCAGTACTGACTGAAGCAAAGTGGAATGAGGCTCCTTGCTCCAGTGTTGAGCTGAGCATTAATTCCAGATGCAGTTGGCATTTGCAATACAAAATGCCACGTCTGTACAAGTGAAAGTGGAGTATGAGTGCCCGGCCAGAACAAACTAGCAACTAGATTCACCAACTGAATCTCTAGCTTAAGAAACTGATTCCTTGTCATCTGCTGCAGATGTCTCTTATCTGACTGGCACGGAAGTAAAATCTTCAAAGTAAATGGATCTATATACACAACACTTAGAAGTTGCTTATTCTTAGTAGACAGGACAGTGGGAGTGTGGAGGGAGGAATTTGCAAGAGAATGGTGGGACCATTTGTAAGTACTTTTTTCAGGAAACTTGCATAACTGTATAGATAGAAAAATTCCACTGTTAACAGCAGTAACAATTTTTAGTCCGTTCATTTTTACAGTCATAAAAAAATAACTCCAAGATTGGAGATATATCCTGTTTCATTTCATAACAGACTTGGTGCCAGTGCAAAACCAAAACTGCTTACCCTGATGCTAAACTTGAGTGACTAGCCCCAGCATGAGATCTGTCCCTGAGGGAGTCTTATTGATTAAAACCTAATCTGCACCATAGCATTCAGGCAATTTATTACCTTTTCTCATATTCTTTGGACATTGGTTTCATCATATAAATGCATTTTTGTTTCTGTTGACTCGTATAATGGCCATGTTAGCTGGTAGCTTCATAAGCTAGAAGTTTGGATAAAAATGACTACGACTGCCGTGACTATTCCTATCATCTATCTTTGGCACTCCCCTCCTCACTGTCATCACATACTGTTGTCAGTACCTAATTCAATAGTTGCAAGAATCTGAAGTTTATAATGGTGACTTAAGTTTGTTTTAGATCTGAAATAGACTGAACTTGTACCATTATGCAACAATATATTTCATGAAGACTGAAGAATAAAGACCAAGGGGGAAAAATTTGGTTGATTAGCACCTCCCGTTTGCGCTCGAAGAGGGCGCTAATGGGGCGCAAAGCAACTAGCGCCCAGGTGCGGCAATGTTTGTGCCGCTCGCGAAATTGACCAGAGTTTTTGCGGTGGCGCTAAACTCTACCACCACAATCTCCTGCGCCTGCAGATAGTGAGGTCAGTCGAGCGTATAGCACCCCGGACCAGATATTGAGTGGCGCCCTCTTTCCGCCTGCCGCTAGTAATGACGGAGAGGGGAAGGGGCGGGGGAGCGCTATTAAAGGCGGTCTCTTCCTGCCTTTTTTTGTCAGACATTTTTGCACCACGCAGAGAGAGACTTCTGGAGAGATTCAACGCTGTGTGAAATAGTTTTGGCTACTGAGCAGCACTTTGCAGGTTACAGGAAACTTTGGTTTATCCGGAGGTTAACTGTCCGGAATGCTCGAGCCGCCGGCAAAAATCAGGAGCCATTTCGTTAGATTTTTTTTCTTTTCGTTGCTTTTTTTTCCCCCACCAGTCAGGCTCTGCAAGGTCTCGCTGTTGCTAAGCTACAGAGATGCTTGCAAGGTGCGGCCGACTGTTTAGAAGCTGTTGCTAAGCAACAGGGTTTGTTGCCAGATACGGAGCTCAAAATCTCCATATGTTTCAACATTAGCGCTGGTTTGTCCGGCAGTTTTGATGGGACGGCAACAGTTCGGTCCCGTCGGTGCCGGATAGCGCACAGTTTCCTGTATTTGATTTGACTGTCATTGCTTCGATTGTCAAGAGACTGTTGGGGGCTGCACTGATTCGGGGCGTCGTCCTGCGCCTGCAGAATCGGAGGCATCAGATGCAGAGAGAGAGTGGCAATCGTGGCCAGAGGGAGGAGGGCCAACAGGCCTCTGCACAGCAGACCTTACTCTTCCAGGGTATTCCGGCAACAATTTTCCTATATTCATTTGTTTGAGGAGCAGTGTTTACGGAGGCTGCGCTTCAAGGAGGTGGTCACTGAGCTCTGCCACCTGCTGCAACCAGATCTGCAACCTCAACTGAGGACCAGGACGTCTGTCGGTGATAGTGAAGGTGACCGTGTCTCTGAATTTTTATGCCACCGGCTCCTTTCAAGCAGCTACTGGGGACATTGCGAATATCTCCCAGTTAGCGGTCCATTGCTGTATCCGTCAGGTCACATGCCATCTATAAAAGGAGACGCCAGTACATCTCCCCCATGACCCGGGCCAAACAGCATGAACGCGCGTGTCGCTTTGCGAGGATAGTGAGCTTCCCCATGGTGCAGGGCGCCATTGACTGCATGCATGTGGCATTGCGGGCACCGCATGAAAATGCAGGGGTTTTCTGAAACCGCAAGGGCTACCACTCCTTTAAATGTGCAGTTGGTCTGTGACCGCAGTTGGTCTGTGACCACAGACAGCTGATATTCGCCGTCAATGCCCGATATCCTGGCAGCAGCCACGATGCTTTCATCCTGTGCCAGACCTTTTCCAGGCACCGCATCAGCCAAATGGTTGGCTCCTCGGGGACAAGGATTATCCACTCTGCACCTGGCTGACACCGCTCCATAACCCCAACACCGCTGCCGAGTTGCTGTATAATGAGAGCCATATCTCTACCAGGCACATAATTGAGCAGACGATCGGCGTGCTCAAGCAACGGTTCCACTGTCTGGACCACTCTGGAGGAGCCCTGTAGTACTCTCCTGAGCGAGTCTCCCTCTTCATAGTTGTGTGCTGCATGCTTCATAATCTGGCAATGCTGAGGACCCAGCCAATGCCACCAGGAATTGGTGCACCACTGGAGGAGGAGGATCAGCAGCAGCACAGACTGGAGGGAAGCTGCTAATGTTGAAACTGCAAGGACCATCAGTCAATGGCTGATAACAAGCCGCTTCTAGGCCCCAACCCAGAAGATGGCTTCTGGCATGGAGAACAACATGATGGAAAGCAACCCGCAACCCCTATAGCTGGCCTAGGCAGCAATGATTCCAAAGGCCAAACATGTACATTTTGAATACAACAACTTTTACTTAAACTGTTATTTATTCAAGACAAAATAATAGAAACAAACCCAACAAATCATGAATTAACCTAACTTTTGTTTAGTGTTTTGGCCATTATCTCCAGCTTGTGAGAACCAGTTATCAGACGAACCTCGGCCTTTAATAAAAACATTCCCAACATTTCTTGAGACCACCTACTTTTTGCCCTTCGAGGGTGATCGCCATCTCTTGTGCACTTTCCCCCACCCCACCCCCCCAGCTCCTCCGTAATAGGGCCCAGTGGCTGCAGTAAGGCTGGTGGAAGGCTGCTGAATGTCAGATCCTGAGATTGCAGATGCCCTTGAAGGATGCCCTCGACCAGCTCTGGGCCTGGAGGCCCCGGCTGCAGACTGCACCAACTTTGCATGGGCGGCAACAGTCTGGGCTACAGGCGGTGGCAAGTGCAATGGGGAAGTGACAGTGGTGAGAGCAGGAATGCTGTCATCCTGAGAGGACAGCCCCTCCCTGCTCGACTGACACACTGGCACTCCCACGGGGCAGCACCTCCGCATCCGGAGCAATCTGCTGGAGCACAGATTGCTGGCCTGCTGCGGAGCCGTGAGAGCCCCGGGGCAATGTGGCCGAACCAGCGACGATGGCAGCAGTCAGTGCTTGCGTTGCCTCAATCTGAGACTGCATGAGAACAGCCTGAGATTGGATCGCAGCAGCCAGTGACTGAATTGCAGCACTAAGCAGTTGCGTTGCATCCGCCTGCGCTGCAGCGGAGTTCTCCACACACCTTGCCAGTCCATCAATGCTTTCGGGCACCCTTCCCTCTGCACCCATGAGCTGGGTGTTCATTTCCGCAATGAACCGCTCCTCCTCTGCGTCCAGTGCAGCAGGACTCGCTGGCCTACTCTCCCTCCGGGGAGAAGGCCCCCGAGCTTCCCTACCCCCATGGAGTTGCTGCAGCCCACTGGGTCCCGAAGCTTCACCCTTTTCAGACCCCCGCTCCCCTCCAGGGATGACGTGGTCCCAGTGTGGGCATGGGCTCCCTTGGGAGACGCTGGTGCTGAGGCTTCGGCTTCCTCTTTCTCCTCGCCTGCGGCATTACTCCCACTGGCTGGTTGAGGGCCTGTCTCCTCAACTGGTTGTTCACCATCTGAAAGCAGGGAGGTACAAGAGTGGCTTTAGCGTCGGGACAAGTTGGCAGTAAGGGAGCAAGGACTGGAGACATTTATTAAGTTGGATTTGAAAGTGTAAAAGGCTGGTGTTGTGAAGGACAAGTGGAATGAGAGGAGAGAAACCTCCCGAAGGAGGTCGACCCCTCTAGCGGCCACGGGACCGATCACCTGGCTTGTGACAATCCTGTGGACGCGCGCCTCCAGATCGCTGAGGGTTTGCAGCTGAGGCAGCCCTCCACCCGTCCATTGCTACTGCCGCCAATTAGTTTGGCTTGCAAGAAAAAGGATGGCGTCTGAGTAAATATGCAGCCATGTGCTTGCCTGATGTGTCTTCCATAGTTGAACAGCCCTTGAAACACACATGCACCTTGCATACATTGAGATGGCCATAGGTCTTGGATGAGTGTTGGGCATTGGGTTTTTACACCCTCTGGCCATAGTGAGGTTGAGATGGAGGGATGGAGAGGTATTAAAAAGCAGCCACTCACCCTGACCACCCGAGTGAGGCCGTTGAACTTTTTCCGACATTGTGTGTGGGTCCTGGGCACCATGCTCCTGGAGGAGATGTGCTGAGCCATCTCCCTCCACACTCTTCTATAGTCATGGGGCAATGGCCTCCTGCCACTCTGGGTAGAGTATTGATCTTCGGCACTCTACTGCGCCAACCAGAGCCACCAAGACCTGGTCGCTGAAGCGCTGAGCTTGTTCCCTGGCCCCCTCCATTGTTCTTTGCAACAGATTTGAGGTGGAGGTCTGTCCAGGTAGAGATTCAAGGCTGCAATGAGCCGGGTGTGGCTGGAGCGCAAGATTGACCTGCCCCTTTAAGAACTGGACGGCGTCAGTATGTCTGTGTTCCATCGCTAACTGACATCACCTGCGCTGCGCCCGCGCTCTGAGTTAGTGCCTCGCTCCTCGGCCTTTGCGCATTAAGACAGGTGTGTAGCGCCTGATTTAGCGCTCCAATCACCTCCAGGAGCGATAGAAGCCAAGTTTGTCGTTGGAGGTGATAATTTGCGGCAGGCGCTAAACTTTGGTGCCTGGTCGATAATTGCGCCCCAAATGGGGCAATACCGAATTTCTCCCCCCAAGTTTGCATTATTTTGGCTTTCATGGTATAAAAATGTACTTAATCTAAAATATTTGAAAGGGACTGCTGATATTTACATTTAGGGAGGATTAGATCACTGCTGCTTTGCACTATAAAAAATGTCAGCAAAGAAAGTGGACTATAGTATGACCATTAAAGCATGAGTTGGTAAACATCCTGTTTAAGATTTACCTACAGTTACATTTAAGCAAGGTTGTCTACCCTGTAGAATGTAAATTCTTGATTTGCCATAGCTGACTGGTATATTTGTGTATTTTTAGAATCAGCTCTCTCAAGCATTGAATGGATTGTCAGAGAAAGCAAAAGATGCCAAAGAATTCTTGGCACTGCTGAGGAATATGGTGCAGCAAGTCCAGGTATGAATTTTATGCTTTGAATTAATATTTGATTTGACTGCGACTAAATTCACTTTTTAATGTGGGTTACGTTTTTATCAATTCATTTAGTGTCCTCTTGAATTAATATATTTGATTTTTATGCAAAATCATTTCCATCAATCCTGTACCCTGTTTGGACCACTTCAGCAGATCACTCTTTCCCCTTTTAAAAAAATTTTTTCTCTGCATTCAGCCTATGTGCACATCAATGCAATTGCACTAAAACACATGGAAGGAATGAAACTATTTTTGAACTGTGTGCGTGCATTTAAAGGGCTACAATCTTTTACTGTATAAGGTTATTCTACAGTGCTTATAACAAGCTCTACTTTTGTGTTTCTTTCTTTCCCATTTGCTACTTGATGGTTTTTCTTTTCATTTCTATATTGTTTCACTTCTTCTGTTTCCTCCAAATCTTTCACTCTTTAGCCCCCTCCCACTTCATGATACTCATTCCTCTCCTATTTTACATGCAGCGATCCCAGCCTTGCCTGATGCTCACAAACTGGTGTATTCTCGCTACTTTGAGAGTGAAAGCAAAAAAGTAGAAAGTGAAACGGGTATTTACTGCAATAGATCAAAGCAGAGTGACAGGATCAGGAAGGCCTTTTTGTAGATTCCTGTATTTGGGTCAAAAAGTCTAACGTGCAGGAATCCCCAAAACAGTTGCTCCACTTTGGGTCACCTGGAGGCAAGAGTTTGCTAAAAATATTCAAAAGCATTCAGATCTGTCTGTGCACTAATTATCTGTTAAACTGGAAACAGTCCATTTTTACACAGACACAACACAAATAACAGTCACTTAACCATTTGCATTACTTTTGTGAAATATTTGTGATCAAGATCTCCACAAAATTGAGTAAATGTGGAACATGTTCCACATTTAAAGGTTTCTCAAAGGAAAACTAAATCCTTCTGGATTTGAATGTTCCTTCTTGCCACTTATGGGCTGCTGTATTGTGGCTTGTGCCCATTTGCAGATATAATTGGTTTTGGATTTCCAGAAAAAATTCTACCTTAAAGTAAACATTTAACACTGAAATATTTGACCTTATTATGATTCAGGATAATTTGGGGGCATATTCATTTGTAGATGAATGAAGGATGTCAGCTTTCACATTTCTGGTATGAATCCATATACCAGTTGGTCAATTGATGTTTTACTTTGTTTATGTTCAGCAGCTCTGTCTGTGGTTTGTTTTATTTTCTTCTTTTTGTATTCAGGAAAACAGTGTTGAATTTGAAGCTTGTCTTGTTGCCCAGTGTGATGCTCTCATTGAAGCATTGAACAGAAGGAGGGGGCAGTTGCTTTCACGGGTGACCAAAGAACATGAACATAAACTTAAGGTTGGTCCTGGCTCTTCAGTGTTCCAAACCTCCTATTCTGACAATATTGTCATATTAATACCAGTGTAGTATCAGAAAAAATTACTGTCAATGTGGATATCGTGTTGCATCAATGCCATTTGTTATGACCCATTTAATTTGTGACTTAAAATTTCTCTCTGCTACCGTCATCAGTGACAGACTTGTAAATTCCTATACTTCACTCTGCTACTATTACTTTTGTATGACGAAAAGCATATAATGGGATGTCTAGTTTGGCTCTCCATTCAATGACCTCCTCAGATGCCGAGTGGAGAAATGGGGTGCATCCCACAAAAGATCTTAGTGGGCTGGTTAATGTGATCTGTTCCATGTTCTGGGACTTACGGCCACAGTCGCACTTCGGGTCGTCTCTCATCTTCCACTTGTGGAGCAGGAGGCCGCATCGTCCATGCCCTGTGCAGATTTGGTGGAGCGCTGTTCACTGTCTTCAAGGGAGGTAGAAGCCAGGGACCTCTGCTGTTGGGTCAGTGATGAGGTTTTGTTTCTTTATGTTGCACGCAGCCCAAGATTCCATCCATCTGAATAGTGGGTTTTTACCAGCTGCATGAATATTGGCAGCTATTTCCCAGAATGGTTGGCGTGATTTTCAGCACTTCTGTGGTGGGTTTTTCAAGTCTTCGTGAATGGGAAGGCCAATGTCGCTCTTGCTTTTCCATCTCACGGAAGGTGGCGTTGCGGCGAATGGCAGGCGGGGCAATGTGGGACAGCACCAGGAGCCACTCCATTGCACTTCCATGACCTTTGTGTGGCGGCTGCAGGACCATGAAGCAAAGCATTATTCTGCAGCAGAGTAGACTAGGGCCACTATCGCGGTGCAAAATGTTCTGATTGTGCTCCCCCATGACGTTCCTGCGAGTTTACGGACCAGGTTCATCCTGGTTTTTACTTTTGGCCAGTGTTGGTGAGATGAGGCCGATAGGTGAGAGTCCTGTCCAAGGTGACTCTCAGGTATTTTGGGTGGGGTTCGTGGGTAAGCCACCCTCCCCAGAAGGAAACATTGAGTTCTTTCCCGGTGGCATTGTTCAGATGGAATGCCGACACAACTGTCTCTGGATTGGGGTGGAGGCGCCAGGTCCGGAAGTAGCATTCTAGTAGGTCCAGGTCGCTTGTGAGCATTCTACTTGCTTCCTATAATGTTTATGCTTGCATCACTCTGCTGTTGTTGTGTAGCTCAAAATGCTTTCTTCAGATACAACTAAAGTTTGGAAAGACAATGGGTCGCATATTCAGATGCCTACGGGTGTGCATGCGTTGTGTACACACCCGTAGAGACATCAGAAATGCTAGTTTCAGGCATGTGCTGAAAACAGGTATTTCAGACGCCTGCCCTGGAGAAGGGCCTCCGCGGGGGGAGAGTGCCTCTTTCTGGAGAACCGCCACCTGCAGAAAACCCTTAGAAATCTTACGCCTGGTAAAAGCAGGCATAAAACCTGCTTTTACCAGCATAAGAGTTGAAAAAAAGTAAAAAAAAAAAAATTAAAAAAAATTCACTCATTTACCATTTCAAAATACTTTTTAAAAAAAGGTAAGTTTATTTTTAGCCCCGTAAAAAAACTAACTTTTTTCAAAAAATTAAATTTTTGTTTAAAATATTTATTTATTGTAATTTCAACTCATTTTAAAAATGTGATGGTTTTTTAAATTTATTTAATGTTTTAGTGTTTTTGGGGTGATCTCCATTCTTACACTTGACAGATACACCTGTCAAATATATGAAAGGAGATTCCCTTCTCCTATTGGCTCCCCATGGCCCACGTGATCCCATGGACGCTTGCGAACTGCATGTGCCTCTGGGATACTGTAGTGTATGTGCTTTAAGTCAGAACTACTTTTTACAGCTCCTGTATACTGTAGTACCGGCAGTGACCACACCGGTATATAAGATGTGCGCATGCCTCTGTACCCCAGTCTAGAGATTGCCCTCCTCCAGTAAAGACCTGTTATTTGTTTATGTACAGCATCCGTGCAATTATTTATCCACTGAACCACGGATCTAACAGTGGCGACGAGTGTTGATGCGAATCTACCTGCAACATTAAAAAAAAAAATATATATATATACTCGAGTCCAGGAACACTGGCGTCGACCGCGAGCAACCGCCCAGCAGTCAGGCAGAGATCCAACTTCGCTGGGGAGGCTGTGGAGAGCCGGGCTTGGTTCCCCAGCCAACGAGCAGTAAGAGACCGACGACGGGTCCAGAGCAGACCCTTCCCGAGCAGCGGCAGCTGGAGCCGACCGACGGCAGAGAGAGCGAGCCAGGCAGCGTCGACGGGGTAAGAAAGAGGGTGAAGAGAGCAGGGCGCAGCCGGGGGTTGATCACCGAGCGGCGTCGAGGAACAATACTGCAAACCGGAGAGAGGGTAAGAAACAGCCGGGTTCTAGACTGAGCGGTGTCGACAAATATCAAGAGAAGAACGCGCTGAGCACAGCCAGGGATCACGGGCTGATCAAGGTCCGTGGGGCGAAGCAAGGGGAGACGCCATTGAGCCGCGGAGAAGCAGGGAGAGCGCGGGAGGCGTCGTTGAGCCACGGAGAAGGAAGAGCGCGGGATACGCCATTTTGCGAAGCCGCAGCGGAGAAGACAGGCGAGCGCGGGAAGGAAGGAAAGCGCGGGAGATGCCATTTTGTGCCAGCGGAGAAGAAGGGGAGGCGCCATTGGTGATAATTAACGCACAACCAAGGATGCCGAAGAGTGGCAGTATCTCTACGTTCGACAATGAAGTCGAACATTGGGCGATATATGTGGAACGTATTGAGGTGTACTGCAGGGCAAATGAAGTGCCAGATGCTAATAAAGCACTGGTTCTGTTAAATTCCGTGGGTGCAAAAACTTATGGGCTACTGCGAAATCTAAACCCCAGAGAAGCCGGTAAACAAGAATTTTGAAAGCATAGTAGAAATCCTACAGGGCCACTTAAACCCCACACCGCTGCTGATAGCAGAACGATTTAAGTTCCATAAAAGGAACCAACATAAAGACGAAAGCAATGCGGAGTACCTAACGGAACTGCGCAAGCTATCGAAATACTGCCAGTTTGGAGCGGGACTAGCAGACACGTTAAGGGACAAGTTTGTGTGTGGGCTACAAAGTGAAGGAACCCAGAAACGGCTTCTAGCAGAAAAGGACCTTACGCTGGACAAAGCTTTCAGTATGGCAGTATCACACGAAGCAGCCGCAAGGGGCGCTGCAGAGATACAATGGAGACCGCAAGAATATGGCACCAACGAAATGACCTATGGAACAGGGAAGTGCTATCGCTGCGGCAGAACAACACATGACCAGAAAGATTATTGGTTCAAGGACCAAGTGTGCAGACAGTGTGGGAAAGCAGGACACATAGCAAGAGTCTGCAGGTCTGGGAAGAAAACCAACAGTAAGAAATCTCCACGGGAGAAGTACAAAAAGGTACACCAGGTGATGGACAGTGGTTCAGACGAACAGAAAAGTGACAGACTCCGGAAGCAAGGAGCTGGGTTGTCTGAAACTACATAATGTAACCGAAATGGAGGATCACCAGACTATCTGGGTTACACTCAAGATAGACGGAGTCCAAGTGGAAATGGAATTGGACACAGGGTCAGCTCTAACAGTCATAAATCAAAGAGACTACAAGCGGCTATTTTCACACATACCCTTGAAAGCTACAGAGATTGTCTTGAAGACGTATACGGGGCAAAAAGTCTACCCCAAAGGAAAAATAAGGGTGAAAGTGACATATAAAGGTCAGGAAATACCCAAAATGGATATATATGTATTGCCAAATGGAGGACCACCACTGCTAGGACGTGAGTGGATCCGGAAGATACATTTAGATTGGCATTCCATACAGGCACTGAAGGTGGAGGCCAAAAAGGATGAGGACGTCACACCTGGACGACTGTCAAAAATGCTAACTGACGCAAAAGAAGTGTTCCAGGAGGGACTAGGAACACTAAAAGGAATAACAGCAACAATTAAAATAGAGGAAAATGCAAGCCCAAAGTTTCTGAAGGCCAGACCAATGCCTTATGCGATCAGAGCAGCGGTTGAAGCAGAACTGGAAGGGTTGGAACGTTCGGGAGTACTGTCCAAAGTGGACTGGAGCGAGTGGGCTACACCCATCGTTCCTGTAATGAAGAGGTCGTTGAGTAATACACCTGGGGAACCAAAGAAGGTCCGCATCTGTGGGGATTTTAAGGTGACCGTGAACCCAGTCCTTCACACGGTGCAATATCCGCTTCCACGAATTGAGGATATTTTCGCCTTGCTATCTGGTGGTAAACGCGTCACCAAAATTGATCTAGCCCAGGCGTACTTGTAAATGGAGGTAGAAGACGCTTTGAAACATTACCTTACGATCAACACCCATAAAGGTCTCTATCAATACAACCGGCTGGTGTCTGGCGTAGCCTCGGCTCCGGCTATCTGGCAAAGGGCGATGGATCAGGTCCTGCAAGGGATTCCAGGGACCCAGTGTTATTTGGACGACATCTTGGTCACGGGCGAAAATGACGGTGATCACCTCGCTAACTTGGAGAAGGTGCTCGCCAGATTAAAGGAATATGGGCTAATCGCCACAAGTGCGAGTTTTTACAGAAACAGATCTCTTATTGCGGCCACGTCATCGATGAAGAGGGGTTACATAAGTCCCCTGGCAAGATTGAGGCAGTAGTCAAGGCTCCAGCACCGGAAAATGTGTCACAACTGAGGTCGTTCCTCGGGCTGGTAAACTATTGCCACAAGTTCTTACCAAATTTGTCTACGGTATTACACCCACTGAACACCCTACTGCAAACAGGGGTACCATGGAAGTGGGATGACGAACGTAGACGAGCTTTCCAGAAGTGTAAAGAATTGATCACATCAAAAGAGGTGTTGGCCCATTTCAACCCAGCACTACCAATTCGTTTGGCATGTGATGCATCACCCTACGGCATTGGAGCGGTGCTGTCGCACAAATTCCCAGACTGGTTGGAGAGGCCAGTGGCCTTTGCGTCTCGGTCACTAACCTCAGCCGAGCGCAACTACGCCCAGATTGACAGGGAGGCCCTCAGCCTAGTATGGGGAGTAAAAAAGTTCAACCACTATCTGCATGGACAGAAGTTCACCTTGCTGACTGACCACCAACCACTTGTCTCCATCTTTAATCCTAAGAAGGGCGTGCCAGTAATGACTGCACAGCGGTTACAAAGATGGTCCCTGTTTCTCGGGGCGAATCAATATGAAATAGGATACAAAGGCACGAGACAGCATGGGAACGCTGATGGGCTATCGCGCCTGCCACTGCCTACTGTGGAGGAAGCACCAGCAGTGGACCCTATCGAGATATTTTATTCGTCGATAATTGAACGATTGCCAGTAACAAACGCGGCTATAGAGGAGGAGACCCGCAATGATCCGACGCTGTCACTGGTATATGAATTGATGGTGAGGGGATGGCCAACACATGGCGACTCCCTGTTGCCAGCATTCTCATCCAGAAGAGAACAGCTGTCAGTATGCCAGGGGACAGTGATGTGTGGATCCAGAGTGGTGATTCCACCCAAGTTAAGGGAGAGTGTGCTAAATGAGCTACATGAAGGTCATCTGGGGGGGGAGTGAAAATGAAAAGCCTAGCTAGGGCTTGTGTGGTGGCTGGGAATTGATCAAATCGAAGACCTAACTAAGAGCTGCTTAGGATGCCAGAAGGTCCAAAATGCACCACCACATGCCCCTCTACACCCATGGGAGTGGCCCTCCTCTCCATGGCAACGGGTGCACATTGATTTTGCTGGTCCATTCATGGACTCAATGTTCTTAATAGCAGTGGATGCTCATTCAAAGTGGCCTGAGGTGATAAAGATGTCTTCAACCACTACAGCGAAAACGATTGCAGTCCTACGGACCATATTTGCCAGAAACTGGTTGCCAGAGCAGATCTGCTCTGATAATGGACCACAGTTCATGTCCGACGAGTTCCAAAAATTCATGAAAAGGAATGGGGTAAGGCATTACACATCCGCCCCGTATCATCCAGCCACCAATGGATTGGCTGAGAGGTTCGTACAAACCTTTAAGAAGGTGATAAAGGCCATGTGCGACGAGGAAATTCCACTACAGCATAAGATGGACGATTTCTTAGCCTACCGAAACTCGACACATGCAGTTACCAACCAGACCCCGGCCATGATGTTCTTTAACCGAAGGTTGAGATCTCGTCTGGACTTGCTCAGACCAAATGTGTGAAGAAATGTTGAGGACAAACAATTCCAGCACATCAACGAGAAGCCGACAAGGAGCTTCAATGTAGGGCAACCAGTCTTGGCCCAGGACTATCGAACAGAGACGTGGCAACCCGGAACGATATGTACAAGGCAGGGGCCATTAATGTACACAGTGGATGTAGGGGAGAACATTGTGAGGAGACGCCACGTCGATCAGATCTTAGCATCACAGGAATGCGTCAACCCCATGTCTCGAGTACCTGGGGATGAACCCGACATACCGGTAGCATCTACTTCAGACCCAGCAGCAGTGGAACCCGATGAACTACCCGATGAAAAGGGGTCAGAATAGCCTCTGCACCAAGAACAAGAACCTCCAGAAAGGCGCTATCCCGAAAGGGTCAGGAAGCCGCCCCAAAGACTGAATCTATAAATGGACTTTTGTTATTGAATGTACATGTAAAAATGTAATTATTATTTGAATATTAAGGGGGTATTATTAATCTAAAAATGGAGGAATTGTAGTGTATGTGCTTTAAGTCAGAACTACTTTTTACAGCTCCTGTATACTGTAGTACCGGCAGTGACCACACCGGTATATAAGCTGTGCGCATGCCTCTGTACCCCAGTCTAGAGATTACCCTCCTCCAGTAAAGACCTGTTATTTGTTTATGTACAGCATCCGTGTAATTATTTATCCACTGAACCACAGATCTAACAGATACGTGGGCCCTGCACATTTTGAGTTTGGAGAGGCCCAGGAACAGAAGTATACATACCTCTGGAGCCCTCGGGTAAGTTCGTAGATTTTTTCCAGATCGGAGGCCTTCGCACGCAGGAAGCCTCCAATCGGAAAATACGGGCCAATGTCCCAGATTTTGTGGTCACTGGTGAACGAATGGTGCTAACTGTTCCTTACAGTTGCACTTGCCCATAGACTTTCTGTGGACTTTTGGAAAGTGACTTGTGGTAATTCGAGAGCCAAAACAGTGCCATGTTCACTACAGGGGATCTGGGACCTGTGTGAACCGGGCAAGCAACAGTGTATCTCAATCAATTAGATTGAAGAATCCTTACTGAGACATGTAGTCTAAAGCAGGAAGTGTAGGGATGTTAAGAAAGGAAAAAGCAAGATGGGATTACGAGAGAGATAAGAAAAAGTAAAAAAATTAAATTTCCAACAATTAAAAAGTGTTGTCTCATTCCTTCAGATTTTAAAGTTAATTTTCAGTGGCAGAAAGGTTGTTTGGCAGTAATTAAGACTTATCACGCCATTAAAAATTCACTTACACTGGAATGGACTAGCCCTAACTTTTTCTGTCGTGTTTAGTGTGAATCTATCACGCAAGTACTACAAATTTATGCCCTTCCATGTATTTGAATGTCTAGTCTCTCTGCGAGGTACTGTTATAGCAAAGCTTCTGGAGGAGCAGGGCAACTTGGACATCAACTTCCTAATTTCCACGTTTAACTGCGCATGCATGGACGGTAGAAGTTGCTGTCCTATTTACTCTAACGGTGAGCGCTGATAACTTCCCCGTTATTTCTACTGCAAAATACAAGCCATTATCTATAATTGCTGTGGTGGGCAATTTCCATTCCACTTGAATCTAATTTGAAAATTTCCTATGACCATGCTATGCTAGACTGAGATTCTGGTAGCAATACTACATACACTGATGTATTGCAATTACTAATGTGGTTAATAAAGTGTCGAAACACACTAATTGGAACATTTGCTTACTTAATCATGTTTGTATGTTTGAAATAGTGACTGATACATACACTCATGCTAAATCTGATCTAACAAATGCTGGGGTTAAGATTTTGCTTCTGTATTATAATTAGTTGCAGCCTGGGAGCTGTAATCATTGTTGCACTCAGAATTCGCATGCTGCCAAAGAAATAAAATGAGAAATATTTATCACTACTTATTGTCTAGCTGAGATAAACAGATTCTTGAAAATGTCTGATCTCTGCATAATGCATTTTTCTATAATTTTGTTAATCTGAGCAGAATTTTTATCTCTTGCTTTGACTTAACAGCTGATGTTGCTACAGAAATACGTAGGAAGAGTTTTATTTTTCCAAATTTTTTTAAAAATTGCGTGGCTCAATTTTTTTAAAACCTGGGTTTCCATTCATGGAAGAGTCTCTTGAAATCTGCTGCTTATAGTTTTAGGCACATGGCTGAAAGATTGATTTTTTTTTTGTGTGGCTATTTTAGCACCGGTGTAAAGGTACTTTTTCGTTTACTCTACAGGCCAGTCAGTTTAACCTTTGGTAGTGGGGAAGCTTTTGGAAACATTTTAGAAGGCTTCAAGGGGATATAGACAGGCTAAGTGAGTGGGCAAGAACATGGCAAATAGAATATAATGTGGAGAAATGTGAATTTATCCACTTTGGTAGGAAAAATAGAAAAGCAGAGTATATTTTAAATGGCGAGAGATTGGGTAATGTTGGTGTCCTTGTACACAAATTGCTGAAAGTTAACATGCAGGCACAGCAAGCAATTAGGAAAGCAAATGGCATGTTGGCCTTCTTACAAGACAAGAGGATTTGAGTATAAGAGTAAAGACATCTTACTGTAATTATATAGGGCCCTGGTGAGACCACATTTGGAGTAGTGTGTACAGTTTTGGTCTCCTTGCCTAAGGAAGGATATACTAGTCATAGAGGGAGTGTAATGAAGGTTTACCCGACTGGTTTCTGGGATGGGGGATTGTCCTGAGGACAGATTGAGTAGACTAGACCGATATTCTCTGGAGTTTAGAAGAATGAGAGGTGATCTCGTTAAAACTAAAAACTTCTTACAGGGCTTGACAGGGTCGATGCAGGAAGGATGTTTCCCCTGGCTGCAGAGTCTAGAACCAGGGGTCATAGTCTCAGAATAAGGGGTTGGCCAATTAGGACTGATGAGAAATTTCTTCACTCAGAGGGTGGTGAACCTTTGGAATTCTCTACCCCAGAGGGCTGCGGAGGCTCAGTCATTGAGTCTCTTCAAGACAGAGATCGATAGATTTTTGAATATTAAGGGAATCGAGGGATATGGGGATACCTGTAGTTGAGGAAAGTGGAGATGAGGATGAAGATCAGCCATGATCTTATTGAATGGCGGAGCAGGCTCGAAGGGCCAAATTGCCTACTCCTGCTCCTATTTCTTATGTTATTTTCCTGCTTTCCCCAGTATAGTTAATCCAAAGGACACAGTCTGGCATAGATTGGAGTTCAAGGTCTCCTTTGACTCAGTTAAAGAATACTTGAGAAAAGTGAAGCCTGATCCTAGCACCTTGGCCAAGAGGTGCTGCAAATGGCCATAGAATAACCACCCACTCCATGGCAGTCTGCAGTTCAGTCATGCAGCACTACATAGATGTGAGTTGTGAACTCGTCCATAGCTGCCCGCAAACTGTATAGGTTGTGTGGCACAAACTCGAATGATTCCATGAAGTGCACATTTTATATTACCAAAGAACCTTCGTCGGCAGGCCCTGTGAGATCTGAATTCCTGCGCACAGCAGCTGAAGGTGCTTAAATCTAAGTTGCTGTCGAACCCTGGTACATTGAGTCAAATCTCCTTATTACAAAACTATGGTGTTTGACGATCTTATAAAAAAATTATGTTTATCTTCTCTCATTGAGGGCTGAGTTTCTCTGCTGACTTACGGAGCTTCTGTTCAGAGCAGGGAAAAAGTTTATTCGAGTGAAGTGTTTGTACTAAGAACATTCCATTGGCTCAGGTTACCTTTTTCACTTGTAATGCTGTTCAATGCAGTGTAGAGTTATTTATGTAATCATAGAATCATTGGTTACAGCACAGAAGGAGGCCATTCGGCCGGTCAAGCCCGTGCCGGCTCTCCCAAGAGTTGAAAGAGGGTAGCTGCACCTTTTTGTTTAACTCTAATGGTGATGACAAAAGGCTCAGATAGCACTTGGTATACTGAGCATTCCTTCATGGAGCTGACACACAATACAGACAAATCTCTGGGCACCCAAACTTGGACAGCAGTTTCCACGATGGTCACATGCTTCTGCGAGGACTGAGTTGACATTTTTTAAGTAGATGACTGAGGAGCATAACTGAATTTCCTGCCTATTATGTGAAATTCTGTGATTTGTTAGCGCAGGTAATTCTCTCCTTATAAATGCTAATAGTTGTTGCATCCTTTGGGTCTTGTTGAGGCAGTGTGAGCTGTCAGATTGATTTTCATTGTTCAGTGAGTGCCTTGCAGCCACACTTTCAAATATCTCCACTGCTTTCCTGTACCCAGTTCTACACAGACTCTTACTGCCTTTCTGGCTTTATTAATGTAAGTAATTGTAGAGAACCTATCCATATTATGCTGTGGCTGCTTTAAAACTATGGAGGACTTCAACCACAATGGCTGGTCCATACAACAGTTCCTCATGCTCATCACTTCTGCATGACCTCAGCCTTGTCACTGGCAAGAATGACACTATTTGCACTGTTTGGAGGTGCAGTACCTGTATACTTAAACCCATATGCCTCAGAAAATCATCATAGAAGTACTGTCTGTCATTTTGGTTTGGACAAGCTTGAATTTCAAAAGCTTTTCATTTTTGTCCCGCTAATGATTTTTCATTTATTGCAACTTTGCTTTGACAGAGCGCAACAGCGTTAGAATCTAAGTAGGCTGTTTGCCTTGTTTCTCTTCAACCAATGTTCTGATTGAGTGACCATTCTCATCAAACCAATCCTAGTGCTGGTGGTTGACGAAGCCAAATTTGTACAATGCTTTGTATACAATGGAGGCAATTCTGTGATGATGGCACAGCACAGCTCCTATGTGTTGTTTGGGCTGTGACAATCTGATTGGCAACAGCAGCTTGGCACAAAATCTTTGTCACATTCTGCTTCACACATAGCTCTGTTGATTCTTATACCCTGCAGGTCATTTTCTGTTTTATGACTACAATGTAAAGGTTGACTTAGGTGCAGTTAGCTGGCCTGGTTAAGAAAATGGCAATGTCTTAAAGCATCTTTGAGCCCCTTCCCAGTGAGCAGTGTGAGCACTATGGCCTCTTACTCATCCAAGAATGGTGTGGAGATGCCGGAGTTGGACTCATCCAAGAATGTTAGCAGACAATAGTGTAGTCTGAAAAATACAACCCCCAACTAGCCAGGTTCTGGGTCCCATTGCAGTAGCACTAGCTTCTAGTGTCACCAAGGCTGCTGCTTCATTACTCTCCATCATTGCAGTGCTTCAATCAGCTTGTCGCCTCCAAGAAAAACGCTTCATAAAAATGGTTGCAAGTGATTTGTGCCAGATCATTTTCATACTTCTGGTCCCTCAGCTTGATCCAATAGTAAGGCAAGTCCATATGGTTAACACAATTTGTAATGCTGTCCATGAATGTTAATAGAAACTGCACTGCATACTGCTATTGCTAGTATCTGCCAGCTACAAGTTAAAGCTCCCCATGCAAAATGGTCAGATTGTACTTGGGCAGTGACCAGCCTCTCCCCAAGTGTGACTGCTTTTGTTTGGCTCTACCTGTGATTTCCTGGCATCAGTGACCATATTAGGAGAAAAGCAATTATCTGTACTATTCAAGTCATGGAACAAACAAATCTAGTTTGCAGTCGAGAAGGAAACTGAATACGGTACTTAGCGTTGGTGTATATAAATCTGCATTTACGCAAGAAGCATCTGATCCAGTAATCCAATAAGAGGCGTTTTATTTATAAAATGTGAACATCCAGATTGTAACACAATTCAGTTGAACACCACTGATGTATAGTAATTCCTATCTCCATATATTCCACACAGTGAAATGCTGTCCATATCTGACCTGGTTTTCCAAATGACAAGCTTTGATTTACAAAGTCAAAGGTAATTGATTTCCCCCCTTTTTTATTTCCACAGATTGATTGCCCCCTCCCCCCACAGGGTAATTCTAATAGTGCGTGTGTGGTATGTTATCTTTACTACAAGTGGTATTCAGAGAGCCACATAAATAAAAATCTGCAGACCAGTCACACATCATGTGTTTGAGAGAACCTGACCTACTTTGTGTGACGTGTTTATTAACGGGAAAAAAATCTAAGTGGAATGTTGAAATGTGTGCTTTCATCAAGGGAATGGCTTTTTTCCAATTTGGGAACTGGTCCAGAATTGTCATGCTTGGAAAATTGCAAAGCTCGCTCTGCTACTTTTATTCCTTTTCAAGAATTCAATACAAATAACAATTATGTAAGCCACAATGGGAATTTATTGCAGGTTTATACTAAATGCATTTTTGATGAACACTATGTACAGTACATTTTTTATAATTCAGTGCTATATTGAACATTTGAATCAAGAAAAATCTGTTCATATACAAGGTAAATAAAAATTCAAACGTGTTTTGGATGTAATATCTTGGAAAACCAGACTTTTTCAACAGTACAAATTCATTATCGACCTTAACAGTTGAATTGGCATCTGGTTTCTTTAATAACTTACAGAAAATTGTCACTAATGAAGCAACAGTGTACTTTTGTGATTTTGCATTTTGAAGCACAGACTATTTAGAAATTCTTCTGCAGCCCCATTAGACTTGGGTATGAAAAACTGATGACTTCAGTGAAGTAGTGGAGGGCAACTATTTCCGGTGCAGCTGAAATGCTGCCTCTAGAGGAGCAGGGGAAGGATGAATAAAATGTCTTCTGATCCAATTTGTAAAAACATATTCCAAATGAAGGCCAGGTTTTCAAAGCTTTTATGTTGAATGGGCAATCTGCTCTTGATCCCTTTCTGTTTTATGGTAGAATCCCACTAAACATAGAAAATGCAGGTCAGGTAGCATCTGTGGAGAGAGAGAGAGAGAGAAGAGAAACTTTGGGTTAATGCAATAAAAACAGAAAATGCTGGAAATACTCAGCCGGTCAGGCAGCATCTGTAGCGAGAGAAACAGAGTTAACGTTTCAGGTCAATGACCATTCGTCAGAACTGGAAAAAGTTGGAGATGTAACCGGTTTTTAAGCAAGTGTAGGGGCAGGGAGAGGTGGGGAGGGGACAAGGGTGGCGCTGTTCTTTGGTGAACCGACCTCTACCTAGCGGAGGCTGAACGCCAACTCTCCGACACCACATCCTTCCTCCCCCTGGACCATGACCCCACTACCGAACATCAAGCCACTTTCTCCCCCCCCCGCCACCCTGCCCCTAAACTTGTTTAAAAACCTATTACATCTTCAACTTTTTGCAGTTCTGACAAAGGCTCATCGACCTGAAACGTTAACTCTGTTTGTGTCTCTTCAGGTGCTGCCTGACCTGAGCATTTCTAGCATTTTCTGTTTTTATTTCAGATTTCCAGCATCCACAGTATTTTGCTATTGGGTTAATGCATCTTTGCTCTAATTATCTATATCTCCAGTATCTGCCAGAATATTCACAGAACCCAGCATTATGTAAGACATTTCCACATTGTACAGTCCATGAAGAGCAAATTCCTCACATCTGAAATAAATCAATCTCTCAGCCCGAGAGAGATTTAATTAAATTTTTGTTCTCTGCTAGTATACTGGATCCACTAGCACGCACTTCTCTCTTGTCCCCTCCGCCGCCTTACTACCTTTCATTGCTCGCCTCTTGGGTACTTTGCATCCGCCCCAACCCATCACTACTCCTTCCAGTGTCCCGAGGCTTGAAACCTCCTCTCTGCCCCCAGCCCCCCCTTTGGATAAGTCAACAGCCACATTCTGTGCCTCTCTCAGCATTGTCCAGAGGTGCCATTGAGGCACCCCTGGCTATTTCTTTACAAACAGCAACCTCTATTGCCCCAGTGTGGAACCCCCCACCACGCACTGCTGGGCTAAATCTTGCCAAACTCCTTCCTGTCCCCTCACTCCTCCACCAATATCTCCTTGAACTCTGCCAGCAGATCAGCAATCACCAGCCCTTTCCATGCTCCTCCAGAATGCCCATTTGCTTGCAAGAAGATCCTTGCAATCCACAATGTTATTGTGGACGATTGCACTGACATCATAGTTTTGACTGAAACTTGGTTTGTGAGTGGCGACACCTTACCCTTTGCTATACTTGGCACCACTTGCTCCATCCAAACCACGGTGGTGAGGATGTGGCCTCATTACTAAATTGCGCTCTCCTCACTCTTCTGACGCCTTCTCCTTGAGCATCTCTCCTTTCAAATGAATATTCAGGCTAAAAGTTCAGGTGGCTGAAATTTGTCATTGCTATATTTTTCCTTTTGTACTGTTACTTATGATTTGTATGGTCTGCAATTTTCTGAAAAGGCATAACTGGCAAGATATGCCAAAATTTCCTGAGAATTTCATCAGCACAAACTATCGGGGCCTGAGGAACGTGCCAAACATGTGCGATATCCCTTAAAGTCCCTGTTTATGCATGAAAAATTTGAAGCCATCATTTACGCATTTTAGGCACACTAGCAGGGAAATTTGCCAGCTAAACAGCCTCCTATACCTCCAATATGGCAGGCAGGATGCATATGTTCATTACGAGCTGCAAGTGTGCCACCCACAATATTGGTATAGGCAAAAATTTGGTGTCCAGGGCCAATTCCCGTTTGAAGCCTCCTGAGGCAGCCAACATCAGATTCAAGACAGCTAGGTCTACATGGCAGCCCTTAACTTATAGGCCGCAACCAGCGCATTACCCTCCCAGCAACTGCTGCTCTCCCGTCTGTGACCCCTTTAACCATTTACCTGGGGGTCGCTTCGGCATTGTGAGCTGCCTGGGGATGCCTAAAATGGGTGCGCTCTAATTTCTATGCCAGAATGTTTATGAAGTCATAAGTTTTACAGTTTTTAATGTAAAACTTATGATGCAATAAAGATGCATTGAGATAGAAAATACATTTATTTCAGTAATTTAAAAAAAAAAAAAAAAATCGGCAAAAAGCACCGAAAATGTGACATTGGGTCCTGATTGCACCTAAACATTTCGGGTGCAAATTTACAGCCCATTCAGAACAGGCAACCCAGGAAATTCACATGAGCTGCACTTTTGCATGGCGGCAGAGCTATATTGAGGAGCAGCTGAAGGTGTTGAAGGAATCGTGGAATCGGCGTAGAAGATTGGAGAAATTCGGGCATAGTGTAAAAATAGGCCTCAGTGACACCCCTGAATTTCCTCTATCTTTTGCACTAAGAATCAACATTACGCTGTACTTGCGCTGTTGTTTAAGCACAGTTTAATTAAAACATTTTTAAATTAGTGTAACGTGGACTTGGGCAGCCCACGTATGCAGAAAATCTCCTGATCAAACTGAGAGGCCTAGGCCTATCTATAATCTGAGTTGAACATCCATTTATTTCACATTGTGCTTTTCTGTCCAATGATTTTTCTATGTAGTTTTCTTTGGTAACCTACAATCATGTACTAAAACAGAGTGACAAAATAGTTTCTAAAAACATGTAAGGTACTGAATTAAATTTTGTTCAGTATGGATTTAATTAGTTGAACCAAAACTAGTTGAAAATGTCACTTTACAAAAGCAATTTTCCTTTTTTCCAAAATCCGCTAGTTTATTTTGCAACCAGTTGATAGTGTATATTTTGAATATCATCTGGCCAAAGGATAACATTTGGAAAAATAATGTCATTAGAATTTAATTTGCCGTTAGAATTTAAATGACAAAATTAAGATTTTGGACAGTTAACAAAACAGATGGCTTGTTTTGTTAGTTTTAAATCCATTTTAACTTGATTCAACTACATTGTAGTAAGACTCTATAAAGATTTACAAGCTTGTGCTCGCACTCAGTTGCTGTAAATACTGGTACCAAAAGTAACGTCACAGTTTACAGCAGCCACACTGCAATCCATATACAGACCTTTTAATGGTAGCTTTAAATTTGTGATGCACTGTTCTGTCTTGGAGATTTTACTAGTTACTGTAACTGCATTCTTTGAGGCTGTAGCAGTCCAGGTTGTTATTTTCATTTAAACAATACTTGGGTGCTTTTGCAGCAGTGTGAAGCACTTTCAGGTGCATATCTAAGTAAAAATAGCAGTACAAGTATGAGCACAACAATGCAAGAAATAGAAAACTAGGTCATTCAGCACCAGACAGCTCCCAAGAGGAGGCATGGAGTCGGCGGCTAAGGAACTGAGTTTGTGGTGAGCACTGAAAACAATGGCTTCAGTCTTCCCAATATTTAGTTGGAGGAAATTTCTGCTCATTCAGTACTGGATGTCTGATTAGCAGTGTGACAGATTAGACACGGTGGAGGGGTCGAGAGAGATGGTGGTGAGGTAGAGCTGGGTGTCATCAGCGTACAGGTGGAACCTGATGTGTTTTCGGACGATGTCACAGAGGGTCAGCATGTAGATGAGATGTAGGAGGGGGCCAAGGATAGATCCTTGGACACCAGAGCTAATGGTGCAAGAGTGGGAAGAGAAGCCATTCTCTGGCTATGACTGGATAGATAAGAATGGAACAAGGCGAGTGCAGTCCCACCCAGCTGGATGACGGAGGAGAGGATGACTCCAGCCTAGAGTAATATGACATTTTAAAAGACTCTAGGTGGCCCTTTGGACCGCCTACACACTTCAGTTAGCTTATTTTTCATTCTTTTTAATGTTGACAGAAGCAATGCTCCTGTTCATAACTTTAAAAATAAGCCACCTGGTTAGTGAAACACTGCATTGAAGAACACAGCTACTTTTTTTGCTAAGCTCCGCATGAGTTGTAGTTGGCAGTGCAACTTGGGTCTGCCAACCAAGAATCACAATTTACAGTTACCAGTCTGAGTATATAACTGCACCATTAATTCGAGGTAAGTAATTTTCAGTGTTGTGCAAAGAACTCCAGTAAGTGGTTTTTGGATGCAATGGTGTTTTGTGACCCAGAAAAAATTATGGTTGTACACAATGCATATTTTAGTCCATCTATATAAAAAAAAAAAAATACATCTAGCACACATTGTCAAAATTGGAGGTCATAAGTGCTTATGTGCAAATTTCTCATACTTCCACCAGATTTGCTCAAATTTCAGATTCCGACTCAGTGCTCCCAAGGAAAAAAAACATCAAGCCAGTTAAATCACTGAGGGAAAAAAGTTCAATCCTTTTGGCCACAACAAATCAAAACTTCCAACTGTGAAGTGATGGAAATCTAATGAAAATGCAAAAACTGAAGTAGTCAAAGCACTGAAATATTTTCCCAGATATTTTGATAATTTTTTCCATAGTAACTGAAATTTCTAAAGATTTCTTTTTTAAACACATCTTATTTCATAACCTCATTAAACTTAGTTATAACATTTTTGTGTGCCTTTGACTACCTTTGCTAATATCTTTACTCTGATGCATTAGGCTCTCTCAAACTTGGGGTTAGAGTTGATATTCTTTATTCTTCCCAGAATACTCACTTTGTCAGCTCACGGGTTTACCAACTGCACTTCGCAGATTGCTGTACACTGCTAATAATGTGTGGTGTGGAGAATCTCCCACCATGCAGCACTGATTCTCAAAGACAATACAGTATCTGGAAATGTGTCTTTTCTCAGGCTACAGTACTATTTATCAGTTTATTGCATCTGATTTCAAAATAAGCAGAGGCATAAACTTTAGAACTGACCATATCACGGGTAAATAATTTTCAATTGCTTATTTTATTTATTTCAATGGGAATTTGGCTCAGAGGGGTTGATCAGAGCACATGTGCTTTATTTAGTTTATACTGAATTCAAAAATTATTATTTACGTGATTTTTTTTCCTCCGTGCAAACTTCAAAGCATGTCTTTCCTCTTGATATTCCTGAATTTGTTTTCCAAATCATTTGAAAATGAAATGGAAGAGGAATTTTAGAGTTTTTCATGAAGACTATTATCCAATGACTTTTTTTTGAGACAGACTGATTAGTTGAAGCACTTGTGATTTATTTTGTTAATGAATTTGCAAAAACAAATTGTTCAGATTTATTATTTATCCAACTGCAGGGAGCAAATGAAACCCTATTTATTTTCCAGGAACCAAATGCTTGTTTAATTATCTTTGGGCAGAGGTTCTATAAACTTCTGCCTAAACTGTTTCTATGGAGATGTGCATCCCACCCTCACTTCCACGCTTAAGCACCTTCCTCTGCTTACAATCGCATAACATAAGAAATGGGAGCAGGCCGTATGGCCCCTTGAGCCTGCTCTGCCATTCAATAAGATCATGGCTGAATTTCTAACCTTTGCCTGTAAGCTGGTATATTATATATTCTGTTCAAGTTGGATTATTCATTCTGATAATTTGTGCCCAAACTATTTTTGATACCCGAAGGATCAGTAATATTTGTCTTTTTTTGTTGTAGGTGGTCAGAGATCAAATCAGCCATTGCACGGTCAAACTGCGCCAAACAACTGGCCTGATGGAATACTGTCTGGAGGTAATTAAGGAGAATGACCCCAGTGGCTTTTTACAGGTCAGTGTGTCATTGCCAATGCTCCCGTATTACTGATTGTAACTATTGAATGATATTCAGCAATTGCATGGGTGCCCCTGGAACAACAACAGATTTTGCTCCTCTGTCTCAACTAGATACAGCAAGTGCTTGGGGAGTTGCTAAATTACCCATGCATCAATATGGCCGCATGCCTCTCATAATGAAAGTCTTGTCTTTTGTTATTTTTCTGTGTGCAATCAAACCAATATGCAGAAATAATTCCATCAACTTGTATAATTATTTATGTCCCTATCAAAATATATGGATTATTCCCCTTTTTTAAAAATCTTGCAAAATGCACATTCTGTCCTGTTTGATTTAATTCTGGTCTCATTATTGACTACTAATAATAGATTAGCTACAGTAACTTCAGACTGAATATAAAGGTATCCGTATTGAAAACTCGTATCTTGAAAGTAGTTGGCTGTGTGACCAATTTCAATCTATGCTAATTTTTATTTATAGTATACAGGGTGCCAGTCATTATTTTTGAAATATAGTACTTTATCTGTAACGACATGCGCATCACTTAAATGTGAGTGTAATTCTGACAGGTTAATTTTGTTAGCAGATATCGGATGCTTTAATAAGGCGTGTACACTTTATCGATGAACAGTGGGGTAAAGGCATACTCCAACCTCGCATGAATACTGACTTTGATTTAACTCTGGACAATGCACCACTGCTACAATCTATCCTTCAGCTAGACTTCGTACAGATGAAAAGTAAGGATCAGTCTACAGAAATGTGACCAGAGTGTTGAGTAGAAAAAAATTCTTTGGCCAGATAAACCAACTATGGTTTCCAGAGCAGATGTAATTTAAAATAAGTTGGTCAGGAAATTGATGTTTTATTTTAGCTGTTACTCGTGTCTCTGGTTTATATCTCCATTTCCATACTTTTGAAAAGAGTACTCTCTCCCATCTTCATGGCCTTTAAAGTAACGAAGTTACATAATGAAGTAGAGTGGCAATCTGTGAGTTTAGGCAGCAGCAAAACATTTATTTAAAATTTGTATGGGGGGAGGAGGAGAAAGGGACAACATTTTTTCCATGTTCAGAAAGACTTTCAGTTTAGAAAACAAAGTTGATCAGCAAAGGAGATACGATTAACTTGAATTTAAAATATTTCAAGTCATGCAATCAGTTTTTTTAAACTCATTTGTCCCTGTGCAGTTTTTAAAAATGTGCTCATCTACATGAAAGTGATAGTACATCTCAGGACTCGGCTCTGACCTGATTCTCATGCACACTAAAGCCAAACCAGGAGGCCATTTTAGTCCACTTAGGCTTCACAGTAGGTGTGGTACAACTCTAGTCTAAAGCTCCTTTATGTCCAGCATTGTGTCTCCGCCCTAACCAGAAGAGGTTTTCTACAGTACCAGGGTGTATTCATGGAAATTATGTATTTAAAAAAAAAAAAAAAAAAAAATATTCAAAAATGTGCAAGTAACAATGAATAATATGGATATAGAGTGCAGTTGTGTTAAATATGTGCAGTTGTGTTAACATTGTAAACACATGTAGCCATGAATTGGAAAATCTTAGATTTCCAAAATTATATCTTTTTTTAACCTATTGCATAACCATTTTTTTTTTATGGCTTTTTGACTTATCACTGTTAAAAAGCTGCTCTAATCAATTTTTCCAAGTCCTCTTAACCTGAGGCAGGATGCTCCAAGTATAATAAATTCTAAGAGAATTTGGCTTTTATGAAACAAGAGATTGTAAAGCAGTTTTTCTAGCTTACTCTAAACAAGTGGATAACTGGGGGGTCTAGAATGAGGGGTCACAGTCTCGGGATATGGGGTAGGACATTTAGGACTGAGATGAGGAGAAATTTCTTCGTTCAGAGGGTGGTGAACCTGTGGAATTCTCTACCACAGAAGGCTCTGGAGGCCAAGTCACTGAATATATTTAAGAAGGAGACAGATAGATTTCTAGACACAAAAGGCATCGAGAGGTATGGGGAGAGAGCGGGAATATGGTATTGAGATAGAGGATCAGCTATGATATTGAATGGCGGAGCAGGCTCGAATGGCCTACTCCTGCTCCTATTTTTCTGTTTCTACAACTGTCCTTCTACTTTTATGACTGTATCTGTAACTTAATCCTTTGCATTTGCAAGAATGTTAAAACTTGCTGAAAATTTCAGCCACAGTTTTTAAAAAGACCTACACTATTACACAATCTTAAAGGAAAACATTTCCAACATTTTTGGATGGATCAACAAAGACAGTTAGAAAAAGTAATGTTTCCCCAAAGGCTTAGTTTTTTTTGACCAGTAATAAAACCATTGCAAGGTTGTATGTATGTGATGTCAAGAATTGATGCAGTAGCTGATTTGACATTATTTGCTCCTTTTTAGTTAAGGACATTGTAGCTAGGAGGCCAAAATAAAGAGCCTCAAGGACTGAATTAGCAAGTGGGAATTAAATTACCATATAAAAGGAATGCACTGTGGCATAGGCTGTGAGCATAGGTAAGAAATTCCATTATTGAAATTGAGCTGCTCACATTGCGTCTGCAGCAACCCCAATGTAAATTCGATAGATTTATTGGGACCAGTCACCAAGAAAACCATTTTTTTCGAATTCTTCCTGGTGGCTGGTCTTGGCAAATCCTGCAAATTTCATGGGAGCTCCCACCAGCTGCATGAAATCGACATATCAGGGAGCAGTCTTGGGTCCACATAAAAGTAGCTTTGGTCATGGATGTAATACTTTGCTTTGCACCAGTAAGATTTTGTAATGAGCTGTGGTTGGGGTGTAGGAGGGGGAGAAGGTTGTGAATATTTGACTTCTGCATAGCTCTAAAATGTAGGTTCAGTAATAAAGGACAATTTCAGGAATCATGAAGATCCCAGTTACCAGCCCTACTGAACGAATTGACCATCTGCAGAGGTGAACTGGACAATTAAGTTCAGGCTCATAAGCTTTGCACACAAGTTAGAAGATATTGCATGATATATGTCAAGCCATAAAGTTAATGATGTGAAGTGTAATTTAAAATTTCAATCATTATGTGCTAATATATGTTTGCCATTGCATATTTCACAAGGTTGGGATCATATTGCTTTATCCTTTTGATTTTGTTCAGCATTTTTAACGAGCACTACACATCTTTGCTGATTTAGTGATTTTATTTTTCATTTTGAATCTTATGAACTTTAATGCTAAAACCTGAGTACTGCTTTTTATGCTTTCCTCAATGAATCCCCTTCACATGGCATATTTGTTCCAGATTTCCACTACCCTTTGTGTGGAAAAAGTGCTTCCTGATTTCACTCCTTACTGGCATCGGTCTAATTTTAAAATTATGGCCCCTTGTTCTGGATTCCCCCACCAGAGGAAATAGCTTATACAAAAGCAATATACTGCAGATGCTGGAAATCTGAAATTAAAACAGAAAATGCTAGAAATACCCAGCAGGTCAGGCAGCATCTGTGGAGAGAGCAACAGTTACCGTTTCAGGTCGATGACCTTTTGTCAGAACCAGTTCCGATGAAAGGTCATCGACCTGAAACCTTAACTCTCTCTCGCCGCAGATGCTGCCTGACCTGAGGATTTCTAGCATTTTCTGTTTTTATTATAGAGGAAATAGCTTCTCTACCCTATTGAATCCCTTTATCATTTTAAACACCTAGAGTAGATCACCCCTCAACCTTCTAAACTCATTACTGTATTAAATTTGTGCTTCAGTACTGTAAAACCGTTTGATTTTATTATTTATTATTTTTTATCAAACATTTTTCATTCATAAAATCTGTACAAAAGTATAAAGATAGTTGTGCAAAACAAATGGGTTTCTTTTGTCTAAGCTGATCCATCTTCAATACATTCTTGCCCCGAAGTTTAAAATTACTAGGTATGACAATGGCAGTTATAAATACATGAGAGAACTGCTAGCGATTGACAGGACTGGCTCAATATTTGGGCGCATTGTGGATTCTGTGCTGACACTTGGTTGGAGGCACAGCTGCTTACAATTACAGTTTGAACTATTAGATTTTAAAATCTCCAAATAGATCTGCATTTTGTAAAATGTGGAAGCTATTTACTCCATGGTGCATGCATGCTGTAATGAATACTGTATCTGAAATTTGAAACAGTTAATTATGTAGTTATGTTTGCTTAGATCTGTTCTATTTAAAAGAATTTTTAAATAAATTGTAGGGCTGGAAGTCGGCTACCATATTCGATTTGAGACCAACTGAATAGTTAGATTCAGATCAACTTTTCAGAAGAAATCCAGAGAAATTGTTCAACTCTGGAATTAAAAGATCCTTTGTGGACCATGTGCTATTCTTTCACTGTACAAGACCCATTAATTCACTAGTGCCCCAAACAGGAGTGAGTTATATTGGTCTTGCTGAGGAGTGAAAAATAATTGGAATGTCTTGCCACCTTTTACAATATTTTTTTAAAATGAGCAGAGGTTTCAAATGATAGCTGAATACAGAGCCAATGGGTGATATTTTCTGGCTGTGATACTTTTATCTTTTACCAGTATGTCTTATGGGCTAGTGAGAATAATACCCATAGAAATAAATTCAAGGCAGTAGGTTAGTTTCTAATTTACATCCAAGTGCAGAGGTTTTAAAGATTTAATAATTCTAACTTTTTGCAATTGCTCTAAGATTGTACAATTGAATAAATGACTGTCGAACACATCACAAATCGAATTTAGGGCTTAGCCAGAGAGCCAAAGAAAAGCTGTAATTCTGCCATGAATGCCATTTGCAATCACCTCCAAGCACACATGATCTACATAGCACAACAATAATTGATCGGCAGCAAAAATGACTGTAACCATCAAAACACTGCAGATCTCTTCCCCTGGTTCCTGCAATTGTAACTGAGCTTAAAAGATGGCCTAATGGCCCTCTGGCTAAACTCCAGTCACTAAGTCAGGTGACAAGTTGAGAACAGTTCCTTGTAGTTTACTAGAAGCGACGGTTATGCTGATTTCTGCTTAGTTCCCTCTCCAGTGCCATCAGCCCCAATCCTGCAGCTGGAGGAATGTTGTACTCGCAACAACAGTGCTACGTTGTCTTGGAAACAGCCACCGCTTTCGTTAGTTCAAGTAGAAGGCTACATTCTAGAACTAGATGATGGGAATGGTGGCCAATTTAGAGTAAGTATTGCAGAATGCAAGCGTGGATGGGACATAGTTATGAACCAAGGAGGTGTGTGATATCTTTATTTTAGAAGACACTGCTTTCCTGACAAACTGCATGCCGAGGAGTTAAGTTAAGTGTGAGGCCATGCTCAAGTAATATTTGCTGTGAATGCAGACTATTTTATGCCCTCGTCATTATAAAGTTGCATGTGTTGAGGTTTTTGCTAGTGGTACTGTCAAACTAAAATCCAGCACGCATTTACTGATTTAATTGAGCGCTATTATACCTTTTTCATTGGACTTCAGAAAATAACCAATTGATGTGATTTGTATGGATGAGTAATTTTTTGTTACACAGCAATGCCAACTAGTACTGCATTTTCTTGACTTTGGTGGCTACTGATTAAGCATCCAAAGCCAGATAAGAACATAAGAAATAGGAGCAGGAGTAGGCCAATCGGCCCCTTGAGCCTGCTCCGCCATTCAATAAGATCATGGCTGATCTGATCCTAACCGCCAATCCACTATCACAGAACCATCTCCTGAATCTAACAGAATTAGACACACGAAATAGGAGCAGGATCAGGCTACACAGCCCCTGGGCCCGCTCCGCTACCCACAGGGCCATGACCGATCCGAACCTAGACTCTTGTCCAAATTCCTGCCCGCTCCCTGTAACCCTTAATTCCCTTTACCTCTAGGAAACTGTCTATTTCTGTTTTAAATTTATGTAAAGATGTAGCTTCTACAGCTTTTTGGGGCAGCATATTCCATGGACCTACCACCCTCTGAGTGAAGTAGTTCCTCCTCATCTCAGTTTTGAAAGAGCAGCCCCTTATTCTAAGACTATGCCCCCTAGTTCTAGTTTCACCCATCATCAGGAACATCTTCCCCGCATCCACCCGATCCAACCCCTTCACAATCTTATGTTTCAATAAGATCGCCTCTCATTCTTCTAAACTCCAATGAGTAGAGTCCCAATCTACTCAACCTCTCCTCATATGTCCATCCCCTCATCCCCGGGATTAACCGAGTGAACCTTCTTTGTACTGACTCGAGAGCAAGTATGTCTTTTCTTAAGTATGGACACCAAAACTGTATGCCGTATTCCAGGTGCGATCTCACCAATACCTTGTACAACTGAAGCAATACCTCCCTATTTTTATATTCTATCCCCCTAGCAATGAAAGCCAAGATTCCATTGGCCGCCTTAATCACTTGCTGCACCTGCATACTAACCTTTTGAGTTTCGTGCACCAGGACCCCCAGATCCCTTTGTACTTCAGTACTTTCCAGTTTCTTGCTATTAAGATAATAACTTGCTCTACGATTTTTCCTGCCAAAGTGCATAACCTCTCGCTTTCCAGTATTGTAATCCCTCTGCCAAATCTCTGTCCACTTACTTAGCCTGTCGATGTCCCCTTGCAGGTTTTTTATGTCCTCCTCACTCACTACTTTCCCTCCCATCTTAGTATCATCTGCAAACTTTGATATGTTACACTCGGTCCCCTCCTCCAAATCGTTAATATAGATTGTAAAGAGTTGGGGACCCAGCACTGACCCCTGCGGAACACCACTAGTTACTGATTGCCAGTCTGAGAACGAACCATTTATCCCAACACTCTGCCTTCTGTTAGATAGCCAATCCTCTATCCATGCCAGAATATTACCCCCAATCCTGTGATTTTTTTTTTATCTTAAGCAATAATCTTTTGTGTGGCACCTTGTCAAATGCCTTTTGGAAGTCTAAATACACTACGTCCACTGGTTCCCCTTTATCCACCCTATATGTTACTTCCTCAAAGAACTCCAGCAAATTTGTCAAACATGACTTCCCCTTCATAAAACCATGCTGACTTTGTCCTAATAAATTATGATTATCCAAATGTCCTGTTACTGTCTCCTTAATAATGGACTCCAAAATTTTACCTACCACAGATGTTAGGCTAACCGGTCTATAGTTTCCAGCCTTCTGTCTACGATGTAACATTCTAAGAAAATGACAGCTGCTTAGTGTCTTTCTGCAAAGATGAAGACGCCTGAAAAGCAGGTTTTTGCTTTTTGAGGGATTGCAGTTAGTGTTGATAATTCAAAGTTGTTTTTGTGCTAAAAATTAATTAATTTAAGTTATGCACTAACATAGCACAGCAAAGTGAGAACTTGATGCTGAAAATGAATTTGAATTATTCAAAATTAAGTGAACGAGTAGATTGTATCTTTTTTAATTCTTAGATGAGGAAATATTTTATACTGAAAATGCACTTTCTCCCGCCAGCATTCTCCTAAAGCATCCAAGCACACATTAAATTAAATTTAACAAAATTTGAAATGATGTGATCAGATTTTCTTTTAACGAGCACTGAATTTGTTCCAAAAATTAATATACAAAAAGTTGGTCCATTCGCACACGGCTTTCAACTTCTGTGCAATTGTACAATGGGAGTTCTCTCCAGTGAAATCTCCATGTCGAGCAAGCGTCTGAAACTCAAAGGGAGACTCCCTTCAGCCCATTCTTGTCAATCAAATAGCAACCAGCCAATACTAAAATAAAATATTTCTTAAGGCTAAAGGAATCAAGGGATATGGGGAGAAGGCAGGGACAGGGTACTGAGTTTGGATGATCAGCCATGATCTCATTGAATGGCAGAGCAGGCTTGAGGGGCCGAATGGCCTACTCCTGCTCCTATCTTCTATGTTTCTATGTAAAACATGGCTGAGAAAGCATTCAATTAGAACTCTATTAACATAATATAAAGTGTTTAGTTTTGCAACTTTATTTACATAAAAGTAGATACTTCTAACCATTTGAAAGAATCATTACACCCACGTGTTAATCAATTAGATAATAGTAGTTACGCAGTAGGATAATGGTTACCTCCACCTTGAACTATCTCTCACTCTCAGCTTGCCTCCATGATTTCTGGCCCTGTTTAGGTTCAGATGAAATCATGTGGACTCTTTATTTTGAAGTTATTCATCAGCTTTTCCAGGTTTTATAAGTGAGCATGTATACTTTTATGATGCTTACACTAATACATAGAATATAAAAATTACGAAAAGAAATTTGGATGCAGAGGAGGAAATGGTTCTTTTTCCCCATTATTAACTTTTGGTATGGGACATATATTCACACTGACATTATATAGTGATCATTGTTGCTTCTCTCTGGAAATACCAGTGATTCTATCCAATTCTTTGACTTGGTAGCGTACTGTAATATAGGAACAAGCTTTTTTTGAAGGGTGATTGGATTAACAGCAATTACTTAGGTTACATGTGGAACATAAAAAAGAACCAAACGATTTATGTATTTCCAACATCAGAACTGAAATCTGAAATTGTTTTCTATAACTAGTTTCTGCTAATGGTTTCTGTCTCATAAGAACATGAAAAATAAGAGCAGGAGTAGGTATTACGGCCCCTCGAGCCTGCTCTGCCATTCAATAAGATCATGGCTGATCATCGACCTCAACTCCACTTTCCTGCCTGATCTCCATATCCCTTGATTCCCCTAGAGTCCAAAAATCTATCTATCTCAGCCTTGAATATACGCAAAGACTCAGCATTCACAGCCCTCTGGGGCAGAGAATTCCAAAGATTCACAACCCTCTGAGTGAAGAAATTCCTCCTCATCTCAGTCTTAAATGGCCTACCCCTTATCCTGAGACACTGCCCCCTAGATCCAGCCAGGGGAAACAACCTCTCGGCGTCTATCCTGTCAATCCCCTTCAGAATCTTTGTATGTTTCAATGAGATCACCTCTCATTCTTCTAAACTCCAGAAAGTATAGGCCCATTCTACACAATCTCATCGTAGGACAGCCCTCTCATCCCAGGAATCAATCTAGTGAACCTTCGTTGCACTGCCTCCAAGGCAAGTATATCCTTCCTTGGATAAAGAGTCCAAAACTCTGCACAGTACTCCAGGTGTGGTCTCACCAAGGCCCTGTACAATTGTAGCAAGACTTCCTTACTCTTATAAGCCAACCCTCTTGCAATAAAGGCCAACATGCCATTTGCCTTACTTCTTGCTTGCTGTACCTGCATGCTAGCTTTCTGTGTTTCTTGCATGAGGACACCTAAATCTCTTTGAACACCAACATTTGAAAGTTTCTCACCATTTAAAAAAATATTCTGTTTTTCTATTCTTCCTACCAAAGCGAATAACCTCACATTTCCCTACATTATACTCCATCTGCCACCTTACTGCCCACTGACTTAGTCTATCTGTATCCATTTGCAGAATCTTTGGGCTCGAATTTCCAAGCCTCGTGGAGGCGGGAGTGGTGGGAAAATTGCTAAATCGAGGGGGGCAGTAACCCATCCTGCCCCCAACCCGCCTCCATGCCAATGTCCCAGGAGGCGGGTATCCGACCTGTGCTGAGAGCCGCCTCCCCGAGGTGGGAAGGGGATTAGTGCCAATTAACTGCCTGTTAACAGGTAGTTTTTTGCCTAATCCCTATTTTTAGCCCTGAAGTGTGGGCTTTCCGATGGCTCCGAACCACGCCAAGTTTGCGAGGCGGGCCGTCGGTCTGAAGGGGTTGGAGGGGTCGAGATGTCCGTTGTGCAGGTGAGTGATGGGTGCATGTGTGCAGAGGTAAGTGTGTGAGCTAAGTGTAAAGTGTTTTAATAAGTTTTACTTCCCTTTACTTTCTCCTGCAGGCTTCCTTCCTTCAGTTCTCTGGAGTCCCTCAGTTAACCGGCGCAGAAAGCAGAATGGCCGCTGAACTGTCAAACGTTGCAGCCTCTGCTTTCTGGTCTGGAGAGCTCTCTAACTGAGTCTGAGTAGAAGGACTCAAGTTAGAAGACAGCTTGTGTTTGACAGCTTCACAGAGCTGTCAAATGCTGATTTTTCATCTGTCAAAAGCTCTTGACAGATGAAATGTCAATCGCTGATGTCACCAGTAACCAGGTGTCCCTTGATTGGCCTGCTGGGCGGGCTTAACAAGGTCAATCAAGGGAAAATAGCGTGGGTTGGCCACAAGTCGATGGAGGCGGGACTACAACCCAAAAAGTGGGAGTCCCACCTCCATCACGTCCCCATTGATAAATTCGAGCCCTTTGTGTTCTCCTCACAGTTTACTGTCCCACCTAGCTTTGTATTGTCAGCAAACTTGGATACATTACACTGTCCCTTCATCTAGGTCATTAATATAGATTGTTAATAGCTGAGGCCTCAACACTGATCCTTGCGGCACTCCACTAGTTACAGCCTGCCAACCTGAGAAAGATCCGGTTATCCCTACTCTCTGTTTTCTGTCCGTTAACCAATCCCCTAGCCATGCTAATATATTACCCCCAACCCCATGAGCCCTAATCTTGTGTAATAACCTTTTATGTGGCACCTTATCGAATGCCTTTTGGAAATCCAAATATACTACATCTGCTGGTTCTCCTTTATCTACCCTGCTAGTTACATCCTCAAAAACCTCAATTTGTCAAACGATTTCCCTTTCATAAAACCATGTTGATTCTGGCTAATCATGTTATGATTTTCTAAGTGCCCTGATACCACTTCCTTAATGATGGATTCCAGCATTTTCCTGACGACTGATGTCCGGCTAACTGGCCTGTAGTTCCCTGTTTTTTTTTCTCTTCCCTCCTTTCTTCAATAGCGGTGTTAAATTTGCGACCTTCCAATCCGCTGGGACCTTTCTAGAATCTAGGGAATTTTGGAAGGTCAAAACCAATGCATCCACTATCTCTTCAGCCACCTCTTTCGGAACCCTAGTATGTAGGCCGTCAGGTCCAGGGGATTTGTTGGCTTTTAGTCCCATTAGTTTCTCTCGTACTTTTTCTCTACTCATATTAATTATGTTAAGTTCCTCACCCTCATTAGACCCTTGGTTCCCCACCATTTTTGGTTTGCTTTTTGTATCTTCTAATGTGAAGACAGATACAAAATATTTGTTTAACATTTCTGCCATTTCCTTATTCCCCCATAATAATTTCCCCTGTCTCAGCCTCTAAGGGACTAACGTTTACTTTTGCTACTCTTCCTTTTTACATACTTGTAGAAGCTCTTACAACCTGCTTTTATATTTGTTGCTAGTTTTCTCTCATTCTATTTTTTCCCTTTTCAATTTTTTGCCCTTCCTTTGCTGGTTTCTGAAACTCTCCCAATCCTCAGGCTTACTATTATTCTTTGCAACATTATAAGCTTCTTCTTTCAATCTAATGTTATCCTTAACTTCTTTTAGTTTGCCACGGTTGGATCATTTTTCCTGTGGAGTTTTTGTTTCTCAATGGAATGTGTTTTTGTTGAGAATTATGAAATATTTCTTTCTTTAAAAACTAGCCACTGCTTATCTACTGCCATACCTTGTAATCTATTTTTCCAATCTACCTTAGCCAACTCGCCCCTCATACTTATGTAATTGACTTAAGTTTAAGACTTTAGTTTTGGACTTAGGCAAGTCACTCTCAGAATTAATGTGAAATTCTACCATATTATGATCACTCTGCCACAGAGGATCCTTTACTGAGATTGCTAATTAATCCTGTCTCATTACACAATACAAGATCTAAAATAGCCTGTTCCCTGGTTGGTTCCATGACGTCTTGTTCTCGGAAACTGTCCTGAATGCATTCCATGAACTCGTCCTCCAGACTACCTTTGCCAATTTGATTTGTCCAGTCTATATGAAGATTAAAGTCTCCCAAGATTATTGCATTAACTTTGTTGCAAGCTCCGACTATTTCTTGATTAATATTCTGTCCAACGGTATAGCTACTGTAAGGGGGCCTATATACTACTCGTACCAGTGTTTTCTGCCCCATGTTATTCCTTATCTCCACCTATACTGATTTCTACTTCCTGATCTTCCGAGCTGCGATCCTTTCTCTCTACTGTCCTTATGTAATCCTTTATTATCAGGGCTACTCCCCCTCCTTTTCCATTCTGCCTGTCTTTTTGAAATGTCAAGGACCCTGGAACTTGTAGTTTTTTTTAATGTAACATTTTAATTTCTTAATCCTGGAAATATTTTGATTATTGTGTTTTTGTTGTTTCCTTGATGTGATAGTTTTACCTAATTGGAAAAGTCCAAACGTGTCATTTCCAGAATGGTTGAAGCACAATTTATTGCTGCTGTTTGCTGGGCGCGATTGTGGGTACATTTCCGATGCATACCATAGCTGTGCTTAGCAAGCAATTTTCTGACTTTTTAAAAATAAAATTGCAATGTAGCGAATCATATTTGTATCCCATAACTGCAAATAACTTGAACAGTTAGTTTGATGCCAACTAAAGACACAGCAGTTACTTTTTGATGGACCTGACCAGGTAACAGTTTCACATTTGAGATCAGATAATTAGCTTTGTTTCTTGCCGTCCTGAAAAAGATGTCTTATTTTGTCTTGCACTCTTATTAAATGAGATTTGAGTTAAGTAAGGGACTTTCATACATGTAGTACCAAACCTCTCACTTGTCCTCTTTCAAATGTATTGGGAGGTCTTGTCTGCTTTCAAATGTATTGGGAGATTATTAAAATCATGATGGTGAAGGCAATTGGAAATTATGCTTAAACAAATTTTGCTCTTTTTTACACATCTTCAGAAATATAAAATTGTATTTGAATTCAAGCATATCTCTGTAGGAGAGTTGCTATTTACTTGTAGGCAAAAGAATCCTGCTGGACTACTGCCAATAATGGGGAAATTAGAACATAGTGAGTATAGGTACAAGTGGCGATTATACAGTACAGAAAGCTAATCAGTTAGTGGTATGCAAGCTGTTGAGGGAAATTTCAGTAACCCATTTAACGTGTAGGTGTAAAGTATTTCCCAATTAGCCTGCTGTCTGCACATCATGGGCAGGAGATTAACATTCAAAAAACAAGACCTGCACAAGAGGTAAATCAGCTTCCTTTGTACACTGGTCAAAAGTAATCACCTAATTATTTAACTATGTTTCTAATCTTCATGAACAGGAGGTGTATGTAGGAAAAGAAACAATGTGCACTGTTGATGGCCTACATTTCAACAGCACGTATAGTTCCCGAGTGAAAGCTTACAACAAGTCAGGAGTTGGTCCTTACAGCAAGACGCTTGTACTACAGACTTCAGAGGGTGAGGTTTCATCACAGATGCTTTGAGAATACCTTAAAACGTTGTGATTATGGGATTTTTGTGGATGCATATACAGTACTCTTATTTTTTTTTTTAATTTAAAGTAGGAATTTTTCTTTAAAGTCATTACCAGTACTGTAAAGTAGCTAATCTGTGCAAAATATAGGTTGTGATAAACTGTTCTATTCAGTATCCCAAGTATTCATGGATTGTATACTGCAGAAAGTTAATGCCTTGCTCTTGAGGCAAGTTAGCCTTTGTCATTTCTGAAAAGTATTTTGATTTGATTATATATGCAAATGTTAAATATTTTTAAAGCTAAACTGAATGTATGGTGAAACATTTTTGTATGATTATTGTATTTTGTGCTGTTGACATTTAACACTGCAACATCCTTTTTAAAGACTCTGTAAAACTAAATTAATTGGTGTGGTACATTTGATTGCCAAACATTGGAAGATTTTTTTTCTAAAGAAATCCCTGTTGTATTTTGCAGATATCACCTGTCCATACAATCAGTGTAAGTTAGCCACTATTATAAACGTCTTGCTTCAGTGGCTTGGTCACTGCTTGTTCGTTTGTTTGTCTGCTATTGAATTGTAATATTTGCAGTTATGAAATGTGAAAAGGACACTGGAATATTGTTAATCAAACTATTTTGGTGGAATAGAAAAATAAACTTTGTGTAATTCAAAGATTGTACTGTTTTGGAGTTTGCAAGTGCGTAGCAATCTACTGCTGTGTGTTTTGTTCCTCTATCAATAGTTTCAGTTTATACTTAACATTTTGTTACTAGGCTATTTTTGACCAAGCAAAACCCTGCAGGTAGATAGAATCATAGAAATTTACAGCATAGAAGGAGGTCATTTGGCCCATCGTGCCTGTGTTGGCTCAAAAAGAGCTATCCAGTCTAATCCCACTTTCTAGTTCTTGGTCTGTAGCCCTGTAGGTTATGGCACTTCAAGTGCATATCCAAGTACTTTTTAAATGTGCTGAACGTTTCTGGCTCTACTACCCTTTCAGGCAGTGAGTTCCAGACCCCCACCACCCTGTGGGTGAAAAAAGTTCTCAACTCCCCTCTAATCCATCTAGCAATTAATTTAAATCTATGCCCCCTGGTTATTGACCTCTCTGCTATGGGAAATAGGTCCGTCCAATCCATTCTATCTGGGCCCCTCATGATTTTATACACCTCAATCAAGTCTCTACTTGGCCTCTGTTCCAAAGAAATCAACCCCAGCCAATCCAATCTTTCCTCATAACTAAAGTTACCCAGTCCTGGCAACATCCTCATAAATCTCCTCTACCCTCGAGTGCAATCACATCTTGCCTGTAATGTGGTGACCGGAACTGTAGGCAGTACTCTAGCTTTGGCCTAACAAGTGTTTTATACAGTTCAAGCATAACCACCCTGCTCTTACTTTCCTTTATCAGCTGAGGCATAGAATATATCTCGTATCCCTTCTTAACTGCCTGTCCTGCTATCTTCAAGGATCTGTGGACATGCACGCCAAGGTCCCTCTGTTCCTCTACACTTCTCAGTATCCTACCATTTATTGTGTATTTCCTTGCCTTGATGGCCCTTCCCAAATGCATTACCTCTCACTTCTCTGGATTGAATTACCTCACACTTCTCTGGATTGAATTCCATTTGCCACTTTTCTGCCCACCTGACCAGTCCATTGATCTCTTCCTGCAGTCTACAGGTTTCTTCCTCACCATCAACCACACGGCCAATTTTTGTACCATCTGCAAATTTCTCAATCATGCTTAGACAGCTTACAATATCATTTCTATCTTGTGGCAGATTAAGAACAAATGTGTCTCAAATTTTATATATTAAGCATAAGCCAAGCTTTTAATACAGGAAGGAAAGCTGCTTTTGTTTGTTTTTTGTGATTTAAAACTGAGACAGAAATGAAGTTGTCAGTCTTAACAAAACATTGTACAGTATTGTGAATATTTGTTTCTTGTGGGAGTTCCCCTGATGGATCGGGAGGTCATAGTCATAACGGCACAGAAGGAGGCCATTCAGCTCATCGAGTCCGTGCTGGCTCTGTAAAGCAATCGAGTCAGACCCATTCCCCCGCTCTATCCCCGTAGCCCTGCAAGTTTATTTCCATCAAGTGCCTATCCAGTTTCCCCTTGAAAACATTGAGTGTCTCCACTTCCACCACTTCTGTCGGCAGCGAGTTCCAGGTCATCACCACTCACTGTGTAAAAAAGCTTTTCCTCACGTCCCCCTTGTATCTCTTGCCCAAAACCTTAAATCTGTGTTCCCTAGTCCTTGTACCATCAACTAGTGGGAACAGCCTTTCCCCATCTAGCCTATCCAAACCCATCATAATCTTGTACACCCCTCAAATCACACCGCAACCTCCTTTGCTCTAATGAAAACAAATGAAAACAAATCCAGCTTCTCCAACCTGTTCTTGTAGCTCAGATCCCCCAACCCCAGAACCAGTCTGGTAAATCTCCTCTGCAGCCTCTCAAGGGCCTTCACATCCTTCCGAAAGTGTGGTGAACAGAACTGGATGCAATACTCCAGTTGTGGCCTAACAAACGCTTTATAAAGGTTCAGCATAACTTCTCTACTTTTGTACTGAATTCCTCTATTTATGAAACCCAAGATCCCATATGCTTTGTTAACCACTCTCTCAGTATGTCCTGCCACCTTCAGGGACCTATGCACATTAACTCCCAGGTCCCTCTGTCCCAGCACACTCTTTAAAACTGTGCCATTAAGTGTATATTGCCTCTTTCTGATCCTTCTGCCAAAATGCATCACCTCACACTTCTCCGTATTAAATTCTATTTGCCACTTGTCTGCCATTCTGCTAGCCTTTCTATGTCCTGTTGCATTCGATTGATAACATCACTGTTTGCCACACCCCCAAGTTTGGTGTCATCGGTACATTTATAAATTCTATTGGGTATTCCAATATCCAGGTCATTTTTTTTTTTTTAAATATATAAATACAGTGGGCCCAGCACTGACCCTTGGGGAACACCACTGTCTACCATCCTCCAGTCTGAAAAACAGCCATTTACCACAACTTGCTGTTTTCTGTCCTTAAGCCAATTCCTTATCCAAGCTGCCACTGACCCTCCTATTCCATGAGCCTCAAATTTGTTAACCAGCCTTCTATGTGGTACTTTGTCAAACGCCTTCCAAAAATCCATGCAGACAACATCCATTACATTCCCTTCATCAATCCTCTGTTACTTCATCAAAAAATTAATTTAGATTAGTCAAACACGATCTTCCTTTTACAAACCCGTGTTGGCTCTCCTTAATTAGCTTAAACCTCTCCAAATGCCTGTTAATTTTTTCCTTGATTATTGTTTCTAAAACTTTATACCCACCACTGATGTTAAACTGACTGGCCTGTAGTTACTAGGATTGTCCTTACACCCTTGAACAATTGTATCACATTTGCCACTTTCCAATCCTCAGGCACCTCCCCTGCATCTGGGGAAGATTGGAAAATTATGGCAAGCCCTTCTGCTATCATCTCCCCAGTTCCCTTTGCAACCTGGGATGCAAGCCATCTGGACCAGGTGACTTGTCCACACTAAGCATACCCAGTCTTTCTAGTACATCCTGTCTTATCAATGTTCACCCCTTTCATTGCTTCTACTTCTTTCACTTCTACTGATATTTTGTCAGCATCCACCTCCTTAGTAAACACCGATACAAAGTACTCATTGAGTATTCTAGCCTTGCCCTGCGCCTCTAAGCATATATCACCTTCTTTGTCTCTAATAGGCCCCACCCTGCCTCTTACTACCCGCTTACTGTTTACATGCCGGTAGAAGATTTTTGGGTTCCCTTTTATGTTAACCGCCATTCTACACTCTTTCTCTCTTTGCCAATCTTATTTTCATCTCCACATCCTCTATTTGGCCTGGTTCACCCTTTGAAGAATTCATCTGACATGTATCATACACCTTTTTTTTTGATTGATCATCTTCTCTATCTCCCTCATCATCCAAGGAGCCCTTGCTTTGGTTCCCTTACCCTTCCCTCTTGTTGGAATGTTACCTAGCCTGTACTTGGAACATCTCTTCCTTAAAGATCACCCATTGTTCCGTTACTGTTTTTCCTGTCGGTCTTTGCTTCCATTTTACCCTGGCTAGATCCTTTCGCATCCCATTGAAGTTAGCTTTATTCCAGTTTATAAGTTCCACTCTAGATTGTACCTTGCTCCTCTTCATTGCTAATCTAAATCTTATGATACGATGATCACTCGTACCCAAGTGTTCTCCCACAGACACTTGGTCGACTTGGCCCACCTCATTCCCCAGCACCAGATCCAGCAATGCCTCCTTACTAGTTGGGTCAAGAACATATGGTCAAGGAAATTCTCCTGAACACATTTCAGAAATTCCTTTCCCTTTACCCTAGCATTATTCCAATTGATATTTGGGTAATTAAAATCCCCCAATATCACCACTCTAGCTCTTGCATATCTCTGCGATTTGGTCCTCTACCTCCCTCTCACTATTTGGAGGCCTGTAGAATACCCCCATAGTGTAATCATATCCTTTTTGCTCCTCCACTCTAACCAAATGGATTTTGTCCTTGTCCCCTCAAGAATATCCTCCCTTTCCAACACTACAATGTCTTCCTTAATCAGCACTGCCACCCCACCTCCCTTTTTATTTCCCTTCCCTATCTTTTCTGAACACCTTGTATCCTTGAATATTAAGTGCCCAGTCCTCATCATTTTTAAGCCACATTTCCGTTATTGCCACACGGCTAATTGTGCTTGTAGCTCACCAACCTTATTCACCACACTTTGTGTGTTTACGTACATGCATTCTAAACCCATTTTTGAATTTTTCATAGTCTTTCTCAGTCTGCTCCTATCTAATATGGTACTACTACCGCCTCTAGTACTTTCTTCTCTAGTACTATCCAACACACTCATTCTTTTATGCACCTTATTCCTCTTTTCTACTCCTATATACTGGTGTCATCCCCCTGCCAAGTTAGTTTAAACACTCCCCAACAGCACTAACAAACCTCCCTGCGAGAGTGGCTCTGCTACACAGGAGGGGAGGAAAAAGATTGGGAGAGTAAGTGTGATGGGGGATTCTATCATCAGGGGAACAGAGACGTTTCTGTGGCCGCAGACGTGACCCCAGGATGGTATGTTGCCTCCCTGGTGCCAGGGTCAAGGATGTCACTGAACGGCTGCAGGGCATTCTGATGGGGAGGGTGAACCATTGGTCGTGGTTCACATTGGTACCAACGACATGGGTAGAAAGAAGGATGAGTTCCTGCAACAAGAATTTAGGGAGCTAGGTAGCAGATTAAAAAGCAGGACCTCAAAGGTTGTAATCTCTGGGTTACTCCCGGTGCCTCGTGCTAGTGCGTATAGGAATAGGAAGATAGAGCAGATGAATGCGTGGCTAAAGAGTTGATGCAGGAGGGAGGGCTTTCGTTTCCTGGATCACTGGGTCTGCTTCTGGGGAAGGTGGGACCTGTACAAGTCGGACGGGTTGCACCTGAACCAGAACGGGACCAACATCCTTGCGGGGAGGTTTGCTAGTACTGTGTGTGGGGGTGGGGGGGGGGGTTAAACTAACTTGGCAGGGGGATGGGATAGAGAGTGGAGCTATAGTAGGGGGTGATGCACAGCCAAATATAGAGGAAAAATCAAGTCAGCCTGGAAGGCAGAGCAAATATGTAACGGCACAAGGAAATATGGCAAGGCTGGATGGCATTTATTTTAATGCAAGGAGTCTTGCGAGTAAAGCAGATGAATTGAAGGTGTTGATGAACACATGGGAGTATGATATTGTTGCTATCATAGAGACATGGTTGAGGGAGGGGCAGGACTGGCAGCTCAATATTCCAGGGTATAGAATCTTTAGGCGAGACAGGAGGGGGTGTCGCAATATTAATCAAGGAGTCATTAATGCTGTATGGAGGGATGATATCTTAGCAGGTTCCTCTAATGAAGCCATATGGGTAGAACTTAAAAACAAAAAGGGGGCAAGCACTTTGCTCGGAGTGTACTATAAGCCCCCAAACAGTCGGGGAGATAGAGGAACAGATATGTAGGCAAATCTGAGGTGTAGTAATAATAGGGGATTTCAACTTCCCCAATATTAACTGGGATAGTCAGTGTGAAAGGCTTAGAGCGTGCGGAATTCTTAAAGTGCATCCAGGAGAGCTTTCTGAGCCAGCATGTAGAATGTCCTACGAGACGGGGCGGTACTGGACCTAATTCTAGGGAATGTAGCCAGGCAAGTGGTAGAAGTGTCAGTAGGGGAGCATTTCGGTGAGTGTGACCATAATTCAGTGAGATTTAAGGCAGTCATGGAAAAGGACAAAGATGGCCCGGAAATAAAGGTTCTAAATTGGGGAAGCCGATTTTAATATAATGAGGCAGGATCTGGCCAAATTGGATGTGGATTGGGATCAGCTACTTGTAGGAAAATCCACATCAGAGCAGTGGGAGTCTTTCGGAAAGGAAATAGAGATAGTACAATGCCAACATGTTCCCATAAAGGACAATGGTGGGACCAACAAGCCCAGGGAACCCTGGATGTCGAGGGATATACAAGAATGGATTCGGGGGAAAAAAAGGGAGGCGTTTGACAGTTACAAAGGACTAAAAACAGTGGAAGCCCTAGAGTATAGAAAGTGCAGGGGGGTACTTAAAGAAATTAGGAGCGCGAAGAGGGGGGCATGAAAAAACACTGGCGGGCAAAATAAAGGAAAATCCCAAGGTGTTTTATAAGTATATTAAGGGCAAGAGGATAACCAGGGAAAGAGTAGAGACCAAAGTGGCAATCTGTGTGCAGAGCCGGAAGATGTGGGTGAGGTTTTAAATGAATATTTTGCATCTGTTTTCACTGTGGAGAAGGACAATGTAGGCATAGAAATCAGGCAGGGGGATTGTGATATACTTGAACAAATTAGTATTGAGAGGGAGGAGGTACTCGCAGTTTTAGCGGGCTTAAAAGTGGATAAATCCCCAGGCCCAGATGAGATGTGTCCCAGGCTGTTGTGTGAGGCAAGGGAGGAGATTGCAGGGGCTCTGACATAAATTTTCAGGACCCCTCTGGCCACAGTGGAGGTACCAGAGGATTGGTGGACAGCTAACGTAGTACCATTATTCAAGAAGGGTAGTAGGGATGAACCAGGGAATTACAGGCCCGTGAGCCTAACATCAGTGGTAGGGAAATTATTGGAAAAAATTCTGAGGGACAGAATTAGTCAACACTTGGAGAGGCAAGGATTAATCAAGGATAGTCAGCAAGGCTTTGTCAGGGGGAGATCATGTCAAACCAATTTGATTGAATTTTTCGAGGGGGTGACTAGGTGTGTGGATGAGGGTAGTGCAGTTGATGTAGCCTACATAGACTTCGGTAAGGCTTTTGACAAAGTCCCGCATGGGAGACTGGTCAAGAAGGTAAGAGCCCATGGGATCCAGGGCAATTTGGCACATTGGATCCAAAATTGGCCTAGTGGCAGGAGGCAGAGGGTGATGGTCGAAGGTTGTTTTTGTGACTGGCTGCCTGTGTCCAGTGGTGTACCGCAGGGATCGATGCTGGGTCCTTTGCTGTTTGTAGTGTACATTAATGATTTTTTTATGCATGTAGGATGTATGATCAATAAGTTTGCAGATGACATGAAAATTGGTAAATAGCAAGGAGGGAAGCCTCAGGCTACATGAATATAGACGGGTTGGGCAGAACAGTGGCAAATGGAATTTAACCTTAGTGTGAGGTGATGCATTTTGGGAGGACTAACAAGGCAAGGGAATGCATAATGAATGGTAGGACCCTAGGAAGGACAGGATTAGAGGGACCTTGGTGTGCATGTACATAGATCCCTGAAGGCAGCAGGACAGGTAAATAAGGTGGTTAAAAAGGCATATGGGATACTTGCCTTCATTAGCTGAGGCATAGAATATAAGAGCAGGGAGGTTATGATGGAGCTGTACAAAACGCTAGTTAGGCCACAGCTGGAATACTGTGTGCAGTTCTGGCCGCCACATTAGGAAGGATGTGATTGCATTGGAGAGGGTGCAGAGGAGATTCACCAGGATGTTACCTGGGCTGGAGTGCTTCAGCTATGAAGAGAGACTGGACAGGCTGGGGTTGTTTTCCTTGGAGCAGAGAAGGCTGAGGGGGGACCTGATTGAGGTGTACAAAATTATGAGGAGCATAGTTAGAAAGGAATTTTTCCCCCTTTTCCTCCTCTTGGGCAGTCCCTCGGAACCGAGGATGACTTGCTTCCACATTAAAAGAGTTCGCCGGTGACTGATTCGTCCAATGCAGGACCTACAGTCTCACAGGTGGGGCAGACGGTGGTTGAAGGGACAGGTGGGTGGGGTGCTTGGGTTGATGTGCGCTCCTTGTTCTTGGCTTCCACTTGCTCCCGGCGAAGAGACTGTGTTCAGCGCCTTCCCGGATGCTTCTCCTCCACTTAGTACGGTCTTGGGCCAGGGATTCCTAGGCGTCGGTGGGGATGTTACACTTTTTCAAGGAGGCTTTGAGGGTGTCCTTGAAGCGTTTCCTCTGCCCACCTGGGGCTCTCTTGCCGTGCCGGAGCTCCGAGTAGAGCGCTTGTTTTGGGAGTCTTGTATCGGGCATGCGGACAATGTGACCCGTCCATTGGAGCTGATTGAGGTGGTCAAAGCTTCAATGCTGGGGATGTTGGCCTGAGCAAGAACACTGATGTTGGTGCGCCTATCCTGCCAATGGATTTGCAGGATCTTGCGGAGGCACCGTTGGTACCGCTCCAGTGCTTTGAGGTGCCTGCTGGTGTCATCGCACCAACGCTGCTCTTGATCTTCCTTGCTGCAATGCTCCACCTCACCCTCAGTAAGCTCCCCACTGGATTGGAGCTAATTTACAGAACAAACGTGAAACTGTTCAACCTCCGTCACCTCCAGTCCAGATCCAAGGTCATCCCATCCTCTGTCGTCGAATTACAGTATGCGGACGACGCTTGCGTCTGCGCTCACTCGGAGGTCGAACAGCACGGTGGCATAGTGGTTAGCACTGTTGCCTCACAGCGCCAGGGACCCGGGTTCAAATCCGGCCTCGGGCGACTGTCTGTGTGGAGTTTGCACATTCTCCCCGTGTTTGCGTGGGTTTCCTCCGGGTGCTCTGGTTTCCTCCCACAGTCCAAAGATGTGCAGGTTAGGTTGATTGGCCATGATAAAAATGGACCCTTAGTGTTAGGGGGGGATTAAATACGTGGGGTTACGGGGATAGGGCTTGGGTGGGATGGCTGTCGGTGTAGGGACCGGGTGCTAGGGTTTGGATGATCAGCCATGATCTCGCTGAATGGCGGAGCAGGCTCGAAGGGCCAAATGGCCTACTCCTCCTATCTTCTATGTTTCTATGTTAAACCATCGTCAACACCTTCACCGAAGCGTACGAGAGCATAGGCCTTACGCTAAACATCCGTAAGACAAAGGTCCTCTACCAACCTGCCCCCGCCACACAGTACTGCCCTCCGATTATCAAAATCCATGACGAGGCCTTTTTCCCCTTTTTGTAGAAGGGTCAATAACCAGGGAGCATAGTGTCAAGGTAAGGGGCAGGGGGTTTAGAGGGGATTTGAGGAAAAACTTTTTCGCCCAGAGGGTGGTTAGAATCTGGAACTCACTACCTGAAAGGGTGGTAGAGGTAGGAACCCTCACAACATTCAGGAAGCATTTAGATGAGCACTTGAAACGTCCTAGCATACAAGGCTATGGACCAAGTGCTGGAAAATGGGATTAGAATAGACAGGGCTTGATGGCCGGCGTGGACACGATGGGCAGAGGGGCCTCTTTCTGTGCTGTATCTCTGACTCCAATATTGGTCCCGGCTCTGTTGAAGTGTAACCTGTCTGACCTGATCAGGCCCCATCTTCCCCAGAAACGGTCCCAATGCCTCAGGAATCTAAAGCCCTCCCTCCTGCACCATCTCCAGCCATGCATTCATCTGTTCTATCCTCCTATTCCTGTACTCACTAGCACATGGCACTGGGTAAATGCACTTCATGTATTATTGACTTGAAGGGCTTCAAGCTTGATCGTGGTCTATGGCGAACTGGTTAATTGCAGCCAGGGCAGCAACAGGGATGGTACCGTTGGTCCCATTGTACGCTGATTAAAGAATGGAAAATTCAGCTAAAATTTCCACTCCATCTAGTGATCCTTACTGGAAATGCTCATGTGTGGACATCAGGCAAGGAAAGAATTGGATTTCAGAATGATGCCCTCACAATTAAATAGCTGGCTAACCCCTTCTGAGTTTGTTCGTGAATGTCTGTAACTGTACACTAAAGGAAGACTTGCATTTACATAGTGCCTTAAGACATCTCTCAAAAGATTCAGTGTTTAATATGCGATTAAGTACTTTTGAAATACAATGACTGTTGTGTAGGCCAACACAATTTGATGTCTTCAAGTGAGGAGGGAAGAAAATATATAACACATGTTTCACAGAAGAGGTTTTTAAATGCAGAGAGAAATTTATATCCCTATCACTAATACTCTGTATTTGGAGCAAGATTGTGAATTTTCCTCTTTGTACAAAGCACTTGCTGTACAAACGCAAGTTGAAATTTAGAGAAATAAAAAGTACTTAAATTTACTGTTCAGAAAAGAATGACTAGCAGACTCCAGAAACTTCTTAACATGGTTAATGCTGCCTCTGGAACCAAGTTGCAATCAAGACTGAAGTACTGTCTTTTATGGGCCATATGCCCTTGTGTGAGAACCAAACTGAGAATTTTTATAAACAAATCAAGTGAATCTGAGTACCAAAGGATTGCTGCTGAAGTATCAGTAGTTGAACCTGGTAACCAACCACTCGTGGCAGCTATTGTGGGAAGGGACTACCCATGGCATCTTTTGGGATGCCTTCTGATGGTTCCATACAATCTTTGAAGCTGAAGCCATCCAGAAGCTGAACTGGCTGGTCTATACACGATCAAGTTGCAAAGGTTATTCTGATCACTAAGGGGGGGGAGGGAGAAGGCGTGATCCTGGCAAAACCTCCAAAAATGAGTGGTAGTCAGCACGGAGCCACTGAGTTAACGTTTCAGGTCAATGACTTTTCAACCTGAAACGGTAACTCTTTCTCTCGCCACAGATGCTGCCTGACCTGCTGAGTATTTTCAGCATTTTTTGTTTTTATTTTAATTTCCAGCATCGCAGTATTTTGCTTTTGTACGGAGCCTCTGAGTTCATTGTGGATAATATTTTTCATTGTCCTGGAAATGTTATTTTATGGGGGTTAACATGTCAAAGGGTATTGTGCAATCAATATGATCATCAGAAAAACCCTTACACTAAACATTTGAGTAAATTAGATTTGTGGTTTTTTTTCTTTGTTGCATTTATGTAGTACATTATCTCTCTCATGTCTCAACTTTCTCTGAATTATTTTGAAGTAGAATGACCATTGAGGCGATAGCTAAATACTGCAGATGTTGGAAATCCGAAATAACAACAGAAAATGCTGGAAAAACTCAGCAGGTCAGGCAACATCCGTGGAGAGAAATTTGAGTTGACGTTTCGGGTCGAACCCTTCTTCAAAACTGGAAAGAAAAGAAAATAGATCGAAGGCAGGGCTGCGATCGGGCAAAAGAAGTAAAAGAGACAATAAAAGGTATTCGAAGCCAGACGAGATGGTAATAGGCTGAGAGTAGGTGTGAAGTGTACTGGCAGGGCAAGAGATAGCTGCCAGGTGGGAGAGAGAAACAAAAGGAAAGGGGTGGGGAGGAAAGGAGTGGAAAAATTACAAGTAAAAAAGTAATAGGGGCCGGGGTTATGATCTGAAATTGTTGAACTCGATATTGAGTCCGGAAGGCTGCAAAGTGCCTAATCGGAAGATGAGGTGCTGTTCCTCGAGTTTACGTTGAGCTTCCATGGAACAATACAAGAGGCCAAGGACGGTGAGGTCTGAGTGGGAATGGAGCGGTGAATTAAAATGACAGGTGACCGGAAGCTCGGGGTCACCCTTACGGACTGAACGGAGGTGTTCCGCAAAGCGGTCACCCAATCTGCGTTTGGTCTCTCCAATGTAGAGGAGACCGCATCGTGAGCAGCGAATACAGTATACTAGATTGCGAGAAGTACAAGTAAATCGCTGTTTCACCTGGAAGGGGTGTTTGGGGCCCTGGACAGTGGGAAGGGGGGAGGTACAGAGGCAGGTGTTACATCTCCGCTTGCACGGGAAGGTGCCAGGCGAAGGGGGAAGGGCTGTTTGGGGTGATAGGAGTGGACTGGGGTGTCTCGGAGGGAGCGGTCCCTACAGAATGCTGGGAGGGGAGGGGAAGATGCGTTTGGTGGGATTACTTTGGAAGTAGCGGAAATGCTGAAGGATGATCCGTTGAATGTGGAGGCTGGTGGGGTGAAAGGTGAGGACAAGGGGAACCCTATCGTGGTTCCGGGAGGGGAGGGCAGAAGTGCGGGAGATAGAACGGACACGGTCGAGGGCAGTGTCAACCATGGTAGAGGGGAATCCTCGGTTGCGGAAAAAGGAAGACATGTCTGAAGCACTGGTGTGGATGGTGGCATCGTCGGAGCGGAGACTGAGAAACTGGGAGAATGGAATAGAGTCCTTACAGGAGGCGGGGTGGGAGGAAGTGTAGTCCAGGTAGCTGTGGGAGTCAGTGGGCTTGTAGTGAATATTGGTCGATAGAATAACTAGTCAATCTGGTTTGGGTGATCAGGGCAAAGTGTTGGTCAGGCCACGAGGAGAGCTTTTTTTTCTTTTGAATAGCTCGAGATTTTTAGTGGAACAGCTCTACTTGGCAACAGACAAAAGTTTGTGGTTAACTGACAAAATGTCTGTTCAACAACTTGCAGGCTGGGTTCTTTTCATCACATTTAAATTGAAATGGCCATGCTAACTTTTACCAAAACAATCCTGTATCTTGTAGAGCTTCAAAATTATTAAATACTAGCTGGGGGGCCCCGGCATTGCCAGGGCAGTTTAGAGGGCCGCGCGGTTGACGGCCGGCCGCTGCCGCTCCCCCGCTCTGTGTCTCGGGCCGAGTGACCCCAACTCACCTCCTGCTCCGGCGGGCTGATGCAGCTGCCCCGCTCGCTGTTGAGGAAAAGCAGGGGAAAAAATGGCGGCTACGTTTCGGGAGGCTGCAGGATTAGGTCCCGCCCGTGATGCACCGATTGGTCAACCATCAGGTCACTGAACTGTAGGATTGGTCAACCATCGCGTCACTCAATGCTAATGAGCGGTAGGATTGGTCAACCGCTAATGAGTAGATTTTTGAACGTTTTTTGTATACTGTCTGAACAATTTTTGTCTGACCAAAAAGTAAATATGCCTATGACACTCCCCTGATCATCAGCTTTCTTTTGATATAACGTGTAGGTACGCTCTATAATTTTTGAGTGTATAGCGGACAGACAGACGGACAGACACCACTTGCCTTTTCCAAGGAAGGGGGAGGAGAAATGCCAGGTAAAAATAAGTCAAAGAAACCCCAATATTAAACAATGGGATTTGCAAGAAAGCAATTGTGCAGTGCAGCTCCTGGCCCACTGTTTGGCTGGAGGAGGTGGGTATGAGGAGGGCTGCCCTGTTTTGCAGGTCAGGGCACCCACCCCAGAGGATTGCAGTCCACCATTTGGGGACCAGGGGGGAAGGGGGAGGAGGAATGTGGGTGGAGAGCGATACAAGGAACTGGTCAGAGATGGCCTTATCTGCGATTGACACGATGGGAGTAGCGAGGCCAAGAGGGTGGCCATGAATGAGTTGGGCAGTTTACATGGAGGGAGAGATTAAGGGAGGATAGGACGCCAGTGAACTCGAGAGAGAACATGATGAATTGAAATGGATGTTGAAATCACCGAGGATGAGAAGTCACTCGGTGCAGAGTCTGAGGGAGGAAAACAGTGAAGATAATCTCGGTAATAAAATTTTTATGGTACTTGGGTGGGCGGTAGAGAATGAGAATTTTAAATGAGGTGAGGGGTGGAATAAGGTGAAATGCTCAAAGGAGGAGAAAGTGCCGGAGGAGTAGGACCAAGGTGTGATTTGGGGATGAGAGCCACACTGCCACCACTGTGATCTGAGCGGGGCAGTGGTGGAAGGGATAGCCAGGCGGGGGAGGCTTCATTTAAAGGTAAGGTGTCATTGCCCTTCAGCCAAGTTTTTTTGTCAGGGCCATGATGTCGCTGCAATCATCCACGAAAAGCTCATGGATGGCAAAGGCCTTGTTCGCAAGTGAACAGACACTCTGGAGGGAGATGCGGAGAGGGTTGGTGATGGTTGATTCACTGCCAGTGTCCACAGGGTCAGTGGTGGGGGGTGAGTTGGACAGGGAGGAGATTGGCAAGATTAGCCCCCAGTGGGCTCGCTGGGTGGGAAGGTCAGCGCGAGAGTAGGATGGGACAGTTGGGGTTGCTGCTCGTATGGAGGCAGCGACAAATGCCTCAATGGGCCCTTTGTAGGATGCCAAGAGAGGCACAGAGGGAAGCTGTTGGCTTATCTAAGAGGGAGTCAAGCCTGGGATGGCAGTAGGAGATTAGGAAGTTTGAAGAGTAATGAAGGATTGGGTAGGGATTTGGGAGGGCAGCGTATCGGAGGAGAGGTGAAAGGAGGCATGACGACAGTAGAGACTGGTCAGGGAGGGATCGAAGGAAAAGGGGGAGAAAAAAGTGGAAAAAGAAATGAATGGTTCTGGTCCGGAGTGGCAGCCAAAGTCCACACGCGAATGGACACCGGGAAAAGCTCAGGTTACATAGGTCTGGTTATGTAGTAATTAATGGGATACATATTTCCTGGTAGCAGGGAATATGTATCCCAATGGTAGGGAGACCAGGGTCAAAGTCAGAGATCCTATGGAGGGATAGAGCCGGCACACAGCATCGACAAACCGCTGTCCAAATTCAGAGACCGGTGTAGCAGAGGAGTGAAAATCCAGAAGCTATTTGAAGGGTAGAGTGCGAGGTTGGAGGTTGTTGCCATAGGAATGAGAGTTGGTAGCGGTGCAGAAAGATGATGGCGAAAGTGACGCAAGTTGGAGGTCACCGTAGATCAAAGCGGTGGAGAAAATGTAGAACCACAAGCCAGCAAACGGCAAAGCTGAACAACCAGTAGAACAAGTCACTGGACAGCAAGTGAAACACCAGCTGCTAGCCAGAAGCCAACAAAGCTGAAAAATCAGTAGAATCAGTTCAGAGAGACAGCCACAGTTTAAATTATTTTAAAGAAAACTTTTAGCAGCAGAGTTAGAGATACAGCAAGTAAGTCTTAATGTGTAGTCCAGTGCAGAAGCATAGTGGTGTAATCCAGTGTAGTACAAAGCAGAAACTTGGGCCTAGAAATTCATTAAGGCGCTGCCAGCTTTGCGGCCAGTTACCGCCTAAAGAGGGCTTCTGCGCCAAAAATGAGTTTGCGCTGATATTCAGCACAGCGGTATTGGCGGCGGTAGCCGTTAGCGCTGCGCCGGCACCGATGACGTCATCGGTGTGCGCAGTGCCCCGAAACCGGCCCGATCCCCATATTTAGTAGTGGCCGCCTCCTCCGAAGCGGCCGCAAACAGCGACCAAAAAACAGGGCCGTGCTGTAGCCTTAGTGGGGCGCTTTAAAGGGGAAGGTGCGGCCGGCCGCTTTTTCGGCAGCCGCCTGCCCGCACCTCCTTCCCCGGCCTCCTCCACCCCCCCCCCCCCCCCGCGGCATTGCCGGCTGCTTTCCGCGAACCCGGCACTTCTCCGTGGTGGCGGGCTTATTTGCCGGCACTCTCCAGCGGCGATCTCCCCGTTGCAGGCAGCTCCCCCTTAAGAGAAGGAGGAGGCCTGCAGTACCGCAGCCTGCTGCTCCGCAGCGGCTGGCGCAGCGGCGCCAAGAACGCTGAAATTCAGTGTCAGCGTCCCAAGCGGAGGTGGGCACACCCTGGTATAGCGCCCGGTTCTGATTTGGGGCGCTAACACTGAATATCTGACGATCGCTAATGGCTCCCCGCCCAGCGCTAACTTTTGGGCGCGAGCGAGCTGGCTGCCCCAAAGTGAATTTCTAGGCCTTGGTCTAGAAGTGTGAGGTGATGCATTTTGGCAGAAGGAACTGAGAGGGGCAATATACACTTAATGACACATTTTTAAAAGTGTGTGCAGGGACAGAGGGACTTGGGAGTTGATGTGCATAGGTCCCTGAAGGTGGCAGGACATATTGAGAGAGTGGTTAACAACGCATATGGGCTCTTGGGCTTCATAAATAGAGGAATTCAGTACAAAAGTAGAGAAGTTATGCTGAACCTTTTATAAAGCGCTTGTTAGGCCACAACTGGAGTATTGTGTCCAGTTCTGGTCACCACACTTTAGAAAGGGTGTGAAGGCCCTTGAGAGGGTGCAGATGAGATTTACCAGAATGGGGCTGGGGGATCTTAGCTACAAAGACAGGTTGGAGAAGCTGGATTTGTTTTCATTAGAGCAAAAGAAGTTGAGGGATGATTTGATAGAGATGTACAAGATTATGACTGGTTTGGATAGGCTAGATGGAGAAAGGCTGTTGCCACTAGTTGATGGTACAAGGACTAGGGGGGCACAGATTTAAGATTTTGGGCAAGAGATACAGGGGGGATGTGAGGAAAAACCTATTTACACAGCGAGTGGTGATGACCTGGAATTCGCTGCCGACTGAAGTGGTGGAAGCGGAGACACTCAATGTTTTCAAGGGGAGACTGGATAGGCACTTGAGGGAAATAAACTTGCAGGGCTACGGGGATAGAACAGGGTATGGGACTGACTGGATTGCCCTACAGAGAGCTGGCATGGACTCAATGGGCTGAATGGCCTCTTCCTGTGCCGTTAAGACTCTCGGATGTCCAGAGAAGTCCAGGGAATCGGAAACCAATTTGAGAAGAATTCAGCAGCTTAAAACTTGAAGCGACTGAATAGCAGAGCAGAGTCACAGCAGCTGAGTCAAACAATGTAGTCAGAGCAGTGTAGTCCTGTTGGCAGAGGAATCCAGGTGATGGAAGTCAAGTTTCAGCAGAGTTCCAGCAGTTGAAAGAGCTCAGTGAGAACAAAGACACGCAGGGTCGGGTGGATGGGCAGTGGACTGTGCAGGGGTAACTTTAAACTTGTAGTTTGGGCTGAAATGCTTTCACTATCAGAGCCAGAAGACTGCATACTTTTAAGTAATCTGGCAAGGTAAGACAACCTAACAGTATGGTGTATTGGATAGGTGGTTTAAGATCACATGCTAAGTGCTGCCTGTCCCTGAGGGCAAAAAGCATTCCCAGAGGAATGCCCATCTTGGCAGCATGGTATGTTTGAATTAAGATTAGAGCTCTCCTCAACTAAAGGTGAAAAAAATTTAAAAAATAATAATGCAAAAATTAATTGCAATTTGGCCAAAAGCTAGCCAACAAAAGCAAGCTAAAAAGTTATACCTCATACTCTGTTTAAATGCAGCTAAACTCCTCTTTGTGAGGAACACCAAGGAATGCGTTTGCAAGTGCACCCATTTAAAATGAGCCTGCAGTAATGATGCATTTCGGAACAAAGTGCAGAAAATGCAGAGGAATGAAGCCTTGCTCTCATTTGCATTTTTATTGCTCCCTTTGAGTTCAGCAGGCTGTGGGTTCAATTCCCACTCCAGAGACTTGAGCACAAAATCTAGGCTGATACTCCAGTACAGTACTGCAGGAGTGCTGTAGTGTTGGAGCTGCCGTCCTTTGGACGAGACGTTAAACAGAGACCCTTTCTGTGCACTCAGGTGGGCATGTATGGCAGCATTTTGAAGAGCAAGGGCGTTCTCCCCGGTGTCCTGGCCAATATTTCACTTTCAACCAACATTGCTAAAAGAGTTTATCTGGTCATTATCACATTGCTGTTTGTGGTACCTTTGTGTGCAGATTGGCTGCTGCGTTTCCTACATTAAAACCGTGACTAAATTTCAAAAGTACTTTGTTGGCTATAAAGCGTTTTGGGATGGCCTGAGGTCATGAAAGGTGTTGCCTAACATGCAAGATTTTTTTTTGAAGCATGAGTCTCCTGAATTACCAGTAAAGCCCGGACAGAAAATACGAGCGTGCATTCAGAAAGCACTTTGGTGGTAGTGAACCCTCTCCAATGCTTCTGTAACATGGGGCACTTGAATCACTCCAACTCCCCCTGCTTGCTTGTGCTGCAAGGGACTGGCTGTGAATTGACTAGTTGGTGGCTACAGCCTGGCAGATGGTGGCTGATTGGCTGCTGGTGGATGGCTAGCTGACTTCAAGTTGTGGTTAGTTGATTCCTGGTGGCTAGCTACAAGCTGTCTGGCTTCTGCTGGTTATCTGGCTTTCATTCGCTGGTGGTGTTTGGCTGGTTGCAGTTTGGTTGCTGGTAGTGGATTGTTGGCTTCTGGAAACTGCCTGGTGTTGATTACTGGCTAATTTAGTTTTGGGTGGCTGTGAGCTGACTGCAGGATGGCAATTGTGACAGGTCGTCTTAGTCTGTATGGCTTAGCTACTCAGTGGGTAAACTTGACCATTGTGGAGCACATTTTGTGTACATGTATGTTTTATAAAAAAAAAAAAAAAAAAAAAAAATCTGTTCCAAAATAATTGAAACTTATCAAATCAATTTTCTGGGGAGGCCTGCCTCCAGACTCCCTGGGGAAGAAATCAAAGTTGCATGCATGATGTACTGTATACCTTTTCTAAAATTGCTACACCACTGCTTGAGTTCAAATTCCAGTCTTGATGGACATCCATAATCTGACTCGGACAATATTTTGGGATACTAATTTGAGACGTGACATATGGTAAGTCCAGCATCAATGAGGAACAGGTGACTTTGGACCTATGGTTCCTCACCTCATGTCTGGGTCTGTTGTAGATTAATTGCCATGATTAGACAACAACCTCATTATTATGCAGTGTGACTACAGGATGGTAGAAGTCAAACTAGATGGACCTTGATTTTTTTTTGTCTGGAAATTCTTATATTCCTATTACTCTCCCTTCCTCCCCTCCAGGAAGTGAGTTTTTCTGACACTAAAAAATGCTGTCTGCATTGATCAATTAATTGGCAATGGAGATGTTTGTGGACTGAGCCTTTCTGTCCTTTAAATAACACATGCAAATTTGAAGTGGGAATAGTGAAATAAAGTAACTTTTGCATAAATTTATTACAAAAAAATAGTTCTGTCTGCAAGGTTTTTGAAAATAGATCCAGAAATCTTTACCTACACTGGTAAACAATCCCATGGTTAGTTTTTAGCTTTTTCTATGCATTAATGAAAGGGAAAATTAATTACAAAATCTAGAAACCAAGCAAAACTGATAATGCTGCCATGGACTATGGTGATATCATAACCTTGAGTGCTAGTCCACAGAAGGCTTTAACACCATTACAAAAAGGCCGCGACTGCTGCCAACGAACCGGAAGCTGCATAGAAGCATTCTGCGCATGCACGTTTCCGGCTCGTTATGGGAGCGGGCTGGTTAAAAAAAAATTAAATGCCAGGGAGGGAGCGGGCTCTGGGGAAAAATGCCAGGGAGGGGAGCGGGCTCGTGTACATTTATATAAAAAAAAATAGAAACCTCATGCTTCCGGTTCCAGATTAATGCGCAGTATGTTTTTGTGCAGCTTCCTGTCATTGGCAGCAGTCACTTATTAGAAAAAATTATGAAATATTCTAATACTGATGTGAAGCAAACAGTTCACTCTGTATCCAGGTTACTACAACCAATGGATATCAAACAAATCTGCCAGGACCTGAAAACCTTTATCAAAATTAACTTGCACAGTATTTTACAATATTCACACTATTTTGTGCATTGCATTAGTAACTTTTTTTAATGGGATAACTTACCATGTTTTGCAGCATTTTAACCTTTTAACCCTGCAGATGACCCCCCTCAGTGTGTCGTCTCTTTGGTCTGTCAGGTTTAATTACATACATCACACAATTCACCTATGCTTAAGCCAGCAGGAGGTTCTTGCACCATCTGGGATTTAACTATTAACACCTCTGCTATTCTTGTACTTTCGTACTTGCAAGTTTTTATTAAAAAGAACTGTTACTTAAATTTAAAAAAAACTTTTTTTTAAAACTAAAACCATGCCAGAAGTACAGCATGAGTGAAATACACTGATGGCTGGCTGCAGTACTGAATCTTATCACTTGGGTTCCAATCAACCAGTTCGTCAAAATTAGATCAGGCAAAGGGGAGAGGTGCTGGTAATGCTAACATTATTCCAAGATTTAAAAAAAATATTGGTAAAGAAATAAAAATTTGCAGTCATGTAGCAATTTATTAAATCATTAAAACATCTCAAAGCAAACAGCATTTAGATGTAATGGAATTTAATATAAAATCACTAGTTTATAAAAACATAAGATAGGAGCAGGAGTAGGCCATTCGGCCCCTTGAGCCCATTCCGCCATTTAATGAGATCATGGCTGATCATCCAAATTCAGTACCCGGTCCCTGCTTTCTCCCCATATTGCTTGATCCCTTTAGCCTCAAGAAATATATCCAACTCCTTCTTGAATATATTTAATGAATTGGCCTCAACTGCCCTCTGTGGTAGAGAATTCCACAGGTTCACCACTCTCGGTGAAGAAATTCCTCCTCATCTCTGTCCTAAATGGCTTACCCCTTATCCTTAGACTGGTTGACCCCTGGTTCTGGACTCCCCCGCCATCGGGAACATCGTTCCTGCATCTAGTCTGTCTAGTCCTGTTAGAATTTTATAAGTTTCAATGAGATCCCCTCTCATTCTTCTAAACTCTAGCGAATACAAGCCTAATCGACCCAATCTCTCCTCATACGTCATTCCTGCCATCCCAGGTATCAGTCTGTTTGCTTAAACTAGGTTAGCAGTAGAGTTCCTATATTAATGTTTCCACTACTAACAAATTAATTATAACAGGACAGTTTCTTTACCATGAATTTGAACTAGTGTTTAGTTGTTTGATTAATTATATGCCCTTCTGCATTTCATCATTGGTGGTCGCATGCTGGTATTGATCATAAAAAAAAAAAATTTTTTTAATTTTAATTGGAAAGGAGTTTATCCCTTTAATGAAATTGACCTCATAACTTTAGTCATTTGAAAAGTTGTTTTGAAAAGCGGAGGACTTGAACAGTACTTGTGTATTCTATTTAATAATGTGCACACAGAACAAAGAAATGCCTTTTTTTTTAAATAGTTATTTTTGTCTCGTACCTCTCCCTGCAAAAACTACTTGGTGTACAGGAAAACTTTCTATGGTGATTCTACCAGACTATCTGTTACTGTCTTGCTGTCGATGTATGGAAGGAAATTGGTCAAAAAGCAGTCTTCATTTTGGTAATTTGATGCCCGTCTTCAGTTTGCCAAGATGAGACTATTTCAGTGCGGGGAACAGAAGATTTTCAATTTCTTGCACCCACAGTCAGCAAAAAGCAGAGTCAGGTCAGCTATAATGCTGATTACATACTAAATAAATCTGACTGTGAGCAACAATGGGAGAACATTTCCTCTGTTATGAGTAAAGGAATCATAAATCCATTTATAAAAAAAAAAAGGCTTATGACTTCAGATCCTACCATGACTAGATGTAAAATTGGATTAAAAATTCTGGTCATTTGTGGGTTAGCATCAGAAAAAAGAGCCAAGATTGTAAGCCCAACTGGTTAACACATGTCCCTGAGGGGAAGGGAACCTGCCTGCCCTACCTGATTTGGTCTATACACAGTTGCAGTCCCACACTGTGGTTGACTCTTAATGCCCTCAGGGCAACCAGAAAGTTTATTTCTTTTCAGGGCAACCAGGGTTGAGCTCTAAATGTTACCTTGCCAATGCTGCTCACAAGAACAAATTGCAAATAAAATACTGTACATTCCTGGTTTCTGACTTTTTTTCCCCCAAGGTTTAAGGAATACAAAAATGTCTGGCTTCCAGAGGGTCTGGGCATGTGCAACTTTGGAGGCTTTGAATTATCATGTACAGTAGTATAGTTGTTTGTACATGCTGATTGTCTTCTTAGGCAGTCCCTCGGAACTGAGGATGACTTGCTTCCACATTAAAAATGAGTTTGCAGGTGACTGAGTCCAATGCGGGACCTACAGTCTCTGTCACAGGTGGGGCAGACGGTTGTTGAAGGGGCGGGTGGGTGGGATGCTTGGGTTGACGTGCGCTGCCTGCGCTTGGCTTCCGCCTGCTCCTGGCGAAGAGACTCGGTGTTCGGCGCCTTCCCGGATGCTTCTCCACTTTGTGCAGTCTTGGGCCAGGGATTCCCAGGTGTCGGTGGGGATGTTACACTTTTTCAAGAAGGCTTTGAGGGTGTCCTTGAAGCGTTTCCTCTGCCCACCTGGGGCTCTCTTGCCATGCCGGAGCTCCGAGTAGAGCACTTTTTTTGGGAGTCTCGTATCGGGCATGCGGACAATGTGACCCGTCCGTCGGCGCTGATTGAGCGTGGTCAAAGCTTCGATGCTGGGGATGTTGGCCAGAGCAAGAACACTGACGTTGGTGCACCTATCCTGCCAATCCTGCTGATTGTACTTGCAATGTTGTGACCAAATATAAAATAGCACCACTCAATAAAAGGAATCGCTGCAACACAACAAATCATTCTAAAATATGTCCCCATTGAGGGTATGTCATTTTTTGACATGTTGTGCTTGGTTTTTAAAAGACTGCATTTTGTTCAGGCTTTCCTTGGATACCAAGTTTATCTGTCATTAACTAGAATAATTCAGGTCTTGCAGTGACTTCCATGCTGGTATTGGGTCCAGAAGTTACACATTAATGTGAGGGGATAGAAGGCAGAATGTTCATGGCTTTTAAATATAAGATTTGATGTTCTAATTGGTGTAATAAAGGTGTCACAAAATTTTAATAGTCACTATAAAACGAAACTAGTACCATTTTAAATTACATTTTTGCAGTACGTAAGTATGAAAACATTATATATTTTAATTGTGTGATGCTTGGTGAATAAACTTTCCAGGAGCAGAAAGATGTTTTGACTATTTGAACCTGATTCTTCTGAACATGCATGAACAATTATTTCTATCACTACCAAGATTGCTAGTGTTCAACAACCAATCTTCAGCCATTTTTCCATAGTTCATATTGCTCTTTGGTTATGTATACATTACTGAAACCAAGAGATTTATACTATTCAAGAAGAACAATGTTCATGTGGAATATGAGCTTAGTTCATGGTGTATGTTTGCCTTTGCCTTATGATTGGTTCTTCACAGTCGACTACATAAAAAGAAAGTGGATGTGTTAGATGAGCTCCTTGCAGGTAAAGGACTACTGCATAAATTCTCAAAGTTGCACAAAAGACACTAAGCATAAATTTACGAGATTCTGCATCTAAAAGTGAATAATAAAAGATTGTTGGTTTTGTGTTTGCAGAATTTGGGAGTACTTCTTGGCATGTAACAATCAGGATATTGTAAATGTATTTACATACTATAAGTAAATCTGAAACAAAATTAAGTAATGTAGTTTGTTAGTCAAAAGAAATCATAGGAAACTGGATTCAAACATGTAATGAATATTCTATACAGCAGTGTTCGTGGAACACTATGCCATTATAATATGTAAAGCAATTTTAATAAATGATGTAAAGGTGCGGAGAATTCATTTTTGAAGTGTAAAATCAATTAACTGGTAGTGTTGCTCAAAGCCTTTTCTCGATTTGTTCAACCCAGGAAATGTTCATGTTTTCCCTCTTTACATTCACCTTTTTCCCAATGCTTCTCACATCTGCAAGTGGCAAGATGGAAACCATCTGTTTCTTATCCTCAGATGGCATATTGCATCTAGTGATTGAATTTAGAGTGAACAAAATTCATCTCGGATGAGTGACGCAGCCTGTGACTCTGATCTGAAACCTTGTAATTGTGAACTCTTTGCACTGTTCATTACTATTTTATGATTTGACATTAATGCAGCTTCACAATTTACAAAGAAAATGTAGTCTTCAAAGTTAACGGTAAATGACTTAAAATCCCAAAAGCTGAATAATCAATGTTTTCTTAAGTTTAGTTTGTAAAAAGGATTGTATTTCCAAACCTGGCAGGAATGTTTGGGAAGCTAATTGAAAGAGCCTGTAAAAAGGACTTGAAGACTATATATGTTGTCTATTTTCTTGTATCTATGGTGTCAGCTGTGGCTCAGCAGGTAGCACTCTCGCCTCTGAGTCAGAAGGTTGTGGGTTCGAGCACACAAATCTAGACTGACACTCCAGTGCAGTGCTGAGGGAGTGCCGTCTTTTGGATGAATTGTTAGACCGAGGCCTTGTCTGCTCTCAGGTGGGCGTAAAAGATCCCATGGCACTATTTCGAAGAGGAGCAGGGGAGTTATCCCCAGTGTCCTGGCCAAGTTATCCCTCAATCAACATCACTAACACAGATTAACTGGTCATTATCACATTGCTGTTTGTGGGAGCTTGATGTGCACAAATTGGCTGTTGTGCTTCCTACATTACAACAGTGACAACATTTCAAAAAGTACTTCATTGTCTGTAAAACGCTTTGGGACATCCGGTGGTCATGAAAGACGCTATATAAATGCAAGTCTTTTTATAGAAGTGTAATGACTAATGTAAAGCATTACTATGGCCTTGATCCTCGTCTGTCTGTCTGTGTCCTTCCTTCCCTCCCTCCCCTGTAGTAACAAAGTAATGATTTGGGCATCTAACCTGCTTTTCCATCAGGTTTTTTTTTTTAACTTTAATTATGTAACTAATGGGCCTAAATATTAACATAAATTGATCCAGTCTTTTAAAACCTGCCATGATATCTTGTGCCACTGCCCCTGCTGGTATTCTATGCCACAATTCTATCACCCTCCTGTCAAATGTTGCCCAAATTTGCTTTGACACCTTCACTTAAAATTATGGCCTTCTGGTCTGCAAATCCCACGTCTGAGTAGAACTTTCATAGATCCAATTTTTTCTATACCTGTGCAAATGTTAAAGACCTCTATCAAGTCCTTGGGCATCCTCCTTTTCGAGAGTAAAAGGTAGATCTTTTTCTCATAAACCAACCTTCAGATCATGAATCAGCCTTGTGACTCTCATCTGGAAGCTTTTTTTTTGTTCAAAAAAAAAAAAAAAAAAAAAAATCTATGGCTGCGATTTTGCTGACCTCTGCGTGTCCATGGCGGGCGATGTCGGTGGCAGACCCCGACCCCGCTGCTGGCTCCATCCCGCCGTCTGAAATGAATTTATCTTGATTGGCTTGTTAAACCCACCCAGTGCGTTTCCTGGCCTATTAGAGGCAGCGGATCTGGTGACGTCATTTTGATGACGTGTCATCAGCTGGTTCCTTAAAGGGTCTCCTTCTCAGCACTTGTTATCAGTACTGGACCTTCCTCTTAACTTGCTGGACTCGCAGCAGATCAAAACATTCTGCAGTGACGGCAAGTTAAATAATATCATTGGTTACAGAATGCCACATGTACCAGTCTACCTAAGATAGCATTGTGTTGTGTGGATGTAGTAATTCCTTATCATTGCCTCTACAAGCAACACAGAGATTCAGTGGCAAATTTTAAAAATGGATTGTTTTATCCTTTGACATTAAGAGGGTGAAATAAGAGTTCAAACCTCAAGCATTTGGGAGATTTCTTAAACCGCATTTGTAACCTTGTACATTTAGTTAAGTGCAGTTATGGTAGTACAATGAAATAAAACTGAGAATGCTGGAAATAGATGACATGTGAAACAGCATCTGTAAAAAGAAAAGACAAGTTTATGCTTGTTCCTCAACTTCACCTTGTTCACTTCTGATTCCTTCCCCCATCTGTGGTTATGGATATTTCAGAGACATCTATTACTGACTCCAACAACTATCCTTATTCTTTTTCCCACTTCACTTCCTGTAAGGACTCCATCCCTTTCTCCCAGTTTCTCTTTCTCTGTTGTCTTTTGCTTTGATAGCTCCACTTTCTGTACCAGAGGCAGCCAGGGTGTACAGCGTCAAATGAAGTAAATCTGACCATGGGGAGGCCATCCCTGGCCTCCTGGGCAGCAATGTGGTCGGGTGCTGATGTCCTGTACAGCATCAGGTGATTGTGGAGAAGGTTGGTGTTGATGCTGCTGGTGTTGGGGCTGATTGTGGTGGGATTCCGAGGACCAAAGTGAGAGTATAAAGGGCACCCATGCTGATGGAATAGATGGCAGGTGAAGTAGAGATGACAGAAGCGATCTGCCAATGGTGAGAGGTAATGAGGTCAGACTGGATGGAGATTTATGTAAAAACATGCAGCATGGTGAATCTGTTGTGGGAATGCAGTGAGGAGGAGTTTGTGGCTGAGGGAAGATATCTCTAAAGTGGGAGCTTTTACTGTACATTTGAAGCTGTCAATTCAACAGCTGATTCAATGGCCACTGAACTCCCGCCTCAGCTTGATAGATGTGATCCCCGAGCAGCGAGGACTCCGTACGGCAAGTACGTAAAGTCAAAAGGTGAGCTCAAATGTATTCTTAATCTCTAAACAAGGTCATAATCACCTGAATTGAGTCTCCCGCCGCTGTGTTGTCTGCTCAGCGCTGACGGACCCGACATCGGGGAATGACAGGTTGACAGTGGGGTCCCGACCCGCTTTGGGCGGGGGGGGACACTTTCCCACCCGACCCACCACCAATTGCGCCCGCTGACCCCCCCACAAAATCTCGGCCTAAGTACTATAGAGACTATGCTCCAGATACAGTCTCATCACGACCAGATACAACTTCAAAATTGCTTCCTTTAACTTAAGTTACACCATAGCTCTATAACCCAATATTTTATTTGCTTTCTTGGCTATCTGCCGACATTAAATTGGTGGTTGTAATGACTTGTGAATTAGAACCGCCAGCTCTCTTTCCTGCTGTGTTGCCTCATGCATATTACCATTCTCTGTTCTCAATCTTGTGACATTTTTGTGCTAAACTCCATCACCTCTGGCCGTTGACCAAGTCTTTTTAGGTTCCTTTAAAATATTGCACATTAGTGAGTATCACTGATCATTGCACCCAAATTTGTCCCCTTGCTTATGATTAAACCACGGCAGCGCCAACATCAACCTCTATGGGATTCCAATGACAACTGGTTTTGACTTTGATACCTCTGTGTACACAGCAACGTGCATTTATATAGCACCTTTAACACAGTAAAACTTCCTACGGTGCTTCACCGGAGCGTTCTCACATGGCTTAGGGTAAAATTGTTTAATATTAGGACAGGTGACAAACTTGGTCAAAGAGGTAGATTTTGATGTGCGTCTTAAAGGAGGAGAGAGAGAGATATTGAGGCATTTAGGGAGGGAATTTGGAGCTTTGGCAGCTGAAGAAAATTGGGGATGTGCAAGAGGCGCAGAAATATTCTAGCCACAATTCAGTGCAGCCTAACGCCTTGCTATCTATCGCATTGGAGTACACTTTGTAAATTAGTCTGTTATTTTGGACAGCATGAAGTACCTTTCTGAAATCCAGGTAAATCACATCCACTGCCTTGCCCTTATCCATCTAATCTAGAACATCCTCAAAAATCTAATAAATTGGTCCCTTTGTCATTTTCAAAGAGTTTCTCCTGTGCTGTGTTGATTTATTATATGCAGCATGACAATGTGTTTGTGCTGCACATAAGAATATGAGTAGATTGCTAAGGGACTGTTGAAATCACAAAGATGATCGTCAGGGTGGGAATTACACACTGAAAATATCAAATTATAATCATTTTTTAGGTTAGTTTTGAGGCAATGTATGAAGAGCTTTACTCCTGTAATGTCTTTAATCTGGTAGATTTAATGTAGAATGGTCGATGCTAAAAATTGGGTGCAAAAAGTATTTAACTGTTCAGGACTGATGCTTATCTTCACTGCAAAGGAAGAAAAAAATAGCATTTTAAAATAGCTATTTTGAAATTGGACATTTTATTGTAATACATCAACCACCATATTTTCAGAATCTACATCGTATTTATATATTAACTGAGCAATTGTAGGATTGGCCTGTGATGGAAGCAGCAGTTTAAACAATACTGCCATTGAGGTTTTAATACAATACAATCTGTGCAGGCTACTGGTTCTTTAAGATTTTATAATGTGTAAATTGCTGGTCCTAAGGGTTGTCATGAGGATGGTGGTTATAATGTGACAGCAACACTTAGACAATGTAAAGGAGGCTCTTTTTTTTTAAGTATGGGTTCAACTCATGAAAAACAAAATCTTTACTGTCATCCTGAGTCAATGCACTGATGGAAGGTTTGTATTTTGCCAAATACAGACAGAATTTCTACAGTTGGTGTAATGTCAGGAAAGGAGAAGTGTCGTGTTCTGTTGTAAATGTAATCTTTGGGTGGATGGTGCTGATGGAGAGCAATCATTCAAATCTGGTATTAAACCTGTCCAGATATCTAGTTGATTCTATATATTTGAACCTCATTAAAATTAAATCTGTTTCCTCCATTGTACTTGTACCCATCTATCTTGAAACCCAAGGAACTATTTGCAATGTCAGGCACCCATACCAGTGTTACAAGTGTCTTGGTACTTTTTTGTTTATGATCATTCTTGGTATGTATGATTTATTTTTTTAAATCCTTTCAGTTACTAGAAATGCAAAATTAAAGTAGACTGTTTTTAAGTACCTTGCTAATGACTATACAGATATGTGAATCTTCCAATTGCCACTTTCTGTGGCATCAGTTCAAAAGAGGAACAGTAACACTTGTGACTAGTCAGTTGTTGGGTCAAGACCTAAAACTGCAGATCACTATTTTCACAGTCAGAAAAATTAAAAAGCTAAACCGGGAGCCTCTGAAAATGCAGCTTGTAAGACGGGTGCAATGGTAAAACAAATTGGTGCTTCACCACAATGAAATGGTAGGATTTGGGATTCACACCTGTAGTCTAGATGCTGTTGTGAGAAGACACCAAGTAAACGATATATGCTTCCTCAGGAAAAAAAATGACTAACTCCAACATGCAGAGCAGCATTGGTAGAGGCCAGGAAGTGGATAAGCTAATTGCCTTGTTGCTGAGGTCGCTGCAGTCCATGTGGTGAAGGTACTCCCACAGTGCTGTTAGGTAGGGCGTTCCAGGATTTTGACCCAGTGACTATGAAGGATCGGCAATATACTTCTGAGTCAGGATGGTGTGTGACTTGGAGGGGAACTTGGAGGTGATGCTGTTCCCATGCACCTGCTGCCCTTGTCCTTCTAGGTGGTAGAGGTCGCAGATTTGGGAGGTGCTGCCGAAGAAGCCTTGGTGAGTTGCTGCAGTGCATCTTGTAGATGGTACACATTGCAACCATGGTGCGCTGGTGGAGGGAGTGAATGTTTAAGTTGTTGGATGGGTTGCCAATCAAGTGGGCTGCTTTGCCTTGGATGGTGTCGAGCTTCTTGAGTGGTGTTGGAGCTGCACTCATCCAGGCAAGTGGAGAGTATACCGTAACACTCCTGACTTGTGTCTTGTTCGATGGTAGAAAAGCTTTGGGGAGTCACATGGGGAGATACTCGACGCAGAATACCTAGGCTCTGACCTGCTCTTGTTGCCACAGTATTTATGTGGCTGGTCCAGTTAAGGTTCTGGTCAATGGTGACCCCCAGGATGTTGATGGTGGGGGATTCGGTGATGGTAATGCCGTTGAATGTCAAGGGGCAGTGGTTAGACTCTCGCTTGTTGGCAGTAGTCATTCATGCCACAGAAATGCCAGGCAATGTTACCTGCCACTTATCTGCCCAAGCCTGAACATCATCCAGGTCTTGTTGCATGCGGGCATGGACTACTTCATTATCTGAGGAGTTGTGAATGGCACTGAACACTGCAGTCATCAGCGAACATCCCCACTTCTGACCTTATGTTGGAGGGAAGGTCATTGATGAAGCAGCTGAAGATGGTTGGGCCTAGGACACTGCCCTGAGGAACTCCTGCACCGATGTCCTGTCTGTGATGATTGAACTTCAACCACCGCAACCATCTTCCTTTGTGCTAGGTATCAGTCCAGCCAGTGGAGTTTTCCCCACAATTCCCATTGACTTCAGTTTTACTAGGGCTCCTTGATGCCACACTCGGTAAAATGCTGCCTTGATGTCTAGGGCAATCACCCTCACCTCTGGAATTCAGCTCCTTTGTCCACGTTTGGACCAAGGCTGTAATGAGGTCAGGAGCCAAGTGGTCATGGCGGAATCCAAACTAGGCATCAGTGAGCAGGTTATGGGTGAGTAAGTGCCGCTTGATAGCACTGTCTGACACCTTCCATCACTTTGCTGATGATTGAGAGTAGACCGATGGGGTGGTAATTGGCCAGATTGGATTTGTCCTGCTTTTTGTGGACAGGACCTACCTGGGCAGTTATCCACACTGTCGGATAGATGCCAGTGTTGTAGCTGTCCTGGAACAGCTTGGCTAGAGGCGTAGCTAGTTCTGGAGCATAAGTCTTCAGCACGATAGCCGGGATGTTGTTGGGGCCCATAGCCTTTGCTGCATCCAGTGTGCACAGCCATTTGTTGATATCACGTGGAGTGAATTGAATTGGCTGAAGACTGGCTTCTGTGATGGTGGGGACCTCGGGAGTAGGCCGATATGGATTATCCACTCGGCACTTCTGGCTGAAGATGGTTGCAAACGCTTCATCCTTGTCTTTTGCACTCCTGTGCTGGTCTCCATCATTTGAGGGTGGGAATATTCATGGAGCCTCCTGTTGTTTAATGGTCCACCACCATTCATGACTGGATGTGGCAGGACTGCAGAGCTTTGATCTGATCTGTTGATTGTGGGATCGCTTAGCCCTGTCTATACATGCTTTTTAGCATGCGTGTAGTCCTGTGTTGCAGCTTCCCCAGGTTGGCACCTCATTTTTAGGTACGTCTGGTGCTGCTCCTGGCATATTCTTCTACACTCCTTATTGAACCAGGGTTGGTCCCCTGGCTTGGTGGTAATGGTAGAGTGAGGGATATGCTGGGCCATGAGGTTACAGATTGTGATGGAATACAATTTTGCTGCTGCTGATGGCCCACAGCGCCTCATGGATGCCCAGTTTTGAGCTGCTAGATCTGTTCTGAATCTATCCCATTTAGCACGGTGGTAGTGCCACACAACACGATGGAGGGTGTCCTCCGTGTGAAGACGGGACTTTGTCTCCAATGACTGTGTGCGGTGGTCACTGCTCCCAATGCTGTCATGGACAGATGCATCTACGACAGGTAGATTGGTGAGGACGAGATCAAGTAGGTTTTTCCCCTCGTGTCATTTCTCTCACCACCTGTCACAGGCCCAGTCTGGCAGCTGTCCTTCAAGACTTGGCCAGCTCGGTCAGTAGTGGTGTTACTGAGCCACTCTCGGTGATGGACAATAAAGTCCCCCACCCAGAGTACATTCTGTGCCATGACAATAGTTCACCCTGTCTTTACAGGCACATCAGAGCATCGTAGATGAATACTTAGGAGCTGAATAGTTGGCACACGGAGTCTTGAATAAGAATCAACAGGGTTATACTTTCACTGGAAAAAATAAATCTAATCTAATCCAATCCAATCTTGGCATTAAGTGTCACAGAATCACAGAAACCCCACAGTGCAGATAGAGGCCATTTCGGCCCATCGAGCCTGCACCGACACATATCCCACCCGATCCCCGTAACCCCACGTATTTAATCCCCCTAACACTAAGGGTCAATTTATCATAGCCAATCAACCTAACCCGCACATCTTTTGGACTATGGGAATCTTTTTATTCTCCCCATATATTGAGAAATGTACCTGGGAATTTTCAAGATGTTTGTCCTTTTTAAGATGGGATACAAATTATCACATGGTCTTCTTGCACCCTTTCCCACTAAAATACTGCCTTCATACCATCTGAAGTTCCTTGATCAGTCCAATTAGCACCACTTGTAGAGATGACATAGACTTTCAGCAGTATTATGTTTTCAGTTTGTGGGCTTGAGGATTACTTTTTGATCCACATGTTTGTTGCAGCATTTAAAATGTTATATTTATATTGAAATTTCCATCACTAGTTACAGGCAGTACCTGTCATTCCATATTGTGTGTGTTTGTTAGAATCCATGGAAGGTCAAAATGATATTGATTGATTCAAAGGATTGGAAATAATCAAAATCTATAGTTACTACAATAAGGAAAATGTGACTTGCCTTCTGCTACAAAGCATCATGTCTTCCCATTCATCATCCCACCACCATGACCATAAACAAAAATCACTGGACAACAAGCCACAAAACTAAACCCCTTGAAGGAGGCTGTTGGCCACAGATAATTGCATTTCTGCTTCAAACGTCTAAGCCAATTACTGTATCCAGTAATTAAAGAAATTATGAATGAAGCTTTTTTTACAATTTTTGATGTTTGATCATCAAGTGTATTTAGTTCACTGTTTTTAATCAGCTTTAATACATAAATCTACATACAACTTTTAGTAAAGATCACTGAAGTCCCTCATCATTTATCATACAGATGTACTGTACAGTGCTGGTTATTATATCTTCCTGCTGAGCATAATGGGAAAATTGTTACCTTTATGTGCTCTCATGGTTTTCTTTTTGTGGTGATTGTGCTAGTGAAGCAGATCCTGTTTTATTTGCCATGCCTGTCTTTTAAAGTTTGTAGATTGCTAGGTAGCATAATGCCTTTATTAAAACAGTCATCAGTTAATATTTTGGATAAGCAAATGAAAAGTAGAAAATACGTTTTATATTACTCAATAAATTAATCCTCCTGGGCACCCAAAGAGCATTTGGATCTTAATACTGCATTTACAGTGCTGGCTGGAACTCTGCTCAGGAGGGACCTCTTCATATGTGTGGTGGCATTAATGTACAGAGCCCCTCAGTTTGAGTCTGAACTCAAGATTTACATGATAACTTTAGCACTGGTACAAACTTTAGCAAAGGTTTGCACTAGTAAAGTTGTAGTGTAAACATATGCTAAATTCCATTTGATTGGGACCACTATTGATCTTTTACTTGAGTTCAGTGGCTGGATCATGTGCAGGAAAGGTTTTTGCAGTTTTATTTTTAGCTGATCACCAGTAAAGCTGGCGTGTAATTTTATCTTCAGATAATGATGAATAGAAATTGACACCACTTTTTGCAGTATGTAAAGTTGTGATCGTAATTATGTCAAATTTTCAAGGAGAGAAATGCTTGTGGTTAAACTACCACATGAACCAGTAATGTAATACCAATTAACTGAGCAATGTTTCCTTTTGTATGTTTCGTTCCCTTGGTTAGTGTCTGATGCAGAGTATTGAAGTTGTAGTACCTACATGGTAAAATTCAATTTTAGCTGGCCAATGCCCAGCTTTGGACATGCATCCCTTTGTGGTCCCTGGTCAGGAAGTTACCCAATTCTAATCATGCTGGAAACATTGAGCTAATATGCAGAAGATTTATCAGTGCCATTTCCAAGGCAGCTACTTGGATCAACTTGCATGCTGATTGATGTGCCATCAATAACTCAAGGACAAGAAGTTAAAGGATTCAACTGAAGGCTTTTAATCGCTTAGAACATTGCACGTCATTCCACATCGGATTCGTCTGGCAGAATGACTCATACAGCTCTTGAGACCTTTATATGACAAAAGACAGGGGCGGAGCCAATACACACAATAGGGGAAAAGGGGGCGGTACACACTACAATGCAGGTAAAACACAGGGGCTGATGAAGACATATATTTTATCACACTGTCATTATCTGACTGATCAGGTGACAAATACTTGTGACCGCTGTGCTCCAAGTTGGTCTTAACACTGAGGCTAGAGAGTTTCCACTTTGTGCTTTTGCACTAATTTGCCATTGTTCATTTGTATACACATTTAGAAAAATTAAGAATGTTGGATTACCAACTTTCAACAAGTCCTTCCTCCTTAATTAAATTCAGTTCCACCTCTACGTACTATGCTTCCTTCCCCCTTCCTCTGTGTCTGCCTCTAATATGAGTGCTTGGAGCTTGATAAATCTTCTTCTCTTTCCTTGTATCACCTCGGTCTACTCTGCAGCTACCTCTATATTTTAAAAAAAAAGGAAGAATCCAGATCAAGGCCTTGTATAGCATGAGATTAGGAGAGTTTAAATAGGCTTTCAAAAGACTTATTTCAAGTGAAAATTTTTGAATGGTGTTCCGTGACATTTTCCTTGGGTTCTCTCAAATACACATTTGGCAGAGCTTAGTGAATGACAGGATGTTTGTTGCATTAGCTACTTTATTTTCTTGTAAAGTGGGGAGATAGTTTATCCACTTATCACACATGTTCTAAATTGTTTTAAGATCCCTGAGGTAGAAGATATTTTCTTGGATTTTTTAACTAATTAATGAAGTTGAGATGTGCTCAATGCACTGGGCAGGAAGTAAATTGGTGTTTTGATGGATGAGGTGCCAATGAGTGTAAAAGGAAGGCTGTGGATTTAGAATTTTGGTACTGTAATTTGAAAAATATAAAATTGATTTTAAAAGTCCTGGTGTAGGCAATACAGTTCAAGAAAAAAAAATGAATTGTTAAAGTTTAAAATAGGTGGTTGTTTCAAATGGGAAGATGTTCAATTTCTGCTTATGGCAGGGAAAAAGGGGTGGCAGATGCACAACAGGTCAGAGTCCGGAACTGAGTTCTTGGGCGTTTGTAAGAATCGAAGTAGTTAGAGATGGGGAGGGATGAGGGCATGGAGGGATTTTAAACGATGAGAATTTTAAATTGGAGGCATGGGGGGCCCAGGAGTCAATGCAGATAGAGGATAGGAGGGATCGGTGAGCAGGACTTGATGCGGATGAGCTGAAGTTTACAAGAGTATGGAGGATGGGAGACTGGCCAGTAGAGTATTAGAATAGTCAGGTCTGGGTGTGACAAAGGCATGGGTGAATGTGAATAAAGTTATGGAGGTGGAAATGAGCAGCAGCGTTCCCTGCGCAGCTGTCTGCCAGTCCCACGCAGCCTGGGACCGGGCTTTCCAATGTGAAATTTTGCGCGTGCAGCCTGTTCAATGGAGTGCACACCAAAAAAAAATTAGGGGGAACATTGATGGGCAATCTTTGTGAATGAGAGATTATGGGGTTGTAAGCTCTGCTCAGGGTCGTCTAGGACGCCAAAGTTGCAATCCATCTTGTTCAACCCGAGACACCTGGGCAGGGAGGAAATTACTGCAGTGGCAAGAGTATGGAGTTGGTGGTGGGGGCTGAAAACAATGGCTTTGATCGTCATCCTATTTAACTGGATGCAACTGTGGCTCAGACAAGCAGTCTGATAACGGGCAGTGGCAGTATTGAGAGGTGGAGAGTTAAAGATGGATGCCATCAGTGTGCATATGGAAGCTGACGCCATGTCTTCAAATGATTTTGCCAAGAGGAAGCATGTAGATGAGGAAAAGGAGAGGGCCAAGTCTGGGGGATTCCAGAGAAATCTTGTTGGAGAAATTCAGACATGGCGTTGAGAAAGTTGAGCAAGGATTTAAGAGGTGACAATATGGTCAAGGACTTTTGTATAGGAAAGGGAGGCTGGCGATGGGGTGGTAGTAGTTTGCAAGGTCAGAGGGGTCATAGTAGGTTGTTGAGAAGGAGGTAATAGCTTTGAAAGGAATGGGGACAGTACCTGAGGAGAGGTAGCTAATTACAATATTGGCTCGCACGGGGAGCCAAGAAAGGAAGTGGGTGATCAGTTTTATTGGGAATGAGGTCAAGGGAGCAAGAGGTGGGTATTGCAGACAAGATGAGCTCAGTGGGCATGACGAGATGGGAGCAAAATGTGGGTTCAGGGCTAGAGTGGGGGGCAGGGGGGCCTGGGGTAAGGCTTGGCTTGGTGGTCATGTGGAAGAGGGGGAGGTAGCTGATGGGATGGTCTCAATCATAGTAACAGAGGTCCAGGAGCTCCTTACACTTGGAGATGATGGTAGCTGGGGCAAGAGAGGTGTTTAAGGAGACAATGATTGTATGCCTCAGAATGCAACCCATGCACAAGGGACTCTTAATTTTTTTTATGTCCCTATATAAAGCGATCCTTGTTGTAAAATTTCAACAAAAAAAACTCATCTGATCTGAAAGCTCTATGGCTAACCACATCCATCTGGTATTTAGCTCTAAAGATCAGTAAGGCCCTGGCTCAAATCGTAATCTGCTGAGTTGGCTAGGTTTCCGACTATTAGCCTCACTGTCTTGGGGTGTGGAAGAAGGAAATGCTCACCTGGGTTGCCTTGCTGAAAACTGCAGGAGTGATTGTTGCATGCCTGGGAAGGACAGAATTGAGCTTGGCTGTGATGGCCCCTGTTCCTGTTTACATAGCTTACTGATTTGTTCACTTAGGTTTTTATGAAAAATAAAGTACATGGGGCTGTTGGTGTCCATGGAACTTAACACCACAGGAATAGCTGATTGCAGGAATGCAATTGGATGGGGTTAGGAAAATATACAAATGATCCAAATGTGGCCCAGTTTAAGTTGAACCCAAATTCTAATTGGGATAATTCCAGGGCCATCAAAGACTGTCTCTAACGCCAAATCGTTTTGGATTCAACCACTGTAATGAAAGTTAAGTTATATCGTGTTTGGTTTGTTGATTATTGGGGTCAGGAAATTGGTATTGGAACAAAGAGAGGCTGCCATATACTGGTTTTTAAGTTCTTTGAAGCTGACCCTAAGTACTTTCAATATCACCTATTCCAGTATTAATTTGCTTATAAGTTTACATAAATGGTACACCAGTGTAGTCTTAATACCACTTAGTGGGTTTTATTTTCCTTTTAAAATATAAGATTCTATTAGCCGGAATTTGCAGTGGACAGTCAGTGAACTAACTGCGTTCACTGTTATTACCCCGTTGAAACTGACTGCAACTTCAGGATGTAGCACATGCACATCTAAAGGTGGGAATCCTGAAGTTGCGGTCAGTCATTCACTGCTCTGACACTGACTGCGCTGTGGACCATCTCCCATAGCCAGCAATCTGTGAAACTGATGAAAACTTGGGCTTTTCTGTGGTAATATTGCTGTTAAACACCCCATTAAATCTTAGGCCTTGTTGGATTAGGTGTAACTGGGGTTTTAACAGCTTATTGACTGCTAAACAAACATTATGGCCCTGGAAAACTAATTTTAATTTTAGAGTGTCAAATTTCTCCAATGATAAAATTACAATTTTTAAGAAACTTAATTTTGTTATAAAGTTTGTTCATATTTATGTCAGGTTTACCTTATCCCCATGTGAGTCCCAATCTTTATTTTGCTCACTATAACATTATAAAAAGTCAGGATGAAAGCAGGTTCTCATTTCCTGCTTCCCTGTCTGATAATTCTGCAATATGATTGGCTGCTTAGACAGCTTGTTGATGTCACAGTGGAGCGTACTAGGGATTCCCCATTATATTGCATTGAAATCGTTTGCATGTTGAAAAAGGCAAACTTCTCGCCATAGAGATTGAGATCTTTGTGGGCAGCTTTCTTCAGGGCCAGCGACTGCCTTTGCTTCGCCGCTGACCACAAATTCTGGGTCGTTGTCTGTTTTCTCACATTTTATGCAACTTTATTTTATATTGTGGGCTCTAACGTGATTCTGCATGGTGTTATATTCATAGTAAGCACAATCTTCTATTTTCTTTTTCAGTTGCCTGGTTTGGTTTTGATTCAGGTTCAGCTCACCCTGACATTCTGTTCACTAATGACAACCTCACTGTTACCTGCAACAGCTATGATGACAGGGTAGTACTAGGAAACACCGGATTTTCCAGAGGTATCCATTATTGGGAGCTGAATATTGACCGCTACGACAACCATCCTGACCCTGCGTTTGGTGTGGCCCGTATAGATGTCTTGAAAGATGTCATGTTAGGAAAAGATGATAAGGCCTGGGCTATGTATGTTGATAATAACCGAAGCTGGTTTATGCATAACAACTCTCACACAAACAGGTAAAGTAAAACATGATTATTGTTAACCCAGTAAATGCTGGACTCAATTGCAGAAGTGGCTTAGAGGAGTTATTGAGCCTAACTGTTGGGGAGTCAAATCGACCTACAGAGTTGAAATGCAAAGGTCACTGAATCAACCTAGATTAATGATTGGATTTCTCCTGTCCTGATAATATCAGAAAACTGCACAGGTTAACCCAATTCCTTGATATCACCAACCTTCACTGTTAAAGCAAAAAGAGAGTGCTCATTCTTTGCAGCTGATTTTTACAAGTCCAACTGAGGAGGCTTCCTTTTTAAAGCCTTGTTCATAAACTACCATTTTAATCAGCATTAAGGAGTTGATTAGAATTTCAGCTCCTGTACACATATATCAGTACATGTTTTTAACATGTTCTGAGTTTATGGTCTATAAAAACATGAAAATTGAGGGATGAGGAAAGCCCATTGGAAGCTCATTATTTTAATACTGTATACATCAATTGTGTATGTGTGTCAACCCTATGTATTTTGTTACAAATACAAGAGCAATTAGAGAGAATTTACACTTGTATTGAGCCTCATTATTCCTCAGGACATCTCGAGTGTGTCTCATCCAGTGAATTCGTTTTTGAATTATGTACTGTGGTACAGACGTGGGAATAAAGTGGGTACATGGGAAAGGAGATGGGAAGATCTTGAACTGTTGAAATGGGAAAGTGGAAAGAAATAGCTTGGAAACTTTTTTTCTACTTAGTGATTTTGTAACGGGCTACTACAATCTATTTTATTGAGGATTCTAAAACAATACTGAGTTTTTTTTTACTAGTAGACCCTTTCCAAACTCTGTAATCTTCTCCCTCGTTTCAACTATATATGTCTGTTCATAAACAGTGATTGATCTTACCAGAGATACAAGTATAACCGGACCTGTATTTATTTTCTTTATATCTGACAATTACAATATCTATTATCCTGACCGGCTGTCGCATAGTAAGCATCTATGGATTGTCTGCAGAAGGTTTCAAGCAAGTGAAGATGGAGCAACTTGGGCAGGAGAATGCATTTAAGGGGATGCTAGATATGTACATGAGAAATAAAGAATAGAAGGTTATGCTAATTGGGTGAGATAAAGAGGGGTGGGAGGAGGCCGGTGTGAAGCATAAACCCTGGCTTGGCCTGTTTTTGTGCGGTACATTCTATGCAATATAATCCAAAATGTACAAAACTAGTGGAATTGTACTGATTGAGTTTGCTATTTTATACACTTAACAAATGAGCACCTTTATTTCTTTCCCCTAGAACTGAGGGAGGCATTACCAAAGGAGCCACAGTTGGTGTGCTGTTGGATTTCAACAGACGAACACTTACCTTTTCCATTAATGATGAGCAACAGGGACCTGTTGCCTTTGAGGATATGGAAGGCCTCTTCTTTCCAGCAGTAAGCCTGAATAGAAATGTGCAGGTGTGTTCTGCAGTACAGTACTTATAACTAAGATTTTTTTTTAAACCAGAAAATTTATTTGATACATGTGCATTTAAATAATTGAATGATTTCTCCCCCCCCCCCCCCCCCCCTCAGTTTAGTAACCAAGTGGTTTTGAATTTGAATTGTTTTTTTTCACCTGTCGTACACATCCCTATCACATGCACAAGGGGGGCAGATTAGAATTTATGGAACAGAAAAATTCATTTTCCATAAAAACAAGTTGTTATAAAAAGTAGACAATTTAATTTCCAATGCATTGTTTGAAACTTTGAACCGCTTGGCTCTATGCTCAGGAAGGTAGCCGTTGGCTGACTCGATAAGGCACAGGCCTCATCACAAGGAATGACCGCAGAAACATTGGTTGGTCTCTCTATTTTAACTAATTATGTCAAAGCACTCGGTCAAGAAGAATATTGCTGACCATGAAGCTAAGGACAGAGTTTGTGTGACTTCTGATGGGGCGGACTTGATGGCGCCAATGATTTTCTTGTCCCCATGGCAGAAGTCAGAAACAAATTGAAGCTAGAAACGGCTGTCAACTCGTCCTTGAAGCTAAAACTTGCTATCAACTCATCCTGGCAGGGAACCTCTAAAGAGTCACTTGTAGCCACCTCAGAGTAAACAAGAGTTGCTGCATGGGTAGATTATGACTGTTGTGAAGCTGTCTCATTAAAATAATCAAGCAAGATCAATATGTTCATCTGCAAATGCTCACAATTAAACAAAAATGATCCTAAATCATTTTTCTATTGATTAAAATCTTGTAATTTATGTAAGCAAACCCTGCAGCAGCCAATTTTGCACAGCAAAGTCTTGCAGCAAATTGAAGGACTTCTACTCTTCTTTGAATAGTGTGATACGATTTTTAACATCCTTCTGAAGCACCAATAGGCAGAAGCAGCCTGGTTTAATGTGTCTCAAAAGATAACACTGCTGACAATGCAGCAATCCCCTCAGTACTACGCTAAAGCGTCAGCCTAGATTTTGGGTAAGTCCTAGACTGGGGCTCAAATCCAGAACCTTCTGACTCAACGTGATGACAACACAAGAGCACATTATACTATGTTGCCATTTTATCCAAGTTTGTAGTAGGGATCTATCTGTGTGGAAGCTGAAAAAGCCATCTGAACATGCTGGGCAAATTCAGTGTAATACTGAGAAGCCCACTTAAGTTACTTTCATCAATTTTCTTAAAGTTTTTAACCTAGTTTGTCATGCAGCCTTGTTAAATAATTTGGAAGCTATGGGAATACCTGGCTGCATTTTATATTTATCTGGGATGTATATTCCAGCTCCCAGATCCATGCAAGTGTAGACAGAAGACTAACTGAGCCTATCCACTCAGTGGAGGAGTCGCTGCTCACGATGCGGTCTCCTCTACATTGGGGAGACCAAATGCAGATTGGGTGACCGCTTTGCGGAACACCTCCGTTCAGTCCGTAAGGGTGACCCCGAGCTTCCGGTCGCCTGTCATTTTAATTCAAAGCTCCATTCCCACTTGGACCTCACCGTTCTTGGCCTCTTGTGTTGTTCCACGGAAGCTCAACGTAAACTCGAGGAACAGCACCTCATCATCCGATTAGGCACTCTGCAGCCTTCCGGACTCTATCGAGTTCAACAATTTCAGATCATAACCTCGGCCCCTATTTCATTTTTTCTTGTAATTTTTCCACTCCTAATGGGCTGAGATTGGGTGTAAAGTGTACTGGCAGCTATCCCTTGCCCTGCCAGTACACTTTACACCCAATCTCAGCCCATTACCATCTCGTCTAGCTTCTAACACCTTTCATTGTCTCTTTTTTACTACTTTTGTTTATTTTATTCTTTTGTCCGATCGCAGCCCTGCCTCCGATCCATCTTTTCTTTCCAGTTTTGAAGAAGGGTTCGACCCGAAACGTCAACTCAAATTTCTGTCCACGGATGTTGCCTGACCTGCTGAGTTTTTCCAGCATTTTCTGTTGTTATTTCGGATTTCTAACATCCGCAGTATTTTGCTATCGTACTAGTGAGATGGGGTTGTCCAGTCACCTATCCTTTTGGCTGCCATTATCAATGATGTGTTGGATGACATCGTAAGGGAATGGTTTAAGTGTATGTCCTAGTTCTAGGTATTGCAGTTAATGCAAAATGTTTTATTTATTTTGTAAACTTCATATGTATTTAAAACACAACATTGTATATTGTTTAATACATATAAGGGTAATGAGATACCGAGAATGGAGCAAGCATGCATCAGAAAATCACAGGCTCACTGCCTTCTCTTTCCCTCCTCTCTCTTCTCCCACCCATCCCCCAATTTTCAGATGTGCACTTAAGGTACCTCGCTACATACAAGCACTTGGAAAATCTACCCTATAGTTTTAAATAGTGGTTTGAGCAAATGGAGAAATGCATCCACACAAAAATCGAACCGTTTTTGTTAACTGGAAAATGTTTGCATCTTTCTGTATATAATTTTGTCTATGTAGACCGCTGCTTTCTCGTTGGTTTCTAATGGTTATTTTCTGCTTGTTTTATTCACCAATCATATTGCACTAAAAATGAAGAATCACATTCCACAACATTTCAACCAATAAAAGGAATCAGCTCCTCTGGTGGGAGGAGGCTCGTGTGAAGCATAAACCCGGCATAGAGCAGTTGTGCTCAATACTCTTTCTATTTATAGTCCCTGCCGAGAGTCAGGACTGTTATTGATAATAGGGTGTCTCTTATTCTAATGTTTAATATTGTGAATTTTGTGGTGAGTGGGTTATGAGGCTTCTTAGCCAGTTGTCACCTGAGAAATCTGGACCTTGACTAGCTGGGAATTTGATTTGCCAGGAGCCGACTATACATGCTTGAACCATCCTAACCTGGGTCTCCATTTATAAGCAAGCGATGTACAGATAGGCTGCAGAAACCAGTGACTTAATGCATGAGGGGTCCAAGTCTAGAGAAGTATAACTGGGATGGGATAATATGCAGACTTATTTATTTGTATTTTTTTAAATCTAAGCACCATGGGAGATGCACTAGTAGTGTTAATTGTTTTGGAAAAGTTGTGATTTATCAGTTATATTTTGAACCTCTCTATAGGTGACACTCCACACTGGTTTGGAAATTCCTCAACTTCCTGCTGCTGCTGCTGCTGCTGCAAGAGACCCAGTAGCATCTTAATCCAGGTCATTGTGCAAAACCTGCTGTATTGTCTTTTGGGATCCAAGCGACAGGAATCCCTGCCTGCTGTTAAGATTCTTAAAAGATTCAACATCTCTTGATACAAGTTTGCTAGTTGGTGCCTAATGACTGGAGGAAAACCAAAAAATAGTTTGAAATACTCTACAGTCGTGAAACATACATGATTGTTATCTGAACATTTGTGTTTGCTTTGACGCTTTATGCTAACTAAAATTGTAAAAGCATTGATGCAGCCTGAAATGTAATTTTAATGTCAAGTATCTCTTATGTTTACTGGTTTATTTTTTCTTGTGCTACTCTAATTGCTGTGCATACAGTTTTAGCTGCCGCAATTAATGAGAAAGGGAAACAACAATGCAGTGCAGTGTAATTGTAGAAAGTGCTATATTTGCGAGCAATTACACTGCAAGGTATTCACAGTTGCTATTAACCTCCAGGATTTATTCTTTCCTGTTGCCTTTGAATCTATATTCAACACCATTCCAAACCAGTTGTTTGAATTACCAAGAGGTCATCTGCATACCACCACTCAAACTGTTGAATTCCTATTCAGACATTGAGAAGCAAAGATTGCAATAGGTAATGTGATTGGGATGCTCAATAATTAGGAAATTCTCACTCGGATACATTTTACTCTAGATTCAATTACAGCATGACCACACACATACTGAGCACTATCCTGGCTTAATGAAAACTAAAGAATAGTATAGATGTGTTGCAACATGTATGGGAGGTTTTTCGGCAATTCCAAGCCTGATGAGATCATTGTTTCGGTATCTGTGTATATATACAGCTGATTATTCCAATAATGAACTTGTGTTCCTTTGGTAAGTTGTACAGTAGAATACAGCTTTCAGAAGGATTTATATTGGTGGTTTACATGTATGCAGTTCAAATTTTAGCATAGAATAGTTCCCAAAGTAAATGGGAGCTTGGATAATAGGTAATTGAATAGTGATAAAAGCATTTAAGAATTGTTTTAACTTGTGCTTAAAATGTTTTTGGAAGTACAACATTCTTTCAAAAAACTTTAAATTTTATAGACTTAACTTCAAATTGACTGATCAAAGGATTTATGTAGTATTTTCTGTACTTCAATAACTTCTAGAGCTTGTTTAGTTTTTAAATGTTTTCTTCGTCTTTCATTTAGTTCAAACCTGAATATGGTTTTGACCTAGTGAATGGAACCAATCCTGTCTAACAAAACAAATGTCCATTACAAAGTAGATACAATTATTATTGGTAGGGAAAATGATAGTGTGATCATAGAATCATATCGCACAGAAGGAGATCACTTGGCCCATCGTGCCTGTGCTGGCTCTTTGAAAGAGTTATCCAATTAGTCCTACTCCCATGCTATTTCCCCATAGCCCTGCAAAAATTTTTCTTAAGTATATATCCAATTCCTTTTTGAAAGTTACTATTGAATCTGCTTCCACCACCCTTTTGGGCAACGCATTCTCATTTTCACTCTCTTTCTCTACACCGCCCCCCCCATTTTTTTGCCAATTATCTTAAACCTGAGCCCTCTGGTTACAGATGCTCCTGCCTATTGACTATCAAAACCCCTTATAATTTTGAACACCTATTAAACCTCCTCATAACTTTCTCTGCTCTAGGAACAATGCCAGCTTCTCTAGTGTCTCCACATTACTGAAATCCCTCATCCCTACTATAATTCTGCTAAATCTCCTCTGCCCCTCTCCAAGGCCTTGACATCCTTCCTAAAGTGTGGTGCCCAGAATTGGACACAATACTCCAGCTGAGGCCTAACCAGTGATTTATGAAGGTTTACCATAAACTTCATAGCTTTTGTATTCTATGCTTCTGTCTATAAAGCCCAGGATACTGTATGCTTTAACAGCTTTATCAACTTGTCCTGCTACCTTCAAAGATTTATGTATGTAAACAGGCAGGTGTCTCTATCCCTGTACCACCTTTAAAAATGTACCATTCAGTTTATATTGCCTCCTTATTCTTTTTTTGGAAAGCTTAAGCACATAGTTGTTTCTTTCTGCAATTTTCTGTTCATATAAATGGTATTCATATACCATTTAAATCTATTAAATGGATATCTAAGCATGTGTATATTTCTGATTTAGAAGTACTTATTTTTTCTGTAAGTTAGTTTCTGATGTGGATTTGGATACCTGTTTGTAAACTAATGCCATAATAAACTAGAAGTCATTAGTCTGCAGGTATTATTTAGGCTAAACTGTTAAATCATTACACTTCTATCACAGAATCTTCAGTACTTGACATACGATGCTAGAATCTTTCAAATCAAACAGTACAGTCACCTGAAATATCCTCCTCTTAAACCATACTGCTACAATCTCAGCCATGTTTAACAGTCCCAGCAAATAACCAGGAAATTTACATTTTCAAAAAAAAATTATAAGAACAGTCCTTGTAATAACATACTATGAATTGGGAGCAAGCAAAATAACAACTGCAATTGAGAACTAAATATTCAGGCTGAAAAATTTATCAGATTATGCTTTGCAAAGAACACAGGATATTTGGGAAGGTTGTGATCATTTGCCAACACTGTCTTTGAAAAATGTAACACTTTCAGCACAATTTTAAAAGTTGTTCCTGGAAAAAAACATTCAAAATTGAAAGCTTAAAAATCAGAATTTTGAACCAAGCTGGGGATCCCTTGTCGGTCATTTTTAGCTTTTATTTTTGTGGATACAGCATAGAAATATCCATTGCATCAAAAACAAAATTTCTGCTGAGATCCTTCTCGTTCAACAGAGTACACTTTATGATGCAGAATGTTAGAAGTGAAGCTGGTGTAACAAATATTCTTGGCATACTTGTTATGGAATGCTTCTGCCCATGATCTTGGGGGGCGGACGACTTAACCACTTAACTCCAGCGTTCTAGTTTGTTATTTATATCGGCTAATAGCAAACACATTAAAAAGTCAGTCTCCATCCATGGAATATAAAGGATGTATTTTAGCAAGATTATCATTCCAGTGTAAACACACTGTAGCAGATCGTATTATGAACAACGGAAACATAATTGATGAATTAATAAAGCTAACTGAATGTTTGGACACCGCCAAAAGTGAAGATTATACCAAGGCTACAATGCACTAGTTAGACTGCAGCTTGGAATACTACTTTTGGTTTTGGTCACGGTACAGAGAAGAATAATTCCAAATGTAAATCGGGTAAGCAAATCTCTACAGTCCAGAGAGAAGTTGGATTAGGAAAGGATTCCACATTAAGGAGGATAACTATTTAATAAAGTAACCTAGAATGTTACACTCCAGACTTGCCAGGCTGAGCTAGGGCTCTACCTCACCATCACGTCTCTTGACCCCTTGCCTGCCTGCGCTATTAGATTGCTTGTCTGACATAGAGATCTGAATGGGTCACCTTCCTGCAATTCAACATCGGGGAGACCAAAGCCATCATTTCAGCCCTCTCATTAAACTCCATTCTTTAGCCACGATTCCATTCCCCTCTCTGGCCACACATAGGCTGAACCAGGCATCCTCCGGCATTTCCGCTACCTCCAAAGTGATCCCACCACCAAATGTACCTTCCCCTCCCCTCCCCTTTCAGCATTCCGTAGGGACCGCTCCCTCCGAGACACCCTAGTCCACTCCTCTATCACCCCAAACAGCCCTTCCCCTTCACCTGGCACCTTCCCGTGCAAGCGGAGGAGATGTAACACCTGCCCCTATACCTTCCCACTGTCCAGGGCCCCAAACACCCCTTTCAGGTGAAACAGCGATTTACTTGTACTTCTCGCAATCTAGTATACTGTATTCGCTGCTCACGATGCGGTCTCCTCTACATTGGGGAGACCAAACACAGATTGGGTGACCGCTTTGCGGAACACCTCCGTTCAGTCCGTAAGGGTGACCCCGAGCTTCCGGTTGCCTGTCATTTTAATTCACCGCTCCATTCCCACTCGGACCTCACCGTCCTTGGCCTCTTGTATTGTTCCACGGAAGCTCAACGTAAACTCGGAACAGCACCTCATCTTCCGATTAGGCCCTCTGCAGCCTTCCGGACTCGATATCAAGTTCAACAATTTCAGATCATAACCTCGGCCCCTATTACACATTTTTTCTTGTAACTTTTCCACTCCTTTCCCCCCCGCCTTTCCTTTTGTTTCGCTCTCACACCTGGCAGCTATCTCTTGCCCTGCCAGTACACTTTACACCTAATCTCAGCCTATTACCATCTCGTCTAGCTCTTTTACTCTTTTGTTTCTTTCACTTCTTTTGTCCGATCGCAGCCCTGCCTTTGATCTATTTTCTTTTCTTTCCAGTTTTGAAGAAGGGTTCGACCCGAAACGTCAACTCAAATTTCTTTCCACGGATGTTGCCTGACCTGAGTTTTTCCTGCATTTTCTGTTATTTCAGGGCATTTATATTCTTGACATCCAGTTTGATTTGAGCTGAGCTTTAAACTTTATTCTGTAATCCGTCACCAAGTGCGCTTACTTCCACCTCTGCAACATTGGCCCCAACTGGCCCGTCCCCATTCCTATCTCAGCACCTCTGCTGCTGAAATGCTTGTACATGCTTTTGTCACCTCCAGAGTCTAACTTCTTCCTGGCCTCCCACCCTGTAAGACATCTAAAACTCTGCCACATGTATCCTTCCCCACAATGAGTCCAACTTGTTATCACTCCCATTCTTGCTACCCTACATTGGATCCATGTCCCCCAATGCATTCCATTCAAAATCTGTGCCCTCTTCTATAAATCCCTCCATAGCCTTGCCCCACCTTGTCTCTAATCTCCTCCATCCCCATCTCAGATTTTCCATTTCTCTAACTCAAGCCATCTGTGCATCCCCCTTGATGACAGAAACTTTAGCCATACCGTCCTACTCTTTAAAAATCCTTCCCTAAGTCTACCATTTATTTTTTTTAAAACCTACTCAAAACTCATCGATGCAACCTATCCTCAGAAACCCATCCAAATCTCTTCCTTCCTGAGTGGATGTGCATTTTCATTGCCTATTTGTAAAGTGCCTTGGGGCGATTTATACAGTTAAAGGCACCATATGAATGCAAGTTATATTTATGTTTTATAACGTAACACCACAATAGCTGTGTTTACATATTTTTAGGCTGCATTTAGTCTTTGACGAACACATGATTTATAGGAAAGCAGAAATAGTTTTACAAGCCCAATAAGAGACTGCAATCCCTGAACTAAGATATTAGAACCACATTTCAAAGGCAGCAAAAATAAGCCTTGGATTTTCATCTTTCCAGCTAAAACGTATAGCTTTTTTGAGGCTCCATGGAGATGCACTCCATTCTAGGAACACAATAAGGAGCCATGGGTTCATTGAATTACAGGCTGTCGTACTATTTCTGATTAGAGGAGCAAGTGTTGTAATAAGGAAGAACTGTACAAGGAAAAAGTACAAATGATGGCTGTATGTTGGGAAGCTTTCAGACAGGCCCAGTTTCTGAAGCAACTTGTTCTGATAGCTCTACTGCAGCATTACCAGGTTGTCCAGCAAGAGCAGTGCAGCAGCAAGTGTACCCTCTCTGTTATGGTATAAAGTTTACAATGTAGTTTTCAGACCTTAAACTTAATTTAATCATATTTCTTGAAGTCATTGAGTAGACATCTAGCAGTGCAAAGACATGACATTTCTGACCATTATTGCACCGTTCTATACATAAATCTGAAAGTGTCTTACACTCCAGTTTACCTTGACTATGCCTTTTTCAAATATTCTATTCTCAGGGTTCAGATGATACCAAACTTCAGCAGGCTCATTCTCCTAGTTAATTACATTATCTGAACTTTCCTGTATTATAGTTTTGTATGAAAAATGGTGGCTGATTTCCATGGCAACTGGTTTCAAAAAATCATTTATCAACTCAACTGCTCAGGAATACAATACTATTAAGTGACTCTCAAAGGTGCAATTAAAACTTATTGGTAATTCAAACAACCAGGCATCAGTTTAAAAGAACAATGCAACACTGTGTTTAACCTTCAGAACCTTAATTTTGATTATAATCGGTCTTGTATCAAAGTGCTGATGACATATGCATGCTGCATGTTACAATTTTAAATAGCTAATTTTTATCTTTCTTGAAGGACTTTCTAGACTGTCTAGACAAAGGAGTGATGAGTTTAGTTGCTAAAATCCTTGACGTGCGCCAATCTTGAGCTATTTGTAGGAGAGCAGGAATTTTTTTTTAAATGGGGCCATAGCATTACATCCTTAAAAACTGTGGTAATTAAAGGAAACTGAAAATGTGGAACTTTAGTGTTTGATATAATTTTGAATGTTACATTTGTTCATCTTTGATACATTGCCAGATTCTAGAATTTTGACCTAATTTATTTGCCCGGTACATTTTTGCTGGTTCATTTAAGATCATTAGTAGATTTCATTAATACTGTTGCTGAGCAACGTCAATCTGTAATTCGGCAATTTGAAGTGGCTGGACCACAAATTTCTCATTTTTCATAGTGATGATAATGGTGGCCAACATGGTGCTTATCAAGCTTACTAGATTTGTAGTATATTGTAATATGGAGCCCATGGCCGTACAGCAAGCTGATTATGTTGCTTACTGTTGTGGAAAATGATGACATTGCTACTGTTTGCTGTTCTAATAAACTTTTATAAGTTATAATGCTGTCTATCTATATTGGATAACCATCTTTTTGGTTATAAGGTACACAAATATTAAAGAATTCCTATTTTTTAGTTGCATTCAAAGATTTTTCTTCTCAGTTTGTTTATTGTCCTGATCATTCAGCTTAAAACATTTAGTCCATCATGGGGTGAAATTGAACAAAACTTCATTAATTCACAGCATCATTTCAATTACACTTATGGTCAATGTGTCAAAAATAAGTAAAACTTGTTTCAACCTACTTCACACACACTGGCTTGCCCTCCTTATGCACCTGGGGAGACAAAGTAAGAACAGTAGTTCTTAAGGTACCAAAGAAAAAAAGACTTGCATTTATATAGTGCCTTTCACAACATCAGGATGTCTCAAAGCGCTTTACAGCCAACAAAGTACTTTTGAAGTGTAGTCACTGTTGTAATGTAGGAAAAGAGGAGAAATAGATGGATGAGGAAATGAGCAACAACAAAAAAAATGGTTGTAGCCGAATATGATACGCCTGCTGTACATTCTGCAACTTATGCTCTGGCCACAATCAGAATATGTTAATATGTAATAGTACAGGTTGTTGCATACATTTATTTACTTTAAATTATTTATATTTTCAATAAGATCAGCAAAGTTTACCCTTTCTTGGGTCATGGTGTATGGTAGTTACATGATGTTTGCAGTTAGATTGTGGAACTTGAATAGCTTTGTATATTTTGGTAACGCTATGCATTGCTGGTTGGGGGTTGAGATTACTCCTTGGCAGAAAGCTTGGGTCAAGCAGGAAGGGTGAAATCAGTGGCTTACTGTGTGGGTCAGGTTTGAGCAACAGGTAGCCTCTGGGCGTGTTTGTGGGAAGCTGTAGTCTCCTTGCTGGTCTGTTGCATGTTATCTTTGCCTGTGTAGCGGCAGGATGGAGTGGGAATGCAGAATGGTACCCACTCCTCTGGAGTAAGAGGACAATGTTTCAGAAGTGCATACAGAAGTCAGGTGAAAGCTGAGCCTAGTTAACTGCTTAATTCTCAATCTGGGCCTAATTGTAGGGCTTGATTCACTGTCTTTGGAAGCAGACATGATCTGGGCATAAACTCTGCAAGGTAGCAACATGTGGCTCTGTTTTTAAACCCTACTGTGGTCATTCATGGTACTGTAGCAGGTAAAACTATGGTGCACATCCAACTTGGGTCACAGAAAAATGCCTCCCAATTGGAAGCTACCAGTAACACTTTATTTCTTGGAGAAGCACTTCTTGAGTCACGTCGTCTGGTAAAGTGTTCCCCAATTGGTACTGCAAGACGAGCTCAATCTAGGCTGACAATTCAGTCCAGTACTACAGGAGAAAAAGGTGCGGCACTCTGAATAGAGGAAGTGGGTGACACTACTCACTACTTTTAAAAGCCTGAAGATTGTAGGGAGAAAGGAATATTGCATTCAATACTTTCATGATTGAGGTCCTGGTGGAAAACAATAAGTGACTAAGATAATGGCACATTTCAACACTGCAGGGAACAGCAAAATTGTGGGGGGGGAGGGAGAGGGGAGACAGTACAGGCAGCAGATATTGTGGAGCTCTTGCAGCATTACAGTTTAGACAAGACCTGCTATCAATAAAAGAAAGGTTAGAAGTGGAAGATCATGGTGATTGTATTTATGGAAGCTGCTGTTAGCTCTCAAATAATCAAAGTGCCCATGTAAGAGCAATGGGGCTACAGTTAAAAGGATTTCAGAAAAAGTGAACACAGGTAAAGTTCTAAAAAGAAAGGTGGACTTTGGCATTAATGGCTTAAAACAGGATTGCATTTGGAGACGAACATCTGGAGGAGGGACAGAATGTACCCAGTTACCAATATACAGTAACTAAGGGTTCCTTGATAATCCTGGCACACTAACCAATTCACATGTACAAAGGAGCTCTTCTCTTGGGTAGTCCCTCAGAACCGAGGATGACTTGCTTCCACATTAAAAATGAGCTCGCAGGTGACTGATTAGTCCAATGTGGGACCTACAGTCTCTGTCACAGGTGGGGCAGACAGTGGTTGAAGGGGCGGGTGGGTGGGGTGCTTGAGTTGATGTGCGCTGCCTGCGCTTGGCTTCCGCTTGCTCCCGGCGAAGAGACTCGAGGTGTTCGGCGCCTTCCCAGATGCTTCTCCTCCACTTTGTGCCGTCTTGGGCCAGGGATTCCCAGGTGTCAGTGGGGATGTTACACTTTTTCAAGGAGGCTTTGAGGGTGTCCTTGAAGCATTTCCTCTGCCCACCTGGGGCTCTCTTGCCGTGCCGGAGCTCCGAGTAGAGTGCTTGTTTTGGGAGTCTCGTATCGGGCATGCGGACAAGGTGACGCGTCCATCGGAGCTGATTGAGTGTGGTCAAAGCTTCGATGCTGGGGATTTTGGCCTGAGCAAGAACACTGACGTTGGTGTGCCTTTCCTGCCAATGGATTTGCAGGATCTTGCGGAGGCAGCGTTGGTGGTACCTCTCCAGTGCTTTGAGGTGCCTGCTGTACATGGTCCATGTCTCTGAGGCATACAGGAGGGTGGGTATCGCTGCTGCTCTGTAGACCATGAGCTTAGTGCCAGGTTTGAAGTCCTGGTCTTCAAACACTCTTCCTCAGGCGACTGAAGGCTGCACTGGCACACTGAAGGCGGTGTTGGACTTCGTCGTCAACGTCTGCCCTTGTTGACGGTAGGCTCCTGAGGTATGGAAAGTGGTCCATGTTGTCCAAGGCCTTTTCGTGGATTTTGATAATCGGGGGGCAGTACTGTGTGGCGGGGGCAGGTTGGTAGAGGACCTTTGTCTTACGGATGTTTAGTGTAAGGCCCATGCTCTTGTACGCTTCGGTGAAGGTGTTGACGATGGTTTGGAGTTCGACCTCCTAGTGAGCGCAGACGCAAGCGTCGTCTGCATACTGTAATTCGATGACAGGATGGGATGACCTTGGATCTGGACTGGAGGCGACGGAGGTCGAACAGTTTCCCGTTTGTTCTGTAAATTAGCTCCACTCCAGTGGGGAGCTTACTGAGGGTGAGATGGAGCATTGCAGCAAGGAAGATCGAGAAGAGCATTGGTGCAATGACGCAGCCTTGCTTGACCCTGGTTCATACGTGAATTGGGTCTGTGGTGGAACCGTTGGTCAGGATCACGGCTTGCATATCGTCGTGCAGCAGGTGGAGGATAGTGACAAACTTTTGAGGGCAGCTGAATTTGAGGACACTCCATAATCCCCACGGTTGACGCCGTAATTGTGACCATCTTCAAGAAAGGTGACGAATTCGATTGCGGTAATTACAGAGGAGTTTCCCTGCTATCTGCCACAGGGAAAGTCATCGCAAGAATCCTCCTCAATTGCCTTCTCCCAGTGGCTGAAGAGCTCCTCCCAGTGTCGCAATGCAAATTCCGCCCACTAAGGGGCACGGTGGCCATGATCTTCACCGCATGTCAATTACAAGAGAAAGCAGCACCAACCACTGTAGGTGGCCTTCTTTGATCTTGCAAAGGCCTTCGACACTGTCAACAAAGGAGCAGGTTGCTACAGTCTGCTTACGCAAATCACTTTTTTTTTGCAGTCAACACAAAATGAGTATTGAGGAAAATCCCAAACTACTGTTTTGCCAGAAAAACAGTGGAAAGGAGAATTCACTTGATAAATCATTAACCAATGCTCCAAAGGGAATTGGTGACAGTGCAGAAGACAGCAGATGAGAATTTTTTTTAATTCAGCAGCTCTGCTGTCACTGGCAACTTGGCCAAGGTCCGGGAGAGCTTGCAATACCTATGGAGCAAACACCAGTTAATGCCTTATGGAAGCAGCAAGACATAGAAAGAGGCTGTATGTAAATAAATACAACCAGATGATTGACAAATGCAAAATCTCAACAGGAATTATTAATTGCAAATCATTGGATTTGATGAGAATTATGATTCACATTCCATCTCCAGCTCCAAAAAATAATCTGAACACAAAAACTCTAAATAAAATAAATAAGTCACATGCCAAATATACACTGCTGAAAACTAAGCAAACCTTACCCCTTCCATCTAGTAACAGTTGGTAGCATCTCGGGGTTCAAGGCCCGCTTCATGATTGGGGTCCAGTGGGGCATTGCATTATCAGGGGTACCGCAATTCAGAGGACTTGAGGCCCCGTTTGGGTGGACATTGAGATAACAGCACTGTTCAAAGTCAAACAGAAACCAGCATTTATACAACACCTTGCACAGCCTCAAAAGGTCATACAGCACTTTACAGCCACAAATAGTCATTTTTATATAAGCAAACAGCAGACAATTTGCATACAACAGAGTTTTACACACAATTACCTCTCACAAGCAGCAAGGGAATTGAACATGCAGTTGATACGATCTTGGGGGTGTTTGTTGATACGGAAAATGTTAACCACGACGAGAAAAACTCCATAGCTCCTTGTCCAATTATTAAACGTTTAAATCTCCCTGAAATGCAAATGAGCCACAGTTTAACATTTCATCAAAAGTCATGGCTAATGTTGTCAACCTTCAGCTGTGGTAGCAGTTTCAAAATTGTACAGGAATGTTGAGTTCTTCCTGTGAGCGGACAGTGTCCCAGATGCCAAACAGGCGATTGACAATTGCAGGACATTTTCTCCCGGTCGACCCCTTGGAGGCAGATAGTTAAAGGATTATCTTTTCTAATGTTCCACCTTTCATGCTTCATGAACTTCTCCTCTCCCATCTTCAACCTAGTTAAGGATAGTCAATAGGTATGCCCCTTTGGTTGGGTTGTGACCCTTCCTGTGTAAGAGGTGCTGGGTAGGTTCGGGAGGCTAAACTTGAACATACCAATTCCATAAACTTTAATCTATTCCTTTATGGAGCTAAATTCCTGATCTTTGCTTGGGTGTACTCTTTTGGTGAAGGAATAAACAAATTACTGTAACTTAAAACATTAAAGGAAACTTAAAATTTGGTTGCTGGGGGTGATGATGCACTCCAGTCCCTGCGGTGCCCACCGGTCGCAGAAGGCCTCGATCGTGCCGGCGGACACCGCATGCTCCATCTCCAGGGCCACCCAGGCGCGAACGTGGCCACGGAAGAGAGGCAGGCAGTCAGGCCGAATGATCACCTCGACCGCCCGCTGCCTGGACCAGTTGATGGCCATTTTGGCCAGGCCCAGGATCAGTCCTATGAGGAGGTCTTCCGACCTGCCCGCTCCCCTCCGCACCAGGTGACCAAAGATCAGGAGCGTGGGACTGAAGTGCAGCCAAAAATCGAGGAGCAGCCCCTTCAAATAATAGAAATGGGGCTGCAACCTCTCACACTCCATATAAACGTGGAACACAGACTCCTCCAGGCCGCAGAAAAGGCAGGTGACCTGGGAGTCCATGAACCTACTTTAAACCTTACTGCACAGGACTGCCCCGTGCAACACCCTCCAGGCCAAGTCCCCAATGGATAAAGGGAGGACTCCCGTGTAGAGAGCCCTCCATTGGGGATCCCCGCCTCCTCCGGACGGCAAGATGGTGCGCCAAGGCGTGTCCGGATGGCAGACGAGATGGCAAAATGGAGGGTGTGCAAGAGCAGCCCGTACAGGAATTCCCTCTGTGCAGAATGGAAAAGCACAGAAGGGATTTTCCTGGAAATGGCTCAAGTTGTGAGGCGCCGGCTCACGAGAGGGGTTTCGGGGCCGGGCGCCGATGAGGAATTCCGTGCGGATGGGGGTCAGTTCGGACGGGATCGCCCCACATGATTGAGCCTCCTCGACACACCTAGTGGAGTCAGGGCCCAGTGCCGCTTTCAGCGACTTGACGTCGGCCCAGGACAGGCGCTGCGCCAGCTCCTCCGTGCCATCCAACCCACTCCTCCGCCATCCAGTAGGTCCCTGACTCTGGTCACCTTGCCAGACACAGCCCTGCCCTCCGCCAGCCACATGAACCCACGTTCGTGGAGGTGCAGATTCCTGAGCAGCGGCTCCCGAAGGACAGCCGCCATTTCTGACAGGAGAGAACTCCGTCTGCAGGCGACCATGTTCCAGACCCTTAGTAGTTCCTGGTAAAAGACAGGCAGCTCCCACAAGGAGGCACGGGTACCCCCCAGTTTCACAAACAGGAGCTGCGTGTCATAATTGAGACCGTGCAGCTGGCGGAAGAAATATGTCGCCAGCGCACACCATCTAGGAGGATCCTTGACATACAGGTATCTCTGCAGAGTCCGAAGATGGAAAGTCACAGCCGGGGTGCGAAGGCACACCAGTGCCTGACCGCCCTCCCTAAGCGGGAGACTCAGAACCGCGGCAGAGACCCAATGCTTCCTTTTGTCCCAGAAGAAGTCGATGAGCTTCTTCTGTATCTTGGCGACAAACGCAGGGGGAGGGATCAAAGTGACCAACCGGTACCACAGCATAGCGGCCACAAGTTGATTTATGACCAGCGCTCGACCCCTGTAGGACAGCACTCAGAGCAGTCTTGTCCAGCGCCCTAGGCGAGCGGTGACTTTGACCTCCAGCTCTTGCCAGTTCGCCGGCCAGGCTTCCTCGGCAGGGCTAAGGTAGACTCCCAGGTAGAAAAGACCAATGTATACAGCCTGAAACTCAGTGGGGAAATTTCATGTTAGAACTGACCGCACCCGCTTCCTTTAAGTGTTTGTTCAAACCATGATACCGTTTTCAGGCTGCGATTACACTGCAATTGGAGTGTTTGTGAAGCCAAACCACTTCACACTGACTCTGCACTTGCATCGTCACTGCACCTCAAGATAAGCTCTACTAAGTTACAATGGAGAGGGGGGTGGCTTTTGTAGAAATCTATAGCAAGATGAACCAAATGTGTCCAATGAATTCCCTCATCTATATTTATTTGAACTATATTTACATAATTACTCAGATTTGCACCGAGTTGTGTTGCTTCTAATTTCAATGCAATGATGATTTGTTGTCAACAAGGATAATTCAATTCACCTGGACATTGCAACCAGCTGCTACTATGGTCTATATTCACAGCTGCCTGCCCTCAAGTGGACAATGATGGTACAGCAGTTTAATTCACATAAATCTGAGTTCAATCTATACTGAAGTGATGCCAAAGAGAATCAATTTTTTCAGACAAACATTGCATATCCTAACCAAATTCTCAGGGAATTCTATGTCCTTAGGAACAACCTGATTCTGCATTAACTGTGCACCTTTTATCAGGGAAGATGTCATGGTGACTGGTGCAGGGAATAGAAGGGTCACACAGGCATTACCAAGATGTTGATCTCAAGTCAGGATTAGGGTACACTGTGGGAGAAGTCTAGGATACTCCAAACTCCATCTGCCCAATTGTCTCCCTCCCCTCGGGGTGATGTGCCTTCCTGTGGCCCCAAGGCACAAACAAATCCATCCTCAATGTATCCTTCATCTTGAGAAAGGGTACATTGAAGCTACAACGAAAACCCCCTCAACAGGCAGGTTGTTGCAGATATTAGCCATTATCCTGTGAAGCCTTATGCTGTAGGTTTCAGTGAGGGGCTACGACACAGACGTCAAGAAAGATCACACTGCCAGGTTTAGAAGTACAGTGTTATTTTTTTGTAAATATACTAATTTTAAAAATCTCTTCAAAATTCTGAAATTACCTTTCATTGGTGACCAAAGGGGGCCTGCAGAAGAAACCCCAGCGGGGCAGGCTCGACCACTGCCTCGCTCATCGCTGACTAACTTCAGCACGTTGTCCTTAAGACGTTCACCTAATTAACATATTCAAGGTCCTGTGACTCAGGACGCATAATAAATGGGCTCCACAGATTTATCAGTAGGAGCAATGCTTACGCAGATTGGGCACAGGCCGTCTCACTGCTAAATTGGTATATTTTGTGCCAGTTTTACACCCTTAAAGGGGCACAATGCATACTAACATCTACCCCATAGACTTGTAAAAGTTAACAAAATGGTTGCACTCTTGGTAAATGATAAAATAGATATCAATATGCTAGAAATATTGATGGAAGCAATTTTTTAAAATAGGCAATGTTGAGGCAAGAAAGTAATCACTGGTAACTGCTATTGATGCAATTCAACAGTTGAATTCTAAGTCACAAGAGAGGCTACAGTTAAACATCATGGGGTAAAAATTGGGTAGCACCCCCTTTGGGGCGCTACCTTTGCCGGGGCACTAATTTTAGCGCCCCAAAAAAGTTAGCGCCCCCGCGGCCGATTTTCCCAGGTAGCGCCCCGAGAGGGAGGAGGGGCACCACTGGAAGCGCCCCGCGTCCCTCTTGGGGTGCTGCGAACCAATATCGCAGCACTACGTGCGCTGAATTTCGCGGGAGGCGTTAGCGACGCCGTGCCCAGGCGCTAGTTGATTTGTGCCCCGTTAGCGCCCTCTTAGGGAGGTGCAAATCAACCAAATTTAGCCCCCCATGCGTTGATCATGGAGGATTTAATACCCTAGGGGTAAAGTAAACAAATCAAGGGCATATGTTAGCCAAGGGCATGGCGGTGTTTGTTGTGGCTTAGTGGTAGCACTCTCGCCTGAGTCAGAAGGTTGCAGGTTCTAGTCGCACTTCAGAGACTTGAGCACAAAATCTAGGCTAACACTCCAGTGCAGTCCCGTACTGAGGGAGTGCTGCACTCAGAGGTGCCGTCTTTCAGATAAAACATTAAACCGAGGCCCCATCTGCCTCTCAGGTGGACATAAAAGATTACACAGCACTATTTAGAAGAAGCACAGGGGAGTTTTCCCTGGTGTCCTGGCCAACATTTACAACCAACATCACTGAAACAGATTATCTGGTCTTTTTGACATTGCTGTTTGTGGGACCTTGCTGTGCACAAATTGGCTGCTGTGTTTCCTACATTACAAAAGTGACGACACTTCAAATCAAAAGTACTTCATTGGTTGTGAAAGGCGCTATATAAATGCAAGTCTTTCTTTTTCTTTTATGTGGTATTAATGCACAAGCAATATGATAAAGGCAACAGTAATTGTTTTTAACAAGGTTTGAATCAGATTGCATGGATGGATGCTTTGTCACAAGAACATAAAGTTCAGAGTGAGAAAAGGTCATTATGGACTATCAAGCCTACTTCATATGTAATTATTCTGTCAGATAGGATAACCACCAAACCTTCCCCCCACATGATGTGGAGATGCCGGTGTTGGACTGGGGTGGACAAATGTGAGAAGTCACACAACACCAGGTTATAGCCCAACAGCTTTATTTGAAATCACAAGCTTTCGGAGCGCTGTTCCTTCATCAGGTGAAGTGAAGAGATGCATATAGACACGGCATATATAGTCAGAGAACACTGCCAGATGATTACAGGTAATCTTTCTAACTGCCCTTTATCACACCTCGGCAGAGAGATAATCACAGCAATCAAAGGTGTGAATGGTGTCCAAACAGGTCAGTCAGGAAAACATGACATCAAAGACGTGGGGCAGCACGGTGGCATAGTGGTTAGCACTGTTGCCTCACAGCGCCAGAGACCCGGGTTCGAATCCGGCCTGGGGCGACTGTCTGTGTGGAGTTTGCACATTCTCCCCGTGTTTGCGTGGGTTTTCTCCGGGTGCTCCGGTTTCCTCCCACAGTCCAAAGATGTGCGGGTTAGGTTGATTGGCTATGATAAATTGACCCTTGGTGTTAGGGGGATTAAATACGTGGGGTTACAGGGATCGGGTGGGATATGTGTCGGTGCAGGCTCGATGGGCGAAATGGCCTCTATCTGCACTGTGGGGTTTCTGTGATTCTGTGATTTCTGTGAACAATGAGGTGGGGTCACAAGGGGTCAAATGTTGCAGATGCTGGGGTCTGTATGAACAACAAAGAACAAGCAAAATACAATTAAAAAAATTTTTTTTTTTTGCTGGAAATCACAGCAGGTCCGGCCGCATCTGTGTAGAGAGAACAAGCCAATGACGACTCGAGTCTGGATGACTCTACGTCAGATGGGGTTACATGTAGCGTGACATGAACCCAAGATCCCGGTTGAGGCCGTTCCGCCAGGCTGAATGTCCTTGACTGCTGACGTGTTCCCCGACTGGGAGGGAACACTCCTGCCTGGCGGAACAGACACCGCACAACAATCGCCAGGCAGGAGTGTTCCCTCCCAGTCGGGGAACACTTCAGCAGTCAAGGACATTCAGCCTCCGATCTTCGGGTAAGCATTCTCCAAGGCGGTCTTCGAGACACACAACGCAAAATCGTCGAGCAGAAACTGATAGCCAAGTTCCGCACTCATGAGGACGGCCTCAACCGGGATCTTGGGTTCATGTCACGCTACATGTAACCTCACCAGACGTAGAGTCATCCAGACTCGAGTCGTCATTGGCTTGTTCTCTCTACACAAGTGCAGCCGGACCTGCCGTGATTTCCAGCAAAAAAAAAAATTTTTTATATTGTATTTTGCTTGTTCTTTGTTTTTCATACAGACCCCAGCATCTGCAACATTTGACCCCTTGTGACCCCACCTCATTGTTCTTTGATGTATTCAAGCCACGGAGAGAGTGCAGAGAAGAGTCACAAGGCTGATCCCCAACATCAAAGAAATAGGTTTGGGGAAAATTAAGGGGAAACTGAAATCATGGTAAAAGAGAGCATTTTTTTTAAAATGAGTTGCAGAGGCAGGCGAGTAGTGACTGGAGGATCAGCCACCAATAGGAGAGCAGTGGACAAACAATAAAACAGAACCAGAGAAGCAAAGGATGAAAGCTGGGACAGGTGGTTGAAGGAGATCACTCCTCAGGTAGGGAGCAGCAAGGATATGGATGAAATTAATGAGGATAAGAGCACTGAAATCAATGGGAGATATGAAACTTAGCAGGATGGGAATAATGGGAATGAGCAGCTAGTGCATGAGAGAACACCGACCACAGAATTTTGGATTAATTGGAGTTTGTGATGGGCAGAGGGGAAGCCAATGAGAGAATTCAATCTTTGAAATGATGAAGATATGTATTGTTATTTCAGTGACCAAGTAGGCGAATAAGTGGACAGTGTTTTGGAGGAAGAAAAACGCAGTCTTGGCAACTGACTAGATCTGGGGTATACAAGTAAGCTCAGGCTTGAGTCATAGAGTCATAGAGTTATACAGCACAGAAAGAGGCCCTTCGGCCCATCGCGTCCGCGCCGGTCATCAAGCCCTGTCTAATCTAATCCCATTTTCCAGCATTTGGTCCGTAGCCTTGTATGCTATGGCATTTCAATGCTCATCCAAATGCTTCTTGAATGTTGTGAGGGTTCCTGCCTCTACCACCCTTTCAGGCAGTGAGTTCCAGATTCCAACCACCCTCTGGGTGAAAAAGTTCTTCCTCAAATCCCCTCTAAACCTCCTGCCCCTTACCTTGAATCTATGCCCCCTTGTTATTGACCCCTCTACTAAGGGAAAAAGTTCCTTTCTAGCTACCCTATCTATGCCCCTCATAATTTTGTACACCTCAATCAGGTCCCCCCTCAGCCTTCTCTGCTCCAAGGAAAACAACCCCAGCCTGTCCAGTCTTTCTTCATAGCTGAAGCGCTCCAGCCCAGGTAACATCCTGGTGAATCTCCTCTGCTCCCTCTCCAAAGCAATCACATCCTTCCTATAGTGAGGCGACCAGAACTGCACACAGTATTCCAGCTGTGGCCTAACCAGCGTTTTGTACAGTTCCATCATAACCTCCCTGCTCTTATATTCTTTGCCTCGGCTAATGAAGGCAAGTATCCCATATGCCTTTTTAACCACCTTATCCACCTGTTCTGCTGCCTTCAGGGATCTATGTACATGCACACCAAGGTCCCTCTGATCCTTTGTCTTTCCTAGGGTCTTACCATTCATTGTGTATTCCCTTGCCTTGTTAGTCCCTCCAAAATGCATCACCTCACACTTTTCAGGGTTAAATTCCATTAGCCACTGTTCCGCCCATCTGACAAACCCATCTATATCGTCCTGCAGACTGAGGCTACCCTCCTCGCTATTTACCACCCCACCAATTTTCGTGTCATCTGCGAACTTACTGATCATACCTTTTACATTCGCATCCAAGTCATTAATGTAGACCACAAACAGCAAGGGACCCAGCACCGATCCCTGCGGTACCCCACTGGACACAGGCTTCCAGTCACAAAAACAACCTTCCACCATCACCCTCTGCCTTCTGCCACTAAGCCAGTTTTGGATCCAATGTGCCAAGGCACCCTGGATCCCATGGGCTCTTACTTTCTTGACCAGTCTCCTGTGCGGGACTTTATCGAAAGCCTTACTGAAATCCATGTATACCACATCCACTGCACTACCCTCATCCACACACCTAGTCACCCCCTCGAAAAATTCAATCAGTCAGACATGATCTTCCCTTGACAAAGCCATGCTGACTATCCCTGATTAATCCTTGCCTCTCCAAGTGGAGACTAATTCTGTCCCTCAGAATTTTTTCCAATAATTTCCCTACCACTGATGTTAGGCTCACTGGCCTGTAATTCCCTGGTTTATCCTTACTTCCCTTCTTGAATAATGGTACTACGTTAGCTGTTCTCCAGTCTTCTGGCACATCCCCTGTGGCCAGAGAGGTTTTGAAAATTTGTGTCAGAGCCCCTGCAATCTCCTCCTTTGCCTCACACAGCAGCCTGGGATACATCTCGTCCGGACCTGGGGATTTATCCACTTTTAAGCCTGCTAAAACCGCTAGTACCTCCTCCCTCTCGATGCTAATATGTTCAAGTATATCACAGTCCCCCTGCCCGATTTCTATGTCTACATCATTCTTCTCCATAGTGAACACAGATGCAAAAAATTCATTTAAAACCCCACCTACATCTTCTGGCTCCACACACAGATTGCCACTTTGGTCCCTAATGGGCCCTACTCTTTCCCTAGTTATCCTCTTGCCCTTAATATACTTATAAAACACCTTAGGATTTTCCTTTATTTTGCTCGCCAGTGTTATTTCATGGCCCCTCCTCGCTCTCCTAATTTCTTTTTTAAGTACCCCCTGCACTTTTTATACTCCTCTAGGACTTCCTCTGTCTTTAGTCCTTTGTATCTGCCAAAAGCCCCCCTTTTTTTCCTAGTCCATTCTCGTATATCCCTTGACATCCAAGGTTCCCTGGGCTTGTTGGTCCCACCCTTGACCTTTATGGGAACATCTTGCCATTGTACTCTCTCAATTTCCTTTCTGAAAGACTCCCATTGCTCCGATGTGGATTTTCCTACAAGTAGCTGATCCCAGTCCACTTTGGCAGATCCTGCCTTATCATATTAAAATCGTCCGTCCCCCAATTTAGAACCTTTATTTCCGGTCCATCTCTGTCTTTTTCCATGACTACCTTAAATCTCACCGAATTATGGTCACTGTCACCAAAGTGCTCACCTACTAACACTTCTACCACTTGCCCGGCCATATTCCCTAGAATTAGGTCCAGTACCGCCCCCTCTCTTGTAGGACTTTCTACATGCTGGCTCAAAAAGCTCTCCTGGATGCACTTTAAGAATTCTGCACCCTCTAAGCCTTTCACACTCTGACTATCCCAGTTAATATTGGGGAAGTTGAAATCCCCCACTATTATTACCCTATTATTTGCACATTTCTCTGAGATTTGCCTACATATCTGTTCCTCTATCTCCCCCTGACTGTTTGGGGGCCTATAGTACACTCTCAGCAAAGTGCTTGCCCCCTTTTTGTTTTTAAGTTCTACCCATATGGCCTCATTAGATGAACCTGTTAATATATCATCCCTCCTTACAGCAGTAATTGACTCCTTAATTAATATTGCGACACCCCTCCTCTTTTACCTCCCCCGCTCCCCCCCCCCCCGTCTCGCCTGAAGATTCTATACCCCGGAATATTGAGCTGCCAGTCTTGCCCCTCTCTCAACCATGTCTCCGTAATAGCAACAATATCATACTCCCATGTGTTCATCAACACCTTCAGTTCATCCACCTTATTCGCAAGACTCCTTGCATTAAAATAAATGCCATCCAGCCTTGCCCTACTCCCTTGTGCCGTTACATATTTGCTCTGCCTTCCAAGCTGACTTGCTTTTTCCTCTATATTTGGCTGTACATCGCCCCCTATTATAGCTCCACTCTGTATCCCATCCCCCTGCCAAGTTAGTTTAAACCCCCCCCAACAGTGCTAGCAAACCGCCCCGCAAGGATATTTGTCCTGTTCTGGTTCAGGTGCAATCCGTCCGACTTGTACAAGTCCCACCTTCCCCAGAAGCAGACCCAGTGATCCAGGAAACTAAAGCCCTCCCTCCTGCACCAACTCTTTAGCCACGCGTTCATCTGCTCTATCCTCCTATTCCTATACTCACTAGCACGTGGCACCGGGAGATACCAATATTGTGAACCACTTGATCCAGCCTGAGTGGGTAGCAGGACGGTTGGTGTAACCAGTGGCGGAGAAACATAGGTACTGCCATGAAAAGGATGACTTTGATTTTGCTAATTTTGAACTGCAGGAAATTTTAAATCATCCAGGAGCTGAGGTCAAACAAACAGTCAAATTGTTGTAACATGCTTAGATTAAATGGTGGCGGTGAAGAGGTAGATTTGGCTGTCATCAACATGTATTGTGGAAGCTGGCCTCTGTTTGTAATAATCTTGCTAGTACAGCACTAGCATATAGATAAATACACTCTGAAGACTGAAGACTGGAGCCCTGGGGCATCAAACAAGGGACCATTCAGGCAGTAGAGGGGAATACATTTAAGGAGTGTGCATATCCAAAAAGACTATTGCAGTCCATCTAGCTGCTACCAAAGACTATTCCATATATTCACCATGCTGTGTAAAGTAGTTAGCTTCACACTGTTCACTTTCCCTTTTTGGAGCTTAAGTCCATGCGCTGGCATAGTTTGTGATTATACCAAACAATTTATTAAGGTTCAGCTACCCTAGCTGATGTCCTGGTGGTGATGTGATTTGATTTCAGTGTCACTCAGTTGACCCCTGCACCATAATCTATTCTGAGATTGACTGTTGAGGTCCATAGATGGTACAGTGTTTCAAATGCACTGGGTGCCCTGTCCCTCTTCTTCTATCAGCAGTGACAACATGGATTATTCATACCTTGTGCAGGTACTTCTGCCAGAGCCTCAGAAGCCTTTCTTCCATTGTTTGGAGTCCATTGCTGTTGTGCAGATGAAATGTGAGAACCCTTTATTGCTCCCTTCTGGTTTGTAATCTCCTAGCTATGCACAATGTTAGATGGCCATATTCTAGGTTTCGGCAGTTGTAGCCTTTATATAGTGTGAGAAAAGTTTGGGGCTGATTATGTGCTTCTTTCCACATAAGACTAACAATTATCCTAGCCTGGCTGATACTTTGGTGGCGATGTTGTTGATGTTCCATGTCAACACTATGTTCCTCTGAAAAGTTATGCCCAGACAAATCTACTTTCTGCTGCTTTCATTCGGTTTTGACAGCAGCTCAATCCTCACATCATGTTCCTTATGCTTATTTCTTCTGGAGAAGAGAATAGCACACTGTGATTTTTCGGGGTTTAGCAGAATTCACCATTGGCATGGCCATTCCTCCAGATCATCCAGGGATCTCTGAAGTGTTTCTGATGCTCATGGTGGATACTCAAATGGTAATCAAAATCAAATCAAATCAACTTTTATTGTCATTGTTAGTGCACAAGTGCAGTACAACGAAATGTAGGCTTGCGGCTCCCGAGAGTGTACATTTGGATTAAGACATTTAAACATTCAACATACATTTGGCTTGTAGTATATTAACATAAATATATCCATAATAAAGTGCATTGGCAGATGTGTAGGCTTTAGAGTTTATTTGTGGAGTTCAGTAGGATGACAGCCCTGGGAAAGAAGCTGTTCCTAAATCTGGTCGTACGGGTGCGAATGCATCTGTAGCGTCTCCCAGATGGCAGGAGGGCGAACAGACTGTGGCTGGGGTGGGTAGGGTCTTTGATGATGGACCGTGACCTCCGTAGACAGCGTTTCTGGTATATGTGCTCTATGGTCGGTAGCCGGGTGCCAGTAATGCGTTGGGCAGTTTTGACTACCCGCTGCAGGGCTTTCTGGTCATAGTAGCTACAGCTGCCATACCATACTGTGATACAGTTTGTCAGGATGCTCTCTATAGTGCAGCGGTAAAAGTTAGAGAGGATCAGGAGTGACAGATTACAGCCCTTCAGCCTCCTTAGGAAATATAGGCGCTGCTGGGCCTTCTTCACCAGAGAGGAGGTGTTGAGGGACCAGGAGAGGTCTTCCATGATGTGGACTCCGAGGAACTTAAAGCTGTCCACCCTTTCCACCACAGCCCCATTGATGTGGATGGGGGTGTGACTTCCGTCTTTGGACTTCCTGAAGTCCACAATGATTTATTTTGTTTTCTTGGTGTTAAGGGCCAGGTTGTTATCGGCGCACCACTTCACGAGATGCTGGACCTCCTCCCTGTAGGCTGACTCATTGTTGTTGGTGATCTGGCCTACTACCGTGGTGTTATCCGCAAACTTGATGATGGTGTTGGAACCATTAACAGCCACACAGTCGTGGGTGAAGAGGGAGTAGAGGAGGGGGCTCAGCACACATCCTTGTGGGGACCCCGTGTTCAGGGTCGGGGGGGGGGAGGTGTGGTTACCTAATTTGACAGACTGGGGTCTGTTTGTTATGAAGTCCAGGGTCCAGTTGCAGAGGGAAGTGTTCAGGCCAAGAGTTTGGAGTTTGGTGGCCAGCTTGTTGGGGATGATAGTGTTGAATGCTGAGCTGTAGTCTATGAACAGCATTCTGATGTAGGTCTCCTTACCATCTAGGTGGTTCAGTGCCGAGTGTAGAGCAGTTATGATTGCATCCTTCGTTGATCTGTTTGCACGATAGGCAAACTGGTGTTGGTCAAGGGAGGCAGGAACACTGGCTTTGATGTGGGCTAAGACCAGTCTCTCGAAACACTTCATTATGATGGGTGTGAGTGCGACAGGTCGATAGTCGTTCAGGCACGTCACAGCCGTTTGTTTTGGCACAGGAATAATGGTAGCGGTCTTGAAGCATGTAGGGACTACTGCCTGGGCCAATGACAGATTGAAGATGGCGGTGAAGACATCAGCCAGCTGATCAGCACATTCCTTGAGTACCCGTCCAGGGATGCTATCCGGTCCAGCAGCCTTTCGTGTGTTCACTCCGCGTAGAACACCCCTTACGTTGGAGGTCGACAGAGTGAGCACCTGGTCTTCCGGGGGTGGCAAGGCTTTGGTAGCCGGCTCCCTGTTGTCCCTGTCGAAGCGAGCGTAGAAGTTGTTATGCTCCTCCGGAAGGGAGGCATCGCTAACCGGGGGACTGGTGTTTTTGCCCTTGTAGTCAGTGATGGACTGGATGCCTTGCCACATGCGCCGGGGGTCCGAGTTGTTGCGGAAGTGATCCTCTATCCGCAGTGTCTGTTTCCTTTTGGCAGTCCTGATACCCTTTTTTAGGTTGGTCCTAGCTGCACTGTAAGCCGCCGCGTCGCCAGATTTAAATGCTGCGTCGCGTGCTTTCAACAGTGAGCGGACCTCTCCGTTCATCCAGGGTTTCTGGTTGGGGTATGTCCTGATATTTTTATGGGTCGTGACGACCTCGACGCAGCTGTTGATGTAGAATAGCACTGTGGATGCGTATTCCTCGATGTCATTATGGGCAAACATGCCCCAATCAGTGCGTTCGAAACAATCCTGAAGCTCCGAGACTGCCCCCTCTGGCCATACTTTCACTGCTCTCACTGATGTTCTCCCTCTTTTGATGAGCGGTTTGTATGCCGGGGCTAGAAACAGGGAGAGGTGGTCAGACTTTCCAAGGTGGGGGCAGGGAATGGCCTTATAAGCGTCTACAATGCTCGTGTAGATTTGATCCAGTGTGTTCTCCCCTCTTGTGGGGCAGGAGACATTCTGGTGGAATTTCGGTAGTACAGTTTTTAGGTTTATGTGATTGAAGTCCCCCGCGATGATAAAAGCTCCGTCTGGGTGCGCAGTTTGTTGTTTGCTGATGGCCCTGTAGAGGTCCTTCAGTGCTAGTTTGGCATTAGCGTGTGGTGGCATGTAGACCACAGTGATGATAACAGCCGTGAATTCCCGAGGCAGGTAGAAGGGTCTGCACCTTACCATGAGGAATTCCAAATCAGCCGAGCAGGATCTATCGATTATGTCCGTGTTAGTGCACCAGGCATTGTTGGTGTAAATGCACAAACCGCCTCCCTTGCTCTTACCGGAGTCTGCAGTTCTGTCGGCGCGGAAGACCGTGCATCCTTCTAGTTGGATGGTGGTGTCAGGGATGCCGTTGTTCAGCCAGGTCTCTGTGAAGATCATGGCGCAGCATTCCTTTGTCCTTTTCTGTGTGGAGAGATCCAGTTTGATCTCATCCATTTTGTTCTCCAGTGACCTGACGTTGGCCAGGAAAATACTTGGGAGGGAGGGTTTGTGTGGGGCCCTCTTCAGCCTGTTTTGGATACCTGCCCTCTTACCCCGCTTCTGCTTGCGTTCTCTGCGCGGTCTGCGCTGACTTCCGGCTGGGGAAGGACGCCACGCTGGTCCCGGGGGTCGGGCGATGTCGGGAGGCAGATCGATGTCGCCGAGTGTAAGCCGCACGCAGTCGGCCCCGATGTCTAGGAGCGTCTGCCGGCTGTACGGTAGGTCAGCCTTTAATTCCCGAATCAGCAGAGTCCAGAAGAGTCTCAGAAGCAGGGTGAAAACGCTCAGTCTCGGGAGAGACAAAGCCACAGCGTCCATGCGCGCTGCCATCTTGTGGTGCGGTAATCTCATCCGCTGTGAGCAAGCCCCAATCCTCCAATCTAATGCACATTGACCTTTTTTATACTGCACAGGAGTAAGGCACCACACAGGCCAATCACACCCAAAGTCATTGGACCTCATGAGGATGGTTATATGGTTTCCTAACTAGATCCAGATCTATCAGCTGGTGTATGGAGCATGTGCTTTTGAGGAATGAAGACCCCACAAGGCAGATAATCTTTCTTTCCTGTTTGAAACTGGGCCGGGCAGACAAATGCCCTCAGCCTTCCCTTTGGCAGCCCAGTCCTGTCATGTCTATCACCTCTCAGGAAGCTCCCACTTTCACTCTCCTTCCATCTGCCTGCTTCTCCCATTGCATCGAAGTTGCTGAGATTATTTAATTTGACGTCACGGTCGACCAACTAACCAATCAGTTCTGACGAAAGCTCATCGCCCTGAACCGTTCACGCTGCCTCTCCCTCCACAGGTGCTGCCTGACCTGCCAAGAGTTTCCAGCATGTTCTGTTTTGGTAACCAATCACCGTGCGGTAAGGGCAGGACGTGGGCCAAGCGCTGAGGGAGCACAGCGGAGGAGGCGGGGCCAGGGAGTGATTGGGCACAGCGGGAGGAGGCGGGGCCAGGGAGTGATTGGGCACAGCGGGAGGAGGCGGGGCCAGGGAGTGATTGGACATGGGAGGAGGCGGGGCCAGGGAGTGATTGGACACAGCGGGAGGAGGCGGGGCCAGGGAGTGATTGGACACAGCGGGAGGAGGCGGGGCCAGGGAGAGATTGGGCACAGCGGGAGGAGGCGGGGCCGGGGAGTGATTGGGCACAGCGGGAGGAGGCGGGGCCGGGGAGTGATTGGGCACAGCGGGAGGAGGTGGGGCCAGGGAGTGATTGGGCACAGCGGGAGGAGGCGGGGCTGGGGAGTGATTGGGCACAGCGGGAGGAGGCGGGGCCAGGGAGTGATTGGGCACAGCGGGAGGAGGCGGGGCCAGGGAGTGATTGGGCACAGCGGAGGAGGCGGGGCCAGGGAGTGATTGGGCACAGCGGGAGGAGGCGGGGCCAGGGAGTGATTGGACACAGCGGGAGGAGGCGGGGCCAGGGAAGGCAGTTTGAAGCAAACGGACAAAGCTCGAGCGGATCGGGTTCCGACACCATCTCGGCTCTTCCAGCAGCAACATGGCAAACCCCACCCCGGAAAGCGAGAGGAAGAAGCAGCAAATCACTCTCCGCGGCTTGGGCGCCTTGGAGAATGTGTCGGGCTTAAAGTTAGGATTTAATCGGCACCTGCACTTCACTCTGGTGAAGGACCGCAATGTGGCCACCATGAGGGATTATTACTTCGCGCTGGCGCACATCGTCCGCGACCATCTGGTGGGGCGCTGGATACGCACCCAGCAGTACTATTACGAGAAGAACCCCAAGGTAAATGGGGACGGTACTACCAATAGATCCCAAAGTAAACCGGGGAAACCTTCAAATAGTACTGCAAACAGGAGCCCAACAGAAAGGAGGGTACACGCTGCTCTTCACCCAGCAGTACAAAAGGCGGACCTCAAGATGAATGGGGATCTTTCACACCCAATACTGTAGTATGAACAGGACATGTTGTCCACAGCATGCCCTCTTTCTGCCTGAACTGCCCCCCCCCCCTTGTTAACTGGGGTATGCTCACTGTGGCAGCTATTTTATAAATGGGATCCCAAGGTAAAAAAGTGGCAAAGATCACTGCATCCAGCACCACTTATGAGCAGGGCCCAATGTAAATAGTGGAGTGCAGGGCTGTCTGCACCCAGTACTGTTACTATGAGTAGGGCCCCCAAATAAAAATGGATGGGGGTGCGCCATACACTATTACTTTTAACATAACCTCAAGGTAAATATAAGGGGCTCTCTGCCTCCATCAGGGCTATAAGCAAGCTTCCATGGTAAAAGTGTGTGTGAGGGAAAAGAATCATTCTCCTTACAAATACAGCACCATTAAGAACAGAAACATAAGATAAATAGGGGGCTGTCCTTATTCAACGCTATAACTTGTGTGCAAGATCCCGTGGTATACGGAAGGCTAACCAAGTACTTCTGCTATGAGTAGGACCACAGCTGGCAGAACTACTACAGCAATAATTCAAGAAAAATGAGGATGGGAGCCTGTGCACCTAACAATGAAGGGAACAGCTCCAAAAGAAATGGGAAAGGAACTTAATTAATATTTTACTATTTTGGGGTTCTCTTTGAACAATGGATAAAACAAATGAGAGAGGGTAGTTAATGATTTTTTTTCGACTGGAGGGATGTAAACAGTGGTGAACCTCCAGGTTCTTGATATAAATGATTTGGGTGTGGAACAGAATCATAAGAACATAAGAAATAGGAGCAGGAGTAGGCCATTTGGCCCCTCGAGCCTGTTCCGCCATTCAATAAGATCATGGCTGATCTGATCTTGGCCTCAACTCCACCTTCCTGCCCGCTCCCCATAACCCTTGACTCCCCTATAGTTCAAAAATTTGTCTATCTCCACCTTAAATATATTCAATGACCCAGCCTCCACAGCTCTCTGGGGTAGAGAATTCCAAAGATTCATGACCCTCTGAGAGAAGAAATTCCTCCTCATTTCTGTTTTAAATGGGTGCCCCCTTATTCTGAAACTATGCCCCCTAGTTCTAGATTCCCCCATGAGGGGAAACATCCTCTCTGCGTCCACCCCGTCAAGCCACCTCAAAATCTTATATGTTTCAATAAGATCACCTCTCATTCTTCTAAACTCCATTGAGTATATGCCCAACCTGCTCAACCTTTCTTCATAAGACAACACCTTCATCTCAGGAATCAACCTGGTGAACCTTCTCTGAACTGCCTCCAATGCAAGCATATCCCTCCTTAAATAAGGAGACCAAAACTGTACGCAGTACTCCAGGTGTGGTCTCACCAACGCCCTGTACAGTTGTAGCAAGACTTCCCTACTTTTATAATCCATCCCCCTTGTAATAAAGGCCAACATTCCATTTGTCTTCCTAATTACTTGCTGTACCTGCATGCTAACTTTTTGTGTTTCATGTACAAGGACCCCCAGATCCCTCTCTACCGCAGCATTTTGTAGTCTCTATTTAAATAATAATTTGCTTTTTATTCTTCCTACCAAAGTGAATAACCTCACATTTTCCCAACTCCATCTGCCAAATTTTTGCCCACTCACTTAACCTACCTATATCCCTTTGCAGATTCTTTGTGTCCTCCTCACAACTTGCTTTCCCACCTATCTTTGTATCATCAGCAAATTTAGCTACATTACACTCGGTCCCTTCATCCAAGTCATTAATATAGATTGTAAATAGTTGAGGCCCCAACACTGATCCCTGTAGCACCCCACTAGTTACAGATTGCCAACCTGAAAATGACCCATTTATTCCGAGACTCTGTTTTCTGTTAGTTAGCCAATCCTCTATCCATGCTAATATATTACCCCCAACCCTGTGAGCTCTTATTTTGTGCTGTAACCTTTTATGTGGCACCTTATCGAATGCCTTCTGGAAATCCAAATACACCACATCTACTGGTTCCCCTGTATCCACCCTGCTCGTTACATCTTCAAAGAACTCTAGCAAATTTGTCAAACACGATTTCCCTTTCATAAAACCATGCTGACTCTGCTTGATTGTATTATGATTTTCTAAATGTCCTGCTACGACTTCCTTAATAATGGACTCCAGCATTTTCCCAATGACAGATGTTAGGCTAACTGGTCTATAGTTTCCTGCTTTCTGTCTCCCTCCTTTCTTGAATAGAGGCGTTACATTTGCGGTTTTCCAATCCGCTGGAACCTCTCCAGAATCCAGGAAATGTTGGTAGATTACAACCAATGTATCCACTATCTCTGCAGCCACTTCTTTTAAGATCCTAGGATGTGAAGGGATAATTACAGTCCTAGCCCTTTTGGGCTATTCCAGATAGGTCGTATTCCGCAGACGTTCACCCTCAACTTAAGTTAGAGATAGCCGAATTCCATAAGACGCTTAAATGGGTCTAAAGGTTCAGGCTATCTCTCCCTAAAGGAAAGGAATGACTAAAGATGTTACCGTCCTCTGGATAGTACTTTTAATAAGTTGAACTAGACTGTAACCTTCCGGATATTATGAGGGTCCAGAATATCCCCCCAGAATTCTGCAACTCCTTACAAAATAGTGTACAGAATTTGTGGGTTCGCGAGTCTATACAGAATTACTCTTTGAGACAATTCTAAAAATATATAGTTTTATTTAAGAGCCGACATTCAGATAACATCTGTTGAATCAGTCGCAACATTAACAATTCAAAATACAATTAGCTTACATTTCTTATTTCTCAGAGATCCTTATTCTCAAATCTTTACTTCGTTACATTTCTTGCATATTTCTAAATCCAGAACACCACCAAAATCAGCTTTCCGGACTCAATATCGAGTTCAACAATTTCAGATCATAACCTCGGCCCCTATTACATTTTTACTTATATTTTTTATCCACACCTTTGTTTTGGCCCTTCCCCCCACCCCTTTCTTTTTTTTTCTCTCTCCCACATGGCAGCTGTCTCCCATTCTGCCAGCGCATTTCACACCTAATCTAGAGCCGTCTTTTGTCTCCACTAGTCCTATCACCATCTCGTCCAGTTTTGAATACCTCTTAATGTCTCTTCACTTCTCTTTTGTTCTCTCCCAGCCTGGCCTCTTAATCTATTTCATTTCCTGTGCTTCTTTAGTCTTGACAAAGAGTTTACCCGAAACGTTGACTCTATTTTCTCTCCACGGATGTTACCTGACCTGCTGAGTTTTTCCAGCATTTTCTGTTGTTATCACCAAAATCAATCTGACTTCACAAGACCTCATAGTTAAAGACTTACAGAGATGCCTCTGGAAAGTTGAGAAATGCTTTGCACGTTCAACGTGTTCTGACTTTCTGTTAAAAATGTCTTATTTTTATACCCTTTTGGCAGTGGTTTCTTCTTTGATGTTCTCTGCTGATGTCAGCTAATTGTCTTTATTGATACCTCTTTCGAATGCTTTCTATTTTACTGTCAATTCAACTATTGCATGCATAATTATTTCTCTACCATTAAGTGTTCCAAAAACCATCATAAAAACAATGACAGCAATGGTTTCTGTTTGATGTCATTCTTATTGAAGATTCTTCATTCAATTCTTAATATTGGCTTTACTGGTTTTTTGCAGACATTTGACTCCCCTTATTCTCCAAGTTCAATACAAACACAATGCAATTGCTTGGTGTCTCTATTGAAGTCATATCTTCAAAGTCTTGTTGGTATGGTTTTTACTATATCTAAATTAAAGACACTTTGACCAGGGTGGTTCATGCATTTCTAGCTATCTCAATTGGTTGCATATTTAATCTTGTGGTTCCTGTTTTCCAAGTTTAACATAAAACTATTTGACCAGCAGATGTTTCTTTACTTGATGTCATGTTTCAAAGGCACATGCCTCTTTTAATGTTTGTGTTTCTGTTCCAACATGTTAGCTCTTAACACTTAAACTGGGCATTCTCATTGTATTTGTTCCAAACTCTAGACTCTTTGGAAGCAAGTCTTTGCTTTTCAATAGGGTCTTAGTTTCTTGGTCAATATTCCTTTCCCATTTCAAAGCCTGTTTACAACTTTGTTATCAACTGATCTTTATCTCAGAAGCTTGTATTCTGTTTACAGCCTTGTCTACTGAGACTTGTGTCTTTTAAACCCAGTATGTCTTTTATTAATATTAGAAATCTGTTCATGGTATCATGTATTTCTCTGAATCATGGCTATTCCTTCACAGATGCAGGCCATCAGGTTCCGGGGACTTGTCCACCTTTAGTCCCATTAGTTTGCCTAATACTTTTTTTCTGGTGATAGCGATTGTTTTAAGTTCCTCCGTCTCTATAGCTCCTTGATTATCTATTATTATTTGGCTGCTTTTAGTGTTTTCTACTGTGAAGACCAATACAAAATATTTGCTCAAAGTCTCTGCCATTTCCCTGTTTCCCATTATTAATTCCCCAGTCTCATCCTCTAAGGGACCAAAGTTTACTTTAGCTACTCTCTTCCTTTTTATAAACCTGTAGAAGCTCTTACTGTCTGTTTTTATCGTTCTTCCTTGTTTACTCTCATAATCTATCTTCTCCCTCTTTATTTTTTTTTAGTCATCCTTTGCTGGTTTCTAAAAATTTCCCAATCCTCTGGCCTACCACTAATCTTCACAACATTGTATGCCTTTGTTTTCAATTTGATACCATCCTTAACTTCCTTAGTTAGCCACGGATGGTTCATCCTTCTTAGAGTCTTTCTTTCTCACTGGAATATATCTTTGCTGTGAGTTATGCAATATCTCCTTAAATGTCTGCCACTGCTTATCTACCATCTTACCCTTTAATCTATTTTCCCTGTCCACTTTAGCCAACTCTGTCTTCATACCTTTGTAATTGCCTTAATTTAAGTTCAGGACACTAGTTTGAGACCCAAGCTTCTCACCCTCAAACTGAATTTGAAATTCTAACATGCTATGATCACTCTTCCCTAGAGGATCCTTTACTATGAGATCATTAATTAATCCTATTTCATTACACAATACCAGATCTAAAATAGCCTGCTTCCTGGTTGGCTCCACAACGTATTGTTCTAAGAAAACATCCCGAATACACTCTATGCACTCGTCCTCAAGGCTACCTTTGCCAATTTGATTTGTCCAATCTATATTAAGATTAAAATCGACCATGATTATTGCAGTACCTTTCTTATAAGCCTCCATTATTTTTGATTTATACTCTGTCCTACATGTAGCTACTGTTAGGGGGCCTATAGACTACTTCCAACAGTGTCTTCTTTCCCTTATTATTTCTTATCTCCACCCAAACTGATTCTACATCTTGATCTTCTGAGCCAATATCATTTCTCACAACTGTACTGATCTCATCCTTTATTAACAGAGCTACCCCAACTCCTTTTCCTTTCTGCCTATCCTTCCGAAATGTCAAATACCCCTGAATATCTGAATATTTAGTTCCCAGCCTTGGTCACCTTACAACCACGTCTCTGCAATGGCTATCAGATCATACCCATTTATTTCTATTTGTGCCGTCAACTCATCTATCTTGTTACGAATGCTGCGTGCATTCAGATAAAGAGCTTTTAATTTTGTCTTTATACCATTTTTCCCTATTCTGATTCTACTTTTTGGTGCACTCTTATATTTATATACACTCTGTCCCTTCCTGTCACACTCTGATTATCATTACCCCTATCACTACCCTGCACTATTGCCTTCTCCTTTCTCTTTGACTTTTTAAATTTCCCCTCACCTAAACCCTCCCCCCCCCCCCCCAACTATTTAGTTTAAAGCCCTATCTACAGCCCTAGTTATTCAATTCGCAAGGACACTGGTCCCAGCATGGTTCAAGTGAAGCCCGTCCCAACGGAACAGCTCCCTCTTTCCCCAGTACTGGTGCCAGTGCCCCATGAATCAAAACCCATTTCTCCCACACCAATCTTTGAGCCATGCATTCATCAGTTTGCAAACAGCACAAAAATAGGGAGTGGATTAACTGTGAGAAGGACATTAAGTGACTTCAGAGGACACGGACTCCAGCTCACTTCCAGTCCCAGCACCAGAATCACCTCTTTTCTCTCAACTCTGGCTCCAGGCTATCAACCCAGCCACCCAATTCTGGGCCTCCTGCTCAGCACTTGGCCTCAGTACTGGACCTTCCTCTTACTTGCAGGACTCGCTGCAGATAAAAACATTCTGCAGTGACAGCAATTTAAATAATATTATTGGTTACAGAATGCCACATCATGTACCAGTCTACCTAAGATAGCATTGTGTTGTGTGGATGCAGTAATTCCTTATCATTGTCTCTGCGAGCAACACACTGAGATTCACTGGCTAAAAATGGATTGTTTTATCCTTTGATTGACATTAAGAGGGTGAAATAAGAGTTCAAACCTCAAGCATTTGGGAGATTTCTTAAACCGCATTTGAAACCTTGCACATTTAGTGAAGTGCAGTTATGGTAGTACAATGAAATAAAACCAAAAATGCTGGAAATAGATGACATGTGAAGCAGCATCTGTAAAAAGAAAAGACACGTTTACACTTGTTCCTCAACCTTACCTTGTCCATTTCTCATTCCTTCTCCATCTGTGGTTATGGACGTTTCAGAGACATCTATGACTGACTCCAGCAACTATCCTTATTCTTTTTCTCACCTCACTTCCTATAAAGACACCATCCCTTTCTCCCAGTTTCTCTTTCTCTGTTGTATTTTGCTTTGATGGCTCCACTTTCTGTACCAGAGCTTCAGAAATATCCATTTTCCTCTGGTATCCTGGATTTGAATCTAGCTCAGATTAATGGGCCAGTCTCAGGACAGTTCCCAGTGGATGTAAAACTGCCCATATATTTGACATAAATTATCAGACTCATTCAGAGAAGTTACATAATTTGGCTGGATGAAAATGGGAATGTCACTGATTTAATATGAGGTACTGTAGAGGAAGTTTTACTCGTCCTGTAACCTCAATTATACCTAATTTAAGGGTGTTTGATGTTGAAACTGAGAAACCAGCATCACCCCACTATAAAAAAATCTTCATTCTGCATAACAACTAGGACCAACCCTGGGTATATTTTTATTCGTTTTTATGGGATGTGGGCGTTGCTGGCAAGGCCAGCATTTATTGCCCATCCCTAATTGCCCTAGAGAAGGTGGTGGTGAGCCACCTTCTTGAACCGCTGCAGTCCATGTGGTGAAGGTACTCCCACAGTGCTGTTAGGTAGGGAGTTCCAGGATTTTGACCCATCGACGATATACTTCTAAGTCAGGATGATGTGTGACTTGGAGGGGAACTTGGAGGTGGTGGTGTTCCCATGTGCCTGCTGCCCTTGTCCTAGGTGGAAGAGGTTGCGGATTTGGGAGGTGCTGCCTAAGAAGCCTTGGCGAGTTGCTGCAGTGCATCTTGTAGATGGTACACACTGTAGCCACAGTACGCCAGTGGTGGAGGGGGTGGATGTTTAAGGTGGTAGAGGGGGTGCCAATGAAGTGGGCTGCTTTGTCCTGGATGGTGTTGAGCTTCTTGAGTGTTGTTGGAGCAGCACTCATCCAGGCAAGTGGAGATTATTCCATCACATTCCTTACTTGTGCCTTGTAGATGGTAGAAAGGCTTTGGGGAGTCAGGAGGTGAGACACTTGCCGCAGAATACCTAGCCTCTGACCTGCTCTTGTTGCCACAGTATTTATATAGCTGGTCCAGTTAAGTTTCTGGTCAATGGTGACCCCCAGGGTGTTGATGGTGAGGGATTTGGCGATGGTAATGCCGTTGAATGTCAAGGGGCGGTGGTTAGACTCTCGCTTGTTGGAGATAAACATTGCCTGGCACTTCTGTGGCGCGAATGTTACCTGCCACTTATCAGTCCAAGCCTGAATGTCATCCAGGTCTTGTTGCATGCGGGCATGGACTGCTTCATTATCTGAGGAGTTGTGAATGGCACTGAACACTGTGCAGTCATCAGCGAACATCCCCATTTCTGACCTTATGTTGGAGGGAAGGTCATTGATGAAGCAGCTGAAGATGGTTGGGCCTAGAACACTGGCCTGAGGAACTCCTGCAGCGATGTCCTGGGGCTGTGGTCAGGAGGACCTGTGTGCAGTGCCGCAAACGTTTCAGTAATCTCAGTAGATCACAAAACGTTAGTACAAAGCCATACTCAACCTCATCCTGCTGTGCCTTTCATCACATCCCTTCCCTACCCTACTCCTGCACATCCTTACTCAGAACAAATTACCTTGCACCCTCACCCATCCCTCTCTATCTTCATTATCACATCCCTATCTCATTAGCCACCCCTCACACTCGCCCTCATCCGAGTGCAATCATACCAACTAACAACACACAAGGGTAGGCAAAAGGTCAGACTGGATGGAGACTTGTATAAAGACTTGCAGCATGGTGAATCTGTTGTGGAAATGCAGTGAGGAAGAGTTTGTGGCTGAGGAAAGATATCTCTGTAAGGTGGGATCTTTTACTGTACATTTGAAGTTGTCAACTCAACAGCTGATTCAGTGGCCACTGAACTCCCGCCTCAGCTTGATAGACGTGGTCCACGACCAGTGTGGATCCTATGGGCAAGCTGTCAAATGCAGAAGGTGAGCTGAAATTAATTCTTCAGTGGCTCCAAACAAGCCACTAATTACCTGAATTGGGTCCCCTGCTACGTGTCGGGTCTGCTCAGCACTGACAGACCCGACATTGGGGAAAGGCGTGTGGCAGCGGGATCCCAACCCGCTGGGGAAAAAAACACTTTTCCCACCCCACCCTCCACTGATCATGCCCCATGATTCCCCTGGAAAATCCAGCCCTTAGTTTCTCTTGTTACTTAAAACTATATAAAAGTAAAAAAACAAAATTCCTATTTTTGTCACGGTGGCCTATATGTTTTGTGACACTTGGAAGAACTAGGGTTAATAAATGACAGCCAACATGGATTTGTTAACGGCAAATTGTATCTGACAAACCAGATTGAGTTCTTTTGGATGAGATGTTAAACCAAGGCCCCGTCTGCTCTTTCAGGTGGATGTAAAAGATCCCATGGTACTATTGCGAAGAAGAGCAGGGGAGTTATCCCTGGTGCCTGGCCAATATTTATCCCTCAATCAACATCACTAAAACAGATTATCTGATCAGTATCACATTGCTGTTTGTGGGCGCTTGCTGTGTGCAAATTGGCTGTCGCATTTCCAACATTACAACAGTGACTACACTTCAAAAAAAAAAAGTACTTCATTGGCTGTAAAGCGCTTTGGGACGTCCGGTGGTCGTGAAAGGTGCTATATAAATGCAAGTCTTTCTTTCTTCAATCAAATAATGGAGAGGGTTTAATGAAGGTACTGCAGTTGATGTTGTGTATATGGACTTTCAGAAGGCAATTGATAAAGTGCCACATAATGGACACGTTAGCAAAATTAAAGTCTATGGGATTAAAGGGGCAGCTTGGATACGAAATTGGCTAAGCGACAGAAAGCAGAGAGTAGTGGTGAACGGTTGTTTATCAGACTGGAAGGAAGTATACAGTGGCATCCCCCAGGGGTTGGTATTAGGACCACTGCTCTTTTTGATACATATTACTGACTTGGACTTGGGTATTGTAAAGTCTGTGGGTTGTGCAGTTAATAAATACCCAGACTTCAGAAGTAACAAACAAACAGGTCTTTACTATTCGAAGGTCAGGGCGAATCTGCCCCAGCAATCCTGCCACAACACTTATATACTGGTGTGGTCACTATCGGTATTACAGTATACAGAAGCCAAACAAATAGTGCCACACCTAAAGTAGTTCTCTTAAAGGTGAACGGTTACATTCAATAGTTCCCTTAAAGGTAGACGGGTACATACACTACAATCCTCCCTTTTTAGCTTATTACTTACAGAGTCCCCGTTAAACATACATATCTTCAACTTCCTATAAAACAAATTACAGATATAATCTCGGTGGAGTCAATGTCATATAAAACAATTTACAGATATAATCTCGGTGGGAACAGTTCACAGGTTCAGTCTCTGCGGAAACAGTTCATAGATTCAGTCTCTGATCTTGACTCGTTCCGAACAACATTTCTTTGGTGTAGCCGGTTCACCTGGCTAGCGTGACTCCTCCATAGCCTTTTTCTTGACGTAACAGCTTGAACTTTCGTCCTGTTGAACCAGCAGTGCGGACTTTTACAACCAACTGGCTGTCTTGACATTTTCCAGTTTTTCAACTAATTTAGCTCCTTTCGTAGTGTCCCGCCTGAGATGGTAGAAGTGCTAATATTTTAGACAGTTATTATCTTCTGCTTCTTTTTCTTTTCTGCCTTTTTGAAACTCTCGGAGCTCCTTTCTCGGCTGCCAGCTGTAGCGCCACCAACTCTCTATGTTCCTTAGACCTTAAGTGCTTCATCCGGATTTCAGCACTTCGGGAGTTTTCATCACAAGCTGGGCAGACCACATCCTCGTAATATTCAGTGTCACTCAACAGGTCATGGTAATATTCGGGTTCGTCCTGAGTTAGGCCAGCGAGAGAGCCTTCTTCTTCCTCCTCACCCGTCTGGACGTTAGCTGACGATGGTTCCTTCCCTAGACATCTTTCTTGAAAAGACTTCTTCATGCATTCATATTCATCCCGCTCTTCCTGGGTTATCTGCCATTCCTTCACGACGGACCTCATTTGTGAGTTCAATACCTTCCCTTCCATCGGGAATTGCGTTATCAGGCTATTTAATCCTTCTACTGAAGTAACGGTTTCCACATTCTTCTGTTCACCTTGACGTGATTCCACGTACTTTTGGCATCCTTGTAAAATTTGTGTTGCCACCTCAGCTATCTCCGTGACTTTTGAGAGCTCCGAACTCGTTCCCCCTGAAGATTGAAGCTCGTGTTCAGATTGTTCCCCTTGCAGAGTCTTGTCCTTCAGCATATGAAGGAGTTGGCTGACCGTTAACTCTTCCCTGGGAACACGGTGGATCAGAGTCTTCTCCATTTCATCCACCTTTTCCTCCAATACTTCCACCTTCTGTTCCTCTTGAACTTTGGCTTTCAGCGCTCGGAAAAGTTGCGCCCTGATGCTCTCTAGTTCATGTTCAGGGACCATTCTTACAGTCTCTGAGTTTCTTACAGTTTCCTTTTCTTCCACTGAAAGGATTCCCAGTTGAATCTGTTCTTCAAGTTGTTGAACCTCGGCCATTGCCGCCTCATATTTGTCTTGGGTGTCCTTCAATGTTTTTATGAGTTCTTGGACATCCTGTCTTTCATGTTCTGCCATGTCTTTCACCTCTAATTTCTCATCTATGGATGGAACTTCTACCGATGAGTCTGTCTTGGCCTTGAGCTCATCAAGAATTTCCTGCAGCCTTTGGACTTCTTGCTCATGTTCAACCTTTAGTTGTTCATATGCTTCTACTGAAACTAGCTTTTCGGAGGTTGCCGAGTTAACCCCCTCCAGAATTGTAGCCTGGGCCTGTTCATACTGTTCTTTCAACTTCTCACACTCTGCTTGTAAGGAGTCGTAGAGAAGAACTGGAATAAAATCCTGGCTTCCTGAAGATTCCTCTTCCTTTGGTTCGTTCTGTAAATATTCTAGTTCCTGAACAGCATCAGGGGAATGTGATTGGTATTTGGCCACGATGGCTCTATGGTCGCTCTCTGCTTGAGCTAGCTGTCTCTGTTGTCTTTCCAGGTTCCCCCATTCGGTGTCCCAGAACTTTTCCATATTTTTCATCTCTTGTACGAGACGGTCACGCAACTGTTCTAATTGTTGTCGTACTTTGACATAAGTTTGCGTCCGAGCTCGGTGTTCTTCCGTCGTGGATGAATCCTTTGCTTGAACAGGCTCAGAATTCTCTGTCAACCTGGAGTTCTGCTCTGCCGCTTTATTCTTCTTGGTACCATAAGTCCTTCTGCATGTCTTCGTTTTCTTCCCCATCGTCGGCAAGTCCCTTTTAGCCTTGTCTTCCATATTCGAATTGGTCTTATCATCATCCATTTGAGAATCTGAGCTAATAGCTTGCACCGAGTCCTCCCTCATTATGGCTTTTAGGTAATGCCATTCCATGTCTATTTTCTTAATCCACTCCCGTCCTAGAAGTGGTGGTCCTCCCTCAGGTAATACGTACAAGTTCATTCTTGGGTGTTCTTTACCCCTATCTCTCACCTTGACTCTTATTTTCCCCACGGGGTATACGTTATGCCCCGTGTATGTCTGTAATACGAACTTGGTATTTCTTAAAGGTATGTGAGAGAATAGCCGGTGGTAGTCCCTTCGGTTGATGACTGATAGAGCTGATCCAGTGTCCAGCTCCATTCTTACTTGGACTCCAGCTATTTTTAGTATGACCCAGATGGTCTGTAGATCCGTTTCTTTACCCACATTGTGGATTCTCAGACTACCCAGCTCCTGGTTGTTTGGGTCTGAGTCTGAATTCTGTTCGTCTGAACTCTTCTCAGCCACCTTGTGTACCTTGTTGTACTTTTCTTGTGGTGGCTTCCTTTGATTGTTGGTTTTTTTCCCGGACCGGCATACCTTCGCGATGTGACCCAGTTTGCCACATTTCCTACACTCTTGGTTCTTAAACCAGCATTGATTCTGGTCATGCGTTGTCTTCCCACAACGGTAGCATTTTGTTGTGCTTGAAGTAATGTGGTCCACCCCGAGTGCCGCCGCCTTTAGTTGCATTTCCGCCGTTCCTTTCGCTGCGGCTTCGTGCGATGCAGCTATAAGGACAGCCCTGTCCAGTGTGAGGTCGTTCTCTTCCAGTAGTCGCTTCTGCGTCCCTTCTTTGGACAATCCGCATACGAACTTGTCCCGCAGTGCTTCTGTCAGATTCCCTCCGAACTGGCAGTATTTCGCTAGCCTACGCAGTTCGACCAAGTACTCCGCATTGCTTTCGTCTTTCCCCTGCGTTCTTGCGTAGAATTTGAATCGTTCAGCCAGCATCAACGGTGTGGGGTTCAAGTGGTCCTTCAGCACAGCCACAATCTCTTCGAAGGTCTGATCCGCTGGTTTATCTGGTGCTATTAGATGCTTCAAGAGCCCGTATGTTTTTGCCCCCATTGAGTTTAGCAATGTTATCGCCTTGTCGTCTTCCTCTATTTTGTTGGCTTCGCAATAGATCTCTATGCGTTCCACGTACGTGGCCCAGTCTTCTATTTCAGAATTAAAGTCATTAATATTCCCTCGCTTAGGCATCTTTCTTCCCTTGGGAGCAGCACCAGTATTTCTTTAAGTATTCTTATTTATTTGTTTATTTCTAAGATGGCGGTTTCCCCGCAAAATCGGCGGTTTCCCGCTCTTTCCTTCTCTCCCCGCCCACTTCAATGGCGGTATGTCAGTTAAGATGGCGGTTTTCCCGCGAAAATGGCGGTTTCCCGCTCTTCCTTTCTCTCCCCGCCCCCTTCAATGGCGGTTTCCCGCTTCTGTCGTCTCCTCCGCCTAATGGCGGCTTCCCGCGTTTCTTCCTGGTGGAAGGGGTACGCTTTCCCCACAGCGGACAGGTTCAGCCGCTGGGCTGGCTCTCGCACAGCTCCCCTTACTCGGCTCTGTCTTTTCCTCCCGCCCGCACGGCTCTACCGGCGCTGGGTACACCCCGTTAACGGAGGACAGTTCAGCCGCTGGACTGGCTCTCGCGCAGCCTCTCTCTCCGTACCCGGCTCTGTCGCTCTCTCTCCCGCACGTTCGGTTCTACCGGCCCTGGGTGCCCCGTTGGTGAAGAACAGTTCAGCCGCTGGACTGGCTCTCACACAGTCTCTCTCCCCTTGCTCGGCTCTGTCTCTCCCTCTCCCGCACGTTCGGTTCTACCGGCTCTGGTTACCCCGTTGGTGGAGGACAGCTCAGCCGCTGGACTGGCTCTCGCGCAGTCTCTCTCCCCTTGCTCGGCTCTGTCTCTCTCTCCCACCCGCACGGTTCCTGTTCGCCTCCCAGCCCTCTCGCAGACCGGTGTTTCCCTCCCCCGGCTGCGGCTGGGTTTCTCTTCCTGCGCCTACTCCCAGTCTCAGCGCTTCGTGGCTGCGGTCGCTGCCCGGCTTTTCCCGCCGATCGAGGTCCGACTGTCTCACGACGCCGTTGGACCCGACTTTCTGACCGGCTCCGTTCCCCCTCGACCGTGGTCGAGTGCACAGCCCTTATCCTCCGAATATTCTCTACACCTTCCCCTACTCACAGTCTCCGCGGCCGCCTTGTTTCCAGCTGATCGGCTCACTCCGCACCGTGGTAGAAGGGTAGTCAGTGCCTGTTGCAGGTGGAAGCTTTTGTTGCTAAAGTCTTCCTCCTTCCTCCTGCTGCAGCCTCGTGTTTCCTTTCAGCAGCACGACGAGGGCGGTTGCCTCTCTTCGACGCTCTTCGTTGCTTTGGTAGTCTTGCCGCAGGGTACGATCGGACTCGTCGCCACTGTAAAGTTTGTGGGTTGTGCAGTTAATAAATACCCAGACTTCAGAAGTAACAAACAAACAGGTCTTTACTATTCGAAGGTCAGGGCGAATCTGCCCCAGCAATCCTGCCACAACACTTATATACTGGTGTGGTCACTATCGGTATTACAGTATACAGAAGCCAAACAAATAGTGCCACACCTAAAGTAGTTCTCTTAAAGGTGAACGGTTACATTCAATAGTTCCCTTAAAGGTAGACGGGTACATACACTACAGGTATGGGGGCATAATTTCAAAGTTTGCAGATGACACAAAGCTTGGAAACGTAGTAAACAGTGAGGAGGATAGTAGCAGACTTCAGAAGGACGTAGACTGGCGAAATGAACAAACACATGACAGATGAAATTTAACGCAGAAGTGTGAAGCAGTGCATTTTGGAAGGCAAAATGAGGAAAGCAAATATAAATTAAATGATATAATTTTAAAGGGGGGGGTGCAGGAACAAAGAGACCTGGCAGTTCACATACACACATCTTTGAAGCTGGTAGGACAAGCTGATAAGGCTGTTAAAAGAAAATACATGATCCTGCGCTTTATAAATAGAAGCATAGAGTACAAAAGCAAGGAAGTTATGGTAAACCTTTATAAATCACTGGTTAGGCTTCAGCTAGAGTATTGTATCCAATTCTAGGCATCGTGCTTTAGGAAGGATGTCGGCCTTGGAGAGGATGCAGAGGAGATTTACCAGAGTGGTACCAGGGATAAGGGACTTAAGTTATGTGGAGGAACCAGAGAAGATGGGATTGTTCTCCTTAGAGCAGAGAAGATTAGGAGGAGATTTAATGGAGGTGTTCAAAATTATGAGGGATTTTGATAGAGTAGATAGGGAGAAACAGTTTCCACTGGCATGTGGGTTTGGTAACCAGAGGACACAGATTTAAGATAATTGGCAAAAAATCCAAAGGGGAAATGAGAATTATTTTTTACATAGCAAGTTGTTACAATCTGGAATGCACTACCTGAAAGGGTGATAGAAGCAGATTCATAGTAACTTTCAAAACTAGTAATTGGATATATACTTGAAAAGGAGAAATTTGTAGGGCTATGGGAAAAGAGCAGGGGAGTGGTACTAATTGGATAGCTCTTTCAAAGAGTCGGTACAGGCACGATGGGCCAAACGGCCTCCTTCTGTGCTGTATGATTCTATGAAATGGCTTGCAAATATAACATGAAGGATATGGCAAATGTAGTTGTTAATTAGTGTCTTTGTGCAATTTGCATTTGCTAATGGCGAATGACTAATATTGATTGTTTTTTTCAGCGAATTTACTATCTGTCTCTGGAGTTCTATATGGGCCGCACCCTGCAAAATACTATGATTAATCTGGGTCTAGAAAGTTCTTGTAATGAGGCTATGTACCAGGTTAGTGAAAGACTGCTTTTTACAAAGAATTTAACATAAAATTCTGTATTCAATTTATCCTTCATCTCACTTCTGGAAACAATTGTTGTAGTCATGTTAGAATATTATGAAACAATAAAGAATTTGCAAAGTATATTTGCTTGCAGCTTTAATTCTAGAAAAGGATATGAACATTTCAGTGTTACTTAACACATGTTTAAGAGAAGGATAAGGGCAATTCACTTGCTTCTATGTCAATTCTTTTGATATAATATTTTACTTAAATGCTTTACAACGAAGTATTTTGGAGCTAGCATAGATGTATGTATCAATTAGGCTGAATTAATGTAAGATTTGTATACTTTAAATCCACATAGAAAGAAAACAAGTGTTTGTAACCCAACTAATACATAATATTGCAGATTTGTATTTCCTACTTTGAGTTCTGCATCATGGCAAATTTCAGTCAATTGTTTTCCTAAGTCAGAAAGCCACAATGACTATTCATTTACTCAAATTTTATATTCTCATCCTTGTGTTAAAATCCTTTCATAGCTTCGCCCCTCCCTATCTCTGTAACCTCCTCCAGCTCTACAACTCTCCTCTCAAGCTCTTCATTCCTTTGACTCTGGCCTTTTGTACATCTTCCCTACCCTCCCTTCACTCTGGCAATGGTAGCTGTGTCTTTAACTGCCTACGTCCCACACTTTGGAATTCCCTCCCTAAATCCCTCTGCCTCGCCAACATCTCCAAGTGCTTTATATAGATATGTGAAGAGAAAAAGATTGGTGAAGTCAAGCATAGGTCCCTTGCAGTCAGAGTCAGGGGAATTTATAATGGGGAACAAAGAAATGGCTGACCAATTAAATACATACTTTGGTTCTGTCTTCACAAAGGAGGACACAAATAACCTCCCAGAGATGTCGGGGAACATAGGGTCTAATGAGAGGGAGGAACTGAATGAAATCAATATTTGTAGGGAAATGGTGCTAGGGAAATTGATGGGATTGAAGGCCGATAAATCCTCAGGGCCTGATAATCTACATCCTAGGGTACTTAAGGAAGTGGCCCTAGAAATAGTAGATGCATTGCTGGTCATCTTCCAAAATTCTATAGACTCTTGAACAGTTCCCATGGCTAATGTAACCCCACTATTTAAAAAAGGTGGTAGCGAGAAAACAGGGAATTATAGACCGGTAAACCTGACATCGGTAGTGGGGAAAATGCTAGAGTCCATTATAAAAGATGTAATAGCAGAGCACTTGGAAAACAGTGACAGGATCGGACAAAGTCAACATGGATTTCCAAAAGGTAAATCAGGCTTGACTAATCTACTGGAATATTTTGAGGATGTAACTGGTAGAATAGATAAGGGAGAACCAGTGGATGTGGTATATTTGGACTTTCAGAAGGCTTTCGATAAGGTCCCGCATAAGAGATTAGCGTGCAAAGTTAAAGCACATGGGATTGGGGGTAAGGTACTGACTTGGATAGAGAACTGGTTGGCAGACAGGAAGCAAAGAGTTGGAATAAACGGGTCTTTTTCCGAGTGGCAGTCAGTAACTAGTGGGGTACCGCAGGGATCGGTGCTAGGTCCCCAGCTATTCACAATATATATATTAACAATCTAGACGAGGGAACTAGATGTAATATCTCCAAGTTTACAGACAACACAAAGCTGGGTGGGCGTGTGTGCTGTGAGGAGGATGCAGAGAAACTCCAGTATGATTTGGACAGGTTGGATGATTGGGCAGATGCAGTATAATGTGGATAAATGCGAGGTTATCCACTTTGGTGGCAAAAAAAGGAAGGCAGATTATTATCTGAACGGCAATAGATTGGGAAAAGGGGAAGTACACCAGTCGCTGAAGGTAAGCATGCAGGTGCAGCAGGCGGTTAAGAAGGCAAATGGTATGTTGGCCTTCATAGCGAGAGGATTCGAGTACAGGAGAAAGGATGTCTTGCTGCAGTTGTACAGGGCCTTGGTGAGACCACACCTTGAGTATTGTGTGCCGTTTTGGTTGCCTTCTCTGAGGAAGGATGTTCTTGCCATGGAGGGAGTGCAGCGAAGATTCACCAGACTGATACCTGGGATGGCAGGAATGACGTATGAGGAGAGATTGGGTTGATTAGGCTTATATTCGCTAGAGTTTAGAAGAATGAGAGGGGATCTCATTGAAACTTATAAAATTCTAACAGGACTAAATGCAGGAAGGATGTTCCTGATGGCGGGGGAGTCCAGAACCAGGGGTCACAGTCTAAGGATAAGGGATAAGCCATTTAGGACTGAGATGAGGAGGAATTTCTTCACCCAGAGAGTGGTGAACCTGTGGAATTCTCTATCACAGAAGGCAGTTGAGGCCAATTCATTAAATATACTCAAGAAAGAGTTAGATATATTTCTTAAAGCTAAAGGGATCAAGGGATATGGGGAGAAAGCAGGGACAGGGTACTGAATTTGGATGATCAGCCATGATCTCATTGAATGGCGGAGCAGGCTCGAGGGGCCGAATGGCCTACTCCTGCTCCTATCTTCTATGTTTTCTATATGATAGTTGGAAAAGAGTAGAGCAAGAGGGAGGAAGAGGAAAAAAGAGAGCCTTTTGAGACAAAACCAAGATTGAAGGGAAGGGTCTTTAGTAGGCTTTTAAGGCAGGGAGGAGCTGCTAGGTAGAGAGTTTCAGAGGGCAGGGATGACATTGGTACATGGGTATGCCATTTATTGCCTCGAGCCTGTTCTGCCATTTAGTTAGATCATGGCTGACCTGTATCTTAACTCCATTTACCCAGCTTGGTTCCATATCCCTTAATATTCTTACCTAACAAAAATCTATCAATCTCAGTTTTGAAATTATCAGTTGACCTAGCCTCAACAGCTATTTGGGGGGGAGAGTTCCAGATTTCCACTTCTGTTTGTGTGAAGAAGTACTTCCTGACATCACTCCTGAATGGCCTAGCTCTGGACTCCCCCCACCAGAGGAAATAGTTTCTCTCTATCTACCCTATCAAATTCTTTAATCATCTTGAACATCTCAATTAGATCACCTCTTAATATTCTATACTCAAGGAAATACAAGCCTAATCTATGCAACCTATCTTCATAATTTAGCCATTTTAGCCATGGTATCATTCTGATGAATCTGTGCTGCACTCCCTCGAGGGCCAGTATATCCTTCCTGAGGTGAGGTACCCAGAACTGGCATATGGCTGAAGGGGTGATCACCAATGGAGTGGAGGGGGTAAGGAAGGAATAGTTTTGCATTTGAAGAGCAGATAATGGGGGGAAAATTCAGTATCGTCCCGTTTGGGGTGCCATTATCGGCCATGCGCAAAGTTTATCGCCTCCAACGGCAAACTTGGCTTTTATCGCACCTGGAGGTGATTGGAGCGCTAAATCAGGCGCTTCACACCTGTCTTAAGGCGCAAAGGCCGAGGAGCGAGGCGCTACCTCAGAGCGCTGGCGAAGCTCATGTGACGTCAGTCAGCAATGGAACACAGACACACTGGCGCCAGCCAGTTCTTAAAGGGGAGTTCTGACGAAAGGTCATCGACCTGAAACGTTACCTCTGTTTCTCTCTTCACAGATGCTGCTTGACCTGCTGAGTTTCTCCAGCATTTTCTGTTTTTATCTTAAAGGGGAGGGTTGATTTTGCTCTCCATCCACATCCTGCTCATTGCAGCCTTGAATCTCGGCCTGGAGAGACCTGTACATCAAATCTGCTGGAAAGAACAATGGAGAGACCCTGGGAAAGAGCTCAGAGTGCAGCCCCCATAGTCTCTTCTAAATCGATGCAAGGAAGGGCAAATCAAAATGAACCTGCAAAGTGCTGCTCAGTACCCAAAACTCCTTTACACAGCGTCGAATCTCTCCAGAAGTCTCTCTCTCTCTCTCTCTCTCAGAATGCGTGGTGCAAAAATGTCACCAACAAAAAAAGGCAGGAAGCGGTCGCCTTTAAATAGTGCTTCCCCAGTCCCTTCCTGACTGCAAAACGCTCCCCTCAACCTGTCGTTGCTAGTGGCAGGTGGTAAGGCAGGGGGCGCCACTCAATATCCGGTCCAGAGCGTTGCGCACTCGACTGACGTCACGATCTGACGGCGCAGGAGATCGTGGCGGTGGTGTTTAGCGCCGCCGCAAAATGTCTAGTTAATTTCGCGAGCGGCACAAACTCTTAAGGCGCTAACGGGAGGCACAAACCAACTGAATTTTACCCCCAATGTGTGCACGGATGTACAGCTAGAGGACAATGCTGAGGTTGGTGCGGTGAGTCCCTGGAAAGATTTGAAGGCAAGGTTGAGGATCGTAAAGCCAACTTCCCAGGACATGAGCAATTGAAGCTCGCTGAGGAGAGCATAATAGAGTTGAGGTTGTGGAGGAGGTTGCAGGCTGTAGTATTTTGGATTAGTTGTAGTTTGTTAAGAATGATGGCATGGAGGCCAGTACAGAAAGGAATGGAGAAATTGAGCCTTGAGATAATAAAGGCTTCAGCAGTAGAAGGGAAGAAGTTGGGGCAGAAGCAGGCTTAGTTACAGAGGTGATGGGAAACCTGTTTTGTGATGGTTCAAAAGTGGGGCAAGAACCTGAGTTCAGTGTTGAGCAGTACACTAATGTTATGCTCTTCTGGGCTTAGCCTGAGGTGGCAGCTGGGGTAGGATGATGGAGTTGAGGCCAATGATGTGAAGATGGTTGCAGGAGCCAAAGAGGATGGTTTCAGTTTTGCCAAGGAGGTATGAAGATTTTAATGTTGGACAAGCAGTTAGAGCAAGTGGCAGAGCTGATGTAATTGGCTTAAATGTGCAAGCTGACCTTATGCTTCTGGATGATGTCAAGAGGTAGCATATAAATGATATAAAAGAGGAGGAGGCTAAGGGTAGAATGCTGGGTACACTAACGGCAACCATGCCGGCATTCGAGGAGAAGCCTATTCAAGGCGATATAAAGCCTCTGATACGACAGGTAGGAGTGGAACCATGAAAGGAGGATTCTGGAACAGAGGCATTTGAAGAGGATACTGTGTTTGACAGTGTTGAAGGCAGTGAAAAGGTAAAGGAGCATCAGAAGGGACAGGAAGCTGTGGTCACAATCACACAGGATGTCATTTGTGACTTCAACCCGCACAGTTTCAGTGATGTGGGGAGTATAGAAGATGAGTGAAGGCCCCAAACACGGAATGACAGAAGATAAGATATAGCTGGAACTTTTTCACCTATAGGATAATGGAATTCTATGATAATTTACCAGGGAAAGGCATCAAAGCAGATGGTGTCTATGGGTTCAAGAGGCAAATAGATGTGTTTCTGGAGAGAGAAGTAATAGATGGATATGGTGAGAATGATGGGAGGTAGGATTGATGTATTGTTGAGGGATCGGTTTGTTGGGTAAAATGGCTATTTTCTGTTTCTTAAAATTTTTGATCTATTTTGTAGTATATTGAGGACAATAAACCTAAACCAGTGGTTCTCAAACTTTTTCAGGAATGGCCCCAACAACTCATACTTTTTGGTCCAGGCCACCCCAAAAAGTTCTCAGCTTCTTGCACCCCATGTTACGAATACTGATAAATCTGCAAAATAAAATGTAAAATTGATCATTCTAGCTCTTGTTTACTTCTGTTTCTCCCTCTGTTTCCTTTTGTTTTACTCTTTCCTGTGTCAATTATTTTTTTCTTTCCTTCACCCCTATTTCTTTCTATATCCAACCTTCACTTCTGTTTCTCTCCCTGCAACCTTCTATTCTGTTTCCTTCTCACTCACTTCCTTTTGGACCATTTTTCAAATTGCCTCCCAAAGGCTTTCTGCCAGGGAACTCCATGCAATTGTTCTTTTGTATTGATGTCAAGTTTGTTTATATCTCCCTGATGTATAAAGAAGAATGCTGAGATGGAAGGGATTTAAAACTGACTAACTGCAAGAATCAGCACAACTGTGGATGTGCCCCACAATAATGCAGCAAAATTTGGGAGAGAGGGAAGCACAGAGACCTGGCTGAATTTGATGGACTTAGTAGTCACTGCCATTAGCAACTCTGGGGATGACCCACAATTATACAGCAAAGGCTGGGAAGAGAGAGTGTTCCAGCTGAAATTGATGCTCTTACTAATACAGCCAATAGCAATTTCAGGAGTGATCCACATCATACAGCATGCTGGGGTAGTGACAGAACCAGAGTCCCTGTTGACAGGGAAGCACTTGTTTGTGAGTTGGAGGGAACTTGGTAACTGCACGGTCCTACTTCCTATTAGCAAAATAATTCAACAAATATCATGCCAGGTTGGAGGTAGTTACTCTAATCATTTTATTATTTGTATAGATCACCTGTTGATTTTTAAAATTGATTTAAAATAATACGGGTTGTATTACTCGCTCAGCCGTATAAGGTTGTGCCTCAGATCTCACCCTTGCTACAATATTTAGCCTTGCTACATCCCACCTGGACAAGCCTCACTCCCCACCAGTTTGGCCTAAATCATTTAAAGTCTATTTTAGAGTGAAATTGAAATAGCTGTTACTTTAATTATGGAAACAGCTACTTAAATGTGTAACTGATTCCATTGCATTCTCCTATTTACTTTAGCTGGGCTTAGATATTGAGGAACTGGAGGAAATTGAAGATGATGCTGGTCTTGGCAATGGAGGTTTAGGAAGGCTTGCAGGTAATTGTATTCTTCCATCTTTCCATCCCCCATCATAAACTTCCCATCTTCCACACTATCCCCAACAAAGAAAGAATTTGAAACTCCAATAATTTCTTTACATGTCAAATATGAGTTGGAGACCTTCAGTAAAAGGCTTCTCTAAAGGGGGGGCTTTTATTGAAAATACTATTCTTAGCTCTCTTAAAAAGATATTTTATAAGAGGTGACAAATATATTTATTGTCATATCATCAAATTTGTTCTTTCATAGGGTCCTGCCATTCCATGTCTCCTCCTCTCCCTAGCCACTGCAGTGATATCAGTCATAGGGATGAAATACATCTATTGTATAGCAGGATTATTCACTTAAATGTGGGAGGACACTTAATTAAAGACTGCTAAGAAGTCATCTAACCCTAGAAAAATGCACTAACAGCTAGGGAATTACTGTATATTTTACTAGTAGAGAGATATCTGGGGTAATGAGGGCTAGTTTGGCTCCCAGGTCAGTACAAAATGCAGGCTCCCATTGTAGAGTATGTAATTGTTTTGGAGTGCACATGCTGCTCTGCATAACTGACATTTCTTGGGTGGCTGAGAAGGGAAATAAATTCAGAATAACAGGTCTCTGTAAAAAGGAAACATTCCAAAATTCTGTAAGGGATTTTATGAAAACTGACAAATTTATTTCCTTTTATGTATTATTTGGCTTATACATATCATCTGTAAAATATCCCATTAGCATGGATTGTGGAAATCTGCAGGGTTGTTTAGTAATCTGAGAGCACTTTCCGCTTATTGTAATGTGTGTATTCTCATCAATAAAGTTGACAATACCATCTATTTATAAGTTATGTAGAAGCGTGACAGAAAGTATTTTATTGTAATGTGTACAATTTAGTGGGGGTCTTTCACCTGTGTTTTTTTTACTGACCTAGTCATTACCTAGTCATTACCAAGCTTTTATAAATATATCAAAAGGAAAAGACTGGTGAAAACCAAAGTTGGTCCATTGCAGTCAGATACGGGGGAATATATAATGGGAAATAAGGAAATGGCAGATCAACTAAATGCATACTTTGGGTCAGTCTTTACGAAGGAAGACACAAAAAACCTCCCTGGGATATCGGGAAAAATAGGGACATTGGCAAAGGAGGAACTGACGCAAATCAATATCTCTAAGGATATGGTGTTAAGGAAGCTAAAAGGATTGAAGGTGGACAAATCCCCAGGGCCTGATAACATGCATCCTAGGGTACTGAAGGAGGTGGCCCTAGAGATAGCGGATGCACTAAGGATGATTTTTCAGAATTCATTAGACTCGGGAACAGTGCCGATGGATTGGAGGGTAGCTAACGTTACCCCACTATTCAAAAAGGGGGGTAGGGAAAAAGCAGGTAATTACAGACCTGTAAGCCTTACATCAGTTGTGGGCAAAATGCTGGAGTCCATCATTAAGGATGAAATAGCGGAGCACTTAGCAAATGGGGACAGGATAGGACAGAGTCAACATGGATTTACAAAGGGTAAATCGTGCTTGACTAATCTATTGGAATTTTTTGAGGGAGTAACTGGTAGAATAGATGGGGGAGAGCCAGTAGATGTGGTGTACCTGGACTTCCAAAAGGCCTTCGATAAGGTCCCACATAAAAGATTAGCATGGAAAATTGAGGCTCATGGGATAAAGGGGAAAGTTTTGGCGTGGATAGGGAACTGGCTGTCAGATAGAAAACAGAGAGTTGGAATAAACGGCTCATTTTCTGAATGGCAGGCAGTAACAAGTGGGGTACCACAGGGATCTGTCCTGGGCCCCCAGCTGTTCACAATTTACATTAATGACCTGGATCAGGGAGTCGGATGCAGCATTTCCAAATTTGCAGACGACACTAAACTAGGAGGGGGGGTGGGCTCAGAGGAAGAGACCAGGAAGCTCCAGAGCGATTTGGACAGACTGGGCGATTGGGCGGATAAATGGCAGATGCACTATAATGTGGACAAGTGCGAAGTTATCCACCTTGGGTGCAGGAACGGGAGGGCAAATTATTATTTAAATGGCAATAGATTGGGAGAGGGGGAAGTACAGAGAGACCTGGGTGTTCTTGTACACCAGTCACTGAAGGCGAGCATGCAGGTGCAACAGGCGGTCAAGAAGGCAAACGGTATGCTGGCCTTCATAGCAAAAGGGTTAGAATACAGGAACAGGGATACCTTGCTGCAGCTGTACAGGGCACTGGTGAGACCACACCTCGAGTACTGTGTACAGTTTTGGTCGCCTCATCTGAGGAAGGATGTTCTTGCCATGGAGGGGGTGCAGCGGCGATTCACCAGGCTGATACCAGGAATGGCGGGAATGACCTATGAGGAGAGACTATGTAGTTTAGGGATGTACACACTGGAGTTTAGAAGATTGAGAGGGGACCTCATAGAAGTGTATAAAATTCTGACAGGTCTAGACAGACTGGATGCAGAAGGAATGTTTCCCTTGGCGGGTGAGAACAGAACTAGAGGACATAATTTAAGGATAAGGGCTAAACCATTTAGGACAGAGATGAGGGGGAATTTCTTCACTCAGAGAGTGGTGAACCTGTGGAACTCATTGCCACAGAGGGCAGTGTACGCCAGCTCATTAAATATATTTAAGAGGGAATTAGATATATTTCTACGGGCAAAAGGGGTTAAGGGTTACGGAGAGAAGGCGGGGACGGGATACTGAATTAAAGGATCAGCCATGATCTCATCGAATGGCGGAGCAGGCACGAAGGGCCGAATGGCCTACTCCTGCTCCTATCTTCTATGTATATGTGTAAGCTTATACTTATGAATTGTTTATATTATTTATCTTTTTAAAATTTTGTTTTGCTTCTACTTTTCCAACAGCTTGTTTCCTTGATTCCATGGCAACACTGGGCCTGGCTGCATATGGGTATGGCATAAGATACGAATATGGGATTTTCAATCAGAAGATCAAAGATGGGTGGCAGGCATGTTTTAAAATTAATCAATTTTCTTCAGTTTTCTCTGTCTTTGTTCCAATTTATTTTTTTTCTAACTGCTAATATTTCATTATTACTTTAGTAGAAGCCATTAACTTTTTTTAATCACAGGGTGGAAATTTTCATCTCCCCTTGCCACCAGCAGAGCTCCACATGCTGAAAATCATGGGTACACAGCCTGGGATTTTCCATCCATTTAGGTCAATAGATGGAAAATCGCAGACAATACACCAGTGATTTTCTGTGCATGAAAGACCCTGCCAATATGGTTATGTGCACTGTATTGTATAATGTAATGATAGCAAATTTATGGAACTTTAGAACCCAATTGTGAAAACCCTTCTGCATAGTATGTTCATTGTAAGTGAGTTCTGATTCTGAATTTCTTAGGGTTATTTACATTACAACTATAGCATTGTTGTGAAGCACTTTCATTTTTCACTGACACTGCAGTTATAGTGTAAATGCAGCCTGAATCCAGAGTCAGGACACTACCTGATGTTGGAGCAGAAAGGAGTGAAACTCGCTGGAGAAGGTAGCCTCACTCTGCTTCATTCGGAGCCATTTTGGGTCCTGACACCCAATTTATGCTCCTTGAGTTTAGCGTTGGTGCAAAGCTCAAATGACTTTGCACCAACATTAAACTTTAGTGCAAATGCACCGCTAATGACCATTGCTAACACATCCATGCTTAGTTCTTAATTATGTGACCCCCAGATTCCATTGCAAAAAATTGAAAGCACTGGACAAGATATGTTTATCATTAAGGAAATGTTCCCATGATTTGTTAACAAGACTTGCTAAGGGCTAAAATCTTTCTGGTTTATTACCTTTGATTATTAGGGTCAGCATTTCAACAACAACAACTTGCATTTATATCTTATAGCTAAGGACTTTATTTTAAGTTTCTAATTAGAATGGAGGGACTACAACCTGTAGCCTGCAATTTCTGCGCCATGGGGGAGCTTCAGGATACTACTTGTGTCTCGGAGGCCCATATTTGCAGTAAGTACCTCCAGCTGCTTGAACTCATGCTGAGGGTTTCTGAACTTGAGGGGCAGCTGGATTCACTGCAGGACATACGGGTGGCCTAGTGTTTCCTGGATAGCCAGATAGAGTTCAGAATAGCAAGTGGGTGGCCACCCGGAAGGGTAGGAAGAGGCAGGCAGTGCAGGAATCTTCCAGTAGTGTGGCATTCTGAAACCAATATTCAGCATTGAGCAAGTGAGGGCGACGACACCTCAAAGGAGTGCAGTCCCGTGAGGCAAAGGACTGCATAGTGGGGTACAGCAAAGTGTAGGAATGCAGTAGTAATTGGGGATTCGATAGTATGGGGGACAGACAGGCAGTTCTGCTGCAGTTGATGTGAGATCCATATGGTATGTTGCCTTCCTGGTGCCAGGGTAAGGGACATCACTGAGAGGGTGCAGAACATTCTGTGGGAGGAAGGGGAAGAGCCAGAAGTCATGGTCCATGTCTGAACCAACAACATAGGGAGGAAGAGGGTTGAGGTCCTGCAGTCAGAGTTTTAGGAGCTAGGGAGGAAGTTAAAAAGCAGGACCCCAAAGGTAGTAATCTCGGAATTACTCCCAGTGCCACATGCCAGTGAGAGTAGAAATAGGAAGATATGGCAGGTTAATGCGTGGCTAGAGACATGGTGCAGCGGGGAGTGCACCAGATTCCTGGAATATTGGAACCAGTTCTGCAGCAGGAGGGACCTGTTCAAGGTGGACAGGTTGCACCTAAACAGAGCTCAGACTAATATCCTTGCAGGCAGGTTAACTAGTGCTGTGGGGGTGTGTTTAAACTAATTCGGCAGGGGTTTGGCTACCAAGATGTAGTATTAAAAAGTAGAAACAAGGTGCACAGAGGACTGGGAGAAACAATTAGAGTTAGAAATAATACAGAATTAGGTGGGATCGTAAAAAATACAAAGAAGTCTAAGTTAGGTTTGGAGTACATGTGTGTAAATGCATGAAGTGTGGTTAATAAGGTTGGTGAGCTGCAGGCGCAAATAGCCACATGGAAATATGATGTAGTGGCGATAACTGAGACCTGGCTCAATAAAGGGGGGGGGGATTGGATGCTTAATATTCCTGGGTACAAGGTATTCAGGAAAGATAGGGAAGGCAGAAAAGGAGGGGGGTAGCAGTTTTGATTAAGGAAAATATTACAGTGCTAGAAAGAGAGAATGTCCTTGAGGGATCAAAGACAGAATCTATTGGGTAGGAGTTGAGGAACAATAAAGAAGCTATTATGCTGCTTGGTGTATTTTATAGGCCACCAAATAGTGAGAAGGAGTTAGAGGAGTGGATTTGCAAAGAAATTAATGAGAGGTGCAAGACTATAGAGCAGTGATAATGGGGCAGTGATTGTGTTAAGGGCAGAGAAGGGGAGGAATTTCTGAAGTGTGTTCAGGAGAATTTTCTTGATCAGTATGTTTCCTGCCCAATGAGAAAGGAGGCATTGTCGGTTCTAGTCCTGGGGAATGAAGTGGGTCAAGTGGAGAATGTCACAGTGGCGAGCATCTCAAGAATAGTGATCATAGTATCGTAAGGTTTAGATTAGTTATGGAGAAGGACAAGGAGCAAGCTGGAATAAAAATACTTAACTGGAGGAGGGCTAAATACAGCGAATTGAGGAGGGATCTGGCTCAGGTAAATTGGAGTCAAAGACTGACAGGCTGTAACGTATGGAGTAATGGGTGGCCTTTAAAGAGGAGGTGGTTTGGGTACAGTCTAGGTACATTCCTACAAGGGGAAAAGGGAGGGCAACCAAAGCCAGAGGTCTGTGGATGACGAAGGAGTTGAAGAGTAAGATGAAGCAGAAAAAGGGGAAGTATGACAGATGTCACCTTGATAATACAAGGGAGAATCAGGCTGAATATAGAAAGTACAGAGGACAAGTGAAAAAGGAAATAAGAGGGGCAAAGAGACAGTACGAGAATAGATTGGCGGCTAACATAAAAGGGAATCCAAAGGTCTTCTATAGGCATATTAACAGTAAAAGAGTTGTCAGTGGAGTGGTGGGGCCGATTAGGAACCAAAATAGAGAACTATTGGTGGAGGCAGAAGGCATGGCCGAGGTACTAAATGAGTACTTTGCATCGATGTTTACCAAGGAAGAGGACTTTGCCAAAGCTATGGTAAACAAGGAGGTTGCTGGGATACTGGCTGATATAAAAATATATAAAGAGAAGGTACTAGAACGACTGGCGGTACTTAAAGTGAATAAGTCACCTGGACTGGATGGGATGCATCCTAGGTTGCTGAGGGAAGTAAGGGTAGAAATTGTGGAGGTGCTTGACAGATTGCAAATGTTACACCCTTGTTCAAAAAAGGGAGAAGAATAAACCTGGTAATTATAGGCCAGTCAGTTTAACGTCGGCGGTGAGAAGCTTTTAGAAACAATAATCTGGGAGAAAATTAACAGCCACTCTGACAAGCCAGCACAGATTTGTTTAGGGAAAATCATGTTTGACTAACTTGATTGAGTTTTTTGATGAGGTAACAGAGGGTGGATGAGGGCAGTGTAGTTGATGATCTGTATATGGACTTCCAAATGGTGTTTGAAAAAGTATCACATATTAGGCTTGTTAGCAAAATTGAAACCCATGAAATAAGAGGGGCAGTAGCAACATGGATAAAAAATTGGCTAAGCGATAGAAAACAGAGAGTTGTGGTGAATGGCTGTTTTTCGGACTGGAGGGAGGTATACAGTGGTGTTTGATATACATGAATGACTTGGACTTGGCGGTACAATGTGCAGATGACACAAAATTTTGAAGTGTAATAAACAGTGAGGGAGATTGTAATAGACTTCAAGAGGACATAGGCTAGTGGAATGGGTGGACACATGGCAGATGAAATTCAATGCAGAAAAGTATGAGGTGATACATTTTGGTAGAAAGAACGAGGAGAGACCATAAATACTAAATGGTACAATTTTAAAGGGCTGCAAGAACAGAGAGACCTCGGGGTGTTTGTGCACAAATCTTTGAAGGTGGCAGGGCAGGTTAACAAAGCAGTTAATAAAGTATATGGGATCCTGGGCTTTATAAATAGAGGCATAGAGTACAAAAGCCAGGAAGTTATGCTAAACTTAAATAAAACACTAGTTCACCCCCAGCTAGTAGTATTGTGTCCAATTCTGAGAGGGTACTAGAACGGTTCCAGGGATGAGAGATTATAGTTACGTGGATAGACCGGAAAAGCTGGATTTGTTCTTCTTAGAGCGGAGAAGGCTAAGAGGAGATTTGATAGAGATGTTTAAAATCATGGAGGGTTTAGATAAAGTAAATGAAGAGAAACTGTTTCCAATGGCTGAAGGGTTGATAACCAGAGGGCACAGATTTAAGGTGATTGGCAAAAGAACCAGCAGCGACATGAAGAAAAACTTGTTTATGCAACGAGTGGTTAGGATTTGGAATGCACTGCCTGATAGGGTGGTGGATACAGATTCAATAGTAGCCTTGAAGAGGAATTTGGGTAACTACTTGAAGCAGAAAAAACTACAGGGATAAGAGCGGGGGAGTGGGACTAACTGGATTGTTCATCGAAAGAGCTGGTACAGACTCGATGGGCCAAATGGCCTCCGTCTGTGCTGTACTATTCTATGATATAGCGCCATTAATGTAGAGAAACATCTGAGAGAGTAATCAGACAAAAATGGACATTGAGCCAAAGGATGAGATAATGGAGGGGTGACCGAAAGCTTGGTCAAAGAAGTGCGGTTTTAAGGAGAGTCTTAAAAGAAGAGAGGGAGGTGGACACGCATTATTGTTTAAGCAGAGAATTACAGAACATAGGACCTAGAGGGCTGAATGCCAACAGCCAACAGCCAATGGCAGAGCGAAGGGAGGGGGGAATGTACAAAAGGCCCGAGTCGAAGGAACACAGAATCCTGAGGGCAGGGGTGCTGTAGGGCTGGAGGAATTACAGATAGGGAGAGGTCAGGCCATGTAAGAATTTAAACACAAGGATGCAAATGTTAAATTGGAGGCATAGGGAGACTGGAATCCAATGTATGTCAGCAAGGACAGGTGTGATGGGTGAACAGGACTTGGTGCAGGATAGAATATGAGCACCAGAGTTTTGAATCAACTCAAGATTATGGAGAGCAGAAAGATGGGAGGTTAACCAGGAGAGTATTGGAATAGTCGAGTCTGGAGATGATTAAGGCATGGATGAGGCTTTCAGCAGCAGATGGGCTGAGACAGGTCGGAGGTGGGTGATGTTTTGGAGGTGAAAGTAGGCGGTCTTTGTGATGGAGAGGATATGGGGTTGGAAGCTTAAGGTCAAATAGGCTGCCTTGATTGCAAACAGTCACATTCAATCCGAGACAGTGGCCATAAAAGGAGATAAAATAGGTGGCAAGGGTATGGAGTTTGTGGCAGGAGCCGAAGACAATGTCCCAAAATTTGCGGTCGAAGGCTTTCCGTGGGCGGATGCCTCCGACCGGCAAAAAATCTATGAATTTACCTGGTGGTCCGGGAGGTTCGTAGATTCGTACTCCTGGGCCTCTCCGGGTACCTGCGGGTAGAGGCCCACATGGGCCAGCCCAACCAATGAAAGAAGGGGAATCCCCATTCATACTTATGGAGATTCCATATGTACAAAACTCCCGTAAGTATGAATGGGATCACTTAAAAAATACACGAACACATGAAATAAGTTTTTTTTTAAATTACATATTTAAAATTAATTAAAATGCCATTTAATTAAATATTTTAAACAGAAATTAAATTTTTTGAAAAAAATTACAGGAAACTTTGGTTTATCCGGAGGTTAACTGCTCAAGCCACCGGCAAAAATCAGGAGCCGTTTCGTTAGGTTTTTTTTCTTTGCGTTGCTTTTTTTTCACCAGTCAGGCTCTGCAAGGTCTCGCTGAAGCTGTTGCTAAGCTACAGAGACGCTTGCAAGGTACGGCCGACTGTTTAGAAGCTGTTGGGTTTGTTGCCAGATACGGAGCTCAAAATCTCCGTATGTTTCAACATTAGCGCTGGTTTGTCTGGCAGTTTTGATGGGACGGCAACAGCTCGGTCCCGTCGGTGCCGGATAGCACAGAGTTTCCTGTATATGTTTTAACAGGGCTAAAAATAAACTTACCTTATTGGACAGGGTTTTTAATGTAAAAATGAGTGATAAAATTTTATTTTTCTATTTTTGTAAACTCTTACGCTGGTAAAAGCAGGCCTTAAGAATCTCAAGGGCATTTGCTGAGCAGAAGTTGGGCAAATAGCACAACTCTCTGCCTGCGGAGGTCCTTCTCCCGGGGATGCAGATGATCTGTCAAGAGAATTCTTGACAGATTGCAAGTTCCGGGTTTTCGCGCATGCGCTTCACATGCTTAAACCCGGAACTTGCGCGGACCGTACGGGCGCGTGTGCACCTCGTACGCACCCGTAGGGGTCGCAAATTACGGCCCATTGACTTCCATCTACCCAATGTTTAACTGGATGATATTGTGGCTCATCCAAGACTGAATGTTGGACAAGCAGTCTTATAACACAGAGGCAGTGGAGGGATCGAGACAGGTGTTGGAGAGATAAAACTGGGTGTCATCAGCATATGTATAGAGGCTGACCCCATGTCTTTGGATGATGTCGCCAAGGACCAACATGTAGATGTAGGAGAGGAGGTTAGTAATGATAGATCGTTAAGGAACTCGAGAGAAAAGAAGCCATTGCTGGAGATTCTCCGGCTATGATTGGATAAGTAAGAGTGGAACCAAAGGAGGGCATTCCTACTAAGCTGGATGGTGGAAGAAAGGCTTTGGAGGAGGATGGTGTGGTTGACCCTGTCAAAGGTTGCAGAGAGATCAAGGATGAGGGAAAATGCACCACCGTTACAGTCACAGAAGATGTAATTTGTGACATTGATTACGGCTATTTCAGTGCTGTGGCGGGGTGGAAACCTAATTGGAAAGAATAAAACATGACATTGCGGGAAAGATGGGCACGGCTTTGGGAGGTGGAAAGGCAACACGTTCAAGGACATTGCAGAGGAAAGGGAGGTTGGAAATGGGGCATTAGTTTGCAAAGACAGATTGTGGGATTTTTGAGAAGGAGGATGATGACAGTGGTATTGAAATGGAGGGGGATAGTACCTCAAGAGAGTGAACCATTTAATATAGTGTAGGAGTTCTCAACTCCTAACGAAAGTACTGAGATTGAAACTAGCAGTTAACCAAACGTGGTTTAATGCACTGGTAAAAGTTACAAACAAAAATGCAGGAGAAACTCTAAACAGGTCTGTACAATACTTGGTTCCACGAGGACTGAAAGGACACGCCTCTCCCCTCTGACATCATCACGTCATCACCTCATCACGTTTCCCGCCGTTGGGTACGTCACGTACCGAACCCATGCTATTTATACAGAGCAAACATTTAAAGGTAACAAACCCCTGTTAAAGGCAATTATATACATTACTGCAAGAGTCTCTTGGTGGCTTTGCCACATACGCCCCCCCCAGAATTGTCTTTGATAAAAAAAGTCAATCGCCGAGGAGGTCGGACGAGCCTGTTGGAACGACTCCTAAATTCCCGGAGAGGAAAACGCTGAGCAGGCGGTGAGCTGGCGGGTGGAGCGGCACGGTCAGGGGCGGCAACAGCCGGTGGTCGGCCCCGGCGCGGCAGTTGAGCAGGCTCAACTGGCTGTTCTAGGTCCAGGTGCGCGGGCTTGAGGCGATCGACGGAGATGTGGTCTGGCCGGCCCCCGAGGTCGACCAAAAAACTCTTAGCCCCCGTCTGTAAAACCCGGAAGGGACCCGTATACGGAGGCCTGAGCGGGCTGCGGTGGGCGTCGTGACGAACAAACACGAATTTGGCCTTCATCAACTCCACTGGAATGTGGGAGGCAGGAAAACCGTGCTGCAACGTCGGAACCGGCCTGAAGCACTGGGCCACTTCCCGGTGAGCTTCCCGCTGACTGGCTGCAGACCACGGCTGTGTAGGGGATGGCAGGAATTCGCCTGGAACCCTGAGTGGCTGGCCGTAAATCATCTCCGCGGCAGAAGACTGCAGGTCCTCCTTCGGCGCCGTGCGCAACCCCAGCATAACCCAAGGTAGTTTATCGACCCATGCCGCGTCCAGGAGGCTGTCTCTGAGCGATGCCTTCAACGAACGGTGAAAACGCTCACACAACCCATTCGCCTGCGGGTGGTAGGCCGTGGTGCGATGGAGTGTGGTGCCTGAGGCCGAGGCCACCGCGTTCCAAAACTCAGATGAGAATTGCGGACCGCGGTCGGATGAAATATCCGTCGGAACTCCAAAGCGTGCTACCCATGACGAGGTAAAGGCTCGAGCGACATCCGCAGAGGTGGTAGACATCAGGGGAACCGCCTCGGGCCATCTCGTGGTGCGATCGACCATCGTCAGAAGGTGCGTGAAACCCTGCGACGGCGGGAGTGGCCCCACAAGGTCGACGTGGACGTGGTCGAACCGGCGTTCCGGCACCTCGAAGGTGGCCAAGGGGGCCCTGACGTGTCGTTGGACTTTGGCTCATTGACAAACCACACAAGTGTTCGCCCAGTCGCGGACGTCCTTGCGCATCCCTCTCCATACGAATTTAGATGCCATCAACTTCTGCGATGCCCTCACACCAGGATGCGAAAGCCCGTGTATGACGTCGAAAACCGTCCGGCGCCAGGCAGACAGAACAATCGGACGGGGGTCCCCTAAGGAGACGTCGCAGAGTAAAGCGGTGCTAGCCGAATGGAATGGCACACCCCTCGGCTGAAGGCTGGCGGAGTCGGAACGAAAGGCTCGAGTCTCCGGGTCGGCAGCTTGGTCGGCCGCCATGCACGCATAATCAATTCCCAATTGAATGACCTGGACGGTGGCGCGGGACAGGCAATCCGCTACCACGTTGTCCTTCCCGGCCACGTGCCGGATGTCGGTGGTAAATTCGGAAATATATGTAAGCTGTTGTTGCTGACAAGCCGACCACGGTTCGGCAGTCTTGGCCATCGCGAACGTGAACGGTTTGTGGTCGACAAACGCAGTAAAGTGGCGGCCCTCGAGCAAAAAACGAAAATGGCGAATGGCCAAAAACAACGCCAACAGCTCCCTGTCAAATGTACTGTACTGGCGTTCGTGCCGTCGCAGCTGTTGGCTAACAAACGCCAGTGGTTGCCACGTGCCGTCGACCCATTGCTCTTGGACGGCTTCAACGGCGTAGTCCGACGCGTCAGTTGTGAGGGCGATGGTGGCTCCTGGCAGGGGGTGTGCCAACATAGTCGCGTTCGCGAGGGCGGTCTTCGTGTCTCCGAAGGCGCGGTCCATCTCCGGCGTCCAAACCACGGGCTCCTTATCCGGCTTCCCTCTGAGGACCTCGTAGAGCGGCCGCATTAGTTGCGCGGCCCTGGGAACAAAACGATGGTAAAATTTACCATACCCAGGAACTCCTGGAGCGTCTTCACGGACTGCGGCCGCGGGAAAGCCGCGATCACCTCCACCTTAGCCCGAAGCGGCATTGCCCCCTCTGAAGTGAAGTGGTGGCCTAGGAAGTCGAGCTGCTGCAGCCCGAACTGGCATTTGGCCGGGTTGACAATGAGGCCGTGCTGTTGAAGGTGACGAAAGAGGATGCGCAGGTGCTGGAGATGTTCCTCCTTTGTGGCGCTGGCGATCAGTATGTCATCCAGATAGACCAACAAAAATTTGAGATCCCGCAGCACTGAATCCATCAGGCGCTGGAACGCCTGCGCTGCGTTTTTAAGTCCAAACGGCATGCGGAGGAACTCAAACAGGCCAAAAGGAGTGATGACCGCAGTCTTTTGGATGTCCTGGGGATACACCGGTACCTGATTGTACCCACGGACGAGGTCGACCTTGGAGAAAACCGAAGTCCCCGCCAGATGTGCGGAGAAATCTTGTATGTGTGGTATGGGATACCGGTCGGGAGTCGTGACATCGTTGAGGCGACGGTAGTCACCGCAGGGCCGCCATCCACCCCCGGGCTTGGGGACGATGTGGAGAGGTGAAGACCAGGGACTATTCGACCGGCGAATAATCCCCAACCTCTCCATCGCGGCGAACTCTGCCTTAGCAACTGCGAGCTTACCGGGCTCGAGCCGCCGTGCCCTGGCGTAGACGGGAGAGCCGGTCGTCGTTATATGGTGCTCCACCCCATGTTTGGCGGTCGAAGCCGAAAAGGTGGGCGTGGTCAGCTTGGGAAAGTCCCCGAGGAGGCGGGAGAAGTCGTCGGGAGGTGGCCGAGCGCAGGAGACTGAGTGCGGCGCGACCGTGCCGCATACACATGGAATACAGTTGAACGTGGCGGCGTGAACGAGCTGACGATTTTTTAAATCAACCAGCAGACCGTTGGCGCCTAGGAGTGCCTGTGAGATGCTGGCGGTGACGAAATCCCATATAAAACGTTGGCCACCGAAGCAGACCTGGACCCGGCGGGTCCCGAAAGTATGAATCGCGCCCCCATTGGCAGCTTGGAGGGGAGAACCCCGCCTGCCGGACCGAACGTCGAGGACCGACGCGGGAAGGATGCTGCATTGCGCCCCTGTGTCGCACAAAAAACGACGGCCCGAGATGGAGTCAGTTAAATAAAGTAATTTCCCGGAATCGCCGACCACCGTCGTGGCTGCGGGGCACGCCCCGGATCCGGTGCTCTTGACGCGCAGGGGTCTGTTTGTTGCTTTGGGCGCAAAACTGCAAGGCGGACAACAGCATCTGGCCTTCACGCCAAACCGAGCATGGTAATAGCAGAAACCGGTTGGAGGAGGCATCGAGGCAGGGCCCTTTGGGGCGGGGCGTCCCGCGATGGCGCAGTTTTGCTGTCGGACCGCGTATTTTTTATCCGCCTCTTCGGCGAGCGCTATACAATCCCCGGCGTCCGATCTGGCGAGGGCCGCCTGCACCTGTTCGGGCAGTTGAGTGAGGAACAGTTCGCGGAACAGGAAACATTGCGGCTCCGACCCCAGGAGAGTGAGCATCTGGCTCATCAACTCCGAAGGTTTGGAGTCACCCAACCTGGGCAGCGTGAGTAGGCGGCGTGCGCGCTCTGCCTTCGTAAGGCCGAATACCTGCATGAGCCGAGCCTTAATGGCGACGTACTTGTCAGTAGCCGGGGGGGGTTTCCAGTAGGCTGATGATCCTCGACGCCGTCGAGCTGTCGAGTGCGGAGACCACGTAAAGATAACGGGTCTGATCCTGCACGACGTTGCAGAGCTCGAACTGCGCCTCCGCTTGCACGAACCAGGAGGCCGCCTGTTGTTCCCAAAATTGGGGGAGCTTCAAAGCCACTGCGTTGGCTTCCATCATGGCCTGCGTTCCGTTTCCGCCGCGAAAAACGTCCGCGAGGATTCGGGGTCACCAATGTAGGAGTTCTCAACTCCTAACGAAAGTACTGAGATTGAAACTAGCAGTTAACCAAACGTGGTTTAATGCACTGGTAAAAGTTACAAACAAAAACACAGGAGAAACTCTAAACAGGTCTGTACAATACTTGGTTCCACGAGGACTGAAAGGACACGCCTCTCCCCTCTGACATCATGATGTCATCACGTTTCCCACCGTTGGGCACGTCACGTGACCTGCATGATGACGTCATCGCGCTGGATCGACATTTTACTGAACCCGCGCTATTTATACAGAGCAAACATTTAAAGGTAACAAACCCCTGTTAAAGGCAATTAGATACATTACTGCAAGAGTCTCTTGGTCGCTTTGCCACAACAGCACCATTCATGACATCAGGACATCCCAAAGCACTTTAAAGCCAATGTTTTTGAAATGCAGTCACTGCTGTAATGTAATGTAGGAAACATTTATAATGTTTACCAACATGGGAGCCAGGAAGGGAAGCCGGGTGGTCAGCAGTTGAGTGGGAATGGGTCAAGGGAAAAGCTGGTGGGTCTCATGGACAAGATGAACACGGAGAGTCCCTGAGGGAAGACAGGAGAGAACCTAGAGAAAGATGCTGGTTGAAGGATAGGACTGGGTGGAGCCTGGAGGAGGTTTGGCTTGGTGGGCAAGGAGAAGATGGAGGGGAAGCTTTCTTACTTTAAATTAGTTCAAATTAGTTACAAGCAATCCTTGAAAATCTTTAATTTCACTGAATGGAGTTCTGAATGCTGAAATCCTCTACCCTTTGCTTTTGAAGGATTTGTACGCCTAGAGAATGTAATATTTCATTCATTTCCTGGTCATTCCTGTGGTTTCACAAAGCACATGTTTTTAACCTCAACAGCCAAATACCTCCAAACCCAAATGAGGTGAGGGGGTAGGAAATATAAGGGTTTATTTTCTTAAAGCCCGTAGGAATAAGCATTATGTGTGGCAGTGCACTAGAATAGCTCATGCTAGTAAAGAGGTCTGGTCACATAACAGCACCCTGTTTTGATGACCAGGCTATTGAACAGCTGTTGCAGGAAGTAAAGCAGAGGAAGTGTTCCCTTTGTTTCCCTTCCATGATGGGCATGAAGGCCATAGCATGCATAGCATGGCAAGAAGTGACTGAAACCATCAACAGCACCGTGCCAAGAACATGGGAATAATGCCGTAATAAATTTAATGACCCCACCAGGAGGGGCTAGTACTGTAAATCTGGAAAGATGTTAATTTAAACTTAATAAATCTGTTAATTTGTGGGCTGGCACCAGAAAAATGACCACAAAAGCAGCCATTTTGTCATAAAACCCCAACTGGTCCACTAATGTCCTTCAGGGAAGGAAGCCTGCCACCCCACCTGGTCTGGCTTACATGTGATTCCAGTTCTATACTACGTGATATACACTTAATGCGTTCTGAAGTGGTCTAGCAAGGCACTCTTTAAAAAAAACAATTGCTAGCAGTTCAAGGGGAATTTCCACCACCTTCTCAAGGCAACAAAGATGGACAATAAATGTGGCCTTGCCAGTGTTACTCACATCCTGAAAAAATGTTCCTGATCTTGTGGCAATTACCTCAATTCACATCACTCAATCTAATGACCTCATTAAAATTACATCACGTAAGGATGGTACCATCTGATGCTCATAAAGGATTACCTCACTATTTTACCCCTGAATCCGTTAAATGATGTAGAAATTGAATCCTATAGTGATCTTCACTGGCACAGAGTGTGTGGTGGAGTCACTGAACCATGGTTTTAGGTCCTGTCCCAGTAGGGGCACAATTCTTTCCTAATCTAAATCAGAGCTTCATTAAGGTCCAGGAATGCCCATCAGGATACCTCTGAGTTGGTGCTCTCCTTCTCTGGTGCTGTCTTACTGCCCTTTGCATCCAAAAGAGCTTCCTATTTTTCCTCCAGATAGGGCAAGTAGAGAGCGATTCCAAAGGGTACCACCATCCTAAAGCTATGACAGTTGTCCTCAGTGCAGCCGAAACTTTTGAGACACACTCACCATTTAAGGCGTTAAATAGCAATAAAGCAATAGAGTAGTCAAGTCTGAGGTGCTATTGCAGAACTACTTCTTGGATTATAAAGTGCAATTAAACATTTTGTAATGAACATTATTAAGCCTTTCACTTGCAAATATCCTTAAGTAAGTGTGTGCTCCACCATGGGAGGGAAAATGCAGCTCCACATCTTCTTTAACAGGAAGCACAGTGTAGCTATCCTGGGGGATAGAAACTGTACACACAAAATATAATTTGCCATCGTGTGGAATCTGACGCTTTTAAGGAATTCCAAAATCACTATTTCCTCCCTATCAGAAGTATTCCATTTTGCTGGCTATAGCAAGTCACCAGCCTTTCTCTTTTAATATTTTCTTTACATAATATCCAGATCTTTGTTAAAGATAGATAGAGGAAATTCTATAAAGAGAAACGTGAAATTATTCTCAAATTTCAATGGACTCTTAGCACAAGCTGAATCTATTTTTCAGCTGTCAAGATAACAGGAGTACTTAATAATAGACGGGGGCTTCTCCAGGGTATGGTGTCAACTCACTGTGTTCTTCCTCAATCTCTACTGTTGGTGGACCCAGAACTGAAGCAAGTATATAAAAAAAATACATATGACCCAGCAATATATTGTATGTCTAGTCATGGCCCTTGGAACAGTTTTGCCCCTTATGATACAGTCAGTTCATGTTTACCATTTTCTATCATCTCTGGTATACCTAACACATTTTTGTTCCTTGCACAAGCTTCAGAATCATTTGGTATGAATTGCTGCTGGCTGACAGTTACTTCAATCCTCTGCCTGAGGTTATTCAGATTTCCAAGGCAAACAGTTCGCGATAGTTGCTGAATCTTTTATATTAATTTATATTAAGATGTTAACCATAGCTTAATGGTAGCACTCTTTTCTCTGGGCCAATAGATTGTGGGTTCAAGCCCCATACCTAAGACTCGAGGAGATAATGTAGGCTGACAGTTTCTTCTTAGTCAGGCAGTCCCTCAGAACCGAGGATGACTTGCTTCCACACTAAAAATGAGTTCTCAGGTGACTGATGAGTCCAATGCGGGACCTACAGTCTCTGTCACAGGTGGGGCAGACGGTGGTTGAAGCGGTGGGTGAGTGGGGTGCTTGGGTTGACGTGCGCTCCTTCCGCTTGGCTTCCGCTTGCTCCCGGCGAAGAGACTCGAGGTATTCGCCGCCTTCCCGGATGCTTCTCCTCCACTTTGTGCAATCTTGGGCCAGGGATTCCCAGGTGTCGGTGGGGATGTTGCACTTTTTCAAGAAGGCTTTGAGGGTGTCCTTGAAGCATTTTCTTTGCCCACCTGGGGCTCTCTTGCAGTGTCGGAGCTCCGAGTTGAGCGCTTGTTTTGGGAGTCTCGTATCGGGCATGCAGACAATGTGGCCCGTCCATCGGAGCTGATCGAGCGTGGTCAAAGCTTCGATGCTGAGGATGTTGGCCTGAGCGAGAACACTGACGTTGGTGCACCTATCCTGCCAATGGATTTGCAGGATCTTGCGGAGGCAGCGTTGGTGGTACCTCTCCAGTGCTTTGAGGTGCCTGCTATACATGGTCCATCTCTCTGAAGCATACAGGAGGGCACTGTAGACCATGAGCTTGGTGCTGGGTTTGAGGTCCTGGTCTTCAAACACTCTACCTCAGGTGACCGAAGGCTGCACTGGCACACTGAAGGCGGTGTTGGACTTCGTCATCGACGTCTGCCCTTGTTGACAGTAGGCTCCCGAGGTATGGAAAGTGGTCCACGTTGTACAAGGTCTCGTCATGGATTTTGATAATCGGGGGGCAGCACTATGTGGCGGGGGCAGGTTGGTAGAGGGCCTTTGTCTTACGAATGTTTAGTGTAAGGCCCATGCTCTCGTACGCTTCGGTGAAGGTATTGATGATGGTTTGGAGTTTGGCCTCAGAGTGTGCGCAGACTGCATAGCCTGCATACTGTAATTCAATGACAGAGGATGGGACGACCTTGGATCTGAACTGGAGGCAACGGAGGTTGAACAGTTTCCCGTTTGTTCTGTAGATTAGCTCCACCCCAGCGGGGAGCTTACTGAGGGTGAGATGGAGCACTGCAGCCAGGAAGGTAGAGAAGAGCGTTGGTGCGATGACAGTCTTGCTTGACCCCGGTCCGTACGTGAATTGGGTCTGTGGTGGATCCGTTGGTCAGGATCACAGCTTGCATGTCATCGTGAAGCAGGCGGAAGATGGTGACAAACTTTTAAGGGCAGCCGAATTTGAGGAGGACACTCCATAATCCCTCACGATTGACGGTGTCAAAGGCCTTTATGAGGTCAAAGAAGGCCATGTACAGCGGTTGGTGCTGTTCCCTGCATTTCTCTTGTAGTTGACGCGTGGTGAAGATCATGTCCATGGTGCCCCTTAGTGGGTGGAATCTGCATTGCAACTCTGGGAGGAGCTCTTCAGCCACTGGGAGAAGACAATTGAGGATCCTTGCGATGACTTTCCCTGTGGCAGACAGCCGGGAGACTCCTCTGTAATTACAGCAATCTGACTTGTCACCTTTCTTGAAGATGGTCACGATTACGGCGTCTCTGAGATCCCCTGGCATGCTCTCCTTCTTCCAAATAAGAGAAAAAAGGGGCGGAAAATTTGGTTGATTAGTACCTTCCGTTCCTAACAGGGCGCAAAGCAACTAGCCACCGAGCGTGGCGATGTTTGTGCCGCTCGCAAAATTGACCAGACATTTTGTGGCGGCTCTAAACACTACCGCCACGATCTCCTGCGCCCGCAGATCGTGACGTTAGTCGAGCATGCAGCACCCCGGTAGCGCCTCGGACCGGATATTGAGTGGCGCCCCCTGCCTTTCCGCCTGCCGCTAGCAACGACAGGTTTTGCAGTCGGGAAGGGGCTGGGTGAGCGCTATTTAAAGGCGGCCGCTTCCTGCCTTTTTTTGTCGGCGACATTTTTGCACCACGCATTCTGAGAGAGAGAGAGAGAGACTGACTTCTGGAGTGATTCAACGCTGTGTGAAGGAGTTTTGGGTACTGAGTAGCACTTTGCAGGTTCATTTTGATTTGACCTTCCTTGCATCGATTTAGAAGAGACTTTGGGGGCTGCACTGATTCGGGGCGTCGTCCTGCACCTGCAGAATCGGTGGCATCAGAGACACAGAGAGAGAGTGGCAAACATGGCCAGAGGGAGGAGGGCCAACAGGCCTCTGCACAGGAGACCTTACCCTCCCAGGGTATTCCAGGAGCAATTCTCCTACGTTCATTTGTCTGAGGAGCAGTGTTTGCGTAGGCTGCGCTTCAGCAAAGAGGTGGCCACTGAGCTCTGCCACCTGCTGCAGCCTCAACTGAGGACCAGGACGTCTCTGTCGGTGGCAGTGAAGGTGACAGTGGCACTGAATTTTTATGCCAGCGGCTCCCTTCAAGCATCTACTGGGGACGTCGCCAATATCTCCCAGTTCACTGTCCATTGTTGTATCTGGGAGGCGACAAATGCCCTGTATAAAAGGAGACGCCAGTACATCTCTTTCCCCATGACCCGGGCCAAACAGCATGAATGCGCATGTGGCTTTGCTAGGATAGCGGGCTTCCCCATAGTGCAGGGCACCATTGACTGCATGCATGTGGCATTGCGGGCACCGCATGAAAATGCAGAGGTATTCCAAAACCGCAAGGGCTACCACTCCTTAAATGCGCAGTTGCTCTGTGATGACAGACAGCTCATACTCACCGTCAATGCCTGCTATCCTGGCAGCAGCCACAATGCTTTCATCCTGCACCAGACTGGTGTGCCAGACCTTTTCCAGGCACTGCATCACCCAAGTGGATGGCTCCTCGGGGACAAGGGTTATCCATTCTGCACTTGGCTGATGACACCACTCCGTAACCCCAACACCCCTGCCGAGCTGCGGTATAATGAGAGCCATATCGCCACCAGGAACATAATTGTTCAGACGATCGGCGTGCTCAAGCAACGGTTCCACTGTCTGGACCACTCAGGAGGAGCCCTGCAGTACTCTCCTGAGCGAGTCTCCCTGTTCATAGTTGTGTGCTGCATGCTTCACAACCTGGCAATCCTGAGAACCCAGCCAATGCCACTGGGGATTGGTGCACCACCTGAGGAGGAGGATGATCAGCAGCAGCACCAATGTGGGAGGGAGGTACACAATGTTGCCACTGCAAGGGCCGTAAATCAACGGCTGATAACAAGCCGCTTCTAGGCCCCTACTCAGAAGATGGCTTCTGGCATGGAGAACAACATCATGGAAAGCAATCTGCACCCCCTATTGCTGGCCAAAGCTGGAATGATTCCAAAGGCCAAAAATGTAAATTTTGAATACAACTTTTTTCTTTAACAAACTCTGTGTCTGTCATTTATTCAGGACAAACAATTCGAAACAAACACAACAAATGATGAATTAACAGAACTGGTTCTCACAAGATGGAGATAAACAGCAAAACAGTAAACAAATGTAATCACACAAACCTTGACCTTTACTACAAACATTCCCACCATTTATTTAGACCTCCTACTGTTTGCCCTTCGAAGGTGATCTCCATCCCCTGCGCACTTCCCCCCCTTCCTACTGCTCCTTCGTAATGGGGCTCCAGTGGCTGCAGCAAGGCTGGTGGAAGGCTGCTGAATGTCAGATGCAGAGACTACAGATGCCCTTGAAGGACGCCTTCGACCAGCCCTGGGCCTAAAGGCCCCAGCTGCAGACTGCACCAACTCTGCATGGGCAGCAGCAGTCTGGGCTGGCTGTGTTGCAGGTGGTGGGAAGTGCAATGGGGAAGTGCCAGTGGTAGGAGCAGGAACGCTGTCATCCTGAGAGAGGACAGCACCTTCCTGCTCGACCGACACATTGGCACTCCCACGGGGCAGTACCTCAGCATCCGGAGCAATCTGCTCGGGCACAGATTGCTGGCCTGCTGTGGCACTCTGAGAGCCCCGGGGCAATGTGGCCGACCCAGCGAGGATGGCAGCAGTCAGTGCTTGCGTGACATCAATCTGAGACTGCATGAGAGCAGTCTGGGACTGGATGGCAGCAGCCAGTGACTGAATTGCAGCACTAAGCCATTGCGTTACGTCGGCCTGTGCTGCAGTAGAGTGCTCCACACTCCTAGCCAGTTCATCAATGCTTTTGGGCACCCTTGCCATCGCACCCATGAGCTCAGTGTGCATGCTCAAGGCCTGGCTATTCATTTCTGTGATGATGCGCTCCTCCTCTGAGTCCAGTGCAGCAGGACTCACTTGCCTAGTCGCCCTCTGGGGAGATGGCCTCCGAGCTTCCCTACCCCCATCGCGCTGCTGCAGCCCACTGTGTCCCGGAGCTTCGTCCTCATCAGACCCTTCCCCCTGCTCCCCTCCAGAGAAGGTGTGATCCCAGTGTGGGCATGGGCTCCCTCGGGAGACGCAGGTGGTGAGGCTCCGGCTTCCTCTTCCTCCTCGCCTGGGGCGTTGCTGCCACTGGTTGGTTGAGGGACAGGCTGGTCAGCTGATGATTCACTATCTGAAAGCAGGGAGGTAAGAACATATGAATTAGGAGCAGGAGTAGGCCACTCGGCCCTTCGAGCCTGCTCCGCCATTCAATAAGATCATGGCTGATCCGATTACTCCACATTCCTGCCTACCCCTGATAACTTTTCACCCCCTTGCATATCAAGAATCTATCTACCTCTGCCTTAAAAATATTCAAAGGCTCTGCTTCCACCACTCTGAGGAAGAGAGTTCCAAAGACTCACGACCCTCTGTGAGAAAAGATTTCTCCTCATCTCTGTCTTAAATGGGTGACCCCTTATTTTTATGGTGTGGAGATGCCGGTGTTGGACTGGGGTGGACAAATGTAAGAAGTCACACTACACCAGGTTATAGTCCAACAGTTTTATTTGAAATCACAAGCTTTCGGAGCACTGCTCCTTTGTCAGGTGAAGTGGAGAGATGCATAAAGACACAGCTTATATAGTCAGGGAATAATGCCAGATGATTACAGGTAATCTTTCTAGCTGCCATTTATCACACCTCGGCAGAGAGATAATCACAGCAATCAAAAGTGTGAATGGTGTCCAAACAGGTTAGTCAGGAAAACATTACATCAAAGAACAATGAGGTGGGGTCACAAGGGGCCAAATGTTACAGATGCTGGGGTCTGTATGAAAAACAAAAAACAGACAAAAAAACATTTTTTTTGCTGGAAATCACAGCAGGTCCGGCCGCATCTGTGTAGAGAGAACAAGCCAACGACGACTCGAGTCTGGATGACTCTACATCACGTGGGGTTACATGTAGCGTGACATGAACCCAAGATCCCGGTTGAGGCCGTCCTCATGAGTGCGGAACTTGGCTATCAGTTTCTGCTCTACGATTTTGCGTTGTCGTGTGTCTCGAAGGCCGCCTTGGAGAATGCTTACCCGAAGATCGGAGGCTGAATGTCCTTGACTGCTGAAGTGTTCCCCGACTAGGAGGGAACACTCCTGCCTGGCGATTGTTGCGCGGTGTCCGTTCATCCGTTGTCGCAGTCATGAGGACGGCCTCAACCGGGATCTTGGATTTTTCTTGCTTGTTGGAATGTATATATTCTGTGTATTTTGAAATTGATGCGCCATCAATTACTCAAAAGACTGAGGTTAAGCGAGTAACAACCAGGCTTTTATTAACTAAAGAATGAAGGTCTAGTCTCGAGTGGCCGACCCGTCCAGAATACTAAGGGACTGGGAGGTAGTCACTTATATACCTGGAATAGTGGGAGGAGTCAGCCGAGGCATGTCCAGACCTGTACCTAGTGGAATACACATACACATACAGACAAGACAGGTATAACAGTGGTTTACCACATTCACCCCTTGTTTAAAAATGAGTCCGGCGGGGTGAAGTGTATTTAAAAGTTCGTGTATTGGAGTCTCTCCGGAGGTCTTGTCTGCCGCTGTGATCGATGTGGCGACGGCAGGGGTGGTGGAGCTTCCGGCGTCGCGTCCTGTGTAGGCTGGGGCACTGGAGTGTAGTCCTCGTGGGTGACGGTCCAAGGCGAGCCGGCTGCTGGGGTTGGATATCGGGTCGTGGGGGGGGTGGTAATGGGTAGTGGGTTACAGCGGTCCCCGAGGGTGCGAGGTCTCGTATGGAGACTGTGTCCTCCCGCCCGTCTGGGTACGCAATGTAAGCGTACTGGGGGTTGGCGTGGAGGAGGTCGACCCTCTCGACCAGGGGGTCCGTTTTATTGGTCCTCACGTGTCTTCTCAGTAGTACCGGCCCTGGGGACGTCAGCCATGGCGGTAGCGCTGTCCCCGATGTGGACTTCCTTGGGAAGACAAACATTTTCTCGTGAGGGGTGGCATTGGTGGCAGTGCAGAGCAGTGACCGAATCGAGTGGAGCGCATCGGGGAGCACCTCCTGCCAGCGGGAGGTCGGAAGGCCCCTAGACTTTAAGGCTAGTAGGGCGGCCTTCCAAACTGTTGCATTCTCTCTTTCCACCTGTCCGTTCCCCCGGGGGTTGTAACTGGTGGTCCTGCTTGTGGCTATACCCCTAGCGAGCAGGTACTGGCGGAGTTCGTCGCTCATAAACGATGAGCCCCGGTCGCTATGGATATAGCTGGGGAAACTGAACAGGGTGAAGAGGCTGTTCAGACATTTAATGACTGTGGCACTGGTCATGTCCGGGCAGGGGATAGTGAACGGGAAACGGGAGTACTCGTCAATGATGTTGAGGAAGTACACATTGCGGTCGGAGGAGGGGAGAGGCCCTTTAAAATCGACGCTCAGGCGTTCGAAAGGGCGAGTGGCTTTTATCAGGTGGGCTCTGTCTGGTCTATAAAAGTGCGGTTTGCACTCAGCGCAGACTTGGCAGTTCTTGGTCATGGTCCTGACCTCCTCAATGGAGTAAGGCAGGTTGCGGGCCTTGATGAAGTGGAAGAACCTGGTGACCCCCGGGTGGCAGAGGTCATTGTGGAGGACCCGCAGCCTATCGATCTGCGCGCTGGCGCAGGTGCCACGTGATAGGGCATCTGGGGGTTCATTGAGCTTCCCAGGCCGGTACAAGATCTCGTAATTGTAGGTGGAAAGTTCGATTCTTCACCTCAAGATCTTGTCATTTTTGATTTTGCCCCTCTGCTTGTTGTTGAACATAAAAGCAACTGAACGCTGGTCAGTGAGCAGGGTAAATCGTTTTCCGGCCAGGTAGTGCCTCCAATGACGCACAGCCTCCACAATAGCCTGGGCCTCCTTCTCGACCGCGGAGTGTCTGGTCTCCGGGCCCTGGAGGGTTCGTGAGAAGAATGCCACAGGTCTCCCCGCCTGATTAAGGATGGCGGCCAGAGCGAAGTCGGACGCATCACTTTCCACCTGGAAGGGGATGGATTCTTCCACTGCGTGCATGGTGGCTTTGGCAATGTCCTCCTTGATACGGTGGAAGGCTGAGCGGGCCTCTGCCATCAGGGGAAAAGAGGTGGATTTGATCAGCGGACGGGGACCCACTGGGCGTAGTAGGAAAAAAACCCTAGGCACCTCTTCAGAGCTTTTAGGCAGTGGGGCAGTGGGAGTTCCATAAGGGGACGCATCCGGTCCGGGTCGGGACCGATGACCCTGTGTTCCACAACACAGCCAAGGATGGCGAGGCGGTCTGTGCGGAATATGCACTTCTCCTTGTTATATGTCAGGTTCAGGAGTTGGGCGGTGCGGAGGAATTTCTCGAGGTTTGCGTCATGGTCCTGCAAGTCATGGCCGCAGATGGTCACATTGTCTTGGTAAGGGAAAGTGGCCTGCAGCGCGTTTTGATCGACCATCCGGTCCATCTCCCTTTGGAAGACGGAGACCCCGTTGGTAACGCCAAAGGGAACCCTAAGGAAGTGATAGAGGCGGCCGTTTGCCTCAAAAGCAGTATACTGGCGGTCTTCGGGGCGGATGGGGAGCTGGTGGTACGCTGATTTCAGGTCAATGGTCGAAAAGACGCGGTACTGCGCGATCTGGTTGACCATGTCAGCTATGCGGGGGAGTGGGTAGGCGTCCAGCAGGGTGTAGCAGTTTATTGTTTGGCTGTAGTCGATGACCAGGCGTTGTTTCTCGCCGGTCTTAACGACCACAACCTGGGCTCGCCAGGGGCTGGAGCTGCCCTCAATAATCCCCTCCTTCAGGAGCCGCTCCACTTCGGTTTTGATGAAAACCCTGTCCCCGGCACTGTATCGCCTGCTCTTTGTGGCGATGGGCTTACAGTCGGGGGTGAGGTTAGCAAACAGTGGGGGGGGTGGGACTCTGAGTGTGGAGAGGTTGCATCTGGTGCGCGGCGGGCAATTTGGAGGCTGCTGGCTGCGGACTGAGAGTGGGGGGAGGGGGCCACCGTACGCCATTGTAACGCTTTTGAGGTGGCACTGGAAATCCAACCCCAGTAGAACGGCAGCGCAAAGTTGGGGCAGGACCAGGAGTTTAAAATTATTGAACACAGTCCCGTCTACTACTAGTGTCACCACGCAGTAGCCGCCAATGTCCGCTGACTGGGACTCGGCGGCCATAGAAATCCGCTGGTGCGCAGGCAGGACTGGGAGAGAGCAACGCCGCACCGTGTCGGGGTGGATGAAGCTCTCTGTGCTCCCGGAGTCAAAAAGGCAGTTTATTGCATGGCCGTTTACCTTAACGTCCATTTTGGACCGAGCTAGTTGGTGCGGTCTCGTTTGGTCCAGCATAACAGAGGCCAGCGTAGGGGTCGGTGTGTCGCTGCGGGTATCAGATGGGGGGGGGGGGTTGGCGGCCTGCTGCGTCCCGGCTGGTGTCCAAGATGGCGGCGTCCATGATTCCCATGTGGCTGGAGTCGTCCAAGATGGCTGCTGCTGCGGTGGTTCGCACATGGCTGGGGAGGCCCAAGATGGCAGCCCGCACGGCCCACACGTGGCGCTGTTGGGGGCCCAAGATGGCGGCTCACACGACCCACACGCGGCGCTGCTGGCGTTCGGGGTGGCTTTGGCCTTGCAGACGCTAGCGTAGTGTCCCTTTTTCCCGCAGCCCGAGCAGGTCGCATTCTTCGCCGGGCAGCGCGCTCTGGGGTGTTTGGCCTGGCCACAGAAGTAGCATTTCTGGCCTTGGGATACTGCTGTCTGGCTTTGGGACACTGCTGCGGTGGTTGGGCCGTTGTTGGGCTGTGGCTGGGGTGGCACGGTGCTATGGGGCTGTCCTACCGTGTCCCAGGTTGTCGTTCCCCGCGGCGTCCACGGTGCAGAGGAGTAGGCATCCATGCCCCGGTAGGCTGCGTCCAGCGTTAGTGCGATTTCGGAGGCTTTGTCGAGGGTGAGGTCACTCTGCTCCAGCAGTCGCTGTTGGGTGTAGTTGGACCTGTGGCCCACTACGAAGGCATCCCGGATCAGTTCCTCCGTGTACTTAGTGGACGTTACCGCCTTACACCCACAGGCCCGGCCAAGCACGGACAGTGCTTGGAGGTATTCCTCAGTCGATTCCCCAGGTTGTTGCTTGCGACTCCCCAGGAGGTGCCTGGCGTAAACTTCGTTCACAGGGCGCGTGTACTGGGTCTTGAGGAGCTGGAGGGCGGCTGTGTACGAGGTCGCGTCCCGGATGACTGAGTACACTCGGTGGTTCACCTTGGAGATCAGGACAGACAGTTTGTTCGCATCCGTTACGACCGCAGTGGAGGCAGTCAGGAATGCCTCGAAGCACATGAGCCAGTGAGCAAACTTGGTGGAAGCGTCCGCTTCCCGACTGTCCAGGTCCAGGCGTGCTGGTGTGAGGATCTTCTCCATTATAAAAAATTTAGTTAATAAAATTGATGCGCCATCAATTACTCAAAAGACTGAGGTTAAGCGAGTAACAACCAGGCTTTTATTAACTAAAGAATGAAGGTCTAGTCTCGAGTGGTCGACCCGTCCAGAATACTAAGGGACTGGGAGGTTGTCACTTATATACCTGGAATAGTGGGAGGAGTCAGCCGAGGCATGTCCAGACCTGTACCTAGTGGAATACACATACACATACAGACAGGTATAACAGTGGTTTACCACAGAAATATCCCCTTAAATGTCTGCCACTGCAACTCTATTGCTTTAGCATCAGGACAGGGGGGCAGTAAGGGAGCAAGGACTGAAGACATTTCGTAAGTTGGATTGAAAGTGTAAAAGGCTGGTGTTGTGAGGGGCAAGTGGAATGAGAGAGGAGAGAAAGCTGATGAACATACCATTGCTGTCCCCAAGGGGGTCAACCTCTCCAGCGGCCACGGCACCTATCACCTGGCTGGCAACGATCTTGTGCACGTGTGCCTCCAAATTGCTGAGAGGGTGCAGCTCAGCCGGTTCTCCTCCTGTGCGTTGCTGCTGGCGCCTGTTATGAGATAGTTTGGCCTGCAAGAAAAAGGACGGCGCCTGAGTGAATGTGCAGCCATGTGCCTCCCATAGTTGAATCGCCCTTAATGTATGCAGCCATGTGCTTGCCTGATGTGCCTCCCATGGTTGAATAGCCCTTAATGTATGCAAGGTGTGGAATTGGCGTGTGTGTTTTATGAGATGGCCATAGGTCTTGGATGAGTGTTGGGCATTTGGGATTTTTAAACCCTCTGGGCACAGAGTGAGGTTGAGATGGAGGGATGTAGAGGTATTGAAAAGCAGCCACTCACCCTGACCACCCGAGTGAGGTCGTTGAACTTCTTCCGACATTGGGTGTGGGTCCTCAGCACCATGCTCCTGGAGGAGATGTACTGAGCCACCTCCCTCCAGCTTCTTCTGTATTCACATGGCAATGGCGTCCTGCCACTCTGTGGGTAGATCACTGCCCGTCGCCGCTCCACAGCGCCAACCAGAGTCACCAAGGCCCGGTCGCTGAAGCACTGAGCTCTTTCTCTGGGCCTCTCCATTGGTGGTTCCAGCAGAATTGATGTACAGGTCTCTCCAGGCCGAGATTCAAGGCTGCAATGAGCAGGGTTTGGCTGGACAGCAAGATCGACCCTCCCCTTTAAGAACTGGCCGGCGCCAGTCTGTCTGTGTTCCATTGCTAACTGACATCACATGAGCTTCGCCAGCGCTCTGAGGTAGCGCCTCGCTCCTCGGCGTTAGCGCCTTAAGACAGGTGTGTAGCACCTGATTTAGTGCTCAAATCACCTCCAGGGCGATAGGGGCCAAGTTTGCAGTCGGAGGCGATAATTAGCGCCAGGTGCTAAACTTTGCGCCTGGCCGATAATTGCGCCCCAAACGGGGCAATACCGAATTTCTCCCCCAAGTTGTTAACCATGGCTTAATGGTAGCACTCTTTTCTCTGGGTCAGTAGATTGTGGTTTGAAGCCCCATACCTAAGACTTGAGATAATGTAGACTGACAGTTTAGTGCAGCACTGAGAGATTACTGCACTGTTAGAGGTGCTTTCTTTCGGATGAGACAATAAATCGAGGCCCAATCTATCCTTTCAGGTGGACATAAAAGATCCCATGACATTATTTGAAGAAGAGCGGGTGTAGCTTTCCTGGTGTCCTGGCCAACATTTATCTCATTGCTGTTTGTGGGACCTTGCTGTGGGTAAATTAGCTGCCGCATTTCCTACATTACAACAGTGACTACACTTCAAAGTGCTTCATTGGCTGTGATGTGCTTTGGGATGTTGTGAAAGGTGTTATGTAAATGCAAGTTCTTCTAATTTTATTTAAGAAGAAGACATTATGCAGTTTTGTCATGTACCTTCTCTAGCATATTCTTGATTGCTGGTAACCTGTTCAGGTGCTTTGGTTGGGAAACTTTATCAGCAACCTTCCAAACCTTCACAACGATAAATCTAAATCAATGAAGGGGAACGATGACAAAGAATACAACTTTCCTGGTCTTTTCCTGGTCATATAAATCTACAACATATGTTGTAAACAGTCAAGGTGGGAAAGAAATTTCCTTCAAAAATAGGATAGTTTCAGGTGCAAAAGGAGGCTTGCTGTCTTATACTGGTATTGTGTGACTGACACTGGATAATAAGTTGTTAAAATCGGTGAACTATACTTTAAACCTTGACTTGCATTTATATAGATATCAGGCAGGTAAAGATACACTCCACTTCATAGGGAGTGTGGGATCACTTATGGAAGTAGTCTGAGATGCTGAACCCACAAAAAACATCTGGAGTAAAAACCCCAAAAATATACCATGCTGCCCTGACAAAATTGAATTGTTAGTGGTAGTATGTTTTAAAACACTCCCTTTAAAAACTAAGCTCACAATGTCTGCATTATGCCTCTAAACTTGTAAGCAAGCTTCTGTGTTAGAAACTAGGGGTGCCTAAAAATATATATGGTTATGCAAATGAAACTGTAACGCAAATAATACTGTGTTTAAATGATTGTATGTTTCTGCTCAAGACAAGTAAGGGGTTAACGTATAAGTTGTGTTTTACTGAAACTGTGTAAGTTTTATTTTCCTGGAAAACTTGCATTAGAATTTGAGACAGTCTTTTTAATTAGTTAGATTAGAGCATGCATAACATCCTACATAGGGGCCCATAGCATGATCTTGCCTCAAGGCTTTAGCTGTCTGTTGTTTGTAAGTTTTGGATTTTGACTTAGTCTTTAATGTGGCCAATGAAGACCCAACCTATGTTTCTTGCATTATTACTAATAACCATATTATAATGCTACAGTAGAATTTGGAGTTCATTTAATAGAATTGCTTGCTAAGATGAGTAAGGTAACCAGTGTGTAAGAGTAGAATAGAATTTAATGATTCATTTCATGGTACAACAGTCAGATAATGAATTGAAATAGTAAGGTTGTATGGCTGGCTGCCTGCATGGACAGCTTTGAACATAAACAACTGATAATAAGCAGTTACGAACAATGAAGCCTCTGACTGAAGACGTCTGAAGGCCAAGCTTGGTGTGTATGGGCTACTGACTCCAGATCAGGGAGGACAAGACAGGATGAGATAAGAGACTATAGCTTTGGAAGGAAATGGCCGGACGAGATAAGAGGGATCCAGATGGATGGCCTTCAAAGCGCATAAACAAGAAAGCGTGTGTAATGGTTGTGAAGACCCTTGAGGGATGGTCTTCGCCTGTAAGTTTAGACAAAGAACTTGCCATGCCATTGGGCACCTTGTTTTAGGGGAACCTCTATAGGTTAAATAATCTTGTCCATTATTCTACCTCCGGCCCACCCCTAAAAAGAGAATTTAAGCAAGACCCAAAAGCCCTTAGATCAGACACGGGAGCAGAGGGCTCCCAAGAGCGAGTTGGTGGTCCAACACTCTTCAGAGAGTGGACACGTGCAGACCCTAGTCTAACACTCTTGGGTAGTTCAGAGAAAAAGAGAAACACGTGAGACAAGAAGGAGAATGAATAAGAAGAGTTGTTCGCGCACGCCAGCCGTCTGTCTGATCAGGCCCGGTACCAGCTACCTGTCATGGTTGTATGTTTTTGCTGTATTACTAGTGTGTTATAGTCCGTCCTAAACTCCGATTAAACACAATGGCCTAGAAATTGAGTTTTGGCGCAGCCAGGGCTTTAGCGCCGGAAGTTAGTGCCGGAGCTAAGTCGCGCTGGTCGGGCCCAAAATTCAATAGTTCTGCGCCCAAACGGCTGCCGGCGCTGCTGAGAGGTGTTTGCGCCTGAAAACTGGCGCTACGTGCTGAATATCGGCGCTATTCCGGCGCTGCGGCGCCCGCTGCGGTGCGGCAGGTTCGGGAAGTGCAGGCCTCCTTCCCTTAAGGAGGAGCTGCCTGCACCCGGCCGCGGCCCGCGAAAATCGTTCTAAAAATGAGCCCGGCACCTCGGACAAGTGCCGGGCTTGCTTCTGTTCCGGGGGGGGGGGGGGGGGGAAGTCCAGGGAGGGAGCTGCGGCCAGGCGGCCGGCGGGAAAGCGGCCGGCCGCCGCGGGGCCTTTAATGCGCCGGCGCAAAGTCAGGTAAGACTCTGTTGCCAGAGTCTTAGTTGCGGCTGCCACGGGCGAGGCGGCCGCAACTGAATTTCGGCGCTGGGGCCCGTCGCCATGGCAACCGGGACACTGCGCACACCGATGACGTCATCGGTGCCGGCGCAGCGCTACCGGTCTAGCGCGGCGGAAGGGCCCCAGGCAATTTCGGCGCCGGCGCCAATTGCAGCGCTAGGCCCTCTAGCGCCGCAAAAGCGGCGCTAAGGCAACTCAATTTCTAGGCCAGTATACCCACCATATTGGTTTGCACTCAATCCTGTTTACCAGAGATACGTGAATCTCTACATCTGTAAAGAGTGTGATTAATTATTTACATATGGACAAATTAATAAATGTGAGCTTTGTTCTGCATGATTATAGGTGGAGGAAGCTGATGACTGGCTGCGACATGGCAACCCTTGGGAAAAGGCTCGTCCAGAGTACGTACTGCCTGTTTACTTCTATGGCCACATAATGCATACCAAAGATGGTGTCAAATGGATTGATGCAGAGGTACAGTTTTTTGCATTTATATTTATCTAGTCAAATTTGCCAATATATTTTTCAATCTAGTGTTTATAATCAGAAAATAGATCTCTTCTAACCATTTGTAATAGTGTTGAACTGCTGCTAAATGTTCTGTTCTATTTTATAACTTATAGTAAATGTTAGTAAAACGTTTAGCAAGACTCTTTGGAGGAGAAATTCGGTATCGCCCTGTTTGGGGCGCAATTATCGGCCGGGTGCAAAGTTTAGCACCTGGCGCTAATTATCGCCTCCGACTGCAAACTTGGCTTCTATCACCCCTGGAGGTGATTGGAGTGCTAAATCAGGCGCTATACACCTCTCTTAAGGCGCTAACGCCGAGGAGCGAGGCGCTACTTCAGAGCGCTGGCGAAGCTCATGTGATGTCAGTCAGCAATGGAACACAGACACAGTGGCGCCGACCAGTTCCTAAATGTGAGGGCCGATCTTGCTCTCCATCCACACCCTGCTCATTGCAGCCTTGAATCCTGGCCTGGAGAGACCAGTACATCAAATCTGCTGGAAAGAACAATGGAGAGGCCCTGAGAAAGAGCTCAGAGTGCAGCCCCCATAATCTCTTCTAAATCGATGCAAGGAAGGTCAAATCAAAATGAACCTGCAAAGTGCTGCTCTGTACCCAAAACTCCTTCACACAGCGTTGAATCTCTCCAGAAGTCAGTCTCTCTCTCTCAGAATGTGTGGTGCAAAAATGACGGAGACAAAAAAAAGCAGGACGCGGTCGCCTTTAAATAGCACTCCCCCAGTGCAAAACGCTCCCCTCAACCTGTCGTTGCTAGCGGCAGACGGTAAGGCAGGGGGCGCCACTCAATATCCGGTCCGGGGCATTGCACGCTCAACTGACGTCACGATCTGCAGGCGCAGGAGATCGTGGCGGTAGTGTTTAGCGCTGCCGCAAAATGTCTGGTCAATTTTGTGAACGGCGCAAACATCGCCGCACCCGGGTGCTAGTTGCTTTGCGCCCCATTAGCGGCCTCTTAGGGTGCTAACGGGAGGCACAAAGCAACCAAATTTGTCCCCCTTTGTTTGGTTACCAATTTAATTCACTAATATAATTCATAAATGATACAAATTAAGAAATCTCCCAGAGTGTTGTTCTTAGTAATTTGAAGGATGTGTTGCTTTATAATGACAAGGATATTATACAGTGTATTGCACAATGTAGCATTATGCAATGCCAATAGACCTTCAGTGGCATTGCTCACATTGTTCAGGACCTGGAGTATGGTTTCTGATACGTACTGAAATTCCAGGACAGCCTAACCACGTGTTGAAGTAAAAATATTACATACATTATTGATAATGAAAGATATGGAGAGAGGGATATCCACCCAAATCTAACTATATCTATAATATATTAAAAGTTCTGTCTCCAGCATGCACTTTCTGTTGTCGCACTTACTTCCTGTGTCACAAATTTATCATGCCTGAGTATTACTAATTATGTTACTGTTAGTGAATGGATGTTCTTACTTTTAAATTTATGTTATTCCACAAAATAATAGGGTTCAAAGGCATTTATTGGCTTTCATAGGAATTAAGCATTCACTGATAACTATTACCAACAATTACAAATATACAATGATAACCATTACTAATAATAATTACACATATACTCAGGGTCACACTTACTGCATCTCAAGTTTCGAGCTTGACCTGATTGGCTGGCAAAGCTTTGTCAAATTCTGAAGTACCTATTCCAATACCCCTCTTTTTATACCTTTCTTAGGTACATGAGAAACCACATGTTACAAAGTATTTCCTCATCCAATTAGCTGGACTTTGGTTTTAACTCCCCAAGCCTAACTCACACTCCCTAATTTTCTAGATCTATGGCATGTGCCTTTTCAAGGCGAGAGCTAACAGACAGTTTTGTGGCCTCTCCTTATTAACTAAAACAGTATCTGACTAGAATCCCTTTTACTAACTGAACTTTGCTAACAGAAACTCACTTGAAAGCTAAAGTTAATATCAAGATTTTAACTGTTTCTTTACATTACTTTTCAGTCCTTTCAATGCTTGATAGTACTGCTGCTCCTACAAGGCCCATCTCCCAAGCATGTTGCTCTAGTTGCACTGCAAATAGATAAAATTTGTTCTAATTTAATTAAATTTTCAGGAGGGTAAAGAATCTGGGAACCATATAACTTTACAGCACAAAAGGCGGCCATTTGGCCAACAATTTCTGTGCTGGCTCTTTATTGGAATAATTCCAAATGAATCTGCTTCCCTGCTCTTTCCCCATAGTCCTGTAACTAGCTCTGCTTCAAATATTTATCCACTTTTCTCCTAAGAGATCCAGTAGGCTCAACATCAAGAGCTGTCTGTGTCAACAACAACAACAACTTGTATTTATAGTGCGCCTTTAACGTAGTAAAACATCCCAAGACACTTCACAGGAATATTATAGAAACATAGAAGATAGGAGCAGGAGTAGGCCATTCAGCCCCTCGAGCCTGCTCCGCCATTCAATGCGATCATGGCTGATCATCCAAATTCAGTACCCGGTCCCTGCTTTCTCCCCATACCCCTTGATCCCTTTAGCCTTCAGAAATATATCCAACTCCTTCTTGAATATATTTAATGAATTGGCCTCTACTGCCTTCTGTGGTAGAGAATTCCACAGGCTCACCACTCTCTGGGTGAAGAAATCCCTCCTCATTTCTGTCCTAAATGGCCTACCCCTTATCCTTAGACTGTGATCCCTGGTTCTGGACTCCCCGACCATCGGGAACATTCTTCCTGCATCTAGTCTGTCCAGTCCTGTCAGAATTTTATAAGTTTCAATGAGATCCCCTCTCATTCTTCTAAACTCCAGCGAGTACAATCCCAATCGACCCAATCTCTCCTCATACGTCATTCCTGCCATCCCAGGTATCAGCCTGGTGAATCTTCGCTGAACTCCTTCCATGGCAAAAACATCCTTCCTCAGATAAGGCGACCAAAACTGCACACAATACTCAAGATGTGGTCTCACCAAGGCCCTGTACAACTGCAGCAAGACATCCTTGTTCCTGTACTCAAAGCCTCTCGCTACGAAGGCCAACATACCATTTGCCTTCTTAACCGCCTGCTGCACCTGCATGCTTACCTTCAGCAACTGGTGCACAAGGACACCCAGGTCTCGTTGCACTTCCCCTTCTCCCAATCTATAATAATCTGCCTTCCTGTTTTTGCTACCGAAGTGGATAACCTCACATTTATCCACGTTATATTGCATCCGCCAAGCTTCTGTCCAATCACCCAACCTGTCCAAATCATCCTGGAGTTTCTCGGCATCCTCCTCACAGCACACACGCCCACCCAGCTTTGTGTCGTCTGCAAATTTGGAGATATTACATCTAGTTCCCTTATCTAGATCATTAATATATATTGTGAATAGCTGGGGCCCAATGACCGATCCCTGCGGTACCCCACTAGTCACTGCCTGCCACTCGGAAAAAGACCCGTTTATTCCAACTCTTTGCTTTCTGTCTGCCAACCAGTTCTCTAGCCAAGTCAGTACCTTGCCCCCAATCCCATGTGCCTTAACTTTACACGCTAATCTCTTATGCAGGACCTTATCGAAAGCCTTCTGAAAGTCCAAATACACCACATCCACTGGTTCTCCCTTATCTATTTTACCAGTTACATCCTCAAAAAATTCCAGTAGATTAGTCAAGCACGATTTACCCTTTGTAAATCCATGTTGACTTTGTCCGATCCTGTCACTGTTTTCCAAGTGCTCTGCTAATACATCTTTTATGATGGACTCTAGCATTTTCCCCACTACCGATGTCAGGCTTACCGGTCTGTAATTCCCCGTTTTCTCTCTACCACCTTTTTTGAATAGTGGGGTAACATTAGCTACCCTCCAATCCATGGGTACTGTTCCAGATTCCATCGAATGTTGGAAGATGATCAGCAATGCATCTACTATTTCTAGGGCCACTTCCTTAAGTACCCTAGAATGTAGATTATCAGGCCCTGGGGATTTATCGGCCTTCAATCCCATCAATTTCCTTAACACCATTTCCCTACAAATACTGATTTCTTTCAGTTCCTCCCTTTCATCAGACCCTATGGTCCCCGACATCTCTGGGAGGTTATTTGTGTCCTCCTTTGTGAAGACAGAACCAAAATATATATTTAATTGGTCTGCCATTTCTTTGTTCCCCATTATAAATTCCCCTGATTCTGACTGCAAGGGACCTACGCTTGACTTCACCAATCTTTTTCTCTTCACACATCGATAAAAGCTTTTATAGTCAGTTTTTATGTTCCCTGCAAGCTTACTCTCATATTCTATTTCCCCCTTCTTAATTAATCCCTTTGTCCTCCTTTGTTGAATCTTAAACTGCTCCCAATCCTCAGGTTTACTGCTTTTTCTGGCCAATTTATATGTCCTCTCCTTGGATCTTATGCTATCCCTAATTTCCCTTGTTAGCCACGGTTGAGTCACCTTTTTTGTTTTATTTTTATGCCAAACTGGGATGAACAAATTCTGTAGTTCATCCATTTGGTCTTTGAATGTTTGCCATTGCCTATCCACCGTCAACCCTTTGAGTGACATTCCCCAATCAATCCTACCCAACTCGCGCCTCAGACCATTGTAGTTTCCTTTGTTTAAATTCAGGACCCTAGTCTCCGAGTCAACAACTTCATTCTCCATCTTAATGAAGAATTCTATCATATTATGATCGCTCCGACCCAAGGGGCCTCGTACAACAAGATTGTTAATTAATCCTTTCTTGTTACATAATACCCAGTCTAAGATGGCCTGATCTCTGGTTGGTTCCTCGACATATTGGTCCAGGAAACCATCCCGTAAACACTCCGGGAATTCCTCCTCCACAATATTGTTACTAATTTGGTTAGCCCAATTTATATGTAGATTAAAGTCACCCATGATGACTGCTGTGCCCTTATTGCACGCTTCTCTAATTTCCCTTTTAATGCCAGCCCCAACCTCCGCATTACTGTTTGGAGGTCTATATACCACTCCCACTAACATTTTCTGCCCCTTGGTATTTCTCAGTTCTACCCATACAGATTTCACATCATCAGAGCTAATATCCTTCCTTACAATTGTGTTAATCCCTTCTTTAACCAGCAATGCTACCCCACCTCCCTTTCCTTTTTGCCTATCTTTCCTGAATATTGATTACCCCTGGATGTTGAGTTCCCAGCCTTGGCCACCCTGGAGCCATGTTTTTGTAATCCCAATCAAATCATAATCGTTTACCTCTATTTGTGCAGCTAATTCATCCACCTTATAACTAATGCTCCTCGCATTAAGACACAAAGGCCTAGAAATTCGGTTGTTTGCACCAGCGATTAGCGCCTGAAGAGCCCGAGAATTGGGGTGTTACCCAATGTTCGGGCGGGCGCAGTGAAGATAGCGCCACCTCCCATATTGAGTATCCATTTAGCGCCTGCGCTAACTCTTAGCGCGCCCGCGTGTGCAGGCAGATCATGACGTCATTTCAGTGTGCAACGCCTTTTTGGCGCCCCTGATCGGATATTCGGTGGCGCCCAGAACCTTTCTGCCTGGCGCTATTAGTGACAGTTGGATGGAATGTTCCCAGGCCCTTCTCGGAGTCGGGGGGTGCTATTTAAAGGGGACAGCTCTAGTATAAAAGCTGCAGCCACTTGGCCTGGTCATTCTGAGCATTGCTGAAGAGAGTTAGTGAACTACTGTTGCACAGAATTTTTCGGATTTAGCCTTCGGAGACTTGGGACCTGCAGCCCTGTCCGGAGCAGTTGGAGCGCTAGACATTACTGCGTGTTGCCTGTCTGGCATAGCAATGGGAGCTGCTTTGGAGGGGAACGTCCTCATGGCCGGACACTTGGAAGGGTTACAGAGACGGCGGGAGAGATGGCCGGGATTGGCCAGAAGGAGGAGGGGCAATGGGGGTCGCCCAATTCGACGATACGCTGCAAGGGTTTTCAGGCAGCAGGTGTCATACCTTACCATGTCGGAGGAGCAGTGTCTGCGAAGGCTCAGATTCGGTAAGGAGGTTGTGACTGAGCTTTGCCACCTGCTTGCTGAAGATCTGCAGCCGCGTCTACGGTGCAGGACCTCTCTGTCGGTGGCCGTCAAAGTGCCTGTTGCCCTGAACTTTTACGCCAGCGGATCCTTTCAGTCAGCCACTGGGGACATCGCGAATATATCACAATTTGCAGTGCATTGTTGCATCCGGCAAGTGACAGCTGCCCTCTATAGAAGGAGGCGTCAATTAATCACCTTCCCTGTGACCCTGGAGAAGCAGGCGGAGCGCGCGCAGGGCTTCGCTGCTATTGCGGACTTCCCCGTGGTGCAGGGGGCCATTGATTGCACACACGTGGCTTTGCGGGTGTCATTACAGAATCCGGAGGAGTTCCGCAACCGCAAGGGGTTCCACTCCCTCAATGTCCAGCTGGTGTGTGACCACCGCCAGATGATCATGGCAGTCAACGCACAATTCCCTGGGAGCAGCCACGATGCGTTCATCCTGCGGCAGACCTCAGTTTCTGACCTTTTTGAGGGCCCGGCTCACCCACGAGGCTGGCTTCTTGGTGACAAGGGCTATCCTCTCTGCCCATGGCTCATGACCCCACTCCGTTTGCCCGCCACCCCGGCAGAAGAGCTTTACAACAGCAGCCATCAGGCGACCAGGAACATTGTGGAGCACACTATTGGTGTGCTCAAACAGCGTTTCCGCTGTCTAGACCATTCGGGGGGAGCCGTGCAGTACTCGTCGGAGCAAGTGGGTCGCATCGTCGTCGTCTGCTGCATGCTCCACAACTTGGCCATTCGACGAACCCAGCCAATGCCAGCCGACCCTCAAGGTCCAGCAGAGCAGGCGGACGAGGAGGTGGAGGAGGAGGGGGAAGAGCAGGCGGACGAGGAGGAGGAGGAGGAGCATGCGGACTAGGAGGAGGAGGAAGATGGGAGGGCTCCTGAAACTGGAAGGGCCGTCCGTCAGAGGCTCATAAGGACTCAGTTCTAGGCCCCTCTGACGGAATGATGGGTGTCATTCGTACTGCGCACTTCGGCTCGTACAAAGCCTATGAAGGCCACCATGAGTGCAAATAGTTACGATTACCATTGTAAATAAAAAAAATTCTTTATTGTCAAAAAAGTGCTTCCTTCCAAGCCGCAAAACTAAACAAACCATCACAAACAATCACAACAGGTGAGGGCGTCCTTGAATTTGGAGAAAGAAACGTCTCAGCACCTCCCTCTACTGCTGGCCCCTTGATGGAGACCGACTTCTCTTTCGCGGTCGGCCCCTTCCCTCCCTGCAGCTCCTACGTAATTGAGCCCCAGTGGCGGCGTCAAGGCTGGGGGACGCCTGCTGACTGTCTGGAAGCGCAGAAGCCCCTGAGGGACGGCCTGGACGACCTCTGGGCTTGGAGGGTGCCGAAGCTGGCTGCTTGAACTGGGCATGGCTGGAAGCAGTGTGCACTGCAGGTGGTGGCAGCTGCACTGCAGACGTTCCAGCGGTGGCATGAGCAATGCTCACCTGCTGAGAGAGAACACCTGCACCATGGTCGGACGACACACTGGCTCTCTGAGGGGACCGGCTCGGATCATCCGCCACAATCAACTGCTCCACTGATTCCTGGCCTCATGTGGTACTGGAAGGGCCCGGGGTGATCCTGACTGATGCAGATAGGGTGGCAGCAGTGAGAGTTCGCGTTGCCTCAATCTGGGTGTGGACGAGGCCAGCAAGTGACTGCGTGGCAGCAGTGAGGACCTGTGTGGCAGGTGCCAGTGCTTCAGAGAAGCCCTGGACAGTTTTTTCCATTGCTTCGGACAAGGCCGGAGCAGTCCGTTCCACTGCCTCGGACAAGCCCTGGACAGACCTTTCCAGGGATTGTCCGAAGCTCTGAACAGTCCTTTCCATAGCGGCCTCGAAGCCCTGAACAGTCCTCTCCATTGCTGCCCCGAAGCCCTGGACAGTCGTCCTCCATTGCTGCCCCAAAGTCCAGCACACTCTTTGCCAGTGTGTCGATCGACTGAGGCATCCTCCCCACTGCAGCCATAAGCTCAGTGTGCCTGAGCCGGGCCTGGGTGCTCATTTCAGCCAGGCTACACACCTCCTCTGCACTCTGTGCAGCAGTCATCGTTCCCTGCCTTGCCCTCCGGGGAGCCGGTGCCCAAACTTGCCTACCCCCCTCGCGTTGCTGCAGGCCGCTTGTTCCGGCAACTGGCTCCTCATCAGAGCCCCGCCCCCCCTCCCCTCCAGGGAACTACTATCCCCAGTCTGCAGATGTGTAGGCTCCCCTGAGGCTGGAACGGATGGTCCGGCTTCCTCCTGCTCCTCGCCTCCGGAGGCACTGGCACTGGCAGCTTCAGGACTCGGATCCCGAGCTGGTGATGCAGCATCTGAAAGCAGGGAGGTGGAAGAGTGGCTTTAGCAAAAGGACAGGTTGGCAGCAAGGGATGCCAGATTGCGGCAAGGCTATGCCATGGCTCCACAGTGAGAAAGCATGCTGGCAGGGGGACCAAGTGGAAGGAGACAGTTGTAAAAGGTGAGAACCTTACCATCGCTGTCGACAATGGGGTCGGCAGCTGCAGTGGTAACAGGACCACTCAGACGTCCTCCAAGAATCTGGTGCACTTTCTCCTCGAGATCCGTGAGAGTGACCACTTGTGGAGGTCCTCCACTGGTTCGAAGCTGGTCTTTGCGAATCTTCGCCAGCTTGGACTGCAGGGGAAAGGAGGGGAAGTTATGTTACATGATGCCCTGAGTGATCATCTCATGCCCCCCATGTTGCAAGAGCCCTTACATGATGCCCTGAGTGAGCATCTCATGCCCCCCATGATGCAAGAGCCCTTACATGATGCCCTGAGTGAGCATCTCATGCCCCCCATGGTGCAAGAGCACTTACATGATGCCCTGAGTCAAATGTGGATGTGTGTGCCCAGAAAGGGCCATCGGTGCTTGCTGGCAGATGGCCAATGGGGCACAGGCCACCCTGTAGCCATAAAGACAGGTGCAAATGAAGGGATGCAGAAGTATGCAGAAACAACACTCACCCTGACGACCCGAGTGAGGTCGTTGAATTTCTTTCTGCATTGGACAGGGCTCCTGGTCACCATGTTGCTGGAGTTGACCCTCTGGCATACATCACTCCAAGCTCGTCGGTAGTCCTTATGATTCGGCCTCCTGCCATTGTCTAGGTACAGAACATCTCGACGGCGCTCCACTGCGGCCACCAATTGCTCCAGAGCCTCATTGCCGAAGCGCTCTGCTCTCTGCCTCACCTTCTCCATCTGGTCCAAGTTTTTTGCGCCGGAGAAGGGCCTGCGCCGATTCTGAGGCCTACAAGGCGCTGAGTGTGGAAGCTGAGGCTGACTGACCCACCCCTTTAAGAGCCGGCCGGCGCCTGGAAGTCTCGTGGTTATCGGTAATTGAGAGCACCCGCGCTGCGCCCGTCCGCGCTGATATTGGGTTGCGCCGGAAGTTTAGCGCCTTAGGAGTCCCGTGCAACACCTGAATTCGCGCCTCAATCACCTTTGGGGGCGATGCAACCCAATATCGCGCCAGGCGGCGATAAGTTGCGTCTGGCTATAAACTTTGCGCAGCACCAGTTCTAACGCCTCAAGCGGGGCTATACCCAATTTCTAGGCCAAAGCCTTCAGGCTTGTTTTTTTAACGCTCTTAGACCTATTAGAATTATTATTTACTGTGGCCATGTTTGATTTAAACCGTTGATTTCTCTGACTGCCACGTTTGTTTTTCTCCTTCCTATCTTTTTCTTTTATCCTTGTTTCCCTTTCCTCTGTCCCCCTGCTCAGGTTCCCAACCCCCTGCCATTTTAGTTTAAACCCTCCCCCAGAGCACAAGCAAACACTCCCCCTAGGACATCGGCCCCGGCCCTGTCCAGGTGCAAATCGTCCGGTTTGAACTGGTCCCACCTCCCCCAGAACCGGTTCCAATGTCCCAGGAATTTGAATCCCTCCCCCTCACACCATTCCTCTAGCCACGTACTCATCATTATAAGACAGAAAATGACACCGAGCCATATAAGGAGAAATATGGGCAGATGACCAAAAGCTTGGTGAAAGAGGTTGGTTTTAAGGAGCGTCTTAAAGGAAGAGGGGTAGAGAGGCGGAGAGGTTTAGGCAGGGAATTCCAGAGTTTAGGGCCTAAGCAACAGAGGGCACGGCCACCAATGGTTGAGCGATTATAATCAGGGATGCTCAAGAGGGTAGAATTAGAGAAGCGCAGATATCTCGGGGGTGTTGTGGGGCTGAAGGAGATTACAGAGATAGGGAGGGACGAGACCATGGAGAGATTTGAAAACAAGGATGAGAATTTTGAAATCAAGGCGTTGTTTAACCGAGAGCCAATGTAGGTCAGCGAGCACAGAGGTAATGGGTGAACGGGACTTGGTGCGAGTTAGGACACTGGCAGCCGAGTTTTGGATGACCTCAAGTTTATGTAGGGTAGAACGTGGGAGGCCAGCCAGGAGTGCGTTGGAATTGTCAAGTCTAGAGGTAACAAAGTCATGGATGAGGATTTCAGCAGCGCATGAGCTGAGGCAAGGGTGGAGACGGGCGATGTTATGGAGGTGGAAATAGGCGGTCTTAGTTATGCCGCGGATATGTGGTCGGAAGCTCATTTCAGGGTCAAATATGACACCAAGGTTGCGAGCAGTGCGGTTCAGCCTCAGACAGATGTTAGGGAGAGGGATGGAGTCAGTGGCTAGGGAACGGAGTTTGTGGCGGGGACCAAAAACAATGGCTTCAGTCTTCCCAATATTTAATTGGAGAAAATTTCTGCTCATCCAGAACTGGATATCCGGCAAGCAATCTGACAACTTAGAGAAAGAAAGAAAGACTTGCATTTATATAGCGACTTGCATTTATATAGCACCTTTCATGACCACCAGACGTCTCAAAGCACTTTACAGCTAATGAAGTACTTTTGAAGTGGAGTCACTGTTGTAACGTGGGAAACGTGGCAGCCAATTTGGGCACAGCAAGGTCCCACAAACAGCAATGTGATAATGAACAGATAATCAGTTTTTTTGTTATGTTGGTTGAGGGATAAATATTGGCCAGGACACCGGGGATAACTCCCCTACTCTTCTTCAAAATAGTGCCATGGGATCTTTTACGTCCACCTGAGAGAGCAGACGGGGTCTCGGTTTAATGTCTCACCCGAAAGACGGCATCTCCGACAGTGCAGAGCTCCCTCAGCACTGCACTGGAGTGTCATCCTAGCTTTATGTGCTCAAGTCCCTGGAGTTGGACTTGAACCCACAACCTTCTGACTCAGGCAAGTGTGCTACAATGGAGGTGTGCGACCGTGAAGGGGTCGAGTAAAGTGGTGGTGAAGTAGAGCTGGGTGTCGTCAGCATACATGTGGAAACTGACGCTGTGTTTTCGGATGATATCGCCAAGGGGCAACATATAGATGAGAAATAGGAGGGGGTCCAGGATAGATCCTTGGGGGACACTAGAGGTAACGATGCGGGAGCGGGAAGAGAAGCCATTGCAGGTGATTCTCTGGCTACGATTAGATAGATAAGAATGGAATCAGGCAAGTGCAGTCCCACCCAGCTGGACGATGGTGAAGAGGCATTGGAGAAGGATGGAGTGGTCAACCATGTCAAAAGCTGCAGACAAGTCACAAAGGATGAGGAGAGACAGTTTACCTTTGTCACAGTCAAAGGATGTCATTTGTGACTTTGATGAGAGCCGTTTCGGTACTATGGCAGGGGCGGAAACCTGATTGGAGGGATTCAAACATGGAGTTGAGGAAAAGATGGGCACAGATTTAGGAGGCGACAACACATTTAAAGACTTTGGAGAGGAAAAGGAGGTTGGAGATGGAGTGGTAGTTTGCAAGGATGGAGGGGTCAAGGGTTGGTTTTTTGAGGAGAGGGCTGATGATGACAGATTTGAGAGAGAGGGGGACAGTACCTGAGGAGAACCATTAACAATGTCAGCTAACATGGGAGCCAGAAAAGGAAAATGGGTGGTCAGCAGTTTGGTGGGAATAGGGTCGAGGGAGCAGGAAGTGGGTCTCATTGACAAGATGAGCCTGGAGAGGACATGAGGGGAGATCGGAGAGAAACTGGAGAAAGATGTGATTTCAGGGCTAGAGCAGGGTCAAATCAATTTATTATATATTAACTCTCTACATAAATAAATTTCTCCTAGCTCAGCCTCAATGACAATTTTAAATAGATGACCTCTCATCACTGACTCCACAATCAAAGGATTGTGCTTTTGTCCACCCTAACAAGACATAATTTTAAAAACCTCAACAAAATGTCTTCTTTGCTCCAGTGAAAATTGTCCCAGTAATTCAATTCTCACCTCATAACTATAGTTTTTCATTCCTGCTACTCATTCCCAAATTTCAAACGGATGAGAAATAAATTTACCACAGTAAACTAGTTACATTATCAATGTGTGCTGTGTCCACACCTAGCTGTAATTGACTGCAACACCCATAGGTGGATCTGTAATATTTGTAGGACTTGAAGACTTATGTCATGTTTTAAGTAACATTATTTTAAGTTTAAAGTTATGGCTTTAAAGTTTTTATCCTGAAGGTTTTTGCACATGTAAATTTTGTGTGTGAACTTCTGGTGTTAAAACAGCTTACAAGTTTGTTTAGTCTTTGTAATATAATTTATTATCTGTACCCATTATTTGATTCTCTTCCCCTGCCAGTCTCTAGGTGAGTGTCAGCTGAGCCCCAAATCAATATGCAACCCTCCCCCACCCCACTCCATAGGCAGGCTTTAGCTGATTGCCGCTGCCGTGGGTCAGCATTTATCCCTGTTCTTCTTTTGGCCTGAATGACTGCTTGAAACTATCATTGAGGCCCCACTGGCTGGGCAGCCATAAATGGCAGTCCAATATCCTCCTTCCTATTCTCCCCCACCTCGTCGATCCTTACCTGACTGCCAGCTCGTCCTGCTCTGGCGCTGTACTACACCCTTAAAAATAAATATTTTTTGTCCACCTTACTGCTACATTGGCTATATCCACCCCTTTCTGAGGCAATGCAAGGGAAACGCATGCTGGTAATTTGATATCTGAGTCGACTGTGGCCTGACAACATAATTTCTTTGCCTGCTTTCAGTCCTATTGGCATCATGCCACCACTCCTCAAACTGCCACCAGCTGGATTTCTTTACCCACTGACGGACGTTGTTGGCATCCTTTCCCTGCATGAATACGGGATGTAAATGATATTAATGTGAAATATTTAACACAGTATGTACAAGGAGTAAGAAGCATGATAAACAGCCTGCAGTAACAGTATATAAAGTATATACTGATTTCACTTCTAATATATACTATTTCTTCATAATTGTTTAGTGATAGTTGTAATCACTAATATGTGATGCTAATGTCAGAGGATTAAGAGCATGGAGCACACTAACTAACTGTATAGTGGACCCAAACCCGAGTAAAACAATCCCCATGAACATCCCATTAGATAGTATATAGATATCCTGCAGTAACCACAAGCCTGTAATCTCATTTCAAGCTTATAAATCACCACAGGCTTTACTTTTGAGATTTCATTCTGAATACCTTGATTAGATTCTAGCCTTTAACTCATAACTAACAACAAAAAGAGAGAAAAACTTGCAAATATATAGCTCCTTTTACATCCTCAGAACACCCCAAAGTAATGCTTCATAGGCAATGCATCACTTTTAATGTGTAATATGAGATAAGGTAAGACTTCAATAGAATTTTCATTAAAAAAAACACAATTACAAGAACTAAACAACTTGAAAGCTGTACAACACCAGAAGTTCAGACAAAAATGTTTAATTTGCCATTTTGTTTGCCCTTAGCCTGGCGAGTATAAGGCTTTCAGGAAAAGGCTTCAATATTATTTTCTGTTTTATTGAATGAATACAGGTGTGAAATTTTGCAGTAGTGTATTATTGTGGTATGCAAGTAGGCACTCTTGGTGCAAATGCGGCTGATTGCTGTTCCGTAGTGCAGATATGTTTTGCTGAAATGTTCAACATTAACCTTTTGCTGTGATGTTGCATTTAGTATGTGTTGCTTTGTCTGTGTTGAGTTTTCCTGCTGAAGTTGTATAGTGTTAAACAAAAACAATAACATGTTTTTCAGCAACTAAAGTTCTGCTCTTTATTCCTTTATTTTTTCATATCCATGTAGTATTAGTATCAGCTTCTGTCATGCACTGCTTTAAGTTGTGATGGTATCACGTTCTTTAGGAATATCAAGATAAGACATTTCAACACTGTACAGGCTTTAACTCCCCGTGATCAGTGCCACCGGATATCAACTAGTAATAGAGGCACTGCCACCTTTTTCCACATAGCTCTAGCCACTGACTTATTTTGGTTTCCAGCCATGGACCACTAGCATTTGGGCTCTCCTTTCCCTCAACTGCATCAGTAAAACCTCCGGGTCCCTATCAAAGAAATTGTCAATTTAGCACTTTGAAGGCAGTATGAATTGCAATTCCTTTGAGGCCACTGCTGAGAGTCCTAAGGATGGTGCTGACATTTCTCTAAGCACTCCGGTGCAGTAGCCCAAGATGTTCCTCTGCAGTCCTCAAATCACAGAAGGGAGCAGTTCAACAGTCATTATAAATTCTTCTTTCCCTTACCCAAAATGACTGTCATGCCATTTTTTATCGACCAAGGTACTATCCAGTTCTTTCCTCTTTACCAAAGTACTCTCCACTTACTTGATGCACCCTCAGTAAGCTCCTGCCCTTTAAAAAGCTGCTGGTTTTTAAACCATGTAGCACCGAGGCGTAGCTACCTCCTGTTGCAGCAGGAGTTGCATTCCAAGACTGCTGTACTGTATGATAATTAGCTAAACCCGGAAATTTTCACCGGGTCAGCATTGGAATTCTCCCACAGGTGTAAGTTGTGTACCACCATTCTTGAGCTGGCAACAGGATTTTCGGGGCCAGAGTGTCTTTTCTTAACATAATTTGAGTCCTTGTTTAAAAAAAAAAATATGTTGAATTTTGAAAGCAAACAAAGCCTCTAGCACCTGATTTTTACCTGTTGTGTTGATAGTTAAGAAATGTTAGCATTCTAATTGCTGACACCTATGCAAGACAGAGACAGACACAAAAAAGATACACAGATAGAGAGGGGCAGACAGAGATAGACTTCCAGCAAACAAATCAAAAACACCAGACTTAATGTTTGCTGAGATCCCTTAGAAAATTACAAAACTAGTGCTGTCAGATATGGGATGCCTCCTCCCACACTCAGTGTGTCAGGTCCATGCCACCCTCCTCTTCCCCCTTCTCCTCCTCACTGCTGACAGACACCAGAAATCCACCAGTGAGTCATACCCCATATTCTAAGTTCCCCTGCACAGTTCTACCAAACTCCAGAAGCTCCCTCTACCAAGATACTAGACCCCGTTGCCAAGTCCGAGAAACCTCACTGCAGTGCTATCAGACTCCAGCACCCTCACCTCAGTCTGTCGAAACCCTGGATCACCCCAGTGCGATCAAAGCCCACCACTACCCACAGTGCAGCTAAATCTCAGTCCATCTACCAGTATTGCTAAATGCCAGTTATGTAACTCCAACTGATACTTCTTGAATATCATCTTGCTGTGTATGCTCAGCTTTAAAACTGGTAGGGGGGGAAATTAAGTCCATAGAACATAAGAACCAGGAGCAGGAGTAGGTAAGGGAATATATATCTTAAATGTTTCACAGAATAATGGTCATGGCATTCAATTCGCAAACACCAGTAGATATTCCAGAATACCAGTCAATAAAAATAGAATTTTACTTATTCGGTTACTAAATTAGTGGTCATGACATTAACTTCTGCATGGTATAAACACCCTTAATGTTATAAAACAGCATATTCTCTGACTCACTGAGCACTGCCACAGGAAATCTGTCAGCATTTAAATAAAAGTTTTGAGAGTCTGTCACACTGCAGATGTCGCACTTTGTTTCAGACAACTAAACAAATCACAACTAAACAATCTTTATTTTTAAAAAGCATATAAAAAGTTATTTCCTGCCATATTTTCTGATCTTGGGGTAACTTGGAGAAGTTATTGATAACAAGGAGTGGTAACCAAGCAGTTGTCAATCTAGGGTAACAACCAACAATAATAATTAGCCTTTAATTGATCTCAGGACTTATTTAGTATACTTCCCTATTGGGAGTTCCTGACAAGTGGCCTTAATGGGCCATTCAGGTTAGCAGCTAAACATTACAGGTTAGAATTTACGTGGGGGTTTTCTCAATCTTCCGCCACAATTATGACTGGAGATCGAAAGAATACCTGCAGAAATTCTAGGCATATAACTGTGCTCCCAAGCCCAGACCACCAATGAGCACCACCATATACTTCACACAGTGGGTCTGTAATTTCTTCTAAAATTATCATTGGTATAGTACGGAACCAGGGAGGTTTTTCCATAACCAAGTCTACAGTGGCCAAGACTTTGAACAGATGGTATTTTGATGTGGTCCAGGCCTGGCTGACTAACTGAATGTGGCCAGTGTCCAATTCTTTTGGCCCTGGCACTAACATAATTCCTCTTTAGTGAGTCAGAAACCTCATCCAAACAGCACCCTTAGCTCAGAATTTTGCTAAACAGAAGATGTGATGCCTGAAGTGTGTTTCCTTTTTACTCAACTCTCCATGCAACCCCAAAGGAACTACAATATGCCATATTTATGAAAACTGGATGATTTTTAGTCCTGGTGCCCCATTCCTTAAAAGTTGAAATGTCAAAACCTTGAAATATTGAATTTATTGCGATATCTTACATTTGATGATGGTTATACAGTGAAGCATTGGTGAGACAATAGTGCATGCTTTAAACTCTTGTGATAGTTATCAAATATTTTAAGAATAATTTAACAAAAATGAAGTAGTCACTTCAGCTGAAGTATGAGGTTCAGACTTCTGTATGAAACAATAAATATTTGGAATATTATAATTACCGTGTCTTGTAATTTGTGACTAGCAGACCAAATCAAAAGGAAAAACTACAAATGCTGGAAATTTGAAATAAAAACAGAAAATGCTGGAAATACACAGCAGATCAATCAGCATCTGTAAGGAAAAACACAGATTATTGGTGTTTCATTACAACTAGAGGACAACAGTCCCTTCCTCTATTTAAATTACAATGTCTTTTGTGCTGCTGATAAACCTGCAGGTAGTTCTTGCCATACCATATGATACTCCAGTGCCAGGATATCTGAACAACACTGTGAACACTATGAGGCTGTGGTCTGCCAAAGCACCAAATGACTTCCACTTGCATCACTGTAAGTATTCAATTGCAGTAGACATTGGTTCTATAAATTGAACAGCCCTGATAGTGGAAAAATAACTAAGCCTAGGAGAAATCATAAATCTATTAAGAGATATGGGGAGTGGTGTTGGACGATGTGAAGATAAACACTGGCATAGACCTGATGAACTGAATGGCCCTTTTCTGTGCTGTAACATTCTATAATTCTGTGAATTCAAAATTTAAACTGGTTTGAGCCATTTATGTTTTATCCACTTTATAAGCCTGTTTTTAAAACACTAGAGGGGTAAAATTTCTAATGTGTGCAATATGGGGGTGGGAATCGTGCACAATGAAACATCTGTCCAATTTAGAGCATGTGCTTATTCCTGCCTGAACTTCCCCTTTGGTAGTTCATTAGATATTCCTGCTGCATTCCCACCTGCAGAGCATGGAAGCAGAATTTTGAAGTGATAGATATATATATCTAACCTTCCGTTGCTGCCAAACCTCTGAACCACCTCCTGGTGCTGTCAGACTCCTAAACTCCTTCCTCCCCCACCTTTTTGCCAGATCCTGGCACCATCTCCCCCTTGCGCTCTTGAATCTCTGGAACCCTTCCGGTGCTGCTTGATGCCATGACTCTTCCACCTCCCCCCACCACCACTTTTGTCACTCTTTTTGTCACACTTGTCATTTTTTTCTCCATTATAAATTCCTATCTTCATATTTATAATGGAAATCGCATATGTAAACTTGTCACCCAGTAATCAAACCACTGTGTAGCACTATATTACCGTATCCCACAAATAACAGAAAATGCTTTGTGAAAATTTTTGATCCACTATTTTGATTACATTTATCTTTTGAATTGTCATTTTGTATCTTTTAATATTCATTAACGTTTTTACTTAATAGTCCAAGCCTCAGTCTGCCCAAAAGTGGGGCCTTGAACTTGATAATTTTTCTTAGAGCTGTGTGCTGAATTTGGATTTTGTAGCTTGAGTATGTGAAGTTTGTACAGTTTCTCAAGATGTATCAGGACCAGTCAGTCAGTGGTGCCAATGGAATATATTTTTTTAGATTCTAGAAGTTTCTGCTCAGTTGCTTTTAAAATTATTTGAAGAAAAGCAAGGGGAAAAATTCAAAATCTTTACTCGGGTAAAGTTTATATTGTGTTTTTTTTTTAAAAGAGAGAAATTACAATTTTAATGATTACACACCTGTTGTAGCTTTTTTTTGTTTACTATTAACTTCAGAAAGTATATTAAGCTGAGAGTGTCTTTCCTCGTGCTAATATTAGTTAAATATCCATAAAGGTGAATTTTAAAGCCAACTAATTCTCGTCTGTGTTTTGTTGACAGAAAAGGTAAATGCTCTAATTGCATTCACCTCTGAAATAGAGATTCTAAATTCTAACAGCTATGAGTCAAACAGAGAAAAAGAGAGGCGCACAGATAGAGAAAGATAGTGATTTTCCTCATTCTAATTTGAGTTTTTTTAAAAACAAGTAAGTTGTACTTTGAAATCAAACAATGGCGTTGGCAAATAGGAAACCAGGTTAAGAGTCAGGAGGCCTCTGACCTCTCTCTACCCACACTTGGAGAAGTGAGTTGGATTGAGGGAGGAGTGGATGGAGGATTAAGTGTGAGGTGAGTGATGGCAGAGCATGGGGTAGGAGAATATATAAGAGTTGAGTGGGTAGTTTAAAGGGGAAGCAGTAAGAGGTAGTGACTGGAGTGAAGGAGGTGATAGGATGAGGAGGGGTTAGTGTGAAGATGAAAGGGCAAGGGATATGATGGGAGTAAGGGGGCGGGCAGAATGAGTGATCAGGAAGGGGGTGGGAAGGGAGCCATAAGGCCTACATTTTCCCTGTAAACCCCACCTCAAATGCAGTCTGCAGCTGATGATGGCTCCATTCCCCACCACACCATACCACCTATCATCTCCCACCTAAAGAAAAAGACTGTTCTAAATTTGGGTCATAGCTACCTTCTCAGGTTCAGTGGCGTCAGTCACTCCTGTAAACAGTCTGAGTGTCTTACTTTTATGGAAGTTGACTCACAGCCCTAACTCTACTTGTATGGTAGCGAGGTCCACAGTTGAAAAAATAGAACCCCCCTTGTGATCTGGACTAGATTTTCATGTATTTAGCATGTATATTTCTTCAATCTCTCAGAAAACAGATCAAGTTAACAGTAGATGAGGTAAAGTTTGGTTCAATTCATAACGGTTTTATTCCATAGTAAAGTGAAACTCAAGAGTAATGGGTATGATCAGTATTTCTCAGTTCAATCAGTGCAAACTACTGTATATTCACGTAATGATACAAATTAAATAACGCACAGTTCTGTTGCTACTTGCATATCAGTTGGTCGCCGGACTTAACTTAAACAGAATAATCCCTCTGCATCCATTCCTACAACCAAGGGCACAACCTTACTCCTTGCAATCTTAGATCCTTTTTAACGGTCTCATAATACTCCACTATCTAGCTGCCTTTTTGGTGTCTTTCTTTTTTTTAAAGTTTGACTGCATGTTAACTTCCAGTCAAAATGGACGACCACAGCACCCCGCTCCCCCAAAGTGGTTCCACGCGCCTAACTTGGCAATGATCCTTGCCGAGTTCCAATGAATAGCGTTGGCTCAGCAGCAATGAGTGTGAACAATCGCTAAAATGTCAAACTATTTTAATTGTCTCCAGGATATTAAGTTCAGACAACTGATATACACCAGGCAGCCCTGCTGTACTTAAAGCACATTTTATAATAACTCATATCTAGATCATTTCTGTGGAAATGGGCAAAACAATCTAGAAATGTGAAAAAGAAATAGAGAGTAGCAAAAAGAAGAATTAGGGAGATAGAACTAGAAGAAAAGAATAGAGATTGCAACATTTAATACAGAGAGGTAAAAGAGGGATCATAGTCTCCTATTTACATGTGCAACCCCATGGTAGATGGTAGTGTATTGAAAATCTTGCAGCTGCCTGCCATCTACAAAACCTTAGTTCCTGTTGTCACGATTTTGTCAGCTTTTTCCCATTATAAGTTTCTGTGTCCACATTTATAATCAAAACTTCCGACTTGAATTTATCACACAGTAATTCCACTATACCGACAGTAGTGGCACTGCACCATCTCAGTTTTTCATCTCCCAGCTTCTTAGCATTTACTGCAGATGAACTGCGATGTTCCAACCAACTCTCATTCTCTGTTTTCGAAATTATCATAAGTTTTGTCATATAACTATAAATAATATCAAATCAAAGTTACGACAAGATTTAAAATGTAGTTGTTATAGCTTGGGTTTTACTATGCCAACATATGGGGCAGGATTTTCATTGGGCCGTGGAGGCGGGATTGGAGGCGTGTGGGGGGTTAAAATCCCGAGATCGGGGGGCACAAACCCAACCCGCCTCCATGCCAGTTTCAAAGGAGGCGGGTACCCGACCCACACTGTGACCTGCCTCCCCGAGGCGTGAAGGGGATTAGTGCCAATTAACTTCCTATTAACAGGTAGTTAACAGGCAGTTTTTAGCCTAATCCCTATTTTCATTCCTGAAGTGTGGGATTCCTGACGGCTCCAAACCACGCCAAGTTAGCAAGGCGGGCCGTCGGGATGAAGGGCTTGGAGGGGTCGAGATGTCCGGTGTTCAGGTGAGTGATGGGTGCATGAGTGCAAAGGTAAGTGTGTTTGGTGTGTGTAAAGTGTTTAAAGAAGTTGTACTTACATTTACATACCTTTACAGCCTTCCTTCCTTCAGGTCTCGGGAGTCCCTCATCTCACCGGCACAGAAAGCAGAATGGCCGCGATCTGTCAAAAGTTCCAGCATTCAGCTTTCTGTTCCCGGGAGATCTCTAAATCATCCTGACAGGAAGGAATTAACTTAACAGATTGTCAGTGTTTGATAGCTTCAAACAGCTGTGAAACGCTGATATTTCATCTGTCAACAGGTCTTGACAGATGAAATATCAATCTGTGACGTCACCTGTTGCCGGGTGGCCCTTAATTGGCCTGCTGAGCCCGCTGGGCGGGCTCAACAAGGTCAGTCAAGTCAAAATCGCGTGGGTTGGCTAGAACTTGATGGAGGCGGGACTACAACCCCGAAAGTTGTAATCCCGCCTCCTACCCGACTCCTCAATGAAGATCCAGCTCATTGTGTTTCACACACAGTTTCCTTACCTGTCTGCGGAATGCTGAATAGATTAATATTTTAATCACACCGCTCTCTCATGGCTATAAAAGAAAGTCTTTATCTTGACTAATTCAGGGCTTGCTCAAAGATTTCTGTAGCTCTGATAGATAAAAAGAGTCTTTTAGCACTTACTTCAGTTACCAAAAAAAACTTGTGGAATCAATCTTAGAATTGGATTACCACAATTCTAAAATGGCATATGTGAAAGATAGCGGCCTAGATTTTTCTCTTTGTCCAGTGTAACACCGATACTGTACTTGAAACACACTTGCAGCCAGTGGTGTCACCAGCCCAATTCATAGAATCATAGAATAGAACAGCCCAGAAGGAGGCCATTCGGCCCATCGAGTCCTCACTGGCTCTTTCGAAGAGCAATCCAGTTAGTCCCACTCCCCCACTCTTTCCCCATATCTCTACAATTTTTTCTCCTTCAAATATTTATCCAATTCCCTTTTCAATTTTACTATGAATCTGTATCTACCACTTAGGAAAGCAAAGAGAGAGCATGAAAAAATATTGGCAAGTAACATCAAGGAAAACCCAAAGATGATTTATAAATACATAAAGAGCAAGAGGATAACTAAAGAAAGAAAGAAAGAGTAGGACCTATTAGAGACCAAAAAGGTAACCTGTGTGTGGAGGCAGAAGACGTGGGTATGGTTCTTAATGAATACTTTACATCTGTCTTCACAAAAGAGAAGGACGATGCAGACACTGTAGTTAAGGAAGAGGAGTGTGAAATATTTATTAGATGAGATAAACATAGTGAGAGAGGAAGTATCAAGGGGTTTAGCATCTTTAAAAGTAGATAAATTGCCAGGCCCGGATGAAATGTATCTCAGGCTATTAAGAGAAGCAAGGTAGGAAATAGCGGAGGCTCTGACCATTATTTTCCAATCCTCTCTGGCTACAGGTGTGGTGCTGGAGGATTGCTAATGTTGTACCATTGTTTAAAAAGGGAGAAAGGGATAGACCAAATAATTACAGGCTAGTCAGCCTAACCTTGGTGGTGGGCAAATTATTGTAAAAAAAATTCTGAGGGGCAGTATTGATCGTAATTTAGAAAGGCACGGATTAATCAAGGACAGTCAACAAGGATTTGTTAAAGGAAGGTCGCGTCTGACTAACTTGATTGAATTTTTTGAGGAGGTAACAAGGAGGATCAATGAGCGTAGCATGTTTGTTGTAGTCTACATGGATTTTAGCAAGGCTTTTTGACAAGGTCGCACTTGGCAAACTGGTCAGAAAAGTAAAAACCCATGGGATCCAAGAGAAAGTGACAAGTTGGATCCAAAATTAGCTTAGTGGCAGGAAGCAAAGGGTAATGGTGGACAGGTGTTTTTATGACTGGAAGGCTGTTTCCAGTAGGGTTCCACAGGGCTCAGTACAAGATCCCTTGCTTTTTGTGTTATATGTCAATGATTTAATGTAGAGGGCATGATTAAGAAGTTTGCAGATGCTACAAAAATTGGCCATGTGGTTGATAGGGAGGAACAAAGCAGGAAGATATCAATGGAGTGGTCAGGTGGGCAGAACAGTGGCAAATGGAATTCAGTCTGGAGAAGTGTGAGGCAATGCATTTGGGGTGGGCTAACAAGGTAAGGGAATACACAATAAATGGTAGGATACTGAGAAGTGTAGAAGAACAGACACCTTGGAATGCATGTTCTTGAAGATAGCAGGACAGGTAGATAAGGTGGTTAAGAAAGCATACGGGATACTTTCCTTTATTAGCTGAGGCATAGAATATAAGAGCAGGGAGATTATGCTTGAACTGTATAAAACACTAGTTAGGCCGCAGCTAGAGAACTGCATACAGTTTCGGTCACCACATGACAGGAAAGATGTGATTGCACTAGAGAGGTAACAGAGGAGATTGGTGAGGATGTTGCCAGGATTGGAGAATTTTAGCTATGAGGAAAGATTAGATAGGCTGGGGCTGTTTTCTTTGGAACAGAGGAGGCTGAGGGGAGACTTAATTGAGGTGTATAAAATTATGAGCGGCCTAGATAGAGTGGATAGGAAGGACCTATTTCCTTTAGCAGAGCGGTCAATAACCAGGGGCCATAGATTTAAAGTAATTGGCAGCAGGACTAGAGGGGAATTGAGGGAATTTTTTCACCCAGAGGGTGATGGGGATCTGGAACTCACTGCCTGAAAGGGTGGTAGAGGCAGAAACCCTCATCACATTTAAAAAGTACTTGGATATGCACTTGAAGTGCCGTAACCTACAAGGCTACGGACCAAGAGCTGGAAAGTGGGATTCGGCTGGATAGCTCTTATTTGGCCGACAGAGACACGATGGGCCAAATGGCCTACTTCTGTGCCGTACATTTCTATGATTCTACCCTATCAGGCAGTGCATTCCAAATCCTAACCACTCATTGCATAAAAAAGGTTTCCTCATGTCGCCTCTGGTTCTTTTGCCAATCACCTTAAATCTGTGCCCTCTCATTATCGACCCTTCAGCCACTGGAAACAGGTTCTCTTTATTTACTCTATCTAAACCCTTCATGATTTTAAATACCTCTATCAAATTTCCTCTTAGTCCTCTCTGCTCTAAGGAGAACAACCCCAGCTTCTCTAGTCTATCAATGTAACTATAATCCCTCACCCCGGAATCATTCTAGTAAATCTCTTCTGTACCCTCTCCAAAGCCTTCACATCCTTCCTAAAGTGCTGTGCCCAGAATTGGACACAATATTCCAGCTGGGGCCGAATTAGTGTTTTATATAGGTTTGTACACTAAGGGCTCGATTTTGCCAGGCCCGAGGAGGCGGGTTTGGAGGCCTGTGAGGTGTTAAAATCGCAAAAAATGGTGGGCGGATCCGATCCCACCTCCAGCCTGCCTCTGATCAATTTTCCCACAATCGTGGTTTCAGACTCCATTTCTATCCCGCCTCCAAGAGGCGGGCTAGGCCCTTAAGGCCCTACACAGCCAGTTAAGTGCCTCTATAATCCCATTTTGAGAGGCCTTTCTGAATTTAACACATTTCCCCCGTGCTGCATGTCTCCTCTGGAACACGCCAGTTAATCCTGGCGGCCTCACAAGTGGATTGTTTACTAACTGTTGCAGCTCCACCATTAAAAAGGATTTTTCAGCAATCATCATTTGCAGGTGGCAGATCTTTGTTGTCTCAGGTCTGGGGAACTTTTAGCGGCCTACTCATTGTTGTGGAAGTTTGGAGCCTGAGACCCATCTCCAGTGTGACCTCCTGGGAAACCCCTCTCGCCACCTTGACTGAGCGCTTCCTCAACTGAGGCATATACCAGAAGAATGGGAACCATTTATTTCCTTTCCTCCTGGACATCAGATTCAGATGAAGACCAGCCGCAGCAGCAGCAGAATTCTGAACAACAGCAGCACCAACAGCAGGAGCAACAACAGGAGCGCCAAGCTGCTGCTCACCCACCTGAAGCTGCCAGAAGGTGTCAGCACATGGAAGCACATCGCGGCAGGAGCTACCCCCAAAACAGGGTTTACAGACAGAGGATGAGCTACCTCAACATGACTGAGCAGTAGTGCCAAAGGAGGCTCAGACTTTTGCAAGAGGTAGTGAGTGACATCTGCGCAATGCTGCAGCAAGACCTGGAGCCCAGAGGAGCGGGTGGACACCCCTTACCAGTGGCCGTCAAAGTCACCACCGCAATCAACTTTTTTGTTTCAGTCTCATTCCAGGGATCAACAGCAGACATCAGCGGCGTCTCCCAAGCGGCCACACACACTTGAATCACGCAGGTAACCAATGCCCTCTTTGCCATCATGCACAATTACATCAACTTCTCCAAGGACCAAGCGAGTGTAACCGCGCGTGGTTGGATTTGTGAATCTGGCAGGCTTTCCAATGGTGCAGGGCATCGTTGACTGCACACATGTGGCCCTTAAGGCACCCCATCACAATCCAGGTATTTTTGTCAACCGCAAGGGCTTCCACTCCCTGCAGCTGGTGTGTGACCACAAGAAGGAAATTTTGCATGTTTGCGCCAAGTACCCTGGCAGTTGCCATGACTCCTTCATCCTGCGGCAGTCTAGTGTGCCTCTGCTCTTCAGTCTGCCAGACCAACTTTGCGAATGGCTACTTGGAGATAAGGGCTATCCCCTGAAGCCGTGGCTAATGAAGCCGTTGAGGAGCCCATCCAACGAAGCTGAAGAGCGCTACAACTCCAGCCACATTTCCACCAGATCCATAATCGAGCAAACCATCGGCTTGCTGAAGATGCGATTCAGATGCCTTGATAGATCAGGTGGAGCCCTGCAGTACTCAGCAGCCAGGGTCTCCAGAATCATTGTGGTTTGCTGTGCACTTCACAACATGGCACAGCATCGTAGCTGAGGTACAAGTGGCTGATCGATTAGCCTCCTCAGATGAGGAGGAGGAGGAGGAGAGCGACAGTGAACAACTTGCAGAGGCGCATCAACCAACGGCAGCAGCATGCGAGTACATTGCTGCCCGGGATGCAAGGGATGCACTCATCTTGGCCAGATTTGCTTAGCCTGCCCAATCAAACACTTTTGCCTCACACCTTCTTACCAGAGCATCGACAATGAGCAAGAACCTGCGGATTCCTATCACTCTGACCACCATACTGACAATTGCAAGTCACCCTAAGCCCTCAATGTGGAAGTCCCATTTGCAAAATTACACAGGCCATCAAATTTTATCATCACAATTTACAGATGGCTTTTCAAAAATAAACACAACAGAACACCCAAGTGACTACCCTTGTGACTACTTGTGCTTTATCTTCCTCTTACGCGTGCTCCTATGTGGTGCTTCCTCTGTGGCTTCAGCAGATGTGGAGGCCCCTTGCTCACTTTGTTGCTGCTCCTGCCTCGACACCTTTGGCAGGTGTCCTCTGGGGTTGCGAGCCTGTACCTCTGCAGTGGCATGGTCGTGTGAGCGCTTGGAGAGGAGCCCCCACTTCCTTGTTCTCTGCCATCATGGGTCAGCCCCGCTTCAGAGCTAGCAAGTGGCTTGACAGCACCTTGCTGCACTTCAGGGGGGCCATGAGGACCCGTTTCTGCACTGGAAGTCCTACTCTAGAGGACTTACATGAAGGTCTGGTTTCTCTGCTCAATAGCTGATCATCGCTCCTCAAGAGATGTCATTCTATTCTGAACAATGACCATGTTTTCAAGACCCTGGCGACTAAGCTCCTCCATGGTTGTAGCCATCCTCTCCTCTACCGTAGCCATCCTCTCCCCTACGGTAGCCAACCTTACCACAGAGGTAGCCATCCTTTCCACGGAGGTAGCCATCCTTTCCATGGTGATGCGTTCATGCGCCAAAGGCTCTGCTCAAGTTAGCGATGGACTCCTCCATTTGCTCCACATTCGCAGCAACCCTGGAGACAAAACCTGCCAGAGACTCCTGCACCTGTTCCTGGAGTTCCAGCATCGCTCTCCTTCTGGATGGACCCAGAGGCACAGGGCCGACATGCAGCCAAGCCGAGCTGGGAGAGTCCTGTGCCCTCCAATGAGGACTCTCCACTGCTGTCCTTGTCTCCACCATCTGCTGATGCTCACTTGTGAGCTGTGATACACCAGGTGACAACACTACTCTATCTCGCGAAGGTCCCACCAAGGTGTGAGTTTCTGTGCTGGTGCTGGGTGCGCTTAATTCTGCTGACGCTGTGCCCTCAGAGGTTGCAGCTTCCTCTGAGGAGTCTTCTGGCTCAGGCTGTTCCTCCTGGACAGTGGGGAGGGGGGCTGTCGATGGTACTGTGGGGGAGTAAAGGAAAGAGTTAGACATGTGAGATAAACATTGCATGCACATTGAAGCATCATAATCCATATCAGTCACTCATGCAATGTCAATGAGAGAGATGCCAAACTATTCTGTCACCAGCTTGCTGTGATGCGCCCGTCTGTCCGTCCCCCACTTCCGCATCCTCCTCCACTCCCACGATCTCCAGGGCTGCCTCCTCTGCAGTGGTGAGCTGGGCTATTGAGGGTGGCCCGCCTCCTGTCCTCGCCCTCTCCCTCTTATTGTGGGCTCTCTTTTCCTGCAATGAGGGACACAAGTGGAGTTTGAGTGAGAATGAAGGAGTGTGTGTAGAGAATCCATAGCATAGATGCTTAGAAGGACAAAAAGATGGAGTGAGGTGCCAAGACCAAGGGCCCTCCCTGTGTGTTGTAAGTTGTTGTCATAGCATCACAGTGATAGGGAGTGTGAGGGCTGCATAGTCGAATAGTTAAGTGAATGTGAACATACAGAGAGGGGGAATGGGTAAGGGTGCATGGATGTAAGGGTGAAGTGGGATGTGGAGGAGGAGGTTGACAAAGCAGAGTGCTGGTCATGAGAGGCAATGGGGGTCAGATTGAGGGTCATGGGGATGGAATGCTCACTTTTCCTGTGTGGAGAAGGTCATGAAACCTCTTTCTGCACTGTATCCAGGTTCTGCTGCACATTGAAATCGCATTCACCTCCTGTGCCACTTGCAGCCACACAGCTTTGGTGGAGGCTTTTTCCTCCCCAAAGAAGGAAAAGCACTTCCTTATTTGCTCTTACTCCCTCCACCAGAGCTTGGAGGGAGCCCTCATCGAATTGGGTGCACACTTTGGTCTGGTGCTAGACATAGTTGCAGTAGGAATCCCTCAGAAGTATGATGATAAAGTTGAAAGGCTGAAAAAGAACCAAGGCTGCTTGCAGGCCTTAAATCCAGCTGCTTAGATGATGTCATTGGAGGAGAGTTTCAGTATCAAAAGACTCATTGGGCCAGGGGTTCCCACACGCAGTAAATCAAGTGCCCAATTAGGGCAAAAATCGCACTTTTGTCCCGCCTCACATCGGAGGCGGGGTCCCGACACGCCGACCACCTGACACGCCCCCAGCCCACCCCCAATGACAAAATCCAGCCCTATGCCTCTATTTATAAAGCTCAGGATCCCATAAGCTTCATTAACCTGTCCAGCCACCTTCAAAGATTTGTGCACAAGCACCCCCAGGTCTCTTTGTTCTTCACCCCCTTTAAAATTGTACCATTTAGTGTGTATGGTCTCTCCTCATTCTCCCTACTAAAATGTATCATCTCACACTTCTCTACATTGAATTTCATCTGCCATGTGTCTGCCCATTCCACCAGCCTGTCTATGTCTTCTAGAAGTCTATTACTATCTTCCTCACTGCTTACTACACTGCCAAGTTTTGTGTCATCTGCAAATTTCAAAATTATGCCCTGAACCCCCCCAAGTCCAAGTCATTAATGTATATCAAAACAGCAGTGGTCCTAGTATTGAACCTTGGGGAACGCCACTATATACTTCCCTCCAGTCCGAAAAACAGTCATTCACCACAACTCTGTTTTCCATCCCTTAGCCAATTTTAAATCCATGCTGCTACTGCCCCTTTTATCCCATTGGCTTCAATTTTGCTAACAAGCCTAATATGTGGTACTTTATCAAACACCTTTGAAAATCCAAATATACAACATCAACTGCACTGCCCTCATCCATCCTCTCTGTTGCCTCATCAAAAACTCAATCAAATTAGTCAAACACGATTTGCCCTTAACAAATCCGTGCTGGCTATCCTTTATTAGTCCATGCTTGTCCAAGTGGCTGTTAATTTTCTCCTTCGATTTCATTAAGTTCTTATGGCTGGTTCCCAGACCTATTCATGCTCTCTATAGGGAGTCCACCTGTAGGATGGAAAATTCAGTGTCGCTGTAGTATTAAAATGGCTGCAATTTTATTTTTATTCACTGTGGCTTATTGCAATGTTCAGGTCATCTAGAACACTAAGTAAAAGACTAATCATTTGTAAAGTAGGTGTCTGTAATCTGGTAAAGGGAGACCAAGGGCTGGATTTTGAGCGTTGAGCAGACTCGACAAGCAGTGGCAGGGGACCCAATTCAGGTAATTAGTGGCTTGTTTAGAGCCACTTAAGAATGAATTTCAGCTTACCTTCTGCATTTGACCACGTCTGTCAAGCTGTTGCGGGAGTTCAGTGGCCATTGAATCAACTGTTGAGTTGACAGCTTCAAATATACAGTAAAAGCTCCCACCTTACAGAGATAACTTACCTCAACCACAAGTTCTTCCTCACTGCATTTCCACAACAGATTCACCATGCTGCAAGTCTTTACGCAAGTCTCCATCCAATCTGACCTCATTACCTCTCTCACCATTGACAGATCGCTTCTGTCATCTCTACTTCACCTGCCATCTATTCCATCAGCATAGGCGCCCTTTATACTCTCTCACCTTGGTCCTTGGAATCCCACCACAATCAGCCCCAACACCAGCAGCAGCAGGCGCACCAGCAGCACCAACTACAACACCACCAACCGTCTCCGCAATCACCGGATGCTGCACAGGACAGAGGGCATCAGCAGCCAACCACATTGTTGCCAGGGATGGCCTCACCATGGCCAGGTTTACTTCACTTGACACTGTATATATACCCTGGCTGCCACATGATGTGCCAGGTTGGCACCACCCCACACCAACACCATAAAACATCCCTACAATGTCCAAGCCATTCCTTTCACATTTATCAGCATTGTGAGGGGGGGACCGTTATGTCTCACCATTCGCTGCAACTCACGAAGCCACTTCCAAAGGTGTACACTGTAGTGTATGTAACCGTCTACCTTTAAGAGACTATTGTATGTAACCGTTCACCTTTAAGAGAACTATTTTAGGTGTGGCACTACTTGTTTGGCTTCTGTATACGGTAATACCGACGGTGACCACACCGGTATATAAGTGCTGTGGCATGATTTATAGGGCAGATTCGCCCTGACCTTCGAATAGTAAAGTCCTGTTGTATGTTACTCCTGAAGTCTGTGTCGTAATTAACTGCACAACCCACAGACTTTACAGTGGCAACGAGTCCGATCGTACCCTGCGGCAAGACTACCAAAGCAACTAAAGAGCGTCGAAGAGAGGCAACCGCCCTCGTCGTTCTGCTGGGAGAAAACACGAGGCTGCAGCAATAGAAAGGAGGAAGACTTTAGCAACAAAAGCTTCCATCAGCAACAGGCACTGACTGTCCCTTCTGCCACGGTGCGGAGTGAGCCGATCAGCAGGAAGCAAGGCGGCCACGGAGACTGTGAGTAAGGGAAAGTGTAAAGAATATCCGGAGGATAAGGGCTGTGCACTCAACCACGGTCGAGGGGGAAAGGAGCCGGACAGAAAGTCGGGTCCAACGGCATCGTGAGACAGCCAGACCGCAATCGGCGGGAAAGCCGGGCAGCGACCGAAGCCACGAAGCGCTGAGACCGGGAGCGTAGGCGCGGGAAGAGAGAAACTCAGCCGCAGCCGGGGAGGGAAGCACCGGACTGCGAGAGGGCTGGGAGGCGAATGGGAACCGAGCGTGCGGGAGAAACAGAGCCGACCAAGGGAGACTGCGTGAGAGCCAGTCCAGCGGCTGAACTGTTCTCCGCCAACGGGAGTACCCAGCGCCGGTAGAGCCGAGCGGGCGGGGGAGAGAGAGACAGAGCCGAGTAAGGGGAACTGTGCGAGAGCCAGCCCAGCGGCTGAACCTGTCCGCTGTGGGGAAAGCGTACCCCTCCCGCCAGGGAAGAAACGCGGGAAGCCGCCATTAGGCGGGGAAGAAGACAGAAGCGGGAAACCGCAATTGAAGTGGGCGGGGAGAGAAGATAAGAGCGGGAAACCGCCATTTTCGCGGGAAAACCGCCATCTTAGAGAAAAAAAAAGAAATAATAATTTAAAGAAATACTTGTGTTGTTCCCAAAGAGAGGAAGATGCCTAAGCGTGGTAACATCAACGATTTTAATTCCGAGGTAGAAGACTGGGCCACGTACGTGGAACGCATTGAGATCTATTGTGAGGCCAATAAAATAGAAGAAGATGACAAAGCTATAACCTTGCTGAACTCGATGGGCGCAAAGACATACGGGCTCTTGAAGCATCTACTATCACCAGCTAAACCGGCGGATCAGACTTTCGATGAGATAGTGGCTGTTCTGAAGGATCACTTGAACCCCACACCGTTGATGTTGGCTGAACGATTCAAATTCTATGCAAGAACGCAACGGAAAGACGAAAGCAACGCGGAATACTTGGTCGAACTGCGTAGGCTAGCGAAACACTGCCAGTTCGGAGGGAATCTGACAGAGGCACTGCGAGACAAGTTCGTATGCAGATTGTCCAAGGAAGGGATGCAAAAGCGACTACTCGAAGAGAACGACCTTACACTTGACAGGGCTGTCCTTATAGCAGCATCGCACGAAGCCGCCGCGAAAGGAACTGCGGAAATGCAGCTAAAGGCAGTGGCACTCGGTGTGGACCAAATTACCTCGAGTATAACAAAATGCTATCGCTGTGGGAAGACAACACACGATCAGAACCAATGCTGGTTTAAGAACCAGGAATGTAGGCAATGTGGCAAACTGGGTCACATCGCTAAGGTATGCCGGTCAGGGAAGAAGACCAACAGCCAAAGGAAGCCATCACAGGAAAAGTACAACAAGGTACACAAGGTGGCTGAGAAGAGTTCAGACGAACAGAATTCAGACTCAGACCCAAACGGCCAGGAGCTGGGTAGTCTGAGAATTCATAATGTGAGTAAGGAAGCTGACCTACAAACTATCTGGGTCATGCTAAAAATAGCTGGAGTCCAAGTGAAAATGGAGTTGGACACTGGATCAGCTGTATCAGTCATAAATCGAAGGGATTACCACAGGCTATTCTCACATATACCCTTAAGAGATACCAAGTTCGTATTGCAGACATACACGGGGCATAAAGTATACCCCATGGGAAAGATAAGAGTCAAGGTGAGAGATAGGGGTAAAGAACACCCAAGAATGAACTTATACGTACTACCTGAGGGAGGACCACCACTTCTAGGACGGGAGTGGATCAAGAAAATAGACATGGAATGGCACTACCTACAAGCAATGACGAGTGAGGACTCGGTGCAGACAAGCAGCTCAGACTCTGAGCCGGAAGACGATAAGTCCAGCCCAAGTATGAAAAACAAGGTTAACATGAACTCACTGACTAAGGTTGGAAAAACGACGGCGTGTATAAAGACAGAGAATTCCGAGTCTGTTCAAGTTACAGACGTATGCATTACGGAGGAACACCGGGCTCGAACTCAACGTTATCTCAAAGTACGACAACAATTAGAACAATTGAGTTACCGTCTCGTACAAGAGATGAAAACAATGAAAAAGTTCTATGACACCGAATGGGAGAGTCTGGAAAGACAACAGAACCTGCTGGCTCAAGCAGAGAGCGACCATAGAGCCATCGTGACCAATTACCGATCACATCTCCCTTATGATGTTCAGGAGTTAGAATATTTGCATGATCTAGAGATACAGCATAAAGGCAAACCACGCTACACTGAGGATTTTGTCCTGCAATTGGAGACGGAGCTAGTGCAGGCAAGGTTAAGAGAAGCTGAATCGCAATGTGCACTTAAAGAGATGCAGAAAAAAATCTTGGACATAGAAAAGAGAAACGCTTCTTTACCTGATGAGAATAATGTGGCCATGTTGCAAGAGGAGCTTATGGGGCGAAACTGAAAGAAGCTAAGCAAAGGATGTTGGAACTTGAAACACAGAACCAAATCAGCAGTAACCAGCTATGTCGAGCAGAGAAGGAGTGCAATGGTCTACAGGAGAAGGTGCAATATCTCTCAGCCCAGAATAAGGGACTACTCACTCAGTTAAATGAAAGTAAAGGGAAAATGGCTGAGATAGACTGCAAGAATAAAGAAGATTTGATGGCAGTGAGACTTTGAGAGGCAGATAGCATAGCAGCCTTGGCTGAACTCCAACAGAAAATTGCGAAAGAAGCAAATGAAGAGGAATCTTCAGGAAGCCAGGATTTTATTCCAGTTCTTCTCTACGACTCCTTACAAGCAGAGTGTGAGAAGTTGAAAGAACAGTATGAACAGGCCCAGGCTACAATTCTGGAAGGGGTTAACTCGGCAACCTCCGAAAAGCTAGTTTCAGTAGAAGCATATGAGCAACTAAAGGTTGAACATGAGCAAGAAGTCCAAAGGCTGCAGGAAATTCTTGATGAGCTCAAGGCCAAGACAGACTCATCGGTAGAAGTTCCATCCATAGATGAGAAATTAGAGGCGAAAGACATGGCAGAACATGAAAGACAAGATGTCCAAGAACTCATAAAAATATTGAAGGAAACCCAAGACAAATATGAGGCGGCAATGGCCGAGGTTCAACAACTTGAAGAACAGATTCAACTGGGAATCCTTTCAGTGGAAGAAAAGGAAACTGTAAGAAACACAGAGACTGTAAGAATGGCCCCTGAACATGAGCTAGAGAGCATCAAGGCGCAACTTCTCCAAGCGCTGAAAGCCAAAGTACAAGAGGAAAAGAAGGTGAAAGCATTGGAGGAAAAGGTGGATGAAATGGAGAAGACTCTGATCCACAGTGTTCCTGTGGAAGAGTTAACGGTCAGCCAACTCCTTCATATGCTGAGGGACAAGACTCTGCAATGGGAACAATCTGAACACGAGCTTCAATCTTCAAAGGGAAGGAGTTCGGAGCTCTCAAAAGTTATGGAAATAGCTGAGGTTGCAACACAGATTTTACTGGGATGCCAAAAGTACGCTGAATCATGTCTATGTGAACAACAGAATGTTGAAACAGCTGCTCCAGTAGAAGGATTGAATAGCCCGATCAATCAATCCCCGATGGAAGGGGAAGTATTGAAATCACAAATGAGGTCCTTAGTGAAGGATTTGCAGGAAACCCAGGAAGAGCGGGATGACTATGAACGCATGAAGAAGTCCCTTCAGGAAAGATGTCTAGGGAGGGAACAACAGTCGGCTAACGTCCAGTTGGGTAAGGAAGAAGTAGCAGGCCCTCTCGCTAGACTAGCTCAGGATGACACCGAATATTACCATGACCTGTTGAGTGACATGGAATATTACGAGGACTTGGTCTGCCCAGCTTGTGATGAAAACTCCCAAAGTGCAGAAATCAGGATGAAGCACTTAAAGTCTAAGGAACATAGGGAGATGGTGGCGCTACAGCTGGCAGCTGAGAAGGGAGCCCCGAGAGTCTCCAAGAAGCAAAAAAGGAAAAGACGAAGCCGAAGATGATAACCGTCTAAATCATTATCACTTCTAATGGGAAAGTAGGGAAAAGTTACTAAGGCAGTCCAGCTGTTTGTAAAAGTCAGCACTGCTGGTTCAGCAGGATGGAAGTTCAAGCTGTTACGTCAAGGGAAAGACTATTGGATGAGTCACGCTAGCAATGTGAACCGGCTACACCACAGAGATGTTGTTCGGACCGAGTCAAGACCAGAGACTGAATCTGTGAACTGTTCCCACAGAGACTGAACCTGTGAACTGTTTTCCGCAGAGACTATATCTGTAAATTGTTTTACATGAAGTTGAATATCTGTTATGTTTAATGGGGAATACGTATGTTGTAAGCTAAAAAGGGAGGATTGTAGTGTATGTAACCGTCTACCTTTAAGAGACTATTGTATGTAACCGTTCACCTTTAAGAGAACTATTTTAGGTGTGGCACTACTTGTTTGGCTTCTGTATACGGTAATACCGACGGTGACCACACCGGTATATAAGTGCTGTGGCATGATTTATAGGGCCGATTCGCCCTGACCTTCGAATAGTAAAGTCCTGTTGTATGTTACTCCTGAAGTCTGTGTCGTAATTAACTGCACAACCCACAGACTTTACACACACAAATCTGTCCAAGAACACAAAGGGCTGGATTTTCTCAGCCCCGAGGAGGCGGGTATGGACGCGGGACTGCTGGGAAAGTTGCAGAATTTGGGGGCGGGTGTAAAACCCACCCCCAAACCGCCTGCGTGCCCTTTTGCCAGGAGGCAGGAAGCCGTCCTGCCCCGGGTCCCGTCTCCTTGGAGGCGGGAAGGGATTAAAGCCTATTAACTGCCTGTTAACAGGCAGAAAATAGGATTATCCCCATTTTTTGTTCCGAAGTACGGGCTTCCCGACCTGGGGGAACCCCGCCAGGGTGTAGGAGCCGAGTAGGAGGTCTGCGGGGGTCGGAGGAGTCTGAAAGTGCAACGTAGAGGTGAGTGATGGGTGTAAGTGTGGAGTGGTAAGTATGTGAGGTGAGTGTAAAGTGTTAGAAAATGTTAACTTACCTTTGTTTCTGCCTACAGCCTTCAGCCACTGTGGAGCCGGAGTCCCGACATCTCCATTGTAGAGATCACAGACCCTCTGATCCAACAGTCATCTGATTTCTACAAAGTAGAAAGGTTTGATGAGTCCTGAACATAAGGCCTCATCAAACTACTGTACACAGAATGTCAGTGTTCACAGAGCTGTCAAACGATGACATTTCTTCTTTCAAAAATTCTTGATAGATGAAACGTCATACGTTGAAGTGCTCTGTCATTGACTTCCCCCTAATTGGCCTGCTGAGCCCGGCAGGTGGGCTTAACAAGGTCAATCAGGGGAAGATCCCGCTGATTGGCCAGAGGCTGATGGAGGCGGGACTGAAATCAAACAAGCAGCAGTCCTACCTCCAACACATCTCCATTCATAAAATCCAGCCCAAAGTGTTGAAAATAAAGGTTTCAATGTTTGACACCACATTAACAGAAACTTTACATGAACATTGCATAAAACACCCAAGTGCCTACCCTTGTGTGTTGTTAGATGGTATGATTGCACTAGGATGAGGGTGAGTATGAGGAGTGGCTAGTGAGATGGGGATGTGATAATGTAGATAGAGAGGGATGGGTAGAGGTGCAAGGTAAGTTGGTGTGATTAAGGATGTGCAGGAGTAGGGTAGGGAAGGCAGTGTGATGGGGATGTGATGAGAGGCACAGCAGGATTAGGTTGAGTGTGGCTTTGTACTAACGTTTCGTGATCTGTTGAGATCATTGAAACGTTTGCAACACTGCAGCCAGGTCCTCCTGATCACATCCCTGCTTGTGCCCTCCTCTGCATTGTGCAACCAGGCTGTCAGTTTCAGAGTATTAATGACGGCGAATGCTGACAGTTTGCCGTCATTACCCACTGCAAAATCCGGGCCAATATTCTTGCTGAGGTCTAACCAGTCATTTATGAAGATTTAGCTTCCTTCTGTAATCTATGCCTCTATTTATAAAGCCAAGGATCCTGTATGCTTTTTTAACAGCCTTATCAACTTGTCCTGCCACCGTCAAAGATTTGTGCATGTGAACCCCCAGGTCTCTCTGTGCCTGCACCCCTGTTAAAATAAAACCATTTTTCCTTTCAAAATGCATCACTTCACACTTCTCTGCATTAAATTTTATCTGCCATGTGTCTGCCCATTTCACCAGTCTGTCTGTGTCCTCCTGAGGTCTGCTACTGTCCTCACTATTTACTACATTTCCAAGCTTTTTCAGCTTGGAAATTCAGCCTCTGATTGTACTCTGGGCCTCCAGTATATCCAGCATACATGTTGCAACAATCTGAATAACCACCTTCAGAGCCACTGACGTTATTGAGATTCCTTGATAGTGTTTGGGCTTGGTAGGATCACCTTTCTTGTGGATAGAAACCAGAAGTATGCTCTAGAATACTGTGGATTTGCGTGCCTCAAACAGAAACCTATTCAAAAACCTCAGAAGGGTTCCTGAAAATAGTCGGTTCCCAGCACTTCAAGACCATTACTGATCCCACCCCCCCCCCCCCCCCCACCCCATCTCTTGCCTAGAGAAGATTTTAGAAATTTGGCATGAATACCACCTTCATATGCTGTCCAAATGTATTTCTTCACTATTGTAACTTTGCATCTGCAACCAATCAATGATTTATTAGATTTTATAAACCTTCAAGAGTGACTTCTGGTTTACTGTTAAAATGGGTAATTTTGGATCCTATTACATCTAGTACATTTAATGTTTCTCTTTACTAAGATAAGTGTGACAGGCATTTATAGTTTGGCATGAAATGAGCTTACTGAGATTAGATCCTAAAATGAAGCTGCATTTCATTTTTAACACAATTTAACACTATTAATGCCTGTGGGGAGCTGGTTTTAAATCAGCATGTCATGAGGCTAATTAGAGGTTAATTGTTGGGGGAACTTCCTATTGCTTGGCACCTTCTTGTAAATTTCCAGTTCCTGGCCTTGAGTTCCATGCCAGTTTCAAAGGAGGCGGGTACCCGACCCGCACTGGGACCTGCCTCCCCGAGGCGGGAAGGGGATTAGTGCCAATTAACTGCCTGTTAACAGGCAGCTTTTAGCCTAATCCCTATTTTCATCCCTGAAGTGTGGGATTCCCGACGGCTCCAAACCACACCAAGTTAGCGAGGCGGGATGAAGGGCTTGGAGGGGTCGAGATGTCAGGTGTTCAGGTGAGCGTTGGGTGCATGAGTGCAAAGGTAAGTGTGTTTAAAGTGTTTAAAGAAGTTGTACTTACATGTACTTACCTTTACAGCCTTCCTTCCTTCAGGTCTCGGGAGTCCCTCATCTCACCGGCACAGAAAGCAGAATGGCCGCGATCTGTCAAAAGTTCCAGCATTCTGCTTTCTGTTCTGTTGCGATCTCTAAATCATCCTGAGAGGAAGGAATTCATTTGGAGTACAGATTGTCAGTGTTTGACAGCTTCAAACAGATGTTGAACGCTGATATTTCATCTGTCAAAAGATCTTGACAGATGAAATATCAATCTGTGACGTCACCTGTTGCCGGGTGGCCCTTAATTGGCCTGCTGAGCCCGCTGGGCGGGCTCAACAAGGTCAATCAAGTCAAAATCGCATGGGTTGGCTAGAACTCGATGGAGGCGGGACTACAACCCCGAAAGTTGTAGTCCCGCCTCCTACCCGACTCCTCAATGAAAATCCAGCCCGCTGTCTCTAACTTCTGCTGTCTCTGAGCTAAAAATTAAACAGTAACATGGAATTTACCTTAAAAAATCATTTCCAATCATTAGTATGAACTAAAAAAATCAAAAATTCTTTTACATAATGAGGAGGCATATAATTTAAGAGTGAGACACTTTCACTGGCATCCTCCTGAGTCATGATGGGAAATTCTACACATCCTCAGTCTACAGATAATGCAGCGTAGCTTCTGGGCCAAAATAGCGACTTCAAACTCAGGCTTTTAAGAGTGATTGTGGTCTTAATGTAAAAAAATGAATGAAACTACTCAAACGTACCAGTGACGCCTTTATAGGCAATGTTGTGAGGAAGTATGTTAGATACTTTATTTTGAATATTAGAAATGTTATTTACTGAGGAAAAAATGGCAGGTGAAATGAGTTTGAAAATGTATTTTGAGTAGTTTGATTGCTTTGCTGCCTTATAAATATTATTACAAACAAGCAAATTACAATTAAAAATATAATTTAAAATTTAAAAATGTGCATATAAGCCAATCTTATGTGTTTTTATGACTATATAATTTTAGCCAATCAGGTTAAAATGTGACACAGAAATCTGCCTATCATTTTGCTGAAGTTTGCTTATGGTTGAGTATGATGAGCAGGATGTGTGCATAGTCATAATATTTTTATTATATTACTTGTTGATCCCTCATGGCATTGCCCACAGGAAGTTATGGGACACAGTGGGGGTGAAATTCAACTTCGCAAGAGCAGAAAATGGACTGTAGCAGATCAACTGTCCATAACACACCATGCTCAAACTTCCTTTCTGTTGACTTCAATGGAAAGGAAAATCAGGCAGGGTGTATCACGGGCAGCCAATCTGCTATCGCCTGCTTTGCACCACTGAAGTTGAATTTCACCCCCAGTATTTGTAAAGAAGTGAATCTCCTTGGTGTTACTCATGAGAAATGATGAAGTATGTTGTATGGGAGGATGATGTTGGGTTTTTAAGGATTTGGAAGAGCATTTGGGAGTAGTGAAGGAGGCTGGACGTGAGCTGCTTTTGGAGGGGTTCATGAGTAGTTTAGGGAGCATACAATACTCAGAAAAACAGCTTGAATAAAACTGACAACTCAAAAACGAACCTGCAACTGAAAAATAGCGCTGAATAAAGACCAATGATCAAAGCCACTGCTTCAAGGTAACTGAATAAGTTAAATTCCTTTTATTATATTGGATTTCAAAATGTTTCATTTGTACCTTTTGTACCTGCCATTTGGAATAAGTCAGTACCTGTAGTACAAATTGCTTGGCAGGCCGAGGAACTGGTTCACAGAGAAACATGGAAAGACAGGTCTGTGTGTTTGGTGCAGTTGAGTATTCATAATTGCAGCTTATTTGCTCAGACTGGGGGAAAAGTCTGTCTAATGTCGTGGCTCATGCTGTACCTCTTGCGATTCCAGTTCCTGCTCTTGCAGGCAAACACTTAGCTCAGTACTGCAAAAGCAGAATTTTGTGATCTGAACCCAGTATATATAATCTACAGCACACAGTCATTTGTTTGGCTGTGGATGCTTGAAAAGGTGCCAAGACAGGTTGGGAACTAGCAATGTTATTGGGATAGGACTTTTTTTTACAAGGAAGTGGGTAGAATTCCTAAGATGGCTGTGATCTGTGATGGTGTCAAACTTGCCATCTTATCAATATTTAAGGCATCGAGGCAGAAAACATCCATTTTACATCATGCCTGAAAATTCCTTGCACCTCTTTTATTAACAAGTATTGTATGGATTCTGAACATACTAAAACTGCTCTAGCTAAAAATATTACATTTTCTGGAATACAATAGCATTATTTGTATTAATAAATGGGCAGGCACTTTTAAACTGGTTTGTCTCTATAAAGTGAGATCATTAAAATGATTAAATCCTGACTGGCTGGCGAGTCAGCAATAATAATATGTATATATATCTAACATTCTTGGAATGTAGTTTGGATTTTGAAAGGCTTATCTTTTGGTTACAATGAATGATTCAGAAAGGTACTGTGCACATCTGGTCCATTCACTATAACCATACTAGATGAAAGCGAGATCTGATTGGCTATTGAGCAGGAATTAATTCTTATATTCTAAGGCTGTGATTTGGCCTCAAGTATCACTCTTAATTAGCACATTTAAATAGGAGCAAAATAAATCTGACTAGACAAGTAGGTACTGCCTTTTAGCTTCTGGATTATACAATCATATACAGCTGTACAAAGATATGTTCTGTATGTCTAGAATTAAGAGTGGTTCAATTCAAGTTGTCACCACCATTAACTCAATTTATTTTTCTCCTTGTAATAATGTTGTTTCATAGCTCTGCATTTCCTAAGATAATACAAAGCCTCCAGTTCTTTTGTGACACATTCTTCCTGTGCTTTTTGATTTGTTCAGATTCTGTAACATCTTTATTTTATTTTGAAACCCATCTTAAGACAATCTCTAAAAAATTCTGATCCCTTTGGATATTCTTTGCCAAGGTATGGTCATTTTTAATAAAGTTTTATTACTTCTGAAAGGATTTGCCACATCCCGACAAAACAAGTTCCATCCAGTCCTTCATTGTTGTTGTAACAATACCCTTGGTCCCCCAGTGGGAGCCACCAGTGACCTTCACACCCACATCCCACTCTGGACAAACTACAAAAACTGTCCCAAACTATAAAATCTCACTTGTCTTTCCACAGTGCAGCTGGTTCGGGCACTGATTTCCTTTAATTACCACATAAAATATTGCAGGTACTCAATTATAAAATTGTTTTTTATGTCTTTAAGTTTAGTCATGTTATTTTGAAATACGTAATTTGTATATCTTAATTATGTTACAAACCTTCCAGCTATTCAAAACAAACTGGAGGCCGAAAGGATTTTGAATTAATTTTTGAGCAGTTTGATTGGTTGACTTTCAGGTTGGTGAGATTTTCCTAAGTCTGCATAATTACAGGTGAGTTTAGATAGTTAGAGTTGTGATTTGTTGTTTTTTTTTCTTTGTTCAGCCAATCAAAGAGCATGATGCAGGAGCTATAATGCCAGAACATTACGAACAGGAATTCCATACTATCATACTAGTTTTAATATTTTTTATATACATAAAGAAGTTATATTTGTTTTCTTACTAAAGCACTATAAATTGCACCATTTTGTGTAGAGAAAATGTGATGATGTGACCTATACATTAGTTTTTAAAGTAACTGCAATTCCATGTTACTGGTGGCTGCCATTTCTGTTCTTGCTTTGTAATTGACATTGGCTGCACTTGAATTGCAGTCGGTGTTTATGTTACTACACTGTACATTTAACATAATTGTTTTCTTTCTCAACAGTTAATGTTGGGGACTACATCCAGGCTGTGCTGGACAGAAATGTGGCTGAAAATATTAGCAGAGTCCTCTACCCTAATGATAATGTAGGCACCAAGACCATTTTCTAAAAGTTTTGTTTTTGCATGTGTATTTATGTAATTAAACAGCTACTGGTAATTTTAATTTTGTTTGATTACAGTGTAAACAGTAACTCTCCCTTACAGACAATATGATTGAATATCTTATAAGAAGCTAATTAAAGCAATATTCAAATATAATACAAATGCTGTTAAAATTTATACATACACATATTCCTGTCAGCCTTGTCTCCAAGCATATAATGATCCCTAAATTCACGGTCGGCGGTTTAGCTAAGGAGTACGCTGCAAACATCCGACCGAAATCCGCACTTGTCTTGTGCGAACCCCCCTTCAAGAAATTGCTTTCAAACGCTGCAGAGTTGTTTGCAGCGTAGTGCCCCATGGATCCCAGGAGCGCACTAGTGTGCGTATGTGAACCTGGAATCATGCAAGGCGGTGCTCCTATCACTTCCTGACTCTTAGCCAATCAGGATGCAGAGGAGATTGCTGATTTGCCCACAACTCATTTTAAAAGGCTACAGAAATGAATATTACTCCATGCTCAATTCTTTATTTTTATTCTTCCAGTTGTTTTAAAGTCTTTGCTTCTTTTCAATGTTCACTGTAAGCTTTCTTCTTAATTTTACTTCTTTGTTTCACAAAATGCATGTTTAGAATACACAGTTACAGTATGTGTGCAACATGTTTTACTTCCTCTTTTCAGCCAATCCCCTTATGTTGTTTCTATCATTCTCACTGATTCTAAAGATCATCTGTCCTTGCCTGTAACTTTCTTTCTGTCCCAACTTCTGTTGCTGAATAGAAATAAGTATTTACTCAGACTAATTCTGCCATAAATGCACAGAGAGCTTTTACTGTGAGCAACTCGTTTCCCCAAGTGGGCACCCACCAACCGCTGGTCGGGTAAGGCGACCCAGTCCAATCCCATTGTACTGTACTTCCAAAAGGGGGGAATTTTCACTCTCTCTCCCGGACATGGCTCACCTCATAAAACAACTGTCCGTTAATAAAATGTAACAGTGATATTAGTCCCATTCAGTTTTCTCAAGCTATTTTCTACCCAATAATCAAGATTACCACTATTTCTAAAAGCAAAACACAGTTGGGATAATGAACACAATCCCTTTCTTTCAGTATGAATAACTTAATCTGCTGGAAACAAAATGACTTTTTGTGTGACAGCAGCAATGTTCGGAGCAGATTTGTAATACATATTCTCATCCCCCCATCCCTTACGCTGTGCAACAGGCTTCCTGCGTCTGTCTGTACCAGATGTAAAAACTTTCAAGGTAATTAATTCGCAGTAGGTGGGTGATTAGCCCAACTTTGCACCAGCACATTGATTTGAACGAAGCCTATGTGCAGTCGGAACTTGACAGATCGCAAATTCGGGATTTCGCACATGTGGAAATCCCAAACTTGCGGGCAATTTCAAAGGCGTTATGACAGCGTACTCTGAGAGGACGCCACCATACCGACTGCGAATTCAGGGCTGTTGGGTTTTAGATTTTTTTTTTAAATTTTCACTAGATGATTTTTTGTTTACTTTCTGTAGTATATGTTGTATGTATGTTCAATCAATAAAAGTCCATGGGGTAGATTTTCAACTTTCCACCAGGTGTAAAACTGATGTAGCGGATCAGCCGCCTGTTGCAGATACCACCCAATTTTCATTCAAATCTGCAATGCTTGTTTTACGCACAGGCAGCAATTTGAAAACCTATCCTTATCCTTCTCAGAAATACTCTAAGATATGTATGTAAAATCATGTAGAATGATCACTCTTCACAAGTTGACCATGGCTAAGTTTCAGGGTTCATCCTCATTTGCATTTTGTGGGTAAGGTAACTGTTGGGATAAGTCATTAAAGCCTCTGTGAAAGCTGCCCAAAATGTAGGAAACTGTTCTCACGGCTGGAATTTTCACATTGGAGAGTGTGCAGGTTTGGGGGCGGGTCGGTGGTTAAAAACATAGAAATTGACAGCGCGTCGGGAACTCGCCGACTTCCATCTTCAACTCGGGCACATTTCGAGGTGTGCCATGGATCTGCTCGGGAGAGGCAGGCGACCTCATTGAGGTACTTAACTGCTTGTTTACAGATCCTTAACTGCCTTTTTAACATCAGTTTTGGACTTTCACTGGTTGCGCACGGGATTCACGCACCTCGGGAACCGCGCCTGTGAAGGGGAGGCAGAAGCCCAGTGGCCATTGTGTGTGTTCATTAAGTGACAGCTGGAAAAAGCACACAAATACTAACACCATACACCTGCTTCCTTGCCTAAGGGAAAGGCACTTGCTGACACCATTTTGTGCAGAGATTTAGCTTTCAGGAGTTTGCAGGTGATTTCTGCAACCTCTGAAGCCACTCTCACCTCATTGCTAGTCACTCTCAGTCCATTGGAGAATTGTGCCACTGATCTCCACTTTACCTGGCATCTATTAGATCATCATGGGTGCCGGTTATGCTGTCTCACCCTGGACCTCAGAATCGAATTAAGATGATCCCCAGCACCAACAACACCAGCAGCAGCAGCAGGAGCAGCAACCACACCAGCTGCCTTCTCCTCACCGACCTGATGCTCCACAGAAGAGAGGGGATCAGCACAGGGGTGCACCACTGCGGAGGCAATTCCCCCCAACACAGGGTGTACAGGCAGAGGATGAGCTTCCCGGACATGACTGAACAGCAGTGCATCAGGAGGCTCAGGCTATCGCACCAGGTCGTCATAGACATTTGTAGCTTGCCGGAAGAAGACATGCTGCCCAGAAGACCCGATGGACACGCCGTACCAGTGGCTGTCAAAGTCACCACCGCCCTCAACTTCTTCGCCTCGGGCTCCTTCCAGGGATCTGCAGCAGACATTTGCAGGATCTCACAGTTGGTTGCCCACAGATGCTTCACCCAAATGACCGATGCCATGTTTCAAAAGTCAGCCAATTATGTACACTTTGCCGCTGATGAAGCCAGTGTTACTGAGCGGCCACTTAGCTTTGCGGCTCTGACTGGCTTCCCACAGGTGCAGGGTGTCATTGACTGCACACATGTGGCCATCAAGGCACCCCCACATCACCCAGGAGTATTTGTGAACCGTAAAGGCTTCCACTCCCTCAATGTGCATCTCGTCTGCAACCATAAAAAGATCATCATGCGTGTGTGCACCAGATTCCCAGGGAGCTGTCATGACTCTTTCGTGCTGCGCCAGTCCACTCTTCTTCAGCTCTTTGCACCTCCAAACAGACTTACCGACTGGTTGCTTGAAGACAAGGGCTATCCACTGAAGATGTAGTTGATGATACCGTTGAGGAGGCCAAGCAATGAGACACTTTATCTCAATCTCTAAGATGATCATCTAAACATAGTATTATTTGCGTCGCAATTTCATTCGAGTAACCATATACATTTTAGGTACCCCTAATTTCTAACAGACTCCCCACCTTGAGAGGGAGAAAACTCTATTCGACCTCGCATCTTCGGCCCGCTACCGACCATGCCAATTCTAGATTATTGGTTCGATGGTTCAATCAGTGTGTCTATTTCAGGTTAGTTAGTAAGTGAATGTGAAGTGGAGACTTTCCCAGTATTCTCACAGTCCACACACTTGAGGGGGAGGTGCAGTCCTCCGACCCCTCTCTCAAATTCAATTCACAGTTCTGGTGTTCCAATTCTGCCCCACCTGGGGTATCCTCTGTTTCTTCTATCTTTCCTGATCTTACCCCGCCTGGGGTGTCCTCTACTTCGTCTCGGATCTTCTCTTTCGGTGTGCTCAATTAATTTGTTAGTGCCGGTTAGTCATAGAATCATAGAAAGTTACAGCACGGAAGGAGGCCATTTCAGCCCATCGTGTGTGTGCCGACCATCAAAGAGCTATCCAGCCTAATCCCACTTCCCAGCTCTTGGTCCGTAGCCCTGCAGGTTAGAGCATCCCAAGTGCACATCCAAGTACTTTTTAAATGTGGTTAGGGTTCCTGCCTCTACCACCCTTTCAGGCAGTGAGTTCCAGACCCCCACAACCCTCTGGGTGAAGAAATTTCCCCTCAAATCTCCTCTAAACTTTCCCCCAATTACTTTAAATCTGTGCCCCCTGGTTTTTGACCCCTCTGCTAAGGGAAATAGGTCCTTTTTAACCATTTTATCTATGTCCCTCATAATTTTATACACCTCAATAAGGCCTCCTCTGTTCCAAGGAAAACAGACCCAGCCTATCCAGTCTTTCCTCATAGCTAAGATTCTCTACTCCTGGCAACATTCTTGTAAATCTCCTCTGTACCCCCTCTAGTGCAATCACATCTTTCCTGTAATGTGGTGACCAGAACTGCATGCAGTACTCTAGCTGAGGCCTAACTAGTGTTTTATACAGTTGAAGCATAAACCCCCTGCTCTTGTATTCTATGGCACGGCTAATGAAGGCAAGCATTCCGTATGCCTTCTTGACCACCTTATCTACTTGGCCTGCTACCTTCAGGGATCTGTGGACATGTACTCAAAGGTCCCTTTGTTCCTCTACACTACTCGGTGTCCTACCATTTAATGTGTATTCCTGTTCCTTGTTAGCCCCCCCCCCCCCATTATGCATTACCTCACACTTCTCCGGATTGAATTCCATTTGCCACTGTTCTGCCCACCTGACCAATTTATTGATATCTTCCTGCAGTCTACAGCTTCCTTTTTCAGTATCAACCACACAGCCGATTTTAGTGTCATCTGCAAACTTCTTAATCATACCACCTAAATTCAAGTCAAGATCGTACCACAAAAAGCAAGGGACCTAGTACTGAGCCCTGCGGAACCCCACTGGAAACAGCCTTCCAGTCACAAGGAGGGAAAGAAGAGAACTTTGAGTGAGAATGATGGAATGAGTGTAATGGAATTGTTGGGCAACATCTGTAAAGGGTGATTGGGGAAGTGGCATGACATTGACAAATGGCCTCCTTCTGTGGCGTTACTTCTTATGATTGCATTAGGATGAGGGTGAGTGTCAGTTGGGGATGTGTGTAGGTGCATAGAGAGTGAGGGATGGGTGCTCCTTGCAAGGTAGGTCGGTGTGAGGATTGATGTGCAGGAGTAGGCTTGGGAAGGCCCTTTGATGGGGTTGGGGGTGACATGCACATCAGGATATAATTGAATGTGGCATTGCACTCACTTTTCCTGACCTCATGAGATCATTAAATCTTTTCCGGCACTGGATTCAGGACCGCCTTATGACTTCGCTGCTGCTGTCCTCCGCGATCTCTAGCCATGCCCTCTTGGTGTCTCTGGCTGCTGTGGTGTATGTGCCTTTAAGAGCCCCCTGTGCACTGTAATGCCGGTAATGGCCACTCGGGCTATATAAGCCTGTATAGTGTCTTGTTTCTGTTAGTTCACCTCCAGACTTTGTTCAGTAAACACCTGTGAAACCAACTCCTGCATTCCGTGTCTCCATTAACACACGGATACAACAGCTGCTCTTTTGTACCCATCCCCAGGGAACAGGACCTCCCTGTGTGCTCTGACTCCCTGGACCAGGACTTCCAGGGCGGCATCAGTGAATCTGGGCGCAGCCTTCTGTCGGTGTGGCTCCATGACCCACACAAATCTCTGGTATCCAGCAATTTCCACCTCTCCCAACCACCTTTATCTCTCCTCCAACAACCTTCAACTGGGATGTATGCAAGGCTCCTTTAAATATCTGAGCTGAAAACGAGTCATCGGATCCGCTCCATTTAATTGGGCCGGGAAACCCGCATGACTGTTTCAGTTGCTGTAATTGAGTTAAACGCACAATGCAGAACATGCTGTTAACAAGTTCGGAATGGCAACTCGCTACGTGGCCTTCGCGCACCCACCCCGCGCTTAGGTAAAGATTCCAGCCCACATTTCACATTGTTCCCACTCTGCAGAGTATGATCTGTACCTTTGTCTCCCCACAATCTACCATTTCCTTAGAAGCTGTATGTGTATTTTTATTTTGTTCTCGGGGTATGAGCAGTCTTGACAAGGCTACATTTTATTTCTTATCCCTCATTGCCCTGATAAGGTGGTAGTGGAGTTGAGTTGATGGTACTCTCACAATGGTGTTAAGCAGGGAATTCAAGGAAATTGACCCAGCGACAATGAAGGATAGGAAATATATGTCCAAGTCAGGAAGAGAACTTGGAGTTGATGGTTGTCCAATGATGTTGCAATCTTGGTCATATTTGACGCTGAGGTGAGCTTCCGACCACATAACATCGCCCAACTCTGCCTCGTCTCTGCTGCTGAAACCCTCGTCCATGCCTTTGTTACCTCTAGACTTGACTATTCCAACACACTCCTCCACCTTACATAAACTTGAGCTCATCCAGAACTCTGCTGCCTGTATCCTCACTTGTACCCAGTCCCATTCACCTATCACCCCTGTGCTCGCTGACCTGCATTGGCTCTCGATTGAGCAACACCTCAATTTTAAAATTCTCATCCTTGTTTTCTAATCCCTCCATCGCTTCATCCCTTCCTATCTCTGTAACCTCCTCCAGCCCTACAACCCTCCGAGATAATCCGAACTGAGTGTCAGCAAACAGGTTATTGATGACTCTTTCATCACTTTGCTGGTTAAGCAGCAGGACAGACTTCGATGCATGTACTTTCTGCTTTTCCTCAAATTGAAAAGCTGCTCTCCCAGACAACACCTTCTCGGTATTGAAAAAGCTTGATGCTTATTCTTTCATGGTCATCATGGTTAATAGATGATGAAGGCTGAAAGTTGTTTGGAAATGCCAATTATTTACCCCTATCTACTACTGTTGCAGAAGAGGACTGCTCAAAGCAAGAGGGAGAGAAGCCATGTGAGGAAGATTCCGCTACAATTCTAGACTCTCATCCCTTCTGAAAAGGCAGTGCTAGAAATCTTGGGCAGTAACAATATGAAAGAAGCAGGAAATAAGAATGCTGAAGGCTTGTTTTTAGATGAGGGTGAATGTTATAACTTTTCCATCTGCTTTTTGCATGGCCCTTTTTCTTTGACTCACTGCCTCACTTGCTGCAACCACATCCGTTAATGAACATGCAAACTTTATCTGCCTAATGTATACTTGCCATCCAAGCTACATCTTAACCTTGCGACTTGGACTTGGGGTCAGTGTGAGCGATGAGGTAAATCCTCATGAAAATGTACCGTCATTCATTCTTACCATGTCAAGCACCAACTCATAAATATTCCCTCCCCCCACAATTTAGGCACTGAGTTAAAGGGAAGTCTGTAACTCAGTTTGGGGTTTCACAGTACATTTATTAAACCACCTGAATTTTTCTTTTGTGGTATTTGTCCTCTGAACCCCTTGACTATGTAACAGACTTGTAACTCAATTACAACTGTTCATTCCACTTTATCATAAGAGATAATTCTCCGCAGTATTGCAGAGATGTAGGCTAGCTGTTTATTTTCTACAAAACTGTGACTGAAGCAACATAATAATGAGTTGCCAACATGTAAGCTAAACTTCCATTTTAAAGGGCAGTGAAACAAAATGTAGTTCAATGACTGCCATCAAAAAGGGCTGACTTTGGAAACAAAACTGTTCCTTGGAGTCTAATTTTTTCATTGCATTAGACTGAGCCTTAATATCTCTTAATTATTTTTTGGTTTCAGTTTTTTGAGGGCAAAGAGTTGAGACTAAAGCAGGAGTACTTTGTCGTAGCCGCCTCACTTCAAGACATTATCCGTCGTTTCAAGGCTTCTAAATATGGTTGCAAGGATAATATTAGGATTTGTTTTGACTCCTTCTCTGACAAGGTGGGTGCTGGTAACTCAGAACACAGTTATCATCAGAACTTTGGTGTTTTGGAGGAAACAAGATGGTGTAATGGATTAGTACAATATCCTTTTACAACTGTAACCTGAATTTGCTCCACTTCAGACTAATGGGATAAAAAGCTATTCTGTCTGACAAGTTTAAGTGTTCTAAGTGAAATGAGTTTGGCTAATGCCAGTTCAGTTCCTAATGTGCACAGGTCCACAGCACAAAACTGTCAGCAGTTGTACACAAGTTGGCACTAAATTGACAGTAGAGTGTAATAAAAATTCACATTGGTGTGGTAAAAGGCACATTGTTGGTGGATAATAGAGGGAGCTTTGCATCTAGATCACAATTTAGGAGTTGCTTAATAATGACATTGGATGGCAAAAATAGTACAAATGTTCCATTCTTCTTGATTTGGCACACTGCTGGAGTTGAGCCAGGCATGGATCACATTCAGGGGAAACCTTGTGAGAGGATGACCTCCCTTTATTTTTTTTTAATGAATAAATAAATGCATGATTGAATAAATACATAAATATTTTTGTTGTTGTTGTCGGGCTGATGTCTGGCATGCACAGCAATCCATTACCAGGTTTAATAGTCTACAAATCTACTGTGAAATCCAAACACTGTTTGCTTTTCCCCCCCCTTAATGACACATCCCATTTACCAAGGTGCCAGAGCTTAGATGCACTCTAGAAAGAACCATGGCTTAGGGACTCTCAGGTGTGTGGAGAGAGATGGTTTAACTGCCATAAGTATGAAGCTTAGCATACAGTTGTAGGCTTCCTGCTGCTTATCTAACTAGGACTACCTTACTTGTTATGGTTTACAAAGATTCCCAGTGACAAGGGTCTACCCCCTCCAGGTCTTCCTAATAGTCCATTTCAATCATTAACCTCTCCTGCCTTCCATCCTATCACAGACCTTCCCTTTTGTTCTTTCCTCCCCTCCCCCCTTTCCCTGCCCTTACACTTGCTTAAAAACCTGCTCCATCTCCAGCTTTTTCCAGTTCTGATGAAGGGTCATCAACCTGAAACGTTAACTCTGTTTCTCTCTCCACAGATACTGCCTGACCTGCTGAGTATTTCCAGCATTTTCTGTTTTTATTTCAGATTGCCAGCATCTGTAGTATTTTGCTCTTGTATTAATAGTACCCTGTCTGACTCAAGTATTGGTTTGGTTCCAATTGCCATGCATGTTATCTTGGTGTCACCTCAACCCCAAATGGATCTCATTTATCTCCCCACTAGTGGAATAGTCACTATATGGGAATTAGACGGCTGCTCCTACTGGCCTCCTCCCTCCTTCCCACCAAAGACTGCTCTACCTGTGCAGGGGCAGACTCAGCCATCGGGAGATAAAGTCATAGAGTTATACAGCACAGAAAGAGGCCCTTCGGCCCATCGTGTCCGTGCCAGCCATCAAGCCCTGTCTATTCTAATCCCATTTTCCAGCACTTGGTCCGTAGCCTTGTATGCTATGGCGTTTCAAGTGCTCACCTAAACGCTTCTTGAATGTTGTGAGGGTTCCTGCCCCTATCATCCTTTCAGGCAGTGAGTTCCAGATTCCAACCACCCTCTGGGTGAAAAAGTTTTTCCTCATATCCCCTCTAAACCTCCTGCCCCTTACCTTGAAACTATGCCCCCTTGTTATTGACCCCTCTACTAAGAAGAAAAGTTCCTTTCTATCTACCCTATCTATGCCCCTCATAATTTTGTACACTTCAATCAGGTCCCCACTCAGCCTTCTCTGCTCTAAGGAAAACAACCCCAGCCTGTCCAGTCTCTCCTCATAGCTGGAGCGCTCCAGCCCAGGTAACATCTTGGTGAATCTCCTCTGCACCCTCTCCAATGCAATCACTTCCTTCCTATAGTGTGGCGACCAGAACTGCACACAGTATTCCAGCTGTGGCCTAACTAGCGTTTTGTACAGTTCCATCATAACCTCCCTGCTCTTATATTCTATGCCTCGGCTAATGAAGGCAAGTATCCCATATGCCTTTTTAACCACCTTAGCTACCTGTCCAGCTGCCTTCAGGGATCGATGTACGTGCACACCAAGGTCCCTCTGATCCTCTGTCCTTCCTAGGGTCCTACCATTCATTGTGTATTCCCTTGCCTTGTTAGTCCTCCCAAAATGCATCACCTCACACTTTTCAGGGTTAAATTCCATTTGCCACTGTTCTGCCCATCTAACCAACCTGTCTATATCGTCCTGTAGCCTTGAAGGGATAATTACTAGTCCTAGCCCCTTTAGAGCTACCCCGGATCAGGCGTATTGAAGTAGCCGAATCCTAAAGATGCTTAATTGGGTCTAAAGGTCTGGACTATCTCTCCCTAAAGGAAAGGAACAACCTGAAAATGTTACCGTCCTCCAGATAGCACTTTTAATAAGTTTAGCTAGATTGTAACGTTCTGGATATTTTGACGGTCCGGAAAACTCCCCCAGAATTCTGAAACTCCTCACCAAAGAGTGTGCAGAGATTGAGTTTGCGAGTTTGATAGAGGTATTATGTGAGACAATTCTAAAAATATATAGATTTATTAAAGAACCGACATGTAATTTACAGCTGGTGAGTCAATCGCAACATTAACAGTTCCAAAAAGAGAAAGCTTACAATTCTATTATCAGAGATCCTTACTCTCAAATCTTAACTTTGCTACAGTTTTACAGTTCTTAGTTTTCTACAGGATATCCACCAAAATCAAATACCTTTGATACCCGAGGTACAAAGTTGGAGACTTACAGAGCCGCCTCTGAAGCCGAGAATCGCTTTGCCCCTTTAAAGCGAGTGTACCATCCCATTTGAGAGTTCAATATTTATACTCTTTTCCAGTGGTATTTCCTTTAAGGGTTTCTGCTGATGTAAGCTCATTATCTCTAGTCACTTTTCTGCTGACCCCTGCAATTCTTAGTCACCTCTGCTGGTAGCATTACAGAATTATGGGGGGAAAATTCAGTTGGTTTGCGCCTCCCGTTAGTGCCTTAAGAGGGCGCTAATGGGGTGCAAAGCAACTAGCGCACGGGCACAGCGATATCTGCGCCTCTCGCGGAATTGACCGGACATTTTGCGGCGGCGCTAAAACAATACCGCCGATCTCCTGCACACGCAGATCTTGACGTCATTCGAGCGTGCAACGCCCTTGAGGTGCCCCAAAACGGAATTTGAATGGCGCCCCCCTCCTTTCCGCCTGGCGCAACCAACGACAGGTTGACCGGAATGCTTCCCAGTCGCTGTTGGGCTGGGGGGGCACTATTTAAAGGGGGCCTCTTTCTGGCTTTTTGTGTGGTAGACATTTTTGCACCACTCGTTCTGAGAGAGAGAGAGAGATTTTGAGAGCGACAAAGAGAGAAAGAGAGACTTCTGCATTGAGTCAACGCTGTCTGAGGTAGTTTTGGCTTCTGACCATAACTTTGCAGGTACTTTGGTTTTTGACCTTCATAACTTTGATTGCCTAGATACTATGGGGGCTGCAATGGATGGGAACGTCGTCCTTCTCCATCACATTCGGAGGGCGCAGAGAGAGAGTGGCAATCATGGCCAGACGGAGGAGGGCCAACAGGCCTCTGTACAGGAGACCTTACCCTCCCAGGGTTTTTCGCCAACAGTTCTCCTACATTAATATGTCTGAGGAGCAGTGTTTGCGAAGGCTGCGCTTCAGCAAGGAGGTGGTCACTGAGCTCTGCCACCTGCTGCAGCCAGATCTGCAGCCTCAACTGAGGAGCAGGACATCTCTGTCGGTGGCAGTGAGGATAACAGTGGCTCTCAACTTTTATGCCACCGGCTCATTTCAATCAGCTACTAGGGACATCGCCAATATCTCCCAGTTCGCGGTGCATTGCTGCATCCGTCAGGTAACAAATGCCCTCTTTAAAAGGAGCGAGAGTACATCTCTTTCCCCGTGACCCCGAACAAGCAGCAAGAACGCGCAATGGGCTTTGCGATGATAGCGGGCTTCCCCATGGTGCAAGGCGCCATTGACTGCACGCATGTGGCTTTGCATGCGCCGCAAGAGAATGCCGAGGATTTCCGCATCCGAAAGGGCTTCCATTCCTTAAACGTTCAATTGGTCTGTGACCACAGACAGCTGATACTCGCTGTCAATGCCCACTTTCCTGGCAGCGCCACGATGCCTTCATCCTGCCCCAGACTTCTGTGGCAGACCTTTTCCAGGCACCGCATCACCCAGGAGGTTGGCTTCTCGGGGACAAGGGATATCGTCTGTGCACCTGGCTGATGACACCGCTCCGTACGCCCAGCACCCCTGCTGAGCTACGATACAACGAGAGCCATCAAGCTACCAGGAACATCGTTGAGCACACAATCGGCGTGCTCAAGCAACGGTTCCGCTGTCTGGACCATTCTGGAGGAGACCTTCAGTACTCGCCTGAGCGAGTCTCACACTTCGTTGTTGTGTGCTGCATGCTGCATAACCTTGCATTCCTCAGGACCCAGCCAATGCCACCAGGCATTGGAGCACCAGCAGAGGAGGAGGAGGAAGATGAGGAGGATGATCAGCAGCAGCACCAAGGCGGGAGGGAGGCACACAATGTACAAAGTGGAAGGGCCGTCCATCGAAGGCTCATAGCAAGTCGCTTCTAGGCCCCCTCTAAGGAAATGGCTTCTGCCATTCAAACAACCTGAATGAAACCATCCCGCAGCCCCTAAGCCGGTCAAGGCAACAATGATTGCAAAGTCCATACATGTACATTTTGAATACAGACACTTCTTTATTTGAAAAACTAATAGAAAAAACACAAAAAAAAACAGTCATTAACATAACCGGCTCTCACAAACTGGAGACAATGTCCAAAACAGTTAGAAAAATTTGACCACGAACCTCGGCCTTTAATAAAACAATGAAAAACATTTTGTCACACCTCCTACTTTTTGCCCTTCAAGGGTGATCTCCTTCCCTTGCGAAATTCCCCCCTTCCCACCCTGCAGCTCCTCTGTAATGGGACCCCAGTGGCTGGAGCAAGGCTGGAGGAAGGCTGCTGATTGTCACAAACTGAGACTGCAGATGCCCTTGAAGGACGGCCTGGACCAGCTCTGGGCCTGGAGGGCCCGGCTGCTGACTGCACCAACTCTGCATGGGCGGCAGCAGTCTGTCCTACAGGTGGTGGCAACTGCAGTGGAGAAGTGCCAGTGGTGGCAGCATGAATGCTGTCATCTTGAGAGAGGACAGCAACTCCCTGCTCGACCGACACACTGGCACTCCCACAGGGCAGCACTTCAGCATCCGGAGCAATCTGATGGAGCACAGATTGCTGGCCTGCTGCGGCGCGGTGAGAGCCCTGGGGAAATGTGCCCAATCCAGCGAGGGTGGCAGCAGTCAGTGCTCGCGTGGCCTCAATCTGCGTCTGCATGAGACCAGCCACTGACTGCATTGCAGCACTAAGCATTTGCGTGGCAGCCGCCTGTGCTACACCGAAGTGCTCCACACTCCTTGCCAGTGATTCAGTGGATTCGGGCACCCTTGCCACTGCAGCCATGAGCTCAGTGTGCCTGTGCTCTGCCTGGGCGCTCATTTCAGTGAGGACCCGCTCCTCCTCTGCGTCCAGTGCAGCAGGACTCAAAGCCATACTCTCCCTCCGGGGAGAAGGCCCCCGAGCTTCCCTACCCCCATCGCGTTGCTGCAGCCTGCTGGGTCCTGGAGCTTCACCCTCATCAGACCATTCCCCCCTACTCCCCTCCAGGGAAGGTGTGTTCCCAGTGTGGACATGGGCTGCCTCGGTAGTGTCAGGGCGAGGCTGGTTCTGGACCCAAGTGCAGACAGACGAGGCGAGAAGCAGGTATGCAGTCTTAAATAAAAGTACTTTACTAGAATCACACAGGTAAACAGTTACAAACATAGGAGCTCAAGACAAGCTGCACTAGGCAAATGGCTTGTCAAGACTGAGCACAGAGGGAAGAAACCACAGAACTTAAATACAAGCAAAAACAGGTGAAACCAATAAACCTGATAAAAGGCAGTTAAGTAAACTAGTAACAATTTAGCAAAAGGAAACAAACAAGTGAAGGTGCCATCTAGGGGTTACTGAGGGAACTAACCGGCACCCTCACAGGACCCCCTCCCCTAGGAATGGCTCCTGACATTCCTCCTGGACGATCAGGGTGGCGACGGCGAAAATCCCTGATGAGTTCAGGATCCAAAATGTCCTGGACCGGAACCCAGGAATGCTCTTCAGGACCATAACCCTCCCAGTCGACCAGGTATTGAATGCTCCTCCTAACCCGGCGACTATCAAGGAGGTGACGGATAGTGTAGGCTTGCTGACCGTCAATCACGCAGGGCGGGGGGGGAGGTCTGGAAGCAGGAACCAAGGGACTGGTAAGTACCGGCTTGAGGTGAGAGACGTGGAACGTGGGATATATCTTCATCGACCGAGGAAGGAGGAGCCGGTAGGCCTCAGGGTTTACTTTTTCCAAAATCCTAAAAGGTCCAATGAACCGGGGAGCCAACTTGCAGGACTCCACATGGAGCGGAAGATTCCGGGTAGACAGCCAGACCTTCTGTCCGGTCCGGAACCGAGGAGCTGGGCGGCGGTGTCGGTCAGCCTGCACTTTCTGCCGAGAAGAAGCGAGCTGCAAGGCGGATCGGACCCTCCTTCAGGTACGGCGGCAGCGTTGGACGAACTCCTGGGCAGCCGGGACTCCTACCTCCCTCTCCTGTTCAGGGAAGAGTGGCGGTTGGAAGCCATATCGACATTCGAAAGGTGAGAGGCCAGTGGAGGAGCTCTGAAGGATATTGTGCGCGTACTCCTCCCAGACCAGATACTTGCTCCAGGTGGAAGGATTGGAGGACACAAAGCTTCTTAGCACCCTCTCCAGATCTTGGTTGGTTCTCTCAGTCTGGCCGTTAGACTGTGGGTGGAACCCAGAGGAGAGACTGACGGAAGCGCCCAGGAGGGAACAAAAAGCCTTCCAGAACCTGGATGAGAACTGGGGACCACGGTCAGAGACGACATCCAGGAGCAAGCCATGGAGGCGGAAGACATGCTGGACAACCAGCTGGGCAGTCTGTCTGGCAGAGGGCAGCTTGACAAGAGGGACAAAGTGAGCAGCCTTGGAAAAGCGATTGACCACAACTAGGATGGTAGTGAATCCCTCAGATGGAGGTAGCCCGGTGATGAAATCCAGGGCGATATGAGACCAGGGACGGCTGGGGATGTGCAAGGGATGCAGGAGACCAAGCGGAGGTTGTTGGGATGTCTTGTTCTGGGCACAGACGGGACAAGCAGGTCTCGGCTTCAATAGAGGGCCACCAGAACCTCCTCTTAAGGAACTCGAGAGTCCGACGGATCCCAGGATGACCAGTCAATCGAGAAGAGTGCCCCCATTGAAGGACCTGGGCGCGCACCTGACTGGGAACATAAAGGCTATGAGGAGGGCCTCCTCCAGGGTCAGCCTCCTGACATTGGGCCCCTCGCACCACAGTCTCAATCTCCCATGCGACGGGAGCAACGATGCAGGAACTGGGGATGATAGGTTCCGGGGTCCGGTCCTTTTCCGAGGGGTCAAACTGGCGAGAAAGGGCATCCGGTTTGAGGTTCTTAGACCCTGGGCGGTAAGACAGGAGAAAGTTGAACCGGTTAAAGAAGAGAGCCCACCTGGCCTGCTGAGGGTTGAGGCGCTTGGCGTCCTGGATATATGTCAGATTTTTATGGTTGGTCCAGACGACAAAAGGATGCTCTGCTCCCTCCAACCAGTGTCTCCACTCCTCCAAGGCCAACTTAACTACCAAGAGCTCCCTGTTGCCGACATCGTAGTTACTCTCTGCTGGCTTCAGGCGACGGGAAAAGAAGGCACAGGGATGTAGCTTTTGGTCCTTAGGGGAGCGCTGGGACAGGACAGCCCCGACTCCAATATCCGAGGCATCCACCTCTACGATAAAGGGCAGGGTGGGGTCAGGGTGTACCAGAATGGGAGCAGAGGTGAAGCGTTGTTTGAGCTCCTGGAAGGCCCGTTCCGCTTCAGAAGACCAACTGAACCGTAAAGACGAGCCCTTGGTCAATGATGAGAGGGAGGCGGCAAGGGAGCTGAAGTTGCGGATGAAGCGTCTGTAAAAGTTGGCGAATCCCAGGAACCGCTGAACCTGCTTAACCGACGTGGGACGCGGCCAGTTCAAGACGGCTTGAACCTTGCTAGGATCCATCTGGACGCCTCCACCGGAAATGACGTAGCCCAGGAAGGTGACCTTAGAGACGTGGAATTCACATTTCTCGGATTTGACAAAGAGACGGTTCTCCAAAAGCCTCTGCAGAACCTGTCTGACGTGTTGGACATGCTGCTGGGGGGACTTTGAGAAGATGAGAATGTCATCCAAATAAACAAACACGAACTGTTTCAGCAGGTCCCGGAGCACGTCATTGACCAGAGCTTGGAAGACAGCAAGAGCGTTAGTGAGACCAAAGGGCATGATGAGGTATTCCCAGTGACCGCTAGGGGTGATAAAGGCAGTCTTCCATTCATCCCCCTCCCTAATGCGGACCAGGTTGTACGTGTTGCGGAGGTCAAGTTTGGAGAAGATGGTAGCTCCCTGCAGCTGCTCAAACGCTGAAGACATCAAAGGGAGAGGATAGCGGTTCTTAATGGTAATTTTGTTAAGCCCCCGATAGTCTATGCAAGGCCTGAGACCACCATCCTTCTTCTTTACAAAAAAGAAGCCAGCACCCGCTGGGGAGGTGGAAGGGTGAATGAAACCTGTAGCGAGGGCTTCCTTGATGTATTCTTCCATGGAAACATTCTCAGGGCCAGAGAGAGAGTAGAGCCGACCCCAAGGGGGGCTAGTGCCAGGCAGGAGATCAATGGCGCAGTCGTAGGTCCGGTGTGGGGGGAGTGTAGTGGACCGCCTCTTACTAAACACAGCATGGAGGTCCAAATATTCAGGGGGCACATGAGCAAGGTCCAGCTGATCAGCTGGCTCAGGAGAGGAGGGACGGGGCAGACTAGGGAAGACCTTAAGACAGTTGGCTAGACATGAAGGACCCCACTCCAGCACAGTCCCGGTAGTCCAGTCAATGTGAGGGTTGTGAAGAGAGAGCCATGGATGCCCAAGAACGAGAGGGAGCTCAGGTGAATCGATAAGGTGAAACTGCAGCAACTCTTGATGTCTCTCCCCTACTTGGACATGTAATACTCCAGTGATATGATGAATACGCCCAGAACCAAGGGACCTGCCGTCGAGGGCGGTGACTTGTAAAGGCTTGTCAAGGCGGGAGAAAGGAATTTTCAGGCTGCGCACAAGGGTGGCATTGATAAAACAGCCAGCGGCCCCGGAGTCAATAAACGCCTGGAGATTGTACTGTTGTCCCTCCCAAGAGAGACGAGCGGGAAGCAGGGTTTGGAAGACAGAAGGGGTAGGAGAAGGGATTTGATCTGTCCGTATTTTCCCAATCCTCCTGGCTTTTTCCTGAAGCTCAGGGCATGTGTCTCTGAGATGGCCAGACAGGCCACAGTAAAGACAACGCCCCTCTCTCAATCTCCTCTGTCTCTCAAACTGGGAGAGCCGAGTTCTGCTGAGTTGCATAGGTTCCTCTTCGGCGCTAACAGGTGGACTCGGGGGTACTTGGAAACTCTTGGTCAGATTCGAAACACCGGAAGATCTCACCTCTGTGGAAGTAGTGAATCTCCTCTCTCTACCATGCTCCCGGAGGCGGTTATCCACTCTGATGGCAAGGGAGATGAGCGTGTCAAGGTCCTCCGGAACCTCTCTGGACGCCAGTTCATCTTTGATAGATTCGGAGAGGCCATGAAGAAACGTGGAGAGAAGGGCCTCGGTGTTCCAGCGGCTCTCCGCAGCGAGTGTGCGGAACTCAATGGCGAAGTCGGCTACGCTGCAGTTGCCCTGGTGGAGATTCAAAAGTCTCTTAGCTGCCTCCCGTCCACTCACAGGATGGTCAAAGACTTTGCTCATCTCTTCGACGAAAAGGAGAATGTCCGAGCAGACGAAAGATTGCTGCTCCCAGATAGCGGTAGCCCAGGCGAGAGCTTTTCCCGAGAATAGTGATATGATGAACGCTACCTTAGAGCGGGGTGATAGGAACATGGAAGGTTGGAGTTCAAAAACTAGGAAGCACTGGGTCAAGAAGCCGCGACACTTGCCCGGATGACCGTCATAACGCTCTGGCGCGGGTAGGCGAGGCTCTCGGTGAGTCTGGAGATCGGCGACCGGTGGGGTAGCACCCAAAGGAACTGATTGAGGAGGAACATCCTGAGCAGAAGCCACAGCAGCTGGGTGTTGAATGGTCTGAGTCCACGTATCTACCTTGTCCAAAATGCTTTGGAGAAGTTGCTCAAGGCGGCCGAGGAAAACACCTTGATGGGAGAGAATAGAACGAAGTTCCTCCATCACTGCTGGGTCCATACTGGCTCAGTCTTGCTGTCAGGGCGAGGCTGGTTCTGGACCCAAGTGCAGACAGACGAGGTGAGAAGCAGGTATGCAGTCTTAAATAAAAGTACTTTACTAGAATCACACAGGTAAACAGTTACAAACATAGGAGCTCAAGACAAGCTACCACTAGGCAAATGGCTTGTCAAGACTGAGCACAGAGGGAAGAAACCACAGAACTTAAATACAAGCAAAAACAGGTGAAACCAATAAACCTGATAAAAGGCAGTTAAGTAAACTAGTAACAATTTAGCAAAAGGAAACAAACAAGTGAAGGTGCCATCTAGGGGTTACTGAGGGAACTAACCGGCACCCTCACAGGTAGAGGGTGGCGCTGATGCTCCGACTTCCTCTTCCTCCTCGCCTTCAGCTTCACTCCCACTGGCAGCTTGAGGGCCCGTCTCCTCACCTGGTGAATCACCATCTGAAAGCAGGGAGGTACAAGAGTGGCTTTAGCGTGAGGACAGGGTGGCAGCAAGGGAGGCATGAATGCAGCGATTTAGTGATTTGGATTGAAAGTGTCAAAGGCTGTTGTTGTGAGGAACAAGTGGAAGGAGAGAGGACAAAAAGGTGATGACCTTACCATTGCTGTCCAGAACGGGGTCGGCGTCTCCAGTGACGACGGGACCAATCACCCGACTTGCCACAATCCTGTGGACGCGTTCCTCAAGATCGCTGAGGGGTTGCAGCTGAGGCCGCCCTCCACCAGCCCGTTGTTGCTGTCTCCTATTATGAGACAGCTTGGCCTGCAAAAAAAAGGAAGTCGTCTGAGTAAATATGCAGCCATGGTCTTGCCTGAAATGCCTCCCATGGTTGAATAGCCCTTACTGTATGCAGCCATGGTCTTGCCTGAAATGCCTCCCATGGTTGAATAGCCCTTACTGTATGCAGCCATGGTCTTGCCTGAAATGCCTCCCATGGTTGAATAGCCCTTACTGTATGCAGCCATGGTCTTGCCTGAAATGCCTCCCATGGTTGAATAGCCCTTACTGTATGCAGCCATGGTCTTGCCTGAAATGCCTCCCATGGTTGAATAGCCCTTACTGTATGCAAAGTGTGGAATGTGCGTGTGTGTTTGATGAAAGTGTCATAGGTGTTGGATGAGTGTTGGGCATTGGGGCTTTTAAGACCCTCTGGCCATAAAGTGAGGTTGAGATGGAGGGATGGAGAGGTTTTGAAAAAAAGGCACTCACCCTGACGACCCGAGTGAGGTCGTTGAACTTTTTCCTACATTGGATATGGGTCCTAGGCACCATGCTGCTTGAGGAGACTCTCTGAGCCACCTCCCTCCACACTCTTCTGTACTCGCGTGGCAAAGGCCTCCTGCCACTCTCTGGGTGCAGAATGGATCTTCTGTGCTCCACCGCGCCAACCAGGGTCTCCAAGGCCCGCTCGCAGAAGCGCTGTGCTCGCTCCCTGGCCCTTTCCATAGTGTTTGGCTGCTGGATTTAGCCACAGGTCTGCCCAGGCCAAGATTCAAGGCTCCAATGAGCAGGGTGTGGCTGCAGAGCAAGATCGACCTTCCCCTTTAAGAACTGACCGGCGCCAGTGTGTCTGTGTTCAATCGCTAACTGACAGCACCTGCGCTGCGCCCGCCCTCTGAGGTAGTGCCTTGCTTCTCGGCCTTAGTGCCTTAAGAGAGGTATGTAGCGCCTGATTTAGCGCTCCAATCACCTTCAGGGGCGATAAAAGCCAAGTTTGATGTCGGAGGCGATAATTAGCGCCAGGTGCTAAACTTTGCGCTCCACCAATAATGGCGCCCCATTTGGGGCGATACCAAATTTTTCCCCCAGAGATTTTGAGAGAGAGAAAGAGAGACTTCTGCATTGAGTCAACGCTGTGTGATGTAGTTTTGGCTTCTGACCATAACTTTGCAGGTACTTTGGTTTTTGACCTTCATTACTTTGATTGCCAAGAGACTATGGGGGCTGCACTAATTGGGGGCATCATCCTGCGCCAGCAGATTCGGAGGCCAGAGAGACGCAGAGAAAGAGTAGCAATCATGGCCAGACGGAGGAGGACCAACAGGCCCCTGTACAGGAGACCTTACCCTCCCAGGGTATTTCGCCAACAATTCTCATACATTAATATGTCTGAGGAGCAGTATTTGCGAAGACTGCAGCAAGGAGGTGGTCACTGAGCTCTGCCACCTGCTGCAGCCAGATCTGCAGCCTCAACTGAGGAGCAGGACATCTCTGTCGGTGGCAGTGAAGATAACAGTGGCTCTCAACTTTTATGCCACCAGCTCATTTCAATCAGCTACTAGGGCCATCGCCAATATCTCCCAGTTCGCAGTCCATTGCTGCATCTGTCAGGTCACAAATGCCCTCTATAAAAGGAGACGAGAGTACATCTCTTTCCCCGTGACCCCGGACAAGCAGCATGAACGCGCTATGGGCTTTACGAGGATAGCGAGCTTCCCCTTGGTGCAGGGCGCCATTGACTGCACGCATGTGGCTTTGCGAGCTCCGCATGAGAATGCAGAGGATTTCCGCAACCAAAAGGGGTTCCATTCCTTAAATGTGCAGTTGGTCTGTGACCACAGACAGCTGATACTCGCTATCAATGCCTGTTATCCTGGCAGCAGCCACGATGCATACATCCTGCACCAGACTACTGTGGCAGAACTTTTCCAGGCACCGCATCACCCAGGTGGTTGGCTTCTCGGGGACAAGGGATATCCACTGTGCACCTGGCTGATGACACCGCTACATACGCCCAACAATGCGGTACAACGAGAGCCATCAAGCTACCAAGAACATCGTTGAGCACACAATCGGCGTGCTCAAGCAACGGTTCTGCTGTCTGGACCATTCTGGAGGAGCCCTGCAGTACTCGCCTGAGCAAGTCTCCCACTTCGTTGTTGTGTGCTGCAGGCTGCATAACCTGGCAATCCTCAGGACCCAGCCAATGCCACCAGGTCTTGGAGCACCACCAGAGGAGGAGGAGGAGGAGGATGATCATCAGCAGCACCAAGGCAGGAGGGAGGCCCACAATGTAGAAACTGGAAGGGCTGCCCATCAACGGCTGATAGCAAGCCGTTTCTAGGCCCCTGCTGAGGAAATGGCTTCTGCCATTGAAAACAACATGAATGAAACCAACCCACAACCTCTAAGCCAGCCAAGGCAGTAATGATTGCAAAGACCAAACATGTACATTTTGAATACAAAAACGTATTTATTTTACAAACTCTGTGTGTGTCATTTCCTCATGACAAACTAATAGAAAGAAACACAAAAAAACAGTCACTAACATAACTGGTTCTCACAACCTGGAGATAATGTCCTAAACACTAAACAAAAGTTTGACCACGAACCTCGACCTTTAATAAAAAAATGACCAACATTTTGTCACACCTCCTACTTTTTGCCCTTCGAGGGTGGTCTCCTTCCCTTGCGCACTTCCCCCCTTTCCACCCTACTGCTCCTCCGTAATGGGACCCCAGTGGCTGCAGCAAGGCTGGTGGAAGGCTGCTGATTGTCAGAACCTGAGACTGCAGATGCCCTTGAAGAACGACCTCGATCAGCTCTGGGACTGGAGGGCCCGGCTGCAGACTGCGCCAATTTTGCATGGGCGGCAGCAGGCTGTCCTACAGGTGGTGGCAAGTGCAGTGGAGAAGTGACAGTGGTGGCAGCAGGAACGCTGTCATCTTTAGAGAGGACAGCAACTCCCTGCTCGACCGACACACTGGCACTTCCATGAGGCAGCACTTCAGCATCCGGAGCAATCTGCTGGAGCACAGATTGCTGGCCTGCTGTGGCGCGGTGAGAGCCCCGGGGAAATGTGTCCAAACCAGCGAGGATGGCAGCAGTCAGTGCTCGCGTGGCCTCAATCTGAGTCTGCATGAGAGCAGTCAGAGATGGGGTCATGGCAGCCAGTGACTGAATTGCAGCACTAAACATTTGCACGGCATCCGCCTGTGCTACAGCGAAGTGCTCCACACTCCTTACCAGTGATTCAATGCATTCGGGCACCCTTCCCACTGCACCCATGAGCTCAGTGTGCATGTCCACCACCTGGGTGTTCATTTCAGCGGTCAGCCACTCCTCCACTGCGTCCAGTGCAGTAGGACTCGCTGGCATACTCTACCTCCGGGGAGAAGGCCCCCGAGCTTCCCTACCCCCATCGCTTTGCTGCAGCCCGCTGGGTCCTGGAGCTTCACCCTCATCAGGCCATTCCCCCCTGCTCCCCTCCAGGGAAGGCGTGTTCCCAGTGTGGGCATGGGCTTCCTCGGCAGAAGGTGGCGCTGATGCTCCGGCTTCATCTTTCTCCTCGCCTGCAGCTTCACTCCCACTGGCAGCTTCAGGGCCCATCTCCTCAGCTGGTGAATCACCATCTGAAAGCAGAGTGGTACAAGAATGGCTTTAATGTGAGGACAGGGTGGCAGTAAGGGACAAATGAGTGCAGCGATTTAGTAAGTTGGATTGAACGTGTCAAAGGCTGGTGTTCTGAGGGACAAGTGGAAGGAGAGAGGACAAAAAGGTGATGACCTTACCATTGCTGTCCAGAACGGGGTCGGCTTCTCCAGTGGCGACGGGACCGATCACCCGGCTTGCCACAATCCTGTGGACGTGCTCCTCAAGATCACTGAGGGGTTGCAGCTGAGGCCGCCGTCCACCCTTCCGTTGCTGCTGTCTCCTATTATGAGATAGCTTGGCCTGCAAGAAAAAGGATGGCGCCTGAGTAAATATACAGCCATGGTCTTGCCTGATGTGCCTCCCATAGGTGAATAGCCCTTACTGTATGCAGCCATGGTCTTGCCTGATGTGCCTCCCATAGGTGAATAGCCCTTACTGTATGCAAAGTGTGGAATGTGCGTTTGTGTTTCATGAGAGGGCCATAGGTGTTGGATGAGTGTTGGGCATTGGGGTTTTAAGATCCTCTGGCCATAGAGTGAGGTTGAGATGGAAGGATGGAGAGGTATTGAAAAAAAGCCACTCACCCTGACGACCCGAGTGAGGTCGTTGAACTTTTTTCTACATTGTATATGGGCCCTGGGCACCATGCTCCTGGAGGAGATGCTCTGTGCCATCTCCCTCCACACTCTTCTGTAATCGCGCGGCAAAGGCCTCCTGCCACTCTCTGGGTACAGTATTGATCTTCTGCACTCCACCGCGTCAACCAGAGCCTCCAAGGCCTGCTTGCTGAAGCGCTGTGCTCATTCCCTGGCCCTCTCCATAGTCCTTGGCTGCAAGATTTAGGCCGAGATTCAAGGCTCCAATGAGGAGGGTGTGGCTGGAGAGCAAGAGCGACCCTCCCCTTTAAGAACTGTCTGGCGCCAGTGTGTCTGTGTTCCATGGCTAACTGACAGCACCTGCGCTGCACCCGCGCTCTGAGTTAGCGCCTTGCTCCTCAGCCTTTGCGCCTTAAGAGAGGTGTGTAGCGCCTGATTTAGTGCTCCAATCACCTCCAGGGGTGATAAAAGCCAAGTTTTCCGTCGGAGGCGATAATTAGCGCCAGGCGCTAAACTTTGCGCACGGCCGATAATCGCGGCCCAAACGGGGCGATACTGAATTTTTCCCCCTATGTCTCTTCTCTAGGTGTTCTAAGTTTACCATAAAAAACGGCAGGTGCGTTTTACTTGATGTCATTTTTATGAAGGCAGATGTTTGTGCTTCTTTACGAAGTGTAAATTAGAACACCTTAACCAGGGTGAACCATTGTCTTGTTCCGAAAGCTCAGCCTACCGAAGCCTTTAACCTTCTCTTTCAATAAGGTTATTGATTCAGTGGCAACAGCTATCTTATCTCTATAGCCAGAATCCTTTCACAGCTTCTTCATGGTTGGGTTTCTGGATTTCCAGACCCAGTCTGTCATGTTTTAATAAGGCCAGAATCCTTTCACAGACTGAATCGGTTCTACGGCTCATTCCCTCACAGCCTGAGGCTTCCCTCCTCGCGATTTACCACTCCACCAATTTTCATGTCATCTGTGAACTTACTGATCATACCTCCTCCATTCATATCTAAATCATTAATGTACACTACAATCAGCAAAGAACCCAGCACCGATCCCTGCGGTACACCACTGGACACAGGCTTCCAGCCACAAAAACAACCTTCGACCTTCACCCTCTGCCTCCTGACACTAACCAATTTTGGATCCAATGTGCCAAATTGCCCTGGATCCCATGGGCTCTTACCTTCTTGATCAGTCCCCAATGTGGGACTTTATCAAAAGCCTTACTGAAGTCCATGTAGACTACATCAACTGCACTACCCTCATCCACACACCTAGACACCCCCTCGAAAAATTCAATCAAATTGGTTAGACATGATCTCCCCCTGACAAAGCCATGCTGACTATCCTTGATTAATCCCTGCCTCTCCAAGTGGAGACTAATTCTGTCCCTCAGAATTTTTTCCAATAATTTCCCTACCACTGATGTTAGACTCACTGGCCTGTGATTCCCTGGTTTATCCCTACTACCCTTCTTGAATAATGATGAAGCAGCATGTGGGCTACTGCCTGGGAGGTGGGCTGTAGGTAAGAAGTCGAAGCGCTGTGAATGGAGTCCCCACTTCCATGATCCATTGCAGAAATATTAAATAATTACTTTGCTTCAGTATTTACCAGGGAGATAGAACAAGTGGACATGACATTGGATCATGAAATTAGTAGTGAAATAACTGCATTTAAAATAAAAAGAGAAGATATATTAAATAAACTAATCAAACTCAAAGAGGAAAGAACCCAGGCCAGATGGAGTACATCCGCGCATTTTAAAACAATCTAGGGAAGAGATAACAGAGGCATTACTAGACGTATTTACTAATCCATTAGAAAAAGGTGTAGTGCCAAAGGACTGGCAGATAGCTAACATAATACCTATATTTAAGAAGGGAGATAGAACATGTCCAGGGAACTATAGACCTGTCAGCATAACATTGGTAGTAGGAAAATAATGGAATCCCTACTAAAGGAGAAAATACAAGAACATCAAGAAGCCAAAAATATAATAATGAATAGTCAGCATGGATTTCAAAAGGGAAAGTCTTGCTTGACCAACCTCATTGAATTTATTGAAGAGGTAACAGAGCGACTAGACAAAGGTAATGCAGTAGATGTAATTTATCTATATTTTCAAAAGGCCTTCGATAAGGTACCACATAATAGACTAATGAATAAGATCAGAGAATGCGGAGTTGGAACAAGTATCAGAATGGATAGCTAGCTGGCTTCAAGACAGGAAGCAGAGAGCAGGAGTAAAAGGTAGCTATTCACAGTGGCAGAAGGTGGGTAGTGATATTCCACAGGAATCAGTGCTGGGACCACTGTTGTTCACAATTTATATTAATGATTTAGGCCTAGAAATTCAGTGGCCTGCGCCACCAGTTTGCGCCCAAAGAGGGCTTTTGCGCCACTGTGCAAACCTACCGCGATATTTAGCGGGGCGCTAATGGCGGCGTTAGCCATTAGCGCTGCGCCGCCACCGATGACGTCATCGGTATGCGCAGCGCCCCACTATCGCCCCACTGGCCATATTTAGTTGCTGCCGCCTCCCCCGCGCCGGCCGCAAACAGCGACCGGTACACGGGGCCTACCTGTGCCGGTAGTGGGGAGAGTTAAGGTGGAGGTGCGGCCGGCCGCTTTTTCGGCGGCCGCCTGCCCGCACCTCCTTCCCCGGCCTCCTACACCACCCCCCCCGCGGCATTGCCGGCTGTTTCCAGAGAGCCCGGCATTTCTCCTTGGTGCCGTGCTCATTTGCCGGCACTCGCGAGCAGGCACCTCCCCCTTAAGAATGAGAGGAAGGCCTGCAGTACCGCAGGCTGCCGTGCCGCAGCGGGTGGCGCTGCGGCACTTTACACGCCGATATTCAGTTTCAGCGCCCCAAGCGGGGCGCCGAAACCCTTGTTTAGCGGCCGGCTTCCACTTGGGACGCTGAAACTGAATTTCCCGCTGGCGCAAGTGGCTCCGCGCGCAGCGGTAATTCTGGCGCCCAGGCGAGCTGGGCGCCCCAAACTGAATTTCTAGGCCTCAGACTTTGGAATCAAAAACACAATTTCTAAATTTACGGATGACATCAAATTGGGGGGGATAGTTAATACTGAGGAGGACTGCTAGAAATTACAGGAAGATATTAATAAACTTGCAGAATGGGCATATAATTAGCAAATGAAATTCAACACAGATAAATGTGAGGTATTACATTTTGGTAGGAAGAATAGGGAGATCACTTATTACTTTGAGGGTGTGAGTCTGGGTGGGGTACAGGAGCAAACGGATCTCGGACTACAAATATACAAAATCACTAAATGTAGCAACACAGGTTAACAAGCAAACCAGGCACAAGGGTTTATTTCTAGAGGGATAGAATTGAAAATTGGTGAAGTTATGCTAAACTTGTATCGAACCTTGGTTAGACCACACTTGGAGTACTTTGTGCAATTCTGGTCGCCATATTATAAAAAGGATATAGAAGCACTGGAGAGTGCAGAGAAGATTTAGAAGAATGATACCAGAAATGCAAGGGTATACCTATCAGGAAAGGATGAACAGACTGGGTCTCTTTTCGCTTGAAAAAAGAAGGCTGAGGGGTGATCTAATAGGTTTTTAAAATTATGAAAGGTTTTAATAGAGTTGATATAGAAAGAGTGTTTCCACTTGTGGGGAAGAGCACAACTAGAGGCCATCAATATAATATAGTCAACAAGAAATCAAATACGGAATTCAGAAGAAACTTCTTTACCCAGAGAGTGGTGAGAATGTGGAACTCGCTACCACAGGGAGTAGTTGAGGCAAATAGTATAGTGTGGCGGAGCCACCAAAGGACTCAGATCGTTTGTATGTAATTCCTTTAACAACATGTTAGCTACAGCCTGAGTCTGTATCTTTATGTATGCTGTTTAACTGTACAGAGCGTGGTTACTTTAACAGCGCGGCTAAAACGTGATGACGTCACGCCGTTCATCACGTGATTCTCCACCGGCGGGAAAACGTGATGACGTCATGACGTCAGCCACGGGACTGCCAGATCAGTCCTCGTGGAGCCTCCAAAGAGAGCAGACCTACATTCGATGTTATCCTGCAGTTTCTTGTTAAAACCTGTTTGTTTCATTAAAGTTCATTTTGTTTGATCGCCTGAGTAGAACTCAGTCTTTTAGTTAGGAACTCACGTTCCTACATTGGTGACGCCGACTTTCGTGAACGGTTTTCGCGGAAGATCTTCAGCATGGAAACGAACGCCGTGACTCTGAAACTGCCACAGTTCTGGGAGCAACAACCGGCCGCGTGGTTTATCCAGTCTGAAGCCCAGTTCGCCATCAGGAACATCGTCGCGGATCAGACCCGTTATTACTACATGGTCTCCGCCCTCGATAGCGCCACTGCCTCGCGGATCGTCAGCCTCCTCGGTAGTCCTCCTACTGACAGCAAGTATGATACGCTAAAGGCGCGGTTGCTACAAGTCTTCGGGCTCTCGAAGTCAGAAGGCGCTCGCCGGCTCCTCGCTATGCCTGGCCTCGGGGACTCCAAACCGTCCGAGCTCATGAGCCAAATGCTCACGCTCTTAGGTGCCGAACCGGAATGCTTCCTCTTCCGGGAGCTATTCTTCTGCCAACTGCCGGAGCAGGTGCAGGCTACCCTAGCCCAGTCCGAGGTGACAGACTGCGCTGAGCTTGCTGCCGAAGCAGATAAGATTTTCACTGTAACCCAGCAGTGCTGCGCAGCCACAAGACGCCCATCCCCCACAGACGAGGCTCCAGCTCCTCTCGCAGCAGGATGGTGCTCCTACCACGCCTGTTTTGGCACGAAAGCACGACGCTGCTGCTCTCCCTGCAGCTTTTTGCCAAAAAAAACCAAAACTCCTGCAGCGTTCCTGGTGAAGGCGGACCAGGTCTAACGGGCGCTCCGCAGCTGCGATGTCCATCGGATCTTCGGGGAAACTTCTTTACATCACCGATTCCCTATCGGGTCGACGTTTCCTTTGTGACACCGGGGCGCAGTGTAGCATCCTACCTGTGTTGAATCTCGATATGCAAGCTGGGGACCACGGTTTCTCCCTCGTGGCGGCTAATGGTGCAGCCATTCGAACTTTCTGAAAGCAGCGGGTCCAAGTGTGTTTCGGCGGTCAGCGCTTCCATTGGGAATTCGTCATGGCCACGGTCTCGCAGGCCATCCTAGGGGCGGATTTTCTGTGTGCCAACGGCCTCCTCGTCGATGTCCGGCACCACCGGTTGATCAACGCGGCCACCTTCCACTCGATTCCGTGCCACCACGGTACCGCCGTGTCGCGCTCTATCGCCTGCGCTTTCCCATCGCCGGATGACTTCACTCGGCTCCTCGGGGAGTTCCCGGAGCTGACCAGGCCCACTTTCTCCTCCTCGGCCACGAAGCATGGTGTTGAACATCATATCACCACTACTGGCTCCCCGGTTTATGCACGGGCTGGAAGGCTTGAACCCGGCAAGCTCGCGGCTGCGAAAGCAGAGTTCGACACAATGGAGCAACTTGGGATTATTCACCGGTCGAATAGTCCCTGGTCTTCACCTCTCCACATCGTTCCGAAACTGGGCGGCGGCTGGCGGCCATGCGGTGACTACCGATGCCTGAACGACGCCACTACTCCTGATCGGTACCCAATCCCGCATATTCAGGATTTCTTGGCCAATTTGGCGGGAAATTCTATCTTTTCAAAAGTCGACCTCATCCGGGGGTATCACCAGGTTCCCGTGCACCCGCAAGACGTCCCGAAAACTGCAGTCATCACCCCTTTCGGCCTTTTTGAGTTCCTGCGCATGCCGTTTGGCTTGAAGAACACGGCACAGGCTTTCCAGCGCTTGATGGACTCCGTGCTCCAAGACCTAAACTTCATCTTCGTCTACCTCGACGACATTCTCATCACCACCGCTAGCAAGGAAGAGCACATCTGCCATTTGCATACCCTCTTTAGATGCCTCAGTCAGCACGGTTTGATCATCAACCCGGCCAAGTGCCAGTTCGGACTGCAGCGGATCGATTTCTTGGGACACCGCATAACATCAGACGGTGCCATCCCCTTACTGACGAAGGTGGAAGCTGTTACCTCTTTCCCACCAACCGTCAAGGTCCTGCAAGAGTCCCTGGGGATGGTCAATTTCTATCACCGGTTCGTCCCTAAGGCGGCTCAGCTTATGCAGCCTTTGTACAGGGCCCTCAAGGGCAAGTCCGGTAAGGATCCAATCAGCTGGACGGCCGAGATGGACCAGGTGTTCGTTAACACCAAGAGCGCCTTGGCCAATGCAACCATGCTGGCGCACCCACTTCCGGGTGCCACCATCGCCCTTACCACAGATGCATCAGACTACGCCATCGGCGCAGTGCAGGAGCAGTGGGTGAACGGCATGTGGCAACCACTGCCGTTTTTCAGCCGTCAACTACGGAAAAATGAAAGAAAATACAGCACCTTCGATCGGGAGTTGCTGGCCCTTTTTCTAGCCGTTCGCCATTTCCGGTTCTTATTAGAAGGACGTCCCTTCACGGCTTTTGTCGACCACAAGCCTCTAACGTTCGCCATGGCCAAGGCCGCTGAACCGTGGTCAGCTCGTCAACAACGTCACCTGACATTTATTTCTGAATTTACCACGGACATTCAACATGTGTCTGGTAAAGACAACCTGGTAGCGGATTGCCTCTCCCGCGCGACGGTCCATGCGGTTCACCTTGGGATTGACTACGCCCTCATGGCTGCGGATCAGGCCTCGGACCCGGAGGTACAATCATACAGAACCGTCCCCTCTAGTTTCCAAACGACCGACGTCAGTTTCCAGGCCGCAGGCACCACGCTCCTTTGCGACATCTCCATGGGCGTTCCCCGACCTATCGTGCCAGTCGCATGGCGCCAGAAGGTGTTTGACGCCATACACGGGTTGTCACACCCTGGTATGAAGGCTTCACAACGGCTAATGTCGGCGAAGTTCGTCTGGAAGGGTATGCACCTCGATGTCCGTGACTGGGCCAACACCTGTGTGGTCTGCCAGAAGGCCAAGGTGTAGCGTCATGTAAAAGCTCCAGTGGCTACGTTCGCTGTTTCGGAGCGTCGTTTCGACCACGTGCATGTGGACCTTGTGGGGCCACTTCCGCCTTCCCATGGTTATATGCATCTCCTCACCATGGTGGACCGCACCACTAGGTGGCCAGAGGCAATTCCTTTGGTTTCCACCACTTCGGCAGACGTCGCTAGAGCTTTCATCTCCTGTTGGGTTGCTCGTTTCGGGGTACCGGCAGACATCTCCTCCGATCGTGGGCCACAATTTTCTTCGGAGCTCTGGAACGCTGTGGCTCAGGGGCTCGGCACCAAACTTCATCGCACCACCGCCTATCATCCACAGGCGAACGGCCTGTGCGAGCGATTCCACAGGTCGCTTAAAGCCGCCCTACGGGCCAGTCTTCAAGGTGCGGGATGGGTGGACAGACTCCCATGGGTCCTTTTGGGTCTTTGTACGGTGCCCAAAGAAGACCTGCAATCGTCATCGGCATAACTCGTTTATGGCCAGCCGCTCCGAGTACCAGGGGATTTCCTCCCATCTCCCACAGAGCCATGGTCCACCTCCCAGCAACTCGTCAGCCACCAGGAAGCGGCCAGATGCTTCGCTCCGGTGCCTACATCAAATCACGGCCTACAGAGCTCCCACGTGCCAGCGGAGCTGAAGAACGCCGAGTACGTATTTATCCGACATGACGCTCACCGGGATCCGCTCAAGCCCCCTTACACTGGTCCTTTCCGTGTCATCGAATCTAGAGACAAATCCTTTTCGGTCGACATCGGAGGAAAAACGGATCACATTTCAGTGGACCAGTTGAAGCCGGCTCACTTGGACCTGGACCGCCCAGTCGTCATCGCTCAACCGCCGAAACGTGGCCGACCGCCCGCGACCGCTGTGTCAGTTCATCCACAGCCGCCCACCAGCTTGATCACACTCGCCACGCCAGCTCAACCACAACCGCCCGCCAGCTCGACCACCATCCATCAGCTTCCTCTGCAGGGTTACCGAAGTCGCTCGGACAGACTTGTCAGGCCTCCTCACTTTTGCTGTTAAAAACAATTCTGGGGGGGGGCGCATGTGGCGGAGCCACCAAAGGACTCAGATCGTTTGTATATAATTCCTTTAACAACATGTTAGCTACAGCCTGAGTCTGTATCTTTATGTATGCTGTTTAACTGTACAGAGCGTGGTTACTTTAACAGCGCGGCTAAAACGTGATGACGTCACGCCGTTCATCACGTGATTCTCCACTGGCGGGATGACGTGATGCCGTCAGCCACGGGACTGCCAGATCAGTCCTCGTGGAGCCTCCAAAGAGAGCAGACCTACATTCGATGTTATCCTGCAGTTTCTTGTTAAAACCTGTTTGTTTCATTAAAGTTTGTTTTGTTTGATCGCCTGAGGAGAACTCAGTCTTTTAGTTCCTACAATAGATGCATTTAAGGGGAAGCCAGGCAACTTCCTTTTCTGGCTCCCTTGTTAGCTGATATTGTTAATGGTTCTCTTTCCTTAGGTACTGTCTCCCTCTCCCTCAAACCTGCCATCATCACCCCTCTCCTCAAAAAACTAACCTTGATCCCTCCGTCCTTGCAAACTACTGCCCCATCTCCAACCTTCCTTTCCTATCCAAAGTCCTTGAACGTGTTGTCGCCTCCCAAATCCGTGCCCATCTTTCCTGCAATTACATGTTTGAATCCCTCCGATCAGGTTTCTGCCCCTTTGTGACTGTGATAAAGATAAACTATCCCTCCTCGTCCTTCTTGACTTGTCTGCAGCCTTTGACACGGTTGACCGCTCAATCCTTCTCCAACGCCTCTGCATCGTCATCCAGCTGGGTGGGACTGCACTCGCCTAGTTCCATTCTTATCTGTCTAATTGTAACCAGAGAATCACCTGCAACGGCTTCTCTTCCCGCTTCCGCATCGTTACCTCTGATGTCCCCCAAGGATCTATCCTTGGCCCCCTCCTATTTCTCATCTACATGCTGCCCCTTGGCGACATCATCCAAAAACACAGCGTCAGTTTCCACATGTACGCTGACGACACCCAGCTCTACCTCACTACCTCTTCTCTTGACCCCTCCACGGTGTCTAAATTGTCAGACTGCTTGTCCAACATATAGTTCTGGATGAGCAAAAATTTTCTCCAATTAAATATTGGGAAGACTGAGGCCATTGTTTTCGGTCCCTGCCACAAAATCCATTCCCTAGCCACTGACTCCATCCCTCTCCCTAATATCTGTCTGAGGCTGAACCACACTGTTCGCAACCTTGGTGTCATATTTGACCCTGAAATGAGCTTCCTACCACATATCCACAGCATAACAAAGTCCGCCTACTTCCACCACCGTAACATCGCCCGTCTCCGCCCTTGCCTCACCTCATCCGCTGCTGAAACTCTCATCATGCCTTTGTTACCTCTAGACTTGACTATTCCAACGCACTCCTGCCTGGCCTCCCCCGTTCCACCCTACGTAAACTCATCCAAAACTCGGCTGCCCATGTCCTAACTTGCACCAAGTCCCGTTCGCCCACCTCCCCTGTGCTCGCTGACCTACATTGGCTCCCGGTTAAGCAGCGCCTCGATTTCAAAATTCTCATCCTTGTTTTCAAATCCCTCCATGGCCTCGCCCTTTCCTATTTCTGTAATCTCCTTCAGCCCCACAACCCCCCGAGATATCTGCGCTCCTCTAATTCTGCCCTCTTGAGCATCCCTGATTATAATCACTCAACCTTTGATGGCCGTGCCTTCTATTGCCTAGGCCCTAAGCTCTGGAATTCCCTGCCTAAACCTCTCCGCCTCTCTACCGCTCTTTCCTCCTTTAAGATGCTCCTTAAAACCTACCTCTCTCACCAAGCTTTTGGTCACCTGCTCTATTTTATCCTTATGTGGCTCGGTGTCAAATTTTTTGTCTTAAAATATTCCTGTGCAGCGCCTTGGGATGTTTTACTATGTTAAAGGCGCAATATAAATACAAGTTGTTGTTGTTGTTGAGGCTAGATAACCGTATGAGGGAGAAGGGAATAGAGTGTTATGCTGATAGAGTTAGATGAGAAAAGGAGGTACGAGTGGAGCATAAATGCCAGCATGGACTGGTTGGGCTGAATGGCCTGTTTTTGTGCCGTACATCCTATGTAATCACTTTCGCCATCATCCATCTCATGGCCCAGCCGCACTTCACTGCTACCACTGTGCTGGAGAACACTTTGGTGCAGATCACTGCAGCCCTGAAAGGCCAAGGCTAAGGTATCTGGCAACCTTTTTAAGGTTGCAGACATGTTGGTATCCAGAGTCTGCACGGTGGTGTTGAAGGAGTGCATGGACTTATTTGATTGGAACGTATGACAGTCCATGGCGCTGGCCATGCTATCCATGGAAGAATGCATCATCTCAGTGGCCTGTGACATCACCCCCCTCATGCTTGAGGTGGACTCCTCCAGTCCCTCTGTAATCGTGTGAATTCGACTTTGAAGACCTGCCAGTGCATCTCCTTTTGCTGCTGACCAATGATTCGCCTCTTCATCAATGGCCCCTGAGGTACAGCATCTATGTCCAGCTGAGCAGAGCTTGGAGAGGGCTGTGCCCTTGGGCACGGACTCTCCACTGCTGTTCCTGTCTCCACCATTTGCTTTTGCTCACTTGTGAAGTATGATCACCAGGTGAAAACCCTTACTGGTCCCACCAAAGTGTGAGTATCTGAGCTGGTTCATGGACTGCATGATGCCTGTGATGATGCACCCTCAGAAGGACTCAGTGACGGCCCTGTGGGAGATAAAAGACATGAAATAGTCCTGGCAAGGTAAGAATATGTTGCAAGTTATCATTACGAAGCTGATCATATTTCACTCACTGTTGAAATCAAGTCAACATGACTGAGTGCTGTGTGACATGTGGGTGGCTTTGATTTAATTGTGTCACCAGGTAGCTGAGAGCTTCCTGTCTCCCCATGTCCAACAGCCAGCAACACTGAAACTCCACTGATCTCCAGTGCTGCCTCCTCTGCGCTTCTCCGCTGCGAGATGTTTAGAGGGCCCCCTCTGCTTCTCTCCCTCTCCCTGGTGTTTTTTTAAAATTCATTCATGAGATGTGGGTGTCGCTAGCAAGGCCAGCATTTATTATATATATTAATAGATATTAAGAAAAGCAGTGGTCCTAGTACCGACCCCTGGGAAAAAACCTTTTTTGAACAAGGGTGTAATATTTGCAATTCTGCAGCCCTCTGGCACCGCCCCCGTATCTAAGAAGGATTGGAAGATTATGGCCAGTACCTCCGCGATTTCCTCCTTAACCTCCCTCAGCATCCTAGGATGCATCCCATCCGGTCCTAGTGACTTATCAACTTTAAGTACCGACAGCCTTTCTAGCACCTCTTTATCCATTTTTATCTCATTCATTATCTCCACTACCTCCTCTTTCACTATGACTTTGGCAGCATCTTCTTCCTTGGTGAAGACAGAGGTAAAGTACTCAATTAGTACCTCAGCCATACCCTCTGCCTTCGTCTACCCTCTGCCTTCGTGTGTAGGTCTCCTTTTTGGTCCCGAATTGGCCCCACCCCTCCTCTTACTACCCGTTTATTATTTATATGCCTATAGAAGACTTTTGAATTCCCTTTTATGTTAGCTGCCATTCTATTCTCATACTCTCTCTTTGCCCTCTTATTTTCTTTTTCACTTCCCCCTCTGAAATTTCTATATTCAGCCTGATTCTCATTTGTATTCTCAACCTGACATCTGTCATACGCGCTCTTTTTTTGCTTCATCTTACTCGCTATCTCTTTCATCATCCAGGGAGCTCTGGCTTTAGTTGCCCTACCTTTCCCCCTCATGGGAATGTACCTCGACTGTACCCAAACCACCTTCTCTTGAAAGGCAGCCCATTGTTCAATTACAGTTTTACCTGCCATATATCAGTTCTGCACCTTGAATGAAAGCTGTTTGAACATGTGTCATATGTCGCAAGTTTAATCTGCACCAAGACTTTGCTGTCGTTGAAGAATGAATGAAGTACCTTTCTCAGCATAGTGCTGAAGAACTATGTCCAGTCTAAAATCGGTTTTGCACCATGACTGAAATGATCTGAAAGCCCTGTGTAAGTGTCAACGCAAACCATTTCTTTCACCAGGAATAATGCCTCATACACCGTCATCATTGAACAGTTTTAATGAGATAATTGTTTGCTACAATTCAATGCACTTTCTTTCCATCGTTTTCTAGTTTTTAAGAGTTTCACAAAATTTCAAAAAACATCTTTTGGAAAATCTTTAAATAACTCCATTAAATTTTAATCAAGGCCATTTAATCCAACCCTGACTTTTTTTAACCATTACTTAGTGTTGGGAATGTAAAAACATTTATGTAGTGATCAACATTTGTTTGGTTAGGACAGTTTCAATGGTGTTCTTGAACTTTTAGTCTGTTGCAACTATTGATGTTTTGCTTTGGTTGGCACCACTTGACAGTGTTAATTGCTTTCAACTTGCTAGTGAACCTGCTTGGCACTTAGCTGAAAAGATAATTGAGACATTGAGTAAGTGGAAGGAATTTAAGTATAGTAAGAAGATGCTGGAAATCTGAAATAAAAGCAGAAAATGTTGGAAACACGCAGCCGGTCAGGCAGCATCTGTGGAGAGAGGGTTAATGTTTCAGAACTGGAAGCTGTTACAGATGAATAGCTTTTAAGCAGGTACAGAGCCAGGGAATAGGGGACAAAAAGAAAAAAAGGAGAGACCTGTGATTGGATGGAGGGCAGAAGATGATTAAATAACAGAAGTGATGGTGTAAATTAAAAGGAGGATATAATATGAAATATATTACAGAAACAAAAGATGTGTCCAGAGGTTGCGTTAATGGTTATAGCAAAATAGCAGAGGGGGAGCAAAGCATGGAAAATCTGGTAAAGCTCCCCAGCCCAGAACTGTGGTGGAAGAAAGGCAGGTAGACACCAAGGTTGTAGACACCAAAGGTGCAGAGCAGCCCAACGCCGGTGTAACGATAGGGGATCCCCCATCCCAAGCACAAGCCCACACCTTCCCCATTCCCAGTTTCTCTGGTGCACCCCTTCTACATTACCAATACCTACTGTAGGAGAAAAAATGACAGCAACAGCTAAGGTCTAAAGTTGTTAAAGTCAATGTTAAGGCCAGAAGGCTAAAAAGTGCTGTTCCTAAATGGTAATGAACCCTTCCTAAGTCATTTGATGTATATTGTACACTGGCAATATAATTTTCTGCTTACAAGAGGTGAAATGAGAAATTAGCAGTTCAACATAATTTTATACTAATGAATCCCTTTATATTAATTGTAGGTGGCAATTCAGCTGAATGATACTCATCCTGCCTTGGCAATTCCTGAGTTAATGAGGATTTTAGTGGACATCGAGAATCTTGGTTGGGATCAGGTTAGACCATAACAGTTCCAAAATGCAAGACAACTGACCATAAAGTGGTCTTTTAAGCATCTTAATATATTTAATTGGATTCCAGTAGGAACATTTCCATACAGTTAAAACAGACTCCCCAATGGCTCATTTGGTAAAGACAGCAAAAGCAGGACTGGGAATTAAACATTGCAGGGTATAACATATAAAGAAAAGATAGAGAGGGAAAAAGGAGAGGTGGAGTAGCTGTACTTATTAGGGATAACCTAATGTCAGTAGAAAAAAGTGACGCAGTTATCAGCAAGACAAAAATAGAATCCATGTGAATAGAGATAAAAGTTAATAAAGGATCAAACACACTAATGGGGTAGTCTATAGACCACCTAATAGTGGAAGGGAGGTGGAGAAAGAGATATGCAAACAAATTAGGTAAATGTGTAAAAGACATAGAATAATAATCATGGGGGATTTCAACTACCCCGATATTAATTGGACAGAAGAGGTAGGTAAAGGAAATAAGGGAATGGAGTTCCTACAATGTGTATAAGACTCCTTTCTAACCCAGTATGTACAAAGCCCAACAAGGGAGGCTTCGCTATTGGATCTACTAATGGGAAATGAACCATAGCAGATAAGAGAGTTAAAAATAGGGGAATATCTAGGCAATAGTGACCATAATATAATTTAAGATAATAATTGAGAAAGACGTAAGTATGACGAAGACCAGGGTAATAGATTGGAGAAAAGCTGATTATGAGGGGCTGAGAATAAAACTTGGGAAAATAAAATGGATAATAATATTGACAAACTGACATAGAACAGCAATGGGAAACAATTAAAATGGTGTTCAACAGAGTCCAGGAAAAAAATATTCTGCTAAAAAACAAGAACAAGCTAAACAATAATGGATGAATAAAGCCATAAGGGAAAAATTGAGGGTAAGGAAAGAGCCATACATTAAGTACATGGACAGCATGATAAGGGAGAATACAAAGATATTAGGAGAGAAGTGAAAAAAACAATTAGGAAGGCAAAGAGGAACTATGAAATTAAATGATTAAGGAATATAAAACAAAATAGTAAAATATTTTACAGGCACATAAATACAAAAAGGAAGGTCGGAATGGGAATAGGGCCACTAAGGGATGGACAGGATAATACCTCAGGCAGCGATAGAGAGATGGCAGAAATATTAAATAATTACTTTGCTTCAGTATTTACCAGGGAGATAGAACAGGTGGACATGACATCGGATGATGAGATTAGTAATGCGATAACTGCATTTAAAATAAAACTAGGAGATATATTAAATAAACAAATGTAACTCAAAGAGGATAAAACCCCTGGTCAGGATGGATTACATCCGCGCATTTTAAAAGAATCTAGGGAGGAGATAGCAGAGGCATTACTACACATATTTAATAATTCGTTAGAAAAAGGTGTAGTGCCAGATGACTGGTGGACAGCTAATGTTATACCTATATTTAAGAAGGGAGATAGAACATGTCCAGGGAACTATAGACCAGTCAGCTTAACATCGGTGGTAGGAAAAATAATGGAATCCCTACTAAAGGAGAAAATAGAAGAACATTGGGAAACCAAAAATATAATAATGAATAGTCAGCATGGATGTCAAAAGGGAACGTCTTGCTTGACCAACCTCATTGAATTTTTTGAAGAGGTAACAGAGAGAGTAGACAAGGGTAATGCAGTAGGTGTAATTTATCTAGATTTTCAAAAGGCCTTCAATAAGGTACCACATAATAGACTAATGAATAATGAAATGCGGAGTCAGGGAACAAGTACCAGAATGGATAGCTAGCTGGCTTCAAGACAGAAGGCAGAGAGTAGGGGTAAAGGGTAGCTATTCAGAGTGGCATAAGGTGGGAAGTGGTGTTCCACAAGGATCAGTGCTGGGACCACTGTTGTTCACAATTTATATTTACGATTTAGACTTTGGAATCAAAAGCACAATTTCTAAATTTGCGGATGACACTAAGTTGGGGGGGATTGTCAATACTGAGGAGGACAGCAACAAATTACAGGAGGACATTAATAAACTTGCAGAATGGGCATATAATTGGCAAATGAATTTCAACACAGATAAATGTGAGGTATAAAATTTTGGTAGAAGAATAGGGAGGTCACATATTACTTTGAGGGTGCGATTCTGGGTAGGATAGAACATAAGAACATAAAAAATAGGAGCAGGAGTAGGCCTTTTGGCTTTTCGAGCCTGCTCCGCCATTCAATAAGATCATGGCTGACCTTCTTCCTCATCTCCACTTTCCTGCATTATTCCCATATCCCTTGATTCCCTTAATATTCACAAAAAAAGGAGGAGCAAAGGGATCTCAGAGTACAAATACACAAATCACTAAAACTAGCAACACAGGTTAACAAGGCCATAAAAATGGGTTTATTTCTAGAGGGATAGAATTAAAAAGTGGTGAAGTTATGGTAAACTTGTATCGAACCTTGGTTACACCACACTTGGAGTACTGCATACAATTCTGGTCGCTATATTATAAAAAGGATATAGAGGCACTGGAGCGGGCGCAGAGAAGATTTACAAGGATGATACCAGAAATGCAAGGGTATACCTATCAGGAAAGGATGAATAGGCTGGGTCTCTTTTTCTCTTGAAAAGAGAAGGCTGAGGGGGTGACCTAATAGAGGTCTTTAAAATTATGAAAGCTTTTGTTAGAGTAGATACAGAGTGTTTCCACTTGTGGGGAAGAGCAAAACTAGAGGCCATCAATATAAGATAGTCACCAAGAAATCAAATAGGGAATACAGAAGAAACCTCTTACCCAGAGAGTGGTGAGAATGTGGAACTCGCTACCACAGGGAGTGGTTGAAGCGAATAGTATAGATGCATTTAAGGTGTGGTTATATAAGCATATGAGGGAGAAAGGAATAGAGAGTTATGCTGATAGAGTTAGTTGAGGAAAGACGGAAGATGGCTTGACTGGAGCATAAATGCCGGCATGGACTGGTTTGGCCGAATGGCCTGTTTCTGTGCTGTAATCCTATATAAAGCGTGCAACTGAACTGTACCAAGCAGAAAGCCTGTTTTGCGTTTGATTATCTCAAACAGTAGGGTTGCTATAATTGGACTCAGTGCCTCAGGCTAAGAAGACCTAAGAACATAAGAAATAGGAGCAGGAGTAGGCCATTCGGCCCTTCGAGCCTGCTCTGCCATTCAGTGAGATCATGGCTGATCTGCTTCAACTCCATTCACCGGCCCTATCGCCATATCCCTTGATGCCCTTACTAGTCAGAAATCTGTCGACTTCTGTTTTGAATATACCTAATGACTGAGCCTCCACTGCCCTCTGGGGTAAAGAATTCCAAAGATTCACCACCCCCTGTGTGAAGAAATTTCTTCTCATCTCAGTCCTTTATCTTGAGGCTGTGGCCCCTGGTTCTAGACTCTCCAGCCAAGGGAAACATTCTCCCAGCATCCACCCTATCAAGCCCTGTAAAAATTTCGTATGCTTCAATGAGATCCCCTCTCATTCTTCTGAATTCAAGAGAATACAGGCCTAGTTTACTCAATCTCTTCTCATACGACAGTCCCGCCATCCCAGGAATCAATCTTGTGAACCTTCGTTGCACTCCCTCTATGGCAAGTATATCCTTCCTTAGGTAAGGAGACCAAAATTGTACACAGTACTCCAGGTGTGGTCTCACCAAGGCCCTATATAATTGGAGTAAGACTTCTTTACTCCTGTACTCAAACCCTCTTGTAATGAAGGCCAGCATACCATTTACCTTCCTAATGGCTTGCTGCACCTGCACATTCACTTTCAGTGACTCATGTACAAGGACACCCAGGTCCCTTTGAGCATCTGCATTCCCCAATCTTTCACCATTTAGGAAATACTCTGACTTTCTGTTTTTTCGACCAAAGTGGATAACTTCACATTTATCCACATTATATTCCATCTGCCATGTTCTCGTCCACTCACTTAGCCTGTCGAGATCCCTTTGAAGCCTCTTCACATCCGCTTTGCAACTGACACTGCCACCTAGCTTTATATCATCAGCAAATTTGGAAATGTTACATTTAGTCCCCTCATCCAAATCATTGATATAGATTGTGAATAGCTGGGGCCCAAGCACCGATCCTTGCGGTACCCCACTAGTCACAGCCTGCCATCCTGAAAAGACCTGTTTATCCCCACTCTTTGTTTTCTGTCTGTTAACCAATTCTCAATCCATGCTAGTATATTACCGCCAATTCCATGAGCCCTAATTTTGTTCACCAGCCTCTTGTGTGGGACCTTATCAAAGGCCTTCTGAAAATCCAGATACACCACATCTACCAGTTCCCCTTTGTCTACTCCACTTGTTACATCCTCAAAGAACTCCAATAGGTTTGTCAAACAGGATTTCCCTTTCATAAATCCATGTTGTCTCTGCCCAATCTTACTATTAGTTTCTAAGTGCCCAGTTATTGCATCCTTTATAATAGATTCCAGCATTTTTCCAACTACTGATGTGAGGCTAACAGGTCTGTAGTTCCCCGTTTTCTCTCTCCCTCCTTTCTTAAATAGCAGGGTTACATTTGCTATCCTCCAATCTGCAGGAACCGTTCCAGAACCTATAGAATTTTGGAAGATGACAACCAATGCGTCCACTATTCCAATGGCCACCTCTTTCAAAACCCTAGGATGTAGGTCATCCGGTCCTTGGGATTTATGGACTTTTAGTCCCATTAATTTTGCTAGTATTGTTTTTTTACTAATAATAATTTCTTTAAGTTCCTCATTCTCGTCACACCCTTGGTTTTCTCGTATTTCTGGGAGGTTTTTTGTGTCTTCCTCCGTGAAGACAGAAACAAAATATTTATTAAATTTCTCTGCCTTTCCTCATTCCCCGTTGTAAATTCTCCCACCTCTGACTATAAAGGACCTACATTTACCTTAGCCAGTCTTTTCCTTTTCACATACCTATAGAAGCTTTTACAATCTGTTTTTATATTTTTCGCTAGTTTGTGCTCATATTCCATTTCCCTTTCTTTATCAATTTCTTGGTCCCCCTTTGCTGATTTCTAAAAAGATCCCAATCCTCAGGCTGACCGCTTTTTCTGGCAACTTTATAAGCTTCCTCCTTTGACTTAATACTAGTTTTAATTTCTTTTGTTAGCCATGATTGGATCACTTTTCCTTTTGGGTTTTTATGCCCTAGAGGAATATATGTTTGTTGCAAATTATTATTTGAATGTTAGCCATTGTATGTCCACCTTCATACCTTTTAGTGTAGTCTCCCAATCTACCATGGCTAACTTGTCCCTCATACCCTTGTAGTTTCCTCTGTTTAGATTGAAGACCTTAGTTTCAGATTGGACTACATCACTCTCAAACATAATGTAAAATTCAATCATATTATGGTCACTTGTCCCTAAAGGCCCCTTTACCACAAGATTATTGATTAGCCCTTTCTCGTTACACAGTACCAGATCCAGAATAGCCTGTTCCCTGGTTGGTTCCTCCACATACTGATCCAGGAAACCATCTCGCATGCATTCCAAGAAGTCGTCCTCCACACCATTGGTGGTAATTTGATTTGCCCAGTCAATATGTAGATTAAAGTCCCCCATGATTACCATATTGCCCTTGTTACATGCACTTCTAATCTCTTGATTGATACTGTGCCCTACATTACCATTACTGTTTGGTGGCCTATACACAACTCCCACCAATGTTTTCCGCCCTTTGCTGTTTCTTAGCTCCACCCAAACCAATTCCAGTTCTACATCACGATCTGCCGAGCCAAGATCTTTTATCTCTACCTGTAATGTATGTAATGTATATATACCTTAAGGGAGAGAACTACTTTTTACAGCTCCTGTATACTGTAGTACCGGCAGTGACCACACCTGTATATAAACCCTGAGTAGTGATCTGTACAGTTAGTTCTAGAGTAACCCTCATTCAGTAAACACCTGTTGATCGTTCCCTGCAGTCTGTTGTCTGATTATTGAAGGACACAACATTAAGATACATGGATATAACACTACCGTACCGATCTCATCCCTTATTAACAGCGCTACACCACCTCCTTTTCCTTTTTGTCTGTCCTTCCTAAATGTTGAGTACCCTGGAACATTCAGTTCCCAGCTTTGATTGCCCTGCAACCATGTCTATTAGTACCATTAATTCATCCACCTTGTTGCGAATGCTACGTGCATTTAGATAAAGTGCCTTCAACTTTGCCTGTTTAATATTTTTCTGCACTTTGACCCTCTTTACTGTTGGCCTCTGTTTCTGCTCCCTACTATCTGAAAAGAGTCTGGGCAGTCTCAACTCAATTTCTAGAGGATCTGGTTCCATAGCACAAAAGTGCCCTTGATTTGATGTAATTGGCAGCCTCACTTGAGAATGTCAAGTTGATAGTTGGTTGAAAACGAGCTAAAAAAATCATATTTGTGCAGTAGGGGATTGAGGTTTTGGTGAAAACACATTGAATGCTCAAAATGTTTGTTAAACATTAAATATGTGCACTACAGATCAGAAACTGAAATGAACATACCATGAGTAGTAATAACTTGTGACATTTTTCAGGCCTGGATTATCACCACGAATACATTTGCATATACTAATCACACAATTTTGCCTGAAGCCCTTGAACGCTGGCCTGTGGCCCTCTTTCAGAAACTGCTACCCAGACACCTGGAGATTATCTATGAGATTAACCAGAGGCATCTAGATGTAAGTGTGTGATCTAGCAACATGTTTTAAGAATGTTTTTTCATTTTGTTTTTAAATCCTGTGGGAAGGGAGTATGGGGGCACTTTGAGCTTCTAAATAATGCCAGAGTGTAGCCAGCATAATGGATTGCACAACATCATTTGCTAAAACACTGATGCTGGCGAGACTGGGCTCGATTTTGTGATTGGGGCGGGCTGGGGGCGTGTCAGCCACTTTTCGTGTTAGCCACCTGACTCCAGTTTGATGTGGGAAAAATATGTGATTTTCACCTAATTGGGCAATTGATTTCCAGCGTGTGGGAACCCCTGGCCCACTTAGTCTTTCCATCCTGAAAGTTGCCTCCGATGACGTCATCAGTGCTGCTGGATTTAAGGCCTGCAAGCAGCCTTGCTTCTTCTGCAGACTGCAAACCTTATGCCCTTTGCTGTGATAGATTCCTCCAGCCAATATGCCCAGCAGTAGGCCAAAGTCTGCACCAAGGTTCGATGACACTGCCCTGCAAGCTCTGGTGGAGGGAGCAAGAGGAAATAAGGAGGTGCTCTACCCTCCCTCAGGGAGGAAGAGGCCTCCCCAGCAGACGAAAGCTGTGTTGATGCAAGTGGCCCAGGAGGACAACTCTTTGTCTATGTGCCGCAGAACCTGGCTGCAGTGCAGGAAGAGGTTTCATGACCTTCTGCACACTGGAAAAGTGAGTATGACTTTCCCATTACCCTCAATCTGATCCCCATTGCCTCTCCTCACCAGCACTCAGCTTTGACAACCTCTTCCTCCACATCCCACTTGACACTGACATCCCTGCACCCTTACCCATTCCCACTCTCTCTATGCTCACATTCACCTAACTATTTGACTATGCAACCCTCACACTCCCTATCACTGTGATGCTATGAAAACAACTTACAACACACAGGGAGGGCCCTTGGTCTTGCCACATCACACCATCTTTGCCTCTTTCTAACCATCAATGATATGGATTCTCTACACTCACTCCTTCATTTTCACTCAAACTCCACTTGTCTCCTTCATTGCAGGAAAAGAGAGCTCACAATGAGAGGGAAAGAGCGAGGACAGGAGGAGGGCCACCCTCAGTAGCCCAGCTCACCCCCTGGTAGGAGGCGGCCCTGGAGATCGTGGGAGTTGAGGAGGATGCGCAAGTGGGGGACGGACAGATGGGTGCATCAGAGCAAGCTGGTGACAGAATAGTTTATCATCTCTCTCATTGACATTGCATGAGTCACTGATAATGATTCTGATGCTCTAACAGATTGACTTTTGATCATCTGCAATATTCAATGTGCATGTAACCTTGTCCTCACATCTCTTACTCTTTCCTTTACGCCCCCACAGGACCATCGAAAGCCCCCGTCCCCACTATCCAGGAGGAACAGCCTGAGCCTCCAGACTCCTCAGAGGAAGCTACAACTTCTGAGGGCGCAGCGTCAGCAGAATTCAGTGCACCCAGCACCAGCGCAGACACTGACACCTCGGTGGTACCTTCGCGAGTTAGTGCAGTGTTGTCACCTGGTGTATCACAGCTCACAAGTGAGCATCAGCAGATGGTGGAGACAGGGACAGCAGTGAAGAGTCCTAGTCGGAGGGCGCAGGACTCTGGCAGCTCAGCTCAGCTGCATGTCGACCCTCTGCCACCGGGTCCATCCAGAAGAAGAGCGGTGCTGGAACTCCAGGAAGAGGTGCAGGAGTCTCTGGCAGGTTTTGTCTCCAGGGTCGCTGTGAGTGTGGAGCGAATGGAGGAGTCCATCGCTAACCTGAGCAGAGCCTTTGCGGAGGTGTCGGCGCATGAACACATCACCACGGAAAGGATGGCAACCTCTGTGGAAAGGATGGCTACCATAGAGGAGAGGATGGCTACAGCCATGGAGGAGCTTAGTCGCCAGGGTCGTGAAAACATGGTCATTGTTCAGAATAGACTGACATCTCTTGAGGAGCGATGGTCAGCTATTGAGCAAACAAACCAGACCTTCAGGCAAGTCCTCAGGAGTAGGACTTCCAGTACAGAAACTGGTCCTCATGGACCCCCTGAATTGCAACAAGGTGCTGTCAAGCCACTTGCTAACTCTGAAGTGGGGCTGACCCATGAGAGGGATGTTGGTAGCATACAACAAGGAAGTGGGGGCTCCTCTCCAAGCGGTCACACAACCATGCCACTGCAGAGCCCCACCAGAGTCCCCACCCAACTCAGATCGGCATCTCAGCCCCTGCACAGCCGCAGGAGCAGCAGACAGTTGCCGAGCCCTCACAGGTTCGCAACCCCAGAGGACGCCCACCAAAGGTGTCGAGACAGGAGCAGCAAGAAAGTAAGCAAGGGGCCTCCACATCTGCTGAAGCCACAGGGGAAGCACCACGTAGCAGCACATGTAAGAGGAAGATAATGCACAAGTAGTCACAAGGGTAGTCACTTGGGTGTAATGTGTTTATTTTTTAAATGCCATCACTTGCTAATTGTCATATAAAATTCTGATGGCAATCTGTTGCAGTTGTGGCGTGTGTCATTTCGCAAATGGGACTTCAACATTGAGGGCTTAGGGCAACTTGCAATTGTCAGTATGGTGGTCAGAGTGATAGGAATCCGCAGGTTCTTGGTCATTGTTGATGGTCTGATAAGAATGTGCGAGGCAAAAGTGTTTGATTGTGCAGGCTAAGCAAATCTGGCCAAGATAAGTGCGTCCCTTGCATCCCGGGCAGCAATGTGGTCGTGCGCTGGCGCCTTCTGACCTGTGCAGCTTCAGGTGGGTGAGCAGCAGCTTGGAGCTCCTGCTGTTGCTCCTGCAGTTGGTGCTGCTGTTGTTCAGGGTTTTGCTGCTGCCGCGGCTTGTCTTCGTCCGAATCTGATGTCCAGGAGGAAAGGAAATAAATGGTTCCCATTCTTCTAGTATATACCTCAGTTGAGGACGCACTCATTCAAGGTGGGGAGAGGGGTTTCCCAGGAGGTCACACTGGAGATGGTTGTCAGGCTCCAAATTTCCACAACAATGAGTAGGCCTATTAAAAGTTCCCCAGACCTGAGACAACAAAGTTCTGCCACCTGCAAATGATGATTGGTGAAAACTCCTTTTTAATGGTGGAGCTGCAGCTGTTAGTAAGCAATCCACTTGTGCTACCGCCAGGTTTCACTGGCGTGTTTCAGAGGAGGCATGCAGAACGTGGGAAATCTGTTAAAATCAGAAAGGCCTCTCCAAATGGGATTATAGAGGCACTTAACTGGTTGTTAAGGGCCTATCCCGCCCCTTGGAGGCGGGATGGAGACGGAGTCAGAAAACTCACATGTGGGAAAATTGCTCGGAGGCGGGATAAAGGCGGGATCGGGCCCGCCCACCAGTTTTTGCAATTTTAACACCTCACGCCTCCAATCCCGCCTCCTCGGGCCTGGCAAAATCGAGCCCACTGTCTTTATATTTTGGCAATGATATAAATTCAATACAGAAATTTGTTTTGTTCTTCGGATATGGGGATTTCCGGGAAAGCTGCATTTATTACCCATCCCTCCGTGTCCTAAGAAGGTGGTGGTAAATCTTCTTGAACTACTGCAATCCTTATTGATGTGCCTCAATAATTCCGAGACTCGAAGGTAGCAGAACAAAACAAGGCTTTTATTAACTTAGAACGAAACACGTAAGCGAGAGAGATGTCGTCCTTCTGGAGACTGAGGCTAGACTGAAGCTAGCTTACAAACGGGGCCAGGTATGGGCGGAGCCCTACACACAGCACATTCCAGCACATTCCAGTATACAATACAGCACATTCCAGTACACAATACAATGAGGTCTGGGGGAAGGGAAATGACACTGAAACCGATCTCAGTCACAGGCAGTGATGAATGGAAATATTTCATCACACTTATGGTGTTAGTCTTCCCTGATGGTGTTAGGTAAGGATTCCAGGATTTTATCGCAGCCTCGATGAAGGAATAGTGATGTATGACCATGTCAGGTTGTGTAACTTGGAGCTAATGACGTAGCAGTCCTTGTCCTTGATGGTTGAGGTCACGGGGTTGGGAAGGGCTATCAAAGTAAGCTTATTGAGTTGCTGCAATGGATGCTGTAGATGCTACATACTGCAGCCACAGTGTGTGGTCATGCATGGGGTGGATATTGAATCATAGAATAGTACAGCACAGAAGGAGGCGAATCAGCCCATCAAGTCTGCGTCGGCTCTTTCGAAGAGCAATCCAGTTTGTCTCAGTCCCCTGCTCTTTCCCCATATCCCTTCAATTTTTTCTCCTTCAAGTATTTACCAAATTCCCTTTTGAAGGCTACTATTGAATCTGTATCCACCACCCTATCAGTCGGTGCATTCCAAAGCCTAACCACTCGTTGCATAAAAAGGTTTTACCTCATGTCACTTCTGGTTCTTTTGAGTCCTATGACTGGGGGCAAATCGAACAGACTGCTCTATCCTGGATGGTGTAGAGCTTCTTGAATGTTGCTATAGCTGCACCCATCCAGGCAAGTAATGAGTGTTCCATCACACTCTTAACGAGCCTTGTAGATGGTGGTGAGGCCTTGAGGGTCAGGAGGTGAGGCAGTCATCACAGAGAACCTAGCTCTTCTAAGCACAAGATATGGCTGGTCCAACAAAGATTCGGGTCAATAGTGACACCCCCAAGATGGTGATGATCCCAGATCTATCTTGAAGAACAGGGTGCACTTATGAACTTCGTCATTCTCGGCACATAATGAGAAATATATGCATCTTGCAGCATAGTTTTGCCTTTTGTGGTTGAAAAGCAGGTAGTTCTTTTAATCTTACTGCCTTTTTTGTTATGGATATCTAAAAGGGTGAGAAATCTCAAAATATAAAATATAATTACAAAAAATGAAAACATTAGGTTAGATTTTTTTCAACAATTTTTGGCAAGCTTAAGATGCTGCGAATGAGTAGGCCTGCTTTTTTAAATTTATATATATGTGGGCACCTGGAAGTGGGGGAGTAAAGTTAACTGCTGCTGCAGGGCTGAGAAGCAGCCAGAAAGTCCCAAGCCCAAAGATGCAATGTAGCGCCTGCCAAAAAAGGCTATATACGTATTTTTACTTGCTGCCTTTCCCTTCTTAGATCCTGCAATCTGAGCAGGCTGGGTGCAATAACTGCGGCCCCCTTGCTGTCAGCGCACCTCCAAATTGATAGCCGCCTGGCATAGATCCAGAAAAATGAGGCAGAAGGCACTGTGATGTCATTTCCACTTTATTAGCATGGGATTTCCATTCATAGAATCAATGGTGGCAGACAACAAGGAAGTGGGGGCTCCTCTCCAAGTGCTCACATGACCATGCCACTGCAGAGCCCTCGGTCAGAGCCCCACCAGAGTCCTCACCCAATTGAGATGGGCATCTCAGCCTCTGCACAGCCGCAGGAGCAGCAGACTGTTGGCGAGCCCGCACAGGTTCACCACCCCTGAGGACAGCCACCAAAGGCGTTGAGACAGGAGCAGCAAGAAAGTGAGCAAGGAGCCTCCACATCTGCTGAAGCCGCAGGGGAAGCACCACGTAGGAGCACGCGTAAGAGGAAGATAAAGCACAAGTAGTCACAAGGGTAGTCACTTGGGTGCTGTGATGTTTTGTATTTGGACCAGCCATCATTGTCATTGTATTATAAACAGATTTGATGGTAAACTGTTGAAATTGTAGCCTGTGTCATTTCACAAATGGGACTTTCACACTGAGGGCTTAGGGCACCTTGCAATTGTCAGCATGGTGGTCAGAGTGATAGGAATCTGCAGGTTCTTGTCCATTGTCGATGCTCTGGTAAGAAGGTGCGAGACAAAAGTGTTTGATTGTGCAGGCTAACCAAATCTGGCCAAGATGAGTACGTCCCTTGCATCCCAGGCAGCAATGTTGTCGCGCGCTGGTGCTTTCTGGCCTGTGCAGCTTCAGCTGGGTGACTAGCAGCTTGGCACTCCTCCTGTTGGTGCTGCTGTTGTTCATGGTTCTGCTGCTGCCGTGGCTGGTCTTCGTCCGAATCTGATGTCCTGGAGGAAAGGAATTAAATGGTCGCCATGCTTCTGGTATATACCTCAGTTGAGGAAGTGCTCAGTCAAGGTGGGGAGAGGGGTTTCCCAGGAGGTCACACTGGAGATGGGTGTCAGGCTCCAAACTTCCACAACAATGAGTAGGCTTGCTAAAAGTTCGCCTAGACCTGAGACGACAAAGATCTGCCACCTGCAAATGATCATTGGTGAAAACTCCTTTGTAATGATGGAACTGCAGCTGTTAGTAAGCAATCCAATTGTGAGGCCACCAGGATTACCTGGCGTGTTCCAGAGGAGGTATGTAGGATGGGGGAAATGTCTAAAAATCGTAAAGGCCTCTCAAAATGGGATAATAGAGGCAATTAAGTAGTTGTTAAGGGCCTTTCCGCGGTGATGCGTTCATGCGCCAATGCCTCCACAAAGGCTCTGCTCATGTGCGCGATGGACTCCTCCATTCGCTCCACACTCAGCGACCCTGGAGACAAAACCTGCCAGAGACTCCTGCACCTGTTCCTTGAGTTCTAGCACCGCCCTCCTTCTGGATGGACCCGGAGGCACAGGGTTGACATGCAGCTGAGCCGAGCTGGCAGAGTCCTGCGCCCTCCAACGAGGACTTTCCACTGCTGACCCTGTCTCCACCATCTGCTGAAGCTCACTTGTGAATTGTGACACACTAGGTGCCAACACTACTCTATCTCGCGAAGTTTCCACTGAGGTGTGAGTGTCTGCGCTGGTGCTGGGTGCGCTGAATTCTGCTGACGCTGCGCCCTCAGAGGTTGTAGCTTCCTCTGAGGAGTCTGGAAGCTCAGGATCTTCCTCCTGGACAGTGGGGACGGGGGCTTTCGATGGTCCTGTGGGGGAATAAAGGAAAGAGTTAGAGATGTGAGGTCAAGGTTACATGCACATTGAATAGTGCAGATGATCTGTTAGAGCATCAGATTCATTTTCAGTGACTCAGGCAATTTCAATGAGAGAGATGCCAAACTATTCTGTCACCAGCTTGCTGTGATGTGCCCATCTGTCCGTCCCCCACTTGGGAATCCTCCTCGATCCCGGCGATTTCCAGGGCCGTCTCCTCCCAGGCGGTGAGCTGGGCTACTGAGGGTGGCCCTCCTCCTGTCATGGCTCTTTCCTTCTTATTGTGGGCTCTCTTTTCCTGCAATGAGGGACACAAGTGGAGTTTGAGTGAGAATGAAGGAGTGAGTGTAGAGAATGCATAGCATAGATGCTTAGAAGGAGACAAAGGACCCTCCCTGTGTGTTGTAAGTTGTTGTCATTGCATCACGGTGATAGAGAGTGTGAGGGCTGCATGGTAGAATAGTTAAGTGAATGTGACCATAGAGAGGGAAGGGTAAGGGTGCAGGGATGTAATTGTCAAGTGGGATGTGGAGGAAGAGGTTGGCAAAGCAGAGTGCTGGTGAGGAGAGGCGTTGGGGATCAGATTGAGGGTGATGGGAAAGTCATACTCACTTTTCCTGTGCGGAAAAGGTCATGAAACCTCTTCCTGCATTGCAGCCAGGTTCTGCGGCTCATTGATATGGAGTTGACCTCCTCGGCCACTTGCAGCCACACAGTTTTAGCCTGCTGGGGTGGCTTTTTTCTCCCTGAGGAAGGGAAGAGCATCTCCTTATTAGAGCTTGCTCTCTGCACCAGAGCTTTCGGGGAGGGCTCATCAAAGCGAGGTGCACACTTTTGCTTGCTGATGGACATGGTCCTTCATACAATTTCCAAAGTGTTTCCAGTCTCCAGAAGAAGCAAGACTGCTTGCAGGTCTTAAATCCAGCAGCATGGATGATGTCATCAGAGGCGACTTTCTGTATGAAAAGACTCATTGGCCAGGGTTCCCACACGCTGGAAATCAATTGTCTAATTAGGGAAAAATCACAATTTTTCAACACTTCACTTCGGAGTCGGGGCCCTGACACGAATCCCACCTGTCAAGCCCCAGCCCGCCCACACTAGCAAAATCGAGCCCAGTACTGCAGTTGGGGCCGAACCAGTGTTTTATACAGGTTCATCATAATTTCCATACTTTTGTACTCTATACCACTATTTATGAAGCCCAGGATCCCGTAAGCCTTTTTAACTGCTTTCTTAACCTGCCCTGCCACCTTCAACGATTTGTGCACACATACCTCCAGGTCTCTCTGTTCGTGCACCCACTTCAGGATTGCACCATTTAGTTTATATGTCCTTTCCTCATTCTTTCTACCAAAATGTATGACTTCACACATTGCAGCATTAAATTTCATCTGCCACATGTCTGCCCATTTCATCAACCTGTCTATGTCTTCCTGAAGTCTATCACTCTCCTCCTCACTGTTCACTATACTTCCAAGTTTTGTGTCATCTGCAAATTTTGAAATTGTGCCCTGTACACCCACGTCCAAGTCATTAATATATATCAAGAAAAGCAGTGGTCCTAGAACCAACCCCTGGGGAACACCACTGTATACCTTCCTCCAGTCCGAAAAACAACCGTTCACCACTACTTTCTGTTTCCTAACACTTAGCCAATTCCGTATCCATGCTGCCACTGTCCCTTTTATTCCATGGGCTTCAACTTTGCTGGCAGGCCTATTATGTGGCACTTTGTCGAACGCCTTTTGGAAATCTATGTACACTACGTCAACTGCATTACCCTCATCAACCCTCTCTGTTACCTCATCAAAGAACTCAATCAAGTTAGTGAAACACGATTTGCCTTTAACGAATCTGTGCTGGCTTTCCTTAATTAATCCACACTTGTCCAAGTGACTGTTAATTTTGTCCCTGATCACTGTTTCTAAAAGCTTCCCCACTACCGAGGTCAAACTGACTGGCCTGTAGTTGCTGGGTTTATCTTTACACCCTTTTTTGAACAATGGTGTAACATTTACAATTCTCCTGTTTTCTGGCACCACCCCCGTATCTAAGGAGGATTGGATATTATGGCCAGTGCCTCCGCGATTTCTTCCCTCAATTACCTTAGCATCTTAGGATGCATCCCATCCACACCTGGTAATTTATCTACTTTAAGTACAGCCAGCCTTTCTAATACCTCCTTTTTTATCAATTTTCATCCGATCAAGTATCTCCGCTACCACCTCCTTTACTATGTCTATGGCAGCACCCTCTTCCTTGGTGAAGACAGATGCAAAGTACTCGTTTAGTACCTCAGCCATACCCTCTGCCTCCATGAGTAGGTCTCCTTTTTGGTCCCTAATCGGTCCCATCCCTTCTCTTACTACCCTTTTACTATTTATATGCCTATAGAAGACTTTTGGATTACCTTTTATGTTGGCTGCCATTCTATTCTCATACCCTCTCTTTGCCCCTCTTATTTTCTTTTTCACTTCTCCTCTGACCTTTCTATATATAGCCTGATTCTCAGATGTATTTGCAACCTGACATCTGTCATACGCACTCTTTTTCTGCTTCATCATATTCTCTCTCACTTTTGTCATCCAGGGAGCCGTGATTTTAGTTGCCCTGCCTTTCCCCCTAGTGGGAATGTACCTCAACTGTACCTGAACTATTTCCTCTTTAAAGGCAGCCCATTGTTCCATTACAGTAATGCCTGTCAATCTTTGATTCCAGTTTACCCAGGCCAGATCTGTTCTCATCCCACTGAAATTGGCCTTTCCCCAGTTAAACATTTTTACTCAAGATTGCTCCCTGTCCTTCTCCATAGATAATGTAAACCTTATGATACTATGATCACTGTTCCCTAAATGTTCACCGACTGACACTTGCTCCATTTGACCTACCTCATTCCCCAGCCTCCTTGAAAAAGTGTAACATCCCCACCGACACCTGGGAATCCCTGGCCCAAGACCGCACAAAGTGGAGGAGAAGCATCCGGAAAGGCGCCGAACACCTCGAGACTCTTCGCCGGGAGCAAGCGGAAGCCAAGCGCAGGCAACGCAAGGAGCACACGTCAACCCAAGCACCCCACCCACCCGCCCCTTCAACCACCGTCTGCCCCACCTGTGACAGAAACTGTAGGTCCCGCATTGGACTCATCAGTCACCTGAGAATTCATTTTTAATGTGAAAGCAAGTCATCCTCGGTTCCGAGGGACTGCCTAAGAAGAGAAGAGAAGAAGATTCCCCAGAACCAGATCCAGCAATGCTTCCTCCCTTGTTGGGCCGGTAACATACTGATCAAGAAAGCTCTCCTAAACACACTTCAGAAATTCTTCTCCTTCTCTGCCCTTAACGCTATTACAATCCCAGTCTATATTAGGATAGTTGAAATCCCTCATTATTACTTCTCTATAGTTCTTACACCTCTCTGTAATTTCTCTGCAAACTTGCTCCTCCATATCTTTCCCACTATTTGGTGGTCTATATAATACACCTAATAGTGTAATGGCACCTCTATTATTTCTTAACTCTAGCCATATAGATTCTGTCCTTGACCCCTTCAGGACATCCTCCCTTTCCAGCACTGTGTTATGATGTCACTTTAGCTGTTTTGCAGTTGTTGATTTTGTTGTTGTTTTCACTGGAGGTACTCTGCCTCCTCGCTGCCGCCACCGCTGCTCCAATCTGTACTCTCTCTGGGCCTCCCGCTCGATTTATACTCCGCCTCCTGCTGTCCTGTGATGTCACTCCTTGATTTTTTGTTTTTTTTAAGTCACCGCTCAGCTCCTTTTAAGCTGCTGCCTCTGCTGCCGCCGCTCCCCTCCACACAGTGACTACTATAGATGCGATTGTTCTGCCCACACCCTCCCCCCCCCTTCTCCAGAATATACAAGTACAAAGGAAGCAAACACCCAACATCATGGGTCTCCACTCCTTTTTCCTCTAATTTGTGACTGGGAAATAAGTGTTCCCTGGTGCATAACAGTGAAACATTGGCTCTCACAGCTGGCCTTTATATATGGGGTTTGCTGTTTATTATTTGAGTGAAGTTGTGCCCCTGTTTTGCAAGTTGACTTTTCAAAGGGGCGACTGTATTTCAAAGGGTTTCAAGAGAATAAGCATTAAACATTTTGATATACCAATTAGTTCTAATCTGCTGTGACAAATGTGGAAGCAAGTCCCAACTCCAAAGGTAAGAATACCCAAGTAATTCCAAGAAAGACTGTAACCATTAGGAATTTGGATGAGGAGCATTTGTTTAACGTTTAAAAGATAAGCAAAGAAAACCATTCAAAATAACTCAACTGATTGATTTATCCATTTAACCCTTTCATGAACTAGCTTAAAGTTGCTGTGTTATTTTGATTGGTTTCAACAGCTCATTGTTACTGCTTGCTGCTGTAAATGACTTTGTGAATAAATCTGTTTGGGACTTTAATTTGTTATAAGTATCTGACATGACGGGTATCAATTGTCTTCTGAGATGACTTGGGAGAGCAATAAAAATTCTGTGTAATAATCCAGGGGCGTGATACGAGTCTGTTGTTCACTCTGGGTACACTATGCTAGATTACTTTACGCACAGGTTTTGTTTTGGTTTGTAGCTTTGCCTATGGGAGCTGACTTTAGGACACATTGGTCACAAGAAAGAGTATAAGCTGTTCCAGTACAGCGACAACACTGGTATCTACCCGACAAAGTGGAAAATTGCAAAGGTATGTCCTGTCCACAAAAAGCAGGACAAATCCAACCCGGCCAATTACTGCCCCATCAGTCTACTCTCAATCATCAGCAAAGTAATAGAAGGTGTCATCGACAGTGCTATCAAGCGACACTTACTCACCAATAACCTGCTCACTAATGCTCAGTTTGGGTTCCATCAGGACCACTCGGCTCCAGACCTCATTACAGCCTTGGTCCAAACAAGGACAAAAGAACTAAATTCCAGAGGTGAGGTGAGAGTGACTGCCCTTAACATAAAAGGATCATTTGACCGAGTGTGGCAACAAGAAGCCCTAGTAAAATTGAAGTCAATGCGAATTGAGGGGAAAACTCTCCATTGGCTAGAGTCATACCTAGCACAAAGGAAGATGGTTGTGGTTGTTGGAGGCCAATCATCACAGCACCAGGACATCACTGCAGAGGTCCTCAGGGCAGTGTCCTAGGCCCAACCATCTTCAGCTGCTTCACCTGCCCTCCATTATAAGGTCAGAGGTGGGTATGTTCGCTGATGACTGCACAGTGTTCAGTTCCATTCGCAGCTCCTCAGATAATGAAGCAGCCCATGCCCACGTGCAGCAAGACCTGGACAACATGCAGGCTTGGGCAGATAAGTGGCAAGTAACATTTGCGCCACACAAGTGCCAGGCAATGACCATCTCCAACAAGAGGGAGTCTAACCACCTCCCCTTGACATTCAATGGCATTATCATCGTCAAATTCCCCACCATCAACATCCTGAGGGGTCACCATTGACCAGAAACTCAGCTGAACCAACCACATAAATACTGTGGCTACAAGAGCAGGTCAGAGGCTGGGTATTCTGTGGCAAGTATCTCACCTCCTGACTCCCCAAAACCTTTCCACCATCTATAAGGCACACGTCAGGAGTGTACTGGAATACTCTTCACTTGCCTGGATGAGTGCAGCTCCATCAACACTCAAGAAGCTTGACACCATCCAGGACAAAGCAGCCCGCTTGTTTGGCACTCCATCCACCACCTTAAACATTCACTCCCTCCACCGCCAGCGCAGCGTGTCTGCCATGTGTACCATCTACCAGATGTACTGCAGCAACTCGCCAAGGCTTCTTCAACAGCACCTCCCAAACCCGCAACCTCTACCACCTAGCAGGACATGGGCAGCAGATGCATGGGAACACCACCACCTCCAAGTCACACACCATCCTGACTTGGAAATCGTCGCTGGGTCAAAATCCTGGAACTCCCAATCTAACAGCATTGTGGGAGTACCTTCACCACATGGACAGCAGTGGTTCAAGCAGGCAGCTCATCACCACTTTCTCAAGGGCAATTAGGGATGGGCAATAAATGCTGGCCTTGCCAGCGACGCCCACATTCCATGAATGAATTTTTAAAAAAGACCCACTAGACTTACTTCAATTCTTTGTCAAATAATGAAATTAGGAGTTAGCCATCTGTAACTAAACCTAGCAAACAGCAGTGGTGTGGGCCAGCAAGCAGTCAAGATGATATAGAAGGGGAAGATCCTGCCTGCCCAAACCCCTCTATCATTGAGGAAATGACAACCTGTGGACTGTGGAAGCTCTATAGCCTAGACTTCAAAAAATAATTTAATTCCACATGAAAGGCTATTAGTTAAACACGAATCTATGGGAATTAATTTAAACCTTGGGATTGGATAAGGAATTGGCTGAAGGGTTGAAAATACCAAGTACTTGTTAGAAGCGTTATGTTGGTGTGAGGGGCAAGTTACTGACTGAATTTACTGAATTTTTGAAGTGTGACATAAAAATGTGAGCATAACTGCTAGATGCACTGTTTATATATATTACTAGCTGAAGTGCCCGGCGGTGCCGAGGGCCTTTTGAGGGCATGTTGTTGTTGGAAGAGAGAGCGAGCGACTGGGGGGGAAGAGGGAGAGCGACTGGGGGGAAGAGAGAGAGCGACTGGGGGGAAGAGAGAGAGCGACTGGGGGGGAAGAGAGAGAGCGAGAGACTGGGGGGGAAGAGAGAGAGCGAGAGACTGGGGGGAAGAGAGAGAGCGAGAGACTGGGGGGAAGAGAGCGAGAGACTGGGGGGAAGAGAGAGAGCGAGAGACTGGGGGGAAGAGAGAGAGCGAGAGACTGGGGGGAAGAGAGAGAGCGAGAGACTGGGGGGAAGAGAGAGAGCGCGACTGGGGGGAAGAGAGAGAGCGACTGGGGGGAAGAGAGAGAGAGACTGGGAGGTGGGGAGGAAAGGGGGAGGGGGGGAGGGGAAGAGGGGAGAAAATGGGGAGGAAAGGGGAGGGGGAGGAAAAGGGAGGGGGGAAGAAGGGGAGGGGGGAAGAAGGGGGAGGGGGAAGAAGGAGGGGGAGAAGGGGGAGGGGGGAAGAAGGGGGAGTGGGGAAGAAGGGAGGAGGGGGGAAGAGGGGGGAGGGGGGAAGAGGGGGGAGGGGGAAGGGAGGAGGGGGGGAAGAGGGGGAGGGGAAAGGGAGAGGGGGAAGAAGGGGGAGGAGGGGGGAAAAGGGGGGAGGGGGAAGAAGGGGAGGGGGAAGAAGGGAGGAAGGGGAAGAAGGGGGAGGGGGGAAGAAGGGGGATGGGGGAGGGGGAAGAAGGGGGATGGGGGGGAGGGGAAGTCCCCGAGCCCCGCCCCCCGATGTCCCGAGCCCTGCCCTCCCGAGCCCCGCCCCCCCGCGGCCCCGCCCTCCCGAGGCCCGATCTCACGAGTCCCGAGTCCCGCCCCCGATCTCCCGAGGCACAATCTCCCTAGCCCCGCCCCCCGATCTCCCGAGGCCCGATCTCCCGAGCCCCGATCTCCCGAGCCCCGATCTGCCGAACCCCGATCTCACGAACCCCGCCCCCCACCCGAGCCAGCTTCAAGAGCAGAGAGAGAGACGCCGCCGCGCAACCTACCGCGTGAGGCCCGGCCGGACTCAAGTCGCGCGCGCTGACTCCTGCCCCACCCACCTTTACTAAGATGGCGGCGGTGGCGACGCTCGGCTCAGGCCCGCCCCCGCCAGCCTTCACAAAGATGGCGGCGATCGCGGGCCGCTTGTTGAGCACGACGGGAGGTGCCTAGCTCGGGCGTGGCTGGGCAACAGAGGCCCAGATTTACAGGCCTGGAAAAACGGTGAAAGGTAGGAAAATTCTAGATGTTAGAGAAAAGATTTACAAATTAATTAACTTTTTTTAAAAACAATTTGTGTTTTAAAAGCAACTTTTTTTTTGCTGGAAATGTAGATTTGAAAAGAAACACGCAGAAAGTGGGAAAAAGAAATTAAAAGTTTGGAATCAAGATGGCGGCGACTCACCTCGGTTCAGAATGATAAGGCCCGCCCCACACGCACCGATTGGTCAACCGTCAGGTCACTGAACTGTAGGATTGGTCAATCATCACGTCACTCAACTGTAGGATGGCCCGCCCACACACACAATGAACCCGCCCCCACTCGATGCAAATGAGTGGATAATGAGAGGAATTTTGAACGTTTTTTGGATACCGTCGGCACAATGTTTGGCTGAGCAAAAAGTAAATACGCCTACAAGAGTCCCCTAATGATGAGCTTTCTTTTGATATAACATATGTGTAGGTACGCTCTATAACTTTTGATTGTATAGCCGGCCAGAGAGACAGACAGACAGAGAGACAGACAGACAGACATATCCTTTTATATATATAGATACTAGCGTATATCCCATGGCATTGCTCATCATGAATAAGCTGATTCCTATACCTTCATGCTTGGTAAAATGGATTGAGGATTCCAAGACATGATAGCACTGAGGAAACTGCTGGAGTCTAGAAGAATTAGGGAGGTAAATCTCAGAATTGTGCAGCAGTAGGACTGGTTTGTGGGTTCTGAGAGAGCTTGGCAGGGTGAAAGGCTGTGTGATCTGGCAGTTATAGACAGGAGTTCCTGGGATCTGGAAGGGATATTCCAGGGTCTAGCAACACATAAGGGTTGGAGATTTAGTAGTCTGGAAAATCTGACATTATGGAGGGAACTCGGCAGAGAACGATTACCCTTCTCTCCCACCCCGGTCTTATGTACCCACCTGCTTCCCTCATGACCTGCTACCACCATTATCCATTCATGCCATCAATGGTGTCACCTGGTGAAGGGATAATGGTAAAAGTGGGAGGTCAGAGGGGAGATGGGACAGGTGGGGGGATGAGACAACTGGGGGACTTGGCCTGCATCTGGCTGTATTGCATTGAATGAGAAAATTAGGATTGGATGGGTAGATGAAACCAGTGCAGTGGAGGTTTGGGGTCTGCCAGTATTTTGGAGGACAAGCGTGGAGGACAATGAAGGCTATCAGTCTTCATCCTAACCTTGCCACACCTCCTGCTCATCACTCCTCATCTCACATCTGTTCATGTACCCAGCCCACTCCTCCCACAGGATATCTACTAGTAACATATTAAAAGTAATCCTGTGCCACATTTACTTCCTGTCACCCTAATGATGTTTTTTTCTACTGATTGAATATTTCACATGAGGGTAGATTTTCCTGACCAGCCTAGGGGAGGGCTCATTTCCCCAGATGCAAAGGTCAGGAAAAAGAGATGGAGACTCAGATAACTCCTAGCTTCTTTTCTGTCCTTCCAAAGTGTCTCCTTAAACCACTACCCCACCCCCCACCCCTGCTGTTTACTCCATCCTCACCTTCAACAATAAGTACAAGGATCTCAGGGACTTCTTTTCACTAAGATTAAGACTATACATTGAGCTGCCTCTACTGCTTCCAGTCCTTCCCTTTGCCCATCAAGCCAAAACTGCCTCTGGACTTGCCCCTGCCCTCACCCTGATTCCACTAATTTCTCCCTTAATGTTTGAATTTCTGCAATCAGGTTTCCACCGCTGCCAGAGCACTGAAACAGCCCTAACCAAAGTCATAAGTGACATTCTGTGTGACTGTGACAGTGGTGCATTTTCCCTCCTCACCTTCCTTGAGCTTTGTGCAGCCTTTGACCACACCATACCCCTCTAACACCTTTTCACCATTGTCCACCTCTGTGGCACTGCCCTCACTTGGTTCCACTCTTAACTATAAAATTTTATCCAGAGAATTTCCAGCAATGTCTTCTTTTCTTACACCTGTACCTTTACCTCTAGATCTATCCTTGGCCCCCACCAACCCACCCCGCCCCCCCCTTCCTCATCTACAATGCTGCGTCTTTGCATCTTCATCCGAAGACATGGGCCCAGATAATAACTTGGAGTGCGTTCGGAGCGGGGATGGGCGATATTGGCTGGGAAACCCGGAAGAACTTTCAGCGTGTCTGTCTGTGGCAATTTAATGCAACCACCTAATTATAATAATTGGCATCAAATACGTGGCAGCGGGCATGATGTAACCCGCAAGACGCGATCTCAACTGGGGTATTTAAAGGGCCAATCCAAAGATGGAATTTGGAGGAGTTAGGAGTTTGAACCAAGAGAGGGGGAAGTCTCATCATAGATTCAGGAAGGTCAAGGGCTGCGCCTCGATTTAATGATGCATCACTTGATGCACTGCTGAGTGCAGTGAGGAGTTGGAAAGAGATACTTTTTATTAGCAACGGGAAGAAGAAACCTGTTGCTGCCATAAAGGAGGTGTGGCTGGAGGAGGCCAAGGAGGTCAGCAGCAGGAGCATTGTGCCACGCTCCTGGATTCAGTGTAGGAAGTGCTTTAATGACCTAACCTTTAGCCCCCACCACAAACTATTTACCCTTGCCACCACTTCCATTCCCCTTTCCAACCTCTGTCTCAAGTTGAACCAGACTATTCGCAACCTTGACATCCTATTCCAACCTCGTATCTGCACTGTCACAAAGAGCAACTACTTCCACCTCAGTAACATCACCCTGCCTCAGCCCATCTGCTGCTGAAGCTCTTCTCCATGCCTAAATAACCTGTGGTTGGTTGCTTACATTTTAAAAAGGTAACAAACCTTTGAGTCTGCGGCATGCCCCATGTGCTGGTGTTTGGAAGGGTGAGCACAAGTGATGGTGCGTCTTCAGAAAGGTTCTCCTCGGTGTGTGCTGCAGTGAGGCCTAAGACGTCTGATTGGCCTAGAAAGAGGGAAGAGGGACAAGTGTTAGCATGTAGTGTCAAGGGTAAGTAGTAGCGGATGACTGGCAATACAATGCATCACCATGCTAAGTATGTGAGTGAGAGAGTTTTAAGCATAAAGAGAGAAGGAAGGGAAGATGCCCAAGCACTCTGTTGTGCATGGGCTCCAGGCTGGCCATCTCTAATGCTGCATGCCTTCTCTTTGCCAATTATGTCGATGGCAGCCTCCTCCATTGGTTTGAGCACATGCCTCCTCCTGGTCTTGTATTCTTCCGTCTGTTGTGTGTTAGCTTCTCCTTCAAAAAGAGTGATCGTGAGTTAGATTGTGTCCTGTTGAAGCGTTTTGAAGATTTGTGAGGCAGTATAGCATAATGTGCAGGCTGACGGGAAGAAGCTGCAGGTGTGGGCAAGAGGGGGAAGTAGTTGTGAGGGCAGTAGTAGGGCCTCAGTGTACAAGCAGAAGGAGGAGCATTGGTGTCCTGTTGTAATTGGAGGAGAAGCCAAGGAAACAGGGGAGGAAAGGGTTGATAATACTGCGGCTTAAGTAGGGCAGTGCAGGGCTGTATGAGAGTACAAGATGCGAAGGGGTGACCGCTAAAGAATCCTGAGTGATCGCTCACCAGTTTAGTTCAGGGGTCCTGAAGCAGGCATTAGGCTTCTCATTCACATATGTGGGGGGCCTAACGGTGTCTCAGGCTGGCGCCTGAACAGCCGCCAATGCCAACATGGCATGCCCATACCCCAGCGCTGATTGGTCGCGAAACATTATTCCACAGAATTTGACCTGCTGCCAATTTTAGGCCCATAAAACAGGTGCAAAGAGGTCAATTTCTACCCCATTCTCTTTAATTAAATGTTGTCCATTCCTTTAAAAAAAACTGCAGCCTATTGGAATGGATTGGTAATTTAACCAGAATGATTCTCTTAATTCACAAACAGACTTCACTATATTGCAGTTTAAATTGTCTATTTTTAAAAATTCCATTTTTTTTTACAATTGCTGTCTTCCACAGAAAATCAGAACTATATATCCTAGCGATGAACAGCGTTTAAGACGAATGTCTCTGGTAGAAGAGGATGGAGAAAAGAAGATAAATATGGCACACCTCTGCATTGTGGGTTCTCATGCAGTGAATGGCGTAGCCAAGATTCATTCTAAGATCATCAAAGAACAGGTGTAAGGATATTTTTGAATGCTTTTTAAATATTCAGTAGCCTATCAGTGATAGTTGAATGATCATTACCAACTTGTAAGTAATTGTTCTTATTTGAAAGAGACTGTTTGACATACCATTCTTACATTGTAAATGTTGACAGAAAAACGTGTCCAATAATCGTGACAGTAGAAAATAAGGGGCTGAATTTCTGGGCCTCCCGTGGCGTAAACAGAGCAATAGCACCCCAAAAATCATGGGAAAGACTTACCATCCTGCTGTCACTGTGGCCAGGATAATCCTCCCAGGGCCTAATGCTGAGTGGCCGAAGCTCCTCCCGAGTCAGGCAGTAGGTCCATTTAAAATGGGTTCCGCCAAGACCACTCGGCTTCTGACATCGTTACAGCCTTGGTCCAAACATTGACAAAGGAGCTGAATTCCAGAGGTAAGGTGAGAGTGACTGCCCTTGACATCAAGGCAGCATTTGACTGAGTGTGGCATCAAGGAGCCCTAGTAAAACTGAAGTAAATGGGAATCGGGGGGAAAACATTCCACTGGCTAGAGTCATACCTAGCACAAAGGAAGATGGTTGTGGTGGTTGGAGGTCAATCATCACAGCCCCAGGACATCATAGAAACACAGAAACATAGAAGATAGGAGCAGGAGTAGGCCATTCGGCCCTTCGAGCCTGCTCCGCCATTCAATGTGATCATGGCTGATCATCCAATTCAGTACCCTGTCCCTGCCTTTTCCCCATATCCCTTGATCCCTTTAGCCTCAAGAAATATATCCAACTCTTTCTTGAATATATTTAATGAACTGGCCTCCACCGCCCTCTGTGGCAGAGAATTCCACAGGTTCACCACTCTCTGGGTGAAGAAATTCCTCCTCATTTCAGTCCTAAATGGCTTACCCCTTATCCTTAGACTATGACCCCTGGTTCTGGACTCCCCGGCCATCAGAAACATCCTTCCTGCATCTAGTCTGTCCAGACCTGACAGAATTTTATAGGTTTCGATGATATCCCCTCTCAATCTTCTAAACTCCAGTGAGTATAAGCCCAATCGACACAATCTCTCCTCATATGTCATTCCTGCCATCCCAGGTATCAGCCTGGTGAATCTTCGCTGCACTCCCTCCATGGCAAGAACGTCATTCCTCAGGTAAGGTGACCAAAACTGCACACAATACTCAAGGTGCGGTCTCACCAAGGCCCTGTACAACTGTAGCAAGACATCCTTGTTCCTGTACTCGAACCCTCTTGCTACGAAGGCCGACATACCATTTGCCTTCTTAACCGCCTGCTGCACCTGCATGCTTACCTTCAGCGACTGGTGCACAAGGACCCCCAGGTCTCTTTGCACTTCCCCTTCTCCCAATCTATTGCCATTTCAAATAATAATCTGCCTTCCTGTTTTTGCCACCAAAGTGGATAACCTCACATTTATCCACATTATAGTGCATTTGCCATGTTTCTGCCCAATCACCCAACCTGTCCAAATCGTACTGGAGTTTCCCGACACCCTCCTCGCAGCTTACCCTCCCGCCCAGCTTTGTGTCGTCTGCAAATTTAGAGATATTACATCCAATTCCCTCGTCCAGATCATTAATGTATATTGTGAACAGCTGGGGTCCTAGGACCGATCCTTGCGGTACCCCACTAGTCACTGCCTGCCACTCGGAAAACGACCCATTTATTCCAACTCTTTGCTTTCTGTCCGCCAACCAGTTCTCTATCCAAGTCAATACCTTGCCCCCAATCCCATGTGCCTTAATTTTGCACGCTAATCTCTTGTGTGGGACCTTATCGAAAGCCTTCTGAAAGTCCAAATACACCACATCCACTGGTTCTCCCTTATCTATTTTACCAGTTACATCCTCAAAAAATTCCAGTAGATTAGTCAAGCATGATTTACCTTTTGTAAATCCATGTTAACTTTGTCCGATCCTGTCACTGCTTTCCAAGTGCTCTGCTATTACATCTTTTATAATAGACTCTAGCATTTTTCCCACTACCGATGTCAGGCTTACCGGTCTATAATTCCCTGCTTTTTCTCTACCACCTTTTTTGAATAGTGGGGTAACATTAGCTACCCTCCAATCCATGGGTAACGTTCCAGAGTCTATCGAGTTCTGGAAGATGATCAGTAATGCATCTACTATCTCTAGGGCCACTTCCTTAAGTACCCTGGGATGTAGACCACCAGGCCCTGGGGATTTATCGGCCTTCAGTCCCATCAATTTTCCTAACACCATTTTCCTACAAATACTGATTTCTTTCAGTTCCTCGCTTTCATCCGACCCTATGTTCCCCGGCATCTCTGGGAGGTTATTTGTGTCCTCCTTTGTGAAGATTCTGATCGCAAGGGACCTACACTTGACTTCCTCAATCTTTTTCTCTTCACATATCTATAAAAGCTTTTACAGTCAGTTTTTATGTTCCATGCAAGCTTACTCTCATATTCTATTTTCCCTTTCTTAATTAATCCCTTTGTCCTCCTTTGTTGAATCCTAAACTGCTCCCAATCCTCAGGTTTACTGCTTTTTCTGGCCAATTTATATGTCTTCTCCTTGGATCTTATGCTATCCCTAATTTCCCTTGTTAGCCACGGTTGAGTCACTTTTTTTGTTTTATTTTAATGCCAAACTGGGATGAACAAATCCTGTAGCTCATCCATTCGGTCTTTGAATGTTTGCCATTGCCTATCCACCGTCAACCCTTTGAGTGCCATTCCCCAATCAATCCTACCCAACTCGCTCCTCAGACCATTGTAGTTTCCTTTATTTAAATTGAGGACCCTAGTCTCTGATTCAACTACTTCATTCTCCATCTTAATGAAGAATTCGATCATATTATGATCGCTCCGACCCAAGGGGCCTCGTACAACAAGATTGCTAATTAATCCTTTCTCGTTACATAATACCCAGTCTAAGATGGCCTGATCTCTGGTTGGTTCCTCGACATATTGGTCCAGGAAACCGTCCCGTAAACACTCCAGGAATTCCTCCTCCACAGTATTGTTACTAATTTGGTTGGCCCAATCTATATGTAGATTAAAGTCACCCATGATGACTACTGTGCCCTTATTGCACGCTTCTTTCATTTCCCTTTTAATGCCATCCCCAACCTCTGCCTTACTGTTTGGAGGTCTATATACCACTCCCACTAACGTTTTTTTCCCCTTAGTATTCCTCAATTCTACCCATACAGATTCCACATCATCAGAGCTAATATCCTTCATTACAATTGTGTTAATCCCTTCTTTAACCAGTAATGCTACCCCACCTCCCTTTCTGCCTATCTTTCCTGAATATCGAATACCCCTGAATGTTGAGTTCCCAGTCTTGGCCATCCTTGAGCCACGTTCCCGTAATCCCAAACAAATCATATTCGTTTACCTCTATTTGCGCAGCCAATTCATCCACCATATTACAAATGCTCCTCGCATTAAGACACAAAGCCTTCAGGCTTGTTTTTTTAAGGCTCTTAGACCTATTAGAATTATTATTTACTGTGGCCATGTTTGATTTAAACCGTTGATTTCTCTGACTGCCACTTTTGTTTTTCTCCTTCCTATCTTTTGCTTTTATCCTTGTTTCCCTTTCCTCTGTCTCCCTGCTCAGGTTCCCAACCCACTGCCATTTTAGTTTATACCCTCCCCCACAGCACTAGCAAACACTCCCCGTAGGACATCGGTTCCAGCCCTGCCCAGGTGCAAACCGTCCGGTTTGAACTGGTCCCACCTCCCCCAGAACCGGTTCCAATGTCCCAGGAACTTGAATCCCTCCCCCTGGCACCATTCCTCTAGCCATGTATTCATCTGAAGTATCCTTCTATTTCTACACTGACTAGCACGTGGCACTGGTAGCAATCCTGAGATTACTACCTTTGAGGTCCTGTTTTTTAATTTATCTCCTAACTCCCTATATTCTGCTTTTAGGACCTCATCCCGCTTTTTACCAATATCGTTGGTGCCTATATGCACCATGACAACTGGCTGTTCACCCTCCCCTTCCAAGATGTTCTGCAGCCGCTCGGAGACATCCTTGACCCTTGCACCAGGGAGGCAACACACCATCCTGGAGTCTCGTTTGCGGCCGCAGAAATGCCTATCTATTCCCCTTACAATTGAATCCCCTATTACTATAGCTCTACCCCTCTTTTTCCTCCCATTCTGTGCAGCAGAGCCACCCCTTGTGCCAGGAAGTTGGCTGCTGCTGCCTTCCTCTGATAAGCCATCCCCCCCAACAGTACTCAAAGTGGTGTATCTGTTGGAGAGGGGGATGGCCACAGGGGACCCCTGCACTACCTGTCTGCGCCTAGTACTCTGCCTGTTGGTCACCCGTTCCCTTTCTTCCTGTCCAACCTCTACCTGCGGTGTGTCCAACTCTGTAAATGTGATATTCACGATGTCCTGAGCATCGTGAACGCTCCAGTATGCATCCAATCGCAGATCCAGTGCCGCAATGCGGTCTGTCAGTAGCTGCAGCTGGATGCACTTCCTGCACATGTAGTTGTCAGGGACACATGAAGTGCCCCTGAGTTCCCACATATTGCAGGAGGAGCATACAACGGGGCCGGGCTCTCCTGCCATGATTTACCCTTTAATTAATTGAATTTAAATTAAATCAATCAATCCCACTAATTACACTACAGTTAACTGGTTTACCAACAGTCCCCGCTACACCAGAGAGACCTTAGTAACTATAAACCAGAGTTAAAGTTTAAAAAAGAGAGAAATACTCAACAACCAATCACTTACCTGCTTCCTGGTGACGTCACACTTTGATTACTTTTTACCTCTCTCCCCTGCTGTTGAATTGGTAAGCCTCGCTGAATCCGTCGCTTTTAACTGCCGCCGGTTGCGCTGCACTCCTCACCCAGGTCCGTCGCTCTGGTCGGGCCTCGCTGAATCCGCCGCTTTTAACTGCCGCCGGTTGCGCTGCACTCCTCACCCAGGTCCATCGCTCTGGTCGGGCCTCGCTGAATCTGCCGCTTTTAACTGCCACCGGTCGCACTGCACTCCTCACCCAAGTCCGTCCGCTACAAAAGGGTCATGAGACTGAGATGACTGGTATCTCACTGCTAGCTGCATCTCTCAAGCTTACTCCTGGACAGCTAGGTCTTACCTCCCAAGTTCCACAGGCATGGTGCTCTGAGGGGCAAGACCAATGGTCTGGCATGTGTTACTGTCCCGAGAGATGGTAGTAACAAACAGGTGGACTCCAGCCATCACCATTCCACTGGGCCCTGGATATAAAGTATGGCTTGTCTAAAAGCAGCTCTCAGACCCTGAATGCCTTGAGACATAGTGCTTGCCACAACCTGGAAGCTGCACTCCAGTCTGTCCCTGAATACCTCCAGAGCTGCAGTCTGTGTTTCCGTGGAGGTGGAGGCACCGATTGATCTTATCAGGGGATCTGCTGCAGATTCCATTGCAGCTGCTACTTGTTCCATTTGTGCTTGCAGCAAAGGAAAATCTTTCATGACGACACCACAAAGAACGTCTGTTGACTCGACAGTCACACCTGTCAATTGCTGCACATCCTTAGAGATTAGGTAGCACGAAAGGTATCCCTGGGTGGCTTAGTAACATCCACACCCAGATTCTGCTCCTCCTTCCTTCTGTCTCCTCCAGAAAGGCTCTGAGTTCTGCATCGGAAAAGTTCTGAGTCTCTCTGCTCCTTGATGCCCTGCTGCTTTCTCTGTCCAGATGGCCCCGGTATAGTCATAATTCTTGGAAAGTATGATAAAAAGGATTGATGAGACATACACCAAACTTATCTGAGAGTGAAGTGAGAGAGCTAAGCATTTCTTCCTTACCTGGTTGCCCCCAGTCTGCTGCTGGAGTGTACAGGCTGAACTGTGTTTTTAAAGGCTGCAAGGTAGTTTCCATGCACTTCAACTAATCACATAAATGACTACTCCAGTGGGTATGGAAATAAGCTGACCCAGGGAATTCATGTAACTTCCTCTCCAGGCCACCAGCAGGCACAAATCTTTTTTCAATGCCAGAACAGGGGTGTAACTCACCATATGAAAATTCACCCCCAAATACTTATTATCCATTTTTTTAATGAAAACATGCTAAAAAGAATTGCAATTGCTTTTAACACTTAGTTAAAAAAAATTCTCTCCTTTTTCTGCAATTACCTCTACTCTCTTAGAAGCATTATTTTGTTGGCACTGGGCATCTTGCCCAAGTAAGTGGTTGCTCTTCATCTGCAAGACAGTGACTGTTGGCCGGATGTCTTATCGGTAGGGTGGGGGCATCATTGTTGAGCCAAATCCAGTATTCACTCAAAGTCCATTTACATATTTCCAACAGGGGTTATTGACGATGATGAGGCATGAGACCTTTGGCTGATTTTCCCACCACAATGCAGGGCTAGTGAAGACAGTTTATAGCATCACCTAGTTATTTATGCAAATATATATATTTGTTTCAGTGAAGAGTGATGATAACACTGGCATGGTGAAAATTTGCAGCCAAACTATGTGAGATGAATGAAACAATTAAAAACATAAGTGAACATTCAATGGAATGCAATATCTTGTATCTATATATAGTTTTGCTAATAAAAACATAGAAACATAGAAGATAGGAGCAGGAGTAGGCCATTCGGCCCCTCGAGCCTGTTCCGCCATTTAATGAGATCATGGCTGATCATCCAAATTCAGTACCCTGTCCCTGCTTTCTCCCCATATCCCTTGATCCCTTTAGCCTTAAGAAATATATCTAACTCCTTCTTGAATATATTTAATGAATTGGCCTCAACTGCCTTCTGTGGTAGAGAATTCCACAGGTTCACCACTCTCTGGGTGAAGAAATTCCTCCTCATCTCAGTCCTAAATGGCTTACCCCTTATCCTTAGACTGTGACCCCTGGTTCTGGACTCCCCCGCCATCGGGAACATCCTTCCTGCATCTAGTCTGTCTAGTCCCGTTAGAATTTTATAAGTTTCAATGAAATCCCCTCTCATTCTTCTAAACTCTAGCGAACATAAGCCTAATCGACCCAATCGCTCCTCATACGTCAGTCCTGCCATCCCAGGTATCAGTCTGGTGAATCTTTGCTACACTCTCTCCATGGCAAGAACATCCTTCCTCAGATAAGGTGACCAAAATGATTTTCCCCACCTTGCATAATTGATCCTCACCCCACTTAATCTAATTTAAGGCAATAGAACCAGATAATTACTATTTTCAGGGTCATCAAGACACCTCACGCCCAAACATATGTAGGGTCCCACAAGAGTTGAGCATGCTGCAATGATTTCAGGGATGTTTGGATATCAAAGCTATTCACTGCTATATTAGACAGGGATATCCCACCCTCGAAATGGCAGCTTCAATGAGCATGTCCATCATTATTAAAAATTAGTCAAATATACATTCAAAAAAGAAATTCAAAAAATTAAAGGATCAAATGTATTAAAGCCCAGATTTTGCTGAAAAACTAATGTCGTCTGAACGATGTATGTCGTTATTAATGCACAAATCAGCCAGCAACTTGTGGCGAGGAAGAGATTCCCCGTGAATTGCAAATTGCCACAAGTTGCTGGCCGATTTGACGAAAATGGCATCTCGGCCTTAAGCAGCCCATGAGTTTCATGAAGTTAGAACATAAGAATATAAGAAGTAGGAGCAGGAGTAGGCCATACGTCCCCTCGAGCCTGCTGCGCCATTCAATAAGATCATGGCTGATCATCGACCTCAACTCCACTTTCCCGCCCGATCTCCATATCCCTTGATTCCCCTAGAGTCCAAAACTCTTATCTATCTCGGCCTTGAATATACTCAAAGACTCGGCATCCACAGCCCTCTGGGGCAGAGAATTCCAAAGATTCACAACCCTCTGAGTGAAGTAATTCCTCCTCATCTCAGTCTTAAATGGCCTACCCCTTATCCTGAGACTATGCCCCCTAGTTCTAGACACTCCAGCCAGGGAAAACAACCTCTCAGCATCTATCATGTCAAACCCATTCAGAATCTTGTATGTTTCAATGAGATCACCTCTCATTCTTCTAAACTCCAGAGAGTATAGGCCCATTGTACACAATCTCTCATCATAGGGCAGCCCTCTCATCCCAAGGATCAATCTAGTGAACCTTCGTTGCACCGCCTCCAAGGCAAGTATATCCTTCCTTAGATAAGGAGACCAAAATTGTGCACAGTACTCCAGGTGTGGTGTCACCAAGGCCCTGTACAATTGTAGCAAGACATCCTTACTCTTATACTCCAACCATCTTACAATAAAGGCCAACATGCCATTTGCCTTCATAGAAACGGAGAAAAATAGGAGCAGGAGTAGGCCATTTGGCCCTTCGAGCCTGCTCTGCCATTCAATATGATCATGGCTGATCCTCTATCTCAATACCATAGTCCCGCTCTATCCCCACACCCCTTGATGCCTTTTGTGTCTAGAAATCTATCTATCTCCTTCTTAAATATATTCAGTGACTTGGCCTCCACAGCCTTCTGTGCTAGAGAATTCCACAGGTTCACCGCCCTCTGTGTAAAGAAATTTCTCCTCATCTCAGTCCTAAATGTCCTACCCTGTATCCTGAGACTGTGACACCTCGTTCTAGACCCCCCAGCCAGGGGAAACATCCTCCCTGCATCCAGTCTGTCTAGCCCTGTCAGAATTTTATATGTTTCAATGAGATCCCCTCTCATTCTTCTAAACTCTAGTGAATACAGGCCTAGTCGACCCAATCTCTCCTCATACGACAGTCCTGCCATCCCTGGAATCAGTCTGGTGAACCTTCGCTGCACTCCCTCTATGGCAAGTATATCCTTTCTTAGGTAAGGAGACCAAAACTGCACACAGTACTCCAGGTGTGGTCTCACCAAGGCCCTGTACAACTGTAGTAAGACATCCTTGCTCCTGTACTCAAATCCTCTTGCAATGAAGGCCAACATACCATTTGCCTTCCTAAATTCTTGCTGCACCTGCATGTTTGCTTTCAGCGACTGGTGTACAAGGACACCCAGGTCCCTTTGTACATCAGCATTTCCCAATCTATCACCATTTAAATAATACTCTACCTTTCTGTTTTTCCTACCGAAGTGGATAACTTCACATTTATCCACGTTATATTGCATCTGCCATGTATTTGCCCACTCACTCAACTTGTCTAAATCGCCTTGAAGCCTCTTTGCATCCTCCTCACAACTCACAATCCCACCTAGTTTTGTGTCATCAGCAAACTTGGAAATATTACATTTGGTACCCTCATCCAAATCATTGATATATATTGTGAATAGCTGGGGCCCAAGCACTAATCCCTGCGGTACCCCACTAGTCACCGCCTGCCACCCCAAAAAAGATCCATTTATTCCTACTCTCTGTTTCCTGTCTGTTAACCAATTTTCAATCCATGCCAGTATATTACCTCCAATCCCATGTGCTTTAATTTTGCACACTTACCTCTTATGTGGGACTTTATCAAAGGCCTTCTGAAAATCCAAATACACCACATCCACTGGTTCTCCCTTATCTATTCTACCAGTTACATCCTCAAAAAACTCCAGTAGGTGTTCCTTATTTCTTGCTGTACCTGCATGCTAACTTTCTGTGTTTTTTTCACAAGGGCACCCAAATCTTTCTGAACACCAACATTTAAAAGTTTCTCACCATTTAAAAAATATTCTGTTTTTCTATTCTTCCTACCAAAGCGAATAACCTCACATTTCCCTACATTATACTGCATCTGCCACCTTACTGCCCACTCACTTGGTCTATTTATATCCCTTTGCAGACTCTGTGGGGGAGAAATTCGGTATCGCCCCGTTTGGGGTGCAATTATCAGCCGGGCGCAAAGTTAGCATCTGGCCCTAATTATCGCCTCCGACTGCAAACTTGGCTTCTATCACCCCTGGAGGTGATTGGAGCACTAAATCAGGTGCTACACACCTCTCTTAAGGCGCTAATGCCGAGGAGCAAGGCGCTACCTCAGAGCGCTGGCGAAGCTCATGTGATGTCAGTCAGCAATGGAACAAAGATACATTGGTGCCGGCCAGTTCTTAAAAGTGAGGGTCGATCTTGCTCTCCATCCACACCCTGCTCATTGCAGCCTTGGATCTCGGCCTGGAGAGACCTGTACATCAAATCTGCTGGAATGAACAATGGAGAGGCCCAGGCAAAGAGCTCAGAGTGCAGCCCCCATAGTCTCTTCTAAATCGATGCAAGGAAGGTCAAATCAAAATGAACCTGCAAAGTGCTGCTCAGTACCCAAAACTCCTTCACACAGCGTTGAATCTCTCCAGAAGTCTCTCTCTCTCTCTCTCAGAATGCGTGGTGCAAAAATGTCGCCGACAAAAAAAGGCAGGAAGCGGTCGCCTTTAAATAGCGCTCCCCCAGTCACTTCCCGACTGCAAAACGCTCTCCTCAACCTGCCATTGCTAGCAGCAGGTGGTAAGGCAGGGGGCACCACTCAATATCCAGTCCGGGGCGCTACCGGGGCGTTGCACACTCGACTGACGTCACGGTCTGTGGGCGCAGGAGTTCGTGGCGGTAGTGTTTAGCGCCACCGCAAAATGTCTGGTCAATTACTTAGGGCGCTAACGGGAGGCACAAAACAACCAAATTTTTCCCCCTTTGTGTTCTCCTCACAGTTACTGTCCCACCTAGCTTTGTATCATCAGCAAACTTGGATACATTACTCTCAGTCCCTTCATCTAGGTCATTAATATAGATTGTAAATAGCTGAGGCCTCAACACTGATCCTTGTGGAACCCCACTAGTTACAGCCTGCCAACCTGAAACGACTCGTTTATCCCTACTCTTTGTTTTCTGTCCATTAACCAATCCTCTATCCATGCTATCATATTACCCCCAACCCCATGAGCCCTTACCTTGTGTTACAACCTTTTATGTGGCACCTTATCGAATGCCTTTTGGAAATCCAAATATACTACATCCACTGGTTCCCCTTTATCTACCCTGCTAGTTACATCCTCAAAAAACTCTAATAAATTTGTCAAACACGATTTCCCTTTCATGAAACCATGTTGACTCTGCCTAATCATATTATGATTTTCTAAGTGCCCCAACACCACTTCCTTAGCAATGGATTCCAGAATTTTCCTGATGACTGATTTCAGGCTAACTGGCCTTAAGTTCCCTGTTTTCTCTCTCCCTCCTTTCTTGAGTAGCGGTGTTACATTTGCTACCTTCCAATCCGCTGGGACCATTCTAGAATCTAGGGAATTTTGGAAGATCAAAACCAATGCATCCACTATCTCTGCAGCCCTAGGATGTGGACCGTCAGGTCCAGGGGATTTGTCGGCTTTTAGTCCCATTAGTTGCTCTAGTACTTTTTCTCTACTCATATTAATTATGTTAAGTTCCTCACCCTCATTAGACCCTTGGTTCCCTACCATTTTTGGTATGCTTTTTGTGTCTTCTACTATGAAAATATTTGTTTAACGTTTCTGTCATTTCCTTATTCCCCATAATAATTTCTCCTGCCTCAGCCTCTAAGGGCTCAATGCTTACTTTTGCTACACTCTTCCTTTTTACATACAGTACTTGTAGTTGCTGCATTTGAACACTAATTGCCCATTAAACTCGCCACAGAAAGTTAAGTCTAGTAATTAATCGTGTAAGTACCTTTTTAACAACATGATAATGGGCAATGACTATCAATTAACCTCTCCTGCCCAGAAAGTGAACAGTTAAAACTTGGTGCCTTATTCCTTCAGGTTGTGAATTGTTGTTGGAGATTTTTTAAATGTCAAATTTTAATTTTATTTTCTTGCTCTTCCTTTCTCTTTTTCTTTCTCTGAATCCAACCTTTCTTTCCCTCGCTTTACTTCTCATTCTGTACCTAATTTGACATTAATTCAGCCACTCAAATTTACCATCCTTCTCAGTCCTTGCTCTGTTTATTTCTCATTCCTTTAATCTCATTGGTTAAGGAGATACACGGTTGGTCCTGTTGTTCATCAAGGTCCCAGATTCCTTGTTTCTCTTGCTGCGCCTGTATCAGTTCACACTTCCAGCAACTTTGTGGCCAAAATTTTTTAAACCTAAATGTTTATGAATAATCATCGAATCATAAAAATTAACGGCATAGAAGGAGGCCATTTAGCCCATCATGTCTCTACCAGCCAAAAAGAGTTATCCAGCCTAATCCCACTTTCCAGCTCTTGGTCCGTAGCCCTGTAGGTTACGGCACTTCAAGTGCATATCCAAGTACTTTTTAAATGTGATGAGGGTTTCTGCCTCTACCACCCTTTCAGGCAGTGAGTTCCAGACCCCCATCACCCTCTGGGTGAAAGAATTTCACCTCAACTTCCCTCTAATTCTTGTACCAATTATTTTAAAGCTATGCCCCAGGTTATTGACCTCTCTGCTAGGGGAAATAGGTCCTTCCTATCCACTCTATCTAGGCCCCTCATAATTTTATACACCTCATTTAAGTCTCCCCAAAGGCTCCTCTGTTCCAAAGAAAACAACCCCAGCCTATCCAATCTTTCCTCATAGCTAAAATTCTCCTGTCCTGGCAAAATCCTCGTAAATCTCCTCTGTACCCTCTCTAGTGCAATCTCATCTTTCCTATAATGTGGTGACCAGAACTGTACACAGTGCTCTAGCTGTGGCCTAACTAGTGTTTTATACAGTTCTAGCATAACCTCCCTACTCATATATTCTATGCCTTGGCTAATAAAGGAAAGTATGCCTTCTTAACCACCTTATCTACCTGTCCTGCTACCTTTAGGGATCTGTGGACATACACTCCAAGATTCCTCTGTTCCTCTACACTTCTCAGTATCCTACTAATTATTGTGTATTCCCTTGCCTTGTTAGCCCTCCCCAAATGTTTTACCTCACACTTCTCCAGATTGAATTCCATTTGACACTTTTCTGCCCACCTGACCATTGATGTCTTCCTGCAGTCTACAACTATCTTCCTCACTATCAACCACACAGCCAATTTTTGTATCATCCACAAATTTCTTAATCATGCCCTCTACATTGAATTCTAAATCATTGATATATACCGCAAAAAGCAAAGGACTTAGTACTGAGCCCTGCAGAACCCAACTGGAAACAGCCATCCAGTCACAAAAACATCCATCAACCATTACCCTTTACTTCCTGCCACTGAGCCAATTTTGGATCCAACTTGCCACTTTCCCTTGGATCCCATGGGCTTTTACTTTTCTGACCAGTGTGCCATGTGGGACCTTGTCAAAAGCTTTGCTAAAATCCATGTAGACTATATCAAACACGCTACACTCATCAGCCCTCCTTGTTATCTCCTCAAAAAATTCCATCAAGTTAGTCAGACACTACCTTCCTTAAATAAATCCATGCTGATTGTCTTTGATTAATCCATGCCTTTCTAAATGACAATTAATATTGTCCCTCAGAATTTTATCTAATAATTTGCCTACCACCAAGATTAGGCTGACTGGCCTGTGATTACACGGTCTATCCCTTTCTCCCTTTTTAAACAACGGTACAATGTCCTCCAGCACCACACCTGTAACTAGCGAGGATTGGAAAATGATGGTCAGAGCCTCTGCTATTTCCTCCCTTGCTTCTCAACAGCCTGGGATACACTTCATCCAGGCCTGGTGATTTATCTACTTAAGTCTAACTGACAGGGTATGCTGCCAGTGCCCTGTCTAGCAAAATCTGGGCCATAGTATTTTTTTAAGGAATGCTTTAGGATAAGACCATTGTTGGACCTTATCCCAAGGAATTCTTTTAATTGATTTGGTCACAATTGTTTGTTTTTATTAGTACCATGTAAATCTTTTTGAATTAAATTTTAGAAACATTTAAAATCATAGTTGTTTTGTTATTAGTAATTTTTTTTTAGATTTTCTGCTCTTTTTTCTATGAATCAGTTTTAAAGACTTCAGTGACCTTGAACCAGTAAAATTTCAGAATAAGACGAATGGAATCACTCCAAGGCGATGGCTTTTGCTTTGCAATCCAGGACTGGCTTCCCTTATAGCTGAGGTATGTAGCGTACTGTCCAACAACTACGGGGGTAAAATTCAACTTCAACGGGGCACAAAAAGACGATAGCGGATTAGCCTCCCATTATACATCCCACCCAATTTTCCTTTCCACTGACTTTTGAATCAAATGGGGTATATAGTTGGCAGCCGATCTACTACCGCCCGTTTTGTAACCCCGCCGAAGTTGAATTTTACCCCTTATATGATCAATTTTGCCACTGTTTTTGCCGAGAATATGTTTCTCCACTCAGTATTTGCTCATTCACTGCATAATCAATAACCCTGTATGTGGCTTGGGTAGAAAATCATTCAACATAACATCTCAATGGGTACGGTAGCATAGTGGTTATGTTACTGAACTCGTAATCCAGAGGCCTGGACTAATAATCTAAGAAATATGCATTCATATCTTGCCATGGCAGCTTGAGAATTTGAACTCAGGAAATTAAAAAGCTGGCCAGCAAAAGTCACCATGAAGCTGTCAGATTGTCATATTAAACCCAATTGTGACTCCAGTCCCTCTGAAGTGACCTAGAAAGCCACTCAATTGAATCAAATTGCTAGAAAGGAAAACAATAAAAAATCTGGATGGACCACTCGACTGCGACCTAGGCATCAAATCAGGACATGACAAAGGCACACTCAACCCCGGTCAACCCTGCAAAGTCCTCCACATTAACATCTGGAAATTGGTGTCAAAGTTGGGAGAGCTGTCCCACAGACTAGTCAAGCAACAGCCTGACATAATCTTGCTCATTCATACCTACCAGCTAACATCCCAAACTCTTGTCGGCTGTGGCACAATTGGTAGCACACTCGCCTCTGAGTCAGAAGGTTGTGGGTTCAAGTCCCACTCCAGGAACTTGAGCACATAAATCTAGGCTGACACTCCAGTGCAGTTCTGAGGGAGCACTGCATTGTCAGAAGTGCCGTCTTTCGGATGAGACGTTAAACCGAGGTCCCGTCTGCTCTCTCAGGTGGACGTAAAAGATCCCAAGGCACTATTTCGAAGAAGAGCAGGGGAGTTATCCGCGGTGTCTTGGCCAATATTTATCCCTCAATCAACATAACAAAAACAGATTATCTGTTCAGTATCACATTGCTGTTTGTGGGAGCTTGCTGTGTGCAAATTGGCTGCCGTGTTTCCCACATTACAACAGTGACTACACTCCAAAAGTACTTAATCAGCTGTAAAGCGCTTTGAGACGTCCGGTAGTCATGAAAGGCGCTATATAAATGCAAGACTTTTTTTTTCCATCGGCATTCCTGGGTATCTCCTGTCCTGTGGCGTGGCCCTCAACATTGACTCTAGACCCATGGGCAAGGAATTCTGCTGATTACCACCTACCACCCTCCCTCAGCTGATGAATCAGTACTCCTTCATATTGAACACAACTTGGAGGAAGCACTAAGGGTAGCAAGGGTACTGAACATACTCTGGGTGGGAGACTTCAATGTCCATCATCAAGAGTGGCTAGGTAGTACCATCACTGACGGAGCTGGCCATGAGGTTACAGATTGTGGCTGGCCAGGTCCTGAAGCACATAGCTGCCAGTCTTGGCTTGAGGCACATGGTGAGAGAACCAACACGAGGGAATAACCTATTTGACCTCGTCCAATCTGGTCAACTGTGGCTCAGTTGGTAACACCCTCACCTCTGAGTCAGAAGGTTGTGGGTTCAAGTTCAACTCCAGAGACTTCAGCACAAAAATCTAGGCTGACACTCCAGTGCAGTACTGAGGGAATGCTGCACTGTTGGAGGTGCCGTCTTTCGGATGAGACGTTAAACCAAGGCCCTGTCTGCTCTCTCAGGTGGATGTAAAAGAGCCTATGGCGCTATTTCGAAGAAGAGCAGGGGAGTTACCCCCAGTGTCCTAGCCAATATTTATCCCTCAAACAACATAACAAAAATAGATTATCTGGTCATTATCACATTGCTGTTTGTGTGAGCTTGCTGTGTGCAAATTGGCTGCCGCGTTTCCTACATTACAACAGTGACTACACTTCCAAAAAAAAACTTCCTTACTTCCTCCCTCCCTCCTTCCCTCCCTCCCTCCCACAGGTGCATATGTCCATGACAGCATTGGTAGTGGTGACCACCACATAGTCCTTCTGAGACCCAGTCTCATCTTCAGACTGATAACACCCTCCATTGTATTGTGTGGCACTATTACCATGCTAAGTGGGATACACTAAGAACCGATCTGGCACTCCAAACTGGGTGCTGTGGGTCATCATCATCAGCATACCACCACAATTTGTAACCTCATGGCCTGGCTTATCCCTCACTCCTCCATCACCGTCAAGCAGATGACCAACCCTGGTTCAATGAGATGTGTAGAAAAGCATTTCAAGAGCAGCACCAGGCGTACCTGAAAATGATGTACCAATCTGCTGAAGGTACAACACAAGGTAACATGCATGTTAAATAGCAAAAGCAGTATGGTATAGACAGCTGAGCAATCTCACAACCAATGGATCAAAGCTCTACAGCCCTGCCAAATCCAGTCATCAATGTTGGTGGACAATTAAACTACTAATGGGAGGAGGAGGCTCCATGAACATCTACAGTCAACTAATGAAGTCTCAGATACAGCTGTCGATCAAACCCACTGCCCCAGGTTTGACCAGATTCTTTGATCAGTGTCAGGTTGGCTTGGGTCTACCTCTGTAGACATGTCTGAACAAGAGATCCTAATACAGTACTGTACAGAGAACTGCAATTCACTTATCAGTATTAAACAGATAGCCCAATCTTTGGCAATGACAAGAAAGCCTGTGATTATGGCTCCATCCATTTAAACAATTAAGACCCTATTGTGCTTTCCCTAATATTTTGCACCTTGTAAAGTCTACTATGGCCAGTCTGTTTAGTCTCTGAGTTTTTGCCTTTTCCTTTGAAAAACACCCGTCCCTGTGGAATTTAATCACTCGTATGCTGTTTTAATAATAAGCTATACAAGTTAAGAATTCATCACAGACAAAAGTCAATTCTTTGTCACAGTTATGATAAGGTAAACAGTGATAGATTCTTTCCACAGATCACTAAGACAGCAACAAGAGGACACAAAAACCACAAAAAGAATTAAGTGGGAGGCTAGAACACAGAGGGTGATTAGAAGTTGAAATGTTGTGCCACAAATCATTGTTGAGGAAGAATCAACATCTTTTAATAGTGTATTAAATTATTGCTTGAAAACGAGGAATATTAAAGGATTAGACTTGGTAACTCATGAAGAAAAGCATTGACACAGACTTGTTGGGCCAAATAGCCTGTTTCTATGCTATAACATTCTATGATTCCAAATCTTTGACAAGAGTTAGAAACCTAGAAGATAGGAGCAGGAGTAGGCCATTCGGCCCCTCGAGCCTGTTCCGCCATTTAATGAGATCATGGCTGATCATCCAAATTCAGTACCCTGTCCCTGCTTTCTCCCCATATCCCTTGATCCCTTTAGCCTTAAGAAATATATCTAACGAATTGGCCTCAACTGCCTTCTGTGTTAGAGAATTCCACAGGTTCACCACTCTCTGGGTGAAGAAATTCCTCCTCATCTCAGTCCTAAATGGCTTACCCCTTATCCTTAGACTGTGACCCCTGGTTCTGGACTCCCCCGCCATCGGGAACATCCTTCCTGCATCTAGTCTGCTTGTCCTGTTAGAATTTTATAAGTTTCAATGAGATCCCTGTCATTCTTCTAAACTCTAGTGAATACAAGCCCAATCGACCCAATCTTTCTTCATACGTCATTCCTGCCATCCCAGGTATCAGTCTGGTGAATCTTTGCTGCACTCCCTCCATGGCAAGAACATCCTCAGATAAGGCGACCAAAACTGCACACAATACTCAAGGTGTGGTCTCACCAAGGCCCTGTACAACTGCAGCAAGACATGCTTGCTCCTGTACTCGAATCCTCTCGCTATGAAGGCCAACATACCATTTGCCTTCTTAACCGCCTGCTGCACCTGCATGCTTACCTTCAGCGACTGGTGCACAAGGACACCCAGGTCTCGTTGCACTTCCCCTTTTCCCAATCTATTGCCGTTCAGATAATAATCTGCCTTCCTGTTTTTGCCACCAAAGTGGATAACCTCGCATTTATCCACATTATACTGCATCTGCCCAATCACCCAACCTGTCCAAATCATACTGGAGTTTCTCTGCATACTCCTCACAGCACACACGCTCACCCAGCTTTGTGTCATCTGCAAACTTGGAGATATTACATCTAGTTCCCTCGTCTAGATCATTAATATATATTGTGAGTAACTGGGGTCCTAGCACCGATACCTGTGGTACCCCACTAGTCACTGCCTGCCACTCGGAAAAAGACCCGTTTATTCCAACTCTTTGCTTCCTGTCTGCCAACCAGTTCTCTATCCAAGTCAGTACCTTACCCCCAATCTCATGTGCTTTAACTTTGCATGCTAATCTCTTTTATGCGGGACCTTATCGAAAGTCCAAATATACCACATCCACTGGTTCTCCCTTATCTATTCTACCAGTTACATCCTCAAAAAATTTCAGTAGATTAGTCAAGCATGATTTACCTTTTGTAAATCCATGTTGACTTTGTCCGATCCTGTCACTGTTTTCCAAGTGCTCTGCTATTACATCTTTTATAATTAACTCTAGCATTTTCCCCACTACCGATGTCCGGCTTACCGGTCTATAATTTCCCGTTTTCTCTCTACCACCTTTTTTAAATAGTGGGGTTACATAAGCTACCCTCCAATCCATGGGAACTGTTCCAGAGTCTATAGAATTGTGGAAGATGACCAGCAATGCATCTACTATTTCTAGGGCCACTTCCTTAAGTACCCTAGGATGTAGATTATCAGGCCCTGAGGATTTATCGGCCTTCAATCCTGTCAATTTCCTTAACACTATTTCCCTACAAATACTGATTTCACTCAGTTCCTCCCTCTCATTAGACCCTATGTTCACCGAAACTCTGGGAGGTTCTTTGTGTCTTCATTTGTGAAGACAGAACCAAAGTATGTATTTAATTGGTCTGCCATTTCTTTGTTCCCCATTATAAATTCCCCTGATTCTGACTGCAAGGGACCTGTTGGCTGTGTATTGGTTTTCACTGTGCTGATAAGCACCTCAGACTGGCACTGGTCAGACATGATAGCATTGAATCCGAAGTCTACCATCAGTAACTGAAAGCACTTCCTGTATCATACATTGCAAAAGTATATGCTCCAGTTAACAGGAATTGGTGTTAATCACCACAGTCTGGCATTGCTTGTTTACCAACCTATCCTCCTGTACATGGTCAGCACAGGTGAAGTCCCAATCCAGCACCAACCTGTGCCAAGGCATTGGTACAGGATTGTGTTAAAAGCAGTGATGAATACATTGCATTCATAGGCCTCAACTGTACATCCATTCATTTAAGAACACAAGAAATAAGAGCAGGAGTCAGGCATAGAAATCAGGCAGGGGGATTGTGATATACTTGAACAAATTAGCATTGAGAGGGAGGAGGTACTGGTGGTTTTAGCGGGCTTAAAAATGGATAAAACCCCAGGCCCAGACAAGATGTATGAGGCTGTTGTGTGAGGCAAGGGAGGAGATTGCAGGGGCTCTGACACAAATTTTCAGAACCTCTCTGGCCACAGGGGAGGGGCCAGAGGACTGGAGGACAGCTAACGTAGTACCATTATTCAAGAAGGGTAGTAGGGATAAACCAGGGAATTACAGGCCAGTGAGCCTAACATCAGTGGTAGGGAAATTATTGGAAAAAATTCTGAGGGACAGAATTAGTCTCCACTTGGAGAGGCAAGGATTAATCAAGGATAGTCAGCATGGCTTTGTCAGGGGGAGATCATGTCTAACCAATTTGATTGAATTTTTCGAGGGGGTGACTAGGTGTGTGGATGAGGGTAGTGCAGTTGATGTAGTCTACATGGACTTCAGTAAGGCTTTCGACAAAATCTCACATGGGAAACTGGTCAAGAAGGTAAGAGCCCATGGGATCCAGGGCAATTTGGCACATTGGATCCAAAATTGGCTTAGTGGCAGGAGGCAGAGGGTGATGGTCGAATGTTGTTTTTGTGACTGGAAGCCTGTGTCCAGTGGTGTACCACAGGGATCGGTGCTGGGTCCCTTGCTGTTTGTAATGTACATTAATGATTTAGACATGAATGTAGGAGGTATGATCAGTAAGTTTGCAGATGACATGAAAATTGGTGGAGTGGTAAATCTTCTCTTCTTTTTAAACAGTCCCTCGGAACCGAGAATGACTTGCTTCCACATTAAAAATGAGTTCACAGGTGACTGATGAGTCTAATGCGGGACCTACAGTCTCTGTCACAGGTGGGGCAGACAGTGGTTGAAGGGGCGGGTGGGTGGGGTGCTTGGGTTGACGTGCGCTCCTTGCGCTGCCTGCGCTTGGCTTCCGCTTGCTCCCGGCGAAGAGACTCGAGGTGTTTGGCGCCTTCTCGGATGCTTCTCCTCCACATTGTGTGGTCTTGGGCCAGGGATTCCCAGGTGTCGATGGGGATGTTACACTTTTTCAAGGAGGCTTTGAGGGTGTCCTTGAAGCGTTTACTCTGCCCATCTGGGGCTCTCTTGCCGTGCCGGAGCTCCGAGTAGAGCGCTTGTTTTGGGAGTCTCATATCGGGCATGCAGACAATGTGACCCGTCCATCGGAGCTGATTGAGCGTGGTCAAAGCTTCAATGCTGGGGATGTTGACCTCAGCAAGAACACTGACGTTGGTGCGCCTATCCTGCCAATGGATTTGCAGGATCTTGCGGAGGCAGCATTGGTGGTACCTCTCCAGTGCTTTGAGGTGCCTGCTGTACATGGTCCATGTTTCTGAGGCATACAGCAGGGCGGGTATCAACTGCTGCTCTGTAGACCATGAGCTTAGTGCCGGGTTTGAGGTCCTGGTCTTCAAACACGCTTCTTCAGGCGACTGAAGGCTGCACTGGCACACTGAAGGTGGTGTTGGACTTCGTTGTCGACATCTGCCCTTGTTGACAGTAGGCTCCCGAGGTATGGAAAGTGGTCCACGTTGTCCAAGGCCTTGTCGTGGATTTTGATAATCGTGGGGCAGTACTGTGTGGCGGGGGCAGGTTGGTAGAGGACCTTTGTCTTACGGATGTTTAGTGTAAGGCCCATGCTCTCGTACGTTTCGGTGAAGGTGTTGACGATGGTTTGGAGTTCGACCTCCGAGTGAGCGCAGACGCAAGCATCGTCTGCATACTGTAATTCGACGACAGAGGATAGGACGACCTTGGATCTGGACTGGAGGCGACGGAGGTTGAACAGTTTCCCATTTGTTCTGTAAATTAGCTCCACTCCAGTGGGGAGCTTACTGAGGGTGAGATGGAGCATTGCAGCAAGGAAGATCGAGAAGAGCGTTGGTGCAATGATACAGCCTTCATACGTGAATTGGGTCTGTGGCGGAACCGTTGGTCAGGATCACGGCTTGCATGTCGTCGTGAAGCAGGCGGAGGATGATGACAAACTTTTGAGGACACCAAATTTGAGGAGGACACTCCATAATCCCTCACGGTTGACAGTGTCGAAGGCCTTTGTGAGATCAAAGAAGGCCATGTCCAGCGGTTGGTGCTGTTCCCTGCATTTCTCTTGTAATTGACGTGCGGTGAAGATCACGTCCATTGTGCCCCTTAGTGGGCAGAATCCACATTGCGACTCTGGGAGGAGCTCTTTGGCCACTGGGAGGAGGCGATTGAGGAGGAATAGTGAGGAGGGAAACCTCAGGCTACAGGACGATATAGACGGGTTGGTCAGATGGGCAGAACAGTGGCAAATGGAATTTAACCCTGAAAAGTGTGAGGTGATGCATTTTGGGAGGGCTAACAAGGCAAGGGAATACACAATGAATGGTAGGACCCTAGGAAGGACAGGGGATCAGAGGGACCTTGGTGTGCATGTACATAGATCTGTGAAGGCAGCAGGACAGGTAGATAAGGTGGTTAAGAAGGCATATGGGATACTTGCCTACATTAGCCGAGGCATAGAATATGAGAGCAGGGAGGTTATGATGGCGCTGTACAAAACACTAGTTAGGCCACAGCTGGAATACTGTGTGCAGTTCTGGTCGCCACACTACAGGAAAGATGTGATTGCATTAGAGAGGGTGCAGAGGAGATTCACCAAGATGTTACCTGGGCTGGAGCGTTTCAGCTATAAAGAGAGACTGGACAGGCTGGGGTTATTTTCCTTAGCGCAGAGAAGGCTGAGGGGGAACCTGATTGAGGTGTACAAAATTATGAGGGGCATAGATAGGGTAGATAGAAAGAAACTTTTCCCCTTAGTAGAGGGGTCAGTAACCAGGGGGCATAGTTTCAAGGTAAGGGGCAGGAGGTTTAGAGGGGATTTGAGGAAAAACTTTTTCACCCAGAGGGTGGTTGGAATCTGGAACTCACTGCCTGAAAGGGTGATAGAGGCAGGAACCCTCACAACATTCAATAAGCATTTAGATGAGCACTTGAAACGCCATAGCATACAAGGCTACGGACCAAATGCTGGAAAATGGGATTAGAATAGATAGGGCTTGATGGCCGGCGCAGACACGATGGGCCGAAGGGCCTCTTTCTGTGCTGTATAACTCTATGACTCTATGAGTAGGCCATTTGGTCCTTCGAGCCTGCTCCGCCATTCAATAAGATCATGGCTGATCTTCTACCCCATCTCCACTTCCCTGAACTATCCCCATATCCCTTGATTCCCTTAATATTCAAAAATCTATCGATCTCTGTCTTGAATATACTCAACGGCTGAGCCTCCACAGCCCTCTGGAGTAGGGAATTCCAAAGATTCACCACCCTCTGAGTGAAGAAATTTCTCCTCATCTCAGTCCTAAATGGCCGACCCCTTATTCTGAAACTGTGACCCATGGTTCTAGACTCCCCAGCCAGGAGTCTGTTGGAAATGTGTGGGACACCAGCAGCATTGGAGGATTCAGACATTTAATTCGGCCTCTCTTTGTTGAGTGGAGTCCACAATGCTGGACAGAGTTCAGCATTCTTGACTCGACATTTCTCTACAGCTTGGTCTCCCATAGTCTTTTGTCTTTTATGTAGAATAGACTAAAGCAATGTCAGCACTTTTTTGTTTGTAGCCCAAAAGCTAGAGGAAAAAGCCAGGTCAAACAGATTTAAGCTAAGTTTGCTGATGGAGCATAGTGATCAAGTGTGATCATCTTGGTGGTAGAGAACCTATGGGCTGAGTGAGGGGGAGTTCTATTAGATCCTTTTCCACTTTGTGGCCATCTTTATAACAAGAGCCCTTGAAAGTATATGGAACACCGCTTCTTAGAGTAACCCACATATCCCCACCAAACATTATTGCATGGACTTGACCTGATTTTGACAGGTCAATGCTAGTACCTGTAGTCTCTTCTCCCCCACAAGGGACTCTTCTTCCTCCACCTAATTCACTACTTGTTCAGTCATGTGCAAAATGTGGAGGTTGCCAAAAATCAACAAAGAAAGATTATCTACTTTGTAGGAAGATCTTCAATCTTCAAATCAAAGGTGTCCTCCATATGCTGAATTCCCATCAAACTACATTCTCAAGCCCTTGTAGGGAGAAGCTCAGGACAACGCATAGCCATGATTTTCTGCAGCTTGAAGGGTCAAAATGAACTGAAGCCTCCGAGTAGGTGGCACAACTTTTTTTATGGGGAGTGGATGGCATAACATAAAAATCATCTTAAATGGATATTGGGAGTGACTTTGCATTGTAGAATGGCATCAAGCAGCTTCACTCATGCAGTGCGGTAGGTGCTTTTATTTTAAAGAATAAAGATCCACTGTACATAATTTTTCTTTTTGGGAACCATGTTGCCAGCAAAATGTTATTTTTAAAGATTATTATATATGCGTTTTGATATAGAGTTTGGGGTTAGTGGTTGTCTGGAATTGTGACCATGATCACACTTGAAAACCTAAATTAAACAACTTGTTTCACAGAAATAACTGGAATTTAAAACTCAGGAACTAGATTCTTGTTTTTCTGATGTGTATTTGTAGCTTTGTATAAAAACATTTGAGCCATATCCTGTCCTCTGATATAATTTTGTGTGTGTGCTGCTTCAACCAGGACTACATCATAATAGTGCAGTTTAAAGCAAACAAACCACTTTGGAAAAATTGTATTGTGGCTTTGTTGGAAATGTAAAGAAAATGTGAATGTATTGTAACCTTAGAAACAAGATAACATACTTTAATGTCTTATAGAAAATAGGAGGGGACTATATTAAAGAACTGAGCCAGTTGCAGAAGCTGCATGCCTTTGTGAATAATGATCAATTCATTCGTGATATTGCATCGGTGAAACAGGTATAGTATTTTAAATGATGTAAATTCTGCATTCTGTAAAACTAGTGTGTACAGAAATGGTTTTCATTTTTTTTCTCCTACTGTGTCAACAGGAGAATAAAATCAAACTTGCTACTTTGCTCAAAAAAGAGTATGGGATCCAGATCAACATATCTTCTATATTTGATGTGCACGTGAAACGAATCCATGAGTACAAACGGCAGCTCATGAATTGCCTTTACATCATTGTTATGTACAACCGTAAGTCCCAATTCACTAAACCCAGTTTATTTTTTATGCTGTGTATTTTTATTGTTGTGATATCAGTTGCAGATTCCAGTGCTGTAGAAACCACATTGTTTATATTGCACTGTTTCCACAAGCAGGTTCATTCATGCTTGGAAATATCCTTATTTTTATCTACATGTAATTGTGAAGAGAGTATCCTTCTTCATTTAAGCACCTTCCACACACCACAGGAAAGTCTAGCTTGATTAGTTCTGTTAAAACTATGGGGTGGAAATTAAATCTCGTTTCCCCCATTTTTCAGGGTGCAAACTGGGTGCAAAACATTCCAATTTCTAACGTAGATCGCACACGACTGAAATGCACCAGAAGTGCATCAGTTGCCATATTGGTTGCATATGCACAGGCATTATAGTATAATATGCATAATGTTATTTTCTCAGACCTGTAGTACCAGGCATATATATTTTGAATGGAAACTTAAATCCTTTCAACCTATCCTTGTGTTGTATACTGAAAGTAACTGGCGTTTGCATGTACAGTTCTTGAATTTAACTGTGACGTGTTTCATTGTTAACACTGGTTTACATTTTGTGTAAGGAATTAGAAACGAACCGAACAAGAAATTTGTTCCAAGAACTGTTATGATAGGCGGAAAGGTAAGATTTATTTTCTTTTTTGTTTTTCTGCATCATTCCATTATCACACACAACCGAAACGCACCCCCACCACCCCCCCCCCCCACCTCCCACCAAACCGAGCAGTGACTTAGGTTGTGCACAGTACATTGCCCAGATAGCCGTTCTTCTTGGCAAGCTACACCAGAGATTTGAGTGCCTCTTGAATGACACTTCTGTGCACTACTGAAGAAGTGCTGCACTGTCGTAGATGCCTTATTTCAGATGAGTTATTAAACCAAGTAGGACATAAAGACATAAAACAACTATTGAAAAAGAGCAGTGTCCTAGCCAACATTTATCCCTAAACCAACCTCACTATCATTTATCTCAATGCTGTTTTTGGGGCCACGCTGTGCGCAAATTGGCTGCCGTTTCTTTTCATTCATGGGATGTGGGTGTTGCTGGCATGGGCCAGCATTTATTGCCCATCTCTAATTGCACTTGAGAAGGTAGTGGTGAGCCATCTTCTGGAACCGCTGCCGTCCATGAGGTGAAGGTACTCCCACAGTGCTGTTAGGAATTCTTATTGTTTTTCCTAGCGGTTCGATACACCTGAGTGGCTTGCTAGTCCATTCCAGAGGGCAGTTAAGAGTCAACCACATATGGTTGTACATAACACCTGGAGTCACATATAGGCCATACTTCCTTCCCTAAAGGAACATTGGTGAACCAGATAGGTTTTTACGGTAGTTTTGTGATGTTCATTACTGATGCGTTTTATTCCAGATTATTTAATTAACTGAATTTAAATTCCACAGCTGCCGTGGTGGGATTTGAACTCATATCTCCGGGCCTCTGGGTTACTAGTCCAGTAATATAACTACTGTTTCCCTACAGAACAACGGTGATTACCCTTCAAAAGTACTTCATTGGCTGTGAAGTGCTTTGGGATGTCCTGCGGACATAAAAGGCACAATGTAAATGCAAATTCTGTCTTTTCTTTATTCTTCTATGGTAGGCAACAGAGATCAGCTCAATTCCATTCCCACCCAACATCCAGAAAGGTGCACGTCCCAACAAATGTCACTGGATAGCAATCAGGAGCAAGAACCCTGCTGATGTTCCCCTCCCCAACCCAGAATATCAGAAGTACTAAGGACAGTTGTTGTGACACCTGGCTGAGATCAGACATGGCTTGTTCCTGATATGTATGACTCAGTTGTACACTAGTATTTAAAATTCATTGAATTTAAAATTGAGTGAAGGTAAAATTATTATCAGATAGTTCATAGAGTCATAGAGTAATACAGCACGGATAGAGGCCCTTCGGCCCATCGTGTCCGCGCCGGCCATCAAGCCCTGTCTAATCTAATCCCATATTCCAGCATTTGGTCCGTAGCCTTGTATGCTATGGCATTTCAAGTGCTCATCCAAATGCTTCTTAAATGTTGTGAGGGTTTCTGCCTCCACAACCCTTTCAGGCAGTGAGTTCCAGACTCCAACCACCCTCTGGGTGAAAAAGTTCTTTCTCAAATCCCCTCTAAACCTCCCACCCTTTACCTTGAATCTATGCCCCCTAGCTATTGACCCCTCTACTGAGGGAAAAAGCTCCTCAGCATCCATCCTATCTATGCCCCTCATAATTTTGTACACCTCAATCATGTCCCCCCTCAGCCTCCTCTGCTCCAAGGAAAACAAACCCAATCTGCCCAGTCTCTCTTCATAGCTGAAGCGCTCCAGCCCTGGTACCATCCTGGTGAACCTCCTCTGCACCCTCTCTAACGCGATCACATCCTTCCTGTAGTGTGGCGACCAGAACTGCACACAGTATTCCAGCTGTGGCCTAACCAGTGTTTTATACAGCTCCATCATAACCTCCTTGCTCTTATATTCAATGCCTCGGCTAATGAAGGCAAGTATCCCATATGCCTTTTTTACCACCTTATCCACCTGTTCCGCCGCCTTCAGGGATCTGTGTACTTGCACACCCAGATCCCTCTGACCCTCCGTCTTGCCTAGGGTCTTTCCATTCATTGTGTATTCCCTTGCCTTGTTAGTCCCCCCAAAGTGCATCACCTCGCACTTTTCCGGGTTAAATTCCATTTGCCACTGTTCCGCCCATCTGACCAACCCATCTATATCGTCCTGCAGACTGAGGCTACCCTCCTCGCTATTTACCACCCTACCAATTTTTGTATCATCTGCGAACTTACTGATCATACCTTTTACATTCATATCCAAGTCATTAATGTAGACCACAAACAGCAAGGGACCCAGCACCGATCCCTGTGGTACCCCACTGGCCACAGGCTTCCAGTCACAAAAACAACCTTCGACCATCACCCTCTGCCTTCTGCCACTAAGCCAGTTTTGTATCCAATGTGCCAAGGCACCCTGGATTCCATGGGCTCTTACCTCCTTGACCAGTCTCCTGTGCGGGACTTTATCGAAGGCCTTACTGAAATCCATGTATACCACATCCACTGCGTTACCCTCATCCACACACCTAGTCACCCCCTCAAAAAATTCAATCAAATTAGTCAGACATGATCTTCCCTTGACAAAGCCATGTTGACTATCCCTGATTAATCCTTGCCTCTCCAAGTGGAGACAAATTTTGTCCCTCAGAATTTTTTCCAATAATTTTCCTACCACTGATGTTAGGCTCACTGGCCTGTAGTTCCCCGGTTTTTCCCTACTACCCTTCTTGAATAATGGTACTACATTAGCGGTTCTCCAGTCCTCTGGCACATCCCCTGTGGCCAGAGAGGTCCTGAATATATGTGTTAGAGCCCCCGCAATCTCTTCCTTTGCCTCACACAGCAGCCTGGGATACATTTCATCCGGGCCTGGGGATTTATCCATTTTTAGGCCAGCTAAAACCGCCAATACCTCCTCCCTCTCGATGTTAATATGTTCGAGCATATCACAGTCCCCCCGCCCTATTTCTATGTCTACATCGTCCTTCTCCATAGTGAAAACAGATGCAAAAAATAGTTGGAGAAGCTTACTGCAGAAAATGCATATTCTTCTTTAAACATCTTCTACAAAGTGTAGTTTAATTGGTTCTGGGAAAACCGCATGTCTAGCATGCCCATAAAACATCATCATAGTATCGCATAGAGGTGCTAACATTTCTTTTGGAATTAACACCCATTTTGGGGTGGTAAACAGATAAAATGTGTTCTTTAGGGCTGCCATCACAAATCCCCACACAAAATAAAATGCACCTACATTCCCCTCCCAAAAATGTCAGTTTTTATTAAGGCCTGCCAGAAGCCCTCTCCACCACATTTAACCCCTTCATTTCAGTCCCAAACCCATCTTAATTAATTACACCACTTTATTTTCTGCAAGGTATCCCTAAAGCGGTTACCACACCAAGGAGGTTGTTTTGTGTGCTGAAGGTTGGTGTTTCTTTGCCTATAGATTCTGTGTAATTCTATGCATAGCAATCGTTTTAATACTTTTACTCAGCCCTGCTCAAAGTACTGCTTTGGACTCTAGACAAGAGGAGGAGGATGATGACATGGAAGATGTTGGAAGCTCTTAGAGCCAGACATCACTGCAGGTACCTCTTCCTTCTTAGGCACCAGGAAAACCATCCCAGCCATCCATCATTCAACCTCATCTCACTTAGGGAGTACATCATAGGAGTAGTAGCTTAAAACTAGAGTAAGTAAGGGGAGTCATTATGTTATAAAGGAACAATTGATTTTATTGGCACTCCCTGGAGAATGCTGTTGTTTTAAATTAAGACAAATCAATTCTTTGTATGCTTTCAACTTTTGGAAATTGGCTGATGTGTTAAGAAGGAACTTGGCAGAAGTCTTGAAAACTGAGGGACTTTGTGTGTGTGGGACGGGAAGATGCATGTAGGTGTATAGTGACTTTATTTGATGAGCCAACCTTTATTTGTTGAAAGTTCTGGGCTATGAGTTGTGCTTTCCTTACTCTGGCAGCTGACTGCTGACTCATCTGATCCACTTACTCTTCTTGTGCACCTCTTCGTGTAGTGAGGATGCTTAAGTAAAACATTCTAGTCTGTAGACCCTGATGAGTGAGTATCTAAGTGTAGGGAAGAGGTACCCATGATGATGCCTGACTCTTAATTTCTGGGCACCGCATCTCAGGAAGGATATATTAGCTTTGCAGCAGGTGCAGTGCAGATTCACCAGAATGATACCAGGGCGAGAGGGTTAAATTATGAGGAAAGGTTGCATAGACTAGGCTTGTATTCCCTTGCGTATAGAAGATTAAGGGGTGATCTAATTGAGGTGTTTAAGATGATTAAAGGAAATCATAGGGTAGATAGAGAGAAACTATTTCCTCTGGTGGGACTGACCAGAACAAGGGGATGTAACCTTAAAATTAGAGCTAGGCCGTTCAGGGGTGATATCAGGAAGCACATCTTTACTCAAAGGGTAGTGGAAACCTGGAACTCTCTCCCCCAAAAAAGCCGTTGAGGCTAGGTCAATTGATAATTTCAAAACTGAGAGGGATAGATTTTTGTTAAGCAAGGGCATTAAGGGACATGTAACCAAGGCGGGTAGATAGAGTTGATACATATCAGCCATGATCTAATTGAATGGCTTGAGGGGCTAAATGGCCTACTCCTGTTCTGATGTTTCTGAGAGCATCCAACCTAGTCTCTTTCAAGTCTTCTTCCTCCTCTTCTTAACATTAAAATAAAGGTATTCCCATTGAGAAATTCATATGTAGAGCGCTAAACAGTACTTTGAGCAGAGCTGAGTGAAAGTAGCAGCAAAAGACCTGCCTCAACCTCAAAGTACGAGAATGATTGCTATGCAGGTAAAGAAACACTAACCTTCAGTAGCAGCACAGAAAATGGCCTGCCAGTGTAGTATCTGCCTCAGGGATACCTGTAGCAACTTTTACCACTACTTGAATTGTTTGGACCTGAAATGGAGGGAAATGGAGTGGAGGGATTAGCCGCACCCCATTGACACCATTTAAATATAACAGAATGGGTTTGTGGTGGGCCGTAAAAGGAACTGTCAGTTTTCAGGTGCAGCTTTATTGTGGTGATAGCCTTTAAGAATGCATTTCTTCTGTTTACTGCTCTAAATCCATGCCAAAGCGGGCAGTAATTCAAAGGAAAATCCAGGCCTATGGCTCTTTGAGCCAGTGTGATATCATGACATTGCATAAGTAATACTTTCCACTACTATACACTATATAAAGAATACATAGCACTGGTTTCTTTTTTTTAATTACTATGAATCATTCACACATTTTGGTCCTGAAAAATTATATTTTCAGTAAGAGATTTAAGCACTGCATTGACTGTAGCTCATGTTTATTATATTTGTTGTCAAAATATCTGCCTCTGATTTTCAACCCATACATGTCAGTATGTTCAGTGGATTTTGGCCATAATAGAAAAGAAAATCCAACGCTTGTTCCACGATGGTCAGCACTGGCAGTTGTATAATTAGCGCTGCCCAATCCTGCTTCTATTTCCATCTTCTCTAAGACCATTGCACAAAATTGGCACCAAGCCATTTCGTGTTGAAGATCCAGAGGCCATCTAAGCATCACAAGCATTCAAAAGTCCATGATTACAAGTTTGGCATCAGTATAGTGACTCTGTACCATACAATGGGTAGGTCTGACACTGGCCAGAACCAATGACTTCCATGCAATAGAGAGGAGTTGTCACTGAGTTATATGTTCTGGTCACAGCCTTAGCAGTGTCAAGGTACCTATCCTGGTCCACCCCTATATGGGGATATGCTGGCATTGTTCAGTACCATGACTTTTAAGAGGAAGAATCCTGCCTTAGTATTGTCTCACACTGAGGCAACTTCCTTGCCCACTGCAGGGAATGGGTTGGCCCAACACAGAAGAGACCTCTATCTACCTCAGTTAGTTCCATCCTATTCTCAGGGCTCAAATCATTACCCTATAATCTTCCCTACTGAACAGCGATGTTCAGGGAGTTTGAAGTCTTTGTTGCTTGTTTGTTGCAGATTTTAATCTCTCCCTTGGTTCGTTCATTGCGGCTCCTGATAAATGTTACATTATTAAGGGCTTCCACACCCAGGAAAGCAAGATTTCTCCCTTGGCATCCCTTCCTGAGTGGCAAGGGCTTATGCCTCATCACCCTCACTGTATCGAAGCAAGATTTCATTGTATCACTGATTTATGAACCTGCAGCGTCCATTAACAGTCTCAAATCTGTAGCTCTTTACTGTACAACCTATTAGCCAGCTTGAAGTAATTGTTCTGTCCACCATTTTCTTAGTGGCCACTAGGAGTAATGAGTGTAACTAGGAAGAGGAAGAGCCTTTCTCCCCCTATGGCTATCACTGAGCAACCATTGGATCAGTTGCTTTACTTTTTGGCGTCTTCAGTTCCAGAATGCTCCTAGGCCAGATTTGTATCTTTTTCTCCAGTTATTTTTGTGACAATCCAACATCTCAGTGTTTGATTTATTTTCATTCCAAACTATGGAACTGTACCATACATAAACTAGTTTTGTGTCATGGAGATATCAAACAAAATTTAAAATATAAATTGTAACTGTATAGATCTGTTCTTTTTGTGGAATATTCGCTATTGTGGACTTGATGTAAAGATTTTTCCTAAACTTTTTACATTGATAAACACAATTACTACTATTTCTGATGAAAATACATTGGACTTTATGATGATTCAAATTTTACCAATGTTTCTTTATTAAGTTTAAAAACATCCTTCTTTCCTAGGCTGCTCCTGGCTATTATATGGCTAAGTTGATTATTAAACTCATTACATCTGTGGCACAAGTAGTGAACAATGACCCTATAATTGGTAACAAGTTGAAGGTCATTTTTCTGGAAAACTACAGAGTCTCACTGGCTGAAAAAGGTATTGCTAATAGGCAAAAAGAGATTTTCGTTCTATCATTTGTTAACCTTTTCAGGAGTATGATAGCATTTTTTACACTTCAACAAAAGATAGAAACTACTAGATTTCCCATGGAATTGATCACTGATCATTTTTTTAAGGAATGATAAATTAAGCGTAATAATAAAGGCAGAGTGGGGGCAGACTTGTGGGGAGAGACCAAGGGCCCCACATTGAGTCAAGGGGAGTTGATACAGCCTCACCGTCACCTTAGTATGATTGCTTTCAAAAAACATTTTTCTTTCTTTCCTCTCCTCTCTCATTCCATCTCCCTCCTTTCTTCTTTGATATCCCTGTCTCACTTCTCTTCCTCTTTATGTTTTTTTCTTTTTTACAATTTAATGGATAAATTTAAAGTTTTTTGTGAATTATTTAAGTTTTAATGTATTTATTTTACAAATTTTATTGTTTAGATATATAAGGGTTGATTTTCCACTTGCATACCCCCAGATCATGATTTCCTGTCCTTTCGTTTTAATTAAAGAAAAAAACACGAGCTGGTGATATGAAGTTTCCCAATATGTTTTCCCAGTATGCAACTGGAGTGGCAAAGCAGAAAATCTCTCCTGTCTAGTCAACTGAGTAAGGAATCAATACGGCCACTCAGAAAAACTGCATTGGTGATTTAGTTGTATTCATGATAGTTATTAACCTTGGATTAGGTTTCCATTGTTTCTGCATGAATGCAAATGTCTATAAAATTTAGTGACTTGTAGTGGTTTTTGATTGGTTGTTTTTTTTAAATCAATTGAACATTCAAGCAAATCAGGATTATTTGCCCTATGGACATTTTTGAAGCATTACTCCCTTAGATGCACACTAGGTAAGATCTATAAGTCTATATATGTTTATGCCTTGCACAATAGTTCTGATCAAACATTGCAAACATATCTTTCTAGTCAACCTATATGAATACTTTGCATACCCAATAAAGGTATTTATTAAAACCTGATGTACGAAAATACCTAATTAAATGAGGGATGTCACTCAATGCCAACATTAAAAAATGATAAAAGAGGGATGGAGGACATCCCTTTATGTGGTTTCCCCATCTCTTAATTTGGTGCTAGCTTAACTCCGATGGTGTGTGTAGTGTATCTTCAAAGTATGAAGATCTTTCAAGGTAGAATATCTTTGCATATAAAAATGGAGGATTGCAAGCAGACTGGTACTATGGCATGTTAGTATATTAATATGTGCTACCACAGGCTTAAAGGATATGGGTTTTCAATTCACAAAGCCATCCAGGAATGCCAGCCTTGCCACCTGGAGGGAGACCCTTTAGACCTTACATTGACTGCCCTGGTCAAGCCATTGAACTTCTTCCAACATTACTGTGCAGTCCTTGATGTGAGAGAGTTGGCAACAAGTGCCTGGATCATCTCCCTCCAGGTAGTTAGGCTACAACTCCTGGATGTCACTGCCTGGCAAACCTAGGAATCTGTCCCTCCTGTCTTCCACCTCATAGAGCCCAAAAAACAGGTGCGTGCCATCGAATTTGTGGGCGATTGTTTCTGTCGGTTCTCATAAGTTCAGGCTCTTTTGACTCTATCAGTATTAAATCAATTTCAATTGGTCTATTTGCAGTCATTCCAGCAACAGACCTGTCACAGCAAATCTCCACAGCTGGCACAGAGGCTTCTGGCACAGGGAATATGAAGTTCATGCTGAATGGTGCCCTGACTATTGGCACTATGGATGGAGCAAATGTGGAAATGGTAGAGGAAGCTGGTGAAAAAAATCTGTTCATTTTTGGCATGAGGGTTCAAGATGTGGTGGAACTGGACAAGAAAGGGTGTGTTAATAGTTAACAAATATCATTTGAAGTGAACTTGAGAAATAATTTATAATGTTATATAATAATGGAAGAAAAAGATGGGCGAACCAGTGGAGTAGTGAGAGTACACAAAATGTAAATCTGCAGTATCCTTTGCTATATTTAAATGACTATTGATCCATGTTGATTTTAATTCAGATCTATTGACTTGATGCATAAAATTCAATGTCATAAAAGGTATGCTTGAGTAACTGCTTATTTAAAATTGATACTATGGTTATAGTTTATTGATCATCAGCTGATAATAAACAATAATTGTTATTTATAAGCTGATGATTAAACACAACCATCAACTTTGTGGATTGCAGGTATTCTGACAATGAATGGGACTTTTTTTTTTGTCTATCTATCCAATCGAAGGCCAAGATTATCCTCCCAGTAGCAGTCCAGTGAAATGGCAGTAGGCCTCACTGCCTGCATTTTCCATTATTCTCCGCCACCACCCTGACGAATTTAAGGGGCGAATGCAGAAGGAAATGGGGTTGGAAGGGGGTAAGGGGAAGTGGCTGGTGAAGGATACAAGGAAGTAATCGAAGATGTTCTTGTCTGTGATCAAGACCATGGAAGTAGAGGCCATGGGTGATGGCATGATCAAGGGATTGACCGTGGGGTAGGAGAGTTTATATTCAGGGAGAGGTTAAGGGAGGGCAGTAAATTCAGAGGACAGCAGACAAAGAGATGAAAGTTGAAATCACCAATGAGGAATTGCTCAGTTCAATGGCTGAGGAAGGAAAGGAGGGGGGGATATCTCATGGAGAAGCTCAGGATGGGGACGGGTGGTAGACAATGAGGATTTTGAAGGAGAAAGGTGGAACAAGATGAAGTGCTCGATGGAGGGAAAAGTACCAGAGTAGTAGGGGGAGAGACCAAGGTGTGACTTGGTGATAAGGGCCAACTGCCACTACAGTGGTTTGGGTACTGGGCGACCTGCTGGTGGCGCTGTCCAGGGAGAGTATAAATACTCAGGCATGGGCCCAGCTTGCTCAGGACATTCTTTAACAGGAACTAGTGAAGGACACAACTAAATCTCCATGTTGAAAAACAGTTGATTAAAGCCTTGTTTAATACTTAAACCAAGTGCCTAGTAGTTTTCTTACGTCAGGTGATATAGTCAGTGTTCTATTGTGTGTTCTCCTCCCACCTGTGGTGGCGCTGTCACAGGAGATAAATGGTTGGGTATTCTCTCGGTTAAGTTTAACTCTCTTTGTTCGGAACTTGCCAGAACTTCCTTTCCTTCCAATAAAGCACTTCATGTTTGAATCTCTGAGTTCTGAGTCCTAAATTGTGTCTAGGTAGAAAGGTACCGACACAACAAGTGGCAACGAGGAGCGGATGAATCTGCGTACGTTACGGGTGCAGTGAGTAAACAGAAAATTTAATTTGAAACGTGAGATGACTACTATATTAGGAAACATCGGTGATTTTGATGAAAATGTGGAGCAATGGAGCGCATATACGGAACGTTTTGACTATTTTGTATTGGCGAATGCGGTGGCAAATGAAAAGGTTGTGCCTACCTTTCTGAGTGTAATCGGGCCGAAGACTTTCAATTTACTTCGCAGCCTCGTGCAGCCAGATAAGCCAGGAACTAAAACATATAAGCAACTAGTGGAAATTCTTGGAGCACATTTTTCACCAAAATCTCTGGTTATTGCTGAGAGATTTAGATTTCACAAACGGAATCAAGAGGAGGGGGAATCAGTGACGATGTTTATTGCTGCTTTAAAAAGGTTGTCGGAACACTGCCAGTTCAAGGAGGTGCTGAATGACACCATTAGAGACAGACTCGTGTGTGGTCTGCAAAATGCAGCCACACAGAAGTGCCTTCTTACTGAGGACAACCTTATTCTTGAAAAGGCCATTGAAGTTAGTGTCTCCATGGAGATGGCGGAAAAGGAGGCTCACCAGTTGAGTTCAACAGGGAGAGTTCACAAGGTGTCGTCTGAGCCTAAAGGTGCGCGGAACGGCACATGTTACCGTTGTGGGAAAACGGGCCATCATGCTAATGACTGCTGGTGTACGGAGCTGGAATGCCGAAATTGTGGCAAAAAGGGTCACATTGAACGTGCCTGTAGAGGTAAAAAAAGAACAGACAGAGCTGGGAAGCATGGAAGCAAAATGTCTGTATTTGGACAAGAGAGGAAAAAGAGTGTTCATTCAGTGCAGTATGATGGAACAAGCAAAACAGAGGGGAGCGACACCTCTGAGGAGGAAGAGGTGCACATACTGACGGTTGCAGGCGGTTCAAATGGCTACTGGGTGTCACCACTGGTGGAGGGACAATCAGTGCGGATGGAGGTGGACACAGGCGCGGCTGTGTCCCTTGTTTCAGACACTGTCTACGACAAAATGCTAAAGCATCTTACCCTTCAGCCAACAAACATTGTGCTAAAGACGTATACCGGCGAACCTGTGGCCATGAGAGGCGTCATTGAGGTGACAGTTAAATTGAACGGACAGACTGCAAAACTGCCACTATATGTGGTAAAGGGAAATTACCCATCGCTACTGGGACGTGCGTGGCTAGAGAAAATCACGCTGGACTGGCCTGCAGTCCGCATGATGTCAAAAGGGGAGTCAGGTCTGACTGCAGTGTTAAACATGCAGAACTCTTCAATGGGGAACTTGGGAGCATGAAAAAGATCAGCGTGAGACTGGACATTAAACCTGACAGCAAGCCGAAGTTTCACAAAGCCCGACCTGTACCCTATGCAATTAGGCCAAAAGTTGAGGCTAACTTGGAGGCCTTAGTCGAGAATGGAGTCCTGGAGCCTGTGAGCGTGAGCAAATGGGCCACACCCATTGTTCCTGTCCTGAAAAAGGATGGATCTGTTCGAATCTGCGGGGATTTTAAAGTGACTATTAACCCGGTGCTGTCTGTGGAACAGTACCCTCTTCCCCTCATTGATGATCTTTTTACGGGCCTGGCCGGAGGGCAAAAGTTCAGCAAAATAGACTTATGCCAGGCTTATCTACAAATGCATGTCGATGACAAATCAAAGGAGCTGCTAACAATTGTGACACACAAGGGGCTATACAGGTACTGCCGCCTTCCGTTTGGAATTACGTCGGCCCCTGCTCTATTCCAAAGGGCAATGGATCAGATTTTGAGTGGACTGCCAGGAGTCCAGTGCTACCTGGATGACATCCTTGTCATTGGGACAAATGAGGAGGATCATCTTCTGAACTTGGATGCGACACTACAACGACTGAAAGAGTACGGACTCAGAGTTCATAAAGACAAGTGTGAATTCTTTCAGTCTTCAGTTGAGTACCTGGGGCATGTGATTGACGCTACTGGCCTGCATAAGGCGCCGCCAAAGGTCAAGGCGATCGTGGAGGCCCCAGCACCCCAGAATGTGAGCCAGTTACGTTCATTTCTGGGGCTACTTAACTACTATGGGAAGTTTATTCCAGACTTAGCAACATTGCTGAAGCCGTTACATCAGTTGCTATGTCAAGGCAAAACATGGAAATGGACTGAACTGTGCAACGAAGCTTTCGCCCAAGCAAAGAAAGCATTGCTGAATTCGGAGGTCCTGACACACTTCGACCCAAAGCTACCCGTGCAGCTAGCATGTGATGCATCACCATATGGTGTGGGAGCAGTCATATCCCACATCATGCCTTCGGGTGAAGAGAAACCTATCGCCTTCGCATCACGCACCTTGAACAAGGCCGAGAGTAACTATGCGCAGATCGAGCGCGAGGCCTTGGGAATCGTTTTTGGAATTCGAAAATTTCATCAGTACCTGTTTGGGAGAAGGTTCACACTCCTGACAGACCACCGTCCATTGACTTCAATCTTCGGGCCCCACACCGGAATTCCGTCTCTCGCTACAAGCAGGATGCAAAGGTGGGCTTTACTGTTGTCAGGACACACATACGACATCAAATATCGCAAATCAGACTTGCACGGCAACGCAGACGGTCTCTCGAGGCTACCCTTGCCTGTTACTCCCCCAGAGCCTCGTCAGATAGACATCTTCTACTTTAGACAAGTGGAGGGAGCACCTGTCACTGCAGTTCAGGTACGAAGGTACACCCGCAACGATCCAGTCCTGTCTGAGGTAATGGACGATGTCATTCGAGGGAGAGCGATAGGAGATTCTCCTAGTTTGAAACCTTACGTTTCAAAAAGAAATGAGCTCTCCGTCCAGGCAGGTTGTCTTCTTTGGGGATGCCGTGTCATCATTCCGCCACCTCTGAGGGAACCTATACTGCAACAACTTCATACAGGCCACAGTGGGATGGTTCAGATGAAGGAAATGGCAAGAAGCTACTTCTGGTGGCCAGGTCTCGATGGCAATATTGAGGAGAAAGCCAAAACATGTTCCCCATGTCAAAGGGTCCGGAATGTTCCACAGCTGGCAACCCTACACCCCTGGGATTGGCCTGCAGAAGTGTGGCAGCGAGTACATGTGGACTTCGCCAGTCCTTTCGAAGGGAAGATGTTTATGGTGGTTGTGGACGCTCGTAGCAAGTGGCCGGAGGTCACTGTGATGAGGTCTACCATGGCACAGAAAACAATTGAGAAACTTGGTGAGATGTTCAGCCGTTATGGCTCACCGGAACAACTCGTAAGTGACAATGGTCCACAATTTGTATCACAGGAGTTGCAACCTTCCTGCATGTGAATGGTGTCCAACACATCAGGTCTGCGCCCTATCATCCCTCTACTAACGGCCAGGCAGAAAGGTTCGTGCAAACTTTGAAGCACGCCTTGAAGGCATCGCAAGGTCAGGGTTCAATCCACCAACGTCTGAACAGCTTCCTGTTGTCCTACAGGAACAAGCCGCATGCCACAACCAAAACTTCCCCCACTTCGCTCATGATGAAGAGGCAGTTGCAGACAAGTTTTGACTTACTCAAACCTCCAAGGGCAGAGCAGGTTGTCCATCGTCAACAACAAGCTCAAGTTGAAAAGAGAGAGAAAAGAGCCAAGGAGAGACGGTTTCATCCGGGAGAGCACGTCCTAGCTCGAAACTACAACACTGGACCGAAATGGGTTCCTGCTACGGTGATCGCGCAGACAGGCCCTGTGTCTTACACGGTTGAGACTGCTGAGGACGTCGTCTGGAGAAGACACACAGATCAACTGTTGCTAGGAGCAGAGACAGCCACAGAGGCTCCAACGGCTGGTTGGCCTGAACTGTTTCCGGATGATACCGCAAACCAGCATCCTTTGCCACAGTGCTCTTCTCCAACACAGGAAGTCAAAGAGACTTCCACCTGTGCAAACTCCTGACTTTCAACTGACACAGGCACCTTCTCCATCCAGGCCTGTGTCAATGCCTACTGCTGTGGAAGCCAACGATGACCGCCGGTATCCTGTCAGAGAGCGGCGGCCTCCAAGACGCTTGGATCTGTAGGCTTAGTGACTTACCCACAAGACTGGGGCAGAATAAACCCCAGGGTAAAGTCAGGGTTTGAGGCAGTCTACCTCTACCCTAGGTTAGTTGAGTGTATTGAAAGTAACTTACCTATTGAGGAATACTGTGGACCTTCCATTTAAGAGGGGAGGAAATGTTATGTATTGTGTGTTCTATTGTGTGTTCTCCTCCCACCTGTGGTGGCGCTGTCACAGGAGATAAATGGTTGGGTATTCTCTCGGTTAAGTTTAGCTCTCTTTGTTCGGAACTTGCCAGAACTTCCTTTCCTTCCAATAAAGCACTTCATGTTTGAATCTCTGAGTTCTGAGTCCTAAATTGTGTCTAGGTAGAAAGGTACCGACACAACAGTCAGGTGGGAAGGCTTCGGTAAGGGACAAGGTATCACCACCCATGAACAAAATAACAGTTAAAGCCAGCATGTCAATGCAGTAATCCACAAGAAGGTTGTGGATGACAATGGCTTTCTTCATGAGTCAACAGACATTCTGGAGGACAATGTGGAGCTGGCAGTGATTGTTGATCTGCTGGCAGCATCCAAGAGGACAGTGCTGGTGTGGCGGGGATTAGGACTGGAAGGAGGTTGACGAGATTAGTCCCCGAGTGGACATGTTGTGCGGGAAGGTCGGCGAGAGAGAGGAGGATGGGGCATTTAGGGTTGCTGATCATAAGGCAACAGCAATGTATGGGCCCTTCATAGAAACATAGAAGATAGGAGCAGGAGTAGGCCATTCGGCCCTTCGAGCCTGCTCCGCCATTCAACGAGATCATGGCTGATCATCCAAACCCTAGCACCTGGTCCCTACACCGACAGCCATCCCACCCAAGCCCTAACCCCGTAACCCCACTTATTTAATCCCCCCTAACACTAAGGGTCAATTTTTTTTTATTTTTTATCATGGCCAATCAACCTAACCCGCACATCTTTGGACTGTGGGAGGAAACCGGAGCACCCGGAGGAAACCCACGCAAACATGGGGAGAATGTGCAAACTCCACACAGACAGTCACCCGAGGCCGGATTTGAACCCGGGTCCCTGGCGCTGTGAGGCAACAGTGCTAACCACTATGCCACCATATTGCCAAGAGAGGCATAAAGGGTAGCTGTGATCTTATTCAAGGGGGATTCAAGTCTGGGATGGTGGCAGGAAAGTAGGAGGGCAGAGGAGTATTGACGAGTTGGGATAGTAATTAACGGTGACAAAGTATCCAAAAGAGGAGAAACTAAAGGTAACATGACTGGCTAATGGGAAGGGGAGGAGACAAGTGAGAAGGACCCGAGAGGGACCAAGAGAAAAAAGAAAGAGAACTAGAAGTAATGGGCTCGGGTCTGGACCAGTCAACAAAATGCACACGTGAATAGGCATAGCAGAAATTAGGAGGGACAAGTCCTGGTGGTAAACTGATGACAGGAAGGAAATGATATAAAGAGTCAAAAGTTAAAGTCTGGGGTTCTGTGGTGGGATGAAGTTGCATTGTAGACAAAGTGGTATCAGCTTGGAATGCCCATGAACCAATGTCTAGGTTTTGAAACAGTTGTGGAGTGAGAGTGCATCCAGGAGGCATTCGAGGGGCAGAGTATCAGTGAGCACACAGCTGGAGGTTGTTCAGAGGGCCACAAAGGAGTGGATAGTCGACCATGAGCCAGGAGAGGATGATGAAGGCGACCAGCACAGGTGTATAGTGGCCTCCAGTGTTAACAGGGTGCACCAGCAGATCCAGTATAGCAGCAAAGAAGCAATGGGATTTAAACCAAAGGACCAAGAGCAGTGGAGTGCCGGAAGCTGGGGGGGGTGAAAAGTAAATTCATATGATCAGTTTGTGTCCATATGCAGCAAGACCTGGACAACATTCAGACTTGGGCTGACAAGTGGCAAGTAACATTCGCACCACACAAGTGCCAGGCAATGACCATCTCCAACAAGCGAGACTCTAACCATCTCCCCTTGACATTCAATGGCATTACCATCGCTGAATCCCCCACTATCAACATCCTGGGGGTTACCATTGATCAGAAACTGAACTGGACCAGCCATATAAATACTGTGGCTACAAGAGCAGGCCAGAGGCTGGGAATTCTGCGGTGAGTGTCTCACCTCCTGACTCCCCAAAGCCTTTCCACCATCTACAAGGCACAAGTCAGGAGTGTGATGGAATACTCTCCACTTGCCTGGATGAGTGCAGCTCCAACAACACTCAAGAAGCTCGACACCATTCAGGATAAAGCAGCCCGCTTGATTGGCACTCCATCCACCACCTTCAACATTCCCTCCCTCCACCGGCGGGCGCACTGTGGCTGCAGTGTGTACCATCTACAAGATGCACTGCAGCAACTCGCCAAAGCTCCTTCAACAGCACCTTCCAAACCCGCAACCTCTACCACTTAGAAGGACAAGGGCAGCAGACGCATGGGAACATCACCACCTACAAGTTCCCCTCCAAGCCACACACCATCCTGACTTGGACCTGTATCGCCGTTCCTTCACTGTCGCTGGGCCAAAATCCTGGAACTCCCTTCCTAACAGCATTGTGGGTGTACCTACACCATATGGACTGCAGCGGTTCAAGAAGGCGGCTCACCACCATCTTCTCAAGGGCAATTAGGGATGGGCACTAAATGCAGGCCTAGCCAGCCAACAACGCCCACATCCCATCAGTGAATAAAAAAAAAGTGTAGATGAGGGAGCTGGTCCAAGGAACAGCTTTAGACAAGTGAAGAGAACACAAGATTGGGAGCAGCAGCAGGAGCTTGAAGAGCTGGTCCAGTCTAGTAAAGGATGATGGAGGAATTCTGAAAGACAAATGGACCAGAGCAGAGTCAGCGACCACAGGAAGCAAGGAAGTAGCAACAAAGCATTCAGTCCCAGCAAAGCAGCAAAAAACTGAAGCAGACCAGGTACTGGAATGGAAGCAGTCCAGCAGAGAATACAATCTCAGCAGAAAGCAGTGGCTATGGTGGAGCTCACAATAAAGCCCAGAAGCCAGTGGAGAAGTGGAATTTGGCTCGGGCAACAGCAGATTTCTGTTCAGGTCCCAATACAGCAATAAAGTAAAGCTGAGAAGCTTGCAGTACACTGAAGTACAGCCCTGAAGCTCAGCAGGCGAGGGGTGGGCACTATAGGTTGCAAAAGGTTGTCTTAAACTTTAAGATTTTGGGGGCTGAATTGGATAAGGCCAGAAAATGGGCACGGGGATTGTGATGCATGATCTACCCACACCCGTTGAAAGTAATGCAGGCAGCACATGAAATTCGTGCTGCCTGCTCATTAACATGATTGCAGCGCTGAGTTCAGCGCTAAACGCGCTCCTGGTTGGCTCAGGGCTCAACAGAGGACCCAATATCATGGGAAGTTTGCTCTGTATTTAAAGGTTATCTGGAGAGTGAAAGGCTGTCTGCACATCATGGTGCTTTGTGAGAGAAGTACCTCATTCTGAATGGAGCTGGAAGTTAGCAATGTCTCAACAGGACAGAGAAAGGGCACTGTGGTTCTCCAATCCAGCACTGGAGGCCTTGGTGCAGGGAGTCTATAGGAGGAGACAGTTCCTCTACCCGCAGGAGACCTTCCAAACACACTGTTCGAAGTCAGTGGGAGGAGATTATTGAAGCGGTCAGTGCCACCAGTCTTTCCCCCAGGACATGGATCCAGTGCCGTAAGATGTTTAAGTGAGTGAATGCATTTTCAAATGCCATATCCCACCAACTGCATCACTAGCTTCAAACACTACTCAATGTACCACACTGCCATCAATCACCTACCAACAATCTCTAGCTATCACCACTTATACCTCACAATCATAGCTTCACCTCACCCTCACACACTTACCACTGTTGCAAGCCTCACACCCACATCTCACACCTTGCACACAATGCCAGCGATTCAACCATGACAGGCACATCACCCAAATACACTGCACCACACTCACTGACACACCCTTCCCTTTCTCTTGCAGGCCAAAATGGCTCACAACCGGTGCGAGCAGGAGCAATCGGGTGGGGGGGCGAGCACGGCTGTAGAACCTGACCCAGCTGGAGTAGACAGTTCTGGAGATAATTGGAGGGGCCATCACTGAGGCCGTGGCGATCGGCGAGGCTGGAAGCATTGATGATGACGGTATGCTCACATCTAATCGTTCTTCCCACATCCCACTTTCCCCTCAACCCACAATCCTTTCTCACTTATAAGCTGCTGATGTGTAAGCATGTAAATCTTGCTTTCTCCCCCACCCCTCACCACAACCCGACTCTTGTGCCTTTCTCCTTTCAGATACCCAAGAACTGCCGCCAGCCCAGCCTGTGCAGGAAGAAGTAGTGGAGCAGAGTGATGGAGAAGAGACACTGTCACTCGATCTGCTATTCCCAGGCACCAGCTCAGAAAATGGGACTGTGCAAACTTTAGAGGGTAGTATAGAGGTGGGATCTGCATGTGGTGAGTCACCAGACACGAGTGGGCTGCAGCCAGGCCAGGGGGAAAGGGTAGCGCAGGTGCCAGCTCCCCGAGGTCACACATGAGTTCTGCTGCAGAGCACTCAGATGAGGACTTCGGTGGGGCGGCCTTCAGAAGAAGGGTGGTGGGCATGCACACAGAAATACTTGGTGCAATGGCAGGCCTGCCAGAGAGCCTCTTGTCACTGTGAAGGAGCATGGAGTTATCCAGCTCCAACATTACATGGGGCTTTGCGTGGAGCCTAGAGCCCATGATTTCCAGGATGGAAGTGATGGGCAACTCTAGTAGGGCACTTGTGAACCCAACCATGATGCTGGGTGTGATGGGCGATGTTGCAACTTCCATTGCCGCACAAGCAGAAGCGACCCAATGTCTGAGTGCTGCAGTGGAAGCTCAGACTTCTGTCATGCAGGCTCAGCTTGCTGCCATTATATGATTGTTGGCCACGAGTGGTGGGGTTGTGGAGGGGAGTCATCAACCAGGTGTAGAGTGGATAGCCCTAGTCTCTGAGCTGCCACCCTTGGGTTCGACGTGGTGGCTGGAAGATTGCTGGCACAGCAGACTGGCACAGGATACCGGGCATTCACCATCATGATGTGCTGGGCGTGGTCACACATCAACTGCGCATTAAGTGAGTGGTAGCCTTTGCGGTTATGGTACCTCTTAGCATTGATATATGGTGCCCGCAAAGTCACATGTGTGCAGTCGATGGCGCCGTGCACCATGGGGAAGCCTGATATCCTGACAAAGCCACGTGTGCGCTCCTCCTGCTTCTTTCTGTTTAGAGAGAAGACAATGAAGTCCCTCCTCCTAGAGTACAGAGCCTCTGTGACCTCCCGAATGCAGCGATGGACGGCGAACTACGAGATGCTTGCTATGTCGCCTGTTCCAGGTTGGAAAGACCCGCTGGCAAAAAAATTCAGGACCACAGTCACATTGGGCTTGATAGGGTAGATGCAGGTAGGATGTTTCCCTGGCTGGGGTGTCTAGAACCAGGGGTCACAGTCTCAGAATAAGGGGTCAGCAATTTAGGACTGAGATGAGGAGAAATTTCTTCTCTGAGGGTGGTGAATCTTTGGAATTCTCTACCCCAGAGGGCTGTGGAGGCTCAGTCATTGAGTATATTCAAGACAGAGATCAATAGATATTTGGATATTAAGGGAATCAAGGGATATAGGTTAGTGCAGGAAAGTGGAGTTGAGGTAGAACATCAGCCATGGTCTTATTGAATGGCGGAGCAGGCTCGAGGGGCCGAATGGCCTACTCCTCCTATTTCTTATGTTCTTATGTTCTTATGAACCATCGTCGCCCTACTCTGAGGCTGCAGGTCTGGTTCCAAGAGGTGGCAGACTTCTGTGATCACCTCCTTGGTGAAGCAGAGCTGCTGAATACACTGCTCCTGGCTTAGGTGCAGGTAGGAGAAGTGCTCCCTGAAGACCCTAGGTGGGTAAGGCCTCCTGCTGAGAGCCATCCTCCCCCTCCTCCTCCTCCCTCTGCGAGCAGCTTGTCTTTGCTGTCTCTGCTCCATCTCCCTGTCATGCTGCAGTGCGAGGGGGACTACAAGTAGAGCCCCCATGATTGGGAGCAAGTGCTGTAGTCAGTTACAGCCAATGCCTTCCCAATGACTAGCAGCACTCCCTGCACACTTTAGCAACGTTATAAATGTCTTCCAGCAAGCCAGTATTGATATAAACTCTGCAACAGCCAGTACAAGAGAAATAATCAACTTACCTGCAATTTGGATGTATCCCTTTAAATAGCACTGGTGCAGCTGAACACACATTCAGCTGTGCGTGTTTAGGAGAGGATGGAATGTGCTCTATGTAGATAGGTTTAACTTGTAGCTTGAACTTGTAGATTGAGTTAAAATGTACCCATTATTAGGGGCAGTGGATCTTAAGCAGTAGAGGAGAGTAGACTGGGAGGAAAGGGCAATGAATGGAGTTATGTTTTGGCATTTTTACTCTAGATATTTCTCTCAGGGTCAGCATTTCAGACCACTCCTGTAGGCGAGTTTTCATTCCCTGTGCCTTTACCTGTCCAATAACTCAATAATTTGTAGCAAGCCCAGAAAACCCCTTTTAATATATTTCAGTCACTGGTTATGTGCCATACAGGATCTTTCCCGACTTTGGAAGATGGTAGAATAAATGTTTCACCAGACTGTGACTTAGGCTATAAACTGACAAACAGATTTATTAGCTACTAAATGGATAAGTAAACAGAAGCTAAGACATACTGTGCATTTAGAATAGTTGCAGGTTTTACTATGCCTCTTTGGAAGATAGAAAATAACAAACAGCCACGTCTGCTGTGCTAAACTGCATTGTTTACTAGGCTGGACATATGGCCTCATTCCCCACTTCCCTGCCATTTCTGCTGCTAACCTGTCCAATTTTGGGCAAGATAACCAAGGATAATTCAGCCCCTATATACTGAGAGAAAGAAAGAAGCTTTACATTTCAAAAGTGATATAGATGCATTGGAAAGAGTACAAGAATAATCCTGTATAATGAGTATGAACTAAGAGGAAAGAGCTCCTTACACATATTAGAAGTAGATCTTTCTGTATTTCCTGGAATAACTCTTTGTACAACACTCTTCCTGCTTTCATTTCCCCTTCATCTAGGGAAGCTTTTGAGGCAACACTATGTAGGGTGAAGTTTGAAGAAGACATGGTGAGAAGGGCAAAGTGAATATAAATAGCTTACCCCATTGCTTCAAACTTCCTTGCAGTTAACAGTTTTTGAGTCCCCTCTAATAGTAATACCCAACCAATTAATGAAATACTCGCTATCATGGTATAGGGACGATTATAAATACATAGCAGCTAAGGAAGGGCAGCAGTGGGGAAAAACTGATATTGAAGAGAAGTGCCCAAGATCTTGTGCTAAGATTGGGACAAAAATTAACTGGTAAATGGAAAAAATGTAATTTTTCTCCTAAAACCATTTATAATAAATGGTCTGCTAAATATCTATTGTTATTTATCAAATTGCTCTTTCAGCAACCTCAAGTGTATTTGATGGTCTGTTCTGCCACAGGGCATCGAATTATATGTTGCTAATTTATGTTTTCAGATATAATGCTACGCAATATTATGAAAAAATTCCAGAGTTGAAACAGGTGATCGAACAGATCGCGGGTGGATATTTTTCTCCAAAGCAGCCTGAACTTTTCAGAGATATTCTGAATATGCTTTTTCACAATGATAGGTAATCACTCAAGCCCTTTCATAGGTCATTAACTACCTTATCTCTTTCCTGTCTGTTTTCTGCCACATTATGAAGAACCGACCCTATCTGCCCCAGTACTTTAGCAGTAGCAACCTTCTCTTTACTCATTCCCAGTTCCAGCAGCTTTTCTTCTTCTCCTTTCTGAACATGGTTCAGAGCAGATTGCATTCAGCCTCATGATTGTCTTGCTACAGGCCTTGCAACTTCCTCAGGCAGCCTTTGGCACCTTATCTGTCTTTATTCCTAATTCTCCCTGTACCTGTGGTGTTTGTTCAAGTCCTATATCATCCAGTGTTGTCTTCGCAGAAGGAAGCAGGTGCAGTAACAATCTTCCTGCGGAATTTTGGAAGGGGGGAGGAAAGGGTTGGCGACCCAGCAGAGCTCCTCCACACCCAGATGTGCCAATAATTGTGTTAGGAAAGCTAAGCAATTTCAAGCTCGTAAAGTTCAATTCTAATTTGTAAAAGCTTTTTTTTCCTACATTTTAAGTGTTTCAAATTACTCTTTTGCCCAGGTTCAAAGTGTTTGCTGATTTTGAATCTTACATCAAAACTCAAGAGAAAGTCAACCATTTATACCAGGTCAGAATATTGTACACCTGACACTATTGTTTATTTATGGCTTTACATTTAAAATGGATAAGTATTCTGTTCCAGACTTAGTATCAATCTTTATATAGCAAATCTTCCTTGGCATTGTTCACGGTAAGTTGGACGACACGCTATTGTATGGCATTTAAAGCTATGTATGCCTCACCTTTTTTTTTAAAAGCCTTGGATAGAAAGCAAAATGTAGGAAAAATATTCCAGGTGGCCACTCAGTAGAAGGCATGTAGTAAGTAGTAATAGATAGTGTGGAGGCTAGAACATGGGTCTAGGAATTTGACGGAGGCATGCCTGTTTTTCAGACGGTAAATAGGTGCCTAAGCTTCCAATATGGCAAGCAGGAAGTGCACACTCATGATTAGAAATGCCCCGCCCACCATTTTGGTATAGGCAAAAAATAGGCGTCCAGGGCCCGCACCCTACAATGGGTCCTGGGGTCTGGGAGCACTGGAAGATGACCCAGTGTCCAGGAGCACTGTGGAGAGGGATACTGTGGCTGGTTCTGGGATCACTGGGGTAGGGATCCTGAAATCTGGGAGTATTGAAAAGGAAGGGTCCTCGGAGCTGGGACAATTGGATTTCTGAACACTGGAAGGAGAGCCCTGGGAGCAGGAAATACTGGGGGGTGAGATTCCAGGAGTACTGGGGAGGGAGTTTCATAAGCACTGGTGGAGGGTGCTGGCATCTGATAATAATTGGGGACAGGATCTAGCAGCCATGAAAGAGAAGGGGCCCGGGTGAATGAGATCTAAATGGCCTTTTCCCCTTTTGAAGCATCAGGTGCCCCCATTACATTCCCGCCTGTCAGCCTCCTCTCTCAACTTGTCTGCGGCCTGCCCCTTTTGGATCATCAGGCAAACTCCCATCGCTAGTTTCCTCATCGTCACCAGATTCCTGCCTTGAACCTCCCGCCTTAAAGCACTTAGTGCACTATTAGTATGTTTGTCAACTTACATATTCCTTAATAAAGATAAATTTCCATAAACAAAAATTACAAAACAAAAATGCTCAAAGGTTCATCATTTTCACACAGTTTCCAAGTTTTAATACAAAAAATTACCTTAAATCTCAAAAATTATTTGCCTTTTCCCACAGATTTTTTTAACTGACTTTGGAGCCAAAATGAATTGCTGAATTCAGAAGAAAATCAAATTCCAGCTGGGTTTAAATCACATGGTAAACAAACAGAAATACTCTCTTCAACTTGTCCTCTAAAACAAATTCTTGAAAAACAATCTTTCCAAGGAATTGCATGATCCTGGGAGGACAATTCCCAAGTAATTCCAGTGGAGGGGGAGGGTCAGAAATGGAGCAGAATTCCAGATCCACTGGGTTTTCTGGATTCCTCCTGCGACCAGTGTCCTGCACCTTCCACCTGAAAATAAAGCCTGATCTTACCAATAGCTTACTTTCTTGTCCAGTTGGAATTGTCCCCTGGCCACCTTGTAAGAAACAGACAGAGGTTCTGCCCCATATAAGGAAACCAGAAATCAGGTCTCTGTCCTTTTTCTGGGGGTTCCGATGATCTACCGTTGGAGTTATGACAGGAGGCCAGTGGAATTTCAGCTCCTTTACTTGTTTCAGTGGAAAACTGAAATGATGTATTTCAGTTTGTCTGCTTTTGAAAATTATTTGAATAATACCAGTAGGGTTGGCAACTCCCAGATGTCCAGGAGTCTCGCAGGCGGGAGCATCATTAAAATATGCAAATAAGGGTCCTATGATGTACTTAGGACATCGATTGATATTTCAAGGTACAATTGGGTGGAGCATGCACCATACACATTTGTACCAGGCGGTGAGCGGACTAACCAGCAGTCTGCTGTCAACCCATCCAAGACACCCTGGGATCACTTCCGACCAGACTTCCGAATGTCAGCCGGCTCAGTGTAGGATTTAGGCGATTTCCTACGCTCCCAGAACCAGTAAGTTGCAGCGAGGTGCCCATTTGGCACCCGCAGCTCACCAGTGGAATGTAAATGAGGCCCAGGCCTCTAAACAACTTAGGCTTCTGCTGCCAAGCACGGGCAAGCAGTGTTCTGCCCACCCCCTTCCCATTCTCTGGCAGCAGGTAAAATCGGCCCTTATGTCTTTTTTCATTTTAATTTTGAGTTCTTTTTTCTATTAACAAATTAATTTAATTTTTAAAGTTTTTCCAACAAACTGAAAGGTTTTGATTACCAGCACGTGGTTTGTTGATTGTTATAAAATATAAACATTCTAATTAGTGACAACAGTGAGACACAGAGACACAGTTGGATAGACACCCCTCCACTGTCACTCCAGCCAGGTGCTGCACATCATCTAAGTGTGATGCTGCTCAAATGTCCTTCTTTACAGGCAAGTACCCATGAGATCTGAGTCTCACGATCCCCTAACCAAGAGAAGCTCTCTCTGCACCCTCCACTGGGGAGCTGGCACATCCTAATGCTACTTATTCCCCCAACTTTCTCATGTTCTTTGAATCACCCAATGCCACATACTTACTTAGACTAACTACTTCCCCCTGGATTAAAGCATGTGAGTGAGGAAGCAACTGGTGCAGGGGTAATACAGACAGGTTTGAGGTAGAGGAACAAGGGCAGAATTTTGATCCAGGTACTTGTGTGGCCAGTTGCTCACCATCCTCATGGTCATCATCATCATAGTTTACAAAGAAGAAATTTCTACTTTCCTCCTCTTCATAATTATCTTCCTCCTCTTCATCTTTCTGTGACATAAACTGAGAATGGATGAGCATCTGTAACCTCGTGGCCCGGCATATCCCTCACTCGACCATTACCATCAAGCCAGGGGACCAACCCTGGTTCAATAAGGAGTGTAGAAGAGCACGCCAGGAGCAGTACCAGGCGTACCTAAAAGTGAGGTGCCAACCTGGGGAAACTGCAACACATGCATGCTAAAAAGCGGAAGTAGCATGCTATATAGAGGGCTAAGAGATTCCACAATCAACGGACCAGATCAAAGCTCTGCAGTCCTGCCACATCCAGTCGTGAATGGTGGTGGACCATTAAACAACCGACGGGAGGAGGAGGCTCCATGAATATCCCCATCCTCAATGATGGTGGAGCCCAGCACGTGAGTGCAAAGGACAAGGCACCATCTTCAGCCAGAAGTGCCGAGTGGATGATCCATATGGGTCTCCTCCTGAGGTCCCCACCATCACAGAAGCCAGTCTTCAGCCAGTTCGATTCACACCACGTGATATCAAGAAACAGCTGAGCGCACTGGATACAGCAAAGGTTATGGGCCCCTACAGCATCCCGGCTGTCATGCTGAAGACTTGTGCTCCAGAACTAGCTGCACCTCTAGCCAAGTTGTTCCAGTACAGCTACAACACTGGCATCTATCCGAAAATGTGGAAAACTGCCCAGGTATGTCCTGTCCACAAAAAGCAGGACAAATCCAATCCGGCCAATTTCCGCCTCATCAGTCTACTCTCAATCATCAGCAAAGAGATCGAAGGTGTCATTGACAGTGCTATCAAGCAGCACTTACTCAGCAATAACCTGCTCACTGATGCTCAGTTTGGGTTCCGCCAAGACCACTTGGCTCCAGACCTCATTACAGCCTTGGTCCAAACATGGACAAGGGAGCTAAATTCCAGAGGTGAGATGAGAGTGACTGCCCTTCACATCAAGGCAGCATTTGATCGAGTGTGGCATCAAGGAACCCCAATAAAATTGAAGTCAATGGGAACTGGGGGGGAACTCTCCACTGGCTGGAGTCATACCTAGCACAAAAGAAAATGGTTGTGGTGGTTGGAGGTCAATCATCACAGCCCCAGGACATTGCTGCAGGAGTTCCCCAGGGCAGAGTCCTAGGCCCAACCATCTTCAGCTGCTTCATCAATGACCTTCCCGCCAACATAAGGTCAGAAATGGGGATGTTCGCTGATGACTGCACAGTGTTCAGTGCCATTCACAACCCTTCAGATAATGAAGCAGTCCATGCCTGCATGCAACAAAACCTGGACGACGTTCAGGCTTGAGCTGATAAGTGGCAGGTAACTTTTGCGCCACACAAGTGCCAGGCAATGACTATCTCCAACAAGCGAGAGTCTAGCCACCGCCCCTTGACATTCAACGGCATTACCATCGCCGAATCCCCCACCATCAACATCCTGGGGTCACCATTGACCAGAAACTTAACTGGACCAGCCACATAAATACTGTGGCAACAAGAGCAGGTCAGAGGCTGGGTATTCTGTGGTGAGTGTCTCACCTCCTGACTCCCCAAAACCTTTCCACCATCTACAAGGCACAAGTAAGGAATGTGATTGAATACTCTCCACTTGCCTGGATGAGTGCAGCTCCAACAACACTCAAGAAGCTCGACACCATCCAGGAAAAAGCAGCCCGCTTGATTGGCACCCCATCCACCACCTTAAACATCCACTCCCTCCACCACTGGCGTACCATGGCTGCAGTGTGTACCATCTACAAGATGCACTGCAGCAACTCGCCAAGGCTTCTTCGGCAGCACCTCCCAAACTTCTTCCACCTAGAAGGACAAGGGCACCACCTCCAAGTTCCCCTCCAAGTCACACACCATCCTGACTTGGAAGTATATCGTCGTTCCTTCATCGTCGCTGGGTCAAAATCCTGGAACTCCCTCCCTCACAGCACTGTGGGAGTGCCTTCACCACACGGACTGCAGCGGTTCAAGAAGGCGGCTCACCACCACCTTCTCGAGGGCAATTAGGGATGGGCAATAAATGCTGGCCTTGCCAGCGACGCCCACATCCCATGAAAGAATTAAAAAGAAATAACCTCTTGCGAGTAAGTAGACAGTGAAGGGTAAAGAAACTTCTGGCTGCCTGCAACTTTACAGGGATGTCAGGGTGAATATCTAACTTGCAGCCTGCATTGCATGATAGATCTCACATTGCCCAAAGCTGAAGTGGAGTACCTCCCCAACAGCTTCTCGTAGGTAGATGATGCCAGAATGGGAAACTGTAGTTATGAGGAGAGATTTGAGATGATGAGACTGTTTCCACTGGAGAGGATTTAATAGAATTTTTTTTAATTATGTGTAGTTTTCATAGAGTGATTAGGGAAAGGATATCTCCTTTGGTTGAAGAGTCAGTGAGTTGGTAATCAGGGGTACAGTCATAGAGTCATAGAGTTATACAGCACAGAAAGAGGCCTTTCGGCCCATCATGTCCGCGCCGGCCATCAAGCCCTGTCTATTCTAATCCCATTTTCCAGCTCTTGGTCCGTAGCCCTGTATGCTATGGCATTTCAAGTGCACATCTAAATGCTTCTTGAATGTTGTGAGGGTTCCTGCCTCTACCACCCTTTCAGGCAGTGAGTTCCAGATTCCAACCACCCTCTGGGTGAAAAAGTTTTTTCTCAAATCCCCTCTAAACCTCCTGCCCCTTACCTTGAAACTATGCCCCCTGGTTATTGACCCCTCTACTAAGGGGAAATGTTCCTTTCTATCTACCCTATCTATACCCCTCATCATTTTGTACACCTCAATCAGGTCCCCCCTCAGCCTTCTCTGCTCTAAGGAAAACAACCCCAGCTTGTCCAGTCTCTCTTCATAGCTGAAATGCTCCAGCCCAGGTAACATCCTGGTGAATCTCCTCTGCACCCTCTCCAATGCAATCACATCCTTCCTATAGTGTGGCGACCAGAACTGCACACAGTATTCCAGCTGTGGCCTAACTAGCATTTTGTACAGCTCCATCATAACCTCCCTGCTCTTATATTCTATGCCTCGGCTAATGAAGGCAAGTATCCCATATGCCTTTTTAACCACCTTATCTACCTGTCCTGCTGCCTTCAGGGATCTATGTACATGCACACCAAGGTCCCTTTGATCCTCTGTCCTTCCTAGGGTCCTACCATTTATTGTGTATTCCCTTGCCTTGTTAGACCTCCCAAAATGCATCACCGCACATTTTTCAGGGTTAAATTTCATTTGCCACTGTTCTGCCCATCTAACCATCCTGTCTGTATCGTCCTGTAGCCTGAGGCTTCCCTCCTTGCTATTTACCACTCCACCAATTTTTGTGTCATCTACAGACTTACTGATCATACCTCCTACATTCATATCTAAATCATTAATGTACACTACAAACAGCAAAGGACCCAGCACCGATCCCTGCGGTACACCACTGGACACAGGCTTCCAGTCACAAAAACAACCTTCGACCATCACCCTCTGCCTCCTGCCACTTGGATCCAATGTGCCAAATTGCCCTGGATCCCATGGGCTCTTACCTTCTTGACCAGTCTCCTATGTGGGACTTTGTCAAAAGCCTTACTGAAGTCCATGTAGAATACATCAACTGCACTACCCTCATCCACACAACTAGTCACCCCCTCGAAAAATTCAATCAAATTGGTCAGACATGATCTCCCCCTGACAAAGCCATGCTGACTATCCCTGATTAATCCCTGCCTCTCCAAGTGTTGACTAATTCTGTCCCTCAGAATTTTTTCTAATAATTTCCCTACCACTGATGTTAGGCTCACTGGCCTGTAATTCCCTGGTTTATCCCTACTACCCTTCTTGAACAATGGTACTACAGTACGTTAGCTGTCCTCCAGTCCTCTGGCACCTCCCCTGTGGCCAGAGAGGTTCTGAAAATGTGTGTCAGAGCCCCTGCAATCTCCTCCCTTGCCTCACACAGCAGCCTGGGATACATCCCGTCAGGGCCTGGGGATTTATCCATTTTAAGCCCGCAAAAACCGCTAGTGCCTCCTCCCTCTCAATACTAATTTGTTCAAGTATATCATAATCCCCCTGCCTGATTTCTATGCATACATCACCCTTCTCCATAGTGAACACAGATGCAAAATATTCATTTAAAACCTCACCTACATCTTCCGGCTCTACACACAGGTTGCCACTTTGGTCCCTAATGGGCCCTACTCTTTCCCTGGTTATCCTCTTGCCCTTAATATACTTATAAAACACCTCGGGATTTTCCTTTATTTTGCCCGCCAGTGTTTTTTCATGCCCCCTCTTCGCTCTCCTAATTTCTTTTTTAAGTAGCCCCCTGTACTTTCTGTACTCCTGTAGGGCTTCCACTGTTTTTAGTCCTTTGTATCTGCCAAAAGCCTCCCTTTTTTTCCTAATCCATTCTTGTATATCCCTCGACATCCAGGGTTCCCTGGGTTTGTTGGTCCCACCCTTGACCTTTACAGGAACATCTTGGTGTTGTACTCTCTCTATTTCCTTTCTGAAAGACTCCCATTGCTCTGATGTGGATTTTCCTACAAGTAGCCATTTTGGCCAGATCCTGCCTTATCATATTAAAATCGGCCTTCCCCCAATTTAGAACCTTTATTTCTGGTCCATCTTTGTCCTTTTCCATGACTACCTTAAATCTCACCGAATTATGGTCACTGTCACCAAAATGCTCTCCTCCTGACACTTCTACCACTTGCCCGGCTACATTCCCTAGAATTAGGTCCAGTACCTCCTCCTCTCTTGTAGGACTTTCTACATGCTGGCTCAAAAAGCTCTCCTGGATGCACTTTAAGAATTCTGCACCCTCTAAGCCTTTCACACTCTGACTATCCCAGTTAATATTGGGGGAGTTGAAATCCCCTACTATTAGCACCCTATTATTTCTAAGATTTGCCTACATATCTGTTCCTCTATCTCCCCCTGACTGTTTGGGGGCTTATAGTACACTCCCAGCAAAGTGCTTGCCCCCTTTTTGTTTTTAAGTTCTACCCATATGGCCTCATTAGAGGAACCTGCTAAGATATCATCCCTCCTTACAGCAGTAATTGACTCCTTGATTAATATTGTGACACCCCCTCCTCTTTTACACCCCCCTCTGTCTCGCCTGAAGATTCTATACCCTGGAATATTGAGCTGCCAGTCCTGCCCCTCCCTCAAACATGTCTCTGTGATAGCAACAATATCATACTCCCATGTGTTCATCAACACCTTCAATTCATCTGCCTTACTTGCAAGACTCCTTGCATTAAAATAAATGCCATCCAGCCTTGCTATACTCCCTTGTGCTGTTACATATTTGCTCTGCCTTCCAGGCTGACTTGTTTTTTCCTCTATATTTGGCTGTGCATCACCCCCTACTATAGCTCCACTCCATATCCCATCCCCTTGCCAAGTTAGTTTAAACCGGCCCCCCACCCCGCAACAGTACCAGTAAACCTCCCCGCAAGGATGTTGGTCCTGTTCCGGTTCAGGTGCAACCCGTCCGACTTGTACAGGTCCCACCTTCCCCAGAAGCAGACCCAGTGATCCAGGAAACTAAAGCCCTCCCTCCTGCACCAACTCTTTAGCCACGCATTCATCTGCTCTATCCTCCTATTCCTATACTCACTAACACGTGGCACCGGGAGTAATCCAGAGATTACAACCTTTGAGGCCCTGCTTTTTAATCTGCTACCTAGCTCCCTAAATTCTTGTTGCAGGACCTCATCCCTCTTTCTACCCATGTCTTTGGTACCAATGTGAACCACGACCTCTGACTGTTCGCCCTCCCCCTTCAGAATGCCCTGCAACCATTCAGTGACATCCATGACCCTGGCACCAGGGAGGCAACATACCATCCTGGAGTCACGTCTGCGGCCACAGAAATGTCTATCTGTTCCCCTTAAGATAGAATCCCCTATCACTATTGCTCTCCCACTCTTTTTCCTCCCCTCCTGTGCAGCTGAGCCACTCGGATGCATTGGTGGTAATTTTCCAAAACTCCCTGGATTCAGGAAAGGTCCCGGCAGATTGGAAAACTGCTAATGTAACGCCCTTATTTAAAAAGGGAGGTAGACAAAAGGCTGGAAACTATAGACCAGTTAGCCTAACATCTGTGGTTGGTAAAATGTTGGAGCCCATTATTAAGGAAGCAGTAACAGCTCATTTGGATAAGCATAATTTAATCGGACAGAGTCAGCATGGTTTTATGAAAGGGAAGTCATGTTTGACAAATTTGCTCGAATTCTTTGAGGACATAACAAACAGGGTGGATAAAGGGGAACCAGTGGATGTGGTGTATTTGGACTTCCAAAAGGCATTTGACAGGGTGCCACACAAAAGATTACTGCACAAGATAAAAAATCACAGGATTGGGGGTAATATACTGGCATGGGTGGAAGATTGGCTATCTAACAGAAAATAAAGAGTTGGGATAAATGGTTCATTCTCGGGTTGGCAATCATTAACTAGTGGTGTTCCGCAGGGGTCAGTGCTGGGACCCCAACTCTTTACAATCTATATTAATGATTTGGAGGAAGGGACCAAGTGCAACATATCCAAGTTTGCCGACGATACAAAGATGGGAGGGAAAGCAGTGAGTGAGGAGGACATAAAAAACCTGCAAAAGGACATAGATAGGCTAAGTGAGTGGGCAGAAATTTGGCAGATGGAATATAATGTTGGAAAGTGTGAGGTTATGCACTTTGGCAGAAAAAATCAAAGAGCAAGTTATTATCTAAATGGAGCGGGCGACTGTCTGTGTGGAGTTTGCACATTCTCCCCGTGTTTGCGTGGGTTTACTCCGGGTGCTCCGGTTTCCTCCCACAGTCCAAAGATGTGCAGGTTAGGTTGATTGGCTATGATAAATTGACCCTTAGTGTTAGGGGGATTAAATACGTGGGGTTACGGGGATAGGGTGGGATAACTGTTGGTGTAGGGGTTACGGGGATCGGGTGGGATATGTGTCGGTGCAGGCTCGATGGGCCGAAATGGCCTCTATCTGCACTGTGGGGTTTCTGTGATTCTGTGATTCTGTGAGTACAAAGGGATCTGGGGGTCCTGGTGCATGAAACACAGAAGGTTAGTATGCAGGTACAGCAGGTGATCAGGAAGGCCAATGGAATCTTGGCTTTTATTGCAAGGGGGATGGAGTATAAAAGCAGGGAAGTCTTGCTTCAGTTATACAAGGTACTGGTGAGGCCACACCTGGAATACTGCGTACAGTTTTGGTTTCCATATTTAAGAAAAGATATACTTGCTCTCGAGGCAGTTCAGAGAAGGTTCACTCAGTTGATTCCGGAGATGAGGGGGTTGACTTATGAGGAAAGGTTGAGTAGGTTGGGCCTCTACTCATTGGAATTCAGAAGAATGAGAGGCGATCTTATCGAAACATATAAGATTGTGAGGGGGCTTGATCGGGTGGATGCGGTGAGGATGTTTCCACTGATGGGTGAGACTAGAACTAGGGGGCATAATCTTAGAATAAGGGGCTGCCCTTTCAAAACTGAGATGGGGAGAAACTTCTTCACTCAGAGGGTAGTAAATCTATGGAATTTGCTACCTCAGAGCGCTGTGGAAGCTGCGACATTAAATAAATTTAAAACGGAGATAGACAGTTTCCTAGCTGATAAGGGAATTAGGGGTTACGGGGAGCGGGCAGGGAAGTGGACGTGAGTCTAGGTTCGGATCAGCCATGATCCTATTGAATGGCGGAGCAGGCCCGAGGGGCCATATGGCCTACTCCTGCTCCTACTTCTTATGTTCTTATGTAGTGCCACGGACTTGGCTCTTGCTGCATTCCCCTGAGAAACCATCTCCCCCATCAGTATCCAAAACGGAAAATCTGTTTGGAGAGGGAGATGGACCCAGGGACTCCTACACTACCTTCCTAGTTCTTTTACTCTGTCTGGCGGTCACCCATTTCCTGTCTGCCTGTGCACTCTTTACCTGCGGTGTGACCACCTCATTAAACGTGCTATCCACGAAGATCTCAGCTTCGCGGATGCTCCACAGTGACTCCAGCCGCAGCTCCAGCTCCGAAATGCAGATTTCGAGTAGCTGCAGCTGGAGACACTTCCTGCACATGTGTTTGCCCTGGACACCTAAAGTGTTCCTGACTTCCCACATAGCACAGGAGCTGCCCTGCCATGTCCTACTCTTAATTTATTCCCTTTAATATTCTTTAATTTAAAGGAAGTAAATACACTAGGGACCTTACTTCCCTTTAAACACTACTTACTCTAAATTAGAGACCTTACTTTGACTTTAACAACTGGACTGTAGAAATACTCACCAGGTCCTACTTACCAATCAGCTCCTTCCCTGGTTGTGACGTCACTTTAGCGGTTTCGCAGTTGTTGTTGTTTGACTGCTCCCGCTCTCGGACTCTTTCCTTGGTGTACAGTAAGAACCAATTCCTACAGGGTGAAAAGTTAGGAAAAACAAAGGCGAAGCAAGGGAGGTCCTCCTTCCACTCCTCACCTGACTCCCTGACTCACCGAACTCGCAGCACTCTGTTCAAACCGCACTCAGTGCAAAATCGCACTTCAAAGCCTGTTTTTATAGGCCCTGAAACAAAGGAGACTTGCTGAGCCCAGCTACAGGGGAACCAGTTTAATCTAGTTTCCCTAATTAACTGCTTTCAGCTGCTCTGAATTGTAGGCCTTGTATATCCGTTTATGACCCTGCTTAAAGCTGGGAAATTTAGATTTTAAACAGTAAACAGTATCAGTAAATGTGGAGAGAGACACACAGGCTGCGAGATTCTCAGCAGCTCAGCTCTGCTCGGTGCTGTGTGAACGGGCTGCTCCACACCCCGGCTGCTCGCGGGGAATGCCAGTGCGGATGGCCCAGTACAGAAGGCCCAGGGTGGAAGACCCAGAGGAGAGTGTCCTAGGCGGGAGGCCCAGCACGGAGGACCCTCGGCGGGGGGCCCAGGGGGTGCAGCTGGTCGGCAGAAGCGGAGTCGGGAGATGCTGTGGGTGAGCATGCTGTACGGTTTCTAAAGTTGAAGAACAGTCTCGGGCCCAAATGAGTTCCAGCGGCCCCGCCTGTGATCCATCTGGTGGCAGCTGTGAGGCTTTGTTTTGGTGATGGGATCGGGTTTGTGCGCCGCCATTCTGGTGGAGGAAAGACAGACTGCTTCCATCTGTAGCATGGCCGCATGAGCGGCCATAAGATGGGAAAAGAGAACGTAATAAAAGTGGGGAAAAAAAGGAAGATAAAAGACAAAACAAAGTAATATCGGCAAGGAATACTGAGTATTTTGATGGTTGGGTCCTGTGAGCAATAACAGCAAGTAGAAGAAAATTTGAGTATTCAGTCTTTTTACGGGATTTGAGAAAGTGATTCGCTTCTTTTCCGTGGAAAAGCTGAGGACCGTGGACAAGGATTGTGACATTACATGGTTAGACGGCATCAAGTGAAAACGAGGAGTTATTAGATTGCCAATAGGACTGGCGTAGAACTGGTATTCACTTGTTTTGTTAAAGAAGTTTCTGGTTTTCTGGTTGAAAGCAGTCTACTTGAAGCTTTAATTGATTTCTGATAAGGCTATGGGACTTTGTACATTGTGATGTTAATTAGTGTTTATGTGGAATTTACTTTGAGATTATTGCCTAGTAAATGATATGTTTTACAAAAGGGAGAAAAATAAGTTACAGGTAACAGGGGAAAGTTAAAAGGAAGGGGAAAAAATAGATAAAATAAATTATATTGCTAAGAAATCTGAGTACTTCGACAGCTGGCTTCTGGATCGAATGAAGGCTTGAGTGAATGCACCCGCAGACACAAATGATACGCACGCACGCACGCACGATGGAACTTACGTTCGACCGAACGAATGGACAAACGAACGCACGCATGCTCGCACATAGACACAAATGACACGCATGCACGCACAATGGAACTTGCGTTCGACCGAACGAACGGATGATTGAACGATTGAATGCGTAAACGATGCCAGTAGGACTGGCGTGATACGGGTTTTTTTTCTTGGTTTATTGAAATAGTGGTAGTTTGTACTGTAAATATTATTGATTTATTTGTAAAAATTTATCATTGCATTTATATTGTTAACCATAAAGCTGTTTTTTAAGGCTTTATTCTTTTCTTATTGTGGTCAATGGATGTAATGGATTTACTTTGTAATTGATGAGTTGTATAAGTACTGTTGTACTTGAATAAGGAATTTTAAAAAACAGTAAAAAAAAACAGTAAATGTGAAACAAACAAAAGTTTGATTTTAGCAACCAGTTAAGACTCCCTGACTCACCCAACTCGCAGCACTCTGTTCAAACCGCACTCAGTAACCAATTTAAAATTACCACAAAGAAAATGAGGAGAGAGGTTAGGAGGAATTTATTTACAGAGGGTTGTTGGGACATGTTGGCCCAGAAATTCGGGTCCCAACCCGTGAGTACGGACGGAGTACTCACGCGTGGACCCGATGGAAGTGCCGGAATCTTGCATGCACTACGCATGCGCGGGAAACCGGCACTTCCGATCCTCTGAACCAAGGGGTTCAGAGGTCGAACGCGTGCACGTTGAACTTCCTTTTTTTTTACAGGTTTTAACGTGCGGGTAAGTCTGTACATTTTAGAAATGTAAAAAGCAGCCGTAAGGACTTCATTTTCAAAGGTAAGTGGTCAATTATTTAAAATTAAAACAATTTTTCCACAGGTTTTTTACTTTTAATTACTTTAAAGCAAGGTAAGTTTATTTTTAGCCCTTTTTTTATAAAATTATTTTTTTCAAAAATTTACATTTTTGTTTAAAATAGTTATTTAATGTCATTTATAGTTTATTTACAAAGTGTGATGTTTTTTAAAAATTTATTTGAAGGTAAAGTACAGTTTTACAGCCTCAGCATTTATACGTTTTGACAGGTCTATCTGTCAAGACTTATGAATGGAGCATTCCCTGCTCCGATTGGCTGCCTGTTGCTCACGTGATCCCAGGGGAAGCATCGCACTAACTACGCCCCTGGGACACGCCAGCATAGCGCGCCGGCCTCTGGGACAGGCCTCGGAGAGGAATTCCACGCACACCAAGAGGTCAACTGCCGGCGCGCTAGGTAAGTGTAGGTCGGGGGCTTGTACCCGCGGGAAGCCCCCGACCCGAATTTCTGGGCCGTTATGTAATTTTGACTTTAAATGATAGTCTAAGTTATCATAAATATTTAGTAATAAACGTCCATTCAGTATGATAATGTTACTACATTTGTTAAGTTTAACTTCATATGGTGTAACAGTATAAAATTCAGTGTGTAATATTAAAGTAAATACACTTAGCAAGGTGAAATTTCGTAGTCCACAGTTCAAGCTAGCATTAATAGACTTCCAGTGCTAACTCTAATTCTTGGGTGAATTAAAAAAAAAACCTCTTTCCTCAATTATCAGGTTAATTCTAAATTGAGACAGTTACATCCTCTTCTGCAGTACACTAGCTCTGGTTATAGGAGTCATTGGCCTAAAAATTGGTTGCCAGCAAACTGGTCGCAGGAACGATCCCTACGCCAGAATGGTTAGGACCGAGGCACACGTGATATTGGGCATCAAACTGCACTTAAATGAGAGTGGTGAGCTGTGGAAGCATGCTGCGCATCCTCAGGCTGCTCGCTGGTGAATCGGTATTCGATTTCAGGCCACTGCATCGCCACTGGGTAGGTCCTGGGAGGGAGTTGGCTATCGGGAGAGGGGGATGTGATCGGCAGGGAGGGAGCTCTGGTTGCGTTCATCACAGACTAATTTTGCTAAGGGGCCTGAAACAGGTCCCTTATTTTTACATACATAAATGACCTCATGCTTGATTCAGGTGTGGGACTTAGATGCCTCTTTTTCTTCCTTTACCAATATAATGAGCGGTGCACTTCCGGCACAGAATGTGCACTCACTGCCACCCGCGATATTGGACTCTTTGGCGACTGTTTTACATCAACCAATTTCTAGGGCATTAACTTTATTATCTGGCTAAATGACAGTCTTAGAATCATGCAATCATACAGCACAGCAGGAGGCCATTTGGCCCATCGGGCTCTTCGAAAGATCTGTCAATTTTTTTTTTATTCATTCACGGTATGTGGGCATCATTGGCAAGGCCAGCATTTATTGCCGTCCTTAATTGCCCTTGAGAGGTTGGTGGTTAGCCGCCTTCTTGAACCGCTGCAGACCATGTGGTGAAGGTACTCCCACAGTGTTGTTAGGTAGGTAGTTCCAGGACTTTGACCCAGCGACAATGAAGGATCGGTGATATATTTCCAAGTCAAGACGGTGTGTGACTTGGAGGGTAACTTGGAGATGGTGGTGTTCCCATGCACCTGCTGCTCTTGTCCTTCTAAACAGTAGAGGTCACAGGTTTGGGAGGTGCTATCGAAGAAGCCTTGGCGAGTTGTTGCAGTGCATCTTGTAGACGATACACACTGCAGCCACGTTGTGCCGGTGTTGGAGGGAGGGAATGTTAAAGGTGGTGGATGGGTGCCAGTCAAGCGGGCTGCTTTGTCGTAGATGGTGTTGAGCTTCTTGAGTGTAGTTGGAGCTGCATTCTTCCAAGCAAGTGGAGAGTATCCCATCACACTCCTGACTTGTGCCTTGTAGATGGTGGTAAGGCTTTGGGGAGTCAGCAGGTGAGCCATTCGCCGGAGAATAAAAAGAAAGACTTGCATTTTATATAGCGCCTTTCACGACCACCGGACGTCCCAAAGCGCTTTGCAGCCAATGAAGTACTTTTGAAGTGTAGTCACTGTTGCAACGTGGCAGCCAATTTGTGCACAGCAAGCTCCCACAAACACCAATGTGATAATGACCAGATAATCTGTTTTTGTTATGTTGGTTGAGGGATAAATATTGGCCAGGACACCGGAGATAACTCCCCTGTTCTTCTTCGAAATAGTGCCATGGGATCTTTTACGCCCACCTGAGAGAGCAGACAGGGCCTCGGTTTAACATCTCATCCGAAAGACGGCACCTCCAACAGTGCAGCACTCCCGTGTCAGTCTAGCTTTATGTGCTCAAGTTCCTGAAGTGGGACTTGAACACACAACCTTCTGACTCAGAGGCGAGCTTGCTACCAACTGAGCCACAGCTGACACTTACCCAGTCCCTGACCTGCTCTTGTAGCCACAGTATTTATGTGGCTGGTGCAGTTAAGTTTCTAGTCAATGGTGACCCCCAGGATGTAGATGGTGGGGGATTCAATGATGATAATGTCATTGAATGTTAAGGGAAGGTGGTTAGACTCTCTTGTTGGAGATGGTGATTTCCTGGCACTTGTGTAGCATGAATGTTACTTGCCACTTATCAGCCCAAGCCTGGATGTTGCCTGACCATGTGATGGAGGGAAGGTCATTGATGAATCAGCTGAAGATGGTTGGGCGTAGGACACTGCCATAAGGAACTCATTCAGCGATGTCCTGGGGCTGAGATGATTGGCCTCCAACAACCACAACCATCTTCCTTTGTGCTAGTTATGACTCCAGGCAGTGGAGAGTTGTCGCCCTGATTCCCATTGACTTCAATTTCACTAGTACTCCTTGATGTCAAGGGCAGTCACTATCACCTCACCTCTGGAATTCAGCTCTTTTGTCCATGTTTGGATCAAGGCTGCAGTAAGGTCTGGAGCCGAGTGGTCCTAGCGGAACCCAAACTGAGCATTGTTGAGCACGTTATTGGTGACTAAATGCCACTTGATAGCACTGTCGATGACACCTTCCATTACTTTTCTGATGAGAGTAGGCTGATGAGGTGGTAATTGGCCGGATTGGATTTGTCCTGTTTTTTGTGGACAGGAAATACCTGGGTAATTTTCCACTTTGGCTACTTGGCTAGAGGCGCAGCTAGTTCTGGAGCACAAGTCTTCAGTACTACAGCCGAGATGTTGTCGCAGCCTTTGCAGTATCAAGTGCGCTCAGCTGTTTCTTGATATCACATGGAGTGAATCGAATTGGCTGAAGACTGGCTTCTGTGATGGTGGGGACCCCAGGAGGAGGCCGAGATGGATCATCCACTTGGCACTTCTGGCTGAAGATGGTTGCAAACGTTTCAGCTTTGTCTTTTGTACTCACATGCTAGATTCTGCCATCATTGAGGATGGGGATGTTCATGGAGCCACCTCCTCCCATTAATTGTTTAATTGTCCACCACCATTCACGCCTGGATATGACAGGACTGCAGAGCTTTGATCGGATCCGTTGGTTGTGGAATTGCTTGGCTCTGTCTATAGCATGCTGCTTCCGCTGTTGTAGCTTCACGTGGTTGGCACCTCATTTCCAGGTACATCTGGTGCTGCTCCTGGCATGCTCTTATACACTCCTTTACTGAACAACAGTTGATCCCCTAGCTTGATCATAATGGTAGTGTCAGGGATATGCTGGGCTATGAGATTACAGATTGTGGTGAAATACAATTCTGCTGCTGCTGATGGCCCACAGTGCCTCATGGATGCCTAGCTTTGAGCTACTAGATCTGTTATGAATCTATCCCATTTACCACAGGGTAGTGCCACACAACACTATGGAGGGAGTCCTCACTGTGAAGACGGAACTTGGTCTCCACAAGGACTGTGTGGTAGTTACTCCTACCAATACTATCATGGACAGATGCATTTGCGACAGGTAGTTTGGAGAGGATGAGATCAAGTAGGTTTTTTCCTCGTGTTGTTTCCCTAACCACCGACTGCAAGCCCAATCTTGTAGCTATGTCGTTCAGGACTCAGCCACCTTGGTCAGTAGTGGTGTTACCAAGTCTCTCTTGATGATGGGCATTGAAGCCCCCCCACCCAGAGTACATTCTGTGCTCTTGCTATCCTCAATGCTTCTTCCAAGTACTGATTCATCAGTTGAGGGAGGGGGGTAGGTGGTAATCAGCAGGAGGTTTCCTTGCCAATGCTTGACCTGAAGCCATGAGACTTCATGGGGTCCGGAGTCAATGTTGAGGAGTCCCAGGGCCACTCCCTCCCGACTGTATACCACTGGGCCACCACCTCTGTTGCGTCTGTCCTGTCGGTGGGACAGGGATGCTGATGGAGGAGTCTGGGATGTTGGCTGATAGGTATGATTCATTAAGTATGACTATTAGGCTGTTGCTTGACTAGTCTGTGGGACAATTTTGGCACAAAAGGGCAGTGAAGAGTCAACCACATTGCTGTGGGTCTGGAGTCACATATAGGCCAGACCAGGTAATGAAGGTGATAGCCTCACCCCTCCCTATCTCTGCAAGCTCCTCCAGCCCTATAAGCCTTCGAGATCTCTGTGCTCCTGCAATTCTGACCTCTTGCGCATCCCTGATTTTAATCGCTCCACCATTGGCGGTCGTGCTTTCAGCTGCCTTTGCCCTAAACTCTGGAATTCCCTCCCTAAACCTCTCCACTTCTTTAAATCTTTCTCCTCCTTTAAGACGCTCCTTGAAACCTACCTCTTTGACCAAGCTTTTGGTCATCTGTCCCGATATCTTCTTATGTGGCTCAGTGTCAAAAATATTTATATTGATAGCGCTCTTGTTAAGCGCCTTGGGATGTTTTGCTATGTTAAAGGCGCTATATAAATATAAGTTGTTATTGTTGTTGTTGTCCTCAACTTGTCCTGCCACCTTCAAAGACTTGTTTAGGTACACCCCCAGGTCTCTCCGTTCCTGCACCCCTTTAAAATTGTACCATTTAGTTTATATTGCTTCTCCTCATTCTTCCGACCAAAATGCACCATTTCACACTTCACTGTGTTAAATTTCATCTGCCATCTGTATGCCCAGTTCACCAGTCTGTCTATGTTGTCCTGAAGTCTGTTATTATCCTCCTCACTGTTTACTACATTTCCGAGTCTTCTTTCACTAAACTGTAATGAATTTTGTATGTGCTGTTCTACCAGTTACACTATACTTTTTTCATTTCCAAATAATGCACAATCTAGTCAGCCATAAGAGCAGGGAAATAGAGTTGCACGGAAGGTTTGGGAGAGGACGAATTTGCCAATCAGAAATTATTGAAATTACAGAGATTTTGAGATGAATCAAGAGAAAAGAAAGACTTGCATTTTATATAGTACCTTTCACGACCACCGGACATCCCAAAGTGCTTTACAGCCAATGAAGTATTTTTTAAGTGTAGTCGCTGTTGTAATGTAGGAAACGTGGCAGCCAATTTGCGCACAGCAAGCTCCCACAAACAGCAATGTGATAATGACCAGATAAAAAAAAATTTTAGTGCTGTTGATTGAGGGATAAATATTGGCCAGGACACCGGGGATAACTCCCCTGTTTTTCTTCTAAATAGTGCCATGGGATCTTTTACATCCACCTGAAAGACGGCACCTCCAATAGCACAGCACTCCCTCAGTACTGCACTGGAGTGTCAGCCTAGATTTTTGTGCTTAAGCCTCTGGAGTGGGACTTGAACCCACAAGCTTCTTACTACAGAGGCAAGGGTGCTACCAACTGAGCCATGGCTGACACAGGAGACACAAGAGCTGTTCTTAAGGAGGGCCATTGGCCCATTGTATACTTCTCATTGTATGCGCATTTATATAAAACTGTTAGTTTATATGTGCTTCATATATTTGTAGAGAAAGCTTATAGGGCTGAATTTCCGCATGATTCCATCGATCTCCCATCATAACTCTGGTGGGAGACCGGTGGAACCCCTGCAGAATTTCAGCCCCATTGTCTGTAAACCTCTGAAGGTGAAAATTCCAGCATCAAGTTTGACAAGACGAGCCTTCTGCCCACAGCTTTGGCCTCCCCATGACCCCATCCCAAATCATGGGACAGGGTTATTAATATAGATGGGTCAGGTGTCCATGCCAGTAATAATGGAACAGGGGTGCCCACCCAGGATACTGAATAGAAGATTCAGTGGCACTGTGATGTTCCAGTGGGAAGGTCAACAAGCCAATTGGACTGAAGACTGCAGGTAATATTTGGTCCTTTTCTTCGGCTCCCACACCGGCAGTCCCACATTGCAACAGCAATGAATCCTTCTTGGAGTGATTACCCTTTGTTTCCTCAGATCTGGAGCACTCTTGCAAACCAGAATGGCACCTATGCCTGCTCTCAGCTGTTGCAGGTATTGCTGGGACTATCAGATGTGTATCTGAAACAACCCAAGATATGCCTTGATACTGCTGCCAAGGATGCAAAAGGGGTGGGCAGAAGAAGCATCTGCACCCCTCAGGCAGAATATTTTGTTGCTTCGTGAATGGGGCACAAATCCGGTGGATCCAGTTTCTGCCCCAAATCGTGGTTCCTCTGTTTTGCTTGCTCCAAAATTCCATCCCGAGAGGAAGTAAATTGCTCTGCTCCCTGACCTGTGTAGGAATGTCCTTATTTTAAAAATATTTGCACTGGAAAAAAAGAGTTTGCATTTATTAGCATGAGCCAAACGCAGGCTTGCCCTTGCGAAGCTTGCAACTGTGGTCCTGACTGCCAGCTTCAGGGTTTAGCATCCATAAAGCCCAGAGAGCTAGCTGGAGGAAGACCTCTTTGGGTTGCTCCCAACCCCCCCTCAGCCCTACAGTATGCTTTTTGGGGTGTCCCTGTGTTTGGACACCTCATGGAAAGACAAGGAGGAAGTTGAGACGAGAGAGCTGGGAAATCCCATCCCACCTCATTTCTCTTGCAATACTGGGCCTGCAGATGCGATAGGTGCACCCACCCGGGGCAGGGCAGCTTAATGGGGTGCAGACCCGATGTAACAGTTCTCTGCCCCCTTTCCTCTCCACAGGACCTGAGAACTGAGCTGTATTACAATACCAGAAGATTTGACATTTTCATGTATCAGGTTGCAATATGTTAAGGTGTATGGATGGTGAAAGTTTGTAAATGATTAGATAATACGATTTGATAGAAAAAAGCATGAGCAGTTGTAACAAATTTTGTGTTATGTCTACCTGTTCTTTACAGAACCCAATAGAATGGACCAAAATAGTCATTAAAAATATTGCTTCTTCTGGGAAGTTCTCCAGTGATCGGACTATCACTGAGTACGCCCGTGATATCTGGGGTGTGGAACCTAAAGCCTTGAAGATTCCTCCTCCTAACGAACCAAAGGATACCTAGAACTCCAGCGATAAGTCTTGAATACATCACGTTGTAGAATTGAAGGTGTAGAGGGGAAGTATACGTCATTTTGGCTGACCTTTTTCTGTTTCAACCAAATAAAGCATCTTAAGTTTAGAATTTAACATTTTGCAATGCCTGTGATTGTTTGCAATTTAAGGATGAAAAGTATTTAATAATTACAGGACTTAATTTCTATAGAAGTACACTGTAGAGCATATTTTTTTGTCCGTGCTTCTCATAAAAGCATATTCTGTATTTTTACTAAATGCAATTTCATCTTCAAAAGTAGAAAAGAGTTGACTCTGATTTCCAACTATATTTTTATCTAAAAGAACAACAATTTTTTTTAAACTTGCCATGGCAATGCCATAGTTTCATTGCAAATAGATGATTAACATAATACCATCATTATTACCAGTTCCAGGTGATTTTTCCAAGATTTAATTCCTAAAAGAAATTTTTATTTGTTCAATCACCGCATATAAATGCAATATTGCCATTATCTCATGGGGAAAAACACTTGGGGATACCATCCCTTTAAGAAATTCCTGCCCTGATCAGCCGATTTTCGATTCTGCTGTATTGAAGGCCTTTACTGCCCTTAGTTTTTGTTTCTCCTGTCGTGAGCAGTCGATTTCTATGTTGTCTTCCACTCCAAAAAAGTTTGCAACCTTTTATATTGATTACATTCTGACAAGTCTGTATTCAATAGTTTCTTTGTAGAGACACTGTCTATACTTCTGCTGAGAGGCATTCACCCTTACTTCATGCCCATTCAGGTGTAACAGGTAGGTTGGCGAAGATGAAGTTACCATACTATGATTGTCTGCCCAACGTCGTCATGAATGAGTCAGAACTGCCAAGGCTAAAATGATCCTGTTTAGTTCTCACCAGAAACTCCACACACTAGCCTAGCCCAGTTCCCCTCCCCAGCTGCTTGCTCGGGCTAAAACCAATAGTATGCAAATTTGGTGTCATATAGAACCATGAGCTTCAAACCCCACATCCAGACCATCACAAGGCTGTCTGTTTCCATCTTTACAAAATCGCCCATCTCCATCTCTATCTGAAGCCTACTGCACTGAAACCCTCATCCACACTTGACACCTCCAGGCTCATTTTCTTCCACACTTTCTCACCAAGCTCCACTGTACAAAAACTTAAACTTATCTAAAATTCCACTATCTATATCCAACCCCATTGTAGGTCCCACTCACTTATCAACCTTATCTTCACCAATAACTATCAATCTGCCTTACTATCCTCCAATGCATTAATTTCAAAATCTTCATCCTGACCCACAAATTCTACCCTACCTCCTCCAGCCATGCACCTCAGAGCTTACACCCTCTGCCCTTCTGAGTCTGGACTACCATGCTTGTTTAATTCTCCCCACCCATTCTGTACTACTATCAGTAATAGCTGGCCAATCTTCGACACACGGAATTTAGGGAGGAGTCAGATGACAGTCACAGGTTTACATATGAACACATACAGCCTGTAATAGAGAAACAGCTAACTTTTAAGTGGGTTTAGCTGTTAATAGTGGCATAGTTGTATGTTTTGCTTTTAATGGTATGAAAAGTGGCAGGGAATTGAGTGAATCTCACTGTGAAATCTGTACTCTGTTTATTCATGTATTTGATGTAAAATAAACCAGTTGGTTGGTTTACAGTTGACCTTGTCTTACTAGAGTAATTTTCAGTGCACCATCCAAAAACAGCACATGTGGCAACACGTGTGAGATCATAGGGAGAGATTTTCAAACTGCACCCAAAACAGGCACAATGGGCAGTGTACCTATGGTACCCACCCAATGTCATGGGTGTGAGGCACAAACCATTCATAGTAAACCATAAGCTTCAAACCCCACATAGAGACCATCACTAAGACTGCCTATTTCCACTTTTACAAAATCACCCCACTCCATCTCTAACTGAAGCCCACAGCACTGAAATCCTCATTCACACTTTTGACTCCTCCAGGCTCATTTCCTTCAACACTTTCTCACCAGCCTCTAGGGTTGCAAAGGGGTGGAAAGTTTCCGGGAAATTTCCGGAAATTTTCCACGGGAAGTTTAGCTTGGGAATGTTGCCCAAAAAAGCACATGCTAGCATAATATTGTTTTGGGGGTTTTTTTGTATTTCTTTCATTTTTTTCCACAGGTCTTCTCTTAAAATTACTAACAGAGATGGAATCTTAATTATTAAGGAATTTCTTAATCAATATATGTTTATCTTCTTACTTGGCTTGTTTTAATAATTACAAGTTTTGTGTGTGACTGTGAACAAATGTGTCCTGATTGGTTGGATGAGTGGATGAGCGATTAGCTCCCTCTATTGATGATGTAGCATTGTGCGTGCATAGGTCATGCTTCCATCACATGGAGCACCAGGAAAAATTTACTCACCCTGTTGCAATTGTGCTGATTGACTGCAGTTCGACACAGAGACGAATGCCCTTTATTTCTCTGCATAGAACAGTGCCACATTTACCATCGGATGTGTGGAAGCATTTTACCCCAGGCATTAAAGATGGAAAGACTGTGTACATGTGCAAACACTGTACAAAGCCATATGTAAAGAATGCCACAAAGATGCAGCAGCATTTATCCAAATGCAACAACTTCACTCAAAGCTCACAGCAGTCAGCCCAGAGTTCCTCTGCTTCCATTCAAGAAGATGATGGTTCACATTCAGCATCAGGCTCCTTATCATCAGCAACTCCTGGCCCACTTGGAAGGTTCTTTGATACAATGGATAACCATAGCCAAGAATGCAGATGAGTGCCTTGCTCGAGCTGTATATGCGACAGGCTCACCCCTCATACTCACAGCCAATGTGTACTGGAAGAGATTTTTCAATGTTATTCGCCCTGCATACTGTCCTTCCACCAGACATGCTTTGTTTACTTATTTGCTGGAGGCTGAGTATAATAGAGTCCAAGGAAAGCTCAAAGAAACGATAGAGATGGCAGACTGTGTTGCAGTTATCTCAGATGGGTGGTCAAATGTACGAGGGGAGGGCATCATAAACTACATCGTCTCCACTCCTCTCCCATGTTCTTCAAGAGCACAGACACGAAGGACAACAGACACACAGGCACATACATTGCTGATGAGCTGAAAGCGGTCATCAACGATCTTGGATCACAAAAGGTCTTTGCAGTAGTTACTGACAATGCTGCGAATATGAAGGCTGCTTGGGCTCAAGTGGAGGAGGCCTACCCTCATATTACGTCTATTGGGTGCGCAGCTCATGGGCTTAACCTGCTCCTCAAGGACATCATGGGTTTGAGAACCATGGAAACACTGTACAAGAGAACCAAGCAAGCTGTTAAGTATGCCAGGGGAAAACAGGTAGTTGCAGCAACCTACAACTCCAAGCAAATGACAAAGAACAAGAACACCACACTGAATCTGCCCAGCAACACTAGATGGGGTGGCATTGTCATAATGTACAACAGCCTTCTGGAGGGTAAGGAGTCGCTGCAAGAAATGGCAATATCCCAGTCTGGGGATATGGAAACCACCATCAAGAAAATACTGCTGGATGATGTGTTTTGGGAGAGAGTGGTTAGCAGCCTTAAACTACTCTCACCAGTAGCATCTGCAATTGCTCAGATTGAAGGAGATGACGCTGTCTTGTCAGATGTTCTCAGGCTTTTTGCTGATTTAAAAGAACAAATCAGCATTGCCCTACCCACATCCCTGCTGCTCAAAGCAGAGGAGAAGGCAATTGTTCAATTCATACAGCCGCATCAAGAATTTTGCGTCAAGCCGATTCATGCTGCAGCATACATGCTGGACCCAAAGCATGTTGGGATACCAATACTTTCTGGAGAACAGATCAACAGCGCTTACAGTGTGATTTCTACCCTCTCACGCCACCTCAATCTGGATGTGGGCAAAGATCTGGGAAGTCTGGCAAAGTTCTCTACCAAGCAAGGTCTTTGGAATGGGGACGGGATATGGGAACCATGCAAGCATATCAGTGCACATACCTGGTGGAAGGGACTTTGTGCATCTGAGGCCCTGTCACCCATTGCATCGGTGATACTCCAAATCCAAATCCCACCTTCATCAGTGGCCTCTGAACGAAACTGGTCACTTTTTGGGAATACGCATACAACGGTGCGCAACAGGCTGACTAACAAGAGAGTGGAGAAACTGGTGGCTGTCCGGGCGAACCTACAACTTATTGAGCCAGATACAGAAGTGTCCACCACACAGCTAAACAGTGACACAGAGGAGGAAATGGACACGCCAGAGTCAGAGAATCAGGAGGAGCAATGATGAGTAGAAGACTCGTGAGTAGAAGACTCAAAGGGACAAAATAAGGACAAATTACAGGCTAAATAAGCTGACACTCTTTTTATTTTATTTTAGATGGGTTTTTTTGTGGGGGTTCAATAAAGTACAAAATTATAACCTAAATAAAGTTTTGAAAGCTTGTTTTTATTTGTATGGAACAGTATGTCTATTTTGATGACAAAGATAATATAAGGGTCAGAGACAAAAACCATCAGTGTGCAAAGAAACTCAAAATTCCCATAAATTCCCAAAATTCCTGAAAATTCCCAAGGAAAGTTTCCTTTTTAAAAATTCCCAGAATTTTGCAACCCTACCAGCCTCCCAAGTTCAACCCTACAAAAACTCTTAACTTAAGTAGAATTCCACTACCCATTTTCGGGTTTGTGCCTAATTTCCATAAGATGGGCAAGCTGCCAACGCTACTCACACTGGTTATTGGCAACTCTCCCATAAGTGTTGGCAGGAATTTGGCGTTAAAGGCAGCCTGCACCTATTAAAGGGGAGGTACACTTTGTCTGTGCTGCATGCTTCTGACTTAAAACTTGGAACAGATAACAGTCACTATGGTGGGGTAATTCTCTAGGCTGTTCCCGCTCTGCCAACATTACTTCTCTGGAAGTGTGGTGGAAACCCCACTTGCATGTATAAATGGGGTTTCTGTCACACTTCCAGTGAAGTTAAGCCAGTGGAACGGGAGCAGCACCAATGAATTTGCCAGCCAATGAGTTCTGCAAGGGCCCCTCAATTTTTGGACAATGCCATGGAACTCCTTGTAGAAAGAAGGAAGGAGGTCCTGATTCCAACTGAAGATGAATGAAGGGTGCCAGGGCAAATCGCACAGTGATCAGTGGTGGCTGTGCAGGTGAATGCACAAAGCATAGGATCTAACACCCAGAAACAATGTCGGGGGAAAAAATCAATGATTTGACCAGAGCTGCTAAGGTAAGACTCCTACTCACACTTCTCTTACTCTCTCCTTAGCCCAGCATCACCTGTAGCCCCTTTCTTAGTTTCCTATCCCGGTTATAGAGGTATCCAATGAACTCCAGAGCCCAGTCTATAATTGAAGACTGAAGGTTATACACCACTAACTGCTCACTGCACTGGACTGCCTGGCAGGTAGCCTAAGCACATTGTTGGAAGAGCCCATCTCCAACTTCTGTATGGTCATCACACAAGGCATAGAAATAATGCTGTCAACCATGAATCGTGTGGTCACCTCTATGCAAACTGCAGTGGGCCCCTCAGGTAAGGAGCCTGTGGTGACAGCTTTATGAAAGCTCAGACTGATGGAATTCAGGCTTTGAGTTCCAATATCTCCTCCAGCTGGCTAAGCATGAAGCAAAGCATGGATAGGGGCTTACAAACCATTACATCACTCCTGAACTCTTTTCTTGTGCAGAGCAGTGGAAGCCCCATAGGAGTGGCAGTGGCACCGTGTGAGAGCCACATCTTGTTCTCTCTCAGGATGACAGCATGCCTGCTCCCCCACAAGCCCCTCCACCAGTGTCTGTGTTGCTGGCAGAAAGCCAGCTGAGCCAGACTGCCCTGGCAATAGTTGAGATGTTGTAGTTTGCAGCCGGGTCCTCTTAGGCCAGACCTCTTTGAGGTTGCCCAACACGGCCATCTCAAGTGCCCTCAGTGGATGAACAGCAGCTTTCCACCTCCTACGTTGTAGCCACTAGGTAGCACCTTATAGGAGAGCTAGATGGCAAAGGAGTACCTAAGACAAGCATTAGGGGTTTGTACAAGGGTGATTTTTCATTTTGCAATTTTTTTGATGGCAACTTAAAATTACCGTTTTGCATCAAATTCGTATGCAGAATTTCTTTGGATTGGTGTTTGTTGACCATGCCATAAAAATACCAATGCTGGTGTTTAACTGTAGGGCATTCATCTGGAGGGTGGTAGGACTGAGTCTTTTTTTTCCATTCATTCCCAGGATGTGGGTGTCGCTGACCAGGCCAGCATTTATTGCCCATCCCTAATTGCCCTTGATAAGGTGGTGGTGAGCCGCCTTCTTGAACCACTACAGTTCGTGTGGTGAAGGTATTCCAACAGTGCTGTTAAGTAGGAAGTTCCAGATTTATGACCCAGTGAAGATGAAGGAATGGCGATATATTTCCAAGCTAGGATCGTGTGTGACTTGGAGGGGAACTTGGAGGTGGCGGAGTCCCCGTGCACCTGCTGCTCTTGTCCTTCTAGATGGTTGAGGTCACGGATTTGAGAGTTGCTGTCGAAGAAGCTTTGGTGAGTTGCTGCAGTGCATGTGTAAATGGTGCAAACTGCAGCCACGTTGTGTCGGTGGTGGAGGGAGTGAATGTTTAAGGTGGTGGCGGGGTGCCAATTAAGTGGGCTGCTTTGTCCTGGTTGGTGTCGAGCTTCTTGTGTTGTTGGAGCTACACTCATCCAGGCAAGTGGAGAGTATTCCATCACATTCCTGACTTGTGCCTTGTAGGTGGTGGAAAGTCTTTAGGGAGTCAAGATGTGAGTCACTCGCCGCAGAATACCCAGCCTCTGACCTGCTCTTGTAGCCACAGTATTTATGTGGCTGGTCCAGTTAAGTTTCTGGTCAATGGTGACCCCCAGGATGGTGGGGGATTCAATGATGGTAATGTCATTGAATGACAAGTGGAGGTGGATAAACTCTCTCTTGTTGGAGATGGTCATTGCCTGGCACTTGTGTGGCACGAATGTTACTTGGCACTTATGAGTCACTCTCACCTCACCTCTGGAATTCAGCTCTTTAGTCCATGTTTGGACCAAACCTGTAGTGAGGTCTGGAGCCGAATAGTCCTGGCGGAACCCAAACTGAGCATCGGTGAGCAGGTTATTGATGAGTAAGTGCCGCTTGATAGCACTGTCGATGACACCTTCCATCACTTTGCTGATAATTGAGAGTCGGTTGATGGGGCGGTAATTGGCTGGATTGGATTTGTCCCGCTTTTTGTGGATAGGACATACCTAGGCAATTCTCCACTTTGTCGCGTAGATGCTAGTGCTGTTGCTGTACTGGAACAGCTTGGCTAGAGGCATGGCTAGTTCTGGAGCATAAGTCTTAAGCACTACAGCAGGGATGTTGCCACTGCCCATAGCCTTTGCTGTATCTAGTGCGCTCTGCCATTTCTTGGTATCACATGGAGTGAATCGAATTTGCTGAAGACTGGTATCTGTGATGGTAGGAACATCAGGAGGAGGCCAAGATGGATCATCCATTTGGCACTTCTGGCTGAAGGTGGTTACAAATGTTTCAGCTTTGTCTTTTGCACTCGCGTGCTAGGCTCCAACATCGTTGAGGATGGGAATGTTCATGAAGCCTCCTCCTCCCATTAATTGTTTAATTGTCCACCACCATTCATGACTGGATGTAGCAGGACTGCAGGGCTTTGATCTGATCCATTGGTTGTGGGATCGCTTGGCTCTGTGTATAACATGCTGTTTCTGCTGTTTAGCATGCATGTTGGCAGCTGGTGCTGTTCCTGGCATGCTCGTCTACACTCCTCATTGAACCAGGGTTGGTCCCAGGCTTGATGGTAATGGTAGAGTGAGGGATATGCCAGGCCTGATATGAGGTTACAGATTGTGGTGGAATACAATGCTGCTGCTGCTGATGGCCCAAAGCGCCTCATGGATACCCAGTTTTGACCTGCTCGATCTGTTCTGATCTATCCCATTTTGTATGGTGCTAGTGTTACACAACACAATGGAGGGTGGCCTCAGTGTGAAGATGGACTTTGTCTCCACAAGGACTGTGCGGTAGTCATACCTACCAAGACTGTCATGGACAGATGCTTCTGCGACAGGTAGATTGGTGAGGACGAGGTCGAGTAGGTTTTTCCCTCACATTGGTTCTCTCACCACCTGCCGCAAGCCCAGTCTGGATGCTATGTCGTTCAGGACTCGGTGAGCTCGGTCAGTAGTGGTGCTACCAAGCCACTCTTGCTTATTGAAGTGCCCCCTGTACTCTTCCAAGTTGTATTCAACGTGGAGGGAGTACCGAATATCAGTTGAGGGAGGGCAATAGGTGGCAGGAGGTTTCCTTGCCCATCCAGTGACCTGATGGCACGAGACTTCATGGGGTCTGGAGTCAATGTTGAGGACTCCCAGGGCCACTCCCTCCTGACTGAATACACTGTGCCGCCACCTCTTGGGGGTCTGTTGGCTGATAAGGATTATTCTGTGAGTATGACTAGTCTGTGGGACAGCTTTCCCAATTATGGCAGAAATCCCCAGGGTCGACTGGGCTGGGTGTGCCTTTGTCGTGTCTGAATCCGATGCCTAGGTTGAGGCCGAGTGGTCCGTCCAGTTTTATTATTGTAACTTTTTTGTAGCAGTTTTATACAACTGAGTGGCTTACTGGACTATTTCAGAGGGCAGTTAAGAGTCAACCACATTGCTGTGGTTCTGGAGTCACATATAGGCCAGACTGGGTAAGGACGGCAGGTTTCCTTCCCGAAAAGACATTATTGAACCAGATGGGTTTTTAATCACAATCCGATAGCTTCATGGTCACTATTACTAGCTGTTTATTCAAATTCTTAAACTGCTCTGGTGGGATTTGAACTCACGTCTCCATGATATTAGTCCTGTAACATAACCACTATACTGCCATACCCCCGATGGTAGAAGGGACCGTTGGTGCAGAGAGGGAGGGTTGATTCAACCAACAGCTCTGGCAACTAGCAGGATTGGTAGCCCTCAGTGTTTCTCGGAATTCTTGCCGTCCTGCTGTTTCTGCCCTGCATCTCTACATCTTCCTCCACAGGTGGCTCTAAGGATCGCCCCTTTTGCAGAGAAACTTTATGGAGCATGCAGCAAACTACAACAAATCTGGAGTTTCTCTCAGGGCTGTATTGCAGTACAGCTCCAGACCAATCCAAGCAGCAGAAACTCGTTTTCAGGTTGCTGATGGTTTGCTGAATCATAGGACTAGGAGCGGGTGGCTCTGATTGTATCTCTCCTCTGGATCTCTGCTTGGCTTTCTGACAAATGTTAATGAACCATGTGTTCAGGAGATACTCCCTTGTCCACAAGCAACCAGCCTGAAAGAAACCTAAACAAAAGTCCCGGTTCAAAGTGGTGACAGTTGAATTCTGTGCATGAAACAGGCATGCGAGTTCATGATATGACTCCTCTCAAGTGGGTGTGTCTATGCTGGTGCTTGCGCAAATAAGATACTATGAAGAGGTGGTTGTGGCAGCGAATTCTCCTGTGGAAATGCTTTGCTGGTCAGCATAGTGGCCAGCCTTTTCCTGCAAGAAACCCTATGCTCTGAAACACAGAAGAGCATGTTTAGCTGCACACACAGTGACATTCCTCCTTGAAAAAATAGTTGCTGTGTGTAAGGACATTAAGCTGAGACACTTCTGATGATCATTTGCCAGCCTTTAACCTCACCCCAGGTGACCCCAGATTCTCATGTCTGCCTGCCCACGATATGCAGTGCCTCCTCTTTGTGGGTATACAGGATTTTCAGCACTGCCTTTCCTTCCCAGTTGTATTTCTTTGATGCTGGTAGTAAGCCGTTTTTTTCCTTTGGAAGGAGAGGAGACAACGTTAAGGGCCTGTGAGTGGCATGTACATTTCTCCCCATATGAGTACATTAATTCTATGAGGATGAGATGTAGAGCTGCATTGCCCTTTAAATCTTGGACTAGGTACAGCTCTTGTGCCAGGCAATGAGTTGGCAGGGTGGGTTTGAGTAAAGAAGGTGCTTGAGTGTTAGCAGAGGTTTCCCTTAGTAGAAGTGAGTTCCCTTGACACCCAGATACTGAGAGAATAAAAGTCTGAGGTGAGTGAAGGCTGCCTGAATGGTAAAGCATGTGTTTTGGCAAGAATGTCTGGACTTACATTAGCTACCATTGTAAGGTCACTGAACCTCTTTCTGCACTGTGTGGCATATCTTGACATGGTGGAGGTAGCACTGACTGCCTGCCTCAGCCATCTCCCTTGAAACAGACTGCATCATCCTCTTATGGAACTTCCTGTCCCTCAGTGCCCAACAACCTTATTCTTCTGGCCCCGACTTCTGCCAAAGGACCTCCAGGGATGTGTATGAGAATCTTGGAGCCCATCCAGCTGCTGACACTCCCGAGTCTGCTGTTGTTTCAGACCTGATAGAGATCTTTAAAATTAACAGGGATTTGATAGTGTGGACTTGGACAAGCTGTTTACACATATGGGCGAGTCCTGAACAAGGGGGCATAAATACAAGATATCCACTAACAGATCAAATAAAGAATTTAGGAGGAAGTTCTTTACACAGTGATGAGAATGTGGAACTTGTTGCTGTGTGGAATGATGGAAGAAGATAACATTGATCCATTTAAGCGGAAGCTTGATGCATACATGAGGGAGAAGGGAATATAGAGGGATATGGGGGAAGGATGGGAAGAGGTAATTAGAGTGCGAGGAAGCTCGTGTGGAGCATAAACCCGCCATAGACCAGTTGGAGGGGAATGGCTCATGGCTTTAGATTCTATCTAACAAGAATATTGATGTTGAAGTCTATCCTGCATCCTTATTTTTTGATGCAATATTCACACCATAACTTCAATAAATTTATGCTTTGTTTACCTGTACTTCTTCACAAGACCCTGAAGAATGGACCAAAAATTCCTCAAAAATATCACTGTAGTTGAGAAATTTTCCAGTGATCAAATTATTATTTAGAATGCCAAAGAAATATGGACTGTGGAACTTAACTAACTTATAATTGAAGATTCTTCCTCTTAATAAATCAGAGGACAATTGATACTCCAGAAAGAGTTCCTAAATGCATTCCTTCATGGCAAGTACAAATAAAAATGTAAAGGTGTGGAATGTTTTGACTGAACTTCTCTATTTCAACCAAATAAAACACTAAGATTATGATTTAACATTTCATAGTGCCTATACTTGTTTGTAATTTACAATGGAAAAATATTTAACAATCACATTAAATGCTATAGAAGCACACTGATAAACAAGATTTATTTTAAGCTTCTTACAAAAGCACTTTGCATTTTTACTAAATGCAGTTTCACTTTCTAAACTAGCAAAATGTCTACTCTTTACCACATCTGTATTTGAAAGAATTCTGATGGCATTTCCTTTTACATGCCAGACATTGTCTGATTCATTTGGCTTCATTTACAGCCTCCTGCTGCTCCTTTTCCTCCAAGATATGTATCATGTAAAGTGGGATTCTCATTGGGAAACTCATAGTTTAGTCCTCAGATACAAGCTCAACAATTATTTTGAAATACAATGCTTTCCATGGCTTGTGCAGAATGTAGGGAAGGTTTCCAATAACTGTAGAAAGTGTCAAAAGATAGGCAAAAGTTTCCACTAGCATTTTCCGTTCAGCAGTGGCCCTTTAACCAAATACTCTGACCTTAGAATCATAGAATGGTTACAGCATGGATGAAGGACATTCGGCCCGTCAAGCTTTTTTAACTGCTTTCTCAACCTACCCTGCCAACTTCAATGATTTGTACACATATACCCCCAGGTCTCTCTGTTCGTGCAGCCACTTTAGGATTGTACCCTTTAGTTTATATTTCCTCTCTTCATTCTTTCTACCAAAATGTATCACTTCGCAATTTTCTGCGTTAAATTTCATCTGCCACGTGTCCGCCCATTCCACCAGCCTGTCTATGTCCTCTTGAAACATAGAAACATAGAAGATAGGAGCAGGAGTAGGCCATTCGGCCCCTCAAGCCTGCTCCGCCATTCATTGCGATCATGGCTGATCATCCAAATTCAGTACCTGGTCCCTGCTTTCTCCCCATACCCCTTGATCCCTTTAGCCTTAAGAAATATATCCAACTCCTTCTTGAATATATTTAATGTATTGGCCTCTACTGCCTTCTGTGGTAGAGAATTCCACAGGTTCACCACTCTCTGGGTGAAGAAATTCCTCCTCATTTCTGTCCTAAATGGACTACCCCTTATCCTTAGACTGTGACCCCTGGTTCTGGACTCCCCGACCATCGGGAACATCCTTCCTGTATCTAGTCTGTCCAGTCCTGTCAGAATGTTATAAGTTTCAATGAGATCCCCTCTCATTCTTCTAAACTCCCGCGAGTACAAGCCCAATCGACCCAATCTCTCCTCATACGTCATTCCTGCCATCCCAGGTATCAGCCTGGTGAATCTTCACTGAACTCCTTCCATGGCAAGAACATCTTTCCTCAGATAAGGCAACCAAAACTGCACACAATGCTCAAGATGTGGTCTCACCAAGGCCCTGTACAACTGCAGCAAGACATCCTTGTTCCTGTACTCAAACCCTCTCACTACGAAGGCCAACATGCCATTTGCCTTTTTAACCACCTGCTGCACCTGCATGCTTACCTTCAGCAACTGGTGCACAAGGACACCCAGGTCTCGTTGCACTTCCCCTTCTCCCAATCTATTGCCATTCAGAAAATAATCTGCCTTCCTGTTTTTGCCACCAAAGTGGATAACCTCACATTTATCCACGTTATATTGCATCTGCCATGCTTTTGCCCAATCACCCAACCTGTCCAAATCATCCTGGAGTTTCTTGGCATCCTCCTCACAGCACACACGCCCACCCAGCTTTGTGTCGTCTGCAAATTTGGAGATATTACATCTAGTTCCCTTGTCTAGATCATTAATATATATTGTGAATAGCTGGGGCCCAATGACCGAACCCTGCGGTACCCCACTAGTCACTGCCTGCCACTCGGAAAAAGACCCGTTTATTCCAACTCTTTGCTTTCTGTCTGCCAACCAGTTCTCTATCCAAGTCAATACCTTGCCCCCAATCCCATGTGCCTTAACTTTACATGCTAATCTCTTATGCGGGACCTTATCGAAAGCCTTCTGAAAGTCCAAATACACCACATCCACTGGTTCTCCCTTAACTATTTTACCAGTTACATCCTCAAAAAATTCCAGTAGATTAGTCAAGCACGATTTACCTTTTGTAAATCCATGTTGACTTTGTCCGATCCTGTCACTGTTTTCCAAGTGCTCTGCTATTTCACCTTTTATAATGGACTCTAGCATTTTCCCCACTACCGATGTCAGGCTTACCAGTCTGTAATTCCCCGTTTTCTCTCTACCACCTTTTTTGAATAGTGGGGTAACATTAGCTACCCTCCAATCCATGGGTACTGTTCCAGATTCCATCGAATGCTGGAAGATGATCAGCAAAGCATCAACTATTTCTAGGGCCACTTCCTTAAGTACCCTAGGATGTAGATTATCAGGCCCTGGGGATTTATCGGCCTTCAATCCTATCAATTTCCCTAACACCATTTCCCTACAAATACTGATTTCTTTCAGTTCCTCCCTTTCATCAGACCCTATGTTCCCCGACATCTCTGGAAGGTTATTTGTGTCCTCCTTTGTGAAGACAGAACCAACATATGTATTTAATTGGTCTGCCATTTCTTTGTTCCCCATTATAAATTCCCCTGATTCTGATCGCAAGGGACCTATGCTTGACTTCATCAATCTTTTTCTCTTCACATATCTATAAAAGCTTTTACAGTCAGTTTTTATGTTCCTGCAAGCTTACTCTCATATTCTATTTTCCCTTTCTTAATTAATCCCTTTGTCCTCCTTTGTTGAATCCTAAACTGCTCCCAATCCTCAGGTTTACTGCTTTTTCTGGCCAATTTATATGTCTTCTCCTTGGATCTTATGCTATCCCTAATTTCCCTTGTTAGCCACGGTTGAGTCACTTTTTTTGTTTTATTTTTATGCCAAACTGGGATGAACAAATTCTGTAGTTCATCCATGCGGTCTTTGAATGTTTGCCATTGCCTATCCACCGTCAACCCTTTGAGTGACATTCCCCAATCAATCCTACCCAACTCGCACCTCAGACCATCGTAGTTTCCTTTATTTAAATTTAGGACCCTAGTCTCTGAGTCGACTACTTCATTCTCCATCTTAATGAAGAATTCGATCATATTATGATCGCTCCGACCCAAGCGGCCTCGTATAACAAGATTGCTAATTAATCCTTTCTCGTTACATAATACCCAGTCTAAGATGGCCTGATCTCTGGTTGGTTCCGTGACATATTGGTCCAGGAAACCATCACTTAAACACTCCAGGAATTCCTCCTCCACAGTATTGTTACTAATTTGGTTAGCCCAATCTATATATAGATTAAAGTCTACCACTATCCTCCTCACTGTTCACTATACTTCCAAGTTTTGTGCCATCTGCAAATTTTGAAAGTGTGCCCTGTACACCCACGCCCAAGTCATTAATATATATCAAGAAAAGCAGTGGTCCTAGAACTGACCCCTGGGGAACACCACTGTATACCTTCCTCCAGTCCGAAAAACATCCGTTCACCACTACTCTGTTTCCTGTCACTTAGCCAATTTTGTATCTATGCTGCCACTGTCCCTTTTATTCCACGGGCTACAACTTTGTTGGCAAGCCTATTATGTGGCACTTTGTCGAACGCTTTTTGGAAATCCATGTACACCACGTCAACTGCATTACCCTCATCAAACCTCTCTGTTACCTCATCAAAAAACTCGATCAAGTTGGTAAAACACACTTTGCCTTTAACAAATCCGTGCTGGCTATCCTTAATTCATCAACACTTGTCCAAGTGACTGTTAACTTTGTCCCTGATTATTGTTTCTAAAAGCTTCCCCACTACCAAGGTTAAACTGAATGGCCTGTAGTTGTTGGGTTTATCTTTACACCCTTTATGAACAAGGGTTTTTTTTATTATTCGTTTATGGGATCAGGGCATCGCTGGCAATGCCAGCATTTATTGGCCAATTCTAGTTGCCCTCGAGAAGGTGGTGGTGAGCCGCCTTCTTGAACCCCTGCAGTCTGTGTGGTGATGGTATTCCCACAGTGCTGTTAGTTAGGGAGTTCCAGGATTTTGACCCAGCGACGATGAAGGATTGGCGATATACTTCTAAGTGAGGGTGGTGTGTGACTTGGAGGGGAACTTGAGGTGGTGGTGTTCCCATGCGCCTCCTGCCCTTGTTGTTCTAGGTGGAAGAGGTCGCGGGTTTGGGAGCTGCTGCCGAAGAAGCCTTGGCAAGTTGCTGCAGTGCATCTTGTAGATGGTAATGCCGTTGAATGTCAAGGGGTGGTGGTTAGACTCTCGCTTGTTGGAGATAGTCATTGCCTGGCACTTCTGTGGCGCGAATGTTACCTGCCACTTATCAGCCCAAGCCTGAAGGTTGTCCAGGTCTTGTTGCATGCGGGCATGGACTGCTTCATTATCTGTTCAAAAAAGGTGGTAGAGAGAAAACGGGGAATTACAGACCAGTAAGCCTGACATCGGTAGTGGGGAAAATGCTAGAGTCCATTATAAAAGATGTAATAGCAGAGCATTTGGTAAACAGTGACAGGATCGGACAAAGTCAACATGGATTTACAAAAGGTAAATTGTGCTTGACTAATCTACTGGAATTTTTTGAGGATGTAACTGGTAAAATAGATAAGGGAGAACCAGTGGCTGTGGTGTATTTGGACTTTCAGAAGGCTTTCGATAAGGTCCCGCAGAAGAGATTAGCGTGTAAAGTTAAGGCACATGGGATTGGGGACAAGGTAGTGACTTGGATAGAGAACTGGTTGGCAGACAGAAAGCAAAGAGTTGGAATAAACGGATCTTTTTCCGAGTGGCAGGCAATGACTAGTGGGGTACCGCAGGGATCGGTCCTTGGACCCCAGCTATTCACAATATATATTAATGATCTAGACAAGGGAACTAGATGTAATATCTCCAAATTTGCAGACGACACAAAGCTGGGTGGGCGTGTGTGCTGTGAGGAGGATGCCAAGAAACTCCAGGATGATTTGGACAGGTTGGGTGATTGGGCAAAAGCATGGCAGATGCAATATAACGTGGATAAATGTGAGGTTATCCACTTTGGTGGCAAAAACAGGAAGGCAGATTATTATCTGAATGGCAATAGATTGGGAGAAGGGGAAGTGCAACGAGACCTGGGTGTCCTTGTGCACCAGTCGCTGAAGGTAAGCATGCAGGTGCAGCAGGCAGTTAAGAAGGCAAATGGTATGTTGGCCTTCGTAGCGAGAGGGTTTGAGTACAGGAACAAGGATGTCTTGCTGCAGCTATACAGGGCCTTGGTGAGACCACATCTTGAGTATTGTGTGCAGTTTTGGTCGCCTTATCTGAGGAAGGATGTTCTTGCCATGGAAGGAGTTCAGCGAAGATTCACCAGGCTGATACCTGGGATGGCAAGAATGACGTATGAGGAGAGATTGGGTCGATTGGGCTTGTACTCACTGGAGTTTAGAAGAATGAGAGGGGATCTCATTGAAACTTATAAAATTCTGACAGGACTGGACAGACTAGATTGCAGGAAGGATGTTCCCGATGGTCGGGGAGTCCAGAACCAGGGGTCACAGTCTAAGGATAAGGGGTAGGCCATTTAGGACAGAAATGAGGAGGAATTTCTTCACCCAGAGAGTGGTGAACCTATGGAATTCTCTACCACAGAAGGCAGTAGAGGCCAATACATTAAATATATTCAAGGAGTTGGATATATTTCTTAAGGCTAAAGGGATCAAGAGATATGGGGAGAAAGCAGGGACCGGGTACTGAATTTGGATGATCAGCCATGATCTCATTGAATGGCGGAGCAGGCTCGAGGGGCCGAATGGTCTACTCCTGCTCCTATCTTCTATGTTTCTATGTGGAGTTGTGAATGGCGATGAACACTGTGCAGTCATCAGCGAATATCTCCATTTCTGACCTTATGTTGGACAGAAGGTCATTAATGAAGCAGCTGAAGATGGTTGGGCCTAGGACACTGCCCCAAGGAACTCCTGCAGCAATGTCCTGGGGCTGTGATGATTGACCTTCAACCACCACAAGCATCTTCCTTTGTGCTAGGTATGACTCCAGCCAGTGGAGCGTTTTCCCCGATTCCCATTGACTTCAGTTTTACTAGGGCTCCTTGATGGCACACTCGGTCAAATGCTGCCTTGATGTCAAGGGCAGTCACTCTCACCTCTGGAATTCAGCTCCTTTGTCCATGTTTGGACCAAGGCTGTAATGAGGTCGGGAGCCGAGTGGTCTCGGCGGAACCCAAACTGGGCATCAGTGAGCAGGTTATTGGTAAGTGCCGCTTGATAGCACTGTCAATGACACCTTCCATCAGTTTGCTGATGATTGAGAGTAGACTGATGGGGCGGTAATTGGCCGGGTTGGATTTGTCCTGCTTTTTGTGGACAGGACATACCTGGGCAGTTTTCCACATTGTCGGATAGATGCCAGTGTTGTAGCTGTACTGGAACAGCTTGGCTAGAGGCACAGCTAGTTCTGGTGTAACATTTGCAATTCTCCACTCCTCTGGAACCACCCCCATTTCTAAGGAGGATTGGAAGATTATGGCCAGTACCTCCACAATTTCTTCCTTCACTTCCCTCAGCGTCCTAGGATGCATTCCATCCGGTCCTGGTGACTTATCTACTTTAATTTCAGCCAGCCTTTCTAGTACCTCCTCCGAACTTGGAGGTGGTGGTGTTCCCATGCGTCTGCTGCCCTTGTCCTTCTAGGTGGAACAGGTCGCGGGTTGGGGAGGTGCTACTGAAGAAGCCTTGGTGAGTTTCTGCAGTGCATCTTGTAGATGGTACACACTGGTGTCGAGCTCCTTGAGTGTTGTTGCAGCTGCACTCATCCAGGCAAGTGGAGAGTATTCCATCACACTCCTTACTTGTGCCTTGTAGATGGTGGAAAGGCTTTGGGGAGTCAGGTGGTGAGACACTTGCTGCAGAATACCTAGCCTCTGACCTGCTTTTGTTGCCACAGTATTTATGTGGCTGGTCCAGTTAAGTTTCTGGTCAATGGTGACCCCCAGGATGTTGATGGTGGGGGATTCGGCGATGGTAATGCTGTTGAATGTCAAGGGGGGGTGGTTAGCTTCTTGCTTGTTGGAGACAGTCATTGCCTGGCACTTCTGTGGCACAAATGTTACCTGCCATTTATCAGTCCAAGCCTGAACGTTGTCCAGGTGTTGTTGCATGCGGGCATGGACTGCTTCATTATCTGAGGAGTTGTGAATGGTGCTGAACACTGTGCAGTCATCAGCGAACATCCTCATTTCTGACCTATTTACTATTTATATGCTTATAGAAGACTTTTGGATTACCTTTTATGTTAGCTGCCATTCTATTCTCATACCCTCTCTTTGCCCCTCTTATTTTCTTTCTCACTTCTCCTCTGAACTTTCTATATTTAGCCTGATTCTCAGATGTATTCTCGACCTGATACTCGCTCTTTTTCTGCTTCCTCTTACTCTATTCTTTCATCATCCAGGGAGCTCTGACATTAGTTGCCCTACTTTCCCCCTCGTGGGAATGTACCTCGACTTTACCCGCATTATTTCCTCTTTAAAGGCAGCCTATTGTTCCATTAGTTTTGCTTGCTAATCTTTGATACCGATTTACCCAGGCCAGATCCGTTCTCATCCCACTGAAATTGGCCTTCCTCCAATTAAGTATTTTTACTCTAGATTGCTTCCTGTCCTTTTCCACAGCTAATCTAAACCTTATACTATGATCATTGTTCCCTAGATGTTCACCTACTGACATTTGCTCCACTTGACCTACCTCATTCCTCAGAACCAGATCGAGCAATGCCTCCTTCCTCATTGGGCCAGAAACATATTGATCAAGAAAGTTCTCCTGAACACACTTCATAAATTCTTCCCCCTCTCTGCCCTTTGATTTTACTAAACAAATACTGGTAAATTGTGACTTTTAAACAATGGCGAACATTCTCAAGAGCAGAAGGAAAGGTGGAAGTAGTGGAATTTAGGATGGGTGAGGTCATCTTGTCCTAACTCTGTAATTTGCATATGGGTGGGTGGATGCTTCTTCTGTGCACCCTAAAAATCAACAGAATTTATGCTGGGGTTCTTCTGCAGTGGAATCTCAGCATAGATTGGCCCCAGCAGAAATTCATGGCCTCTCAAAGATGCATTTTTCTGCCATTCCTTTGTTTTGGCTATTAAAAAACACATATGCCCAATGCCCCCACCCCGGAAGAATATGCCACATATTGGCTCCATTGAAGTTGAATTGCCATCTTTCAGCCTTCTCCCAGCACATTACCTTTCCAGGGCCCTACTGTCCACACTAAGGAGAAATAAAAGATCAATATTTATTTGGTACCATTTACTTTTTATGCTCTGAGCTGTATGTCTGTTTCCCCTTGGTGACCCTATAAGGTGTGCTTTGTACGACTATATGTAAATATTAAAGAATGGTTATTTGGGAGAAGACAATAGAGAGTTGCTAGCATTGTGCAATTTCATCTCCATGAGTTGTCATCTTCAGGAGAGGAGGGGATATAATTAGGAAGATATAATTTCACCTTCACTGTGACAGTTTTGATCTCTTAAACTAGCTTTATAAACAGTTAAACCATTTTCCAATGTCTTCTTAAACTCTCCATCCCTGAAATTTTAACTAGATTTATCTTTTGTAAATCCTTTGGTTCCGCTCTTTTTTGTTGATTTTATGTGGTGTTCAAAATTAGGAATGGAACACTTTTTCACATCATGCACTCAGTGTGATCAGCTTCTCCCACATTAGGTATAGCATGACCAAATGCACAATTCAGGCACTCTGCCCCAACACCGTGCCTGACCCCAATCTTAGAAGAGCACCTCGACTGTACCAATGTGAATTTGACACCTTAGACAACAGACTTTTTATGGCTTTAGCGTGGCATTGCCAAATTAGTGCCAATTGATGGTAAACGGTAAACAATCTTTGCTGCAGTGCCATGCCTATTAGCAAGAGTTGAGACTATAGAAAATCATTGACAAGAGAATCCTTACACAAAGGATTTTTGCCCCATGAGCCTGGTCTGCATTTAAATCCAGTTCCCAGAGGTGAAAAGCAATTACATTCTTGGACTGCTCAGTTGCATGTTTATTTTGAACTCTGATTTAAATTTAGTACCAATAACTGTTGTAAACTATTGCAATAAACTGCAGCAAGATTGGAGAGAAATTATGCTGTAGGTTTGGTCTTTGTTTTGAAATGCAACCTCTGGAAACAAAATGAATCCTTTTTTACTGAAGTTAAATATTGCCTGTTCTTCTTCTTAGGCAGTCCCTCGGAACCGAGGATGACTTGCTTCCACATTAAAAATGAGTTCACAGGTGACTGATGAGTCCAATGCGGGACCTACAGTCTCTGTCACAGGTGGGGCAGACGGTGGTTGAAGGGACGGGGTGAGTGGGTTGACGTGCGCTCCTTCCGCTGTTTGCGCTTGGCTTCTGCTTGCTCCCGGCGAAGAGACTCGAGGTGTTCGGCGCCTTCCCGGATGCTTCTCCTCCACTTTGTGTGGTCTTGGGCCAGGGATTCCCAGGTATCGATGGGGATGTTACACTTTTTCAAGGAGGCTGTACAGTTGTAGTTACCAACATTACAACTTGACCAAGTGAATATTATAGATAGTGATTCAAGATGAGTTCTGTTAGAACTCTGCTTATATTCCTCCCACTTTTCTGTGCAAAAATTAGCTATTGTTATACATGTAAAAAACTTCAATATAGCTGTGATGAAATATTCCATTCATCACTGCCTGTGACTGTGGTTGGTTTCAGTTTCATTTCCCTTACCTCTGTTCCGTTTCCTCACCATTGTATTGTACTATGTGTAGGGCTCCGCCCATACCTGGCCCATTGTATTGTACTATGTGTAGGGCTCCGCCCATACCTGGCCCCTATGTAAGCTGGCCCAGCCTGCAGCACATCCAGTACGGCAGAGCTCTGGATGGAAGATACCTCTCTCCTGTGTGTTACCTTCTAAGTCAATAAAAGCCTTGTTTTGTTTCGCTAACATCGAGTCTCAGATTTATTGAGGCACATCAATTTTATTGACTTAATTTTCAACACAATGGATCAACTCTTGAAACCCGAACGTTTGGATTTGGACCAGCATGCTTCAGACGCATCAGCACGCTTCGGACACTGGTTTATGTGTATGGAATTCTTCCTGGACAATTCCGCAGCCGTCAAAGGCGCTACGGACGCTGCGAGTATGAAACTCGGAATTCTGCGGAATTGGGTAAGCCACCGGGTTTACCCCCTCATCCAAGACGCCGACACGTACCCGGCCGCCTGCGACATCTTAAAGGCGCATTACCAGCAGCCTACGAATGAGGTGTATGCTAGGCATCTGCTCGCTACTCGCGCACAGCGACCTGGGGAATCGGTGGAGGAGTTCCTAGGCACCCTGAAAACGCTTGGCAAAGACTGCAAGTGCCAAGATGTAAAAGCCGCAGTGTACACTGACGAGCTTGTTCGCGATGCCTTTATCACAGGCCTCAGCTCCACTTACATCCGGCAGAGACTGCTGGAAAAAACGGGATTGGACCTCAAACAGGCTGCGGACACAGCGCGATCCCTGGATGTGGCCCAGAGAAACTCGGACGCCTACTCTTCAGCCCGCGCCGTCCACGCCACCACGTGCGCACCAAGGGCGCCGCCATCTTGGAAGGCATCTTCCCCGCCCGGCAGCCCGACACCGTCGGGGCCCCGCTCTCCCCCCAGAAGCCCTACGACAGCCGCGACGCGTCGGGGACCCAACTGCTACTTCTGCGGGCAGCCGAAGCACACCAGAAACCTGTGACCGGCGAAAGGCACCACCTGCTTTAAGTGCGGTAAGAAGGGGCACTTCGGGAAGGTGTGCAGAGGGAACCCCGCCGGAAAACCCGCCACCGCCGCGTGTGCGCCGTGGGAGCGGCCATCTTGGACGCCATCTTGCCCGACCTCGTGGGGTCCGCCATCTTGTGAGCAGACAGCGTGGACGCCATCTTGTCTCGATCAGGGCCCTACAGTGGCATCGGTCACAGTGGACCAGACCAGGCCGCACCCGCTATCCAAATCAATGGTGGACATCGAGGTAAACGGGTGCGGGGTTAAATGTTTAATTGACAGTGGAAGCACGGAGAGTTTTATCCACCCTGAACTGGCACAACAACTCTCCCTAAAGGTGGTCCCTACTCGGGGTACCACCTCTATGGCTGATAAAACCCAGACATCGACCATTATGGGTTACTGCACGGTACAATTGTCCGTTAACGGAACTGTATACGATAATTTTAAAGTATTAATCATGAAGAATCTATGTGCGAGCGTGATCTTGGGCCTGGATTTCCAGTGCAACCACCAAAGCATCACGCTCAAGTACGGTGGGTCCCAGCCGCCCCTCACAGTGTGCGGTCTGGCTACCCTGAAGGTAAAGCCGCCTTCGCTATTCGCGAACCTTACCCCTAACTGCCGGCCAATAGCGACCAAAAGCAGGAGGTACAGCTGGGAGGACAGGCGGTTTATCGCGACCGAGGTAGACAGGCTCCTGAAAGAGCGCATTATTGAACGCAGCAACAGCCCGTGGCGCGCCCAAGTGGTAGTGGTAAGGGGTAGCGAGAAGAAACGGATGGTGATCGACTATAGCCAAACGATCAACAGGTACACCCAACTAGACGCCTACCCGCTACCCCGCATATCAGAAATGGTGAACCAAATCGCCCAATACCGGGTGTTCTCCACCATCGACCTCAAGTCAGCGTACCACCAGCTCCCTATCAGACCAGAGGACCGCCCGTACACCGCCTTCGAGGCGAACGGACACCTCTACCAATTCCTCAGAGTCCCCTTTGGGGTGACGAATGGGGTCTCGGTCTTCCAGAGGGAGATGGACCGCATGGTCGATGACCACCACTTGCAGGCAACCTTCCCCTACCTCGACAACGTCACCATCTGCGGTCACAACCAGCAGGATCACGACTCGAACCTCGAGAGGTTCCTGAAAACCGCACAAAAACTCAACCTCACCTACAACGAGGACAAGTGCGTTTTCAACACCACACGCCTCTGCATACTAGGCAGCGTGGTGGAGAATGGGGAAATCGGACCAGACCCCGACCGATTGCGCCCCCTACGGGAGCTGCCCCTGCCCAACGCTCCCAAAGCCCTGAAAAGGTGCCTGGGGTTATTTTCTTATTATTCCCAATGGGTCCCCAACTACTCGACAAAGCCCGCCCCCTCTTGAAAGCATCCTCTTTTCCGCTCTCTGCTGAGGCCCATGCCGCCTTCAAAAGCATTAAGCAGGATATTGAGTGGGCCACGCTACAGGCAGTGGACGAGAACACTCCATTTCAAGTGGAAAGTGATGCGTCTGACTTTGCCTTGGCGGCCACCCTCAACCAGGTGGGGCGGCCCGCAGCTTTCTTCTCGAGGACCCTCCAAGGGCCCGAGATCAGACACTCCTCCGTGGAAAAGGAGGCCCAAGCCATCGTGGAGGCAGTGCGCCACTGGCGCCACTACCTAGCCGGCAAACGCTTCACCCTACTTACCGACCAGCGGTCGGTAGCGTTTATGTTCAATAATAAACAGAGGGGGAAGATCAAAAATGATAAGATTCTTAGGTGGCGGATCGAGCTCTCCACCTTCGAGTATGACATCATTTACCGGCCAGGGGCCCTTAACGAATCCCCTGACGCCCTCTCACGAGGGATGTGTGCCAGCGCCACCGGGGATCGGCTACAGACCCTCCACAACGACCTCTGCCACCCAGGGGTCACGCGGCTGTTCCACTTCATAAAGTCCCGCAACTTACCCTACTCGATTGAGGAAGTTCGGTCTCTGACCAGGAACTGCCGCACTTGCGCTGAGTGCAAGCCTCGGTTCTACCGCCCAGATAGAGCCCACTTAATCAAAGCTACACGGCCCTTTGAGCGGCTCAGCTTAGATTTCAAGGGCCCCCTCCCGTCCGTCGACCGCAATGTTTACTTCCTGAACATTGTGGACGAATACTCCCGGTTCCCATTCGCCTTCCCCTGCCCAGACATGACCAGCGCCACGGTCATTAAATGCCTCAACAGCCTGTTCTGCCTGTTCGATATACCGAGCTACATCCATACGGATAGGGGGGCGTCCTTCATGAGTGAAGAGCTACGCCAGTACATGCTGTCCAGGGGGATCGCCACGAGCCGTACCACCAGCTACAACCCCCGGGGTAACAGTCAAGTGGAGCAAGAGAACGGGACAGTATGGAAAGCAGTCACTCTAGCTCTAAGGACCAAGGGCCTCCCTATCTCCCGCTGGCAGGAAGTCCTCCCAGATGTGCTCCATTCGATACGGTCGCTATTGTGTACTGCCACTAATGCCACGCCTCATGAACGAATGTTTGTCTTTCCCTGGAAATCCACCTCGGGCGTATCCATGCCGTCATGGCTCTCCACCCCAGGTCCGGTATTCGTGCGAAGGCATGTGAGGGGCCACAAGACGGACCCTCTCGTGGAGCCAGTGCACCTACTCCACGCCAACCCCCAATACGCGTATGTCCGGCACGCCGACGGAAGGGAGGACACCGTGTCCATAAAAGACGTCGCCCCAGCCGGTAACGACAACAACCACGACAATAGCAGCAACAACGATCACAGCAACTCTTACCCACCCACTACTCTTTCATCACCCCCGGGAGAACATCGACCAACGGCACCCCCACCAACTACCCCTTCAACAACCCTGGCGGCACCCCCGGCAGAGACCCAGGAGGCCACCGGGGACACCCAGCCGACACCCGCGGCACCACAACAGCCACGTCGGTCACAGAGGACTATCAAACCCCCGAACAGACTAAATCTATAGAAGGGGTGAATGTGATGAAATATTCCATTCATCACTGCCTGTGACTGTGGTTGGTTTCAGTTTCATTTCCCTTACCTCTGTTCCGTTTCCTCACCATTGTATTGTACTATGTGTAGGGCTCCGCCCATACCTGGCCCATTGTATTGTACTATGTGTAGGGCTCCGCCCATACCCGGCCCCTATGTAAGCTGGCCCAGCCTGCAGCACATCCAGTACGGCAGAGCTCTGGATGGAAGATACCTCTCTCCTGTGTGTTACCTTCTAAGTCAATAAAAGCCTTGTTTTGTTTCGCTAACATCGAGTCTCGGATTTATTGAATGCGGGACCTACAGTCTCTGTCACAGGTGGGGCAGACGGTGGTTGAAGGGGCGGGGTGGGTGGGTTGACGTGCGCTCCTTCCGCTGTTTGCGCTTGGCTTCTGCTTGCTCCCGGCGAAGAGACTCGAGGTGTTCGGCGCCTTCCCGGATGCTTCTCCTCCACTTTGTGTGGTCTTGGGCCAGGGATTCCCAGGTATCGATGGGGATGTTACACTTTTTCAAGGAGGCTGTACAGTTGTAGTTACCAACATTACAACTTGATCAAGTGAATATTATAGATAGTGATTCAAGATGAGTTCTGTTAGAACTCTGCTTATATTCCTCCCACTTTTCTGTGCAAAAATTAGCTATTGTTATACATGTAAAAAACTTCAATATAGCTTTTGTATTTAAGCTTTAATGCAAACAAATTACAATACACAATTATTTAGAGCCAGTGAAAAGAGCAGGCTCAATATGTGCAAAATAGATTTGTAATGTATACAACAGAATTGTACTGTGCCATTGCCCATATCTAAGTTCAATATCTGCGTGTGGTCTTTACAAACTCTCTGAAATAAAGAATAACAAAATCTGATCATTCAAATGCAGTCTTTGAAACCTGGAACCAACAATCTGCACCACTTAAATTTATAGGTTTTTTTTCAGCAAACAAAATGTTAAGCTGAATCCTGTTCTATTCATTTAAATGTCTAGTATTACAGCCTCATCACACAGGAAACATTGAACCAGTAAATGCATAATCCTATTCTCTGTTTTGTGGAATTTAATGTTATGCATTCGGAGTTGCTTTTTAAATTTTAAGAACCAATCAGTAACTATGGAAGTCTAGTCAGTGTCTATATCTAACTAAGATACAACTACACAATTAGTTATCAATGGTATCGGCAGTAATAGCATACACAGCCTTTTGTGCTCTGGCACTACATCTGCGTAGGTGTTCAACCTACGGATCCTCGCGCTAACCTCAGGTGCCCAGTTGATGTATATACTAAAGGCAGCATACAATCACCAGAAATCCTACTAACAGCAGATTGATTAGCTGTGGTTCACTGGACCTAAAACATGCTCCCAAGAGCAATTTATCTGGACTTTATACACATCAGCTGTTTAAAGAATCAGGATTACCTCTTTTATTCCAATAATATTCTATTTCTGTTCTGGGGTTGTTTTCCTTAGAGCAGAGAAGGCTGAGGGGAGACCTGATTGAGGTGTACAAAATTGTGAGGGGCATAGATAGGGTAGATAGAAAGGAACTTTTCCCCTTAGTAGAAGGGTCAATAACCAGGGGGCATACTTTCAAGGTAAGAGGCAGGAGATTTAGAGGGGATTTGAGGAAAAACTTTTTCACTCAGAGGGTGGTTGGAATCTGGAACTCATGGCCTGAAAGGGTGGTAGAGGCAGGAACCCTCACAACATTCAAGAAGCATTTAGATGAGCACTTGAAATGCCATAGCATACAAGGCTACGGACCAAGTGCTGGAAAATGGGATTAGAATAGACAGGGCTTGATGGCCAGCACGGACATAGTGGGCCGAAGGGACTCTTTCTGTGCTGTAAAACTCTATGGCCTAGAAATTCATTGTAGCCACTTTTGGGGCGGTAAAGTGGGGCGGCCGCTAAAGTTTGCGCCCGCCGCCAAATCGAGGCCACTTCTCCGATATTCATTAGCTTCGCCCTAAGAGTTCGCTCGAGCGCTAAAACTGGTGTTGGACGCCTCTCTTTGGGCGCTAAGCCGGAGGTGCTGATCGATAGCGCCGAGGCCGGGCGCAGCGCAGGTGCGGCCATCTCGTGATTGACAGCAGACACCCTGGCGCCGGCCAGCTCTTAAGGGGGAAGGGTCGACTGTGTCTGCTGCCACGCCCTGGATAGTGGAGCCCTGCAGCTAGGCCTGAACACTGCTGCTGGACCCAAATAGCGCCTGAAGCCATGGAGAAGGCCCGTGAACATGCGCAACGCTTCTCAGAGCGTGATCTGAGTGTGCTGGTTGGTGCTGTGGAGAAGAGGCGCCATGTTTTGTACCCGGACAATGGCAAGAAGGCGCCGTTCCGCGTCTACAGAAGAGCCTGGAGGCATGTCGCCAGCAAGCTGTCAGCCAACAGCGAGGTCCCCAGGAGCGGTGTCCAATGCCGCAAAAAGTTTAATGACCTCACGCGGATTGTCAGGGTGAGTACCCTTTCCAGTGACCTCCTCATCCTTGCATGTGCACCTCACATTATGGGCAAAGGGACCTGAAAGCCCTAATGGCCAGCCCTCATCCAGCAGGGATGGGACAGGCATGAACATCAATTGCACATTCTGCACTTAACACACTGGCCAAACTATTCCACCATGGGAGGCAGTGCACACAAGATCAGGGCGACACACTGGCCAGGCTATTCCACCATGGGAGGCAGTGCACACAAGATCAGGGCGACACACTGGCCAGGCTATTCCACCATGGGAGGCAGTGCACACAAGATCAGGGCGACACACTGTACTTAGAGGCCGTCCTTTCTCTTGCAGGCCAAGCTGGCTAATAATCGGAAGAGCCGGACTGCGACCGGGGGAAGCCGACCCCAGATCCAGCCGCTCACCGAGCTTCAACATCGCGTGGAGCGCCTCATGGGTGCCCGGGTGATTGGCCCTGTTGCATGTGGAGATGCCGACCCTGTTCTGGCCACCAATGGTAAGGACATCCACGTTTGGACCTCTCTCGTCCCACTTGCGCATCAGATCTACATCCTTTGCCACTGTCCGACCAATGCGCTGAATGCCACCACTCATGCATCCCTTGCTGACGCCCTCTCCTCAGTCTAAAGCTACTCTTGTGCCTTCCTGCTTTCAGATGGTGAGGAGGAGGTCCCTGAACTTGCCAGTGACAGCCCCTCAGAAGAGGAGCAGGAGGAGGAGCAAGAGGAAGGCGGCCCATCAGGGGAACCCTCAGCCGCGGCCACCCAGGCCAATGTAGGGGACACGTCTTCCCTGGAGGGGAGCGTGGCGGAAGTTTCGAAGGGGAGGGGAGCTCATGGGACCTGCGGCCTGCAGAAACGTGGGAGGGGGGTGGAAGCTCGGCGGCCTTCTCCCCAGAGGGGGGATGCGTCGGAGGGGAGTCCAATTGCTGGGCCCAGCGGCGAACAGCAACGCAGGAAGGGTCAGCCAGCTCGGCGGCCTTCTCCCCAGAGGGAGAGTCCAGCCTCCAGTCCGGAGATGGTCTTCGCCGAGGAGATGGAACGCCTCGAGGACTTGTCCGCGGACTCGGAGCGCCGGCACACGGAGCTCATGGCGGCAGTGGCACGGTTGCCTGAGGCCATCGAGTCCCTCTCTCGGAGTGTCACCGAGTTCGGGCCCTCAGAGGCCACCAGTTGGGTGGAATTCCGGGCAGATCAGGCAGCGAGTCGGGCGGAATTCGGGGCAGCTCTGGCAGCGACTGGCCAGGTGATCAGTGGTGCCGTCCAGTCACTGGCTGCTCTGATGCAGTCAGTGAACAGGTCAACACGGGCACTCACTGCTGCCACACTCGCTGTGTCAGCCAGGCATCGCCAGGGCACCCGGCGCACTGCACCAGCACAGCGGTCTGTCCCTCGGCAGATTGGTGCGCATGCTGCAGTGCTGGCCCGGGCGAGTGCCAGTGTCTCAGGCGAACAGCGAGCGCCTGCCATCCGCCAGCTTGCCCCCATTCCTCCAGCCGCCACTGCCACTCCCCCAGTGGAGCTGCCAGGAGCTGCTGCAGCGACTGATGCTGGCCAGCCACAGCTGCAGCATTCAACAGCCGCCCGCTCGACGGCCAGACCTCGACTAGGCCGACCCCCAAGGGCATCTGCCGTCACGACATGTGCCCCTCAGGAGCCTGCCCCCAGCCTTGCAGCAGCCAATGGCCTTACTTTGAGGAGGAGCAGCAGGGCAGGCAGGGGCCACACAAAGATGGCCAAGGCATCGCCCTAGCGGGCCAAATAGTCGAATGTGTGGCCAGTTGTGTTTGTTTTTTGAGGCCGAGATTTGGATGTTTGTTTTTTGAGGCCGATGATGTGATGTTTGTTTTTTACGAAGGCCGAGAATGACGGCCATTTTAGTTGCACTATTTTGTTAATCCTCTCCAGGTTGTGGGAGCGAGTAATTTGTTTGAGTGTTTTTTGGGGGTTTCGTCTGTTTTTGGTTTTCATGTGGGAAGGGAGCTGAGTTTGAACAATAAAGCATTTTATTTATTCACATTGTCCATGTTTGATCTTTGAACTGTTTGTTGCGTTAACCGGCTGAGGGCTTGCGGAGCGGCTGCAATCATGTTCTTTCATTGGCACATGCCATTCCCTGACAGGGGGCCTAGAAGTGACGTTCAATAAGCCGCCGACGGGCGGCCCTTGGACCTTGTGCCTCCCTCCTGGGCTGGTACTCCTCGTCCTCCTCCTCCTCATGCTCCTCCTGCTCCTCCTCCTGAGGTGGTGGTCCAACGTGAGGTGGCAGTGCCTGAGTCCTGCGGATAGCCAGGTTGTGCAGCATGCAGCAAACGACGACGAATTGGGAGACTCGATCCTGCGAATACTGGAGGGCTCCCCCGGAGCGATCGAGACAGCGGAACCGTTGCTTGAGGACGCCGATTGTTTGTTCTATGATGTTCCTAGTCGCTTGATGGCTCTCGTTGTATGCCTCTTCAGCAGGGGTCGTGGGCGCGCGGAGCGGGGTCATGAGCCAGGTACACAAAGGATAGCCTTTGCCCCCGATAAGCCATCCTCTTGGGGGAGGCTGTGCCTGGAACATGTCAGCCACAGTTGTCTGTCGCAGGATAAAGGCATCGTGGCTGCTGCCTGGAAAGCGGGCATTGACAGCTAGGATGCGCTGCCTGTGGTCACACACCAGCTGTACGTTGAGGGAATGGTAGCCCTTCCGGTTGCGGTAATCCTCGGCATGCTCAAGAGGTGCCCGCAAAGCCACATGCGTGCAGTCAATGGCGCCCTGCACCATGGGGAAGCCCGCTATTCTTGAAAATCCCACTGCACGCTGCTGCTGCTTGTCCAGGGTCATGGGGAAGGAGATGAATTGATGTCTCCTTGTGAAAAGGGCTTCGGTCACCTGGCGGATGCAGCAATGCACGGCGAACTGGGAGATGTTAGCGATGTCCCCAGCAGCGGATTGGAAGGAGCCGGTGGCATAGAAGTTGAGAGCCACCGTCACCTTCACTGCCACCGACAGAGACGTCCTGCACATCAGCTGTGGCTGCAGATCTCTCTGAAGCAGCTGGCAGATGTCTGCAACCACCTCCCTTCTGAATCGCAGCCTCCTTACACACATCGCGGCAGACATGGTCAGATAGGAGGACTGCTGGCGGTATACCCTGGGTGGGTAAGGCCTCAGTTGGCGACGCCTGTTGCCCCCTCTGCGTCTAGCCAGGGCTGCCACTCTCTCACGGCGTCTGTAAGCCCTTCTGGCATAAGGCTGAAAGTCAGCGTTGGCACCCAATGCAGCCCCCATTATATGCTGGCAAACACTGAGCTCTCAATGAAGGCAAAGATAATTGCTAAGCTCTGGCCTGAGCCAAAAATACCTGTCCCAGTGTTGGTCCAAACCAGTAAGCTCTCCTCCTTGGTCTCTCTCCAAAAAACCGTTGCACAAGAGTGAATGCTGCAAAATGGCTGGCCTTTATAGTGCAGGGTAAGTGCCCTTTAATTAGCGCTCCCCGCGGCCCGGCTCGGCTGTGTACCGTTCCACTTCACAGTCGTTAGGGCCGCCCGGCGCACAATGGGCCGGCGCGAGTGAAGTTCCGGTTCGGGGCGCACAAAGGGCGTTGCACTATTAAATGACGTCATGATCTGCGCGCGCAGCAGGGCGCGCGCTAAGACTTTGCGCCGGCGCTAAATGTGTCCTGAAGTTGGGGAGAGGCGCAGATCGCACTGCGCCCGGGCGCTAAGCGCCTAGCGCTCGAGATCTACTCCTAAGGCGCTAACGGCTGGCGCGCCCAACTGAATTTCTAGGCCTATGACTCTATTGGGCACATCAGTTTAAGATGATGGTTGGTCCTACTGATTACAGAGTGAGCTCCAGCATAATGGCAAGAGCTAGAAGACAGGAATGAGTGATCCTGTCTATATTAGTGGAAAAAAAACAATTACGTAGAAAAGGGAGAATCCAGTTTTCCAAGAGACCCGCCAAACATCATGGATGGTGCACAAGTTTAAGGTTTAGCCACTTCGAAATCTAATACCGACAGCCAGAGTAATTGAATTTGACTATTCCATAGTCTATCAATTCACATACATTAAACATTGCATTAAGGTTACTCTGTCCTACTGATCCAACTTTGTGTTTGGATTAACTTAATTAGCCCCAAGAATAATATTCCTGCAACCTGACTAATTTGCAGAACAAAACAACCTGGCTTGTTTCTTGCCTACTACAAGGCTGTGGTCCCAGCTGGTCAGCTTCCATTTTAATTCTAGCTATGTTAACACACTACAGTAAAGAAATAAAATGATTTTCCCTATTTTACACAAGATGAAAAACTTGATTTTACATCAGGCACACTCTCATACAATGATAAAGTGTAACCTTCCCGACTGTATACCACTGTGCCACCACCCTGCTGGTGGGACAGGACATACCCAGGGATGGTGATGGAGGAATTCAGGACATTGGCTGAAAGGTATGATTCTGTGAGTATGGCAATGTCAGGCTGTTGCTCGACTAGTCTGTTGAACAGCTCTCCCAATTTTGACACACGTCCCCAGATGTTGGTGAGGAGGACTTTGCAGGGTCGACTGGGCTGGGTGTGCCGTTGCCATGTCTGTAGCCAGTGCCGAGGTCAATGCTGGGTGTTCCGTCCAGTTTCATTTTATTATTTTGTTTCGTAGCGGTTAGTTACAACTGAGTGACTTGCTAGGCCATTTCAGAGGGCAGTTAAGAGTCAACCACATTGCTGTGGGTCTAGAGCCACACATAGGCCAGACCAGGTAAGGACGGCAGATTTCCTTCCCTAAAGGACATTAGTGAACCTGATGGGTTTTATATGACAATCCGATAGTTTCCTGGTTACCATTACTGATACTAGCTTTTTATTCCAGATTTATTTAATTAACTGATTTTAAATTCCCCAGCTGTGGTGGGATTTGATCTCACGTCTCTGAGATCATTAGTCCAGGCCTCTGGATTACTAGCCCAGTGACATTACCACTACGCTACCGTTCCCTACAAGTGACACCAAAAATATGATGTATGAGATAGAAAACTAAGACTTGCACTGAATGCAAAATTTAATATTACACTTGTAGACTTTAAAAGCAATGAAACTAAGAAATAGGTTATTTATTTGACCTGAGCAGGTTGACAGACAGCAGCTTATGTTTATAACGGGAGAAATCAGATTCAAGAGAGCTACCCTGGGACACTTGGGTATAGTGCTGGAAAGAAAGTTTACATTTTCAGGGCTGAAAATCTTTTAAAGATAGTCTTCAAAATAATTTTGCTGCCTGCATCTTACCAATGGTCTATAGAGTAAAACAATTGAAAAACTTTAATTAAGAAGAATTTTATATCTGAAAATGTCGTAACAAATTTAAAGGGAATAACGTTTTTTTGGGGCAGTGAAGAGTACATTTAGTCTGTAACTTAAAAGAGCTGTTCCATTATTATGTCTAACAAAAAAGCAGCTTGCTGAATATCTGCAATATTGGGCCCCAGCTCACTGGAGCTATTGTCTATGTTGAAAGTATTTTCTCTCCACAATTCCATGGATAATATAGAATCTTACAGCAAGAAGGAGGCCATTCGGCCCATCGTGCCTGTGCAGGTTCTTTGAAAGAGATATCCAATTAGTCTTACTCCCCTGCTCTTTCCCCATAGCCCTGCAATCTTTTCCTTTTCATGTATATATCCAATTCCATTTTGAAAGTCACTATAGAAGCTGCTTCCCCCAGCCTTTCAGGTACTGCATTCCAGATCATAACTCACTGCATAAAAAAGTCTCATCTCCCCCTGGTTCTTTTACCAATTAATTATCTTAAATTTGTGCCCTCTGGTTATCAACCCTTCTGCCAGGAAACAATTTCTCCCAATCTACTCTATCAAAACCTTTAATAATTTTGAACATCTCTATTAAAGCTCCCTTTAACCATTTCTGCTCGAAGGAGAACAATCCCAGCTTCTCCAGTCTCTAAAATTTGCACTCCACCATCCTGCCACAAAGAAACTTCTTTGCAAATCATATTTAAATATTAAATTACGCTATTAGAAGCACTACAACATATTTCCTGAATAATTAACTGAGGTAAAAGCTTACTTTAGAATATCTGGTAATCTTGGGTCCTTGTAAATGTTGTTATGCTTGTACCCAAGTAACGCAGGAAATGCAACAAACTTGACTTGTCTTTCCGATATCTGTGAATCCAGTAGACTTTCATAGAGCTACATAAACATATGGAAAAAATGATGGCCTACAAATGTCTCATTCTTTTCTAATTGATTTGAAAATGCTTTTTCAGTAAGTATTTATTTGCTTTCCATCCCATTTTAATCCTCTTTTAACTCGTGTTGTACTTGTAAAATATTAGAATTCAGTGTTCATCATAATGAATACATAATGATATACATGCTTTTTTGGGTTGCAGACGATGCTGGCAAAGCCGTATTTATTGCCCAATGCTAGATGCCCTGAGAAGACAGTAGTGGTCTTTCTCTTTGATCCACTGCAGTCCTAGTGATGACGGTGCTCTCACAATGGTGTTAAGTAGGGAATTAAGATTGTAAAACATTCCAGGATGTCTTCAGAATGCTTTTGTGAAAAATGCTTTATCAATACAAGTTTGTCTTTTTTCTTGAAAGAATGCAACTGAGAGAGAATCTGATAGAGGTATACAAGATAGTAAATGGTACAGAAAAGGTAAATTTGGAACATTACTTCAAATTATACCACGATCATAGGTTAAGGGTGTACAAGTTCAAACTAGCTAAAAGGTAAATTTAAAACTGTATCATAAAAAGTGATCATGAATGGAATAGACTTCTGGATAGGGTAGCTGAGGTAAAAGCGTTAATCATTTTAAGAAAAAAAACTGATGGGGTAATATAGTCGAATGATCTTCCTCATCATTACCAATCTTGTGAACATTGGTACTGGTTAGTAAATCACAACTGTCAAAATAAACCTCAGCCTGCATTCCATAAATAATATAGTGAAAGAAGCCATTGCATCCAGTGTATCTTGTTGCCCAACTTAAACGGTATGACGTTATCATCTTCAGCATGCAGAATTAACACAGGGGTAGAAATTGACTTCAGACTAATGTGAAAAAAGGAGAAATTTGATGAATTGAAATTAACCCGAAAAGCAGAATACACTCATAACAAATATCACATGCACAAATTTACACAAGAACGTCCAACACTGTAATATGGGTAATATGTAATATCATACAAGAAAAGGGATATAGAGCAAAGGCGGGTAAATGGAGTTGAGGTACAGGTACACTATCCCTTATCCGAAAGCCTTGGGACCAGCTGAGTTTCGGTTTTCGGAATTTTTCGGATTTCAGAAGGTATTATTATAACACTGGGAAATTTGTATTTAATATAAATTTTAAAAGTTCAGGCTACCTCTTGCGACTGTTCCGTGTCTCATCCCCTTCCTGCTTCTCTGGAAAGCCGGATATCGGCTGACTCCTACTAAGCTGGCCCGCAAATCAGGTCAGGTGGGGGGGTGAGAAAAGAATATCGGATGGGCCGCGGTTCACGTCGGGGTCCGGACGGGGTCGGGGGCGGGGTGGGATGCGGGGGGGGGGGTCGGGGTCTGGGGGGGGTCAGGGGGGAGAAAAGAATATCGGACGGGCCGCAGTTCGGGTCGGGAGAAAAGAATATCGGACGGGTTGGGGGTCGGGTCGGGTGTGGGGGAGGAGAAAAGAATATCGGACAGGCCGCGGGTCGGGTCGGGGGAGAAAAGAATATCGGACGGGCCGCTGCAGCTATCGGACCGGCTGCTGTATTGTTGGGTTCACTCTCCTGGTACCTCCTTCACACTGCCCGGCTCGGCCTGCAATCTCCTACCCAGGAGGGAACTCTGTGACCATCTGCCGTGCTCAGCGTAAGTCGTGCGCCACTCTGGTCATGTCATGCGCACGACTTACGCTGAACGAAAAAACTTTCGGTTTTGAGAGGTTTTCAGAAGTTCGGATAAAGGATAGTCTACCTGTATTTTTATTTAGATTAAAATTCCGTCAAAGCCACTATATTTTAAAATATACTCCGCCATCAATACCTGTCCATCAGCGTTGTATTATGCAAATAGTTGGCGCATTTGGTGAAGACATTTTTTCTCAATAAAAATGCCTAATCTTGGAAACTCTTAAAAAAACGAAGCCATGCAATTTCCTCCTGGGTTGGCTGTGGAAAATTGCATTTTTAAATCATAATCATTGTTTGAGTCTTTTTTTAAGTGGAATGTGGTCCTCTCATTAAAAATTTCAACAATTTTATTGCTTTTTACAATAATGCACAATCATTCTATGATCATGACACATTAATGTCAATGATAACATTGCAAAATTATAATTCTGCTTGCTACCTCCAAAGTGACATAGAAGGAAAACTGTAAAAACTTGAATTTTTGGCTACTGTCGATCCCCATTAACAAAAAACTAAGTTAAATAACCACCTCCTGGGTTCTTAGGAAGAGTTCTTCAATCCCAACAGTTTTATAAACAGTTTTATAAACATGTCAGAGGGTTCTTCAGTTCCCTCGGCAACGCCGGGTACTCCAGCTGCCTTCTGTGGTAGAGAATTCCACAGGTTCACCACTCTCTGGATGAAGAAATTCCTCCTCATCTCAGTCCTAAATGGCTTACTTCTTATCCTTAGACTGTGACCCCTGGTTCTGGACTCCCCCGCCATCGGGAACATCCTTCCTGCATCTATTCTGTCTAGTCCTGTTAGAATTTTATAAGTTTCAATGAGATCCCCTCTCATTCTTCTAAACTCTAGTGAATATAAGCCTAATCGACCCAATCTCTCTTCATACGTCATTCCTGCCATCCCAAGTATCAGTCTGGTGAATCTTCGCTGCACTCCCTCCCTGGCAAGAATATCCTTCCTCAAATAAGGTGACCAAAACTGCACACAATACTCAAGGTGTGGTCTCACCAAGGCCCTGTACAACTGCAGCAAGACATCCTTGTTCCTGTACTCGAACCCTCTTGCTATGAAGGCCAATATACCATTTGCCTTCTTAACCGCCTGCTGCACCTGCATGCTTACCTTCAGCGACTGGTGCACAATGACACCCAGGTCTCGTTGCACTTCCCCTTTTCCCAATCTATTGCCATTCAGATAATAATCTGTCTTCCTGTTTTTGCCACCAAACTGGATAACCTCGCATTTATACACATTATACTGCATTGCATCTGCCGAATCACCCAACCTGTCCAAATCATACTGGAATTTCTCGGCATCCTCCTCACAGCACACACGCCCACCCAGCTTTGTGTTGTCTGCAAACTTGGAGATATTACATCTAGTTCCCTTGTCTAGATCATTAATATATATTGTAAATAGCTGGGGTCCTAGGACCGATCCCTGCGGCACCCCACTAGTCACTGCCTGCCACTCGGAAAAAGACCCGTTTATTCCAACTCTTTGTTTCCTGTCTGCCAACCAGTTCTCTATCCAAGTCAATACCTTGCCCCCAATCCCATGTGCTTTAACTTTGCACGCCAATCTCTTATGCGGGACCTTATCGAAAGCCTTCTGAAAGTCCAAATACACCACATCCACTGGTTCTCCCTTATCTATTCTACCAGTTACATCCTCAAAAAATTCCAGTAGTTTAGTCAAGCACGATTTACCTTTTGTAAATCCATGTTGACTTTGTCCGATCCTGTCACTGTTTTCCAAGTGCTCTGCTATTACATCTTTTATAATGGACTCTAGCATTTTCCCCACTACCGATGTCAGGCTTACCGGTCTATAATTCGCCGTTTTCTCTCTACCACCTTTTTTAAATAGTGGGGTTAGATTAGCTACCCTCCAATCCATGGGAACTATTCCAGAGTCTATATAATTTTGGAAGATGACCAGCAATGCATCCTCTATTTCTAGGGCCGCTTCCTTAAGTACCCTAGGATGTAGATTATCAGGCCCTGGGAATTTATCGGCCTTCAATGCCGTCAATTTCCCTAACACCATTTCCCTACAAATACTGATTTCATTTAATTCCTCCCTCTCATTAGATCCTATGTTCCCCGACATCTCTGGAAGGTTATTTGTGTCCTCCTTTGTGAAGACAGAACCAAAGTATGTATTTAATTTGTCTGCCATTTCTTTGTTCCCCATTATAAATTCCCCTGATTCTGACTGCACGGGACCTACGCTTGACTTCACCAATCTTTTTCTCTTCACATATCTATAGAACCTTTTACAGTCAGTTTTTATGTTCCCTGCAAGCTTACTCTCATATTCAATTTTCCCCCTCTTAATTAATCCCTTTGTCCGCCTTTGCTGAATCCTAAACTGCTCCCAATCCTCAGGTTTGCTGCTTTTTCTGGCCAATTTATATGTCCTCTCCTTGGATCTTATGCTATCCCTAATTTCCCTTGTTGCCACGGTTGAGTCACCTTTTTTGTTTTATTTTTATGTCAAACAGGGATGAACAAATTCTGTAGTTCATCCATGCTATCTTTAAATGTTTGCCATTGCCTATCCGCTGTCAACCCTATAAGTAACGTTCCCCAATCCATCCTAGCCAACTCGTGCCTCATACCATCGTAGTTTCCTTTATTTAAATTCAGGACCCTCGTCTCTGAATCAACTACTTCACTCTCCATCTTAATGAAGAATTCTATCACATTATGATCGCTCCTCCCCAAGGGGTCTCGCACAACAACATTGCTAATTAATAGTTCTCATTACATAATACCCAGTCTAAGATGGCCTGATCTCTAGTTGGTTCCTCGACATATTGGTCCAGGAAACCATCCCGTATACACTCTAGGAATTCCTCCTCCACGGTATTGTTACTAATTTGATTAGCCCAATCTATATGTAGATTAAAGTCACCCATGATAACTGCTGTGCCCTTATTGCACGCGTCTCTAATTTCCCGTTTAATGCCATCCCCAACCTCAGCATTACTGTTTGGGGGTCTGTATACAACTCCCACTAACATTTTCTGGTCTGTATACAACTCCCACTAACATTTTCTGCCCCTTGGTATTTCTCAACTCTACTCATACAGATTCCACATCATCAGAGCTAATATCCTTCCTTACCATTGTGTTAATCTCTTTAACCAGCAATGCTACCCCACCCCTTTTCCTTTTTGCCCGTCCTTCCTGAATATTGAATACCCCTGGAGGTTGAATTCCCAGTCTTGGTCACCCTGGAGCTATGTCTCCGTAATTCCAATTACATCATATCTGTTTACATCCATCTGCGTAGCTAATTCATCCACCTTATTACGAATGCTACTCGCATTAAGACACAAAGCCTTCAGGCTTGTTTTTTTAACACTCTTAGTCCTTTTGGAATTATTATTTACTGTAGCCCTGTTTGATTTACACCCTTGATTTCTCTGCCTTCCACTTTTGCTTTTCTCCTTCCTGTCTTTTGTTTCTATCCTTGCTTCCCTTTCCTCTGCCTCCCTGCACAGGTTCCCAACCCCCTGCCATTTTAGTTTAAACCCCCCCCCAATAGCACTAGCAAACACGCCCCCTAGGACATCGGTCCCGGTCCCGCCCAGGTGCAAACCGTCCAGTTTGTACTGGTCCCACCTCCCCCAGAACCGGTTCCAATGTCTCAGGAATTTGAATCCCTCCCCCTTGCACCATTCCTCTAGCCACATATTCATCCGAAATATCCTTCTATTTCTACTCTGACTAGCACATGGCACTGGTAGCAATCCTGAGATTACTACCTTTGAGGTCCTATTTTTTAATTTACCTCCTAACTCCCTATATTCAGCTTTTAGGACCTCATCCCATTTTTTACCTACATCGTTGGTATCTATATGCACCACGACAACTGGTTGTTCACCCTCCCCCTCCAGAATACCCTGCAGCCGCCCCGAGACATCCTTGACCCTTGCACCAGGGAGGAAACATACCATCCTGGAGTCTCGTTTGCGGCCGCAGAAATGCCTATCTATTCCCCTTACAATAGAATCCCCTATCACTATAGCTCTCCCACTCTTTTTCCTCCCGTACTTTGCAGCAGAACCGCCCATGGTGCCAGGAAGTTGGCTGCTGCTGCCTTTCCCCAATAAGCCATCTCCCTCAACAATATCCAAAGTGGTATATCTGTTTGAGAGGGGGATGGCCACAGGGGACCCCTGCACTACCTGCCTGCGCCTACTACTCTGCCTGGTGGTCACCCATTCCCTTCCTGCCTGTGCAGCCTTTACCTGCGGTGTGACCAACTCCCTAAATGTGCTATCCACAATGTCCTCAGCATCGCGAATGCTCCAGTATGTATCCATTCGCAGCTCCAACACCACAATGCGGTTTGTCAGTAGCTGCAGCTGGATACACTTCCTACACACATGGTCGTCAGAGACACAGGAAGTGGCCCTGATTTCCCACATAGCGCAGGAGGAGCATGCTACAGGGCCGAGCTGTCCTGCCATGACTTACCCTTTAATTCATTTAAATTAAATTAAATTAAATCAAATCAATACCACTAATTACACTACAATTAAATGATATACTCAAGGGCCCTTGGTTACTAGCACTACCCGATACACAACAGAGACCTTAGAAACTATAACCACAAAAATTAAGACCTTCTAAATTTTATAAACTATTAATCTTAACTGTCAAACTATATAGTAGTATAAATACTCACCTGGCCGTACTCACCCAATCAGCTGCTTCCTCTTGTCCACGTCACTTTTTGAATCGTGACGTGGCTCCGGAACGCTGCTGTCGGTCTGTGAGATTGGTAAGCCTCTGTAAAGAAGCCCGCGAAAGTGAGTTTCCGTACTCACTGTACCGCCGGTCTCTGCTCCTCCCGACACTGGCCTCTGTAAAAAAAGCCTGCGAAAGTGAGTTCAAGTCCTCACTGTACCGCCGCTCTCTGCTCCACCCAACACTGGCCTCTATTATGTTGATACACTGGAGAAGCTGGGGTTGCTCTCCTTGGAGTAGAGAAGATTAAGAGATTTGATAGAGGTGTTCAAAATCATGAGGGGTCTGGACAGAGTAGATAGAGGGAAACTGTTCCCATTGGCAGAAGGGTCGAGAACCAAAGGACACAGATTTAAGATGATTGGCTAAAGAACCAAAGGTGACGCAAAAAAAAATGTATGCAGCGAGTGGTTAAGATCTGGAATGCACTGCCTGAAAGGGTGGTGGAGGCAGATTCAATCACGGCTTTCAAAAGGGAGTTGAACAAGTATCTGAAGGAAAGAAATTTGCAGGGCTATGGGGAAAGGGCGGGGGGAGTAGGACTAGTTGATGTGTCCTTGCAGAGAGCTGGCATGGGCTCAATGGACCGAATGGCCTCCTTCCATGCTGTAACCATTCTATTGATGTAAGCCCCGAAAGTGCGGACCAAGTGATATACAAGGTCGACGACACCGGCTTGTTGTAAGAAAGACAGACCCAATAATTGAAGTCAAAACGGTTTATTCAGGCCTGGGGAGATAATGCTCTTGTGTCCCCACACAAGGCTCCAACTCCACCGGACCTCTTGAGATTCACACAGTTATACACATTTTCCAAGACCTCCTACTCCAGAGGTCCAATCGATTTAAAAGTCTATACATTAATCACTAACTAGGTGTGTCTAACTTATACAAAATAGCCTATAACATAAGTTTCACTTTTCACTGAAGGGGCCTGTAGACCCTCTGATTTCTTGGAAATGAGTCATCCAGGACATGTGATTTCTGAGAAACGAGTCATTCTTCTCCTGGCCACTACTAAGTTTCGTTTTCCAGAAAAAGGGTTATGCCAGTATCTCTCTTTGTAAGTTTCATCTCTCTAAACTGGTATGGTCATTTCTGCAATTAAACATACGAATAATTAGTACATTTCATCTTTACACATTCTGTGGCCGCAATTGCGTTCTACTAAACGTGTCCTGTTACGCTCAATTTTAATCTTACTTCACTATGATTCTATGAAATGTGGCGTGATGTTTTCTGGTAAATATGGCCAAAGTTTATTTGTGAATCTGTAAAAATATAGTATTGCTCTTCAATTTGTTTTTAATAATCATAGAAATTAGAATGGCAGGAGGATTTTAGGATGCTTTACCAACAAATCCCTCTTTTCCTACTTATGAAAATTTCTGCAGCATATTTCTCTACTCTGGTATTAAGGGTGAACTGAAACTTTTATGTCATTTTGGTCCTCTTGTGCCATCATGTATTAACTAATTGCCATGTTATTTACATTTGCATTCATTTTAATGTGCACTCCTGGTAACCTATTCCAAACATGTCATGATATTTTAAGTGAGCATACGCCCGTTACAATTGACTTTATTTTGCATATTATAGCTACAGGACATGTAAGGTATGTATTACCTTCTGAGGTTTGGTACAAAAATATATCCAGAGTAACTGCTGCCAACGACCAGAAGGTGCGCACAAGTGTCTGCGACCAACGACCAGAAGCTGCGAATAAGTGTACTGGAATCCTTAATCTGGAACCGGAAGCTTTTTTTCCCACAGAGCATTTTTCCTCCCGGCATTTTTCCTCACAGCCCGCTCCCTCCCGCTATTTTTCCTCACAGCCCGCTCCCTCCCGCTATTTTTCCTCACAGCCCGCTCCCTCCCGCTATTTTTCCTCACAGCCCGCTCCCTCCCGGTATTAAACAATTTATTTTATTAACGAACGCACTCCTGGACGAATCGGCCGCGCGCATGCGCAGCCCGCATCCGGTTCGTTGGCAGCAGTCGCGTCCTTTTTAAACAGGAATTAGGAATCGCAATTGAAGCATTTGTGGGCTCCACTTCCAGCAGAATCTTATCCTGGCACACATCACGCAGGTATAACATTGAGCACAATTGAACGCAAACTGGTGGAAAGCACCCATCCCCACTTCGAATGGAATTTGATAGCATAAAGAAAATGTAGCCTACCCACATACACTGTACAGCCAGTAAACTCCACTCCTCAAGAATTTCAGGTCCAAAGTGTTTTAAGTTGTGTGTTGTAACAAATGACATCATGTTTTACAGTTAGGATTGCCAACTCTGTTTAAACCTATTACTGGAGGTTTCAATACATGACCTCTTGCCCAGTCAAACAGCCATTTTTGCCATCTCCAATATTTTTATAACAAATAAACGACAATTTTTTTAATGCTCCTATGATTTTTCTCCTAGGTTTCTAACAGTAGTGTCCGGGAGATTAATCTTTAATTCCTGGAGGGTTGGCAACCCTACTTACACTATGCTATTTGATTATTCCTTATTTCTTTCATTGGCTGCCTTTACCAGTGAGACAGTAAGGTAACGAGTCGGTAGAAATTTAAAGACAGATATTCCAAATCATATGGCTGGATAACCATGCATTGGAAAACTGTGAGCAGCAGGCTAAAAAACATTATTTTGTGAATGATTGGAATGAGGAATTCTCTGACCTACTGTAGTTGAAGCAGAGTCAATAGGTTCTATTAAAAGAGAACTGGATAGTTCCTTGAAAAAGAGGAATATTAAAGGATAAAGTAAGTGAGTGAAAAAGTAGGATTAGTCTAGTTGGTTTGCAGAGAAAAATACCAGTGCAGAATTGATGGGATGAATGGCCTGTTTCTGTCAAGTAACTTTGAATGATTCTATACCAATTCCACTAAAAATGAATATAAACTGGATACAGGAACAGTAAGTCACATGTTGGGTCAGCTGCAAATGGTTTAGTTAGGTGAAAATGATATCTATTTGTAAGGAGTGGATGAAATTTGCAAGTTTTAAACTGCATCAGTGTATTAAGTGGCAAAGCTGCTGAAGGAGCTTTGGTGCCCTCCAAAATGAAATGCATATGTAACCTTGCAGTTGGACACATGGTGGTGCTGATGAGCTGAAAAAATGCAGTTTTGTAATAACGCACAGTGCTCTCTGCAAGTACTGTGCTAATTAGCAGTCAGCTGAACTCAGTTGCTAAATCATTGTGCGGAGAGTCAAGTAACATTTTAATGTGATTCTAATAAGGACCACAATTCTTACCTCTGGAGTCTTACACAACATCAAGAGATGCACCGTCAAGTTTTTGATGTCTTTGTTTCCTTGATAAAGTTTCAGGGACAGTAAGAAAACTTTTTATCATTATTAATATTTTTTTCTTACCGTCTTTTCCTCCCCTTTCCTAAGTTGTTGACTCATTGCTAGAGTACAGTTTCATGAGCGCTGGGGTTCTTCCAATACTTTACCTAAGTGACAATTATTCATGTGTGAGCCTTAATGGTGAGCTTTGACAGACTATTAGAATACAGAAGCATCACAGCCCAGCCTGATTCAGTCCTCACCTAATGGTCAGAAATGTGTATTTCCAGTAGAGGTTTGCCATCAAACAGAAGAGCCCTAATCAATTTGCCCTCTCTAACCCAAGGATGCTGCAGGTAATCGTAAATCTGGACTTGTCAGTCTATGTTTCAATGGAATGAGATCTCACGGCCCTGAAATTCCATTGGGGTTCACCCATTCTCCCACCGTAACTCTAGCAGGAGACAGGCAGAACTGGCAGAGAAATGGCATAAACAGCTATTTTCAGCTACGAGCGCCATTTCTCTGGGGTCTGTCAGTCTCCCGCCAGAGTTACATGAGGAGAATAGCAGAATCCCAGAGGAATTTGAGGGCCTACATATTTAAGCAGTTTTTCATGTTTTTTGCATCATAATTTGGGAAATGTATTTTAATATTTTTGTAATATTTTCACTTTTTTGTTTTAAAATGTATTCTTCATTTCAGAGGGATGGAGATCTTGGATCTTTTTCCTAGACTTCAGCTGGTTAGGCCTAGAAAGAAGGACATTGGGATAGGATTGTCACTTTTTGTCCATTACAAAAAACTTGGAGCAGAAGGCAAAGCCTATTAGTTTGTGTTTTTTTACTGCCTGTCATACCCATCAATCAAGCAACATAATGTTGGTATTAGATGTTCCCCCCCCCCCACCAAAAAAAGAGAATTTGGGGTAATAACTGATGCTAAACTTACAATAATGTTTTCCACTTAGAATAGAAAAGTTTAAATTTATATCAGTTAATTTGTTTTGAAGGTTTACCAGCATAAAGTCAACACGAGTATCCAGGGCCCTGATCTCTGTGTTCTGTAGCACCTGCCATGAACTCAAGAAATTCAAATATTTACATCCTGCAGCGAGCATTACTTTCAAAGAGCTATTAGAAAAAAGTGATTATCTATCTCCAGTAGTCTTTCTTCTAAGAAGTATCCATTACACACCACTGGAATGAGTTGGCATTGACTCACGTTACTGGAAAAATAATTACATAAAGCACAACCTCCATTTGTGATATTTTACGATTTCAGTTTTTTTCCATTTCCTCTCTTCAAAGTATTAACTCCCTCCTAGGGATATGGTTCCACTTGCAACACTGCCTTTGGACTTTTTCCAAAAGGCTATTATCTATGGGTGAGCTATTTGGCCATGGGAACCATCACAGCCAATTTTGTCCTTAACTGATGTCCAAACAAACACACTTCCAGTAGGGGTCACCGGAATGCAATCATGAATGTGAACACTGGCCAGTGTTCCCCTACCTAACACAGGGATATATGAGGTTAATTGTAGTCACCCTACTGCCACCCTGGCTAAAATCAGCTAATTCAACACAGAGCAGAAATTGAACCTGCGACCTATTGGTGAATATAGCTCCAGGTATTCACTGAGCCATCTAGGGAGCTAGTCCTTAAAATGTATTATATTCACAGATACAGTAGGAACCTATTTTATAACTGGAAGCACAAAGATACTTTGTATCTGATAAATTTCTTCAACTGCTCAATGAAAATTGCTTATCTTTACTACATGGAAAATAGAAACAGAAAGAGGGAAGATTGAACAATCCTATTGTGCGTATTCCTTTCGATTTAGTGACTTGGTCTTCCAGTCTGCAGAAGGCGCTGAAATGGAGAGAAAGCAACATTTTCAATAAAGCAAGCTGCTCGCCTGTAAGAGCCCATCTGCGAGAGTGTCACATGGTTCAGTGCTCAATCCTGACCTCTTACGTTTTAATGCGCAGAGGATGTACCATTCGCCGCCTCCTATGACAGAAGCCGTTGAAAAGCTGCACTTGAGCAATGCGAGTGGCAGATCACGGAGAGGGAGACCGGCAGTGAGAGAGAGAGAGCGAGCAACTCCTTTCCTTTCCTCTCCTCTCCTCTCCCTAGCCCGAGCCAGCATTGATGCTCCGGGGGACTGCTCGCCCCGAATGTGCTCCATCAGGATCGACATTTTCTAACCTTCAGGCGGCATCGCTGGCAACCGAGCGGAGGCCGGGAAGTGCTGTGAGATCCAGCAGCAGTTGGTAAGCCTTGTTTCAGCCGCTGAGTGAGATTGCAACCGTTTAGTACAAGATGCACACTGTAACCGGCACCAACAGCTGCAGGAAGTATCCATTTGAAGTTGCTGTTCGGTAGGGGTGATCCTCAAGGACAGACAGGACGTTTCTCTCCAATCACTGCAAAAACATTTTGCAGCCTTAAAGTTGCTAACATTTTATTGGATACGGTATTTACTTTTTATTGATTATGATATTTACTTTCGATTTCCTAACCGAGATTTCGGCTTACTGCATGTGGGTTTAACTAAGCAATCTTTGGTTATATTAAATTGTAACGGTAGCTTGTTTGGAATCTTGAGTTTCGGGGTGAGCCAGTTTGCTGACTGTCCCTCCCGGGATCCAGTGCTGAGCTCCGGAGTCGCTGAGATCTCCCCGCCCGCCCCCTGTTTTTGATTCATCTTCTGTATGTCGCTGCTCCAGGGTTTTATGTTCGCCAGTGCCTTTGTGTCGCAAGCGTTAACTTCTGGAAGCAGGTTACTGTTCATACTGTAACCGCTGTGAGACGACGCTCATTGAGATCTTTCCTCTCTAAAACAAGTGACTACTGTTTTGATCTGTGACCAAGTTCAAATTCCACATTGTCTGCAGTAACGGCTAAGAGATTTGATCAAGTTCCCAATTTGTAATAGTTTTATCAGTTTGTATACCATGCCCGATGGGATTTGCAGGTAAGCACACTGTTGCTTCGTTATCCTGATGACAGTAATACTAAGATTGTTATTTACAGAATCTACAAATATTGCTGTGATGATGATCAAGCATTAATGTAATCTAGTGTTGATCGCGTTTTCTGAATCAATTTATTTCTATATGCTCATGATCATAAACCTTGTAATTTTAAGAGTATTAGTATAGTAACATGTCCTCTTTTTTAAAAATTGTGGCTTACAATCAGAGCCGGATTAAGAATTCTTGGCACCCTGGACACCAAGAACATTCAGGGCCCCTCTGCACCCGCACAACACCCCCCCCCCCCCCCCACCCCATCCATTAAAACACAAATGTGTAGTAAAATAGGCCCGCAGAATGTTAATACATAGCATTAATAATAAAGCAAATCATATTGCAGTATGCTATGCTCAAATGAAACTGATATAGCAGCTGAATGCAGTTTTTCTTCATTCTGGTGAGTTTTACCGGGGCTAGAGTTTTAGGGCCCCTGGACATGGAGTTCATAGGCCTGTGCGTTAATCCGCCCTTGCTTATAATATACCAAGTAGCCCTATTAATGCTGCCTTTTTAAAATATACAGTGCTGTAATGCAGAAGGTACTTCTACTTTCAGTTTTGGGAAGCATTTTGACAGATACAGTGGTGATCTTGAGCTTCTAGTTTTTAACAGACCTGTTGGAGATCAACATTGAGAAAAGGAGTATTAGCTCAGTCTTTAGAGATCACCCTGCACTACAGTGTAGAAATTACACCCATTGTGTCAGTGCAAGTCCTTCAACTGGACCGTTTCAAATTTAATTTGCCTGCCTTCTCCCTCTATCCTTTTATATTCTTCCTTTTCAAGTACTTCTCTAATTCCCTATTAAATGATATATATGATATTAAATTTTTGTCTGATTACGCTCATGTGAAGCACCTTGGGATGTTTTCCTATGTTAAAAATGCTGAATAAATGCAAGTTGTTGTATAGTATCTGCTTCAGTGACAACTTGCGCTCTATGGGGGGGGGGGGTGAGGGAGATTATTCTTGCTACTCCTTGCCTCTTCTATTAGTAATCCTGAGTCTATTTCCCATTGCTACCATTTTGCTAACCGGTGGAAATAATCTTTCACTTCTTACCCTCTCAAAACCAATCAAAATTTTGAAAAACTCTATTAGATCCACCCCTTCTCTGCTTCAGTGGAAAGGTTCCAATGTTCTGGTCAATATTTATCCCTGAATCAGCATCATAAAAACAGATTATCCAGTCATTTATCTAATTTTTCTTTGTGGGACTTTGTTGTTTACAAATGAGCTGCCACATTTCCCAACATTACAACAACAACTTGCATTTATATAGTGCTTATAACATAGTAACATATCCCAAGACGCACCACAGGAGCATTATAAAACAAAATTTGACACCACGCTACATAAGAAGATAAGAGGTAGGTTTTAAGGAGTGTCTTAAAGGAGGAAAGGGAGGTAGAGTGGTGGAGAGCTTTAGGGAGAGAATTTCAGAGCTTAGGGCCTTGGCAGCTGAGGGCACGGCCACCAATGGTGGAGCGATTAAAATCGGAGATGCTCAAGAGGCCAGAAATAGAGGAGCACAGATATCTCAGAGGGTTGTGGGTCTGGAGGAGATTACAGAGATAGGGAGGGGCGAGGCCATGGAGGGATTTGAAAACAAAGATGAGAATTTTAAAATCGAGGTATGTCTTAACCGGGAGCCAGTGTAGGTCAGTGAGCACAGAGGTGATGAGTGAACGGGACTTGGTGCGAGTTAGGACATGGGCAGCAGAGTTTTGGATGACCTCAAGTTTACGTAGGGTAGAACTTGGGAGGAGTGCGTTGGAATAGTCAAGTCTAGAGGTAACAAAGGCATGGATGAGGGTTTCAGCAGTAGTTGTGCTGAGGCAGGGGCCGAGTCGGGCGATGTTCCGGAGGTGGAAATAGGCGGTCCTAGTGATGGCACGGATATGTAGTCGGAAGCTCATCGCAGGGTCAAATATGACACCAAGGTTGCAAACAGTCTGGTTCAGCCTCAGACAGTTGCTGTCCCGAGGAAATGAAAGTATACAAGTTCACAAGTTCTTTCTTGCTTCTTTAAGCCCTACCATCAATAAAAATATATCTGTAAATTTGCCTTTTTCCTTCTCCATTTTTTGTGAAAATGTGTAGCTGGGAACATTTACTTTCCAGTCTTGCCCTGGACGTAGTCAAGTTCCTGTTAATGCTATAACAACATGAATTTATGTGTCCATTCTAATTAGCTCCTCTAGTTTCTTGACTTTATTTAGAATGTTTTGTATTTTGCATATAAACCAGTAACCCTGGCTCATTCATACTCGGTACCATTTTCCCTTCTATTTTTTCTTTCAAAAATTCCCTTCTGTTCATACCCTTCCCCAAGCTTAATATTTTAGCCTGCTTTGCCCTTTTATTATACTTATTCTTAACCCTCCTGCATACTCTTAAGATTTGCTCCTCCCCTGTTTTATTAGTTAAAAACACTTCCCCACTGCTCTATTTACTCACTGTGGGGACATTGTTACTGGTTTGTTACTTCCCTATTTATTCTTTTCACATTGGAAACATAATGAGAATGATGGAGAGCAGTACACAGTTGTATCTGAATGCATTGTGTATCATTTACTGTTCCATTTTTCTAAATAGGAAACATTAATTATCAAGTATAAAAGTTGAAATCAATAGTTATTTACAAATTAACCATCGTACTCCCTCCCTGTTGTATCATCTTCCTCTCACATGAGGGAAATGAGATGGTTGAGTCATGGCTTTCTTCATGGCTGCCATCATTGTTGCTTCATATTAACCATCAAGAACTGCCCTTTTACTGGATGAGATGTCACCCACAAAATCTTTCCTTTTCCTGAGATCTGTTACTCGATTAACATTTGATGCTGTGGCTGATGATTTAGTGCAGTGTCTAGGAAATCATTAGAAGAGGAACACTTTCATATGATGACGGCAGCTGGCATTGGAACTTGGACAAAGTGAGCAGGAGCTGTAATCTGTCACTGGGAGGGCATCTCTTAGCAACTTATTTAATTTATATTGAGTCAAATGTTCATACTTTAAATGGAAGTTCTAGTCTAAAGCACAGCTTTTACTTAATATACTTAACGCTGCTCAAATGGTGGGTCCATTGCAGCACAGACTTATTTTCTGATGTTTTAATTTTATTTTCAAGGGCTGTTCCAGTGGGTAGATACACTGCATGTTATGGAGAGGGAGGGAGGGTGGGGGAAGCAATAGGAGGGCTGATCGCGGATGGCAGGAGTGCTGTTGGAGCCAGAAGAACTCCTGCTCCTCCCGGCTCCACATTAATTTATATATATTTTTTAAACTTACCTTTTTGGTGGTGGCCCCTACCAACCTCTGATGTTTTAATCTTATTTTCAAGGGCTGTTCCAATGGTTCAGTGGGTAGATACACTGCATGTTGTGGTACTGGGCCATACAGATCAAGAAGGTCTCGATCTTTGAATCTGCACTGTTAGCTAGGGTGGCAGTTGCACTACAGTTGAGCTGAGTGTCCCTATGGTTGCAGATGAGAGAAATCAGAAATCTGTGTGTGGTGAATCAAAGCAGAAAATGCTGGAAACACTCAGCAAGTCAGGCAGCATCTGTAAAGAAAAGAAAACTGTTGGCGTTTCAACCATAGCCTTTTTAATTAAACTGGAAGATATTACAGATGAACAGCATATAAAAAGGAACAGAGCGAGAGAAAGGGAAGGAAAAGAGACCACATACACAAGAAAAGAAAAAGAATGCGGTATGAAGTGATTGGTGGAGAACAGGAGAAAGTTAATTGATAGAAGTAATAATAGTGTTAGACGAAGGGAGACATGATGAGATTATTTGAGAAATAATAAAAGATATATATATATATAAGCCCCAGAGAATGTGTGAATTTTTAAAGCAGATTAGCTTAATTGGAGATGGAGAGGATGAAAACCTGGAAAAGTGGAACAGGCTTCAGTGGCCCAGGAATCTGGTGGAAGAAAAAGACTGGTCAACGCCAAAGGTGTAGACCACCCCGCTGGCAGTGTACCGATAAGGGAACCCCATCCGAAGCACCAACCCGCTCCCTTCCCCCATCTTTTGAAGCACTGGTACACCCATCCTACATACTGGTGATCACTGCTAGTTAGTTGGGTGTTGTGTGAGAATAGGATTAGGTTTAGCTGTGATGTCTTCCAGTGTCAAGTAGCCTGTCAACACTCAATGTCTAGGCTTGCACAAGAAGATGCCCAATGGCTGCTGGCACACAAGGAACCAAACCCCAGCCTGCTGTCGCCTTCAGGGGAGGAGGGCTAGAAAAAATGAAACCAGTTTTTATGCTAGCAGACGTTTAGGCCAGACTCTGGGAGAGTGGCATCCATAAAATAGCTCCCAGTGTTAATGCAATTCACTTATCTTGGTGGAAGAATCGTAGGCCCACTGAAAACTGGAGACAGCTACACAATCATTTATTTTCTAAGTAAATCAGCTTTCTTTTTTCTTTCAGCTATCTCAATGCAGTAATTAATTGCTCATTAGTAGGGCCCGTTTACAGGCCCAAAATCCGGGCTGCATAGGCAGCATGCACCTCAACCGGGAGGCCCAAGGCCAGCCCGAAATTGGGCTTTGGACCTCATTTCAATAATTTAGGTGAGCTGCTGTCGCCCCTTCACAGATGGCTCTCCCATTTTAGCACTTGAATTTTGGGCTGCTTGCCTCGCTGGCAATGGCTCTCAGGTAAGTGGAGGAAGTGGGAGCAGTAGGAGGGCCGTTCACAGCTGGCAGGAGTGGTGTGGACTCAGGAGAACTCGTCTTGGCTCTACATGAATTTAAATTTTTCAAAAAAACTTACTTGCTTTTTTGGTGGCAGCCCGTAGCTAGGCCTCAACCATGCCAGGAAAACCTATACGGAGCAGGCTTAGCACCTGCTCCACTCAGGGTAGCTCAGTTTCTCAGAGGGGTCCTACAACATGCATAAGGCCCCTCATTAGCATATGTAAGGCATCCACCTGTTGTAGGTGGCCGCCCCGGACATCTGAAAATTGTCCGAGGCCAATAATGTGTTGAACGTTTTTCAGGTGTCCTTGGGGCGCAGGCCCCAGTCCTGCAAAATTGATCTCTTTTTGCCCCCGTTTTACGATGTCTACCAATTGACCAATTTCTACCCTGTAGTCTCTTGTCAACAAATAATGTCAGGTAGCCTGCTGTTTGAAATATTTGGGAGACTTAACAGCTTTGAATTGCTGCCATGCAAAATGAAGTATTACAATTCCACTGAGTTGTTACACAGTCCAAAGTGTTATAAAGAAAGATCTATGTATCACCTCCTGTTAGCATGTTTCAGTAATGCTAGTTAAAGGCAAACTAGGACCTAAAATTCTCTGGCCTGAAAGAGAAAATGCCTCTTCCATTTAATCGTAAGTAAAAAGTGATCCTTTTTTTCCAGAAAAAAAAGCCTTGGAGTGGTTCTAGTTTTCTAGCCATTTTAGCCAAAAACAGCATGTCATCATCTGACAACAAAAGGTTACTAACGACCTCTCCCGTGTAGTTACTGCCTGCTGTTTGGTGGGTGAAAACCTCAATGATGAAACCCAATTTTCCTGTGGAGACAGAATAATAAAAATAAATTGGTGCTGGAAGCTAGCTACAGATGTATATTATATTTAATACAAATTATGTGGAGCCTGAAGTTTTTTGTAACAAATTAAACTAAATTGCCACACAGTCTCGTATTTAAACCCGCTTGACGGTAACCCTTCTGGATCAGGGGGCCATTTTGATTTTGATTGTTGAGCTGCAGGTGGAACCAAACAGCGTAATAAATCAAAGCTTCATTGTTTGGAGTAATAATGGATGTCAGGATAATCACATTTTTTAAAGCTGCGACTGCCCAAGGATAACAAACTTTTAAAACGGCCTCAGTTGATCATTGTTTATGGCATCACATCACTGCTTTCAAAATTGTGGCCCACTAAAAATTCTGGCTAGCTCTACTTGTGCTGTGTTTGAAATGGTCAAAATCCAATTTGCATATTATAACTGTAAATAAAACCAGTTTACACACATTAATGTGTAAGATTTACATAACTTTCCATTTCATGTCATCATCATCACCAGGATATAAATGGTGTTGAAAGTAATTTTCAAATGTGACAGTTTTGTAGTCAAATCTTTGGTCTGTAACAATAATCTGGGAGCTATTGTATGCCAAGGCACCAACTGAAAGTTCATGTCCACAACACAATAGAAATGAATTATTCTTTAAAGTACTGAATTTTGATCACAATTTTAAAATATGCACTTTATAATTATGTCACTGCCATAACATTAATATCAGGGTTTCTTGAATGTGTAGAATGAGAGAAAATTAAAAAATGCTACTATATTTATAGGGTTCTCCGAATAGGCTGAAATTGTGCAAAAATGTTATCTTAATTTTGAAGTGTTAGCTTGTCTCAAAGAAATTTCAGTCTCCAGTGAATTCATAGTGATTGTCTGAAAGAGTAATATTAATGATGCAAGATGCAGTGAATGTTTTGAAATGCCAGTGGCCATTTCACCCAAAGTATTGTTAAACTACCTCTCTGTGGGACTGGAGTGCTACATTACAGGCTGTTTTCATTTCTGTAATGCAGAAGTGACTTACTGGTTTATTAATTTGTTAGTATCAAATCCATAAGGATAGTAAATCATATTTACTGTGCATTTGAAATACACAAACAACTTCTAGTTCTTATAAATAAAATATCTTGTGATCATTGCTATAGACAGTGGTGGATCATGACAAAGGAACTTTCTGTGAACAAATTGCTTTTAATATTTGATTACAATAATATTTTACTGATTAGGCCCAGTTATTAATGTGCAATTGCTGATTCAAGCCAAGTGGTTCTGCCATTCAAGTCTGTTCTTCTGGTTGTGAATTCAGTTCTGTCAGTCGCCAATGAATTCATAGTGATTGCTGGCTGAAAACACAAAGTTACCCATGGCTTGGCACTAAATTTTGCCATCTTACTTAGATGTCTGTTTTGCGAAATTTGACAATTTCACTGGCGCTGCAGCGGGCATTCTGCTGAGACTAATTGCTTTATGGGATGATAAAGGAAGCGTTTGAGAGGTGATCTTATAGAAGTATATAAGATAATAAATGGTATGGAAAAGGTACAGCCAGAAAATCACTTTAAACTGGATTGTGAGAATAGGGCAAGAGGATACAGGTTCAAACTAGTAAACAGCAAATTTAGAACTGATATCAGGAGAATATATTCTTCTTCTTAATAGAAAGAGTGATCAAAACATGAAATGGTCTCCTGTATAGAGTATTGGCTGCAAAAATCCTGCAATCATTTAAGAAACCATTGGATGCGCATTGGGGGATTTTAGAGTCTTCAGATTAAGATATTTAGATTAGAGAGAGCTCTACTTTTATAGCTGACTGATGCTTGGGAGCCCTTGTTGCTGCTAATGGATTGGAAAAAAGATAATATTTTCAAAAATAGAGACTATATTGCTAACAAAACATATAGCTTATAAAATGGAAATTCCCAGCAAATACTTTTGAGCCTTGGATCACCTTTCCTACTAAGCTTCTTTTGAGCGATTAATATTTTGTGAAGGCAACTAATAGGCTAATAAATAACAATTAAAAATCATTGTCTGTCTCAGCTCACTGAAATGTGCTGCTTTCAGAGATTTTCATGTGTAATTTGTCAGTGGGTTATCACGTGCCCCAGTTGCCTGGATTCAGCGCTATCATTAGAATACTTTTCATGAAAGTCTAATAGAGGATGACATGCTCCATTTCATATTAATCTCTATGAATAATTTGTACATGTTTGAGGAGACTTGCAGATTCCTAGCAGGAGGTAGAACTGATATGTCTGAACTTGTTATATGGTTCTAAAATTTGAACTTTACCCGGTGAAACCTAATATTCAATTAAATATAATTCTAATTGATTGATTAAGTCCACAGAAGGAAATCTTTAACTTGACTTTCTACAATAGAAACTTTAGGATACCTGTTATGTTTCTATATAATGATGTTTAAATGTTGTGTAGCCTTTTTAACTGTGTGTATGTGTGATCCTCAAAGAAAGGGAAACCACACTGATTTCACCCCTCCCTTTCTCAACAGGGCAGGTTAAATTGTATCCAACTGAGGTGAGAATTTCTCCAATTTGGAAGAGAACCCTTCCCATATGACCTTTCTATTTCATTTACTGACCATATGAACATAGGAATATCCTTGGTTTTGCTTGATCATAGCTGATTTAAGCACACGTTTGGCTCTCATGTCCATTGGGAACACTGCTACCCTAGCCCATCTCATTTCACTTGGGACCCTTCACTATTTTAAGTTTTATTTGGGATTAGGTTCCGGAATGTTTGAAACCACTATCATCCCACATTTGCACTTCCAGCAGGGGTCACTGGAAACCAATGAGGAGTGGTAACCCTAGATGGTTCTCTCCTGGTCTACAGGAGTTAAGCCAGTTACTGCCACCCCAGCTAAGAGGGCACAAAATAAGGATCAAACCTGGACCCTTCCTGCTCTGTAGCTCAGCTATTCCCTGGATAAACGCATTGAGTCATTAGGAGAGCTTACTCAAGTTCTCACAAATAATCTATACATAATTCTTTCATAATATTTAAAAAAAAGTAAGAGCAGGAGTAGGCCACACGGCCCTTCGAGCCTGTTCTACCATTCAATAAGATCATGGCTGATCTTCGACCTCAACTCCACTTTCCTGCCTGATCTCCATAGCCCTTGATTCCCCAAGAGTCCAAATACCTATCTATCTCAGCCTTGAACATATTCAATGATTCAGCATCCACAAAAAGTATGTTATCCACAAATTATGAATTTCCATTTTATTTTCATCCTCGGGATGTGGGCATCTCTGGCAAGGCCGCATTTATTGCCCATTCCTAGTTGCCCTGAGGTGATGGTGGTGGGCCTTATTCTTGCACCACTGTAGCGGTTTGATGCAACTGAGTAGCTTGCTAGGCCAGTTCAGAGCATAGTTAAGAGTCAGCCATGCTGGTGTGGAACAATGATATTGCCATTTTTATCTATTTGATTTTTTTCCCCATTTGAATGTGTACCAAATGCTTTCCAAAAAGCTCCTTTTAATGCTCTTTACAGTGCATATTTGTAAGTGCCATATAATGTTCTATTTAATTGGCTGATTATATCTCACACATCTATACTTGGGAATTAGTAACAGAGGTGATATTGTGCACGGAAGCTTGTTATCCTTATATGTTGAAAGTAAAGGAGCTTACTTTAAGTCACGTAGCTTCCTGAAGTAATATTCGGAAGAGTGTTTAGACTCTTTTGTGTTGTCTCCTGCTCCATATTATGTTGCAGCTGGTGTCATTTGGAAACCTCAACAAACCGTTCTGACATTAATAAATGCAATCATGACTGTTAAGTGTGTTCTCCTATCAACACAGCAAGTGGGGAGTGAGTTTGCATCCAGCTGATGCCAACAAGCTTTTTGTATTGCGATTAATGGCATATTTACCTGCAGCTGAGCAAGCCTCATGCTGAGATGCACAGTAGAAATGTTTCCAGAAAGGCAGTCCCTTTATGCAACAGCCACACAAAGTCTACAGAAAGAAAGTCACTCTTAAGAAATTGTAAGGGGTATATACATTACATCTTTTGAAATGTAATTTGCTGTAAGTTTTAATATATCAATTGAAAGCAGCCGGCACATCCCACTTCAGAGCATAGTCAGCCGAGCTGCTGCAGTACTGTTTTTTAGCAAGTACTTGTGGTTCTGAGCTACTTGGCTGTCATTGGCCAGCAGGCCATTAAATATATCAGCACTGAAACAATGAAATCTGCAGAGCAACATAATTAAGTTTACAGGGCCACAAGTGATGATGCCCCCAAAAATTTAAATCAGTGGCTGTTGTGTTAAGGGGCTGTGCTGTGTCACTGAGACGTGCTGCTTTTTAAGACCAAGCATAAAAAGCTGTTTTTGGCTTTAGATTCTGGTTGTGAGGCGGGTTGGTGTGTGAACCAGGTGGAAGGATGACCATCCGGCGGTGCAGAGAGTTTTTATTTCCCTTTCTTTGGTTATTAAAGTTAATGCTTGCTTGTTTATAGTGCATCTGCATTATTTAAAATATATATTTCTGTTGTCAAAGCTGTGACTTCACTTGCAACATTCTAGATCTACTCAGCTCATTACCACTACTATATCTTGTCAGTTGGCTGATCGTCAATATTTCAGATTTTTAGTATTCTCAAGGATGCAATGGAACTGTAACATTGTATTCATCTGTCTTTTGGTACATGTGCAGAGTACAGCAGTTCACTGGATGGTCATCCTTCCACCCGGTTCACACACCAACCCTCCTCACAACCAGAATCTAAAGACAAAAACAGCTCATACAAAAGCAAAATAATGCGCATGCTGGAAATCTGAAATAAAAACAGAAAATGCTACAAATGCTCAGCAGGTCAGGCAGCATCTGTGGAGAGAGAAACAGAGTTTACCTTTCAGGTCGATGACCCTTCGTCAGACAAAAACAGCTCCTTATGCTTAGTCTTAAAAAGCAGCACATCTCAGTAACACAGCACAGCCCCTTAACACAACAGCCACATAAAAGGTTACTACACAAGGTAAGAGCTCATGGTGTTGGGGGTAATATATTAGCATGGATAGAGGATTGGCTAACTAACAGAAAACAGAGAGTCGGGATAAATGGGTCATTTTCAGGTTGGCAGACTGTAACTAGTGGGGTGCCGCAGGGACCAGTGCTGGGGCCTCAACTATTTACAATCTATATTAATGACTTGGATGAAGGGACTGAGTGTAACATAGCCAAATTTGCTGATGATACAAAGATAGATAGGAAAGCAAATTGTGTGGAGGATGCAAAGAATCTCCAAAGGGATATAGGTAGGCTAAGTGAGTGGGCAAAAATCTGGCAGATGGAGTTTAATGTGGGAAAATGCGAGGTTATCCACTTTGGTAGGAAAAATAAAAAGGCAAATTATTATTTAAACGGGGAGAGATTACAAAATGCTGAGGTACAGAGGGATCTGGGGGTCCTTGTACATGAATCACAAAAAGTTAACATGCAGGTACAGCAAGTAATTAGGAAGGCAAATGGACTGTTGGCCTTTATTGCAAAGGGAATGGAGTATAAAAGTAGGGAAGTCATGTTACAACTGTACAGGAGGTTGGTGAGACCACACCTGGAGTACTATGTACCGTTTTGGTCTCCTTATTGGAGGCATTTCAGAGAAGGTTCACGAGGTTGATTCCGGAGATGAAGGGGTTGTCTTATGAAGAAAGGTTGGGCCTATACTCATTGGAGTTTAGAAGAATGAGAGGGGATCTTATTGAAACATATAAGATTCTGAAGGGGCTTGACAGAGTAGATGCAGAGAGGATGTTCCCCTCGTGGGGGAATCTAGAACTGGAAGGCATAATTTCAGAATAAAGGGGCACCCTTTTAATTCGGAAATGAGGAGGAATTTCTTCTCTGAGGGACGTGAATCTTTGGAATTCTCTTCCCCAGAGAGCTGTGGAGGCTGGGTCATTGAATATATTTATTTTGAGATAGACAAATTTTTGAATGGTAAGGGAGTCAAGGGTTATGGGGAGCGGGCAGGGAAGTGGAGTTGAGGCCAAGATCCGATCAACCATGATCTTATTGAATGGCGGAGCAGGCTCGAGGGGCCAAATGACCTACTCCTGCTCCTATGTCTTATATGTTCTTATGTTCAACCTTGTTAATGCAGAATACAAATAATCTGACTCTTTACATAGTATTTACAGCACAGAAACAGGCCATCCGGCCAACAGGTCCATGTCAGTGTTTATGCTCCGCACGAACCTCCTCCCACCCTAGCTCATCTAACCCCAATCAACATATCCTTCTATTCCAGTCTTGACAAAGGGTTTGACCCGAAACGTTGACTCTATTTTCTCTCCACGGATGTTGCCTGGCCTGCTGAGTTTTTCCAGCATTTTCTGTTGTTATTTCCTTCTATTCCTTTCTCCCCTATGTGTTTATCTAGCTTTCCCTTAAATGCATCTATGCTATTCGCCTCAACTACTCCCTGTGGTAGCAAGTTGCACAGTCTAACCACTCTCTGGGTAAAGAAGCTTCTCCTGAATTCCCTATTGGATTTATTAGTGACTATCATATATTTATGGCCCGTAGTTCTGACCTCCTCCGCAAGTGGAAACTTCTTCTCTATGTCTACCCTTTCATAGTCTTAAAGACCTCTATCAGGTCACCCCTCAGTCTTTTTTCTAGAGAAAAGAGCCCGAGCCTGTTCAATCTTTCCTGACCGGTATAACCCCTCAGTTCTGGTATCATCCTAGTAAATCTTTTTTGCACCTTCTCCAGAGCTTCTATATCCTTTTTATAACATGGAGACCAGAACTGTTCACAGTACTCCAAGTGTGGTCTAACCAAGGTTCTATGCAAGTTCAACATAACTTCTCTACTTTTCAGTTCTAGCCTAGAAATATACCCCAATGCTTGGTTTGCTTTTTTATGGCCTTATTCATCTGCATCGCTACTTTTAGTGATTTGTGTATCTGTACCCCTAGATCCCTCTTCTCCTCTACCCCATGTATTTTCCAAGGAGTATGTTGCCTCCTTATTCTTCCTACCAAAATGTACCACCTTATACTTATTGATATTGAAGTTCATTTGTTAATTAAACGCTCATTCTGCAAGTTTATTAATGTCTTCCTGTATTTTGTCAGCCCTCCTCTGTATTAACTACACCCCCAATTTGGTGTCATCCGAAAATTTTGAAATGGTACTTCCGATTCCCGAGTCCAAATCACTTATGTAAATGGTGAACAACAGCGGTCCCAGCATCGATCCTTGTGGAACACCACTTCCCATCTTTTGCCAGTCTGAGTGACTACCTTTACTCCTACTCTCTGTTTTCTGTTTTGTAGCCAGCTTGCTATCCATTCGGTGGCGTGTCCCCTACTTGTTCTGACCTTAGTCATGAGTCTACTATGTGGTACTTTATCGAAGGCCTTTTGTAAATCCTTTTACATGAATACTGACTGTTCCTTTTGGGGGAGGGGAAAAGGAAAACCTTTTGATGAAGGTTTTGCAGAAAGTTGTTGAAGGCTTTGTTTCATTTTTCAACAGGTAGTGGTCGTGGTGTGCTATGGGATGGATGAAGCAGAGCAAGATAAGTATGAGGCACGGCTGAAAGAGGTGTTTGACAGCTTTGACACCATAGGCACTGGGTCACTGGGCCGAGAGGAGCTGACTGATCTCTGTCATATGCTACAGTTACAAGAGGTAGCTCCAGTGCTGCTACAGACGCTCCTTCAGGGAAACCTCTCCGGCAGGGTAAGGACACCTTTGGTTTCTAGAGTCATAACCATCATGATTTTAAGTAATTACTTCAATCATGTTGATTAGATTATGACCTCAATCCATTTATACCAAAGCCATAATTTACTTTCTTACTATTTCTTGTCTGACAGTGATGCATCTGAGATACTATAAGGTAAAACTATGGGGGTAATTTTAACCATAAAAAATGGTGTCGGGTGGGATGTTAAAATTTTTTAAATCTCAAAACCGACCCCAACCCACCTCCAATCCGCCCACTTCCAGTTTTAATGGAGGCAGGACAGGGCGGGCAACCAACTTGCTCCCAGGAGGTGGATTGGCCATTTCAATATTAATGAGGCTGCTTTCCTCATAGGTTAACCTATCTTTCAGGTTTAACCCTGGCCGACCAGGTTTCCCAGGCCTCAGGAAACCCGGCATCTAAAGGGAGGCAAGGACTGCTTTGTGGACAAGATAAGTGCCTTTACAGCACTGCGTGTGGGTCAGGAGGAGCAGGAGTGCTTCTTCCCAGCCCACCAAGATTACCTTCTTCCTCCCTGCCTGCCATCGGACCCCTGCCCCCACCCCCCCCCCCCCCCCATCCAAAGACTCCCCCCAGGGATCGGCGGCCACCTCCCCACAAGATCTGGACCCCCCACGTATCCATTATCCCAGCAGCTGGCTCCCTACCTGCTTCTGGGCTGCTGCCTCCTCCAGTGCGTTCCCCACCCAACAGGGAGCCAAGCCTGACAATCATCCTGGCCTCCGAGCGGGAAACCTGCTTGAACAAAAAGACACACACTGTGGAGTTAAAATCCACATAGAGAATTCAGGAGAAACTTTTTGATCCAGAGAGTGGTGAGAATGTGGAACTCGCTACCACGGGGAGTAGTTGAGGCGAAGAGCATAGATGCATTTAAGGGGAAGCTAGATAAACACATGAGGGAGAAAGGATATATTGATGGGGTTCGATGAAGAAGAGTAGGAGGAGACATGTGTTGGCCGAATGGCCTGTTTCCGTGCTGTAAATATGTAAAACAACTTTATCCCAGGTGGAGAAATTTATATATTCAGTCATACATGAAAACTATTTGCAGTTTGAGGCATTGTCCACGTGCCAATGCTTGTGGATGAAAATCAGTGTGGAACAGGTTCTGCAGTTACGCAGGGGTGGGAAACTTGTGAGGTCATTCACATTCACAGCGGCAGGAATCACTTGAGCAGCATCAATCATGTATAGGAGCTCTGGAGCAATATTTTGGTGAGGGGCTGGTAGAAAGGAAAGGGAGAATCCGGAAGCAATGCTCAGGGTGTAGGGGAGAGAAATGAAGGGAGAAGCCAAGACTGGCATTTTGTGGAGAAGGGAAGGAAATAGAGGGAAGTCACTTTGGAGCACATAATATATCATGTTTACATTTGTTGGAGGTCAGCATTAGAGATGTTGGCTTGGCTATGACATTGATTTTATCAATATAAATGAGGTGTCAAATATATACATTAGCCCATTGTTTATCTGATCCAGTAGTCTAGTAAGGAGAAGATGATTGATTCATGTAGTTACAGACTGGTAAGGCTGCCTGAGGTCAGTTAGTCAGTACTGTCAGTTGAACTTGGACAGGACATCTGAGTGTTTCCAGCATTTTCTGTTGTTATTGCAGTAAAGCTGTGTTCTGCACATATGTTGCAGTTTAACATAGTGTTGAACCGGTTGCACTTCATGATAAATAATAACAAACAGTAGAGTGGGGCCTTGATCAGAAAGAGGACTGTATATATTGTCAAAGAAAATGTTGATTTTTACCAGAAATTATTAAAAGGAGCTTCTGCGTGTTGCACTTTCCCTAGGTGACCTTGACTTAAGCTTTCCTTGAATGTGCCAATAGGAAACTAATTTCTAAAGACCTTTTACAAGCAAGCTGTTTCTGTATGAGAGCTTGATGAATAACTGTGTTGCTACAGAATCTGCAGGGTTTCGTACTTGGTGCTCAACCACTGCAGTTTACTGTACCATCTCATGTTTAATACTTATTCTGCAGAAAGAAATGTGTAGGTTTCAGTAGATGTTAAATCGAATTTATTGCTGTTCAAAAAAGACAGTAAAAAATAAACCTCAAGAAACTTGGCAACAACAGATAGTGAGAGGAATACTCCCATCAGATGTAAGGAACAAAAATGTTCCCTCTTTGCTTAATTGAGAAATAGTAAAATCCAATGCGTGATTAATAGGTGCATTGTTGGGAAGTGGAGCCTTGGAACCTGTCGCAGCTTGACTAGGTGAAAATGTCATGAACAAGCAGCAGACCTACTCAAGAGAAAAAGAGAATTGCAGGCCATCAAAATGTATCTGCCCCAGTAAAAATAGTTGTGAATCTAAACTGCATAATTGGTTGCTAAATATTGTGTGAAATTTCATTTTAATTATACAGCATAATTTGAAATAGTGCTCTTTTCTTTCACGATCTATGATGCCATAATGTTCCAGACAAACTTATTCTCTCCTGTCCCTCACGCCCCCCCCCCCCCAACCTCCATTTAAAAGTGATTTATTATAAATTTTGTCCTAGCTCAATTTATGATTTGGGCTGCAGATTTGCATTTGTAGTGACTTTCAGCCAATATTTTGTGGTATCTCTCATTTCACCTTTGCGCCCAGGAGGACGCTGTGATCTGGCATGACACAGGGATGGAATGATGGGCATGTGGTGAGCAAAAGGGATCTGGGGTTTAAGTCATCCTGGTGTGAGGCTGGAGGTCTGTTTGGAGGAGGTGCAAATATTCTTACACCATATAAACTCTGCAGAGAATTTACTGCAACAGATGCTGAGAGAAATACTCCACTGGGAAATGTTCTTTTTCTTTGATTTGTACTGAAAACTGCAGTCCTGCTATTGACATTTGTGTTTATTCAATAACAAATCTGTTGATGCTTTTTTTTCTTGCTATATTTATCCCCTTTTTTCTCAACTGTCATGAAGCTATTGAGTCCTGCTGGGGTACAGTTACATGAACACTCTATCACCTTCCGGTACCTCGGTCTATTCTTTACGTGTGAGCTTTGATAATGAGTGGTGGCAGGATGTTTGACCATTGACATCACTGATGAGCCCAATCCTGTCTCCGCCCGACATCCACGCACACTCTTTCCAGCAGGGGTCAGTGAATTGTGATGATGAGTGGGAACTCTAGCTGTTTATTTTTTCCCATTTCAGCCCAAGAGTTTTGAAGCCAATTAAAAGATATCAGCTGTCACCCTGGTTGAGATCAGCAGACTCAGAAAGATCAGAAATCGAACTTGCGATCTTCTGATCTGTATGGCTCAGTCTCATGCTGGCTTTACCAAAGCAACCGTTAGGTTGCTAGTAACAAATCTTTGAAGAAGCAAACCATAATCGTCCGGGCAGAACCTTTTCTTGTAATGCATGTTTAGAATGGTTTGATTCACTTCTGTTGAACAGTTTACAGCTGTCTAATTTATGGACCACAACAGATTTCTCACAGGAACCCAATTACATTTTAACTCCGTGTACTGAACAAAAGAAATACCCCTATTGCCAGACTTGGTTAATACGCACATTTCCGTGTGATGTGACATTGTTAAAAAAAACAGTATTTTGGTTACCATTTCTTAATATTTTATACCTAATTTTTTTTTAGAGCTTAAGATTGATATTTCAGAAAAATCCTCCTTTGTTTAGAATATGCAATATAGAAATGCAAGGTTAGAGGGTGCACTGGAGTTTTGCTTCATGTATGATTGGGAGGAAGGCAGAAACTTCACAGAATCTTTCCTCGGAGGGTAAAATATTTAATCTAGAGTCCCTGATAGAGTGGCTTGTACGCGGTCTGTGGAAGGAATGTTTGACCGGGCAGATAGCCTTTTCAAGTTATGTGCTTTAATCTCCTCCCTTCTCCTGAAGGTGCTAACTCTTGTTGGGGTTCCATGGACAGACATCCCTCAAGCCTAGATAGAGAGGTGGGCCAATAGTTATCATGAGTAGGAAACCAAATCCCAATCTCAACCGTTGATTGTACTTCGGATCGATCAGAGGAAAGTGGGATCTGGGGCAGGAGGAGAATCCCATTTCATATTGTTTGTGAATGTTTCCTGGAAGGTTGAGTAAAAAGGACATTGATTCTGTCAGTACAGGTACCTGCAGGCAGGACTGTCTCACCATCACAGCTGAGAATGTGGGGATGCAGTGGAGCTAACTGATAGAAGATAAGGAAGTAGCACAACAATAAAAGTGGAAACAAAAAAACTCTCACATGTAAAAGCTGGAAGATTCTAATCAATTTTGCTCCTGTCGTCACTTTAGCTGCACCCAGAGACTGTTGTTGATAGTCCTTTTATGTATATTCATCCCTTCCCCCATGCTTATAATTAATTATTTACTACTCAATATAAATAATTAATTGAAGTCACTAGCTTTCCTTATTAACTAATCATACATCTTGAAAGATAGAAAGTTCATTTTGTGCTACTTTTCAGTTTTATCTGCCTTTTGTGGTTTATTTGTTTCAGTACAAAAATGTAAATTAAAAAGAACACAAATTGGTCAAACCATCAAATGTGAAATGACTATCTAAAGGTCCTGATCACCCACATTCAGTAAACAGCTAAGATTCTAAAGGTACATCTGGTACATCTATGATTCAGTGCAAAGGTCAGTTTTACCAAGCCACTCGTCACTATGGAGAGCTCACTAGGTACCACAGTAAACAAATAGTTACCTTCACCAGATGTAACGTTGGCATAAAGTTTGCTTTCAGTTGTCACACCTCAAGCCTTTGAGTGTTTGGTAGTCCATTATTAGTTAAAGGGATACTGATCCTGGAGTGGCACAGAACTATCATTGTTCAGCCTTTTCCGTAAAACATAAACTCTGTGTTTACTGACTGATAGCATTAGTATAAGATTTCATTCTCTTAAGTTACGTATTATGTATTGACTTAATGGCTATGCACAGCTACAGATGCTGGAACTGTACCAACACAGGGATTCAGTGCAGTGTTAACACTTTAAGCACTGGAAAGCTTTTTTTACTGTTTTCAGAATTTGTATTTTTTATATTGTACAACAGAGTTTGAAGACATTACCAAAAAGAAAGCAAATAAATAACATGTAAAGTTAAGAACGTGTTGCTCTCTCTTTGCCTCATGAATGTATTGATTCATGCTGGAGTACATCCTTCAGGTGCTGGTAGCTTTCCAGTATTTCATCCAAGTGACTATCCTTCATATGTGAGCCTATACAGTTAGTAATATGAGTAATTTGAGACATGACATATGGGAAGTGTAGCATGCTAGGGAGGAAAGGGTGACTTTGGACCTATGGTTCGCAAACCTCTCCACCATTGGGGGTTTTCCTCGCCTCATGTCTGGGTCTCTTGTAGATTAACTGATAGTGATTGATTGCCATGATTAGTCAACAACTTCATTATTGTTGTATCATGCGAGTACCAGGATAGTAGATGGCAAACTAGATTAAACTAGATACCTTAATTTAATGTTTCATCTGAAAGACAACACATTCAACAAATGTCAGCCTAGATTGTGTGCCCAAATCCTGGAGTGCGGCTTGAATCCACAACCTTCTGACTCAGAGGTGTGAGTACTACCACCTATTCAAGGTGACACCTTGGCAACTCATAGTGTTCCATCGACTGCTCCAGCTCAGATTGCCCAACTTCCAGTGTGATTCATTTACAGTTCGCTTGAAAGAAAGCACCAATGGTGGCATTCTAAATAAATAAATATACTTTGTATATGTTCTCTTTATTGATTTGGCAAAGAATCAATAATGCAATGCAAATCTAAATATAGGTTAATGCTGTCCCAAAGGCATTTGTGTCAAAGCTGCAATGCACATAAATCAAAGCTGTTAAAGGGATTAATGTTGCCCATCAGTAATATTGTGCCATGTTATGTAACCTCACTAATGGAGACTTTGGGGTCAATTTTAACCCTACCTGCCTGGTGGAAACCGATCGGTTGGGCAGTTAAAAATGAGCAGATTACTTACCGCTCTGAACTCAACCCTTTTATGCCATTTTCAATTTGAACCTGCAGGATTTTGCAGGCAGATGAGATGCCTACATAAAGCAGACTGGAGCCTCATGAATTTATGCACATAGGAGTCATAAGACCCCAATTGCATTTGAGTGGGGAAGGCACAATTGGCTTTCCTGCCAGGCTGAAGTAGGACAGCACTGGTGGGAAGGATGAAGATGCCCTCTCAAGCTAAGTATAAAGCAAGAGTGCTTCTCCAGGCCACACAAGGAAAGTCGTGGCCTCTCGTGCCCCACACTCTCCCTGGCCCTACGCTACCCTCCCAAAACCCCCTTATCCGCAAACCGTGGGCAATCGAGGGCTGCCTCGTCTTTCCCTGCCAACCGCTGCTCTGCGCCTTTTTCAGTCTGTTCTGAGCAGAAAGTGGGCAAGCAACATTTAAATGAGGCCCAAGAGTTAAAATATCGCAGGCCTGAAACTTAGGCCAGCGAGTACGTTTAGCATTCGCCTGTTCCCCACCCCTCCAGCCTGTCCGAAACCTGCATGGGGTTAAAATCAGAAAATGCTGGAGATACTCAGCAGGTCAGGCAGCATCTGTGAAGGGAGAAACAGTTAAGAACTTTGTTTTTTGTACGGAAGTATTGAGAACACTTAAAAATTGGAGTTATTATGGTGCTCAAGAAAAGTGCAACACCATGGCACAAGATCAAGTTGTGATATGTCGTTATTGATCACTGCATCCTGTTTCTGAACTCTTTCTGTTTTTTTTTGCCCTTTTAGCCTGTGGTAAAATGGCATGTTTGCTGTGGATTGATTTTACTTCAGGGTAATCTCCGTAAAAGCTAAAAGGTGCTAATTTTCTCAAGAAAATACACATTTCTTTTTCATGAATTTGTGCTCTTCTAGTACACTACTGGTACTTCATTGATTACTAATCAATTATTTTTCCCTTTTTGAGGGTATGAGGCCTCTTGTTTACATCTGGAAGTGTTGTGCCTCTTGCAGCCATGCAGGCAACATTCTCCAAACTGAAGAGCTGTACATTTTTAGATTACCTCCCATTATTCCTTTTAACACTGTACCAAAGCAAGTAAAATGATTGTTCACTCAGCTATTTCCATTTGCGATTGGAATAGTTGGTAACATATTTTAAATAAACTGCACTTATGGTACTGCTGGTACTCTCGAATTTGGAGGCAAGAGAATATCTTTAAAAGATACTTTTATGTTTAGCACCTCTGTAGTTTGAGTTGTGCTCAAGCCAACCCCCTTATCTTGACAGCAAAAGTAGACCCACATTTTTTGTGAACTTATAATTCAAGTTTTCAAGTTTCCTCACTTGCATGTACCAAGCTGAAGGATATTAGTGCTGGAAAATGGATTGCTTCCCATGTTCCCTTCTAGATCAAGTATAGCATCGCCAAATGCAGCGTAAAGCTCCCTCTATTCAACAACATACCTAAGCCCCAACCTCTCAAAATCTCCCCCGTTGCACCACTGTGACATTTTCTTTCAATTTCCCACACTAGCCACCCTGTGGCCTCTCTGAGTGAGATTGCAGTTAGTGCTGAATTAGAAACCATTTTGTGCTGTAGGGCTGATGCCCACTAGCAACTGGATTAAGGTTGCCCAACCTCATTTCAAATAGTACCTGTACACTCAGAAGGCTTTTATCTTAAGACTTTTATCTTTGGCTTCGAATACAGGTCCCAAAGTTGACAGGCCTGTCTAATGCACAGTTCTCCAGCTGTTGCTACATTGTACCAGGATCTGTATTAGTAGCACTGGTTCATGGAAATACATTGAAATTATAACACGGAAACAGGCCATTCGGCCCCACCAGTCCATGTCAGCATTTACCCTCCATGCGAGCAAATAGTTTTACTCACATTTACTCAACATGTTTCCATATCTCTTCAACACCTTTCCTTCCTCCACTTATGCAATCTAATCTTGAATGTTGATATAGTTTCTGCCTTAGCTACTAACTATGGAAGTGAATTCCACAGCCTCACAACTTCGGCATGGATTTTGCTCAACTGACAGAAAATCCTAGCAATCTGGTTGCAAAGGCCAGTGGCCAGGAAGACCCATTTTCACCAAGTCTTCTCAGCCATCAGCTTTAGTGAGCCCTGGTAAATTTACTTTTGGGTTGCAGCTGGCTGCATAAGACCCATCTTGCACAGCTTATGATACCACCATAATAAAGGATCTAGGCTTGTTTATACCATTGAGCACAATTGATGGAGGGAGATTGGCTGTACATGTAAAAATACCTGGAGCCTGACTAGCCATAAACCAATAAATGAATCTCATTTAATTTGACCCAAGGTGCTAGTTTCACACTGGCATCTAAATGCACTATTAGGTTTTTGTTAATAAAAGTGTAGCTGTTGGCAAACGAGTGGTTTTCTTGCCATCAGTTGCAAGTGTAAAGATTTTCCTGGGCCTTGCAAATTGCAGTTGATTTTCTGTTTAAAGTAAAAGTGTGAAATCAGATTCCCTCACTTTCAGCAGTGAGAATTCCAAGTCAGCTTCCAACTGGAGCAGAGGAACTTGGTAACACAAACAGGGGAGAGCAGGCCACAGGGTAATGAGTCTCACTGTGATCACCACTTCCCCCAGGAGCTCTTAGCAAATGATAAAGCACCTTTAAATATGATGGAGGTACAAATGACTGAAATCCTTAAAGTGAACCCTACTCCCATTATAGTGAGTCTTATTTGCTTGACAGTAAAACCCTCATAATGTTACTGTATCAACAGCAGAATTTAAACTTTTAAGTATTTTATTTGCAAATATGTTAAATGTAATGGCGTCTTCCTTATCTCCCTTCTTCCACTTTACATCTACTACTTGCGTCATGGAAAACTCAATTAATGTGCACTAACATCATGAAAATCCTATTATATATAGCGATCTTGTCCCAATCTATTAATCGTTGCTATGCAACATACCTCTATTAAAATGTAACTGTATGAATCCACTTGTTTTAAGTGAAGCACAAGATTGATAGCATTGTCTCTTCTGTAATTGCAAAATGTTGGTGTGAATAGAATTGGATATTAGCTGTGATAAATGTGAATGACATTTCAGTGTTGTATACAAATTGAGGGCAGTCATAAACTAGAATTGTAGTAAATGCTTAGTGGATGTAGGTGTTATTTGTCAGGTTAATATTTAGAAAATAAATATATATCTGTATCTCTCTATATATTTCTCTCTCTCTCTCTCATATATTTATTTATATTATATATATATATATATTATAATGCGTGTGTGTGTGGGAGGGGGGAAAGGGAAATTAAGAGATGGGTTGTGCTGTAAAACTGATATCCACATGGCCCTTCTGACTTGGTTGTGTTCTTTATTGATTTTCGGTGTGTTATCCCTAACCTTATCAAGCCTGCCACAAGTCCATGGTGTAATAGATTTGTACACCTGCAGAGCAATGCCTCCTTTGAAATTAATTTTACCCGTTACAAATTGGCTGGCTTAGTGAACTCTTGTTCCTGGTATTATTTACTTCAGGTATTGCCCCTGTCCCTGTAAATATTGTGTACGAGTGGGATTACTCTGTACGCACCAAATACGGACCTCTTAATTTTTATCCAACCTGAGGCTTTTATCCAACCTGAGGCTTCTAACACCAATCAGAAGATCTAAATTCGCTCATTTCATTTATTTGGAGAATGAAGAACTGAATGTTTGTTCCAACAAATTCAGCATAGAAGTTTAAAAAAAAACCCAGATATATAGAGTAAATGCTGGGCAAGTTATCCCCACTCCGAGTCGGAATAGTGCTGGATTACTATATGATTTTTTTGAAGAAAGGGCCGGTTTAGCTGCAGTCTGATTAAATTCTGTTTGAATCTTTTGTGCAGATTACAAGGTGGTCCACTATCATCAGCACAATTGTGGTATATCAGAGAGGGCAGCTGCTCCCACAGACATAAAAGTACAATCCCAACCCCCATTAACAGCTGGCCCGCTGGAAAGGAGAATAACAAAAAGGGAATAAGAAGCCAGGTGGAAGTTGTATTATTCGCAAAAGGCTTGGCTGTTCCTTAAATCTGTTCTTTTATTCATACAGATCAGTGAAAGTGTCTTTATACTCTTTTCTCCAGGGTAGCATAACCAATATAGGAACAGTGTGCTACAATTTATGTTTAAACAACCCCTTAAAAGTTTACATTTGGGTTCCTTATAGAATGAGGCTAATAAAGCCAAATAGTATTCAATAGTAAATTTAAACTGAGCTTATTCTCTATAGTTTCAGTGTGCACTCCTTGATGTAAAATCCCAATTTTCTTCCCATTTCTATTATTCTCTCCTGAAGGTGCTAACCCTCATGATAGTGTGTGGTTCCATATATTCTGGCAACCCTTCAATATTCCAATAAACTATCAGTTCTTCTATGTGTGAGCCTAGATTTGAGCTATTTGACTATTGGATTGCATATCACATATTGTACTTATCGGTGTACAGTTGAATTTTGCAGTCGGAGTCACTGGCTTAGCAGTCAGGAGCAGGAATCCCTGGATGGCTTTCCCCTCCCTAGTCCGGGTGCTGAGGCCAAGGTAGCACTCCACAGTTCCTTCAACTGAGATTGACTATTGTCGTACATTTACCCACTGATTAATTTGCAAAGCTGTACTTTGATACTTTTTACTCGGAGTAAAAGTTACTCTACAAAAATTGTTTGCTCAAGCTCCTGTAGCTGTTCTCAAATAGGAGCGAAAAATCCCGTATCGCGAAATGTCTGCGTGACTCTACTCAACCAGCCCCTTTCTGGTCTATGAAGTAATCTGCTTGAGTTTATTTAGAAATGTTGCTAGTGAAATTGCTTCCTGTTGTAGTAGGAGCCATCTGTCACTGTGCAGCTGCTCGTGTTTCAGACCCACGTTTTGGTGATGCAGCCACTGAGTGAATACATTACACAGTGAATACACAGAATTACACACTGCAAAGCCCAGGAGATGGTCTGACTTTGCCCAACAATGGGCATTCCTTTTCAGTAAAACAAAAATACACAGTAGGAGTGTTTACCCCTTTTTTGAAGGCAGGGCATACTGCTGAAGTATGGTCTTTTCCCTGGTCATGCAACATCTGCTGTCGTCTCTGAAGAAGATTGGATCAGTGATTTGATGTCATGGGCTGTGTCCTGTTAGTTGACCTTGTTAGTGGTCTGTAACCTAGATTAAAAGGCTAGGCTACGCTTTATTGAACTGTTCAAAATGCATTAAGGAAGTCCTAATACTCTATTATAGAACACACTGGAGCTAAGATGTTATATTCATTGCATGATACAGAGATGTTGTATAATATGGTGTCTCCAGTGAAATGACAATTTACAGGATAAAAGTAAACTAGCCTTGTCTAATGACAGCGGGATCCAATGATATTCTTTCATTTCAAATACTGCTTATGGAGCTGAGCCAGATGATTACTCAGTAACCAAAATATTCTAGTGATTACCAGAACAATTGTATTCCGATACCTTAAACCATCATAAGATGTTACAGCTTTCTGGTTCAATGTGTGTTTAGTATCTTACACAGTACACAGTTGACGTGATTCTGAACAAACTCCAGCTTATTCATTACTTCATCAGGTTCCTGTTATCTCCGTAAACCAGCTGCACGTGTTGCGTTTTAAAGGAGCTTAAATGCCAGTGAATGGGAATCGGCTTGCCCTTGTCATAGTAATCGGGCAAGTTTACTCTGTCTGGTCTTATTAGTATGAAGCTATTTTTATTCTTTAGCAAAATTGATCATTGGATCTAACTTTTTTTTTTAAATACAGTAATCTAACTAATACTGAGATCTCTGAGACAAGTTGGAAAACTGGTCCCATTTGTGTCTAGGTAATCTACATTTTACCTTCAACACAATATGGTGTATTTTTATTTTATTTAGCAATAACTTTGCAAAACTCTTTTGCACAGTAATCAGCAGCGATTTCTAGGGTGGTTCTTCCAGGGTTTCATCCCAACCATGTGGGTTACCGCTCTGAGAAAGATCAAAGGTCGTTTCCTTAGCAGTTCATTGTCAAGCGGCAACTTCATTACATCTTTTTTACTGTGTGGTATACTTGTTCAGCACATACTGTTGTAAATGAAATTCAGAAAGTCACATTAGGCTGTTTTAAACTGACATAATATGCAACATCAGCTTAGCTCTGATAAATCTGCTTCCCAAAAGCTAAAGTTTTCACTGTAACATTAAGATTTAAAAAAAACTCTACTGATTGTGTACTTGACATTTTGCTCGCAAATAGTTGGGAAACTGCACATGATACTGTTTTAGCAGTAGTACCAATAAATGGCTTAAATGTACAGGTCGTAGCTTTTATTTAAATGTGTGTTGGCCCCTATTGTAAAGTTGTGACATTTGTTAGCCTTTAAGAGATCTACTCATAAAGTAACCAACAGAAGAAGCTATCTTAGATGAAGAACCCAAAACATTCGCAAAAAAAGTGAGTGTTGTCCTGGTTATTTCTCCCTCGTTTAAATTTGGTTTTAAAAGTGTGCAACCATTTTATATCTTCTTTCCTCAAGAAAACCTCATGTCAGCAATTTTCTCTTATTGCCACCCCCCCCCCCCCCTTTCAAAGTGCATCCTATGGTGCACTTTACTTTGGGGACAACATTGTATGGTAAACTTAGATATCAGAGAAGTGTGGAGGTGTCAAATCTGCACCTCACCACTTTGTGGTATTCTCAGATCTGTACTTAATAAGTATTTGTAACTGGCTTCCCTTTTTAATTTATCAATTTAACACCTTTCATCATTTCTATAATGTTTTTCAGGTACATTTTGAACAATTTAAAGAGGCATTAATCTTTATTTTGTCAACTACCATTGAAGGGAATTTCTCAGGCGACGACAGTTATCAAGAACTAGGTAGGTGGAACAAAGAGACTACAATTTTAGAGTCATAAGGTATATCTTAGTAAGACGCATGCGCTCTGTTCCAAGCTTACAGATTTTCAAAAGCAATGTGATCATGGAATAAAACCTTCCATGCGATTGATTTAAGTGCAGTTTTCAAAGACTGTTGCCTCCCACAAGGCCAAATATTGGAAAACTGAAAAACAGCATACATTTTTGTTGCACAAGTGGGACTATTAGCCTTTCAGTGGTATACCGCACTGGCAGACAATGATCCCTGTTCTGTGTGCATGCAAGTGATTTTTATCCCAAGGGCATAATTTAACATAGCGTGACAATTTTTCTGAAATAGGTGCTATAGGGTTTACACTTGGTTTATATGAAGGAACACTCAGCCTGCACTATAGCACTTGCATAACTTATGACCACATTCTGATAACACATGGGTCTCTGATTAATACAGATGATTCCTTCACTATAAGCAGATGATTGTGCTGAAGAGTGATCGAGGGAAATGGTGCTTTAGTGTTAGCTCGAGCTGTAGGAGTGAGCAGCAGAGTTGCTGTGCTGCAGTCACACAATTTGATTCTGCTTGTAATTGAAGATGTAAATTCTGCCAAGCTTGCATGAAAACTAGAATCACAGATTCATTCAATTTGCAGTACAGAAGGAGACCATTTGATCCATTGTGCCTGTGCCAATGCTAGCTCTTCAACTGAAATTATCCACTGCCCTTTCCCCTTAAATCTTTCCTTTTCAGCACTTATCCAATTCCATTTTAAATTATGTTACAGTCTTGTCTGCAATGAAACAGAGACTGTCCAAGGTTAACTGAGTTAATCTATTAATGGGTAAAACAACAGAAGATTAGTGGGAGGTGTTCAAAAAATAATTTAAGGTGGTACAGAACCAGTTTATACCCCTAAGGGGCAAGAGCCCTACTTGCCAGAAAAACCAGCTATGGACGACTAAAGAGGTAAAGAGACAACTAAAAGAAAAAACATACAAAAATGCAAAAAATAGCACGGATCCTGGTGAATGGGAAAGATGCAAAGAACAGCAAAGGGTGACAAAACAGATAGTAAGAGCTACAAAAAGGGAGTATGAAAAGAAACTTGCAAGGGATAGCAAAATCAACATTTTTTTTACAATTATATTAGGAAGAAGAGGGTGGTCAGGAACAATGTTGGCCCCTTGAAAACTGATAATGGCGATATTGTCAGTGATAATAAGGAAATGGCGGACATGTCGAATAATTATTTGCGTCAGTATTTATAGTAGAGCAAGAGGTCAGCGTGCCAGATATCCCAAGGAAACTAGTATTGAATCGGGGACAGGGACTCACCAAAATTAATGTAAGCAAAATAACAGTACTGAAGAAAATAATTACACTAAAGAGTGGCAAATCTCCAGGACCAGATGGTTTCCATCCCAGGGTTTTAAAGGAAGTAGGTGAGAACATTGCAGTAGCAGGAGACAGAGAATAGGGATATTGAGCAAGTACTCTAATTGGCAGGATGTGACTAGTGCTGTCCCGCAGGGATCTGTGTTGCGGTTTCAACTATTCACCGTATTTATTAACGACTTAGATGATGGGATAGAAAGCTACATATCCAGATTTGCCGATGACACAAAGATAGGCGGCATTGTAAGCAGTGTAGATGGAAGCATAAAATTACAAAGTGATATTGATAGATTAAGCGAATGGGCAAAACTGTGGCAAATGTGAGGTCATCCACTTTGGACCTAAAAAGGATAGAACAGGGTACTTTCTAAATGCTGAAAAGCTAAAAACAGTGGAGGTCCAAAGAGACTTGGGGGTCCAGGTACATTGATCATTAAAATGTCATGAACAGATACAGAAAATAATCAAAAAGCCTAATGGAATGCTGGCCTTTATATCTAGAGGACTAGAATACAAGGGGGTAGAAGTCATGCTTCAGCTGTACAAAGCCCTGGTTAGGCCACACCCGGAGTACTATGAGCAGTTCTGGGCACCACACCTTAGGAAGGATATATTGGCCTTGGAGGGAGTGCAGCGTAGGTTTACCAGAATGATACCTGGATTCCAAGGGTTAAATTACGAAGGGAGATTGCACAAACTAGGATTGTATTCCCTGGAATTTTAGAAGGGCAAGAGGTGATTTGGTTGAAGTTTTCAAGATATTCAGGGGTAGATAGAGAGAAAGTATTTCTGCTGGTTGGTGAGTCTAGGACTAGGGGGCATGGTCTAAAAGTTAGAGCCAGACCCTTCAAGAGTGAAATTAGGAAACACTCCTACACACAAAGGGTGGTAGACGTTTGGAACTCTCTTCCACAAACGGCAATTGATGCTAGATCAATTTTAAATTTTAAATCTGAAATTGATAGATTTTTGATAACCAAAGGTAATAAGAGATATGGGGCAATGGCTGGTATATGGAGTTAGGTTGCAGATTAGCCATGATCTCATTGAATGGTGGAACAGGTTGAATAGGGGCTAAGTGGCCTACTCTTGTTCCTATGTCTATGTGAAGCATTCCATGTCCTAATGTCCCTCTGTATGAACATGTTTCTTCTAACGTTCCCCTTCTAGTGATAATTTTCATTCTATACCTCTTTGTTTCCATTGGTTGGAAAATTGGTAACAATCTCTTTGTTTATCCGTCAAAACCATTCATAAATTTTAAAATGTCTATTCGGTCCCCCCTTAACCTCATCTGTTCCAGGAAGAAAAGCTCTAATTTTTCAAGCCTTCATAACTATAACCTCTCCTTCAAGCTATCAAACTAGTGAATCTTGGCTGTATCCTTTTCATCGCTCTAATATTTTTCCTATAATGGGAATATCCTTCCTATAATGGGGTGCTCAGAACTGCATGCAATACTCCAAGTGTGTCCGACTCGATGATCTATCTGCTCAATCTGTTAACTTGTCTATGTCCTCCTGCATTGTTCCTCACAGTTTACAATGCCCCCTAATTTGTGTGTCAGCTGTGGCTCAGTGGGTAGCACTCTTGCCTCTTGAGTCAGAAGGTTGAGGGTCCAAGGCCCACTCCAGAGACTTGAACACAAAAATCTAGGCTGACACTCCAGTGCTGTACTGTTGGAGGTGCCGTCTTTCGGACGAGACGTTAAACTGAGGCCCCGTCTGCTCTCTCAGGTGGACGTAAAAGATCCCATGTCTCTATTTTGAAGAAGAGCTGGGGAGTTATTCTCGGTGTCCTGGCCAATATTTATCCCTCAATCAACATAACAAAAACAGATTATCTGGTCGTTATCACATTGTTGTTTGTGGGAGCTTGCTGTGTGCAACTTGGCTGCCGCGTTTCCTACATTACAACAATGACTACACTTCAAAAGTATTTCATTGGTTGTAAAGTGCTTTGGGACGTCTGGTGGTCGTGAAAGGCGCTGTATAAATGCAAGTCTTTCTTTAATTTGTAATCATCAGCAAACTTTGATATAATTCATCTTGTGCCTGTGCCCAAATCTTTACTTTCTGTTCCCTAGCTAGATTTCTATCCATTTGGCCACATTCCCTTTGATATCAGGTTTCTTAGTTTTTGATGAGTCTTTGTTGTGGCAGTTTATAAAATACCTTCTCGAAATCTATGTATACAATCTCCACCGCATTTCCTTTATACACTCTTAACTTCTTCAAAAGATTCAATTCAGTTGGTCAAGCACAACTGTTGACAAAGCCATGCTGACTGTCCCTGATTAACCCATGCCTTTCTAAGTGTTCATGTATTACGGACTCTAAGGGGGAAAAATTCGGTATCGCCCCATTTGGGGCGCCATTATTGGCGGTGCACAAAGTTTAGCGCCTGGCGCTAATTATCGCCTCCGACAGCAAACTTGGCTTTTATCGCCCCTGGAGGTGATTGGAGCGCTAAATCAGGCGCTTCACACCTGTCTTAAGGTGCAAAGGCCAAGGAGCGAGGCGCTACTTCAGAGCGTTGGTGAAGCAAAGAAGGGCAAATCCAAATAAACCTGCAAAGTGCTGCTCAGTACTCAAAACTCCTTCACACAGCGTTGAACCTCTCTCTCTCTCTCTCTCTCTCTCTCTCAGAATGCGTGGTGCAAAAATGTCACCGACAAAAAAAGGCAGGAAGCAGTCGCCTTTAAATAGCGCTCCCCTATTTCCTTTCTGACAGCATAACGCTCCTCTCAACCTGTCGTTGCTAGCGGCAGGCGGTAAGGCAGGGGGCGCCACTCAATATCCGGTCCGGGGCGCTACCGGGGCGTTGCACACTCGACTGACATCCCAATCTGCCGGCGCAGGAGATCGTGGCGGTAGTGTTTAGCGCCGCCGCAAAATGTCTAGTTAATTTCGCGAGCGGCACAAACATCGCCACGCCCGGCCTCTACTTGCTTTGCGCCCCGCTTGGCACCCTCTTAAGGCGCTAATGGGAGGCGCAACCAACTGAATTTTTCCCCCTAGAAGTTTATCCACAACCAAAATTTTCTTTTTTATTCGTTTTTACGGGATATGGGCATTGCTGGCAAGGCCAACATTTATTGCCCATCCCTAATTGCCCTTGAGAAGGTGGTAGTGAGCCGCCTTCTTGAACCGCTGCAGTCCGTGTGATGAAGTTACTCCCACAGTGCTGTTAGGGAGGGAGTTCCAGGATTTTGACCCAGCGATGATGAAGGAACGGTGATATACTTCTAAGTCAGGATGGTGTGTGACTTGGAGGGGAACTTGGAGGTGGTGGCGTTCACATGCACCTGCTGCCCTTGTCCTTCTAGGTGGAAGAAGTCGCGGGTTTGGGAGGTGCTATCGAAGAAGCCTTGATGAGTTGCTGCAGTGCATCTTGTAGATGGTACACACTGCAGCCACGGTAGGCCGGTGGTGGTGGGAGTGAATGTTTAAGGTAGTGGATGGGGTGCCAAACAAGCGGGCTGCTTTGTCCTGGATGGTGTCGAGCTTCTTGAGTGTTGTTGGAGCTGCACTCATCCAGGCAAGTGGAGAGTATTCTATCATACTGCTTAATTGTGCCTTGTAGATGGTGGTGTCAGGAGGTGAGACACTCGCCGCAGAATACCTAACCTCTGACCTGCTCTTGTTGCCACAGTATTTATGTGGCAGGTTCAGTTTCTAGTCAATGGTGACCCCCCAGGATGTTGATGGTGGGGGATTCGGCGATGGTAATACCGTTGAATGTCAAGGGGAGGTGGTTAGACTCTCGCTTGTTGGAGATAGTCATTACCTGGCACTTCTGTGGCGAGAATGTTACCTGCCACTTATCAGCCCAAGCCTGAACGTCGTCCAGGTCTTGTTGCATGCGGGCATGGACTGCTTCATTATCTGAGGAGTTGCGAATGGCACTGAACACTGTGCAGTCATCAGCGAACATCCCCATTTCTGAACTTATGTTGGAGGGAAGGTCATTGATGAAGCAGCTGAAGATGGTTGGGCCTAGGACACTGCCCTGAGGAACTCCTGCAGCGATGTCCTGGGGCTGTGATGATTGACCTTCAACCACCACAACCATCTTCCTCTGTGCTAGGTATGACTCCAGCCAGTGGAGTGTTTTCCCCCCGATTCCCATTGACTTCAGTTTTACTAGGGCTCCTTGATGCCACACTTGGTCAAATGCTGCCTTGATGTCAAGGGTAGTCACTCTCACCTCACCTCTGGAATTCAGCTCCTTTTTCCATGTTTGGACCACGGCTGTAATGACTGGTCTTGGCGGAACCCAAACTGGGCATCAGTGAGCAGGTTATTGGTGAGTAAGTGCTGCTTGATAGCTCTTTCGATGACGCCTTCCATCACTTTGCTGATGATTGAGAGTAGACTGATGGGGCGGTAATTGGCCGGGTTGGATTTGTCCTGCTTTTTGTGGACAGGACATACCTGGGCAGTTTTCCACATTGTCGGATAGATGCCAGTGTTGTAGCTGTATTGGAACAGCTTGGCTAGAGGCGCGGCTAGTTCTGGAGCACAAGTCTTCAGCACGATAGCCAGGATGTTGTCGGGGCCCATAGGCTTCTGTGATGGTGAGGATCTCAGGAGTAGGCCGATATGGATCATCCACTCGGTACTTCTGGCTGAAGATGGTTGCAAACGCTTCAGCCTTGTCTTTTGCACTCACGCGCGGGCTCCACCATCATTGAGGGATGGGGATATCCATGGAGCCTCCTCCTCCCGTTAGCTGTTTAATGGTCCACCATCATTCACGACTGGATGTGGCAGGACTGCAGATCTTTGATCTGATCCGTTGATTGTGGGATCGCTTAGCCCAGTCTATAGCATGCTGCTTCCGCTTTTTAGCGTGCATGTAGTCCTATGTTGCAGCTTCCCCAGGTTGGCACCTCATTTTTAGGTACGCCTGGTGCTGCTCCTGGCATGCTCTTCAACACTCCTTATTGAACCAGGGTTGGTCCCCTGGCTTGGTGGTAGAGTGAGGGATATGCCGGGCCATGAGGTTACAGATTGTGGTGGAATACAATTCTGCTGCAGCTGATGGCCCACAGCGCCTCATGGATGCCCAGTTTTGAGCTGCTAGATCTGTTCTGAATCTATCCCATTTAGTACGGTGGTCGTGCCACACAACACGATGGAGAGTGTCCTCCATGTGAAGACGGGACTTTGTCTCCACAATGTGCGGTGGTCACTGCTACCAATACTGTCATGAACAGATGCATCTGTGACAGGTAGATTGGTGAGGATGAGGTCAAGGAGGTTTTTCCCTCGTGTTGGTTCTCTCACCACCTATCGCAGGCCCAGACTGGCAGTTATATCCTTCAGGACTTGGCCAGCTCGGTCATTAGTGGTGCTACTGAGCCACTCTTGGTGATGGACATTGAAGTCCCCCACCCAGAGAACATTCTGTGCCCTTGCTACTCTCGGTGCTTCTTCAAAGTGGTGTTCAACATGGAGGCATACTGATTCATCAGCTGAGGGAGGGCGGTAGGTGATAATCAGCAGGAGGTTTCCTTGCCCATGCTTGACCTGAAGCCATGAGACTTCATGGGGTCCGGAGTTAATATTGAGGACTCCGAGGGCCACTCCCTCCCGAATGTACACCACCGTGCCGCCACCTCTGGTGGGCCTGTCCTGCAGGTGGGACAGGACATACCCAGGGATGGTGATGGAGGAGTTTGAGACTTTGGCTGAAAGGTATGATTCTGTGAGTATGACTATGTCAGGCTGTTGCTTGACTAGTCTGTGGGACAGCTCTCCCAATTTTGGCACAAGTCCCCAGATGTTGGTGAGGAGGACTTTGCAGGGTTGACTGGGCTGGGTGTGCCGTTGCTGTGTCCGTAGCTGGTGCCGAGTTCAATGCCAGGTGGTCGGTCTGGTTTCATTCTCTTTATTGTTTCTTGTAGCGATTTGTTACAACTGAGTGGCTTGCTAGGCCATTTCAGAGGACAGTTAAGAGTCAACCACATTGCTGTGGGTCTAGAGCCACATATAGGCCAGACCGGGTAAGGACGGCAGATTTCCTTCCCAAATGGATAGGAGTGAACCAGATGGGTTTTTACGACAATCCGATAGTTTCATGGTTACCATTACTGACACTAGTAATTATTCCAGATTTATTTAAGTAACTGAATTTAAATTCCCCAGCTGCCGTGGTGATCATTAGTCCAGGCCTCTGGATTACTAGCCCAGTGACATTACCACTACGCTACCGTTCCTCAGAAATAAGACTAATTGGCCTATATTTCTTGGGTAATTCCTTTCCCTTTAACAGGAGTGCAGCATTTTCCACACTCCAGTCCTTTGACATTATTCCTGTTTCCAAAGATTTTTGGAAAATTATAGTTGTTGCCTCCACGATCTCCTTCCTAACTTTATCTCCTTCCTAACTTCCCTCTGTATTCCATGATATATACCAGCTGGGTGACTTTTCTAGTTTTAGTCCCATTCACTTTTGATAGTTTCCTTTTGAATATTTACTTTTACCTTCCACTGCAAATGCTAAGGACAAAAACTTGTTAACAATCTCCACAATTCCTGCACTTTCAAGTACATGATGGCCTTACAGTGTCTTATGTATATTTAAATATTTCCCATTGCTGCTTCATTGTTCAATCTTTTATAGAGTTTGGGGATAGTCTGAAGACTTATCAACCCAGAAATTATACTCCAACAAGTGAGAGTCTAACCACCGCCCTTTGACATTCAACGGCATTACCATCGCCGAATCCCCCACCATCAACATCCTGGGGGGTTTACCATTGACCAGAAACTTAACTGGACCAGCTACATAAATACTGTGGCAACAAAATGGAAACTGTTGGAAATACAGCAAATCTGTCAATATCTGTACAGGGAAAAGATTAACATTTTGCTAAAGGTTAACATTCTAGATGCAAGAACCTTTCTCAGAATTGAAAACTGTATGGTAATCAAGCTCCTTTGTAGGATGGAAGAGAGGATGTGGGGCGGGGGGGGAAAGAAAAAAAAAAGGAGAGGAAGATAATAAATACTCTAATCACAGAGAGGAAGCGAATGCATTGAATAACCTGCAAAACGCTTAATAGATCAGCAGAAACCTGTATGAAGATATGAAAGATCATCTACTGAGGCAATTAAAAGACATTAGAAGAATAAAAGTGTAAATAGCAAAGACGCTGAGAACATGGCGGAAGTCCATACAAGTAACAATCGCGCCACATAAGTGCCAGGCAATGACCATTTCCAACAAGAGAATGCCTAACCACCTCCCCTTGACATTCAATGGCATTACTATCGTCGAATCCCTCAGCATCAGCATCCGGGGGAGTCATGACAGACCAGAAACTTAACTGGACCAGCCACATAAATACTGTGGCAACAAGAGCAGGTCAGAGGCTAGGTATTCTGCGCCAAGTGTCTCACCTCCTGACTCCCCAAAGCCTTTCCACCATCTACAAGGCACAAGTAAGGAGTGTGATGGATGAGTGCAGCTCCAACAACACTCAAGAAGCTCGACACCATCCAAGACAAAGCAGCCCGCTTGATTGGCACTCCATCCACCACCTTAAACATTCACTCCTTCCACCACCGGCGTACAGTGGCTGCAGTGTGTACCATCTACAAGATGCACTGCAGCAACTCACCAAGGCTTCTTCAGCAGCACCTCCCAAACCTGCGACCTCTTCCACCTAGAAGGACACGGGCAAGAGGTGCATGGGAACACCACCACCTCCAAGTTCCCCTCCAAGTCACACACCATCCTGACTTGGAAGTATATCGCCGTTCCTTCATTGTCGCTGGGTCAAAATCCTGGAACTCCCTCCCTAACAGCACTGTGGGAGTACCTTCACCACACAGACTGCAGCGATTCAAGAAGCAGGCACACCACCACCTTCTCGAGGGTAATTAGGGATGGGCAATAAATGCTGGCCTTGCTAGCGACGCCCACATCCCATGAACGAATTTTTTAAAATTATACGCATTATTAGGCATGATAAATTCTGGCTTCTGACAAAGTCTTTGTGGCTGTGACAAAGGTAAACTATCTCTCCTCATCCTTCTTCACTTGTCTGCAGCCTTTGACACGGCTGACCACTCCATCCTTCTCCAACGCCTCTCCACCGTCGTCCAGCTGGGTGGGTCTGCACTCGACTGGTTCCATTCTTATCTATCTAATCATAACCAGAGAATCACCTGCAACAGCTTCTCTTCCCGCTCCCGCATCATTACCTCTGGTGTCCCCCAAGGATCTATCCTTGGCCCCCTCCTAGTTTTCATCTACATGTTGCCCCTTGGCGACATCATCCGAAAACACAGCGTCAGTTTCCACATGTACGCTGACGATACCCAGCTCTACCTCACTACCACTTCTCTCGACCCCTCCGCGGTCTCTAAATTGTCAGACTGCTTGTCCGACATCCAGTTCTGGATGAGCAAAAAGTTTCTCCAATTAAATTATCATCTTCTCAGGCAGTCCCTCGGAACCGAGGATGACTTGCTTCCACATTAAAAATTAGTTTTCAGGTGACTGATGAATCCAATGTGGGACCTACAGTCTCTGTCACAGGTGGGGCAGACGGTGGTTGAAGGGGCAAGCGGATGGGTCGGGTGCTTGGGTTGACGTGCGCTCCTTCCGCTGTTTGCGCTTGGCTTCTGCTTGCTTCCGGCGAAGAGACTCGAGGTGTTCAGCGCCTTCCCGGATGCTTCTCCTCCACTTTGTGCGATCTTGGACCAGGAATTCCCAGGTGTCGGTGGGGATGTTGCACTTTTTCAAGATGGCTTTGAGGATGCCCTTGAAGCGTTTCCTCTGCCCACCTGAGGCTCTCTTGCCGTGTCGGAGCTCCGAGTAGAGCGCTTCTTTTGGGAGTCTCGTATCAGGCACGTGGACGATGTGATCCATCCATCGGAGCTGATCGAGCATGGTCAAAGCTTCAATGCTGGGGATATTGGCCAGAGCGAGAACACTGACATTGGTGCGCCTATCCTGCCAATGGATTTGCAGGATCTTGTGGAGGCAGCGTTGGTGGTACCTCTCCAGTGCTTTGAGGTGCCTGCAATACATGGTCCATGTCTCTGAGGCATACAGGAGGGCGGGTATCACTACTGCTCTGTAGACCATGAGCTTGGTGCCGGGTTTGAGGTCCTGGCCTTCAAACACTCTTCCTCAGGCTACCAAAAGCTGCACTGGCACACTGAAGGCGGTGTTGGACTTCGTCATCGATGTCTGCCCTTGTTGACAGTAGGCCCCCGAGGTATGGACAGTGGTCCACGTTGTCCAAGGCCTCGTTGTGGATTTTGATAATCGGGGGGCAGTACTGTGTGGCAGCGGCAGGTTGGTAGAGGACCTTTGTCTTACGGATGTTTAGTGTAAGGCCCATGCTCTCGTAAGCTTCGGTGAAGGTGTTGACGATGGTTTGTACTTCGACCTCAGAGTGTGTGCAGACGCAAACGTCATCTGCATACTGTAATTCTACGACAGAGGATGGGACGACTTGGATCTGGACTGGAAGCGACGGAGGTTGAACAGTTTCCCATTTGTTCTGTAAATTAGCTCCACTCCAGCGGGGAGCTTGCTGAGGGTGAGATTGAGCATTGCAGCAAGGAAGATCGAGAAGAGCGATGAGACAGCCTTGCTTGACCCTGGTCCGTATGTGAATTGGGTCAGTGGTGGAACCGTTGGTCAGGATCACGGCTTGCAAGTCATCCTGAAGCAGGCGGAGGATGGTGACAAACTTTTGAGGGCAGCCGAATTTGAGGAGGACACTCCATAATCCCGCACAGTTGACCATGTCGAAAGCCTTTGTGAGGTCAAAGAAGGCCATGTACAGCGGTTGGTGCTGTTCCCTGCATCTCTCTTATAATTGACATGTGATGAAGATCATGGCAATGGGAAGACCGAAGGCATTGTTTTTGGTCCCTGCCACAAACTCCGTTCCCTAGCCACTGACTCCATCCCTCTCCCTAACATCTGTTTGAGGCTGAACCACACTGTTCGCAACCTTGGTGTCATATTTCACCCTGAAATTGCTCCCGACCACATTTCTGCGGCATAACAAAGACCGCCTACGTCCACCTCCATAACATCGCCCATCTCCGTCCTTGCCTCAGCTCATCCGCGGCTGAAACCCTCATCCATGTCTTTGTTACCTCTAGACTTGACTATCCCAACGCACTCCTGGCTGGCCTCCCATATTCCACTCTACATAAACTTGAGGTCATCCAAACCTCGGCTGCCTGTGTCCTCTCATACTGGGCAGAAGCATGGCAGATGCAATATAACGTGGATAAATGCGAGGTTATCCACTTTGGTGTCAAAAACAGGAAGGCAGATTATTATCTCAATGGCAATAGATTGGGAGAAGGGGAAGTGCAACGAGACCTGGGTGTCCTTGTGCACCAGTCACTGAAGGTAAGCATGCAGGTGCAGCAGGCGGTTAAGAAGGCAAATGATATGTTGGTCTTCGTAGCGAGAGGATTTGAGTACAGGAACAAGAATGTCTTGCTGCAGTTATACAGGGCCTTGGTGAGACCACCCACATCTTGAGTATTGTGTGCAGTTTTGGTCGCCTTATCTGAGGAAGGATGTTCTTGCCATGGAAGGAGTTCAGCGAAGATTCACCAGGCTGATACCTGGGATGGCAGGAATGACGCATGAGGAGAGATTGGGTCGATTGGGCTTATACTCGCTGGAGTTTAGAAGAATGAGAGGGGATCTCATTGAAACTTATAAAATTCTAGCAGGACTAGACAGACTAGATGCAGGAAGGATGTTCCCGATGGTCGGGGAGTCCAGAACCAGGGGTCACAGTCTAAGGATAAGGGGTAAGCCATTTAGGACAGAGATGAGGAGGAATTTCTTCACCCAGAGAGTGGTGAACCTGTGGAATTCTCGACCACAGAAGGCAGTAGAGGCCAATTCATTAAATATATTCAAGAAGGAGTTGGATATATTTCTTAAGGCTAAAGGGATCAAGGGATATGGAGAGAAGGCAGGAACGGGGTACTGAATTTGGATGATCAGCCACGATCTCGTTGAATGGCAGAGCAGGCTCGAGGGGCCGAATGGCCTACTCCTGCTCCTATCTTCTATGTTTCTGTGCCCTAACTTGCACCAAGTCCCGTTCGCCCATCACCCCTGTGTTCGCTGACCTACATTGGCTCCCGGTTAAGCAGCGCCTCGATTTCAAAATTCTCATCCTTGTTTTCAAATCTCTCTATGGCCTTGCCCCTCCCTATCTCTGTAATCTCCTCCAGCTCCACAACACCCCCCCCCTCCCCCGAGATATCTGCGCTCCTCTAATTCTGCCCTCTTGAACATCCCTGATTATAATCGCACAACCTTTGGTAGCCATGCCTTCTGTTGCCTAGGCCTTAAGCTCTGGACTTCCCTGCCTAAACCTCTCTGCCTCGCTACCTCTCTTTCCTCCTTTAAGATGCTCCTTAAAGCCTACCTGTTTGACCAAGATTTTGGTCACCTGCCCTAATTTATCCTTATGTGGATCGGTGTCAAATTTTTTGTCTTAAAATACTCCTGTGCAGCGCCTTGGGACGTTTTACTATGTTAAAGGCGCTATATAAATACACATCGTTGTTGTTATTGTAATGTAACAAACCAAAATTTACCTCAACATAAGTTGAACGATATTTATAGCAGGGGTGAGTGTGGGGCTGGAGAGAGATAATTTTGTGTCAAGGCTTGCATTATTCTTTGCAGCTGAGGTCTGTGTATGTCTATCTGTGTGATTTGTTTGTATTTCTCCTACTCTGGGCTCTCTGAGCAATTTACTAGATGAGGTAAGAAGATGCTCTGCTCCTTTAGACCCTGATAGAAGATGCACGAGTGTCCCCCAGGTGACTTGCTTTCCCTTCTCTTTTCCCCTGCCTTCCCAATAGCTTCAACTCAGCACTTTCCCCCATTGACATGACTGAGATCAATACCTCATCATTTTGGGGCACAACATGTTGCTTCTACCAAATACCATGATATTACTTCATTTAATATTTTAACATCTTGGTCTGCCTGCATGTCACTGTATAAAAATAAAACACTGATTTTAACCTCTTACTGACTGAATGCAATTCCTCTGTGCAGCAACAGCTTGCCTCAGGTGTGTTGCTAGGTGGTGCCTGGTAATTAAACAATAGCTTGTGGGAATAGTCATTAAAACATGTAACACATTTGTATTTGTAATCGCCAGTCCTAGGCTTTGTTGCCTTTCTTTTCCTGTGTATTTAATGTACATTAAAATATAACAAGCCAGATAATTTACTTTAGTTCCCAATAGTTACATGTTTGTTATACCTAACCCATTGGTCCAAGTGAGACTCACTAAATAATGTTAATGTATGAATGTACGCATTTGACGCCATGGCATACTCTGAAATTCTGCATACCAGTGTTCATGTACAGACATGGTGCAGCATATAAATTGTTAATTTTTCAGTAATGGTTTGGAGGTCGAATACAGTTGGAGTAGAATAGATCAGAACTGACTTTTGACCAGTTACCAAGGCACTCCAGTATAGTAAGAAGTTTGACTCTGTTCTGTGGTTCTATAAGTGTACTTTTATAAACTAGCATTTACTTCCTGAGAAGTAGCCATGGAAGCAAAGAGATTGTCCCATATATAAAATGAATACTAACTTAAAACATTCTTTATTCATTGTACTACACTAATCAGAAGTTGTAGTGAGTCTGACCACAATGGTTATGATTTATTGACCCCAGTAATTTTGTTTACAAAACACTTAGTTCATTGGCTATAATAAAGTTAATTAATCTGTAAGCTATGTTTTTAGGCTTTCATCAGATATTTCTCTTGTCAAGGAGCACTTCCATAGCGAGCCCTCCCTATGCACTGAAGTGTGACCTTGCACCACATTATCTGGTATTGTAGTATTGCCAAAAAGTTGGACCAAAGCTCTTGTTAATGTATTTAGCGCACTGCATATAATATGAGCCCTCTTGTAATCTCCTGGAATTTAGATAGGAGAAAAATAAATACTTTCAAACTGGTGTAGACCATAAATTACATAATCAGTTCATTCAAAGTAATGGATATGCAGTAATAATACAACAGCTTGCACTAATTTTACAAAACTGTACCTAACATAGAAGCATAGAAGATAGGAGCAGGAGTAGGCTATTCGGCCCCTCGAGCCTGCTCCACCATTCAATGAGATCATGGCTGATCATCCAAATTCAGTACCCTGTCCCTGCCTTCTCCCCATATCCCTTGATCCCTTTAGCCTTAAGAAATATATCTAACTCCTTCTTGAATATATTTAATGAATTGGCCTCAACTGCCTTCTGTGGTAGAGAATTCCACAGGTTCACCACTCTCTGGGTGAAGAAATTCCTCCTCATTTCAGTCCTAAATGGCTTACCCCTTATCCTTAGACTGTGACCCCTGGTTCTGGACTCCCCGACCGTCGGGAACATCCTTCCTGCATCTAGTCTGTCTAGTCCTGTTAGAATTTTATAAGTTTCAATGAGATCTCCTCTCATTCTTCTAAACTCCAGTGAGTATAAGCCCAATCTCTCCTCATGCATCATTCCTGCCATCCCAGGTATCAGTCTGGTGAATCTTCGCTGCACTCCCTCCATGGCAAGAACATCCTTCCTCCGATAAGGCGACCAAAACTGCACACAATACTCAAGGTGTGGTCTCACCAAGGCCCTGTACAACTGATGCAAGACACCCTTGTTCCTGTACTCAAACCCTCTCGCTACGAAGGCCAACATACCATTTGCCTTCTTAACCGCCTGCTGCACCTGCATGCTTACCTTCAGCGACTGGTGCACAAGGACACCCAGGTCTCGTCGCACTTCCCCTTCTCCCAATCTATTGCCATTCAGATAATAATCTGCCTTCCTGTTTTTGCCACCAAAGTGGATAACCTCGCATTTCTCCACATTATACTGCATCTGCCATGCATCTGCCCAATCACCCAACCTGTCCAAATCATACTGGAATTTCTCGGCATCCTCCTCACAGCACACACGCCCACCCAGCTTTGTGTTGTCTGCAAACTTGGAGATCTTGCATCTAGTTCCCTTGTCTAGATCATTAATATATATTGTAAATAGCTGGGGTCCTAGGACCGATCCCTGCGGTACCCCACTAGTCACTGCCTGCCACTCGGAAAAAGACCCGTTTATTCCAACTCTTTGTTTCCTGTCTGCCAACCAGTTCTCTATCCAAGTCAATACCTTGCCCCCAATCCCATGTGCTTTAACTTTGCACGCCAATCTCTTATGCGGGACCTTATCGAAAGCCTTCTGAAAGTCCAATACACCACATCCACTGGTTCTCCCTTATCTATTTTACCAGTTACATCCTCAAAATTCCAGTAGATTAGTTAAGCACGATTTACCTTTTGTAAATCCATGTTGACTTTGTCCGGTCCTGTCACTGTTTCCCAAGTGCTCTGCTATTACATCTTTTATAATGGACTCACTTTGGGTACAAAAACAAAAGATACAACACTTGCTAACTCTACTGATAATACTAAAGCTGGACCAGTGTCTATTCGTTAACTCTTATATGTGGAGTTTGTAAAGTTCACAGAGCTCCACAAGATCACACACGCTGCAATACAGTGTAACAAGAGAAAGTGATGAGTTAAGAGACATGACCCAAGATATCTCTCTGCCTGAGCACGGAGCTGTCATTCAACCCCCACCCTTTTTGCCCCAGCCATCCTTCTCTTGCCCTCTCCCCAGGATAACAATTCACAGGAATTTTAATCTTTTACACTTGTACAAGGTTGTCCAGTTTCCCTGGAACTTAAAACACAGGGCCACACACCTGTTAGTGTATCAGCAGATTCAAGTCATTAGTGCAGTTGCATTGTAGGATGGAGTAGATGGTTTAAGTGGGATTACTTGACTACCACCATCACATGACCAAGGTATGCAAACAACCTGATCACAGGAAATGAAGAGATCCATTTATTAGGTTTATTTTGGTTAAATATATGAAAGAGAATGTGAGTTGACCAAGGTTTGCTGTGGATATAGATGTCCTCTTGAGATACCCAAGGACAGACTTGTCTCATTCTCCTGAACAAAGAGAATATATGAGGTGATATTCAGGCTAATTTGCAAAATAAAATTATTGAAAAATGTTTTAAAGTAACACTCAGTACAAACAGAACCAACACATTTGTATCCTGTTTTCAAGATCACTAGGTGGTTATTCTCAGAATTACAATGAATCCTCTTAAACAGCATTCTTCTACATCACAAGATAGATATGGAGAAGGAAAACCATTTGGCCCATCTTAACCTATTCATCCAAAAAGACACTTTAGATCCCCCTACCCCTCTAATCGCAACATCTAACTGTTTCTTAAATTATTCAATAGTTTTGCTTTTGTTACCCTATCCGGAAATCTGTTCCATGTGTTGATCACTTTTTTATATGAAGAAGAACTGCCTGATATCAGTCCTAAACTTGCCTTTATCTAGTTGGAATCTGTGCCCCTTGTCACACTGTCATGGATTATCTTGAACTAGCGTTTTACCATTCCTACACTGTTTACTATCTTTCATACCTCTAAGTCACACCGTAGTTGCCTTCTCTCAAGGCTGTAAAGGCAGGTTTCTCCACTGCTCAAAACGCAGTCCTTTGATGTAACAGGTCAGTGTTTTGGTTCCTTTCTGAACCACCTCTAGGGCAATCACAGGAATACTTCGATAATTCAGCTTGAACCTGTTTTAGACCATAATGTCAGCCCCAAGCGAGGATGTTTCACCACAGATAAAGCTGGATCCTGCTAACGTGTCTCACTCAATATAAGTATGGAAATCATAGGAGAGAGTCCAAATTTCAGCTTGGAGCAAATTCTTTGATCATGCATTTATCCAGAATCCACTTTATTAATAGATACCTAATTAACTTTTAATAAAGAATATTGGAGGGTATAGAAACGATATTGGAGCCACGGATAAGGTGCAATGTAGATTTACTAGGATGACAGCAAGGCTGAGAAAATGTAATTAGGATGAGAGACTTGAAAAACTAGGGATGCATTCACTGGAGCAGTGGAATTTAAGAGAAGATCAAATGAAAATATTTGAAATTAAGAAGGGATTTGAGAGGGTAATGGTTATATTCACTGCCAAGGGGGCATACATTTAGCATTATTGCTAGAAGCATGAAGGGGGAGGTTAAAAATATTTATTTGCTGTCTTCATACATGAATGGCATTGTATGGGACAGCCTTGGAAGCAGTTCTGAAAATATTGCAGTACTCCTTTTCATTGATATTGTGTTACTGGCAGAATCAACTCAGGATCTAGTGTGCTCTTCGCAACATCTTGAACAATGGGATATGGTGATGGGTGGCTCCCAAGTACCATATTACAGTCTTGCATGGCTCAAGAGGGGTCCTTGTCGGTATTGAGTGGAAACTATAAGGGGTGCCTGACTCAGTTATAGATTCATGTCAGTAACTGGGGTCCAGGCGGATGCCAATTTCTGCATGAGCACAATCCTCCAGGATCGTACTGAGCAAAGGAGAAAGGTACTTTGGTCTTATCGTCTGTCTTCAATGACTCCAAAATCCCAATATAAGTAAAGGTTGTGGCATATACAACGCTTCCAAATAGTCCTTCTTTGTGGTTCAGAATTCCTAGGCATGTAACTGAAGAGTTCCTCCATCCCACGTGCAAGGTTCAGGAGCAAGCTGTTAGTTGGATTAGTGGCAAAAAGGGGAAGTGGCTGCAAGGAGAGAGGGCTCTGGCATACAGAAACCTGTCACTGAGTACTCTGCAGAGGAAATCATCCTCACAATGAATACTCCTCTTTGCTAAAGCCCCTTGCATGAGGATCTGGATTCATCAATTGGTATGGGGTAAGCCTGGTAGATGACATGGGACATGGATGTCTAGAATATCAAGGGGGCTGGCACAAATCAAGCTTCCCTGTGTAGCTCCTTCATGACATGGAAAGCAGATTCCTGTTATAATAATGAGGAAACTCTGAGATTTGGTACAACAGCTGCTGGAAAACATTACCTAGGGCCTGAAAATGAAACACATGCCCATATCCAGGGCTCGGTGACTATTATGGTTGGGTTCAAGAAAGACAAAATGCTGCTGGATCTCCAACTAGTGACAGATGGTCTATGCTGTAATCAGGAAGAATGAGGACAATGCTTAAGCTGAGTTGTTTTTTATTCATTCACGGGATGTGGGCATCGCTGGCAATGGCAGCATTTATTGCCCATGAGAAGGTGATGAGTCACTTTCTTGACAACTATGACAACTAATGCTAGGCCATTTCAGAGGGCAATTAAGAGTCACATATATAGTCTGGAGTCACATATAGGCCAGACCGGGTAAGGATGGCAGGTTTCCTTCTCTAAAGGACATTGGTGAACCAGATGGGTTTTTACAACAATCTGGTAGTTACATGGTCACTATTACTGATAACAAGCTTTTTATTCCAGATTTATCTAACTGAATTTAAATTCCACCGTGGTGGAATCCACCTGGATCATTAGTCCAGGCCTCTGGATTATTAATCCAGTAACATTACCACTATGCTACCGTTCCCCTGTGTTGCCCATCATGCTACTTGTAAGAAACTCTTGCTATCTGCTCTCTACCTAGTGAGGGCTCAAACCTGATCACCAACTAGTGACTATTAGCCTGGGAGAGGGAGAGAAAAGTGGGGTCTCTTTGAGGTTAAGATGATACCAAGATGACATCCCTGACAACAGAAGCTCAGAACCAAGTGAACCTTCATGGTAAATTTGGTCATATGAACCGGATAGTTCCTCTGTAATCTAGGGCACCATTATTGACTGACCAACTAGCCTAGCTGACTAATGGGATTTGAATGGACAGCTGTCACTGAGGGCTGGGAGTCTTCCCACTGGGCTCCAGATAAACCTGTGAGCAAATGTCACAAAGGTTAGGACAAGCAACGGGGAAGCTTATCAGTGCCTGTACTACTAAGCTGCATAGTATTAGCTGGTTAAACTCAAGTAGTACCCCTGTTTATGCCTGGGGACTCCAAAGCCTTCGCAATGCCAGCCTACACCTACGAGCGTCTAACCACTGCCCCTTGACATTCAACGGCATTACCATCGCCGCATCCCCCACCATCAATATCCTGGGCGTCACCATTGACCAGAAACTTAACAGGACCTGCCACATAAATACTGTGGCAACAAGAGCAGGTCAGAGGCTGGGTGTTCTGCGGTGAGTGTCTCACCTCCTGACTCCCCAAAGCCTTTCCACCATCTACAAGGCACAAGACAGGAGTGTGATGGAATACTCTCCACTTGCCTGGATGAGTGCAGCTCCAACAACACTCAAGAAGCTCGACACCATCCAGGACAAAGCAGCCCGCTTGATTGGCACTCCATCCATCACCTTAAACATTCACTCCCTCCACAACTGGCGTACCGTGGCTGCAGTATGTACCATCTACAAGATGCACTGCAGCAACTCGCCAAGGCTTCTTCGGCAGCACCTCCCAAACCCGCGACCTCTTCCACCTAGAAGCACAAGGGCAGTAGGCGCATAGGAACACCACCACATCCAAGTTCCCCTCCAAGTCGCACACCATCCTGACTTGGAAATATATCGCCGTTCCTTCATCGCCGCTGGGTCAAAATCCTGGAACTCCCTCCCTAACAGCACTGTGGGAGTGCCTTCACCACACGGACTGCAACGGTTCAAGAAGGCAACTCACCACCACCTTCTCGAGGGCAATTAGGGATGGGCAATAAATGTTGGCCTTGCGAGCGACGCCCAAATCCCGTGAACAAATATTTAAAAAAACACCTTAGCTCTCTGAATTGGGTAAGAGAGATGTGTCCTATGGGGAAGAGAGTGTAATCTCAAATTGGGCAATCAGACACCCCACAAATGGGTCTAAATTTCTTATTCGCTTGAATGGGAGACTCATAAATGTGGTGATGGGTTTCCACACTGACCTAAAAAAAACCGAGTCAATCATTACGTTTAGGGGAGAATTTGATAAATACTTGAAAAAAAATTCACGGCAATTAGGAAGGAGCAGGGAATTGAGATTATAATTTTGCTTGCCCAACAGTCTTAATGATCTGAGATGAAAATCATACTGATTGTTCTGAATGGAAACAAGATCTTTCATGTTAAACTTCATAACTACTTTTTAAATTGAAATATGTCACTTAGTTCAACAATGTTGTGTTGTCCCATTTGTTAACAGCGTCACAGAAATTCTCTTTATGCTGACTCATTTGGATAAAGCATAACAGTTATTGCATAAAGCATAACGATAACTAGATGACACTTACAAGTAGTCTATTTCTGCAATTCTTTATTATTCACAGTTTCTTACAAGGCTTCCTCTTTTCTAAGGAAGCTGTCTTTTTGTTTCTTGTCAGAAACCTTTGCAGTATATAAGATTATACTTTCTTGGTTTCTATTTGCAGCAATGTCTTTCATGCTACATGAAGGCCCAGGGCTCCTCTAATAAAGATCACAGTGTAGTATTATGAGACAGTTCATTGTTGTACCAATGCATTGTACAATGGAGCAGTGGAACGTGAGTTCCCTTCTGTTGCCACACACAGCATGTTCTTCAACTTAGCTTTTGTTCAGAATCAATCGCCAGACACCATAGCTGTGCTTTACCCGCAAAAATAATGAACAAACAAGACCAAGAGGTAAGTCACTCCAGAGCACTCTTACACACCATGAAGAGGCTGGTTGAAGAGTAGTTATCTCCAGAGGCTTGGGAGCAGGTCACTTGCTTGGGAATGGTCAGTGCATGTAAGTCTGGACTGGAGAGCACTGCACTTTAGGGACGGGGTGGAAATTACTATTTCATTCCACAATCAATTATTGCCTGTCTATTAGTTTTAAGTTACAACAACTTGCATTTATATTGCACCTGTAATGTAGGAAAACGTCCCATGCTGGAATTGGCTACGGCCACAGAAAACCCAGTGCATTCTTGGAGTGCTCCATCTTATTAACTTACTGGATATCGTAGAAATTTAATGCATTGCTTTGCACTCCAATGAAAGGATCAGCAAATATGAACATAATGACTTGGGCATCCAATGCCCAAGGTATTATTTATGAGGGAGATTTTAAGAAAAATACAATTCTTAAAAGTTTTGGAAAAGTCATGGAATGGAAAAATAAGTAATATATCTCTACACCAGCAGGAAAACGAGGATGTTGGGGAAGGAGAGATGGAGGACTATTGGACTACCTTTTAAGACAAGGCTAAAGGTTGTCATGACCTTCCCCAATGAAACCTTGAATTTATCCAATGGGTAGCTAAGCTATTAACACCGAAAAGGTTCCAGGTTACCTTATCTCATCCTGCAGCAGTCGGAACACTAAATTAGCCTCTGCGCCCCAGGCTGGGGAGGGGAAAATTGGCTAGGGTTCCTGCTACTGATCTCTATACTGTGTCACCTGTTGAAAGTCTGCAAGTGTGAATGTCTGGTAAGGAGAGGATCAGGTTCCGCTGTAATGGCACCATAATTGAATAGCCAGCTAATTGCATTCTGGCCACCTGGGCAATGCTCCAATGGGTGACCCAGCAAGGGGATAACTGCAAGTGAAATTGAATTCAATGTGCCGTATATTCCGATCCCTACGGGTGTGTCTGCGCTGTGTACACACCCATATTGACATTGGAAATGCCGGTTTTAGGCATGCCAAACGCATGCGCTGAAAACCAGCATTTCCGATCTGTCAAGATCTGCTTTCTGGAGAACCTCCGCCCGCAGAAAACCCGAAGAAATCTAACGCCTGGTAAAAGCAGGAGTAAGGCCTGCTTTTACCAGCATAAAAGTTGAAAAAAGTTTTTTTTTAAATTTCACTCATATATCATTTAAAAATACTTCAAAAAAATTAAGTTTATTTTTAGCCCTGTAAAAAACTTACATTTCTTTTCAAAAAATTAAATTTTTGTTTGAAATATTTAATTTATTGCAATTTCAACTCATTTTAAAAATGTGATTTAATGTTTTACAGTGTTTTTGGGGTGATCTCCATTCATATATTTGACAGGTCTATCTGTCAAGTGTATGAAGGGAGATTCCCTTCTCCTATTGGCTCCCCATGGCCCACGTGATCCCAGGGACGCTTGCGAATCGCATGCGCCTCTGGGATACGTGGGCCCTGCGCATTTCGAGTTGGAGAGGCCCAGGAACAGGAGTATACGCACCTCGGGACCCCTCAGATAAGCCCGTAGATTTTTTCCAGATCGAAGGCCTACGCACGCAGGAAGCCTCCAATCGGAAAATGCAGCCCAATAAATTTAGTGATTTGTGGGCTAGCATCAGAAAAATTACCATGAAACCTGCTGGATTGTTGTAAAAGAAAACATCTGGTTCACTGATGTCCTTCAGGGAGGGACCTACCAGGTCTGGCCTACAGCTGACTCCAGTCTGACACTATGGGGGGAATTGGGTTAAAATCTGAAAAATCTAAAACCTGACCACAACTCGCCACAAACATGCCTATTTCCGGTTTAACTGAGATGGGTCAGTAATATAAATATGTTAATGAGGCAGTTTGCTCCTGATTTTAACAGACTTTTACATTTAACAACTGCGGGCCGGGTTTCTCAGGACTCTGGAAACCCGGCAACTGAAGGGAGGTGAGAGCGGCATCCCCTACTTGGTTTTCTTCTTCCTCAAAAAAAGGAAGGAGGATTTCCTTGGAACGTCTAATGACACAATATTGTGGATAAGAGATGAGTTTCCAATATATATCAGCGTCATCGCTAAGACCACCTACTTCCATCTCCGTAACATTGCCCGACTCTGCCCCTGCCTCAGCTCATCTGCTGCTGAAACCCTCATCCATGCCTTTGTTACCTTTAGACTTGACTATTCCAACGTACTCCTGGCCGCCTCCCATCTTCCACCCTCCATAAACTTAAGCTCATCCAAAACTCTGCTGCCCATTTCCTAACTCGCACCAAGTCCCGTTCACCCATCACCCCTGGTGCTCCCTGACCTACATTGGCTCCCAGTTGAGCAACGCCTCAACTTTAAAATTCTCATCCTTGTTTTCAAATCCCTCCATGGCCTCGCCCCTCCCTATCTCTGTAACCTCCCCCAGCCCTACAACCTTCCAAGATATCTGTGCTCTTCCAATTCTGGCCTTTTGCGCAACCCGATTTTAATCGCTCCACCATTGGTGGCCGTGTCTTCAGCTGCCGAGGCCTTAAGCTCTGGAATTCCCTCTCTGAACCTCTCTGCCTAGCTACCTCTCTCTCCTCCTTTTAAGGTGCTCCTTAAAACCTACATCTTTGACCAAGCTTTTGGTCATCTGCCCTAATATCTCCTTACGTGGCTTGATGACAGATTTTGTTTTATAACGCTCCTGTGAAGCGCCTTGGGACGTTTTACTACGTTGAAGGTGCTATATAAGTGCAAGTTGTTGTTGTTCATATACCCCAAAAAAACACACGGTATCCTGCTGAACTAAGTAGAAAGCCTATCAGGCTGGTAGGCCAATAAAATGTGGAGAGAAGTCTTGAGTAATGGATAACTCTTGGCAATGATTCCATATTCATCACAGATTATTTCTTTTAAAAATTTACTGTAATACTCCAGTTATTAAATGGAGTTCCATCACAACCAGAGCTGGTTTCACTCCTCCCCCTTATTCCAAGCCATTAGAATTACAATCTGTCCTCACCCAAAGTTTACACGAGCACTTCCAGTAGGAGACACTCCATAGTGATCAGGAGTGACAACCCTGGCCAATTGTAGCATTCTTATGGTTGCACTGATTAGCATTAGCTAAATCAGCACAGACAGAAATTTGAACTTGGGACTCAGAAATTCACTGGATAAACTCGTTGAGCTATTGTGAAAGCCTCTGAAGCTAACTGTTATGTGACTTAAGATGATTAGGCTGATTACAATGTATTGTATGCCTGCAGATTCTACAGAGGTACAGCCAAAATATGTCAAAGATGGGAAACGATACGGGCGAAGAACAGCACCAGAATTTCAGGATTCGATGGAAGAATTTATGGAGGTCAAAGTCACAGAACCTATAGCTGATGGAACACAGCCTGAAGATGCTCCTTCTGGGGATAATATTGAGGTGGGCTGAAATTATTTGTTTATGTTGTTAATTAAGTTATTTTGGAGGCCAATTCCAATTAATTGAAGCTCTGTTTGTGGATGCGACCGAATTTCTAGGCCAAGATTTTTAATTGATTACTAGTCTATCGTCCATGGCACTGCACATGGGGAGTCAAGATCAAATGTGGTCTTCAAGTGGAGTTAGACGGCAGGAGATATTTGACCAGGAATGCACATTTAATTTAGTTCCAACTGTTAAAGCATACATTCTGTTGTTTATTTATGGGGGCAGGGGTAAAAGGCAGAAATCTGCCTCAGCTGTTTGGCAAAGGTTGGAAATGTGCCTCAGCTGAGGAGGGCAGCCAACCTGTGGCAATTTCAAATTTAAAAAACTCACTTTTTAAAATCTTAGTTTTAACCTTCTATTCACTTTAATTTCCTTTCTTATTTGCACTGTCACACTCTCTCACACGCTCTCTCTCAGAAAATTGAATGCCTCTGTCAAAATTTATGGTGTTAAAAATGATTCCAAACTTTGCAAACGGTTTATGAACAGTGATACTAACTGCCGACAACTTCTTTGGGAACAAAAGAATTTTCAACTAAATAAAAAGCAGAACTGTTCAGGCTTCAACATAGAACTGCCTCAGCAGATACACCTTCAATCAGGTCACATATGGCCACTGGGCCTGTGAGATTTCAGCAGGACACCTGAAAAGGGGCTAAAGTCATGGGTGGGCCTCGCCATCACAGCAGGAGAGCAAGGCGCTGTGAATAAATTTCAGTGAAAGAGATTTGCGTTGAATTGAAGCATCTGTAATATTTTATTAGGGGTAGCGGGATCTCTACCATAACGGCTGCCAAGGGAACCAGGGCCATGATTACAGCAAACACTAGGAGCAGCTGCATGAGTGGGGAGGAGTGAGGGGGGAAGATCTTGGCTGAACTGCGAGACAGCTGGGGGGCTGCGGGGGAGATGTTGTATATTTAATTTCATAGGGACCATGCCTAGAGCCCCAGGAGTGGGTAAAGAAGACATGAAAAGAGCAGAGGGCAGCACAATTTTTATTATTAATTTGTGAGTGAAATTCGGAGGCCGAATGACAGCAAGAGCCTCAAACGGGCAGAAAATAAAAATAAGGTTTAATTTTGGGAGAAGATGGGGGGGGGGACAAAAGGGTAAAATTTACAAGCTGGCAGACAACACGGAAACTTTCTCCAGAGCCACCCAATTGTGCAATAATTGTGACAAAGGCAAAATTCATTATAAAGGTGGACGCAGGAATTTATAATGGGGTTGGGGAAAGTTGTTTCATAATGTGACCAGTATGACAGTAGGAAGTGCATACAGATGTAGATTTGTAATAAAATCTAGATAGATACATGTGGAGTGTTTTACACTGGAAAATGGGCTTGAACCCAAAATTGCTTTATCCAAATGTATGTTTTAAGCAAACTTTTTTTGCAGAGACCAGAGACATGCTGTCTATAAGGTTTCACTGCTACAATATGTCTGTAATAAAGACCAATAACAGCTAGAAGGTCTACTTACTTGGATGAAATTTGCTAAGAGCGTTTGACTGTTGCAGAACTAGTTGTTTAAGCAATGAGCAACAGTAGCTGTTTAAACGATTAGCTGCTGTAATGTGCAGTGACAATACTGTATGCAGACTGTGTAGAGACTATTGTACACTATCTGTGTAGAGATTATTTGTTTCATGCAGTCTGATTATGTTCTGCCACTGGTCCAACTGGTTTAGCTATTCTTTTCCCAGGAGTTGTGCATCTCCAGATTTGCATCTAAGTTGCATAAGCAGCTGGCAGCAAATATGCTTACACAGTTATGCTGAAATATGAAATTCATTCTGTAGCCAAATAGCTCCCCATACACTACATGCACTCTGACGTTGGAGCGTATGCTGCATTTCTTTTGGTCTCATCCTGGACATGTTCCCATTTGTAAAGTTCTGCTGGGCTGCCTCTACAATGCACAATGCCCTTGGCTACATTTTAATTAGATAGTAGAGTCCTGGGAGATGAAGTGCTGAGTCTGTCTGACTGAGATTGAAGTAAAAAGATGAGGTGATATTCTTACAGTATAATTATGGCGAGCAAAATAATCTAAAGTATTATTGGAGTATAAGTTTTTCTTGGGCGGTGGCACAAAATGGCGATAGCAAATCGACAGTGAAGTCAATGGAAAAGGAAGTCGGGCGGAATGCCGATTCACTACAGCAACATTTCACAAACAGTAGTGGCATGAATGTCGGACCGTTTTTTCGTGATATTTTTTGAACGGAGGATATGTTGGCCAGAACTCCCTGCTCTTCTTTAAACAGTGCCATGGAATCTTTTGTACCCACCGAACACACAGGTGGGATGTTAGTTTAACATCTCATCCAAAGGGGAGCATCTCTGACAATGCAGTGCTCCTTGAGGACTGCGCTTAAGAGTTAGCCTTGAGAATTATCTGCTCAAGTCCTGGCTTTTTTCAGAAGTGAGAGAGCTACAAACTGAGCCAAGTTGACAATAGTCTGATCTATCGGGTTATGGCAGCTTTCTTCTCCTGGAAGGTTAACGTTTCTTTTTTGGCTTGATCTTGGCCTGTTATTTCATCTGTAAAATTTCCCTTTTCACAGTGTGAATATGGCCCTCGTGCCTGCTCCTACATTCCCCATCTTCCATGGAGGTTGCATTGATCCTTTCTATTTGTGTACTGTTGTACACTGAAATTTCCAGATCCTCCAGTAAATTGGAGCATTATTCTTCAGCACTAAAAATGATAATTATACTAATCTTGGGGCGTTTTCCTTCCCCCTTCCCCTCCCCCCTCATCTCATCTATCGCTCAGGTAAGATTCCTTATATGATAGCAAAATACTGCGGATGTTGGAAATCCGAAATTACAACAGAAAATGCTGGAAAAACTCAGCAAGTCAGGCAACATCCGTGGACAGAAATTTGAGTTGATGTTTCGGGTCGAACCCTTCTTCAAAACTGGAAAGAAAAGATGGATCGGAGGCAGGGCTGCGATCGGACAAAACTTAATAAAAGAAACAAAAGAAGTAAAAAAGAGACAATGAAAGGTGTTAGAAGCTAGACGAGATGGTAATAGGCTGAGATTGGGTGTAAAGCGTACTGGCAGGGCAAGGGATAGCACTCTGCAGCCTTCCGGACTCAATATCGAGTTCAACAATTTCAGATCATAACCTCGGCCCCTATTTCATTTTTTCTTGTAATTTTTCCACTCCTTTCCCCCCCACCCCTTTCCTTTTGTTTCGCTCTCACACCTGGCAGCTATCCCTTGCCCTGCCAGTACACTTTACACCCAATCTCAGCCTATTACCATCTCGTCTAGCTTCTAACACCTTTCATTGTCTCTTTTTTACTTCTTTTGTTTCTTTTATTAAGTTTTGTCCGATCGCAGCCCTGCCTCCGATCCATCTTTTCTTTCCAGTTTTGAAGAAGGGTTCGACCCGAAACGTTAACTCAAATTTCTGTCCACGGATGTTGCCTGACCTGCTGAGTTTTTCCAGCATTTTCTGTTGTAATTTAAGATTCCTTATATCTTCAATATGGAGTCATTCCTTTTAAGGCAACCTGTTATTTTAAGACTCCTTTCCACATTTTACGATTGGGCATCTCCATAACTTATGCAGGCAATCAGTCTGTACACCCTTCATCCGCACCTGCGATGTTGGTCTGTTTTATTTTTCCTGTTTTTGGGACTGGTGGACTTGCTGTGTGTTTCCAACTTTTCCTGTATTTATTTTGGACTTTGTACATCGTTTCTCTCTTTCTCCCTTAATCTCTGTTATGTTGCCTTTTTTCTTGTCTTTTTAAAAATTAATTCACGGGATGTGGGCGTCGCTGGCAAGGCCCGTATTTATTGCCCATCCCTAATTGCCCTTGATAAGGTGGTGGTTAGCCGCCTTCTTGAACCGTTGCTGTCCGTGTGGTGAAGGTACTCCCATAATGCTGTGAGGGAGTTCCAGGATTTTGATCCAGCGACGATGAAGGAATGGCGATATATTTCCAAGTCATGATGGTGTGTGACTTGGAGGAGAACCTGGAGGTGGTGGTGTTCCCATGTGCCTGCTGCCCTTGTCCTTCTAGGTGGTAGTGGTTGCGGGTTTGGAAGGTGCTGTCTAAGAAGCCTTAGCGAGTTGCTGCAGTGCATCTTGTAGATGGTACACACTGCAGACACGGTGCGCCGGTGGTGGAGGGAGTGAATGTTTAAGGTAGTGGATGGGGTGCCAGTTAACCGGGCTGCTTTGCCCTGGATGGTGTCGAGCTTCTTGAGTGTTGTTAGAGCTGCGCTCATCCAGGCAAGTGGAGAATATTCCATCACACTTTCGACTTGTGCCCTGTAGATGGTGGAAAGGCTTTGGGGAGTCAGGAGGTGAGACACTCTCTGCAGAATACCTAGCCTCTGACCTGCTCTTGTAGCCACAGTATTTATGTGGCTGGTCCAGTTCAGTTTCTGGTCTATGGTGACTCCCCAGGATGATGATGTTGATGGTGGGGGATTGGATGATGGTAATGCCGTTGAATATCGGGACATCGACAGGCTAAGTAAGTGGGCAGAGATTTGGCAGATGGAATACAATACTGGAAAGTGTGAGGTTATGCACTTTGGCAGGAAAAATCGTAGAGCAAGTTATTATCTTAATGGCAAGAAACTGGAAAGTACTGTAGTACAAAGGGATCTGGGGGTCCTGGTGCACGAAACTCAAAAGGTTTGTATGCAGGTGCAGCAAGTGATTAAGAAGGCCAATGGAATGTTGGCTTTCATTGCTAGGGGGATAGAATATAAAAATAGGGAGGTATTGCTTCAGTTGTACAAGGTATTGGTGAGACCGCACCTGGAATACTGCGTACAGTTTTGGTGTCCATACTTAAGAAAGGACATACTTGCTCTCGAGTCAGTACAAAGAAGGTTCACTCGGTTAATCCCGGGGATGAGGGGATGGACATATGAGGAGAGGTTGAGTAGATTGGGACTCTACTCATTGGAGTTCAGAAGAATGAGAGGCAATCTTATTGAAACATATAAGATTGTGAAGGGGTTAGATCGGGTGGATGCGGGGAAGATGTTCCCGATGATGGGTGAAACTAGAACTAGGGGGCATAGTCTTAGAATAAGGGGCTGCTCTTTCAAAACTGAGATGAGGAGGAATTACTTCACTCAGAGGGTGGTAGGTCCATGGAATATGCTGCCCCAAAAAGCTGTAGAAGCTACATCATTACATAAATTTAAAACAGAAATAGACAGTTTCCTAGAAGTAAAGGGAATTAAGGGTTACGGGGAGCGGGCAGGAATTTGGACATGAGTCTAGGTTCGGATCGGTCATGGCCCTGTGGGTAGCGGAGCGGGCCCAGGGGCCGTGTAGCCTGATCCTGCTCCTATTTCGTGTGTCTAATTCTGTTAGATTCAGGAGATGGTTCTGTGATAGTGGATTGGCGGTTAGGATCAGATCAGCCATGATCTTATTGAATGGCGGAGCAGGCTCGAGGGGCCGATTGGCCTACTCCTGCTCCTATTTCTTATGTTCTTATGTTCTTATGAATGTCATGGGAGGTGGTTAGACTTTCTCTTATTGGAAATGGTCATTGTCTGGCGCTTATGTGGCGCGATTGTTACTTGTATGGACTTCCACCATGTTTTCAGCATCTTAGCTATTTATACTTTTAGTCTTCTCATGTCTTTTAATTGCCTCAGTAGATGATCTTTCATATCTTCATACAGGTTTCTGCTGTCCTATTAAGTGTTTTGCAGGTTATTCAATGCATTCACTTCCTCTCTGTGATTAGAGTATTTATTATCTTCCTCTCTTTTTCTTTCCCCCACACCCCCCGCGCCCCCACCCCACAACATCCTCTCTTCCATCCTACAAAGGAGTTTGATTATCTTACAGTTTTCAATTCTGAGAAAGGTTCTTGCACCTAGAATGTTAACCTTTAGCAAAATGTTAATCTTTTCCCTGTACTGATATTGACAGATTTTCTGTATTTCCAGCAGTTTCCATTTTTACTTTGCTTGTGCCAGGTTGGTTGTAATGCAAAGAATCTCTGCAAAAGCTGAAATTTTAACAATAAAAATATTAGCAGCCTTGTAGTTGTTGCTAAAAAATGTTATTTTTGAAGAAGAGCAGAGTCCTGGCCAACAACCCTCCTTCAGCCAAAAAGCACCAAGAAAAGAATATAGGTTAATTTGTCATTCACCACGTCGTTGTTTGTGGGATCTTGCTGTGCACAAAATAGTTGCTACAGTTGCCCATGTAACAGTAATGCTTCAAAGTAATTCACTCTGTGTGAAGTGCTTTAATGCATTTCTAAGGACTTTGAGAGCTTCAGATTGAGAGGAAACATAAGGAAAGAACGAACTTGCATTTGTATAGCGCCTTTCACAACCTCAGGACACCCCAAAGCGCTTCACAGCCAATGAAGTACTTTTTTGAAGTGAAGTCATGGTTGCAATGACTTTCCAATTTGCACTACCAATTCAGCCAAGCTGAATGACCCAATTAGTTCTGTTCATATGCATACTCTGGCATGCTGCTAATCACAGGGAACATCTTCGGTGGTGGGGGGGGGGGGGGGGGGGGGGGTCATGTGTGATTAGTAGTATTCTATAGTACATTCAAGAGACTTGTAGCTAAGTGACTGCCATATTCCTTAGAGCCATACAGGGAATGAGGGTATTCTGTACAATGAAACAAGTGGAGCTGTGAGAGGAACCTACCACAAACAAGATGAAATATCTGTTGCAGTGCTTAGTTTGCAAAAGTACCTGGAGATTTGATAAATGAAATATTGATATTCACCACTGGGAAAGGCTTGAATATTTGCTCAATGTCTTGGAAGATATAAAGCTGCTTTGATTCTTTGGCCATCTTTCTACTTTATAATTTTATTGAATATTTGGAAGCAACTGTGAACTAATTGGAGTTCCTTCTCAACAATGATATTTAACTGAGCAAAAGCAAAGATGGGAACAAATCTGATTATTCAGCCATAAATTGTGTATAGGCACAAACTGAAACAGGAGAGTGCCAAGTGTACACAAAATTACTTCTGGTCGACGAGCTCATTCAGATTATGGTCATGTTGCACGCACTCCAAAATTACTTAAAGTAACTCAAAGGGAAACCTTTCAAATCTTTAGTGTTTACTCAGTGTGTGATTAACACAGCACTGGAAGCAACAGAGGTTCTTGATGGTGGAATTCCAGCTTCCTTGATGCTAACAAAGCTTGTTCTGTGACTACAGAGTGTAGAAATGTACTTCCATACTCTGAAGTATAATTTGAGTCAGTGCTGGACAAAGGGACGGTTTCTGGGTGTATTAATAAAAGTGACATAAACAGACATTGAACATGTATTAGCCTCAAACTGTATAGTTTTTCCCCCTATTTTTTTAACGCGTATGTGGCATCGACTAACAGTAGCACTCTTGTATAGCTGGTTTATAAATCACGCTGGTGTATAAGTCATATACTTAGATTGTTTGGAAGTGAACTTTAAAAAAAAAATACACTTGTTTTAGTGTGTTGCCCTTTTTTCTTGATTGAAGTAATTTATTTTAAAATTTGGACCTATTGAGCTTGAAAACTTACATTCAAATCTTTTGAAAAGTGGTCTCAGTCTGATGAGACTGTCGTATCCTCCTACACTTCACTCTGTTATCTTCTTGATGTATGGCATATGTCCCATCTGATGCTGCTTGTTTTTTTTCAGTTGTCTAGCTGTGTCACCTGTCCCTAAAATTGACCATCATTATCAAACTTGCTTAGACCGTTATATATTTCTATGGAGTAGCTCAGTTTTAATGCCGCACAGAATATTCCGTCTACACGTAAGCTTTGAATCAAATCTTCAGAAATCGGGATTACACTTTGCACCTTTTTACATTTCTTCAAAAATATATAATTTTCCTCCAGTGGTTTTCTGGTTCTTGTTTTTATTTTCTTCTCCTCACTCCTGTAGTGTTTCCAATTTGAATGGGACATAACCTCTAAGTTCCATTTCTTTTTCAGTACTCTTTGAGTGGACCAACACACTTTTTTTGCATGTTTTCTAATCAAAGCCTTTAAAAATATGAGTTTTATTTGATGCCAACTTTCAGCACAAATAATCCCCTGATTTCGCTGTTTTGTTTTGGCACTTCACATATTTATGTGCTGTTTAATAGTTTGTACCTTGTTTTAGAGAAGCAGTGTTTATGCAGAATTTGAACTAGATATAATAATACAATAAGCTCAAACCATTCTAACGATGGCACTTTATTAGTCCAGTGTGCTTTTATTCATTGTTATTAGGATTACAGGGTTAGTTGGTCTGAATAGTTCACTAGTAACAGTGAATTTCTGTAGGAAATTGGTTAGGCTTCCTGCTTCTGATCATTACTCAGTAAAGGGGCAAACATCGGGTGAGGGGTGAATCAAATTTAGCTGTGGTGTCCCTGTAGTAGAATAGTCTGCTGACATTCAGTTTCAAGGCTCACGTGAATAGTGGCAACTTGAGAGAAGTACAGGAGGGCGTCGCACAGCTGTTGAATAGTGCTCAACAAAGAGCCAATGTGTTCAAGAGAGAAAGAACAGAAGAAAATCGGTAAGGGAAACAGTCAGGGGGAAAAAAACTTGTACAATACAAAGGACCTAGGCCTTGTTACTGCAGAGGTAGGATTTCCACTGATCCTTTCATCCATACGGTAACATTCAAATTAAGAATTTTTGCTGGGAATTCATACTTTAACACGATGAGCTGAACAGTTCTGGATGTCGACAGTTCCATAGATACAGACCATGATTGTCTCTCTGGACTGCTATACACTAAATACGTTACTTTTAAAAGCATTCTAGCTTTATTACTGTCATTCCACAAGCACACACACAATCCACTGTATTCTGGAGAACATTGCAACAGGATAATTTGTCAAATTGGGTCAAAGCAAAGTATTCTGTGTATTAACTTAAACTCACCAAGTTCAGGTTTGGAATCTAATGTGGCATTATCCCTATGGTCGGTGCTGTTTGCCACCATTTTATATAATGCCATTGCTAAGATAATGGTATTGCTGTTGAAAGCAGTTAATATAATTGCCTGATCATCCTGTAGCATTGCCTGTAAGTATAATTTGCTTTAAGAATAAGACTATAACAGAAATTCATCCAGTATAATAACCATAAACTCTTGCCAGTGCAACTAAAGTCAGAAGAGCTTAAGACTTCATACATATAATTGAATCTTTTATCTAATGATGCCAAGAATATTAATTTATTGGTTTCCAAATGTTTGCAGTACATAGTTTTGATAGTCCTAGAATTACATGGCCCATTAAAGCTTACAGAATATTATGCAGTATTGGTCTGTAAGTTGGGAGATTGATTTAATGTTTTATGAAGTATGTTTTATATATGTGGTACTTGAAAGTTGAAACGTGAATCTGAATGCATTACCAGAAAGCAATAGCTCAACTTTCACATTCAGTTAATAGTTGTTGTAGTGATATCTGAATCCCACCACAAAGAAACAATTAGACTATAACCTGTCATTGTTTTTATTCTTTTGGTCAGCTGGGTGTGTGACACATCAGAAACCCATCACCATGTTTAAGAGTCTCTAATTCAAACTACTGACAAATGCAAACCCATCGGCAAGGTTTCTGTTTGCCCAATGTGGACTGCGCCTGGGGACATATCCCAAGCACCCAAGTCCAGAGAGCTTGAGCACTGGTTGGCAGAGCCAAGGCTTAGGGACTGCCATGTGTGCAAAGGGGTGCTGCTGGAGTGTAACCAGACAAACTCCACAGCATCCTCTGACCTACTATGAGCAATTCCACTCGTTGATTGTAGTTCTGAAGGAGTTGTCCTAATAATCCTAATAATGTCCTGATGTGAAGTGTAATATTTTTTATATACAAAACCAAAATCCTCTGAAAGAGAAGCAAATCATGGCCTGTTATCTTAGAACTGAGCCAACTTCTCCCCATGTCCCCTGAAAACATGTACTTACCAATTCTGCTTTTCTGGAAATAATTGTAGAAGAATGGCCGTCATAGACTCTCGAATAAATCTAACCTCATTCTTGACTCTGAAGGAATATAAATGGCAGCGAGACTAGCCCTCTTCTATAATAGAAAACAAAATGGAACTGCTCACAGGTCCCGCGGGTACCAATTAGAACTATTTTGAAATGCTGTTTAAAGATTCGGGCACATATCTAAGCATAGGATAGTTGTTTTCAAGGGTTTACTGTATACTTAGATTTCCATCTTTACCACCTGGGTGTAAAGCATCACCTGGGAGGAGCACGGAGAGGAAAATCAGGCAGAGATACCTGTAACAGAGCCCACCCTATTTTCCTTCTATTAATGTAGGAGGAAGGGAACTCATGCTGGCTCTAACGGATGTACGACCTCTGATCTCCAATGGATGCTTGTAGCCAAAGTGGTAAAGATGAAAATCTACTCCAGGTCAAACTGCAGAAGTGAATTAAATTAAGTCTGATATCACAACAGAACCATTCAACTGTCATACTCCTTTGCTTTCTAATATGAAAGTAAAAGTAAATAAGGAAAGGAACATTCTAAGTGTTACAGATGCTACTCTCCAAAAAAATAAGGATATAGCACTCTTGTACCTTTTACTCGAAAGGTGTTTTCCTAAAAAAAAAACTAAAATTCCAGTATAATGTTGCAGAAGGTAATTTTATTTCTAAAACTGCGGGCTCGATTTTACCAGGCCCGAGGAGGCGTGTGAGTTGTCAAAATCGCAAAAAATGGCAGCCGGACCCGATCCCGCCTCCAAGCAATTTTCCCACATTCGTGTTTTCAGACCCGTTTCCATCCCGCCTCCAAGAGGCGGGATAGGCTCTTAAGGCCCTTAACAACCACTTAATTGCCTCTATAATCCCATTTTGAGAGGCCTTTCTGATTTTTAGACATTTTTAGCCATCCTACATGCCTCCTCTGGAACACACCAGGTAATCCTAGTGGCCTCACAATTGGATTGCTTACTAACAGCTGCAGCTCCACTATTAAAAATGAGTTTTCACCAGTGATCACTTGCAGGTGGCAGAACTTTGTTGTCTCAGGTCTGGGGGAGCTTTTAGCAGGTATACTCATTGTTGTGGAAGTTTGGAACCTGACACCCATCTCCAGTGTGACCTGCTGGGAAACCCCTCTCCCCACCTTGACTGAGTGCTTCCTCAACTGAGGCATATACCAGAAGCATGGCGAATATTTATTTCCTTTCCTCCTGGACATCAGATTCGGACGAAGACCAGCCGCGGCAGCAGCAGACCCATAAGCAACAGCAACAACAGGCCCGAGGAGGCGGGTTTCGAGGCGTGTGAGTTGTCAAAATCGCAAAAACTGGCGGCCGGACCCAATCCCACCTCCGAGCCAAGCTGCTAATCACCCACCTGAAGCTGCACAGGCCAGACGGTGCCAGCGCGCGACTACATTGCTGCCTGGGATGCAAGGGGCGCATGCATCTTGGCCAGATTTGCTTAGCCTGAACAATCAAACACTTTTGCCTCGCACCTCCTTACCAGACCATCGACAATGGACAAGAACCTACGGAATCCTATCACTCTGACCACCATACTGACAATCGCAAGTTGCCCTAAGCCCTCCATGTGGAAGTCCCATTTGCGAAATGACACAGGCCACAACTTCAATAGTTTGCCATCAAATCTGTTTATGATACCATGACAAGGATGGCTGGTCAAAAAAAATATATCACAACACCCAACTGACTACCCTTGTGACTACTTGTGCTTTATCTTCCTCTTACATGTGCTCCTACGTGGTGCTTCCCCTGTGGCTTCAGCAGATGTGGTGGCCCCTTGCTCACTTTCTTGCTGCTCCTGTCTCGACACCTTTGGCGGGCGTCCTCTGGGGTTGCGAACCTGTGAGGGCTCGGCATCAGTCTGCTGCTCCTGTGGCTGTGCAGGGGCTGAGACGCCGATCTCAGTTGGGTGAGGACTCTGGTGGGGCTCTGACCGAGGGCTTTGCAGTGGCAAGGTCGTGTGAGCGCTTGGAGAGGAACCCCCACTCCCTTGTTGTCTGCCACCAACATCCCTCTCATGGGTCAGCCCCACTTCAGAGCTAGTAAGTGGCTTGATAGCACCTTGCTGCACTGCAGGGGGGCCAGGAGGACCCGTTTCTGCACTGGAAGTCCTACTCCAGAGGACTTCCATGAAGGTCTGGTTTGTATGCTCAATAGCTGACCATCGCTCCTCAAGAGATGTCATTCCATTCTGAACAATGACCATGTTTTCAATACCCTGGCGACTAAGCGCCTCCATGGCTGTAGCCATCCTCTCCTCTACGGTAGCCATTCTCTCCTCTACGGTAGCCAGCCTTACCACGGAGGTAGCCATCCTTTCCACGGAGGTTGCCATCTTTCCCGCGGTGATGCATTCATGCGCCAATGCCTCCACAAAGGCTCTGCTCATGTTCGCGATGGACTCCTCCATTCGCTCCACACTCGCAGCGACCCTGGAGACAAAACCTGCCAGAGACTCCTGCACCTGTTCCTGGAGTTCCAGCACCGCTCTCCTTCTGAATGTACCCAGAGGCACAGTGTCGACATGCAGCTGAGCCGAGCTGGCAGAGTCCTTCGCCCTCCGACGAGGACTCTCCACTGCTGTCCCTGTCTCCACCATCTGCTGATGCTCACTTGTGAGCTGTGATACACCAGGTGACAACACTACTCTATCTCGCAAAGGTCCCACCGATGTGTGAGTGTCTGCGCTGGTGATGGGTGCGCTGAATTCTACTGACGCTGCGCCCTCAGAGGTTGCAGCTTCCTCTGAGGAGTCTGGAGGCTCAGGCTGTTCCTCCTGGACAGTGGGAACAGGGGCTGTCGATGGTCCTGTGGGTGAGTAAAGGAAAGAGTCAGAGATGTGAGGTCAAGGTTACATGCACATTGAATAGTGCAGATGATCATAAGTCAATCCGTTAGAGCATCAGAATCATTATCAGTCACTCGTGCAATGTCAGTGAGAGAGATGCCAAACTATTCTGTCACCAGCTTGCTGTGATGCGCCCATCTGTCCATCCCCCACTTGGGAATCGTCCTCGATCCCGACGATTTCCAGAGCCGCCGCCTCCCAGGCGGTGAGCTGGGCTACTGAGGGTGGCTCTCCTCCTGTCATTGCTCTTTTCCTCTTATTGTGGGCTCTCTTTTCCTGCAATGAGGGACACAAGTGGAGTTTGAGTGAGAATGAAGGAGTGAGTGTAGAGAATCCATAGCATAGATGCTTAGAAGGAGACAAAGGGCCCTCCCTGTGTGTTGTAAGTTGTTGTTGTCATGGCATCACAGTGATAGGGAGTGTGAGGGCTGCATGGTCGAATAGTTAAGTGAATGTGACCATAGAGAGAGAGGGAATGGGTAAGGGTGCAGGGATGTAAGTGTCAAGTATGATGTGGAGGAAGAGGTTGGCAAAGCAGAGTGCTGGTGAGGAGAGGCAATGGGGATCAGATTGAGGGTGATGGGAAAGTCATACTCACTTTTCCTGTGCGGAGAAAGTCATGAAACCTCTTCCTGCATTGCAGCCAGGTTCTGCGGCTCATCGAGATGGAGTTGACCTCCTCGGCCACTTGCAGCCACACAGCTTTAGTCTGCTGGAGTGGCTTTTTTCTCCCTGAGGAAGGGAAGAGCACCTCCTTATTAGATCTTGCTCCCTCCACCAGAGCTTGGAGGGAGGGCTCATCGAAGCGTGGAGCACACTTTGGCCTACTGGTGGATACATTCGATCAATGAAGTGCTTACTACAATGGCCATAAAGTTTGCAGTCTCCAAAAGAAGCAAGGCTGCTTGGAGGCCTTAAATCCAGCAGCATTGATGACGTCATCGGAGGCGACTTTCTGGATGAAAAGACTCATTGGGCCAGGAGTTCCCACACGCTGGAAATCAATTGCCCAATTAGGAGAAAATCGCACTTTTTCCCCACTTCACTTCGGAATCGGGGTCCTGATGCAAATGCCACCTGACACGCCCCAGCCCACCCACAGTGGCAAAATCGAGCCCTACATCTTCGCCTACAAATGATATCGCAGCACTAGTAATACAATTATATTCCTATGAAATGATTGCTTGTGAAAATTTTGTTGTCTGTCACATCAAAACTTCTTGGTGAATCCAAATTAAAGTGAGTGACGTAAGAAAACTACTAGGCACTTGGTCAGAGTATTAAACAAGGCTTTAATCGACTGTTTCACAACATGGAAGTCTAGTTATCCTTCACTAGTTCCTGTTTACAAAATGTCCCTGAGCAAACTGGGCCCGTGCCCGAGTATTTATACTCTCCCTGGACAGCGCCCGAGTATTTATACTCTCCCTGGACAGCGCCACCAGCAGGCCGCCCAGTATATTTCATAAGTCATTTCTACATGAATGGCACGATTTATGACAGTGAGTTTGAGAGTTTTTTTCACTAAGGTGAATAGAGGACATTGCATCTTATGTTGGCAGTCAGAAGCTGCATTTCCCCTTTTAAATTTAAAAAGGGAAAAAAGATGCTTTGGAAGGGGTTGCCAGCTATGAATGTATTTGGTACTTAGTTGGCACCTGCTGCATGCCAGGCACAGCCAACGAGGCAACTTTTTATTGTTTTTTTTGGCTTTGGCTGAGGATGGCGGATAAGTCAGCAGAAACATTTTTTCACGTACACACCCAATAAATGTGGAAGAAAATGATTGTTAACTTTTACAATTTAAGGTAAGAAATTGTAAAATTGCGTTTTCTGGGTCTCACAGTGTTTATAAAGTTACCTAACGGGTAGCATAGCAACAGTGGTATAACGTGGTTTCCATGTATAGATGAAATAAATCAAGCCATAGTGTCACAGTCAAATTAGTAAAAATCATGTGATTGAATATCCGTTCTTTTTTCTAATTCTGTCAGCATCATACACTTATTGGAGGTAGGGGAGGAGGAGAGCAGCATCTTTATTGAGTGTCTGTTAGGCCATGCCTGTCCATTTTAAAGGTGCTGAGCATATTTTGATAGTGATTCAAACCTCCCCCAAAGAATAATTATGTTCCATATGACTAAGAAAATTATAAGTATTAGATCTAACACCATCTCTAATAGCAAGAATAAAATTCTGCTCCTGAAAATTGCTTTTGAAGCCATGGATTTAGGGTGCATCAAACGTGTCACAAATTGTGCCTTAAAGCATTCAGTTGTGGCCACTTAATTCCTCTATTTCAGGATAGTTTAGCGTAGTGGTGGTTCATTTCTACGCCAGACCCATAAACTTATTCTGCACCACTCAAATATTATAAAATGCCATTGTTTTCAATGAAACGGCAACTGTTTCTCTCTCAAAGTAATAGAAATTTCTCTAAATTCATACATTTATGGTGTACCTAACTATGATTTGATGTTCATACTTCCATTAGATGGAGAAATGCTCTTAAGCGCTGTACATTTGGGAATACTCTTTTTGACCTTTTGAGATGATCTCTTACCAACTAAATGCTAAAATGTTTACAATTTCCAGATAGGCTGACCTGAGATTGATGTGGTAACTTTCTAGTTCATGAAATAGCCACAGTGCGCCACTGGTCCGCTACAAATAAGCAGCAGCAAAACTGTACGATCAGCATGATATTCCCTTACATAGGAATCCAGAGAGGATCTTAACACTACAATCCTAAATTCATCGTAGATTCAAAAAGTGCAGGCCTGGATTTACATAAGAAAATACGAAGTTAATGGTTCCAAATATTTAGTTTATTTTCTTATCTCCAAACATCGATGTGATTATGCTGCATGCATTGATCTTTTTGCCTCTTTAGTGTTATGTTAATGAGATGCTGACAAAGGCTGGGTTTTTGTAACAATTATTTGGGTATCCTTAATTTATCAATAAGGGTCTGGTTCTATGAAACAGATGGTGAAGTGCAAAAGGTTGGTCGGTTTATGCATAAAGGGTGAAAGGGGCTATGACAAGTAAACAATAGCAAGTGTAGCGTGTGCTTTTTTTCAGTGCAAAGGATATGGTCTAGAATACTAAACTGTGCCATCTGTTCTTTGGTTCAGCTGTGCATGTATCCATCTGAATAATGTATTTGCAGTGCTCTGCCTTCCACACAGGCTTCAATAAATACTGACCTGTATCAAACCATGCTGTCCTCTTGATCATTCACAAAACATACTACATGACATTAAAATACATAGTTCCCACTGCCAGTAATAGTTCATTCCTGACGTTTCGAGGCCAGAGCCATTTTGTTCCATGCCCTGTGAATTTTTTAACCCACCATTATATCATTAAATAGTTGTGAGCTGTTCTTCAATGTGTTATTTAAGGTACAGGATACCTGAATGCTTCTTGCCAAATACCCAACAGCAATAGTGATCTTGAGTAGCATTGATATGTTATTTGAGTTCCTGCAAGTACAAAATTCTAGTTCAGTCACTGTGCAGCTATCGTTCTAGTTGTTTATTGAACAGACCTTTTTGAATGACGATAGTAAGCCAATTTAGGTCAATTATGAATTTTATAACTTTTTGGGGAGAAATTTCGCCAGCGGGCTTTTTAGAAAACCAATGGTCCCACCATTAAGATTTTAAGTTTACTGGCAAAAGAAATACTGAAAGCTTGTTTGATTTTTTTTTCACTCTTGGGGACAACTCCATTGTTCCTCCTCCTTTTAACATTTGGTGCAAGAAATCACAGGGGTGGGGGGGAATAAATAAATAACCACACCAACTAAGCAACTCTCGCGATCTCTCTGGGTGCAAAGTAACGGCTTTGGTTTCCTCTGCAGTGCTGTCTATATTTCAGTTCCCCACCACAACCCACCTTTAAAAGTAAAAATTAAAAGTGCAAATCAAGTTTCTGGCCTCATTCTTTCTGTCCTCTATTTCCCCCTAAATAAGATGAGATCCTGGCCCACTGAGGCTCAGACTATCTGATCTGACACCATTTGCATATCCCCTCTCTGCACCTGTCTGCAAGGTAGCTGTGTCCGAGGAAGCAAATAAAGGCAGTGTTTGTGCTTTTTTTTTAAAAGTGGAACTTGGACTGGATAAGAAGTATATAAGTGTGAGATCTGATGTCAAACAGAGTGAAGGTATTGAGTGGAGAACTGCATGATCTCAGTCCTTGTATCCCTGTTGTTTCTCTAGTTATATAAATGACCTGCATGCCAAAACTAATTGCAAGATTGTCAAATTTACAGAGGACGCTAAAACAGGAAGAGTGGTAGAAATAGACTATGCAGTTAACAATTTACAGAAAAATTTAAATCAGTTGTACATTCAGTGAGACAAATGGCAAATTAAATTTAATACAAACAAATTGCATATTAACATGCAACATGATGTACAATGAATGGAAAAGAAACAAGTTATGGTAGTGTAGGGTTATGACAATTGATTCGCAACACAAGGTCGTGAGTTCAAATCATGGCCACTTGTGGAATTGAATTCAATAAATCTGGTCATTTATGGTTAGTGCCAAAATTGTGTTTTTTTTCATGAAAGCTGCTGGTTTGTCATAAAATCCCACCTGCCACCTCTGTCCAACCTGCTCTGCAAGTGACTCCAGTCCCACTTTGAGCTCAATTTTAATGAAGGAGGCGGGTTGACGGCGGGCCCGCTGCTCAGCGTCTTCCAGACTCGCTCCCGGTTGCCGCCGCCCCGCAGATCGGATTTTAGGTTGATTGGCCTCGTTACGGCCGACGTGCGGGTCCCTCCAGGCAATTGCTTGCAGAGTGTCAGATTCTCGTCGCCGATGATGCGTTGTTTCAGTAAAGATTTAAAGGGGCCATGTCCCCTTTGCAGAAGCATTAGCTTTTTTCTGTTAAAGGTGCTGGCTGCTGCAGGAATGGCAACCCCAAAAACTAAGGCTCCACCCAGGTTCAATGAGGGCTCCCTCCATGCTCTTGTGGAGGGAGTTCTAGGACGTCAGTAGGTCCTCTTCCCTGGAAACGGAAGGAGGAGGCCTCCTCAGCAAAGCAAGGCAGCTTGGCTGCAAATTGCTGAGGTGGTGTGTTCGAGGTCTGTGTGCAGACACACATGGGTTCAGTGTCGAAAAAGGTTTAATAATCTGCTGAGATCATCTACTAAAGTGTGGCCTCTGTGTTCTGGGAAATGGAAGTTCAAGAGTGAGGGCTCAGGGCAAATTCCATTTAGAATGTTGGTGGTGACACTGAACGCAAACCACCGTTTATTGGACAGATGATGCCTGGGGTTTTGAAAATGTTGGACTTATATTCATCTCCATGTGCCAGCCACCTGTGGTTGAAGCGTAAGCTTACATGAATCTGGCATGGATGAGTGCATCGCTTGCCTGACGGCCAGCAATGTGGTCGCATGCTGCTGGATCGGCCCCGCAAGGCGTCGTTCCCCATCCTCCTCCTCGTCTTCTTCCGAGGAGGCCATGTGCTAAGCCACTTGTTCATCCGCCAGCACTAAGCCGCGCTGCTGTGCGATGTTGTGCAGGGCACAGCAGACCACAACGATTCTGGACACCCTGACCGGTGCATACTGCAAGGCTCCACCAGATCTGTCCAGGCATTGGAAGCGCATTTTGAGCAAGCCGATGTTTTGCTCGATGATATTTCTGGTGGAAATATGGCTGACATTGTACCGCTCCTCAGCTTCGTTTGATAGCCTCCTCATCGGTGTCATGAGCCACTTTTTCAGGGGATAGCCATCCGCAAAGTTGGGTTGGCAGATGGAAGAGCTGAGACACAGTAGACTGGCGCAGGATGAAGGAGTCATGACAACTGCCAGGGTACTTTGCGCAAACATACATGGTGATCTTCCTGTGGTTACATACTAGCTGGATGTTCAGGGAGTGGAATCCCTTGCGGTTGACAAATACAGCTGGTTTGTGATAGGGGGCCCTAATGGCTACATGTGTGCAGTCTATGACACCCTGCACCATTGGCAAGCCTGCAATATTGGCAAAGCCAACCGCACACGCGGTCACACTCTGGCCATCCGTGAAGAAGTGGATGTAATTGTGCGCCTTTGCAAAGAAGGCATCGGTGACCTGCGTGATGCAGGTGTGTGCGGCCGACTGGGAGATGCCGCTGATGCCTGCAGCTGATCCCCGGAAGGAGCCCGAAGCAAAGAAGTTAAGTGCGGTGGTGACTTTGACAGCCACTGGTAAGGGGTGTCCACACGCTCCTCTGGGCTCCAGGTGTTGGTGCAGCATTGCGCAGATGTCAGCGACTACGTCTCGCGAAAGTCTCCGCCTCCTTTGGCACTGCAGCTCAGTCATGCTGAGGAAGCTGATCCTCTACCTGTAAACCCTGTGTTGGGGGTAGCTCCTGCGGCGAGGTGCAGCCCTGAGCTGAGGCCCTCCGCCCTGTGCATCATCAGGTGGGTGAGGAGGAGGTTGGCACTCCTGTTGCTGGTGCTGCTGTTGTGGCTGGTTGTGGTGCTGCCACGGCTGCTCTTCCTCCAAATCTGACGACCAGGATGAGAGGATATAAATGGTTCCCATCCTGTTGCTATAGATTTCAGTTGAGGCAAGAAGCTTGCAAGTGCATATACAAAGTGGCCTGAAATTATTCCAATCAGGTCACACTGCAGATGGGTGTCAGCTTGAACAGACACATAAGATTTGCAAAATCTTATCCCAAACCTCCAACAACAAAGTTGTTGCATTTGAATGTCAGCCATGTTACAGGAGCGCTTTTAAAGTGCTGCACCAATGACAACAAGTCATGTCCTCGAGAAACTCGTCTCCTTGCAGCTGGCCTGTTTCTGACAAGACGGGAAACAGGAGCCAGAGGCACGAAAATGGGAAACCGCTATAAAAATAGGATTAGTAAGGTAGTTAACAGGCTGTTAACTGCCTTAACTACCAGTCCCACCGGTTCCCATCGGGTCAGTTTGGGAGCGGCTGACCCGACGCTCACGAAAATTGCGTGGGGGCGGGATGGAAGCGGGTTGGCAGTCTGAAGCCATTTTTTCCAATTTTCGCGGCTGACCCGCCTCCTCGGCTATTAAAATCGGACCCTATGTGGTTGACTTTAATGCCCACTGAAGTGGTCTATCAAGCAACTCAATTGTAATAACAGTCACTACGAATCAAGAAGACTTCTCAGGGCATCCAAGGATGGGCAGTAAATGTGGCCCAGCCAGCATTATCCACATAGAATCATAGAATAGTTATAGCACAGAAGGAGGCCATTCGGCCCATTGAGCCCAGGCCAGCTCTCTGCAGGAGCATTTCAGCGAGTCCCACTCCCTCATCCTTTCCCTGTAGCCCTGCAATTTGTTTTCCTTCAGGTACTTATCCAAGTCCGTTTTGAAAGCCACGATTGAGTCTGCCTCCACCACCCTTTCAGGCAGTGCATTCCAGATCCTAACCACTCGCTGCATAAAAAAGTTTTTCCTCATGTCGCCTTTGGTTCTTCTGCCAATCACCTTAAATCTGTGTCCTCTGGTTCTCGACCCGTCTCTAATGGGAACAATTTCTCTCTATCTACTCTGTGTAGACCCCTCGTGATTTTGAACACCTCCATCAATTCTCCTCTCAACCTTCTCCGCTCTAAGAACAACCCCAGCTTCTCCAACCTATCCACATAACTAAAGTCCCTCATCACTGGAACCATTCTCGTAAATATTTTCTGTACCCTCTCTAAGGCCTTCACATCCTTCCTAAAGTGTGGTGCCCAGAATTGGACACAATACTCCAGTTGAGGCTGAACCACTGTTTTATAAAGGTTCATCATAACTTCCTTGCTTTTGTACTCTGTGCTTCTGTTTATGAAGCCCAGGATCCCATATGCTTTTTTAGCCATTCTGATAAATAAAATAAACTATTTCATTCATTGTATACTAATCTTGCTAAACAAACTAGGTTCATGGTGCATTAGTAGCATGGCATATTCTGCGTGCCAGTTCTTGCATTTCTGCTGTGGTAGACTTGCATGTAACCATGGCACACAGTGCAAGGTCTGCAAGGGTACTTATGTTGAAATTTCAATACATGGGAGGTGAATTGTGTTGTACTGCTATCAAAACAATAGTGACATTTTTCTCGTGCATGGGATAAACTTCAAATTCCACTGCACCACATTAAATCCTCATCCCACAAAATAAAGGTTTATTGGGGAATGTGTTCTGTTCACCTAAGTAAAATATAACTTTTTTTGTTTTGGTAATTTTTAAATGATTATGCCAACAAAGACGTGCTAAAATACTGTATGATTTTATCATTTCAAAAATAATCTCATGTTTTGTTTATTGTTTCACTTACAAACCAAATGTGCAAAGCAGTTTTCTGAACAATATTTACTTGTGTCATGCTGTATACACAGGGAAGGTGTACCCTTTAACCAGTGTACTGAATAGTAGAAATAAACATTGTTCACAAAATAAGTTTTCTCATTGGATTATGATGTACATTTTTTTTTCCTAAAGCAAGTAATCATGATCTCAATCAGGGATCCATTAAATACTGTGTATGTCAGTGAAGGAAAGTACCACAGCACTCAGATTATTTTACGTTTTACACTGCTGACCCGGGTAATGCTCAGTAACAGGGTAATTGAAATATTCCACCAGCTGCTGCTTTTTTTTTTAAAGCCACCATGTTTAATCCTGTTTCTAGAGAAACCATGCAGATTACATTTTGCCTCTATTTTCAATTAGATAGGTGCCCATCTGCAGATGCCTTGTATTTATAGGTACTATTTCATAGACTGCAGTATTATACTAACTGCTGTTATGGATGCAATCTATCTGGTTTACTATCTGGCTGATGATGCTGATTTGATCAGACTGCCTAGATGTAGGGCATATTAAATTTAACTCTAGGACTTGTGTATATATTTGGATCAAAGCTGAATATATTCCAGTTGATCAGGTGACTCTACTGTGGTGTGAGCAGCAACCATAATGAAGAGGCTTGGCCGAGAAGCCACTTCTTTCCAATCAGCATCAGCTAGAGTCCCTTCTTTGTCTTTGGACATGTCCTTAGAATGTCATCAATAGGAAAAACCTTGAAATTCTGACTCTGAAATGCAGTTGTAACCCAATAAGTAAGTTCATAAAATGCTAAACAATTCTGCATATCAATAATGTCTGTGCTGGAATTTTTGCAGGTTCCACACAGTGACATGTCTCTGGTTTATTTAGTCATTTATTTCCTAACTGGATCCATTTAAAACTTTTTTTTAATAAAACCTTAAAATGAAAACTAATCTCAAGAAAATCAGTATTTTATGAACAGCATTAATGAATAAATAGTTGGCCTTGTAAGGGGCAATTCATAATCCATTTTATTTTGACAAGTACTTTCAGGGGAGGAAGGGAGGGTTATTACTCCATTAACCTTGCTATATCAAAAAAATGTTTAATGTTTTTGTAGTATGGTTTTGAGGAGGACTAAGCAAAAGCATCCCTTTAAACTTTTGTACATTGGTTCCTAATATGCTGCAGTTTTTTTTAAAGAGAAATAAGGTGAATTAATTGATGAAACAACATACAGATCTCCAGCTAAGGTTATGCATTGAATATTACTGTGCCTGGATCTGAAATTGAATCTAATTAGAATGAACCTGAAATGATGTAGCTGATAATTCTGTACCTACATCAGGTAAGCTGTTATCCGGATTCCAGAGAGAATCAAATGTATTTAAATACATCAACAATCTGGCTTACTGCCAATGCACATCTATTTGATAGAATCTCATTCTGCATTGTTGTAACTTATTTATGTTTAGGGAGTAATCTTAGGCAACTGCTTTCTCCCATTTACACTTCCTGCTTCTTGCAAACAGCACTTTTGCATATTCATCCATAGCTTTCTGCCAAACTGAGATTCACAATCAGCTGGTATGAGAGACTTGCTTGTCTTTTGCCTGCTGATAGTAAATGATTCTATTGGGCACTTGGCAGTTGAACCTCTGCAAGGATCACTAATGGAAGTGTATGCGTGGTGCCGCTCTTCACATACTTCAGGAAAAGCCCTATAAATTGGCTTATCCGTTAAGTATTTGTTTAAATGAAATACACTCTTGTAACTCATGCTTCTCTTTTTTACTTAAGGTGTCAGCCATGGCTCAGTGGTAGCACTCTTGCCTGTGGGTCAGACATTCTTGGGTTTAAGCCCCACTCCAGTGACTTGAGCACATAATCCAGGCTGACACTTCACTGCTGTACTGAGGGAGTGCTGCACTGTCGAAGGTGCCACAATTCAGATGAGACATTAAACCATGGCTTTGTCTGCTCTCTCAGGTGGATAGAAAAGATCCCATGACACAATATAGAAGGGCAGGGGAGTTCTCCCGGCGTCCTGGCCAACATTTATCCCTCAACCAACATCACTAAAACAGTTTAATTGGTCATTTATCTCATTGCTGTTTGTGGAACCTTGCTGTGCACAAATTGGCTGCCATATTTCCTACATTATAATAATAATTACACTTCAGAAAGGTACTTCATTGGCTGAAAAGCGCTTTGGAACATACTGAAGTTGTGAAAGGCACTATATAAATGCAATTTCTTTTTCAAAATATTACAAGACTAGAGATTTCCAGTTTTCTCAGGTCCTTACTATAAAAAGAGGGGTTGTCCCATTATCCCTTACTTCTTGACACTGGGTTCTGCGATGTTCACACATTTTAAAATGGTGTTTGTGATTAAGGCACAATATAAATTAAAGTTCAAATTGTTTGACTTAGTTCTATTTCTTTCTTTAGAAATGGAAGACTTCCACTGAAGGTGAAGAATATGAAGCTGAAGGTAAGAATGAGCTACAAGCTCAAAGAAAATATATTGCAAATACCGAAAAGCTTAGTTCTTTTTTTAAAGAATTATATTTGGGCATTATAAAAACTAGCTTCCCTGATAGTTCAGACCAGGAAGATCCCAAGTTTGATCTGTAATTGTTGAATTAGCTAGGCTCAGCTGAGATGAAAGTAGGGTACTAACAGGACCTCAGCACTCCTGGGCCAGGGATCTTACTCCTGATCACTGGGTGATGTGAGCACATGACATGGTGTGAGGACATAATTGGGCTCAGTTATGATGTCCCCTTGAGTGAGCTATAGCAGACCACCCACTACCCATTGGACCCCTAATCCAGCAAGGAATCAAAGGTTTCAGTGCAGAAAGAGGGGGAGGAGGGGGAATTCCCACCTGAAGGCATTGACACATGCTGTCAGAGGGTTCCACAGCATCAACTGTCCTTTGGTACCATACCTAGGTATCCATTCTTAATGTCTAACCCTAGACAGTAAAGGTTGGCAGGCCTTTTGTTCTTCCCTAGTCCCGGGGCACTGAGGTCAATTGTAGCAACCCTACCTCTGCTTTGGCTGATATCCGCTAACCCAGCACAAATGAGGATTGAAGCTGGTGACTCTTATGGTCTGTATAGCTCAATTGTGCACTGGCATCGCATCTAGTAGCCAAAGCAGTCTTTATGGACATATTTTATGCACATATTTTCAATGGAGGTTTAATTCCACAAATTATTTCCTACAGTAGACGGTAACCGACAATACTAATGATCTTTGACTTCATTGGTCAAAATCCATTTGGAATTTGCCATATAAAATGATGAATTTTATTTATGTTAATGACAATGGTCTTTTGGTAAGTCTGAAGGTGGGATTGCTATGTGCTGTTCAAACCTGGACATCCTAGATTGCAAATGACACATATTTAATGAACATTTTCTAAATGTTTCTCATTCGCTCCTACCAAATGTGTTTCTACATAGTTGTTTACTAAAGAACAGACACCTTGTTGGGGTGAGAGTGGATTCTATAGTGATGTTATGATGCTGTGATACATTAATATATGTTGAAGTTCAGTATTGTGAATACATGTACAACTCACAGAAATGCATAAAAAATGTTAATACAGAATTATTGGCCTCGATATTAACCCCCCACAACGGGCGGGGGGAAATTAAAAATTAAAAATCGGGAAACGCTTCCTGAACCTGCCACATACACACCTGCTGCCATTTTTATGGCGGCAGGCTGCGAGGCATGCGTGTGTCACTTCTTGGAGAGGCGGGACACTTCATTATCATATTTAAATCTGGGTGGCACAGTGCAGTTGGGAGCCTGATTTAAATTTAATACCTGCCGGCCAGGTTTCCCCGGCTGCGGCCTCCTGCCACTGGTTTTCCCACCCGGCAGCCTGTCAATCTGGCCAGCTGCCAGGCAAGAAATGAAAGAAGAAAATGTTAGTGAGGTCCTGCCATTAATATCAGCAGGATCTCCATGTCCCTGGGCTTTCCGGGTTTTAGACATGCTACCGCGCTCCCTACACCCTCCCTGCCTCCCTATAAATATTGGGGTCATTGTCTCCCAGGAATCTTGCAGGTATTTTGGCAAATACGTGCTGGTATGTCTTTTACTTTAAAGGATGGTTCATTTAAATGTAAATATACTAGGATTATAGGATGGTTGGTGCATTGTAAACAGTGTGTACAAAATTTTCTGTGTGTGTGGGGGAGCAGCCCTCTGCAAATATTGACACACTCCTAAGAACTCCCTGTCCTAAGTTATGAAAAACTGTATCAGATACCCAAGGAAAAGAGTACAGTCATTTCAGAGAGCAGCACTAGAAATAGCATGCTAGTAAATCAACAGATACAGAAATCTGATGAACTTCAGCTACTTCTAGCAGATAACCTAGGGTTTGGGGGCCCAAGTTTGAAAATCTATTCAGTGATATTCAGCATGGCTACCTTTGAATCTAATTGAAGAGTCTCCTTGTTTTGATTGGTGGGGGAGCGTAACTGAGTTTGACCAATAGGAAGCCTATTTCCTGGTGGAGACAAATAATCAGCATTGGTCGACAATTTGAATCCAAGAAACAAAGATAGCTGATGTGGTAAGTTCCTGATTTCTGCCAGATCACTGAGCAGAGATGGTGAGCCATGACCGGGAACTCAGAGGGAGGAACAGCAATAGAGAGAAAATTGAAGGAGACGTTACCTAACCTGGTAATTTTTGCCTCTTTTCAATTATTCGCAGTGTGATATTGTCAGGGGTCTCCTGTCTGTTCATTCACAGAATGACGGCGGGTGCCCTAAAGGAGTGAGAAAGTTTTTTTTCTCTTGCCATTGCCTTCTTTTCTGAAGGTGTTGATTCCTTGCTGAATCAACCTTGCAGTAATCCATCCTTCATGTGTGAAACCAGACAGTGAGTGCTGGCAGGCTAGTTGACCATTAGGGTGTCACAGCCGAGTTCAGTCTTGTCCTCGCCCAACATCCCTACACACACTTCTCAGCAGGAATTACTAGGCAGCAAACAGGAGTCAGACCTCTGGCTGAGTTCTCTCCTCCTTGTCCTAGGGCTGCTGAGCTCAGTTTTAGTGCCCACTGCCACCCTAGCTGACAACACCTAATTTGCCACAGATAGGGAGTCAAGGCTGTAACCTTCTCCTCTGTATGGATCAACGACATGCTTCATTTACTGATGGCGTATTCTGATGGTGTTCACAAAAATAATGGTGATGAATAATGCCAGAATATTGCACTAAAACTAACTGTTGCATTAAGAAATGTGAACACAGGTGATGAATGTGAAGATATGAATATTGAAATTGTAAGCCTAAATTTGGTTTCAAATTTCTCTCATCTTGTTCCGGCCTAACTGAGGTTTACTTCAGGAAATACTTGTGTCTCAACCAATTGCTTCACCTAATCCTGACAGATTCGGACTCCACATGTATGTACACTTGATAATGTAGACTTAAAACTGTAAGCTGTCACTACCTGCATATAGATTGGGTAGAGAAATTGGCTGAGATAGAAACATTTCTTGAAATAACCTGACATAAACCTCAGCCAGGCTGGAGCAAGGTGAGGGAAATCAAAAGCCAAATTTAGATTTACAATTCCCATATTCAGATCTCCATTTTTATCATCCAGTTTAACATTTCTTAATAGAGCAGCCAGTGTCAACAAGTCATGGCAGTCTACTAGAATGCTTAAGTCGAAAGTGATAGCACATTTTGTTGTTTAGACATTGTTTTGAAGCTTCTTCATATTGATATTCTATAGGCTTTCTAGAGTGTGAATCGTGTAGGAAGGAGTAATACAGTAAACTAACTAACTTACTTTCCCAAAGTTTGATTTTTCTGAAATTTCCCTTGCCTCATGGTAGTTATTGTGTTGTTGTGCAGTTGAAAACAGTAAATAGGATTGTCAAGTAAAAAATAAACATATATGCTGGAATGGAATATTAAACATATTTACAGGTGTATGGAAATGTGGTAGTTATCATACATACGTATAGATGCTCAAACCTGTGCCCTGAAGTGCATCCCTGTTAATGTCAGTTTGTTCTAAAAGCACCCTTTTGGTTGCTTATTAATGCATCTATACTCATTGATCCTTCCATTCTGTAATAAGGCATTATAAAAGTGATATATATGTTTTCCAGGTCAGTTGAGATTTTGGAACCCAGATGATTTGAACAGTTCCCAGAGTGTGTTTGGCGCTGACCCCAAGTGGATTGAAGAACGACTTCAAGCAGTTTCCGAAGAGCTTGGAGTCACCAAAGACAGTTACCTGAGCAGCAAAGAGCTGATTTCCATTTGTGATCAGTGTGGGCTTCAGAATGTAGATGCAGAGGTGAGGTTGTCTGAGTTGAAAGGACTTTTTTTAAGTTGTGTACTTCTCAGGATAATTTTGTTAATGTTTATCCAAGATATAAAGTTCTCTGTTTTAAATGGAAAATGAAACAATAATTTAAGTTTCATTTCCCGAAGGTGTGCTGTGCACCTTTTCCTCACCAAGCAGGTAATCAACTGATAAGTTATGGATCATTTCTGATTTCTCTGAATTTTTTTAAATATATTTTAATTTTCTCCCAAAGGTGTGTCCATTGCTTGGCACATCTCTGATGGTGTGACTGAGATAATATGTACTGCAGTGTGAGGCAACACTGACATTTTGATGTAGCACATTTAATGCATTTTCTTAATTTCAAATGTAATTGGTTACAAAACTGAGTTTAATTTATAATGTACTAGCTGGGGGAGCCCGGCTTTGCCAGGGCTGTTTTGGGCCGGGCGGTTTAAATCGAGTGCGAGGCTTTGGGGCCTCTCTGTGTCCCTCTGTGAATCTGCTGCCGGGCAACATTTTAAATCGAGTCCCAGGCTTTTGGGCCCTGTCTGTGTCCCTCTCTCAATCTGCTGCCGGGCAACATTTCTACCTTTTAATACCTTGAAAGATGAAAGTGAAAGTACTTATAAAACGTTTTTGGTAAATCTTATGTTATTTTTAAAAGAGATACTAACTTTTTCAAAGCTGGATGAGCAGAGTAGTTTGAGCTGGAAGCTGAAGTAATGGCAGTGAAACAATGGCTGCCAGATCCCTGAGATGAAAACGATTCGTCCCGCCCACACACACACACCGATTGGCCAACGATCAGGGGATTGTACTGTAGGATTGGTCAATCGTGACGGCACAGGATTGGTCGAACCTTGACGTCAGTCAATCAATGCTAAGTAGCAGATAATGAGTTTAATTTTGAAGGTTTTTTGCATAAGGCGCGAACAATTTTCGTCCGACCGAAAAGTAAATATGCTTACGACCGTCCCGGAAGCGTAAGCTTTCTTCGGAGGTAACGCGCGCGTAGGTACGCTCTATAACTTTCGAGCACATAGCCGGACAGACGCACACCCGAGGACAGACAGACAGATAGACAGACAGACAGAACGACTCGTTTATATATATATAGATAGAAGATAGATAGATTATAGATGTATGGTCATAAGTTAAAAAGATCATATAAAAGTTATAACTTTAGCTCCCCTTGATACATAAGTAAAATCTAAAAGGATACCAGCCCCTCACTGGAGAACAGGAAACCGTTAGATTTTAATATTTTACATTTCTACCAGTTGATTTTGAAAGACAAACTATATTTTTAATGTCTCATACCAACCAGCTTGAAGTCTTTAATTATTACAGATGCTGCATTGAAATCAAACAGCAGTAAAAACTGGTATATTTGTATCACACTTTATTGTGTTATTTGTGAAATTTATATTTTTTCTGTCATATTTTAAATCTCTCTGAAGTAAAATTGTACTCGGATTCAGTTGGATCTTGATAACTGTACAGCTAATTTACCAAGAAATACTGTGTGCTGATGAGGATCATGCTTGAATCAGGAGTTCTAATTCATTGTAATGATTCATTGAATTTCCGTGTGCTTGGATCAAATGTGGGTTTATCCTGATTCTGACGAATTGCAGAATGTCAGTTGACAATAAAAAAGGATTTCTTTGTAAAATGAACTGAGACCTAGCTTTAATGTAGCTTTAATAACCCATCATGCCAGAATATATCTGTGATCTGCCCGAGGTCTTTTTCTGTGTGCTGTAGCAATGCATTGCCTGAATTTAATATCCCTCCTGCTGTGTGTTTAGATGAGGAATTTTTCAGTGTATCTTCTAATTGTTTCCAGTGGAGCATTGTCAGTTGCAGTGATGCAAAAGCTGTAAGATTAAAGGGTAGATTTGGAGGTTTTAAATAAAACTTTGAATTCATTTTGCTTTTTTAGGTAGGATATACAGATTTGACACTTTGAAATTGCATGAGCAAGTGTGTCTTATTTGAAAACGTTCCAAGTTCAATCTTCAAAAGAAATTTGAAAAGTGATGCATCATATAATACGGTCAAATCTTTTCAGTCCTTTGTGTACCCTGTGCACAGAAACGCATTTTTGGAATGGGTTATGGAGCGATGTAACACATAGTTATCTTGCTTTAATTTAAGTATTTTTAATGTTGAAATGAGCCTTTGAAATTTGCCTTCAGTATCATTGAGATCAAAAGCAAACTTCAAGGTTCTTGATTAAGAAACCATCTGGGGCTGAGTGATGCCATCAAAATCTCAAAATTCAAAGCACGTGTCTGTTTTTTACTGTGTATATATATCACCCATAGAGTTGTAAATGAGAATGTACTGTACTAAATTGAATAGAACATGCTAATATGCTGTACTTTGACAATCAGCTTGGAAAATTGATCGAAAAGGCATTATAAAACCATGGGTAAATGTACCGGGCAATGTGAAACTGAGCTAAACAAACCTAGAATTTCCTGGGGTCGGTCAGCTGATCTCAGTGGGGGTGGTAGTTGTGATTTTTTTTTCTGTTTTTGGCCTCAACTTCCCCTGTGCTAAGAGGGAAAGAAAAAAAAGAAAAAAATAAGCAATTGCTATCCAGTAACCTGGCCGCAAGTTTGCATATTTAGATGTCAGCTGAGGATAAGATCGGGATTAGGTGAGATCCCTCCCTCTGATCGAATAGCTTGTTGACACTCTGGGACTGTACACAAAAAAGCATTGCAACCTTTGGATCACGGTACTCAGCAGTTGGAAAGCTCAGAATGTGATTGTAGTAAAACAGATTGCACAGTTTAAATGAGTTTAGCCATACAGATGTTGGTGGATCTACCGCCTTTATATGCTTAGAATTATGACTTCTTCTTAGGCAGTCCCTCGGAACCGAGGATGACTTGCTTCCACATTAAAAATTAGTTTGCAGGTGACTGATGAGTCCAATGCAGGACCTATAGTCTCTGTCACAGGTGGGGCAGACGGTGGTTGAAGGGGCGGGTGGGTGGGGTGCTTGGGTTGACGGGCGCTCCTTGCGCTGCCTGCGCTTGGCTTCCGCTTGCTCCCGGCGAAGAGACTCGAGGTGTTCGGCGCCTTCCCGGATGCTTCTCCTCCACTTTGTGTGGTCTTGGGCCAGGGATTCCCAGGTGTCGGTGGGGATGTTACACTTTTTCAAGGAGGCTTTGAGGGTGTCCTTGAAGCGTTTCCTCTGCCCACCTGGGGCTCTCTTGCCGTGCCAGAGCTCCGAGTAGAGCGCTTGTTTTGGGAGTCTCGTATCGGGCATGCGGACAATGTGACCCGTCCATCGGAGCTGATGGAGCGTGGCCAAAGCTTCGATGCTGGGGATGTTGGCCTGAGCAAGAACACTGACGTTGGTGCGCCTATCCTGCCAATGGATTTGCAGGATCTTGCGGAGGCAGCGTTGGTGGTACCTCTCCAGTGCTTTGAGGTGCCTGCTGTACATAGTCCATGTCTCTGAGGCATACAGCAGGGCGGGTATCACTTATGACTACTAAACCTGAGGATTACCTATATAATAACTTAGTCATATGGCAATCTTCATAGATTCAGAAAGGGAATATCCTGCCTGACCAACCTCCTTGAAGAAATAATGTCTGAAGTCTAAAGCCCTACAACTTGGTGTTCCTAAACTTATATAAAAAAAATTTGGCAAACTTCCTTACTAAAGGTTGCTTGTTAAGCTCAATAGATTAGAAATCGGGTGAAGGGTGGAAAGTAGCAGGTTCTTGTTCGAGGAGTTATGTTGGGGTGGTAACTGCTCAGTGGGATGCTGCAGGGATTGGTGTTAGGACTCCTACTGTTTCTAATTTATATTGACGACTCAGATTCAAAAACTGAATGTAAACTGGTAAAATTTGCAGATGATACTAAACTCGGAGGGGCAGTTGAATTCTGAGGTAACAGCTTGGGAACTACAATGAATTGAACAAAATATGTAAATGGATAGAACAATGGAAGGCGAAATTTAATACAGACAATATAAAATACCGCATAAGGGAAGAAACAGTGGGTGAAATAAGTGCTCTGTGAATGATGTCGAAAGAACTAGGCTGGAAGTTGAAACAGATCTAGATGTCTTAGTAGGCTTGACACACACCATGTCTGACAAATTAACAAAGCAAATAGAATGCTGAAATATATAGCAGAAACAGTAGAGTAGAGTACAAATCTGAGAAAGTTGTACTTAAACTGCATACTACTCAGGTTAGAACATACCTCGAGTACTAAATTCAATTCTTATCACCATGACACAAGGGAAACATTGAAGCCCATGGAGGCAGAGAAGATCTATAAGGCTGATCCCTAACTCCAGGGGACTGTGGAAAGATTGGAGAAACCTGGGCTTTTCAACCTTGAAAAAAGTTGACTGACAAGTGACCTTTATAGAAGTAAGTGATATGGAAAAGGTAGATCCAGAAAATTATGTCAAACTAATCTGTAAAAGATGGGTACGTAAGTTCAAATTAATAAAAGGTAAATTGAAGACTAATATCAGGAAGATCTTTACACCAGGAGGGATCAACACATACGAATGGACTTTCAGGAGGAGTAATGGATGCAACAACTCTGGAGTCACTTAAGAAACCATTAAATGCCACGATGGGAGGACTGAAGAGTCTGGATATATGGGCCACATAACCTTCCTCATTTGTATTTATCTGATGAATAAGAATGTTTGAGGGTATTCTATATGCATCACTTTACCTGTACAAGATAGATTTTTCTGCTTTGACAGTGATAAACACAAAGCATTGAATATGTGAGGGAGACATGCAGATTGTGCATGACCAGACTTGCCAATAACAGGTGCGAGAGGCAATGAGAATGCTTTGGTGGGACCTGGCCCAAAAATATTTCAGAACAACTTCACAAGGCCATCTTCAATTAGGTGAAATTTCCTATTCAATAATAGGCTCTTTTTTAAGGAAGATAGAGGACTGGAAAGTCTGGTTCTATTCCTTCCCTTTTGGCAAATAACATTGGGTAATGAAGTGCATTGTTGACTAGCTGGATCTTCCCCTTATTCACACTGTTGCAAATGTGTTGATTTGCTTATGTCAGTTTAAAATAAAGTCCACATGGCTGCTGCTTTGAATTACTGATGTGATTTGACATATACAGCACAGTTTATTGCATCCTGAATGAGTGACTGGTTTATCCATATGACTGTCTAGAAACCTGGGGGTTTAAGAAAACCTGGCATATATTCAAATTGTGATTGTGGTTTATTTTGAAATGTCATATCATTGAGCATCATCTGTTTGCCCAGAATTATCCATAGGTACTCAACGCAATCTCTTAATGCTAATTAAGATAATTAAGTTAGAATATTGTTTAAATCAAAGTCTAGGTCATAATTTCCACAGGCTTCCTACTTCCTATATTAATGATCCTTTACCTTTTTTTAAAAGGTATGAGTCATCATGGACTAATTTCTCGATGGAGTCCTTCAACCAGTGTTAGGCCCGTAATTTACATATTTAAGGAGCCTAACGTCTGTTTAAACATCTGTCTGGGGCACCAAAGAAAGTGCTGCATGAATTTAGTAGTTGGACCAGTGCCTGTGCAGATTGATATTGAGCGCACGCATCCCAGTTTCTGCCCCATTAACTGCTTTAGTCTGAAGAAATTCTAACTCCGTGTGATTGAAGGACCAGATTGTGCGGGATCGTGAGCTGCCAGGTTGTGTAATAATTGCTTATTCCAAGAGGGTGTGCTTGTAACATGAGACTACTTTTAACTCCGTACCCAGATTACTGCAAATAAGGTCATCCTCTGGTCATGCAATTGAAAAAGATACACGTTCCGAATTTAGGAGACGAGGTCAGTTTATGGGGATCACAGTGAAACTAGAATGTCTGAAATTGTAAAATGGAGCAAAGTAGACAGTATTGTACTACTACACATTCGTTTCCATTCAGAGGGTGCATAAAAGAGAATAAAAGGTTAAAAAATGTGGTCCTAGTATTCCATTAGAATCTTGGAGAAAGCGTGCCTCCTCAAAATCAACTTATTTTGGAGTCAGCATAACATATCGGCATATCGAATAGCTAAATTTCCAAAAAGTCGATAAAAGCAAATTATTGTTGAGACTTTTTAACACTCATTTGATTCCCAAACCTAATGCATTAGGTAGATTTCTCCTGAACAATTTCTTCACAACTTGTAGTTTAAATTGATTCACCTGTAAGATATTCAAACAGGGATAGTTAAACAAAGAATAGTGTCAACAGAGCCTGCACATTCACCAAACCAAGTGATGATTTAATTTAAAATGTTTGCATTTGTAATGTTCTTTTCATTGTAGAAATGTTGGCTCCCCCTAGTGGTTAATATGGAAACTAATCAGAAACATGCTCCACATTTTAGCTGCTTCTATTAACAAGTGGCCTCCTCTGAATATCATTGCACAATTATTTTGGAGCAGGCATGTATTGCAACATTATGTGACTATTTTGTTTCTTAAAGGACTCCTGCCTTTTCTATGGATTAGATTCCAACATAGATTCTACTTTTCATACTATTTTGTTTTGAAAAAATACAGTCCATGGGATTGGCCCTATATTTACTATTGCATGAGATTGATTCCAGCACATGTCTTCAGCACTAAATGTGATGCCTAGTTTCATTTTCATGTTACTTTTGTGCAAATGGAAGTAAAATGTTCAATGCTGCTTCAGCACATACGAGCGCAACAAAAATAATAAAACAGCGCATTTTGTCTTTAAGATAATTAAGTTAGAATATTGTTTAAATCAAAGTCTAGGTCATAATTTCCACAGGCTTCCTACTTCCTATATTAATGATCCTTTACCTTTTTTAAAAAAAAAACTCCCTCTCTTTTAAGACTCTTCAGCCCACAAATAATTCCCCAGGCAGAGATTAATGTTCAGATCTGCCAGTACTGCTCTTAAACCAGCTCCTGGTGGTACATCAGGCCTTTAAGGGATGACCCCCTCCCCTTACCCTTCTGTTGGGATTTTGCATAGACTCTATTCTGTGCCCCTGCTAATGGCACAGGCTAAGTAGCAATTCAGTGTTTGAGAGTTACTGGGATGAACCTTCATCTTGCTACTGCGACACAATGCCCTGAAGTCCGAACATGCTTCACCATTGTGCCAGCATTAAGAATATCTGACGTAATAAAACTCACTATGCACTTGGTTTGAGCATAAAGCAAGGCTTTAATCAACTTGTTTCAGAACATGGAGGTCTCGTTGTACTTCACTAGCTCCTTGTCTTACAAAATGTCCCTGGCAAGCTGGGCCCACGCCCGAGTATTTATACTCCTTGGATGGCGCCACCAGCTGGCCATCTAGCATTATTTCATGAGTAGTTTCTTGATGATGATGAGATTTATAACAATATCTACTCCCAAAATCGAATGCAAGGGCCCCAAAGATTAATGGACCCACCATAAGAACAGGCGAATAATCACATCAGAAAAGTTGGCTGTAATTGGTGAGAACTGCAAAGAATAAATGTACATAAACTGCTGAAATCATTCAGGGTGCGATCTTGCCAGCCCTGGGGAGGCGGGACTGCCGGGAAAATGGCAGAATCTGGGGGCAGGTGCACATCCCGCCTCCGTGCCATCTTCCCGGGAGGCGGGTAGCCGACCCGCGCTGGATCCCGTCTCCTGGAGGCGGGAAGGGGATTACAGCCACTTAACTACCTGTTAACACGTAGTTAGCAGGCAGATAAGACAATTATCCCCATTTTACCCACACAAGTGCGGGCTTCCCGAAGGCTGCGAACCCCGCCAGGGTCACCGAGGCGAGCAGTGGGTCTGTGGGTGTTGGAGGGGTGCAAAAGTGTGCTGTGAAGGTAAGTGATGGGTACAAGTGTGGAGAGGTAAGTATGTGAGGTGAGTGGAAAGTGATAGAAAATGTTTACTCACCTTTGTTTCTTCCTGCAGGCTTCAACAGTTGGGAATGCGGAGAGACCCGCATCTCACCGGCAGAGATGACAGATGGCTGCTGCATTCTCCAATGCAACAGCCATCTAATTTCTGCTCACAAGAGGTTTGATGAGTCTTGAATACAAGAACTCATCAAACAACATAGAATGTCAGTGTTTGACAGCTTCACAGAGCTGTCAAACGATGTTTTGACAGATGAAACGTCATACGCTGACATTCTCTGTAACCGGCTTTCCCTTAATTGGCCTGCTAAGCCCGCTGGGCGGGCTTAACGAGGTCAATCAAGGGAAAATAGCGTGGGTTAGCCAGAAGTCGATGGAGGCGGGACTGAAACCCGACAAGTGGGAGTCCCGTCTCCAAAAGCTCCCCGTTGGCAAAAATCCAGCCCTCAGATTCATGGTCATTTTGATGATCTGAGAAAATTCAGAATTTTATTGGGTTAAACTATAAAATGGGATCATATAATATCTGCAAACAGTACTCCTGGATATTGTGTATTTGTGACTTAACATAATAAATTAGAAATTAGACATAGGATATATGCTTTGAAAACTCTCCATAGTTTTCAAATACTTAACAGAAGTTTGTTAGCACTGTAGTACTAATGTCGACATTTTGTTGCATTGAGTTTCTGAACACTTGTTTCTATATTATAGATTCTGGATGACATATTTCAAAAACTAGATCAAGATGGATTAATGCGTCTTGAAGATTTCCTATACGGCATCTTTAAAAAATCAACACCTTCGTCCACTCCTTACAGGCAATTAAAGAGGCATCATTCCCAGCAGGTAATTGAGCCTCAAACAATTAGATGGTATTGCAGTGGTTTCACTAAATGTATTCTGTTGCAGGGACTTTCCAGCTGGTACATTTTTTTAAAACTTTGAAAATGCCAGAAGAAGATTCCCTTGTCATTCTACACTTTTTCAGTATTTGAGTTCATTGATAGTAATTTCAGGAATTTCTATAATTTATGGGGAATTTTGGTTGGCTTATTTTGACCTAAAGTGCAGGGAATGCTGAATGTTATGTATGACCAACTCTTCCCCTTTCACTTCAATTTTAATGTTACCAATGATTCTATATGAATCATTCAGAAGTTCAACAAATGGTGACTAAAAGTACAATTGTGCTTTTTTACACCACTTTTCTTCAGGGTCACTTGCAGCCTATTTGTACTTCATCCAAATGGCAGGTAATTTTCCTGTTGGGGATCATAGCCTAGTTGGTCCCGGTCCTCATCCAGAGTGCATTTTCCAACAGGGAGCAAGGCCGTTGATTTCCCACCCATCTTCCAGGCCCACAAATAACTGTTTCCATTGTTATTGTGCGTGACATTATTTAACTTGATAGAACCTGAGCATTTCTTGGTTTCTATTGCTGGGTACCACATCAGATGGTGTGTTTAATCATCGAGACATCAGGGGAGCTTCAGCCTCAGGTTTTGCTCTCCCTTCTCTTCATGGAAGCACCTTCACTCACTCTTCGCCTCCACTAGAGACACAGGGTAGATTCCAGGAGTTTAATCTGTGGGAATAGTGAGAGAGAAATCTCACATTCAACTTCAGTGTATGGACCTATTGATCACTGCACTAGCAATTTAATTCTTTTGCATTTTTTTTTTCTTTTCTCACTTTCTCAACCCGTTACATTTTTGGGTTTTCATTTTACCAATTTTTCCCGGGTTCAGCATCTCCGACTACTCCCGAAGGCAAGCCCCTTGCATCTTGTAGCTCAGAGTGTGAGTGCACCTGTACCTGCTCAAATATCTAGATCATTTGTAGTGAGCCCATGGATTGAACAGAGAAGTGGGGGATTAAGAAGGAGGAGGGTGGGGAGGGGAAGAGGGAGATGCGAGAAGGGAGATGGAGAGCAAGGGCAGGGAAACTATCTAAGCATGGAGAAGCATTGGGGGAAGGGGGCAGTGAACTATCCTTCCCTAAACCTTGGCCCCAACTTTTTTCTCATGGAGGGGGGAGATCAGGTGAGCTAAACCCTCCCTCTCCCAGGCCCTGATAATCTTTGTGGGGTTGGTGGGGAACGAGTGAGCTAACAGGAAATGACACTCGTGGATGAGTGAGAGGGTTTGATGGGCTAAACTTTGATTTTTCTCCCTCCTCTCCTCAGTGTGAGGATGGGGGTTATGGTGAGCTCAACCTTTCCTCCCCTGTCACTGAAATTCCTGTCAGTGGGAGGGGAAGAGAGGAATTATGGAGCTAAACATTTGCTTCATTCAGACATGAAAATTCTTAGCAGTGGATGGGATGAGCTTTATCATTTGCCCCCACTCCCCAGATCTGGAAATTTGTCTTACGTGGTGAGGGTGGTGGGCGGCAGTTGGGGGTCTACACCTTCACTTCCTTGCTTGTTTCTACAGTGATCTCCGTGGTAAGAGGGGCAGATGATGGGTCTTATATTTCTGCTCCTTTGTGGGGGTTCGGACTCAATGTAGGGGGTTTCCAGCACACTTTGGAATGCTGGAGCCCCCAGCATTCTTTGGCATACACGACAGGGCTGTAGCCTAGCAAAAATTTACTTCAGAGATGCCAGTGGATCAATGTAATTCAATATGTCCAAATCTAGGATTTAGTGAGGAATAATTAGCCTTGGTACTAGGAAAGCTAGGCAGATGTGCTTTGTCGCTAAATTCACAAGTTCAAATAAGAACGCAATGTCATTATATTTTTCTTCCTCTGTTCATATGTTAGCCATTTGATGAAAGTGGACGGCGCACTGCTACCCTATCTGCCATGACTAGTACTATTGGTCTTCGTCTGTTTTCATGTTTGGATGATGGGACAGGTTACACCTCATCAGATCAGATCTTGGATACCTGGCAAGATGAAGGAATTGAAAATGGCCTTGAAATTCTAAAGGTATGGCAACTGATTAAAGTCTTTGTGTGAAATATTTGCTTACATGTACTCACTCGCTTCCGTTTTATTTCAATCGCTGCAAACAAAGATCTCAAATGTGAGTGTGATGTGTCTTTTATTATGCTTGAACAATTCTACATGATGGTTAACATAAATGATTACTGCTTTCAGACCTTGGATTTTGGCCTGTATGGGAAGGTCAATCTGACAGAACTTACCCTGGCTTTGGAGAACGAGCTCCTGATAACAAAGAATGGAATCCACCAAGCTGTTCTGGCCAGCTTCAAAAATGAGATTAGACATTTAATGTAAGTCAATTGTTTCCTTTTTTTAGTTAAAATGAGAGAACTAAAGAATTCTTGCAGATTTCTTTCACATATGTCTGCACATTTCCTAGTTCATGTGCTGCTCGATGGATACTGATTGTATTGGTGTCATTGTGCTTTTAGCTGAGCCAGCGTCTAAAACTCACTAAAGGTGAGCACAATACATAATATTAATTCCTTTATTTTAATTTTCCATTCAGTGGAATTTCTTTTGAGGGAGCGATTTGTATCCAGTGGTAATGCGGTTTATAAGTTAGTATTTATGCAGTAGTTTGGAAATGGGGGAGAAAGAAGCCAGTCAGCTTAAGGTTAACAATGATATTTTGTGTTGCAATAGTTAGGGATATCAATTTATTTTTAAAAGTACTTTAAGATATCATTCTCAAAGTTAGAAAGTGAGTTTCCGTACCATTCTCTGTAATCTTTGGACATGGCCTTGTACGACAACACGATGTTTCCCTCCAGTGACATTGTAAATAGGAACAGTGGATGAGGGCAGCACTCCCCATTTGTGAAATCATTGGAGCAGAACTCCATAATGCAACATAAGGAGAAGTTCTAGACAAAATGTCTGCTTCCAGTCTCCCTATAAACAAGCAGTGCAACATGCTAACAAAGTGCAACAATACGTGTACAGATATATCCCTTTGTAACACTGAGGGATCACAGAACAACTCCGTAAAATCTACTTCCCTTTTAATTATAAAAAATGAAATAAACTACATACAGAAGACCCCATTAAATCCTTGAAATTATTACTAATTTCTGTAAAATTATTCTTGTATCAAACTTCTATAGTTTGAGTTTGAGTACATTGTGATAAACTGACTGCCATTAAAAGCAATCTCTTCTTTTAGGGAGCGAGTTGATCAGGTTTTAAGAGAAAAAGAAAAACTCCGAATGGACTTAGAAAAAGCAGAAAAGTTGAAAAATCTGATGGCCTCTGAAGTGGATGATCGCCATGCTGCGATAGAACATCTCAATGAATGCAATCTCCGGTACTTGACATCTTTTGTGACTGGCATGTGCACAAGGGTCTTGATAGATTTTTCCCCCTCAAAGATTTAGTGATAATTTTTTACATTTGTTATGAGTCAGTCAGAATTATGTTATTAGGGTGGCTGGGAACTTCCTTGCAAGTGGAGAGGGGAGACCACAGGGAGAGTCACTCCAGGTTACTGTCATTCACCTCTTTGTGCCTGACATAAGTAAAGTATGAGCAGAAGGTGTCCTTTTCCTCCATCTTGGTTAGCAATTAGACTGTAACTTTGAAGGGATAGGCTGGTTTAAAGACAGCAGTAGGATAATACATTGAGCATTACATGGTATAACAATCTTGTCCTTCTAACATAGCATATCATTCAACTTGCAATGCAACAGGTTTATGGTGTTATGTGAGCCCCATGGTTTGGAGTAATTACAGTTACTCCAAACGATTATGTATTAACTATTATAAATAAATATATCAGTTATGGTAGTCTGTAAAATCTAGTTTGTGTTTAAGATGAGCCAGTCTGAAGTATTCCTATAGCACAACAGAAGACTGTGTTAAATCCAGTAAAATGAATCCAAGATGACAGAACTCCGTAATGCAACGTAAGGGGAAGTTCTAGACAAAATGTCTGCTCTGTTAGTGTGTTTCTGCAAAGGCAGATTACAGAACAAAATCCTATTTCTGTGTTATAGAGGCCAAGTTCATTTAGAGAAACCACTGTTAGACCTTTGAATGAGAAGGCAGTTCTGTAAAAATCCCCAAAAATATAATACCTGCCCCCATTGGTTCGAACTGCGACTTATCAGATGAGTCACCAGGTGATGTTCTGCACTGCTACAGAATGATCCCTGTCTTTTTTTATATATCTGTGGGAGCGAGGAAACGAAAAATCTGATTGGAGCAGCACTTAACAGAATCTTGTTGAAAAGATTCTTATTGTGGCAATGATGGGAACCAGGGAGAAAACCACTAACTACAGAGATCATTGAAGTGGATAATGCAGTGGCAGGTGGTATTGTGGGGAGATGTAAAACATAAATATGGAGTAAGTCTGTTTTTAAAATGTGCCACTTTTGATTTGGTGCAAAGCTTCATGCCTAGCCAGTTAAAAAGTTTGGAATGAAAAGAAACTTAATTTTCTGATGAGTTTACCATATACTTGAAAATGTAATGGTAAATCTTAAAATCCCACTTTTTCCTCTTGTTAACTGACCAGTAAATATTAGTTCTCTGAGCTGTGTAACTCTGATCTATTTACAAGTTGCCTGAAAATGTTCTGCTGTTCTAAAGCACCTACACTAAAACTAACCCAGCAGATAAGCAGAGTGCCATTGTTCATACTGTTGTGTTCTTTGTTGTTCAGCAAGCTGGAGCAAGAATACAGGAACCGTCTTGCTGCGTTGAAGGCAGACCTAACCAAAGAAAAAGACCAGATTTTCCAACAGGCCAATAAACAAAGAACAGAACTTGAGAAAGAGATCGAGAAAGTGAAAGCAGAGGATGGATACCTCAGGGACCGACTTGCACTGTCTTTGAAGGTGAAAATTCCCTTTTTCATTTATAATTCCTATGTGGCTATTCACCAAGAAAGAGATACTGTTTAGAATGGCTAGATTCATATTTCAGAGCTTCAGGCCATATGCCAAAGAACTCCCTTTCAGCTGAAATAAATAGCTGAGCATTACTGTTTGAACTGGAATTATGATGAAATACTGAGAAACGTTGATTACACATGGTTTACTCTTTCTTCATATGCATACAATAGATTCCTTACTGCACATCTTTACTGCTTGTGAAACATGTGTGAACACTGCTGGCCTGGGGTGTGGTCTTCCTACACTCAGTTGATGTACAGCAAATAATGCAAAGCGCAGTTGTTGGCAGTAAATTTAGAATTGTACACACTTCGTCCAAATGCTATTCCTCACCCTCCTCTGTACTGGGGCCTGTGTGAATGTGAAGCCACCCACTCTCAATTCTGCTGGAGCTCTGCTTAAGGAAGGAAGAGCTGGTCATGATCCCTTGTAGTGGCAAATCAGCTGATTTGTCACTAGGAGTGGAAAAAGTGTAAATATTTGCATGTGCATGTCTAGGCCAGCGACACAATGATAAATATTTTGTATGCAAACATTTTAAAGCACCACACGTATCCGAACATCAACATGATTGGAATATGAAATGTCATAAATCTCATCATCGAGAAACTACCTATGATATAACACTGGACGGCCAGCTGGTGGCGCCGTCCAAGAAGTATAAATACTCGGGCGTTGGCCCCAGCTTGCCAGAACATTTTAAAGACAAGGGAGCTAGTGGATACAACTAGACTTCCATGTTCTGAAATAAGTTGATTAAAGCCTTGCTTTATGCTCAAACCAAGTGCATAGTGAGTTTTATTACGTCATGAAGTACCTCTGCTTTAAAGTTAATTTAATATTTCCTATGCACATAAATCAGAGATACAGTAGTTAACTCTCCAAAAGAAGAATCTCACTTTTGCCACCTTAACCTTGTTTCTACTTCACTTTTCAAAGTGCGAATGGGAATGCTGAATATCTTGCACAATGCTAATTCTGTCTCTTGTTTTATATTATTCCCAGTTTTACTAAGATGTCCTTTCCAAAATTGCACTTAAACCTCAACAAATTCTGCACTGTCTGAGATTGTTCAAACGTCTTTTCATGTCTTAAAGGAAAACAGTCGGCTGGAAAAAGAACTTTTAGAAAATTCAGAGAAGCTGTTTGAGTTTGAGAGCCTAGCAAAGAAGCTACAAAATAATTTGGACACTGTTTTGAAAGAGAAGGTAATGCATGTGATTTACCAGGGCTTGGCTCACGCTTACATATAGTGAGATACCAGAAGGTTGTGATTACTATAACCTTCATTTAAAATTTTGTTTTTTGGGAGGGGAAATATTTGTCTTTTGTGAATAAATAGGTTAACTTTTCTCTGGACAACATAATTAAATGGAACTTGCATTGAAGATTTTAATTTATAATAGTTGTGCGAATATATTCAACAAAAATGGAAATTTGTTGAGACTACGGTAATATAGAACATAAGAACATAAGACGTAGGAGCAAGAGTAGGTTATTTGGCCCCTCGAGCCTACTCCGCCATTCAATAAGATCATTGTCTCAACTCCACTTCCCTGCCGCTCCCTATAACCCTTGACTCCCTTACCATTCAAAAATCTGTCTCTCTCCACCTTAAATATATTCAGTGACCCAACCTCCACAGCTCCCTGGGGAAAGGAATTCCAAAGATTCACAACCCTCTGCGAGAAGAAATTCCTCTTCATTTCCATTTTAAATGGGTGCCCCCTTATTCTGAAACTATGCCCCCTAGTTCTAGATTCCCCCACGAGGGGAAACATCCTCCCTGCATCGACCCTGTCAAGCCCCTTCAGAATCTTATATGTTTCAATAAGATCCCCTCTCATTCTTCTAAACTCCAATGTGTATAGGCCCAACCTGCTCAACTTTTCTTCATAAGACAACCCCTTCATCTCCGGAATCAACCTCGTGAACCTTCTCTGAACTGCCTCCAATGCAAGTATATCCTTCCTTAAATAAGGAAACCAAAACTGTACGCAGTACTCCAGGTGTGGTCTCACCAATGCCCTGTACAGTTGTAACATGACTTCCCTACTTTTATACTCCATTCCCTTTGCAATAAAGGCCAACATTCCATTTGCCTTCCTAATTACTTGCTGTACCTGCATGCTAACTTTTTGTGATTCATGTACAAGGACCCCCAGATCCCTCTGTACCTCAGCATTTTGTAATCTCTCCCCATTTAAATAATAATTTGCTTTTTTATTTTTCTTATCAAAGTGGATAACCTCGCATTTTCCCACATTATACTCCATCTGCCAGATTTTTGCCCACTCACTTAGCCTATCTATATCCCTTTGGAGATTCTTTGCGTCCTCCACACAATTTGCTTTCCCACCTATCTTTGTATCATCAGCAAATTTGGTTACATTACACTCGGTCCCTTCATCCAAGTCATTAATATAGATTTTAAATAGTTGAGGCCCCAGCACTGATCCCTGTGGCACCCCACTAGTTACAGTTTGCCAACCTGAAAATGACCCATTTATCCCGACTCTCTGTTTTCTGTCCGTTTACCAATCCTCTATCCATGCTAATATATTACCCCAAACCCCGTGAGCTCTTATCTTGTGCAGTAACCTTTTATGTGGCCCCTTATCGAATGCCTTCTGGAAATCCAAATACACTACATCTACTGGTTCCTCTTTATCCACCCTGCTCATTACATCCTCAAAGAACTCCAGCAAATTTGTCAAACATGATTTCCCTTTCATAAAACCATACTGACTCTGCTTGACTATATTATGATTTTCTAAATGTCCTAATCATTCAGATCAATAGGAAAAATGTTTCGTTTTTGAAGTAGATTTGCTGGTCCTGTTGTGCTTACAGTTTTAATATTTTTTTAATAATGTATTATATAACACATGGGTCAATGAAAACTGCTGACTAGATCCACTGCACACACATATAAATGGATAGATTCAAAACAAAATTGTAAGTACTGGAAATAATTTATTCTCATCTATTGTCAACAGTTTGGAGACCTTGATCCAACCAGTGCTGAGTTCTTCTTGCACGAGGAAAAATTTACACAGATGAGAAAGGAATTCGAGCAGCAATGTAGGGTAAGTAAACTAGGGATCACACTTAATGTAATGTAGAAAGCAGGACTTGGGTACATTTTTAAGTAACAAACTCAGCCAAAATGATCTAAACAGATGGGTGGGCTGATTATGTGCCATAGACCAACCTCCACATCTGTGGATTTGTTCCATTGTTTCTTTACCATCACTTTTTAAGCTTAACTTTCTCACAATTTTGTGATTCAAATTGCTTTCAGTGATTTATTCTGGCAAAGATCAGTCACTTCAGCTCCAGTTAGAAATTATCAGTGATGGTCAGGGTGAATGCTTTCAAACCATGTACTGTACATGTTTCTGGAAAGAACATTTATTTTTATTTTTAAATTCTTTTGTACACCTTGCACTGACTAAACACTCACCATTGAGTATGATGAAACATTGAGGGGTCTAGACAGAGTAGATAGAAAAAAACTGTTCCCATTGGTGGAAGGGTCGAGAACCAGAGGACACAGATTTAAGGTGATTGGCAAAAGAACCAAAGGCGACATGAGGAAAAACTTTTTTATGCAACGAGTGATTAGGACCTGGAATGCGCTGCCTGAAAAGGTGGTGGAGGCAGACTCAATCGAGGCTTTCAAAGGGGAGTTAGATAAGTACCTGAAGGAAACAAATTTGCAGGGCTACAGGGAAAGGGCGGGGGAGTGGGACTAGCTGAAGTGCTCTTACAGAGAGCTGGCATGGGCTCAATGGGCTGAATGGCCTCCTGTGCTGTAACCATTCTATCATTCTATTATTTGCGGAAAATTACTTTGTCTGGGCAGTGAAGTTGTAACAATGAGGTTTTGCCGCAAAATGCAAAATAATTAACTTCTGGTTTTCAACAATAGAGAGCCCGTGGATTTTTCCAAATGACAGGATTTCCAAAAGTCCTGGGTGTTCTTAATGACATGCATCTGCCTTATGTGCTCCTGCAAACAGGGGGTGCCCCATACATCAACTACAAGGGCTTCTATTTCATCATTGTACAGTTTGTGTGTGACCATCTGCACTGGATGCTGCAGGTAAATGCCCCACTTCCCTGGCAATAGGCATAAAGCTTTCATGCTACGGTAGTTCACTGTGCATCCATTATTTGCTGATACCCACCCAGCAAGTTAAGGATTGGATCCTGTGACCTGTAGCTTTGGCTCATGACCTCTCTACAGAATACTCAGACAGCAGTGGAACACTGATACAAACATGTGCATGCCTCCATCAGATCAATTGAGGACATCATAGGCATATGAAAGCAGAGATTCCAGTGCCTCAACAGGCCATTGGGTGCCCTCCAGTACAACCAAGCCAAAGTATCCTGGATAATACTGGTCAGCCACATTCTCTATAACCTCACAATTCAAAGAGGCATCCACATGGAGCAGCTGGAGCGAGAACTTTCTGATGAGCAGCTAGAGGACATCTGATGAATGTGAGGAGCCAGAGGATGTAATTGTGCAAACACCTTAAGCAGCTGCAAGAGTCATTTTACAGACCCTGATATCACCCCATGCACTCGCCCCATTGTCATGTCAGCCTGCATCTCGCGTGTGCCATAGAGTAAATTACAACCCTCAACATTTGCGCTGCCGTCGTATTTATCTGCCAGGTTGACAACTCAGGCTAGACAGTTGGGAGTTTGAGTGCGGTTGCAAGTTATTTGGGATCGAGTTTTTCCAGATAGCCTTGTCAGTGATAGAAATCACTGGAGTAGAGGGGCCAAGGGAGATATCAAGGTCAATGGGGTGGCCATGAATATAGGTTGAAGAGTTTATTTGAATGGAGAGTTTTAGAGAGGACAGGAGACTGATGAGTTCAGAGGGCAGAGGACGAGGGAAGCTGAGTTGAAGATTGAAATGACCAAAGATGAAAATTTGCATAGTGCTGAGGCTGAGGGAAGGAATAAAGGAGAATATTTCTGGAAGGAACTCAGGGTGGGACTTGGGGGAGGGCTTTCTGAAGATGGTTAACAGTAGTGTTGGCATTAGGAGGACATCCTGCTTTGATGATTAGGGGTTTCCCTGCGATAGCCTTTCGGTCAACAAAATGGTGGGGTACTAAACAGCCTCATTGTGGAGTGTCAGGATGAAGGTTCCCAGCCAGATAAACCCACATAATTAGTCTCAATCTTAGATGGGTCATGGGTGGGTGAAGAAAATGAAATACTTGCATATATATAACTCCTTATTATTTCTCAGAAATGTCTCAAAGCACTTTGCATACATTGAATTACTTTGAATTGCAATGAATATTGTAATTTAAGCAAATACAGCAATTTGTTCACAATTTGTTCAACAAGATCATAAAAACAGCAATGAGATGAATGACTAGTTAATGTGTTTTTCTGGTGGTGGTTAAGGCAGGAAGATTTGCGGACTCTGGGAGAACTTCCTGCCTTTCTTCGAATAATGTCATGGGATCTTTCTACATCTAGCTGAACCACCGGAGCAGCATATTGGGCCTTGGTTTATCATCTCATCCAAAGGGCTATATCTCCAACGATGCAGCACTCCCTCAGTACTGCATTAAAGTATCAACCTAGATTATGTCCTGGAGTGGGCCTTGAACCCACAACCTACTGACTTGGAGACAACAGTGCTACCATTTGAGCCAAGCATCGGGGGTAGAAGAAGACAGATATGTGTCAGTTTCCTTCAAGAAGGGCAAATTAGTCCATATACTTCACTTAGCTTCTAGGAACTGGTTACAAATTGCTACTGGTGTAGTTTTGGGAAGTATCCTGCGTGACATGTTAGACAGCAACATTAAAGGGAGAGGAAACTAATAAAACGGAGGTGGAAGGAATAAAAATCTTTGATTTGTTGTAGGGCTAGAAAGTCAGAAAAGTTGATCATGTCTGTCTGGGCAGAGTTATTCATTTTTTTGAATTACTTGTCTAATATAGGAGCTCCAGGACCGGATTGATGAGCTCCAGTCTGAGTTACAAGCATATCAGACACAGGGGAAAAGTTTTAAACAATTGGTGAGAAATTCTTTGTCAGAGGAAATGGAGAGCAAGAGTGATGTCGTTGACTGTGATCAAGGTACTACAACAAGCTAAGACCAAGCTTTTGAAGTTGGTTTGGTTTCTTGTAATATTCAGCTACACATTAAAAGGCATGTTTATGATCTAAGGAAACCCTATTGTGACCCAAGTCTTCATGTAGATTTTATTACATTTAGGCAACATTTAAGGAGAAAGACAAATACTTTTAGTTCATTTAGCAATTCTTCTTTTCTTTGTCATTCTGGCATGATGCATAGCACTAATGTTGAAACAAATGTATTCTGTTATCACGTGGTCATGGTTTTCTTGCAGTTGAGTGGCTATGTTTCACATTAAATTAATTATTTTGTTTTAAGGGCAGAAGTATTAAAACGAATAATCATCACAAATTAATCTCTGTTGCCAAATTCTGACTCTTTTTGCCAAAATGCTACATCTTTTTCAGGTTTTGGTTCTGAAGAATGTAATCCACTAAACATGAGTTTGGAAGCAGAAATGGCGATAGAACAAATTAAAGAGCAACATCATCAGGCAGTTGATAGTTTGAAAGTTGAGTTTGAAGCTAAGGCAAGTAAACTAAAAACAAGATCATTGGTTATTGGGAAAAGATTGGCATAACATTTTCATCAAAACTAAAAATCTAATTTTGGTGTTCCTAAGCAGATTCCATCGTATAGTTTTATATATTTAGACATTTCTTTTAACAATTCTGTTTTGGTGAGAAAAGTTTGAGATCTGAGATTTTTCTGACAAAGTGTCGTCTTCTTCTTAGGCAGTCCCTCGGAACCGAGGATGACTTGCTTCCACATTAAAAATGAGTTCTCAGGTGACTGATGAGTCCAATGCAGGACCTACAGTCTCTGTCACAGGTGGGGCAGACGGTAGTTGAAGGGGCGGGTGGGTGGGGTGCATGGGTTGACGTGCACTGCCTGCGCTTGGCTTCCGCTTGCTCCCGGCGAAGAGACTTGAGGTGTTCGGCGCCTTCCCGGATGCTTCTCCTCCACTTTGTGCGGTCTTGGGCCAGGGATTCCCAGGTGTCAGTGGGGATGTTACACTTTTTCAAGGAGGCTTTGAGGGTGTCCTTGAAGCGTTTCCTCTGCCCACCTGGGGCTCTCTTGCCGTGTCGGAGTTCCGAGTAGAGCGCTTATTTTGAGAGTCTCGTATCGGGCATGCGGACAATGTGACCCGTCCATCGGAGCTGATTGAGCATGGTCAAAGCTTCGATGCTGGGGATGTTGACCTGAGTAAGATTCAAGATTCAAGATTATTTTATTGCCATATGTAACTGGTACAATGGAATGCTTACTCCCCACTCACTCCCACAATATAAGAACACTGACATTGGTGCGCCTATCCTGCCAATGGCTTTGCAGGATCTTGCGGAGGTAGTGTTGGTGGTACCTCTCCAGTGCTTTGAGGTGCCTGCTGTACATGGTCCATACAGGAGGGCGGGTATCACTGCTGCTCTATAGACCATGAGCTTAGTGCCGAGTTTGAGGTCCTGGTCTTCAAACACTCTCTTCCTCAGGCGACCGAAGGCTGCACTGGCACACTGAAGGCGGTGTTGGACTTTGTCGTCGACATCTGCCCTTGTTGACAGTAGGCTCCCGAGGTATGGAAAGTGACCCACGTTGTCCAAGGCCTTGTCATGGATTTTGATAATCGGGGGGCAGTACTGTGTGGCAGGGGCAGGTTGGTAGAGGACCTTTGTCTTACGGATGTTTAGTGTAAGGCCCATGCTCTCATACGCTTCGGTGAAGATGTTGACGATGGTTTGGAGTTCGACCTCCGAGTGAGCGCAGACGCAAGCGTCGTCTGCATACTGTAATTCGACGACAGAGGATGGGACGACCTTGGATCTGGACTGGAGGCGACAAAGTGTAGCAGACCACTGATCAGAATAAAATCTATTCAATTAGTAGTTGTACCTTGCAAGATATATTTGGAGACATTAGTTATCTGTGATTTTAATAACCATATTTATTTGAATAATAACTATATTTTACTAGTATGCGGTCATCTCTGATTCTTAAGTTTGATGGCATTTGGCATCCTTGGGTTGGGAAGAGTTGGGAAATGTGTGTGTATATATCAAACATATCTGTGTCAAAATTGCTAGCATGGTATATGACCATGATATATTTCCCTCCATACTTTTCCAGGTAAATTATTATGAGGAACAGATAGAAGAAACAAAAGTTAAATATGAAATGGAGAAAGAAGATGTTAACCAGCAGCACAACAATGAGATTGCAAAAATGAAAGAAGAGCTTAACGAGCTCAAAAGCCATATTTTAAAACTTCAAGGAGAGATCGAGACCCTTAAAATGTTACAACATACAACAGAATGTAAACACAAAGAAGAGAAAAATGAACTGCAGGACAGATTTAATGTAGATAAAGCACAACTAGAGGTGCAGTTGAAGCGTGAACATGAAGAAACACTCCTGAGCAAAATGGAAGAAGTAAGTCAATGTCTCCACAAAGAGAAAGAAGAATTGTTAGAAAGACTGAATGCCACTGAAGTGCAAATGGAAGTTCAAAGAAAAGAACTGAAGGAAACATTCCTAACAGAAAAAATGGAGCTGGAGCAGATCTACCACACACAAATTTCTGAGATCACAGAAAACCTTAAACAGGAGAAGGAGGAGTTGCAAAGGAATCTCCTACATAAAAAGCAAAATGAGCTCCTGCAGGAAAGGTGAGGGTATTGGTGAAGGTTGTTCTGGAAAATTCATGATCTATAAGTGGAAGCTAACCTAAATATTGAAGGCTATTCCAGGATCATCAGCAAGATCACAGGTGGTAGACTGAGACAGACTGAAATTAGTACTTTGCTTTAGATTGTTGGCACTTTCTGATCTTAAAATATAACTTAATTCTTGCAGTTTTACACTTTTTGGAGGAGCAGGTTTAATAGGCAACTTTTTCTTGAGAATTTATTGAATTTGCTGGTAATGGTATTGCTTAGATTTAAGTTTAATGAAGATAATGTTTGATATTTGTAACGAGATGAGTGAAAGTTAATTTGATCCCATCTTATTTCCTAAAGTCATACTGATTAAAGTCATTTAAATATTTGGAGCTCACTATTGTAGATCGCATGACTAGCCTTTGTCAAGGGAGCTTAGATGCTGCTTACTTCAGGAATATTCCCTTCAAGTATGTTCTTTATTTGGCAACCTTTTGCTTTCAGAAAAGATCGCTATTTTTTTCCATTTGTATAAGCAAATTGAGTTTTCTCATTCAAAGTGATTTTGTTTTGAGTTTAAACATCAAAATATTTGCATATGTACACAGATGAATCAACATTTTCTGTTAAATATTTTTCACAAGATGCTACCAATATCAGTTGTCAGGTTGTCATGAACTTCCATTTGTAATTTTTTTGCAGAACTATTTTCTTCCCTCCCCCCCTGTCTTCCCTTGTTGAGTTACAGTTCCATGGACATCGGATACCCTCTGGTACCCATTATTCATGTGATCCTGAGTGCTGGTTTACTATTTAACAGTGAGGGCCACCACATCTGAGCCTGAATCTGTCCTCACCCATTGTCTACAAAAGCACAGTTCCAATGGGTAAAAGTGGATAGTAATCAGAAATTGGCTGCTGGGTGATTGTTCTCTCCTCTACTCTATTATAGAGACACCAAGGCCAATTATAGTGCCCTCCTCAGCTGAGATTGATTTGTAATATCTCCAATTATTTTTCACATAGGAAAAGCATGGAAAATGAATTTAACCAGAAGATTTCTGAGATGGAAGCCCAGTTTGCTAAGGAGCATCAAACAATCATACTTAAACTCAAAGAAGAAACATGTGAACTTGAGGAAACATATCAACAAGAACTTCTGGAACTTGAAAAACAACTTTTTGAAGAGAAAGGGCAGTGGGAATTTGAAAAAGAAGAGCTTTTGCAGGAAAATGAAGAAGAAAAAGAAAAACTGAAGGAAATGCTGTTAAAAGAAAAGGTCCTACTTTCTCGGACACTAGCTGAAGAGAGAGACAGTTTAGAGAAATCTTGCAAAGATGAATTAAATAAATTAGCTTCTGAACATCAGCAGCTTCAGAAGGAACTAGAGGAATTAAAAGCTGCTACCTCAAAGAAAGAGAATATTTTGACAAATGAAATTATCAGCTTGAGGAAGGAATTGGAGATACAATTACAAAAGAAAGAAGAACAATTGGCTGAAGCTGGGGGCAAGGAGGAGCAGTCCAGAGTGTTGATAGAAAAGGTAGAGGCAGAATCTGAAAAGGAAAAAACTAGACTGAAGTTGGAAAAACTTAGATTGGAAGAAAAATACAAGATGGTTTCTGTTCAACTCCAGATATCACAAGAAGAATCTGAAAAAGAAAGGACAGAGCATTGTTCTGAAATCTCCAGACTGCGAGAGAAAATCAAAAATATGGAAGAGAACATGGTGGCCCTTGGTGAAAAGCAGAAGGCCAATAAAGAATTGGAGGGGGAAAATAAGGAGATGAAAAATAAGATCGCCCAGTCACAGGAGAAGATACCACAGCTGGAAGAAGAAACATTGCTTCTTGCAGAATCAAAGATAGTACATGAGGAAATTAAAAAAGACAATGCAGAGATGAGAACTGAACTATTGGGGCTAGAGGAAAGGACCAAGGAATTGAAAGATAAAGCACTAGACCACCCAAACCTACAGAAAGCCAATGAACTGTTTAAAAGAGAAAACGCAGAAATAATGAAAGTGAATTTTGAACTTCAAGAGAAGGTTGACCAACTACAAGGCAAAGTGATGGCTCTTACAAACTTGGAGAAGGTGTGCAAACTGTCTGAAAAAGAAATAAGATCAGAAAATGCGAGCCTGAAAGTGAGGGTTAAGGAACTAAAAGAAAAAACACTGGCTGTCTCAAACTTACAGAAAACAGTTGAGTTGTTTAAAAATGAAAAGGCAGAAATAAAGAAGAAGAAGCTAGAACTTCAAGAAAAAGTTGAACAGTTGCAAGAGAAAGTAGAAGTTCTCATAAAGGTACGTGAAGAGTCTCAGAAAGAATTAGCAGAGTTAAGATTACAGAATGTAAGCCTGAAAGATAGCACAAAGGAATTACAAGAAAAATCTCTGGAGCTCTCAAACTTACAAAAAACTATTGAGCTGTTTAAAAATGAAAAAATAGAAATGATGAAGGAGAGGTTAGAACTTCAAGAAAAAGCTAAGCAGTTACAAGACAAAGTAGTGGTTCTTTCAGACTTGGAGACTGCACATGAAGAGTCTGAGAACGAAGTATTAAAAGTAAGGGCTCAGAACATGAGTCTGCAAGAAAGGACCAAACAGTTGGAAGAGAAGGTTGTGTCCATTTCAGAACTCCGCAAGAGAAGTGCTCAAACTGAAAGAGAGAATGCTGAGTTAAAAGTTGTTGTCACTAAATTGCAAGAGCAATTTAATCAGCTGCAAGCCAGAATGAACAGGTAATGATTATGGCAGTTTAATGCAACTTCAGTAAATTCCCAGTCCTTTGTGATAAAAGGTCTTTTGGCTAAAATGTGAAATTAACATACTTTCATTTCCAATGCTTTTTTCCCAAAAAACATGGACAGCTGACTTCTGTGAAATGTGGTAAGCTGGAAACAGTAGTGGTTTAAGGTGGTGCATTTTTAGTTAAAATTAAACTAAAATGCATCTTGTTTATAGTATCTGCTAGACTTTGAGGGCTAGATTGTCCATCCATTGATTATGAATGGGTGGAATTCTTGTCCTCCTTAAAGGCATGTCTTGTCCTTCTTTGGAAGTGTTGTTCCTAAAGATTGCTGTTGAAACCATTGTGAATGCTAATTGTGCTTTGAATCACATCAGTTCCAAAATTTGTAACTGTACCATTGTTCAACAGATGATTACTGTACTTTAAATGAAATTGGCGCACTGTAAGAAACATGGATGTCTAGTCCGTGTAAAGATACAACAATTTCATGAAGTTTCTTGCAGTTTTTTCTGAAGTTGTTTGTTTTTTGTTTTAAACGGCTGCTATGACTATCTTGTTCAATGTCATTTTTAAATTGAAAGGTCCTTGTTGGATCTTGTAAACTGAACTTCAGTTGACAATTGGAGGAGGGAGGGAAGACTTCACAGAATCACAGAAACCCCACAGTGCAGATAGAGGCCATTTCGGCCCATCGAGCCTGCACCGACACATATTCCACCCGATCCCCGTAACCCCTACACCAACACATATCCCACCCTATCCCCGTAACCCCACGTATTTAATCCCCCTAACACTAAGGGTCAATTTATCACAGCCAATCAACCTAACCCGGAGGAAACCGGAGCACCCGGAGGAAACCCACGCAAACACGGAGAGAATGTGCAAACTCCACACAGACAGTCGCCCGAGGCCGGATTCGAACCCGGGTCCCTGGCGCTGTGAGGCAACAGTGCTAACCACTATGCCACCGTGCCGCCCTTGTTCAGTATGTTCTTCCTTTGCCTTTATTCATTACATTCCAGGAATATTTCAAGGGAAAAATGTGTTTGCAATTTGTAAAGAAACAGAATTGCAGGAAAAATTGGAATTGAGAATTAATACATTTTGACTCAATAATCAAGTACTTGTTTTATTTTACAAAGTTTGTTTAAAATGGGATTTTGTTGCTAGTTTTACATACACATTCAGCATTATGTTTACTGTTGCCACCCTGTTGCTTTCGTTGATGTGTCATAAGAGCAAACATTCCTAACTTAATCTATAGTGTATATTACTGTACAAATGTACTATAAAGAGTTGGATTATGTAAATTTATTATTCTAAATTAAATTCAGTACTAATGGGAAGAAGACATACTTTTTAATGGGTGAATCTAAATTATATCAGTCTTAACCAAGATGAGCAGATATTGACAAAAACTGCAAATACAGAAACAAAATGCAGGATTAACCTAAATGTTCATTCAAAGCATATTTCAGAATGGGAAATAGTTTTCCTTTGTTTAAAATAGCATCTTGGTGGTATACTGTGATATATAAAATGCACCACCTTGTGTGTTATTCATAAAGCATGACAGAATGGTGAGCGTTGATGTGTTAGCTTGTTGCACCATTGGGTGAAATGCACTACTGCATGTATGACCATCTCGTACAATGTCCTTTTACCCATTCACTCATTTGCATGTTTACCTTGTCCCAAAATAAAGATATACCCGTGACTGCACTTCATATATAGTTACATAGCTAAATGACAAAACATTTCAAATATGCCAATGTTTTATCAGCTTTTCTATTTCCTCCTGTGTTTGTGTCGGTATGTATGTGTCCACACTGGAAATGATATAAACCGTTACAAGTGCAATCTAAAACAGACCTTCTTGCAGGAGTGATCGTTATTACTTTGCAGTCAGCAAGACATGAAACACTGTTGTGTGTCCATATCTATCAGCCTTGGCTCAGTGGTACCACTCTCGCCTCCAAGTCAGAAGGTTGTTGGTTCAAGCCCCAATCCAGAAACTTGAGCACATAATCTAGGCTGACACATGAGGGAGTGCCACACTGTTGGAGGAGCTGTCTTTTGGATGAAATGATAAAGCAAAGGCCCCTCTGCCCTCTCTGGTGGACGTAAAAGATCCTCTTTCATAGAATCATACAGCACAGAAGGAGGCCATTCAGCCCATTGTGCCTGTTCCATAAGTTAGTCCCACTCCCCCATTCTTTCCCCATAGCCCTGCAAATTTTTCCTTTTCAAGTATGTATCAAATTCCCTTTTGAAATTTCCCTGCGTAAAGAAATTTCTCCTCATCTCCCCTCTGGTTCTTTTGCCAATTATCTTAAATCTGTGTCCTCTGGTTACCTACCTTCCTGCCCCTGCCAGTGGAAAGAGATTTTCCTTATTTACTCTATCAAAATCCTTCATAATTTTGAATACCTCTATTAAATCTTTCCTAACTTTCTCTGCTCCAAGGACAAAAAACATAACTTCTCTAGTCTCTCCACTTAACTGAAGTCCCTCATTCCTAGCATCATTGTAGTACATCTCCTCTGCACCCTCTCCTCGCCCTTGACATTCTTCCTAAAATATGGTGCCCAGAATTGGACACAGTACTCCAGCTGGGGCCTAACCAGTGATTTTATAACAGTTTAGCATAACTCTTCTTTCTTTCCTTTTGTTTTCTTTCCTTTCTTTTTTTTCTTAATTCAGTAGAGTTGAGCTCAAGCTATTGCAGCTTTTTTTATTTAATCTGCAGTGGTGAATCTGAAGAACTCGCTGATGAGAATGACATCTTAAAAGATCAAAAGACCACACTGAGGGAGGAAGAAGGAGTTTATCGTGAGAAAATCATAGAATTGAATGAAGCACAACAGGAATTAAAGTAAGTTACTATAAAAGCTCCTGGAGGTCCCCATTAATCTAAAGTAGTTCAAACAATGCCCATAAAAGTCAATCTACTGTATTTAGTAATATCCCAAATTACCATGATCATGATGTTTTAACCAGTCAGCTTGCCTGTTTTAGTGTAATTAAAATAATTTAAAAAGATAATTATTAACTAGCACTTACCTGACTGTTTTAGAATAGTTTTATCGATGTTTCGCAGTTGCACTTGAAATCTAATTGTTGCATTTTCTTGTTGCTACATGTTTCAGAAAGAAAATGTTGACTTTTTTTTACAGTTAGCTCATACGTAAATGCACAATATGATGTGTATGATTCTTCCATTTGATGATCGATATGCAGATGTACCTAACCTATAACAACAAATAAGAAATACCAACAACATGTCAATATAAGCCTAGAAATTACTGTTGGTTCTATACCTAATTTGACGGTGATGGAGTGTTATGAACCAGCACTATTGGAAATTAGATAGAAATTACAACAAGGAAACAAATTGTTCACCCAACCAGTTTGTGTTGGTGTGTATCCTTCACATGAGCAATAGTTCTAATATGCATGCCATATTCCACATCGCTTTATCCCCAACCACCCATCTAACTTAGTATTAAAACTTGTGGTCTCTGCTTCAATCAATAACCCCGGTAGTGGATTCTAAAGTCATTGCTGCAGGCTGAGAATTTGGGACAGTATTCTCCTCAGTGATCCCACCCAAAATCGTGTCCTTTCCCACTTACTGCTGTTTCCTCTGGCTGCTGTGTGGAAGTTGCCAGTAGGTCCAAGGAAGCAACATTAAAGGCTTTGAGGTCCTCCGATGGAGGAAAGGGTCTTGTAGTGTCCTCCTCTTCTTCCAATTCGAGCCAAACATTTACCTGCTGAAGGCCTTCATTGAGAGCCTTGCAACTATCTTCAGAGCTCACTGAAGCACCTTGGGAGTGTCCTCTTCACGCCAGCAGGCTCCTTCTTGGTGGGAGCCCACCGTGCATCGTAAATGACCTTCGACAGAAGTGGTTAATGTTTGGGGTGGATTTTGGGGGGCAGGCAAAATTCCTACCCCACCGCAACATTGCTCTGAACACCAGCCCTGGTGTCTTGAATTAAATGTAAGCTACATCAGCAAGATAGTTCAACACACAGGCGTCGTATCAGAATATAAAATGTAGGCAATCTCAATTTGGTCGACCATGCAAAGTCCTCCTCACTAACATCTGGCACTGGATCCCAAGATGGGAAAATTGTCCCAAGATTCGTCAAACAACAGCCTGACATAGTCATACACTCAAAATCATATGTATCTGCTAACATCTCAGACTCATCCATTAACATCCCTGGGTATGTCCTGTCCCACCTCCCAATGGCAGCTGAGAAGCATCATCTATTTGGCACTTTTGGCTGAAGATGCTTGCCTGCTGCTGGCCCACTGTTTGGGAGCTATAGCCCATATTTTGGTCATAGAGCACAAACCGCAAAATATTGTATAAAGCAGCAGGCTTTGTTGATAATATGATTGCTGCCTTTATCTCTATTTTTATTCTAACTGCCTGTCTGCTAAGTTAATGGGGCTAAATTTTGACAAGTACTGTATTGTGATTTACGGTAGACTATCAAACTTCAGAGTTCTAATATTTTACAGGCAACAAATGGAGATTTTGAAGGGTGACAATATGACTGCTCAGAGAATTATAGAAGTTCAGAATAAACAGGTATGTTTTTATTCCTTCCAAAAATATAAATTTGTGTAAAGCTCTTCATTAATTGTTTTGTATTAACTATATAAATCAGGGTACTACACCGGCTGTGGAACCCTGAATGTGAAATTCAGATACAAATGGGTGGAGCTGGTGCCACACATGCTCCACGTAGTTGTATCAGGCATTCAGTTGCTTAACCAGCAATCCATAAAGGGAACGCTGGAGGCCACTCAAAAAAAGGCCCAGTAAATTTTCAGTTATTAATTTTGTGGGCCCAGGATGAGCATTCCTGCTTCTGCTAGGCCCACAAAATTAAAACTGAAAACTTCCTCTGCCTTTTTTTGGCTGCAGCACACTTGAAGCAGCCCACACCCGCTCTTGGTTATCGCCACCCCAAACCCCTCCACCCTGCACCCGCCGGAACATGTGAATGAGGCCTAAAGCCAAATTTGGCTCAGGGTTCAGACCGGCGTACGGAGCATCTGATCCGTCGACTTGGCTCCTTTTTTGGGCGCAAGTCAAATTGCTTGGCCACGATGTGCGGGTTTTCTTTTTTTCCACATTTCTTGATCTAATCCAGACTATTAGGCGTGATGAACAACAAGAGCCCTTGTTGGTCAGTCTTACACATTATGCAGTTAATAATTTTCTCTCCTTGTGTCAATGATTTATCTGGTTTAAACTGACAGAGTGGAACTGGTGTAAGAACAAATATTGACAGCCTACATATACTTTTTGAGGCATCATTACACTTCTGTGAAAGGCTAATGGAATGTTAGCCTTTATCTCAAGGGGTTGGAATATAAAGGGGAGGAAGTTATGTTACAGCTGTACAGAGCTCTGGTTAGACCCCATCTGGAGCACTGCATTCAGTTTTGGGCACCGCATCTCAGGAAAGAGATATTGGCCTTGGAGGGGGTGCAATGCAGTTTCACCAGACTAAAAGGGGTAAATTATGATAGGTTGCGCAGATAAGACTTATATTCCCTTGAATATAGAAGATTAAGGGGTGATCTAATTGAGGTGTTTAAGATGATTAAAGAATTTGATGGGGTAGATAGAAACTATTTCCTCTGGTTGGGGAAGTCCAGAACAAGGGGGCATAACCTTAAAATTAGAGCTAGGTCATTCAGGGGTGATGTCAGAAAGCACTTCTTTACACACAGGGTAGTGGAAATCTGGAACTCTCTTCTCCCAAAAATGCTGTTTAGGCTAGGTCAGTTGAAAATTTTAAATCTGAGATTGATATTTTGTTAGACAAGGGTATTAAGGGTTACAGAACCAAGGCAGGTAGATGGCGTTAAGATACAGATCAGCCAGTATCTAACCAAATGGTGGAACAGGCTCAAGGAGTTCAGTGGCCTACTTCTGTTCCTATTCCTATGTTCCTGCTGGCTCTGTCCATGTGTCACTGTTTGTAAATAGTTTCAAATAAATTGTCACCCAGAAAGCATAGATAAGTCAAACTGGTTCGCCTTACTTCCACTAAAGAAAGAAAGAACTTGGATTTATATAGCGCCCTTCACGACCTCAGGATGTCCCAAAGCGCTTTACAGCCGATGAAGCACTTTTGAAGAGTAGTCACAGTTGTCGTGCAGAAAAATAGATAAGTAAGGATAAATTGGTCACTACAATAAATAATAAATTTTAATAAAACATTCAGTCATTTTGAAGTCCATGAGGTAATCTGCAGATTTAGATTTTATTTAAATAATGCACCACTGCAGCCGAGGGAGGGAAAAAGAAAATTCAGTGTCAACATATGTTTAACCAGCACTCAGCAAAGAAAAAATCTAGGCCATGGTGCCTATAATCTTAGAATTAAACTGAATGGGCAGGATTTTCATTGGGCCGTGGAGGCAGGATTGGAGGCGTGTGGGGGGTTAAAATCTTGAAATCGGGGGGGCGCGAACCCATCCCGCTCCCAACCCGCCTCCATGCCAGTTTCAAAGGAGGCGGATACCCGACCTGTGCTGGGAGCCGCCTCCCTGAGGCGGGAAGGGGATTAGTGCCAATTAACTGCCTGTTAACAGGCAGTTTTTAGCCTAATCCCTACTTTTATTCCTGAAGTGTGGGATTCCCGACTGCTCCGAACCACGCCAAGTTAGCGAGGCGGACCGTCGGGCTGAAGGGCTTGGAGGGTTTGAGATGTCCGGTGTTCAGGTGAGTGATGGGTGCATGAGTGCAGAGGTAAGTGTGTTTGGTGTGTGTAAAGTGTTTAAAGAAGTTTTACTTACCTTTTCTTACCTTTACAGCCTTCCTTCCTTCAGGTCTCGGGAGCCCCTCATCTCACCGGCACAGAAAGCAGAATGGCCACAAGCTGTCAAAAGTTGCAGCATTCAGCTTTCTGTTCTGGAGAGATCTCTAAATCAGCCTGAGAGGAAGGAATTAACTTGGAGTACAGATTGTCAGTGTTTGACAGCTTCAAAGAGCTGTCAAACACTGATATTTCATCTGTCAAAAGCTCTTGACAGATGAAATGTCAATCTGTGACGTCACCTGTTGCCGGGTGGCCCTTAATTGGCCTGCTGAGCCCACTGGACGGGCTCTACAAGGTCAATCAAGTGAAAATCGCGTGGGTTGGCCACAACTCGATGGAGGCAGGACTACAACCCCGAAAGTTGTAGTCCCGCCTCCTACACGCCTCCAGTATCAAAATCCAGCCCAATGTGTAAGAAGACAGTAACCTATTCATCTGTTGTCACTAATCCATACAGCATTGTGTTTGTCTGCAATTTGAGAATTGTTCTGAAGACTGTGACACTCCATTTGAAGACCATTTTAAAGCCTTTTTCAGTAATTATAAATTAGTTCCAAATATTGAAGCAGTGCTTTTGTTTGATGTGCAGCAGGTACACAGTTGCTGCTTTCTCTATCTGAGATCTGTTTGTACTAATAATTTGTGAAAGTGATTGTTCCTGGCATTCTGAAAACCTTTTTGTCCTGAATGGTATCACAAATCAGATGGCAGAGCTGAGATCCCAGAATCAGCAGCTAGATGCAGAGAACGAAGATCTTTGCCACAAAAACTCAAAGAATCAAGCTGATGTACTGGAACTGAAGCAGCGGTTAGCTGAGCTAATTCGTCAGAAGGAGAAAAAGGTGGTGAACTTGCAGAAAGAGTGGGAGCAAGAAAAAATTCATATCATGCAAGAAATTGAAAACAGCCAAGTAAGAGTAAATTAGTCACTGATAACTTTTGTATTGTCTGCTATTTCTTGTGATCATTAAATTGGCTCCGTTTCATAAAACCATGTAAATTTCAACATGGAAATAGGGCCTTCAACACATCATATTGTACAGGTGTTAGCTCCCCAGTCAGAGCTATCTACGGTAGTCCCAGTTTCCTGCTTTTTCCATGTAGCCTTTATTAATTTTCTTTAAGTGTTTATCTGATTTCTACTTAAATGGTATTATGGACTTGGCCTCAATAGATACTTGTGGCCCATATTCTGATAACCATTTTGCATTGGAAAAAATCTTCTAAACTTCCCTTTGTACAAATGGTACTAATCCTGAGTTTAAGCCCCCTTGTTACCAGTTTATTGACCAGTGGAAATAAACTTTTACTATTTTATTCTTTCAATATTTTGAATATTTCTGTCACATTTCCCCTTTAACTTTCTCTGCTCCAATGAATATAGCCATAATGTTTAAAATATTTTATCATAATTGTATCCTCTCATCCCTGGTATCATACTCGTGAATTAAAATCTCTATCTGCACCCACTAGATCTCTCTCCTCCACTTTTGAGAAATTTAACACTTGTATTTCCATTCTGTTTTTCCCAAAATGTGCTATTATATATTTGAATGTATTCAACACATTTGTTGCACATCTACCGCCTCCCTCAACATGTTATGTCCTCTTTCAGCCTCCTGCATTCTACCTCATAGTTTGCCAAGCACACAAATTTGGTATGGCCGGCAAATTTGCTGATGCTCACGTTGAAACCATTTATGTATGTGGCAAACAAGAAAAATCCTAGCATAGATCTCTGCGATACAGCACTAGCTACATCTGGTCAATCCAAGAAATGTCTCTTTACTCCTACTCTCTGCTTTCTTTCCTTCAGCCATGCCCTATCTAGGCTGCCACTTTACCTCTTAATACCAAGGACTCTTCTGTGTCAATTTGTCAAAAATATTTGAAGTTGAAATGTACCATATCCCTTTGTCTATGTGCCCTTTACAAATCTGTGTTGACTATCCCCAATTAGCCATAACTTGCAAAGTGATCACTACGGTTGTGATCTATTTTTACTTGGTTTAACCTTTATCCCTCTTTTTAACAGGATTGTAGCATTCGTCATGCTCCAATCCTTTGATGCAATTCCTGTTTTTAAAAACTTTTGGAAAATTATGGTTAGCACCTCAGCTATTTCCTCTCTAGTCTCCTTTGGTATTTGTTAGCTTGGTGACTTATCAATTTTCATTCCCATTAACTATTTTAATACAGCTTTGTTAATATATTAGCTGTTCCTCCACATTTTTGTCTGGTACACCTGCAGTCCTTTACCCTCCTTTGTAAATAGAGGCAAGCTACTTAAGTATCTCTCCCATTCTTTCATTCTCTAATATGAGATGATCTTCTTCATCCTTTAACTAACTTGATTGAGTTTTTTGATGAGGTAACAGAGAGGGTTGATGAGGGCAATGCGGTTGATGTGGTGTACATGGACTTCCAAAAGGTGTTTGATAAAGTGCCACATAATAGGCTTGCCAGCAAAGTTGAAGCCCATGGAATAAAAGGGACAGTGGCTGCATGGATACAAAATTGGCTAAGTGACAGGAAACAGAGAGCAGTGGTGAACAGTTGTTTTTCGGACTGGAGGAAGGTATACAGTGGTGTTCCACAGGAGTTGGTACTAGGACCACTGCTTTTCTTGATATATATTAATGAGTTAGATTTGGGTGTACAGGGCGCAATTTCAAAATTTGCAGATGACCCAAAACTTGGAAGTATAGTGAACAGTGAGGAGGATAGTGATAGACTTCAAGAAGACAGACAGGCTGGTGGAATGGGCGGACACGTGGCAGATGAAATTTAACGCAGAAAAGTGCGAAGTGATACATTTTGGTAGGAAGAACGAGGAGAGGCAATATAAACAAAAGGGTACAATTCTAAAGTGGGTGCATGAACAGAGAGACCTGGGGGTATATGTGCACAAACCATTGAAGGTGGCACGGCAGGTTGAGAAAGCGGTTAAAAATGCATACGGGATCCTGGGCTTCATAAATAGAGGCATAGAGTACAAAAGCAAGGAAGTTATGATGAACCTTTATAAAACATTGGTTCGGCCTCAACTGGAGTATTGGGTCCAATTCTGGGCACTGCACTTTAGGAAGGATGTGAAGGCCTTAGAGAGGGTGCAGAAAAGATTTACAAGAATAGTTCCAGGGGTGAGGGACTTCAGTTACGTGGATAGACTGGAGAAGTTGGGGGGGTTCTCCTTAGAGCCGAGAAGGTTGAGAGGAGATTTGATAGAGGTGTTCCAAATCATGAGGGGTCTAGACAGAGTAGATAGAGAGAAAGTGTTCCTATTGGCGGAAGGGTCGAGAACCAGAGGACACAGATTTAAGGTGATTGGCAGAAGAACCAAAGGCGACATGAGGAAAAACCTTTTTACGTAGAGAGTGGTTAGGATCTGGAATTCACTGCCTGAAAGGGTGGTGGAGGCATATTCAGTTGTGGCTTTCAAAAGGGAATTGGATAAGTACCTGAAGGAAAAAAATTGCAGGGCTACGGGGAAAAGGCGGGGGAGTGGGACTAGCTGAAATGCTCTTGCAGAGAGCTGGCACAGGCTCAACGGGCTGAATCGCCTCCTTCTGTGCTGTAACCATTCTATGATTCTATGATTAGTGGCCCCACCCCTTTTACTAACCACTTGGTTTTAATGCACTTATAAAATAGGACAATTCATAAGCTTTTATATTCTTTTTGCTTCTCTTCATGCATTCTTCTGTATTATTGGTCTTAATTTTAATGTAACTCCTTTTCAGATTTTACTTTGGGCCAAATCTTTTTCATGCATGGAATAGTCCCTTTATTTCTGATCAAGATGTTTTTAGTTTGTACCCTACCCATCTCGTACTTTAAATTACCAATGCTGCCGACTTTTCCATCAATTAATTTGTCTTTGGTTCCCTTTTTCATTCTAAATCTTGCTCTTGTCCAGTCCAACACACTTTTTGTTTTTTTCTTCATCAATTCCAACTGTAAACTTCATTATAATGATTGGCTACTAAATGTTCTAATGCCTTGAAGTTGCTTGCTTGTCTTAATTCATTACCCAGAGCCCATTACATGTTTCCATTGGAGTTGTAACTTATAGGAAGGAGCCCTGTCTGCATTCTGTAGTTAAAACAAGTATTTATTTATCAGCAGAAATAAGTGAGATGCTTTTGATTATTTGTAACTTGTTTTAAATACTGATGTATGGGTTTCATCATCACAAAGTACATATTCATAGTTATTGATGCTCATGTGACAAAAACCATGAATAGATTTGGATTTTGGAATTAGTCCACTTTGTAGAAAAAGCTCAATATCCATTTCTTGCAGCTTCAGTTGTCCAAATATAACAAACTGGAGGATGAAGCCACTGCTCTAAGGTGCACAATTGAAAATTTGATAAGGGAGAAAGAAACATTGAGTGATGAAGTGAACCGGTGCATTGACAAGGTATGAAGTATTTAACAGCAAAGTACTGCAGATGCTGGAAATCTGAAATAAAAACAGAAAATGCTGGAAATGCTCAGCAGGTCAGGCAGCACCTGTGGGGAGAAAAACAGAGTTAATGGGCTGGATTTTACCTGCCGAGACGAGTTGGGGGTGGGACTGCTGCCTTCTGGGTTCAAGTCCCGCCCCCAGCGATGTCCGACGCACAGACGTTATTTTCCCCTGATTGGCCTAGTTAAGCCCGCCCTGCAGGCTTGTTGGACAATTAAGGGAAAGCCGGTGTCAGATGACGTCAGTTGATGACGCTTCATCTGCCGGTTTTCTTAAAGGGACATGTAGCATTAATTTTGACAGATGATTTGTCAGTGTTTGACAGCATTGAGGTCAAATCCAGACTCTCCAATGACGCTCTCCTTAGGATAAAAGAGATGGCAGCTGCAGGTGAGGGTACAGAAGCAATCTGTCACTTCTCCCATTGAGGTGAGGCCACACAACACTTCAAAGCATGTCACCTGCTGAAAAATCTAAACACATTAAAAATGACTTTCCCAATATTTCCTTACCTCTGATACACACCAGTGTCCCATTGGATCCTTCACACCACTTCTGCAGCTGTCATCTATACACAAACATTACAACAGACCCACAGCACGCCTCACTTACCCTGGCGGGGTTCCCCGACGTCAGGAAGCCCGCAGCAGAAGTCTCAAAATGGGAAAAAGCCGCTTAACTGCCTGTTAACTACCTGTTAACAGGCAGTTAAGTGGCTATAATTCTCTTCCCGCTGCTAGGAGTCAGGTCCATGCGCAAATCGGGGACCTGACTCCCAGGGAGATTGTTTGGAGGCGGGTTTGGGACCCGCTCCCATTCTTTTTGATTTTGTCAGCAGTCCCGCCTCCTCAGGGCTGGTAAAATCCAGCCCAATGTTTCTGGTTGATGACCTGAATTTCCAGCATTTTCTGTTTTTATCATATGAAATATTTAAAGTCGAGTATTTAAATTAGATTCAGAGTGCCAGTTAGTGGCCACATATTGTCTTTTACCACAGGAACAGTTCTTTTAGAATGCACTTACAACTATACATCTATAAATACTTGCATTCAGATTGCCAAAATGAACATTATGGAGATGCAGGCAGAAAATTTGAGACAAGAACGGCAGACTTCGCTACAAGAAGTCCAAAGGTTGACTACCCAGCTGACCACATCACAAGAAAAGGTATTGCAGATGAATTAGGAGGGGATACAAGGAAAATGTAATTTTATTTGTATTGCGCCACCTCTTGTAATCCCTCACTTTGTGGGCTGTTCCACAACCAAAATAACAGGCAGGGGACTTGCTTTTCATTCATCTCCCTCAGCTGCTCTAGAGACAGCTACTATGTGCTGCATAAGAGTTGACTCATCTTTCTTTACAAAGCAATGGGGAAATATCTTGCTTCCATTCAGTACCTGCCCATTACAGTGTGGCAAAGGTTTGGGGGCACAGCTTTGAACCAGTTCGCAACATTGTGCAATTGGACCTGTGATGAAATATTTCCATTCATCACTGCCTGTGACTGAGATCGGTTTCAGTGTCATTTCCCTTCCCCCAGACCTCATTGTATTGTGTACTGGAATGTGCCGTATTGTATACTGGAATGTGCTGTGTGTAGGGCTCCGCCCATACCTGGCCCCGTTTGTAAGCTAGCTTCAGTCTAGCCACAGTCTCCAGAAGGACGACATCTCTCTCGCTTACGTGTTTCGTTCTAAGTTAATAAAAGCCTTGTTTTGTTCTGCTACCTTCGAGTCTCGGAATTATTGAGGCACATCAATTTTATTAACTTATTTTCAACACTATGGATCAACTCCTGAAACCCGAACGTTTGGATTTGGATCAACATGCTCCGGACGCATCAGCACGCTTCGGACACTGGTTTGAGTGTATGGAATTCTTCCTGGACAATTCCGCAGCCGTCAAAGACGCTACGGACGCTGCAAGGATGAGACTCGGAATTCTGCGGAATTGGGTAAGCCACCGGGTTTACCCCCTCATCCAAGACGCCGAGACGTACCTGGCCGCCTGCGACATCTTAAAGGCGCATTACCAGCAGCCTACGAATGAGGTGTATGCTAGGCACCTGCTCGCCACCCGCGCACAGCGACCTGGGGAATCGGTGGAGGAGTTCCTAAGCACCCTGAAAATGCTTGGCAAAGACTGCAAGTGCCGAGATGTAAAAGCCGCAGTGTACACTGACGAGCTTGTTCGCGATGCCTTCATCACAGGCCTCAGCTCCACTTACATCCGGCAAAGACTGCTGGAAAAAACGGGGTTGGACCTGAAACAGGCTGCGGACACCGCGCGATCCCTGGATGTGGCCCAGAGAAACTCGGACGCCTACTCTTCAGCCCGCGCCGTCCACGCCGCCACGTGTGCACCGAGGGCGCCGCCATCTTGGAAGGCATCTTCCCTGCCCGACAGCCCGACACCGGCTGGGCCCCGCTCTCCCCCCAGAAGCCCTACGACAGCTGCGACGCATCAGGGACCCAACTGCTACTTCTGCGGGCAGCCAAAGCACACCAGAAACCTGTGCCCGGCGAAAGGCACCACCTGCTTTAAGTGCGGTAAGAAGGGGCACTTCGGGAAGGTGTGCAGAGGGAACCCCGCCGGAAAACCAACCGCCGGAAAACCCGCCACCGCCGCGTGTGCGCCGTGGGAGCGGCCATCTTGGACGCCATCTTGCCCGACCTCGTGGGGTCCGCCATCTTGTGAGCAGACAGCGTGGACGCCATCTTGTATCGATCAGGGCCCTACAGTGGCATCGGTCACAGTGGACCAGACCAGGCCGCACCCGCTATCCAGATCAATGGTGGACATCGAGGTAAACGGGTGCCGGGTTAAATGCTTAATTGACAGTGGAAGCACGGAGAGCTTTATCCACCCAGAACTGGCACAACAACTCTCCCTAAAGGTGGTCCCTACTCAGGGTACCATCTCTATGGCTGACAAAACCCAGACATCGACCATTCTGGGTTACTGCACGGTACAATTGTGCGTTAACGGAACTGTATATGATAATTTTAAAGTATTAATCATGAAGAACCTATGTGCGAGCGTGATCTTGGGCCTGGATTTTCAGTGCCACCACCAAAGCAACACGCTCAATTTCGGTGGGACCCAGCCGCCCCTCACAGTGTGCGGTCTGGCTACCCTGAAGGTAAAGCCGCCTTCGCTATTCGCGAACCTTACCCCTAACTGCCGGCCAATAGCGACCAAAAGCAGGAGGTACAGCTGGGAGGACAGGCGGTTTATCGCGACTGAGGTAGACAGGCTCCTGAAAGAGCGCATTATTGAACGCAGCAACAGCCCGTGGCGCGCCCAAGTGGTAGTGGTAAGGGGTAGCGAGAAGAAACGGATGGTGATCGACTATAGTCAAACGATCAACAGGTACACCCTACTAGACGCCTACCCGCTACCCCGCATATCAGAAATGGTGAACCAAATCGCCCAATACCGGGTGTTCTCCACCATCGACCTCAAGTCAGCGTACCACCAGCTCCCTATCAGACCAGAGGACCGCCCATACACCGCCTTCGAGGCGAACGGACGCCTCTACCAATTCCTCAGAGTCCCCTTTGGGGTGACGAATGGGGTCTCGGTCTTCCAGAGGGAGATGGACCGCATGGTTGATGACCACCACTTGCAGGCAACCTTCCCCTACCTCGACAACGTCACCATCTGCGGTCACAACCAGCAGGATCACGACTCGAACCTCGAGAGGTTCCTGAAAACCGCACAAAAACTCAACCTCACCTACAACGAGGACAAGTGCGTTTACAACACCATGCGCCTCTGCATACTAGGCAGCGTGGTGGAGAATGGGGAAATCGGACCAGACCCCGACCGATTGCACCCCCTACGGGAGCTGCCCCTGCCCAACACTCCCAAAGCCCTGAAAAGGTGCCTGGGGTTATTTTCTTATTATTCCCAATGGGTCCCCAACTACTCCGACAAAGCCCGCCCCCTCTTGAAAGCATCCTCTTTCCCGCTCTCTGCTGAGGCCCACGCCGCCTTCAAAAGCATTAAGCAGGATATTGAGCGGGCCACGCTACAGGCAGTGGACGAGAACACTCCATTTCAAGTGGAAAGTGATGCCTCTGACTTCGCCTTGGCGGCCACCCTCAACCAGGCGGGGCGGCCCGTAGCTTTCTTCTCGAGGACCCTCCAAGGGCCCGAGATCAGACACTCCTCCGTGGAAAAGGAGGCCCAAGCCATCGTGGAGGCAGTGCGCCACTGGCGCCACTACCTAGCCGGCAAACGCTTCACCCTACTTACCGACCAGCGGTCGGTAGCGTTTATGTTCAATAATAAACAGAGGGGGAAGATTAAAAATGATAAGATTCTTAGGTGGCGGATCGAGCTCTCCACCTTCGAGTACGACATCATTTACCGGCCAGGGGCCCTTAACGAATCCCCTGACGCCCTCTCACAAGGGATGTGTGCCAGCGCCACCGGGGATCGGCTACAGACCCTCCACAACGACCTCTGCCACCCAGGGGTCACGCGGCTGTTCCACTTCATAAAGTCCCGTAACTTACCCTACTCGATTGAGGAAGTTCGGTCCCTGACCAGGAACTGCCGCACTTGCGCTGAGTGCAAGCCTCGGTTCTACCGCCCAGATAGAGCCCACTTAATCAAAGCTACACGGCCCTTTGAGCGGCTCAGCTTAGATTTCAAGGGCCCCCTCCCGTCCGTCGACCGCAATGTTTACTTCCTGAACATTGTGGACGAATACTCCCGGTTCCCATTCGCCTTCCCCTGCCCAGACATGACCAGCGCCACGGTCATTAAATGCCTCAACAGCCTGTTCTGCCTGTTCGGTATGCCGAGCTACATCCATACGGATAGGGGGGCGTCCTTCATGAGTGAAGAGCTACGCCAGTACATGCTGTCCAGGGGGATCGCCACGAGCCGTACCACCAGTTACAACCCCCGGGGTAACGGCCAAGTGGAGCGAGAGAACGGGACAGTATGGAAAGCAGTCACTCTAGCTCTAAGGACCAAGGGCCTCCCTATCTCCCGCTGGCAGGAAGTCCTCTCGGATGTGCTCCATTCGATACGGTCGCTATTGTGTACGGCCACTAATACCACGCCTCATGAACGAATGTTTGTCTTTCCCCGGAAATCCACCTCAGGCGTATCCATGCCGTCATGGCTCTCCACCCCAGGTCCGGTACTCGTGCGAAGGCATGTGAGGGGCCACAAGACGGACCCTCTCGTGGAGCCAGTACACCTACTCCACGCCAACCCCCAATACGCATATGTCCGGCACGCCGACGGAAGGGAGGACACCGTGTCCATAAAAGACGTCGCCCCAGCCGGCATCGACAACAACCACGGCAATAGCGGCAACGACGATCACAGCAACTCTTACCCACCCACTACTCTTTCATCACCCCCGGAAGAACACAAACCAACGGCACCCCCACCAACTACCCCTTCAACAACCCTGGCGGCACCCCCGGCAGAGACCCAGGAGGCTACCGGGGACACCCAGCCGACACCCGCGGCACCGCAACAGCCACGTCGGTCGCAGAGGACTATCAAACCCCCGAACAGACTAAATCTATAGAAGGGGTGAATGTGATGAAATATTTCCATTCATCACTGCCTGTGACTGAGATCGGTTTCAGTGTCATTTCCCTTCCCCCAGACCTCATTGTATTGTGTACTGGAATGTGCCGTATTGTATACTGGAATGTGCTGTGTGTAGGGCTCCGCCCATACCTGGCCCCGTTTGTAAGCTAGCTTCAGTCTAGCCACAGTCTCCAGAAGGACGACATCTCTCTCGCTTACGTGTTTCGTTCTAAGTTAATAAAAGCCTTGTTTTGTTCTGCTACCTTCGAGTCTCGGAATTATTGAGGCACATCAGGACCACCCATGGGAAATTGCACTTAAAGGAATTAGTTTTGTTGTATATTCATAAGAGCAAGATGAAAACTTCAAGTCAAGAAAACAAACGTAACATCAACTGTTAAGAAGCATGCCTTATATCGTTGATGCACAGACTGTGTTTAATTAACTGAATTTAAATTCTCCAGTTTTACAGTTTAAATTTTGTTACAGTGGATGTTTTATATTTTTAGATACAGTGTTTGGAGGAAAGCTTACAAAGTATCAACCTCCAGACAGCAAAATTGAAATCAGACTTCCGTGTAGCTCAACAGGAAAAGGAGGCATTGAAACAGGAAGTGATGTCGTTGCACAAACAGCTACAGACCACCAAAGACAAGGTATAACTCCATTTAAATGCTGGCTGAATTATTTCAGCCCGTAGCAGTTTTAAACCAAGTTTAAGATATATATATATATATATAATGAATGAATAATGTTGTGCGTGCGCGCGCATATGTGTGGTTAACATTAATGCATTGGACATTTTTGAAAAGAACTTCAATCCAAGGCCCACTGTAAATGTACAATGATGGCATTATTCAGTTATTTCTCCCCTGCCATGCCCCCACCACCTTCTCCCCATCCCCTACCTCCACTTCTCAACCCAAGTGCTTTCATGGTGCCAGGCGCCCTCTGATATTCAGCTAAATGTATCTTCTTTGTTACTGAACCTATACAATAAATGCCAGTGGGAGCATCACAGCCAAGCCCAATCCTATCCTCCCCCCAATGTCTACACAAGCTCACATTTCACCAAAGTCACTTCATGAACCCATTCTCCTCTCCACTTCTATTTCATGTTGCCTGATCTGCTGAGTATTTCCAGCATTTTCTGTTTTTATTTCAGATTTCCAGCATCCGCAGTAATTTGCTTTTGTATTAATAGATAATCCAAGGTTGAGGCACCTGAGGCTGCTATCATGTGCATTTCATCAACTGGTTATGGTGAAATATGGAAACAAGGAGGGGAAAGGAAAACAAAATTAGTTGCCCCTGCCTCTTTCAAAACAGTCAAAAAGAAAAGCGTTTCTGATGATTTACATAAGCCTGTGTCTCCTTTCTGTGACTTTCAGAATCAGGTGCTAGAGCTGACTTTGCATTCTGCAGATTTTCAGCACCAGCAGAAAAGGTTCTACCAGGATGACCTGGCTCGGCTGGTGGAAGAGGAACAGAAATTACTGCGGCAGGAAAATGAGAGGGTGCAGAAAGAGGGACAGCACACAAAAGGAGAGCTGCATCAGGCCAGGGAGAAGGTAACTGAGAAAATAACCCAACAGGCTTCTGAACCTTGATTGGCTTCATAGAGAAAATTCTGCTGGCTTTCAAGACGTGCTTCCTTTTGGCAATGCACAACTACGTTGAAGAGGGTTTTGGAGGTATCTGCAGCCCACATCATCCTGCTGCGTTGGGTGAAAGACACTGAAAACAGAAGTACAGCAGATAAGGAGAACTAATAAAGCTGTACACCAAAAATGTTTGATACATACATACATTACTGTACAATCCACCTCACCTTGTACTACTACTGTCAAAGTAGAGCAAGCTGGTTGATTTGGTACATTTATTCCATACCAATTTTCACCACTCGCCTCCTTTCCATCTTTCGGATGAGACGTTAAACCGAGGCCCTGTCTGCTCTCTCAGATGGACGTAAAGATCCCACGGTACTATTTCAAAGAAGAGCATGGGAGTTATCCCCAGTGTCCTGGCCAATATTTATCCCTCAACCAACATTACTAAAACAGATTATCTGGTCATTATCACATTGCTGTTTGTGGGAGCTTGCTGTGCACAAATTGGCTGCCACATTTCCTACAGTATAACAGTGACTACACTTCAAAAAGTACTTCATTGGCTGTAAAGTGCTTTGGGACGTCCGGTGGTCGTGGAAGGAGTTATATAAATGCAAGTCTTTTTTTCCTTCCTGAAAGCACAACTGGTTCCACAGGCACTGGTCACTCTTTGATGCCTTGCACGACCAGCCATCATACAGTTTGAACCTTGTCAGTGAGTGTTGGCAGGCTGCCTGACTGCAGAGGGCTAATGTACGTTGGCGTACTATCCCCTAACACATTGGCCTAGAAATTGGGTATAGCCCCGTTTGGGGCGCCAGCCTCGCTAGGGCGCTAAAAGTAGCACCCCGGAAGCAGTTGCGGCCGCCCGCCGGAAATTCAGTTGGCGCGCCCCAGAGGGAAGCATGGCGCTACTGGAGGCGCATCCCTCTTGGGGCGCTGCAACTGAATATCGCTGCGCGCTGCGGCACGTTGCGCTGCGGTACTGCAGGCCTTCCTCCCCTTCTTAAAGGGGAGGGGCCTTGTGCAGCACGATCTGGGGCCCAGCTGGGCCCCCGAAGATCGCGAGTGCCGGCAAAAGAGCCCAGCACCGAGGAGAAGTGCTGGGCTCTTGGAACGCAGTCGGCACTCCGCGGGGGGCGGTGGGGGGGGGCTTAGGAGGCCGGGGACGGCAGCGCGGAGAGGTGCTGGCAGGCGGCCAGCAACAAAAATGGCCGCCCCGCACCTCTCCTTTAATTAGCGCCTCTACCGTCGCAGGTACGCCACCCTGAACCGGTCGCACATAGCGTCCGGCGTCAAAGCAGGGGACGCATCTAAATATCGCGATCGGGGCGCTGCGCACACCGATGACGTCATCGGTAGCGGCGCAGCGCTAACGGCTAGCGCCGCCATTAGCGTCCCGCTGAATTTAGCGGGAGGCGTGGCCAGTGGCTTCCGCCCCACTTAGCGCCCTCTTAAGGCGCTAACGGGTGGCGCAGCCCACTGAATTTCTAGGCCCTTGAATTTAAAATCCTCCTTTCCATCCTCATCTTCACATTTCTCCATCACCGCACCTCCTCCTACCCTATCATTGCAATCTCGTCCAACCTTCTGTCACCTCCTACACTTTCCGATTCTCCAACTTTGGCCTTTTGTGCAACCACACTCTCTTTGCCTCACCATTGGTGGGAAGGCCTTCAGTAATCCTGGCCTTACTTTCTGAGATTCCCTGCATAAACCCTTCCTCCTTTCCAATTTACTTTCCACCTTTGAAAAACCTTAACTTTTTTTTTCAACCAAGCCTTTGGTCACCTTTCTCGACTCTCCTATCATGGCTCGGCGCTCATTTCTTTATCTCTTTTATCTATTTTAATGCCTCCCCTTCCCCATAGAGTGCCGAGGAGCATTTTCTATGTTGGAGGTCTTGTATATATTCAACATGTTGTTTTATTTTTCAACCCTACGGCTCCAACAGCTGCTTGATTGGAATCAGCTAAGTTAGCAAAAATTGGGAATCGGACCAAGTATGTACCTGGTCTATATGGCTCGCCTATTCAGTGGATAATCTCACTGAGCCATCCTGGAAGCTTCTACTTTGTGTTTTATCCAGTACCTATAATTAAAGATATTATGACAGTCATTTATTAAAAGAGAACTATGAAAAATTTGTTCCTGAATGTGAGCTCTACAGTGCTGTGAACCTAAGGCCATGTTTTGCCACTAGAAGGCTGTTAGCAGTTCATGCAATACCTCACCAATACCAGTTTTTAGCAATGGTTCGAATGCAACAAGAATACCCCCCCACTGCCATCATTTGTTACCAGCATGGGCTTGATGGGCCAAATGGCCTCCTTCTGTGCTGTTACCATTCTATGATCTATGTAAGAACAAATCAGTAACAAATTGGGCCTTGGTTGAAATTTGCATATGGTAAGATTGCATGTTTCTGGATCTGATTGCAATTTTTTTCTCTTTTTCACAGATCAAACACCTGGAATCTGCAATTTTAGCACTCAAACACCAGAAACACTACACCAAGTCTACCATGCTGAAAGCTGCAGAACAGGACAGACTCTGTCTGAAAAGGGAATATGATCAGATTCAGAAAGAGCTTAACAGGAAGGTAGGGTATAAGAATAATGCGAAAATCAAAATCACTCTTTTATGATTAGGTTAGAGTGGAGAACAACAGCTTAGACTTGTATACCATCTTTCATGTAACAAAGTGCTACAAGTCACTTTACAGAGGAGTGGGTGAGCACTGAGCAGGAAAGCGTGACCCAAGAGATAAACTTTGAGAAAACTCTCGAGGGAGGGGACAGCGATGGCAAGGCAAAGAGGATTTCAACATGGAGTGGCAATTAATGGTGGAGTAGGGGGAGGGAAAGACTTACGCTAGACCAGAATTGGAAAAGTGGAGTGGGTGCTGTGACATATTGCTGAAGGGTTTTTCAGAGGTCAGGTGGAATCTTAAGACTAAAACAAGGATTTTGAATTCAGTAATGCTGTAAGACTGGGGAGCCAGTGGAATTTGGTGAGTTACAGGGGTGGTGGGCATTTGGGACTTTGTTCAGGATAGGGTAGAGGCCACAGAGTTTTGGATGAGTTTGAGTTTATGCAATTGTAGATCTGTGTCGGCTATCAAGGAGACCATTGGAGAAATCCGAGCTTGAGGTGCCAGTGGTTCTGATGAGAGTTTTGGTGGCAGTGGTGGTGCAATAGGGTGATGGGCAAGTGATATTCCTGTACTGAAAGTAAGTGTTCTTGGTGATGGACCATGAATGTTAGATGTGAAGCTCGGGGTTGACCAGAACACCAAAGTTGTAAACTGTCGGGAGCGGAGATGAAATCAGCACTTGAGATGCAAAGTTTCTAGCAAATGCAAACATGATAGCTGAACAAAGCTCTGGTTTATCTGAAAATTCCTGTTGGATAAGCAGACAGACAACACAATGATAGTCATGGGTGGTGCCAAAGGAGTAGACTTGTTTGTTATTGGTATACTGACCCCATGTTTATAGATGTATTGTGAAGATCAGCATATTAATATGAAGTATGGGATGGCTAAGGATGGAACCTTGGAGTATACCAAAGGTGACTGTCCTGGGATTGCAACCATTGCAGGAAATGTACAGATTTCATTGGGGACAGGTAGGAATATAAACAACAGGAGGTAATGTCACAATGGACCACAGGAGAGGCAGTGGAGGGACATATAATAATTGATCCTATCAAAGGGTTCAAAGAGGTCCAAAGGAGATGGTGTGTTATCGTTGCAGTTGTATAGGGTGGAAATTATGTGCTTGAGAACTTGAGTGGAAAGGAGCTGAAAGAGTGAGCAAAACCTTGAAGATTATTTGTCTTTTTTAATTATTTCTGCATACAATCTAAAATTAAAGAAAAGATTCATAAAGTGCACTTCAAGAAAGGATAAAAAGGGATCTTCAGTAAAGCAGATGTTGTTACTTAAAATCCAGACACCCCTATGCATTCACAATCAGAAGCCAAGTCAGACTGTTGTCCCAAGATCAAATTATTACTTGTTGAGTTCTATGTAGAATGATGCTTATGCTGCCCTGACACAGGACTAATTCTCCTGACAGATTAATCTGATGGCCTCACTTGAACATGAACTGAAAGTCCTCAATGTGGAGAATGAAACGCTGCGAAAGAAACAGGCCAGCCTGGAGAGCCAGTTAATGGAGACTAGTGACAAGGTATGCTCGATGAAACTGAGAAAAATATATTGAAATGACTTTTCATCCTTTAACTCGGATGTGACTGATTCTAAATAAAACCACCTGAAACCTTGTGCTGATCCTCAGTAGTTTATAATTACATACATAGAAATACACAGAAATTACAACACGGAAACAGGCCACTTGGCCTAACCAGTCCGTGTCAGCATTTACCCTTCATGTAAGAAAATACAGGAAAATTTCTGGTATCCGGCACTGACGGGACCGAGTTGGTGCCATCCCATCAAAACTGCCGTATAAACCAGCGCTAATGTTAAAACATACAGAGCTTTTCAGCTCCGTGTGAATCAACAAACCCTGTTGCTTAGCAACAACTTCAAAACAGTCGGCCGCAGCTTAAAAGTGTCTCTTGAGCTAAGCAACAGCTTCAGCTAGACCTTGCAGAGCCTGACTGGGGAAAAAAAAGCAATGAGAAGTAAAAAAACTTATAGGAAACGGCTCCTGAATTTTGCCGGTAGATAGAGCTTTCCGGACTTTTAACCTCCGGTTAAACGAAAGTTTCCTGTAGTCCTATTCACATTTACCCACCCTGTCCCCATATCCCTTCATCCACCTATCCAATCTAATCTTGAATGTTGACGTAGTTTCTGCCTCAATCACTAACCCTGGAAGTGAATTCCACAGCTTCACAACTCTGTTTGTAAAGAAATTGCTCCTGCCCTCTGCTCTAAATCTCTTCCATTTAAGCTTGTATCTATGACCCCACATTCTAGATCCCTCAACTACTGAAACAGCTGCTTCTGTCTACCCTGTCCCATCTTTTCATGATTTAAATTTTTTTTGTCATATTGCCCCATAATCTGTTTTTTCTAATGAAAAAAGGCCTAATTTTCAAGTCCTCCTTCATATTTGTATTTTTTTCATACTAGATAGCATCCTAGTGAACCTCTGTTGTACCCTCTCTAAAGCCTCAATATCCTTCCTATAGCGTGGAGCCCAGTACTACAGTACTCTAACTAAGGTCTTATTAAGGTTTCATATAGGCTCATCATTACCTCTTGGCGCTTATATTATATACCTCTCCACATTCATTTGTTTGATTAAACTTTTCTAAAGCCCCATGGGATGTTTTTCTACATTAAAGTTGCTATAAAGTTGTTGTTGATGAGTGGGACTAAAGGAAAACTGGGCCCCAAAAATTTGGCAGTGGGACCAATGCCAGCACAGATTGGGCACAGGCTGCCTCATTGCTAAATTGTTATTCTTTGCACCCATTTTACACCCGAATACCAGCAGATACCAATTTCTACCTCAAAGTATCATAAGAACATAAGAACATAAGAAATAGGAGCAGGAGTAGGCCAATCGGCCCCTCGAGCCTGCTCCACCATTCAATAAGATCATGGCTGATCTGATCCTAACCTCAAATCTTCTATCACTCTGCATTCACCCGAACCCATGTGATCTCCCGGGAGAGGCAAAAAACCAGATAAAGACCCAATGGCCAATTTGGGAGAAAAAAATCTGGGAAATTCCTCTCCGACCCATCTAGGCGATCGAAATTCTTCCAGGAGATCACTCTGTCCCTATATTTTCTACAGTACTTACCTTCTGTAAAGGCGATCTCCACCCCAGCCAGGAACAGGAATAAAACCATCTCCTGAAATCTAACAGAATTAGAACACAGTAGGAGCAGAACAAGGCTACACGGCCCCTGGGCCCACTCCACTACCCACAGGGCCATGACCATTCCGAACCCAGACTCATGTCCAATTTCCTGCCCGCTCCCCGTAACCCTTAATTCCCTTTACTTCTAGGAAACTATCTATTTCTGTTTTAAATTTATTTAATGATGTAGCTTCCACAGCTTTCTGGGGCAGCAAATTCCACAAACCTACCACCCTCTGAGTGAAGAAGTTTCTCCTCATCTCAGTTTTGAATGAGCAGCCCCTTATTTTAAGATTATGCCCCCTAGTTCTAGTTTCACCCATCATTGGGAACATCCTCACCGCATCCACCCGATCAAGCCCCTTCACAATCTTATATGTTTCAATAAGATCGCCTCTCATTCTTCTGAACTCCAATGAGTAGAGTCCCAACCTACTCAACCTCTCCTCATATGACCACCCCCTCATCCCCGGGATTAACCGAGTGAACCTTCTTTGTACTGACTCGAGAGCAAGTATGTCTTTTCTTAAGTATGGACACCAAAACTGTATGCAGTATTCCAGGTGCGGCCTCACCAATACCTTGTACAACTGCAGTAATACCTCCCTGTTTTTATATTCCAACCCCCTAGCAATAAAAGCCAACATTCCATTGGCCTTCTTAATCACTTGCTGCACCTGCATACTAACTTTTTGAGTTTCGTGCACCAGGACCCCCAGATCCCTTTGTACTACAATACTTTCCAGTTTCTTGCCATTAAGATAATAACTTGCTCTATGATTTTTCCTGCCAAAGTGCATAACCTCACACTTTCCAGTATTGTATTCCATCTGCCAAATCTCTGCCCACTTACTTAGCCTGTCTATGTCCATTTGCAGGTTTTTTATGTCCTCCTCACTCACTACTTTCCGTCCCATCTTTGTATCATCTGCAAACTTTGATATGTTACACTCGGTCCCCTCCTCCAAATCGTTAATATAGATTGTAAAGAGTTGGGGACCCAGCACTGACCCCTGCGGAACACCACTAGTTACTGGTTGCCAATCTGAGAACGAACCATTTATCCCAACTCTCTGCTTTCTGTTAGAGAGCCAATCCTCCACCCACGCCAGAATATTACCCCCAATCCCGTGATTTTTTATCTTGAGCAATAATCTTTTGTGTGGCACCTTGTCAAATGCCTTTTGGAAGTCTAAATACACCACGTCCACTGGTTCCCCTTTATCCACCCTGTATGTTACTTCCTCAAAAAACTCAAGCAAATTTGTTAAACATGACTTCCCCTTCATGAAACCATGCTGAGTTTGCCCTATTAAATTATGTTTATCCAAATGTCCCGTTACTGTCTCCTTAATAATATCGTACTTGTACTTTAATTTTGGTGTACTGTAACTGAAAGGCACTACAGGTTTAAACATTAGAAGTAATTGTACAACAATTACAGAAAGTTGATTCAATTAATATTATGATAGTGTCCTCTTTAGTTAGTCTCACTTAGCTCTCGAGACCAATCACAAATTAATGATACCCCAGAATTTATTGTTTCCAGCTTCATCTTAAATGTTGAAGTATTTTAATTCTAAATTAGAAAGTTTACTCTGCAGAAGTCACCCATGACTATAGTAATGGCAGAGTAAAAAACACCAAAACATTCTCAGAGATGCGAGAATCTTAAGGTATGCTAAGCAATTTAGTTCATTGGTTATATTTATCATTTTGAGTCATTACATTAAAACTAGCAACAAACAAGTCCTTTTATTTTTATGACAACATTTTGACTGTTGTCTGTAGATGTTGCAGGGTTTTAACAGTATTCATGAAATGTTTTAGATAATTCTGTCAATGTTTAATTCAGAGCACAAGTCTAATATTGAGTGAGGTTTTGGCCTGGAGGTCAAAGCTTTTTACTTGCAAATCCATAACAAATGGGTCCATACAGTGTTCACTGAGATATAGGGGGGAAAATTCGGTTGATTTAAGAGGGCGCTAACGGGGCGCAAAGCAACTAGCACCCGGGCGCAACGCCACTTAGGCCTCCCGCGAAATTCAGCAGGAGATTAGCGGCGGCGGTAACCGTTAGCACCCCGTGGCGCTGTGCCGGTGGCGATGACATCATCACTGTGCACAGCACCTCGGCTGCGATCTTCGGTAGCGTCCCCTGGCTTACCGCCGGATGCTATGTCCGACAGGGTCAGGGGGGCCTACCTGCAGTTGGGGCGGCGCAAATTAAAGGGAAGGTGCTGGGCGGCCATTTTTGTTGCTGGCCGCCTGTCAGCACCTGCCCGCTATGCCGTCTCCGGCCTTCTGAGCAGCCCCCCCGCGAAGTGCCAGGCTCTTTTGCCAGCACTCCAATCCCTGGTAGCCCAGCTGGGCCCCAGGTCGCGCTGCACTAGGCCCCTCCCCTTTAATAAGTGGAGGAAGGCCTGCGGTACCGCAGCACGTAGCGCCACGATATTCACTCACAGTGCCCCGAGAGGGAGGCGGGGCGCTTCCAGTAGCGCCCCGCCTCCCTCTTGAGTCGCTACCGGTGAATTTTGGACGCGGGGGTGCTAACTTTTTCGGGGCACTAAAAGTAGTGCCCCGGCGAAGTTAGCACCCCAAAGGGGGCGCGACCCAATTTTTTCCCCATAATATTTGGAGTAAAACTTCTGATAATTGCTGCAAATAAAAGACATACCAACATAAAAGGAGCAAAAAGTACAGTCCTGGATTTTACAGTGTAAGTTTACTGATTGTGCCCTTTGCTGTACAAACAAAATTATATAATTTCTTCATACAAGATTTAATTCATTGTTTTTGTTTTCTTTTATATATTTCCTCCCAATTTCTTCCAGTTTGCTATCCCTTTTGCCTTTCTAACTCTGGCCGTGATCAGCTTACTCAGCACAGACCAGAAATCAATCCTGGAACTTTTCTAGCTTGTGTGCTACTACATTGGCTGTTGTAGATATCCACTGAATAATCATGAAGTAATTTTTAAAAATGTACACATTGTGAAAACCTGGAAGGTGTCTTGTTATGCTGTCAGCTGCTGTCTTTACACATCACTTATATGATCACACGCTACATGGCAGTGGTAACAGGGAAATTGTTCAGGGAAGAAAGTAATTAGTTTTTATTACAATGTTGTTTTATTGAGCGTACAAAGTCACAATTTGGCTTGTAGGGAGTGAGTACTCACTTACAGGAGTCGTCCTTGATATTGAGCACAAGTAGCATTTCTGGTTGAGCCCTAGAAATCGTAACACTGGCCTTCTCCAAAACTCAGAGCACCATTGAATGTGTGCAGGTATATGTGCATAGGAAGTAACATGCACAAATGTTCACTTCAATTTTCAATGGAAACGGAAGTATCTGATTGCAGTGCGAAAACCTTACTGGGACCAATAGCTGGAGGAACCTGAGAAAGGGTTCCCTGTTGTTTACCATGGCCACATTATGAATTTTAGCTAGAAATCAGAGGAAGTGAAAACATGTTCAAGGAAGCAGGAAGCTAGGACTCGTATACAAGAATAGTCTGAAACATGGATGCCAAAAATATCTATAAAGAGAGTTAAAAAAACACACGCAGGTCATATTGAAGCTTCAAAGAAATCACTGAAGAACTTAAAGAGCAATTTCATTTTGAAAATGTTCTTCTAGAAACAAAATACTATACAATTTACTAATGCATCGTATGAATAATCACAAGTTAACACTGGATCAGCTGTTGAAGTATGACTCAAAAATATTGGGCATTGACTTCACTACAAATACAAAATCTTCCATACCAAATAATCTTTAATGTGCAGCCTTTGATTTCTTGCCATTTCTAGGTGTGTTTTAACTTAAGGGTTCAATTGTCTTTTTAAAGTTTGGATTATGATCAAATCTGAATAATATGATGAAGTGATGCTTGAATCAAAGTGGCATTGTGCAGTTAGCCAAAAGAAAATACTTCAGACAAATCATGAATTTGCTTATTGCATTTTTCTACTTAGCTGCTACAGTCAAATTCAAGCCTGACATTTAGCCAGGCACAGAATCTTCGAGAGCTCCAACAACTGCGGGAGCAGGTCTGTACCATGGTGCCTAAAGAACAACTAGCGCAGCTTCAGCAACGGCTGAGCCTTGAGGAAGTTCAATGTCGTCAACTGCAAGAGCAACTGGACAAGAATGCCACTGAAAGCAATACACAGCAGGTAAATATCAAGCAATAATCTAGATCATACTCGCACTTCCTATCACTTCATATGTACATTTAGAAATAATCCAGGCAATCACAAAAAGTCTAATTTGCTGTGGTGATGTAATTGTAGTAAACATTGTTCTTTTCTGATAATTGGCTTAGAAGATTCTAAAGAGACAGTAGTCTTTTTGTTAATTTACAGTGAGAACAATATTAAAATTCTCATTTACTCTGGAAATTTGCGTAGGGATCCTAAATTCTCTTTAGAATTTGTGTTGAATTCTTGAAAGGAAATGATTTAATTTTGGTACCTTGAAATAATGGGATGGGTATGCAATATATTTACTAATGCCTTTTGAGGACTGCATTAGCAATATAGCACTAAACATTTTTATATTCAAACTTTAATGAAATGATTTTTGATTTAATCCTTGCAACACCAAAAAGGTGGTGTACCTAGTTTCCTTTGGTTCCAGCCTATTTACATCAGTAAAAGGAATGCTGTTGATTTAGCCGAGCGGTTGTGTGTGTTTTCTAAATATTTTTGCAGCTCGAGAAAGTTGCAGTGGTGGTAGGCCCAATTTTCTACCGCTTCCATTTGCACAGATTGTAGTATGCACTTGATATACATGATAAGTGGGATTTTGTGCCCCAAAATGATAGCTTTATTGGTGTATTGGAAAAGTTTGCTTCAGTACTGGTGCATAATCAAATCGTGCCTATTGTTCTTAAGTCACTCAATGCTTAAATGTTTTTGACCTTAACAGACAATATAAAAACCACTTCTTGAAACTTATATGGTGGAGCCTCAATTGTCAGGGCTTCTACAATTTGTCATCCTAATTGCATGAGAGGACATGAGCGCTAATTCTCAGCAACATTCACATTTGTTGGTCCTGCTGGCGAGAGCAGCTGGTGTTATTCGCTGATCTGCCAGCTCACTCATGCACCCACCCACAGACCCACAGCCTTTCCTCAGCTACAGAGGTGAGTGCTAAAAGCAGTATTCATTCACCTCTACTGATCCCATTGGCAGCCTTTAAAAGTGCTGCTGAAAAAGCCTAAGCTGGTGAGTGGGAAAATCAGAGCATGCAAAGTTCAGAGCAGTAATCAGCAGTGTAATTTGGTGACTCTTGATTATTCTCCAATTTATTTTATGCACTAAGAAAAGGGGTGTCTTCCATATGGCATGCCACCAATTCCCCACACTGCTGAGCTCTCATCTCAACTATGTTGATGTGAAGAAGTGATGAGTGAGGGCTGCTTCTTGATTGGGAAGGGGAAAATCATAATCATCTCTAAGCTGTGGTCATGTACGTACCACCAGTCAGAACACCATTGACAAGAGACACAAAAGAAGGTCGAACCCTGTTCCTCTTGGTTTGCAATTGGGACATGGCTCAAGGAAACCAGGGGGAAGAAAGAGAAGAAAATAACAGCAGAGGGAAGGTGTCCATAGCTTTCAAAAACCCCAAGCAAAAAATGAGTATGAAGAGAACTAGTTCTATTCTATGTGGGCTGACAGGGTAGGTGAATTCTAAGAACAAAGGATATTCTAGATGAATGCTTGCATCTGACTGCTGTGATGATTAGAATTACATTTGTGAGCTCCTGCAGTGACTCAGCTGATTAAGGCAGTGAATAACTGAGCTGTGCAGATCAGAAAGGTCCCATGTTTGACCTTCAATCTATCTGGTTAAACTACTCTCAGCCAGGGTGGTGGTAAAGTTAGCTTTGGTGCCCTGGTTTAGGGAGACAGAATTAGACAGAATTCCCCCCTCCTGACCCTTGTCCAATGACCCCTGCTGGAAATATGGACAATGTGTGGACATTGGGTATGGAAAAGATTGGGCCCTGGTGTGACTATCTCATTATACGCATCATCTATTCCAACATGTTTTTACCAAAATATAACTATGATGATTTTCTGGTTATCTTGTTCCTTTTGTTGCAGGTGGGTTTACTTTTTACAGGGAAGTGTTTTTTGACTTGCTTTGTTTGTAGTAGTTTTGTAGTGCCGATGTGTAGTTATGAGTAGTGTGGGATATTGAGTCAATTCTTATATAATACAGGGTGAAGTGTACCACTTACATTCTTTCTATAGGCCTTACTACCGGAGCAGCGAGCAGTGCATGCTGATACCTACAGGAGGATTGGGCACTTGTGAAGGCTTTCGTTGTAAACAGCTTTTTATCATAAGTAGACAATGTTCTCAGAATTGAAAGTCTATTTACACTTCCTTGCATTTTGTAGGAAAAAATATGGTGTTATAAATTATTTTTATTTATTAAGTATTTGATGTAGAAATGTGATTTTTAATAAGACCTATTATTGCAAAAGTGCCAAGTGTAACTTATGTCTTATGTGTTGAATTTTATTTATGATAATATTTAACTTTTCTAGTGTTGTAGATATCCAGCACAATTGTTAATTATGTATTTGAGTTTTAAACTTCCACATAAAACAAATTTGTTTTATTTCATGTCTTCCAAAATAAAGTTTCCTATTCTTAATTGCAGCCCAAAATTATGGGCCTTAAGTTATATTTGACAATTTCACTATAACCATCTTGCAACTTGAAGAATGGGTGAAATGTCCTGATTTTTGATTGCCTGTCTGAGAAAATTGATGCACAAATGTTAGCCTCTCGTTTTGTATTTTTTTCCTGTACCTACTCAGTTGATTTTATGCTTATTAGCAAGAATTTTGTTTCTGACACTTTTGCACACGCACTGCCTAAATGAAAAAAGACTTTTTCTATATAGTCATTTACAGTTTCCTGATTGACATGGATTCCTCCTTTTTGTTACATTTTTATTTTGACAATAAATCTGTGATTTTTAATTTGCGTGTGTGTGTGTGTGGTTTTTATATGATTGAATATCACTTTTTAAATGGTACAAAATATGAATTCTTAATGCAATGCAAGCAACTGACAATATTATGTTGTACGCAATTTGTCTTAAAGAGTTTAAAATTCCCCATGTCAAAATTGTCTTTGTCTCAACCGTAATAGACAGTTAACCACAGTAAATCAATTTCTGCTGCTGTGGTGATGCTACGTACCTGCATCATTATCCTCCTTACTGAATTAGAACAGTTTTAATGTGTTGATTCTTTTTTTTCATTGCTTTCATAAATCTTTATTATTTACACCTTAATTCTTTTGAACCCAGAACTTGCTTTCAGATGAATGTTTGAGCAATTCTAAAATGTTGTTGACCTGACTGGCAGACCTCCCATTTGTAACATGAGCTGACCAACTTTCCTCTTACTCCAAATATTACTAGTTCAATAATATCTTTGAGAGTTTTTCAGAAAAGTACACAGTCACTGTAGGCATATTGTTTTCTCTGTATTGTCTTGTTCTGGTGAGAGTTAAACCATTTTTTAAAATAATTGTTGTCTGATGAGAACTAACATTTTAAAGAGCTGTCTACTGAAAATCAGTAGGGTCCTTACTAATTTATATATCTAAAATGATATAAACCAGTTGTAGACTTTTGTTTTATCGATGAAATTCTACTTGATGAAATTCTACTTGATTAAATATTGTATCAAGTAGCTTTAGAACAATTTTTTCCACTCAAACGTTACCTATATTTGTGAGGATTTTGTCAAGTAATAGAATGATGCATTCAGGTTTCTTTTTTTAACAAACGGAAGTAAATCCATGGTTATCATTTTTGTCTAATTTTTTGACCGTAACCAATGTATTTAATATTTTTCTTCTAGGAGGCATATGAACAACTGCTAAAAAAGATGGAAGAAAGGATGCAAGATGTTGAAAATAAGTTAAGGAATATAAAGTTACTTCTTCAGGACAAAGTCGTCCAACTGAAAGAACAAGTAAGTTGCGCTTGATAATTAGGTCTATTGCTGTAATGAATGGTTGGATTGCTCATTTTTTCCAATTGCTGCTAAAAAAAAAGACAAAGTTGTATTAGATCTCTGCTCTATAAAAGAAAAAGAATGCATTATCCTTTTATTTGGACTTTTTTTTTTTAAAAGGAAGGAGCGTGTAGAGTGGGGAAATAATCAAATTATTCTAAAGTAGTCCAGATAACCGGTTTAATCAAATCAAGCAGAATGTCATAGATGAAACAAGAAAACTTTACTGATTTTCAATGCATGTCTCTTTAAAACAAACAACAAAGACAATGGAATGATTTTTATAACTACAGTTACTGTTGATTCCCAGTTGTTGAAGAGCGTTAAAGCAGATGAGGTAGTCAAGGACTTGTATGTTGAAAACGCTCAACTCCTCAAGGCCCTCGAAATGTCTGAAGAGCGACAGAAGACAACAGAGAAGAAAAACTACCTGCTTGAAGAAAGCATTGCAGGCCTTAATAAAATTCTCAAGGACCTATCAGCACCATCATTGTCTGCGGCCTCAACTCGTTATTCATCCTAATGCATTCTATAAATAAAATAACAAGAGATGCAGTGCAAAGAAGGACAACGCTTGAAACACTAATGCACTTTATAGATTGAATATTTATTTTAGCAAGTGCTTACTTTTTCCTGGACCCCAATATTTTGTGGATTACAGAAAGGAAAATAGAAAAAGCACTGAACACTTAAGTACATAATACTGCCCTAAAATTACTGTTGGCTTGAAAAGGTTGGTGTACTTCGCTCCTTGTTATTTAATTTCCAAAGGAAATTACACATTGAATAATCGGATGTGAACTGGTAGTTACTTTTAAGAGATCATGGGAATTTAAAAAAATATATAAAACTGCTGTTTATAAATGGGATATTTGGTTTGATTAGTTTTCAAATATTTTAGGCCAAAGAATAGTGTAACTAGGGAAAAAAGCCAATCAAAAGCAGCTGTTGTGCTGCTGTTGCGAAAAAATAAGTGTATCTGTAAATATAGCCAACTTTGGCTTTTGTACTATCCAAAGTGTTAATGTGATAATTTAAATGTAAAGAAAGATTGTGCTCTGTATAACTTGTACAGTTTGTATGCAAGAATATAAATGTGGAACAATGGAAAAAGTTGATGTGTTCTTGGGGGAGAAATGTAAATACTGTTATTTAAGATTATAATATGCAGAACAATCCAATGAAACCTGTGACAGTATTTGCGTTTCACACTTCTGGAAAACCTGTAAACATGCAGAATTTCAAGGAGTATCATGCTGCCTAATATTTAATTTTGTACGAAATAAATATTATTTGTATTGCATACAGAAAACAAACTTCTTACCTTCATACTGACCATAGCAATACAAGTAGCTTGTAAGTGGTGTTTGCAAGCTATAAATATAAATGTTCATCCATATAGCTCGTGTGTTGCTGAAGAATCCAGGACTCTGCAGGACTTGCTCCTGGATGATAAAAATCTCACCTGTTTAAAGCAGTGGTTATTCCCATAAAATTAATATTTGTTACAATTTATAGAAAAGCAAACATGTTTCAACTGCACTAAAACCAAACTTAAATAAAATAAACTCTTTATTTGTTTTCAGGAATATTGAATTTCAAAATGTAACTTTATAAAAAATTGTATGTGTGCAGCCGGTGTTTGAAAGCTCCAGATCTATTTGAACTTATAAAAGTGAAAGATGACAATGATGAAGAACAGACCATTTTCCTACTTTGCATAGCTGATAAGTGTTAAAAGCTCCCAAGTAAGGTGGGACCAGTGGGAACATTAGACAATCAGCCTGAATGAAGACAACACAAAGTTTTCATTTTCTGCATCTTCAACAGGTTTTTCCACAGACGTCGAACTGCAGTTTGGAATGAGCTCCATGTTACTTATTTTTTTCTCTTTCATTAGCTACCTTCCTCCCTTTGTAGTGCGCAGAGGAGCACATAGTCAGGAGGCCGCGAATGGGGAGCTTCAAGACTACCCCTTGTGTCTTATCAATGCAATTAAATATTTATTCACTATTTCAAATATCAGTGATATTATACCTTATGGAATTCAAAAGGATATTATGTGAATAAAAATGTTAGATTATGGGTACCTGATCAGAGCCAGAGCATCTCTACCAGTAGCTTCTCTTCCCATCTCCCCACTGTTACCATGGCAGTCTGCTATGGATCTATACTTGGCCCCTTGATCTTCCTCATCTACTTCATACCCCTGCTCACCCATCACCCCTGTCGCCGCTGAACTACAATTGGCCTCTGGTCCTCCAAAGCTTCAAATTTATTTCTCATCTGTGTTTAAATCCCTCCCTGGTCTCATCCCTCCCTATTTCTAACCTCCCACGGCCCTATACCATCCCACCACCACCCCCCCCCCCAAATCATCTTTCCTCTGACTCTGGCTTCTTCTACATTCCCCCCTTCACCCCACTATTGGCAGCCATGCCTTCAAATGCCTAGACCCCATGCTCTGGAAATCCTTCCCTAAACCCTACACCACTCTATCTCATTCCTTTTAAGACCCTCCTTTAAACTCACCTCTTTGACCAAGCTTTTGGCCTATTGCTCTGCACCCATTAATTTCCTTTTACTGTATGTTGCTGTGAAGCAACTTGGGACATTTTTTGTACATTAAAGGTGCTATATAAATGCAAATTGTTGATGTTGAAAAGTCATGGATGATTACCCTTTGGGATCTCTCACAATGAGCAAGGAAATTCTCAAGGGTTGGTCTTTGGACTCTGTTTCAAATTCAAATTGAAGCCAGAAGGCAGGGGTTCGGGCAACGATTTAACATAAGATATAGGAGCAAGAATCGGCCATTTGGTCCTTCGAGCTATTCAATAAGATCATGGCTGATCTTCATCCTCATCTCCACTTTCCTGCACTATCCCCATAGCCCTTGATTCCCTTAATATTCAAAAATCTATCGATCTCTGTCTTGAATATACTCAACGACTGAGCCTCCACAGCCCTCTGGGGTAGAGAATTCCAAAGATTCACCACCCTCTGAGTGAAGAAATTTCTCATCATCTCAGTCCTAAATGGCCGCACCCCTTATTCTGAGACTGTGACTCTGGTTCTAGACTCCACAGCCAGGGGAAACATCCTCCCTGTATCTACCCTGTCAAGTCCTGTAAGAATTTTGTATGTTTCAATTAGATCACCTCTCATTCTTCTAATCTCTAGAGAATATAGGCTTAGTCTACTCAATCTGTCCTCATAGGACAATCCCCCCATCCCAGGAACCAGTCTGGTGAACCTCCATTGCACTCTCTCTATGACAAGTATTTCCCAATCTCTCACCATTTAAAAAATACTCTACTTTTCTATTTTTCCTACCAAAGTGGATAACTTCACATTTCTCCACATTATATTCCATTTGCCATGTTTTTGCCCACTCACTTAGCCTGTGAATATCCCCTTGAAGCCTTCTTGCATCCTCCTCACAACTTACATTCCCACCCAGCTTTGTATCATCAGCAAACTTGGATATATTACATTTGGTCCCCTTATCCAAATCATTGATGTAGATTGTGAATAGCTGAGGCCCAAGCACTGATCCTTGCGGTACCCCACTAGTTACAGCCTGCCAACTCAAAAATGACCCGTTTATTCCTACACTCTGTTTTCTGTCTGTTAACCTGTTTATTTCTACTATCTTTTCTGTCTGTTAAATGATTTAGAAAGATTTATCACATGAACAGCTGGTGGGCAAGTGGCATTTAAATCATAAAGTCCTGTATGTTGATCATACCAGCCTTTTTTTCACTGCATAAGGTTCATCCCTAATAGTAACAACCAGATTGAAGATCTTACATAAGTGCTAGATTTTATAGATATGTGTATGTGTATTTCACAAAATATTTTTGTGAAAAATATGAAAATGACTACACAATCACCCCATTTATGTTACCTACCCATTCTGAAAATGATTTGGATAATTTTCTTTGAGTTCTGTTCCATGTATCCTACTAATGTTCATACTATGCTGTTAGGGTGGGAATTTTCTCCAGTGTAAGTGTGTTATTTCCTACTAACTTCATACTTAAGTGCAAGTGGAATCTCCCCGTGATATGTGTGTATATATGTAATATCTGAACTGTAATTTATTAAAAAATCTTACTTCCTGTCAATGTTTCCCCTTAGAAATGTTCACATTTATAATGGAAAGTGCCTATGTAAGCCTGTGATGCAGTAATTCCTTTCTTTTAAAATTGAAATATATAAAAATAACAGAATGTATGACTTCAAAATGGAGAATGAATTACATCTGCGCTCCCTGGTCCAATAATCCCCACACTTTAGCCCTGCTTCACTGGAGGACCACACTTGGTCTTGACTCCCTGTGTGCTATGCCACAGGAGATCAACTAGTATTATTACCAAAATTCTTATGTCTATGCACACTTCCTGTTAACTGCTCTGAAGGTGTGGTTATTTTCCCTCATTTCTGTTGCATTTTGTGCTCATCAAGGTGAACGATGTTAATGTTGGGGAATGGTAAGCTTTCAATTTCCAGTTTATCATCAAATACTCCCAAGGTCAGGCATAGTACAGCGATTCTGCCTCAACTTCAGAAAAGCATCCCTACTCATCCATTTTGACATTTTCCCATTTTCTTGTCTGAATGGTGGGTATGGTAGCAGAGTGGTTATGTGACTGGGCTAGTAATCTGGGTATGAGTTCAAATCCCACCACAGGCAGCTGGGGGATTTAAATTCAATTAATTAAATAAATCTGGAATTAAAAAAACTAAATCTGGAATTAAAAAAACTAGTATCAGTAATGTCAAAGGACTGGAGTGTGGAAAATGTTGCACTCTTGTTAAAGAAAAGGGAAAGGAATTACCCAAGAAATATAGGCCAATTAGTCTTATTTCTGAGGAACGGTAGCGTAGTGGTAATGTCACTGGGCTAGTAATCCAGAGGCCTGGACTAATGATCTCAGACGTGAGTTCAAATTCCACCACGGCAGCTGGGGAATTTCAATTCAGTTAATTAAATAAATCTGGAATAATTACTAGTATCAGTAATGGTAACCATGAAACTACCGGATTGTCGTAAAAACCCATCTGATTCATTAATGTCCTTTAGGGAAGGAAATCTGCTGTCCTTACCGTCTGGCCTATATATGACTCTAGACCCACAGTACAGGAAACTTTCTGGTATCCGGCACGGACGGGACCGACGTGGTGCCAGTTCAGCAACAATTCCGGATAACCGAACGCTATAGTGAAAGATACGGACCTCAGAGCTCCGTATGAAGCAATAAACCCTGTTGCTCAGAACGTCCACAAGTTGCAAGCGTCTCTGTAGCTTAGCAACAGCTGCAGCCAAACCCTTGCCTTCATCAATTTGTTGCTGTGCAAGTAATAAAAGTTAGCTGAAACCGACTCCTGCATTTTGCCGGTTAACCGACATTTCCAGTTATTTAGGGGCCGGTTAATCGAAAGTTTCCTGTAATGTGTTTGACTCTTAACCTTGGTTCAAGAAGGCGGCTCACCACCACCTTCTCAAGGGCAATTAGGGATGGGCAATAAATGCTGACCTTGCCAGCGACACCCACATCCCATGAACAAATAAAAAAATTACTATTTAGTGCTAGTTTTGTGCTGTAGGGACTTGCCCATTAGGCATTGCTCAAACTAATATAGGCAGATTTTTTGAAGCCAGCAGACAGGGAGAACCTTATTAGCTCCTTCAAACGAGTCCCAACTCGGAAGCTTTAGTAATTTGTGCCCAAACTTCCTCATCACAATGGGCCCCTTGACCTGGAGGCCTATAAATACTGCCAATTATCATTGAGGTCATTAGCTTGTTTCAGGTGAATTCAGAGAGAGCTTTAGCGGCAACAGACAGGGAGACTTTCGTCCCCTCGATTTGAGCTGGATCCCAGAGGTGAATGACAGTATCTAACCCACTGCAGCACCCAGGTGCTATATAAATACAAGTTGTTGTTGTTGTTGTCATTTAGAAATCTGTGAGGTTGCTGATTGAATAATTTGGAGGGCATATTCTGTGTTTAAGCTGCAAGTATGTGTTGTGCACTATAGATCCACTGTAACCTCATCGAAATGGGGAGCAGCCTTAGGTTTTTGCGCTGCCATACCTGCAGCAGCCAGCACTTCAGGGAACAAAACGGAAATGAATCAGTACAGGTACATGGCCCCTTTAAATAATCAGTCCAACGTCGCTTCATCAGACGCGAGTAACTGATCTGCACCCAGTAATTGCCTTGGAGAACCTGCACGTCGGCCTTAACGAGGCCAATCAATGGAAAATTTCAACTGCAGGGCAGCAGGAACCCGCCAAACAGCAGACCCGCCACCATCTCGCCTCCAGGCGCAAAATCGTGGCCTAAGTGGGGGTCTTTTGGGCATTTTTCTACAACTCATCCAACTGTTTATGCAGTTCACCCTATTGGTGGCCATTACGTTTATATTTTTTGTTAGGAGCCACCAGCCTAATGGAATTTACTGTGGAATTGGAAGGTTGATAATTGTATTTCATGCTTTGATGGGCTGTGAAGAAATTATTTGGCTTGTGAGCTGTACATTGTAAATATCAATGCTAGAGTAACAATAAAATTAAAAATACATTGAGAACAGGCAGAACTAGAGAAAGAGACAATGCAACGAAACAAATGAAAGGAAATCAAAAAAGGAAAAAACTATAAAAAGAGATGTACTGCGCAATGAAGTAGTAAAAATATGGATTTGTGTCCCATGGTTTAATTTCGGAACCATTTTGTGTTTTCTCAAATGGAGGAAGGGAAAAAGCAAGAGGCAAATCACTCTCATTCACCTGTTTATGTGAGATTGCACAAAACACGTCTCAAATTGGCTATTGGAGGATGTGCCAGGACCTTGCAAAGGCATAAGAAATGTGCAATACAAACAGGAAATGCTAGAAATACTCAGCAGGTCAGGCAGCATCTGTGGAGAGAGAAACCGAGTTAACGTTTCAGGTCGATGACTATTCGTCAGACTTGAAAAAAGTTAGAGTTGTACAGATTTTAAGCAAGTACAGAGGCAGGGAAGGGGGGGAGGGTAGGAAAGAACAAAAGGGAAGGTCTGTGATAGGCAGGAGAGATTAAAAGACAAAAGGGATGATGGTTCAAGGCAGAAGGAATGTGCCTTCTGTGACCAGTGGGCACCGCAGGGGCTGGAGAGCGTAATCGACACTGGAAATAATATTAAGATTTAATTTAAGTTTCCTTTCTTTTGTATAATTTGGGTATTGCAGGCCTTCCTCCCCTTCTAATGGGGAGGGGCCTTGCGCAGCACGACCCTGGGCCCCTAGGGATCAGGAGTGCCGGCAAAAGAGCCCAGCACATAGGAGAAGTGCCGGGCTCTTGGAGCGCAGCCAGCACTCCGCGGGGGGGGCGCGTTCAGGAGGCCGGGGATGGGAACGCTGGCAGGCGGCCAGCAACAAAAACGGCTGCCCCGCACCTCGCCTTTAAATAGCGCCTCCCCAGCCGCAGGTAGGCGCCCCTGACCCCGTCGGACATAGTGTCCGGCGGTAAGTCAGGGGACGCTCCCGAAGATCATGGCCCGGGCGCGAGCAGGGCGCTGCGCACAGCGATGATGTCATCGCCAGCAGCGCAGTGCTGCGGGGCGCTACTGGTTAGCGCCGCCGCTAACCTCCTGCTGAATTTTGTGGGAGGTTTGGGTGATGCCGCGCCCGGGCGCAAGTTTCTTTGCGCCCCATTAGCGCCCTCTTAGGTGCTAACTGGAGGTGCAAAGCAACCCAATTCCCCCCCCCCCTCTCCTTAGCTAAGGAAAGACATACTTGCCTTAGAGGGAGTGCAACGAAGGTTCACTAGACTGATTCCTGGAATGAGGGGATTGTCCTATGAGGAGAGATTGAGTAGGCTAGGCCTATATTCCCTAGAGTTTAGAAGAATGAGAGGTGATCTAATTGAAACATTTAAAATTCTTAAGGGGCTTGACAGGGTTAATGCTGAGAAAATGTTTCCCCTGGCTGGGGAATCTAGAACACGGGGTCACAGTCTCAGAATAAGAGGTCGGACATTTAGGACTGAGATGAGAAATTTCAAAGATTCAAAGGGTTGTGAATCTTTGGAATTCTCTACCCCAGAGAGCTGTGGATGCTCAGTCGTTGAGTATATTCAAGACAGAGGTCGATAAAATTTTTGGGAATTAAGGGATATGGGGATAGTGCGGGAAGGTGGAGTTGAGGTAAAAGATCAGGCATGATCTTGTTGAATGGCAGAGCAGGCTCGAAGTACCAAATGGCCTACTCCAGCTCTTATATCTTATGAGCAATACCATTAAAATATATTTTCAATTATTAAATTTAAACCACCAGAATACAAATCCATTTTTTAATATTTAAGGTTTACATAATAAAGAAACAAAATGCACCAAGATAAGAAGCCAAGATACAAAACTCTCAGGTATAAGTCACTCAAGTCTAATGATATAGTAAAATTGAAAGCTGCTAAGTATAAGATGTGGATTTGAATGATGTGGCACTCAGTTCATGGTCCTCTCTCCATCACTGGATACTGATATATTTTACGATTGAACCCACTTTTACTGTACATCGTTCAGCTTCATTATAATTTCATGTCCCCACTGCCTGCTTCCCACTAAAAAATCATTTTGGCCCTGTGACCCCCATCTAGCTTGAAGATAATTTTTTGTACACAAATTTGGAAACTGTAAACAATGAGCTTTTAAGTATTTTATGACTTGTTTCATTTATGGAAATGTGTGTTTATTAAAGACTATATAAATCAGCAAACACTAATAGTGCATTAAGGTAGGAACTGGCTGTCCATGGGGACTACAATGGGGTAATTACATAAGAATATAAGAAATAGGAGCAGGAGTAGGCCATTCTGCCCCTCGAGCTTGCTCCGCCATTCAATAAGATCATGGCTGATCCTCTACCTCAACTCCATTTTCTCAAGTGCTTAACTCCCCAAAACGAGCTACAAATGTGTTGGGGGAGGAACTTGACAGGAACAAACATGCTTGGTGGATGCTACTATGGGGCCAAAGGCAGATTAGGCCCCACTCACCTATGCCCTCCCCAACTGCAAGATGCTGGCACCCCCCCACCGCCCCCCCCCCCCCCGCCTGCTGCAAATATACTGCCAGAGCCTGATTCTCCCAGTGTGTCTGACCTTCCTCCCCAGTCCTTCTCTGCCCCCTCCCACTGCTCGCAAGCCCCTGGACAGCCTTGCTAGATCCCAGGACTTCTGTCCTAGTGAATCCCTCTTTTCAGTATTCCTGGACACTGCTACCTGACCTCTTCCCTGGTCTGCCTCCAATGCTAATAAATCATGATAAAATGACTTGCTATAATACTCCTGTTCTTATAAAACTCAAGAATCACCATGAAAAATGCCATTAGCTAGTATCATTGTAATAAGTCTTGTGCCTCAAATGTAGTATTTGTCCTTTAGTTGTACAGGTTGTTTTGTGTGTGGTTGGTTACGTGGAAGAGTAAGCAGCAGTGTGTTTCAGTGATTGGGTGTAACTGGGAGGATTGGTGGATTGATGCATATGGATAATGCATGGCTAGTTGTGTATATGGCAGGTAGGGTTGCAAACTCTGGCTGAATGTATTCCTGAAGGTTTCATCACATGATATCCTGCCTCCAACTGCCCCACTCCTGTTGTGTATGTACCTTTAAGAGAAGAACTGATTCTATACTGCAGTACCGGCAGTGACCACCCCTGTATATAAAGCCATAGCAGGCTTCTTCTGTACGTCAGTCTTGAATTACTCTCTGTTCAGTAAATACCTGTTTTATTGTTCTCCTGCAGTCTGAGTATAATTGATCCTCGGACACTACACTGGCGACGGGCAGGTTTGAACTCACCTGCAGTACTGCATCACCTCAGTGGGATCTTTTCCCTGAAGAGAAGCTTCTTGGAGGTCGAAGTCAGAATGGCGGGCGTCGACCGCGGGCAACCGCCCAGGGATCCATCGGAGAGTTGCAGGGGAGGCTGTGGAGAGCTGGGCCTGGCTCCCCAGTCGAGGTGTTCCAGCAAGTCATGCTGGTAGCAGGTAGTGCGCTGACCCTTCCGGACTGCGGCGGGCTCGGGCTCGATCGAGCGGCTCTGCAAAGGGGCCGTGCAGCGTCGTCGGGAGGAAGAGAGAGAGAGAGGGTGGAGCGCATGGGGCGCAGTCGGTGCTCAAGAACAGGGCAGCGTGGAGAGGATAGAATGCGGGGAAGGAAAAGTGAGATGCGCCGAAGCCGCGGGTCGCCGCCATTACCCTGTAGAACGCTAGGAGCAGCGTGGCAGCAAGGGGAAGAAGGAAAAGCGCGGGAGGTGCCATTTTATTCCATTGGGGAAGAAGGAAAAGCGCGGGAGGCACCATTTTATTACATTGGGGAAGAAGAAAAAGCGCGGGAGGCGCCATTTTAAATCACCCAAGATGCCGAAGAGTGGCAATATCACTGCTTTTGACAACGAGGTAGAAGACTGGACCACATATGTGGAAAGAATTGAAGTGTACTGCAATGCCAATGAGGTGGCCAATGGAAAGAAGACGTCGGTATTATTAAATTTGATGGGCGCGAGAACGTACGGCCTATTGCGGAATTTAATTACCCCAGCTAAACCAATGGAGAAAAGTTTTGAAGAGATTGTTAATATCTTACAGGAACACCTAAACCCTACACCGCTGCTGATAGCAGAAACATTCAAGTTCCATAAAAGAAACCAGCACAAAGATGAGAACAATGCTGACTATCTTACGGAACTACGCAAGTTATCGAAGCACTGCCAGTTCGGAGCAGGACTGGCAGACACCTTACGGGATAAGTTTGCGGGCTCCAGAGTGAAGGAACCCAGAAACGACTACTTTTCGAAAAGGACCTGACGCTAGAACAGGCTTTCAGCGTGGCAGTATCCTACGAAGCAGCAGCACGGGGAGCTGCGGAAATACAACAGAAACCACAAGAATACAGCGCTAACGAAATGGCGTATGGGGCAGAAAAGTGCTATCGCTGCGGCAGAACAACCCATGATCAGAAGGACTGCTGGTTTAAGGACAAAGTATGAAGGCAATGCGGGAAAATGGGACATATAGCAAGAGTCTGCAGGTCGGGAAAGAAAACCAACACTACAAGAACTACTAAGGAAAAGTACAAGAAAGTAAAAAAAATGACAGACAGTAGTTCAGAAGATCAGGAGAGTGATAATGACTCCGGGAGCAGGAGGCTAAGTTGTCTAAAGTTACACAACGTGATCGCAAAGGAGGATCACCGAACCATTTGGGTCACCCTCATGATAGCAGGGTCCCAAGCAAAGATGGAATTGGATACAGGATCAGCCCTAACTGTCATGAATCGACGAGACTATGAGCAGCTATTCTCACACATACCCTTGAAGGACACGTCCATTGTATTGAAGACATACATGGGGCAAAAAGTCTACCCCAGAGGAGAAATAAGGGTGCCAGTTGAATACAACGGCAAGGAAACACAGAAACTGTATCTATATATACTACCGGATGGAGGACCACCACTATTGGGACGTGAATGGATCTGAAAAATACAATTGGATTGGCATTCCATTCAGGCGCTAACTGTGACTGACAAAAAGATGATGACGTCACACCTGGATGACTGTCAAAAATTCTAACTGACGCAAAAGAGGTGTTCTAACAAGGACTTGGGACTCTAAAAGGAGTAACGGCAACGATAAAAATCGAAGATAACGCAAACCCAAAATTTTTTAAGGCCAAACCGGTACCTTCCATGATCCGCCCAGCTGTTGAAGCAGAGCTGGAGAGTCTGGAGCGTTTGGGTGTGCTGTCCAAGGTGGACTGGAGCGAGTGGGTCACACCCATCATTCCTGTAATGAAGAAATCATTCAGCAGCACGCCTGGGGAATCGAAGAAGGTTCGCATCCGTGGGGACTTCAAGGCAACTGTGAACCCAGTCCTGCACACAGTACAATATCCACTTCCACGGATAGAAGATATTTTCGCCTCACTATCTGGAGGGAAACGCTTTACAAAGATTGATCTGGCCCAAGCGTATCTACAAATGGAGGTGGAAGAAGCATCTAGGAAATACCTCACAATAAACACTCACAAAGGCCTTTACCAGTACAATCGACTGGTATTCAGGGTAGCATCAGCCCCGGCTATTTGGCAGAGGGCGATGGAACAAGTCCTGCAAGGGATCCCGGGGACCCAGTGTTATTTGGACGACATCCTGGTTACGGGCGAAAATGACAGTGAACACCTTGCCAACCTGGAGCAGGTGCTCACGAGATTACAGGAATATGGGCTACAAGCCAACCGCCCCAAATGCGGTTCTTCAGGAGACAAATCTCGTATTGTGGCCACATGATTGATGAGGAACGGTTGCATAAGTCGCTGGACAAGATTGAGGCTGTAGTCAAGGCTCCAGCACCGGAAAATGTGTCGCAACTGAGGTCGTTCCTCGGGTTGGTGAACTACTACCATAAGTTCTTGCCGAATTTATCTACAATTCTGCACCCACTGAACGCCCTACTGCAAACTGGAGTAACATGGAAATGGAGTGATGAGTGTAAGCGTGCCTTTCAGAAATGTAAATGCCTAATCACTTCAAAAGAAGTATTGGCCCACTACAATCCAACACTACCGGTTCGGTTAGCATGTGATGCGTCTCCCTACGGCATCGGAGTGGTGCTGTCACACAAATTCCTTGACGGTTCAGAGAAGCCAATAGCCTTTGCGTCGCGCTCGTTAACCTCAGCTGAGTGTAACTACGCCCAGATTGACAGGGAGGCCCTCAGCCTGGTGTGGGGGGTGAAGAAGTTCAATCACTATCTGCACGGGCAGAAATTCACCCTACTGACTGATCATCAGCCCCTGGTCTCCATTTTTAACCCAAAGAAGGGCGTTCCGGTGATGACGGCACAACGGCTGCAAAGATGGTCACTTTTTCTAGGGGCACATCAGTACGACATAGAGTACAAGGGTACGAAACAGCATGGAAACGCTGATGGGCTGTCGCGCTTACCGTTGCCTACGGTAGAGGAAGCACCTGCAGTGGACCCTGTTGAGATATTCCATGCGACCATAGTCGAATGTCTACCTGTTACAAACTCAAGTATAGAGAAGGAAACCCGAAATGACCCGACACTCTCTCGGGTCTATGATTTGACGGTGAAGGGATGGCCAGCACATGGCGACTCACTGTTGCCAGCATTCTCGCCAAGGAGAGAACAGCTGTCAGTGTGCCGGGGGACCTTGATGTGTGGATCCCGAGTGGTAATTCCACCCAAGTTGAGAGATAGAGTGCTCAATGAGCTTCATGAGGGTCATCTGGGAGGGGTAAAAATGAAGAGCCTAGCCAGGGCGTTTGTGTGGTGGCCGGGAATCGATAAAGAAATCGAGGATATGACCAAGAGATGCACAGGATGCCAGAAGGTCCAAAACGCTCCACCACAGGCCCCGCTACATCCATGGGAGTGTCCCTCATCTCCATGGCAACGGGTACACATTGATTTTGCTGGTCCATTTATGGACTCAATGTTCCTAATCGCTGTGGACACCCATTCAAAATGGCCAGAGGTCATCAAAATGTCCTCCACCACCACGGAGAAAACTATTGCAGTTCTACGGACCATCTTCGCCAGGAATGGCTTGCCAGAACAGATTTGCTCCAACAATGGGCCACAGTTTGTGTCCGAGGATTTCCGGAGGTTTCTGAGGAATAATGGGGTGAAACATTACACATCTGCCCCATATCATCCAGCCACAAATGGATTGGCTGAGAGGTTTGTTCAGACCTTTAAAAAGGCAATAAAGGCAATGCATAATGACGACATACCACTACAACACAAGGTGGATAATTTCTTGTTTGCTTACACATGCAGTCACCAACCAAACTCCAGCCATAATGTTCTTCAACCGAAGGCTAAGATGTCGCCTGGATTTGCTCAAACCAAATATAAGACGAGATGTTGAGGATAAGCAATTCCAGCACATAAATGAGAAGCCAACCAGGAGCTTCAAGATAGGGCAACCAGTCTTGGCCCGCGACTACCGAACAGAAAAATGGCAGCCAGGAACGATATGCACACAGCAGGGACCACTAATGTACACAGTGGACGTTGGAGAGAGCATCGTGAGATGCCATGCTGACCAGATTCTAGAGTCACAGGAACAAGCCAAACCCATACCACGAGCAGGTGCACCTGGTAATCAACCCGAAGTACAGATTGCGTCTACCTCAGAAGCAGTGGTATTGGAAGCTGACGAACCAACCAATGACAATGAGCCAGAATCAACTCCGCCGCAAGAACAGGATACTCGAGAAAGGCGCTATCCAGTCAGGATCAGGAAGCCTCCTCAAAGACTGAACTTAAAAATGATTATTTCAGTTGATATATATAGTACAGAGAAAATTGTAATTGTAATTAGTTATTATTTAGTTGTTAAATGAATGTTATGTACTGTTTATCTAAAAGGGGAGGAATTGTTGTGTATGTACCTTTAAGAGAAGAACTGATTCTATACTGCAGTACCGGCAGTGACCACCCCTGTATATAAAGCCATAGCAGGCTTCTGTACTTCAGTCTTGAATTACTCTCTGTTCAGTAAATACCTGTTTTATTGTTCTCCTGCAGTCTGAGTGTAATTGATCCTCAGACACTACAACTCCCACCACTGGTCACCCGACATGTCCATCCTCACGGTGCACCACCTTCCCACGCCGATTGTAAAGTGAAGACTCATAACCCAATTGGATGATTGACTGTAGGTCAATCAGCCTTCTTTCCCATCTCAATTTTTTTCATAACTATTGAACTTGTGTTCAAAGAAAATTAAAAAAAATACACTCAATTTTGTTTAAAGCCCTGATGACTTTTCTCCAGGATTGCTGGCAGCAATGTCCTGGAGATTAATCTTCAATTCCTGGTTAGTGCAGGCCAATCCCGGAGGATTGGCAACCCCAGATGTGCATGCATGGTCGGATGTGGATCAGCAGTTGGGAGATGTGTGTGACAGAGGAGTGTACAGGTGAATGCAGGTAAGAAATTGCATTAAAAATATATAAGCGCCTTTCACGATCTCAGGACGTCCCAAGCGCTTTGCAGCCAAAGGGGTACTTTTTGTTTGAAGTGTAGTCACTGTTGCAATGTACGAAAGGCGGTAGCCAAATTGCGCACAGCAAGCTGCCACCGAAAGCAATGTGATAATTTCAGCGGTGCATTGCTCGGAGCGGTGTGTCAATCAGAGCGCTGCGCTGGTCTGGGCTGGATTGCGCGTGCGTGCTCCGCTGACGGCGGCGAGTGGAGGGCGCGCCGCTGATTGGCTGCAACGTGTAAACATTGGCGAGCAGCGCGCATGTCCGCTGGCGGCCCCCCGTTCCCAGCATTCCGCGGGAGGGAGCGTTCCGTTGGCGTGTGGATCGGCCGAGCCGAGCTGGACCGGACCGGACCTGACCTGACCCGCCACTCAATCTGGGGCTGATCGGCAGGATGCGGGCGCCGCCATGTTAGTGGGGGCGGAGCGGAACGCCTCTTTAAAGCGATGTTATCGAGGAAGAAAAGTAAAAACGAAGCGTCCAAACCGCCCGAGGTGCAGGGGAAGTACGTCAAGAAGGAGACGTCTCCGCTCCTGAGGAGTGAGTGCGGGGCCGGGCAAGGCCGGGGTGCGGGGGGTGCAGCCGCTGGGGGCCGCCGCTGCCTTCAGCAGCCCCCAGGCGCTGGCTGGCTGGCTGGGTTTGAAGTTCCCTCATCAGGGGCAGCCCCCTTGGCGGGCGTCCAGTGACTAACATTTTGTTGCGTTTCAACTTCACGTTTAATTCTTTACAAATGTATCGGCGTTTGATGTTTTGGGGGAAAGTTGTAAACGAGCCTTGCGAGTTGCGGGCGGCAGTAAGTGAGGAGAGGTGTGTGGACATGGATTGGCGGGCGGGGCTTGTGATGGCTTTTAATGTTGTAGTTGAAGTCCAACATCTGTTTTACAAACCCAGTTTGTTTGTATGTTTTTGAATTAATTGCCATTAGTTCTTGTTTGTAGGGAAAAGAGAGAATAGGTTTACTGACCTTGTGCATTTGGTGTACTTTATTGAAAACGAATTCTTTCAGGGTGCAATACTTTACTAAATTACATTTTAATCTTTAATAGTTGCAGGCTTGCAGCAACATGTCAGGTTATTTTCAGCAGACGGTAGTTGGTTCCTAAACCTTTAACTATGTTGGTTGTGTCCGGTGTCTTCAGTCGTGTCTGGAAGCAACAAAAGAGTGGGTGAGGATTTCAGCAGCGGATAAGTTGAGGTAGGGATAGAGATGGGCTATGTTACGGTGATGGAAGTAAGCGGTCTGTGTGATGGACAGCATGTGGGCTCGGAAGCTCAGCTCGGGGTCGAAAGGATGCCAAGGTTGCGCACAGTCTTGATTCATCCTGAGAAGTGGCCAGGGAGGGGAATGGAATCGGTGGCGAGGGAATGGAGTTTGTGGCTGGATGTCAGATGAGCAGTCTGACAGTGCAGAGGCTGTGAAGTGGTCAAGAGTGGTGGGGTGAAGTAGAGCTGGCTGCCTTCAGCATGTGTGTGGAGGCTGACTGGATGAGGTTGGCAAGGAGCAGCATACATACATATCATGTAGATGAGAAATAGGATGGTGCTGCGGATAGATCCGGTGTGGTGAGGGGAGATTCAGGAAGTAACGGTGCGGGGATGTGAAGAGAAGCCATTACAGGAGATTCTCTGGTTGCGACTAGATAGGTAAGAGTGGGACCAGGTGAGGGTAGTCCCACTCAGCTGGACAGTGGAGGAGAGGCATTGGGGCAGGGTAGTATGGTCAACCGTGTCCAAGGCTGCAGAGGGCCTTGTGAAGGATGAGGAGGGATAGTGCATCACGGTCACGGAGGATGTTATTCGTGACTGATTAGGGCTGTTTCAGTGCTGTGGCAGTGGCAGAATCCTGATTTGGAGAGGTTCAAACATGAAGTTGTGGGAAAGGTAGGCATAGATTTGGGAGGCAACAACACATTACAGGGACTTTGGAGAAGAAAAGGAGGCTGGAGGTGGGGTGGCAGTTTGCAAGGACAGAAAGGTCAAGGGTGGGTTTTTTGAGGAGTGGATGGATGATGGCAGATTTGAAAATGAGGAGACTGAGGAGGGAACTGTTTACAATATCAACTAGCATGGGAGGGGGAGAGTAAGGGAAGTTGATTGGTAAGCAATTTAATGGGAATAGGTTTGAGAGCAGAAGGTAGATTTCACAGACAAGCTGAGCTCAGAGGGCATGAGAATAGAGGCCACAGGGAGAGTCTGCTGGGACGGTGGTGTGAGGAGTGAGCAGGACGGAAAGCAGGTTGACAAGATTAGTTCCCAGCGGGTGTGCTGGGTGGAAAGGTTGGCGAGAGAGGACGATGAGACAGTTGGGGTTGCTGCTCATAAGGAGGCAGGTATTAGTGCCTCTGGGCCTTCGGCGAATGCCGAGCAAAACACAGCGAAACTGTGGGCTTATCCAGCAGGGAGTCAAGCCTGGAATGGCAGCAGGAGAGTAGGAAGGTAGAAGAATAGTGAAGTTAGGTTTTGTTTCCTTTCTGCTGAATTAGCTGATCCCAAGCAGTTGAGACTTGAGAGGCTATGTTTGAAATCAGCACCCTGGCGACGGAGGAGAAAATCTGTATGTGTACTTTATGCTGTATTACTATCGAGGTCAAAAAAGATGCCAAAATTGTGAATGGTCTTGTTCAAATTGAGCAAGTAGCTAGGGAGGGGAATGGAGTGATAACTCAGTCTTCCCAGTGGATGTTGGGAAAACAACTTGACAGCACAGATGCAGTTCATAGAATTTACAGCACAGAAACAGGCCATTTTGCCCAACTGGTCTGTGCTGGTGTTTATGTGCCACACAAGCCTCCTCCCACCTTACTTCATCTTGCCCTATTAGCATATAATTCTATTCCTTTCTCTCTCATGTACTTATCTAGCTTCCCCTTAAATCCATCTATGCTATTCACTGCAACCACTCCAGGTGGTAGCGAGTTCCATGTTCTAACCACTCTCTGGGTAAAGAAGTTTCTCTTGAATTTCCTATTGGATTTATTAGTGACTATCTTGTATTTATGGGCCCTGGTTTTGGTCTTCCCCACAAGTGGAAACACCTTCTCTATGTCTACCCTATCAAACCCCCTTCATAATTTTAAAGACCTCTACAAGGTCACCCTTCAGTCTTCTCTTCACCATTCTCACCACTCTGGGTAAAGAAGGGTGGCTTTGTAAAACTGAATACCAATTGGCTATTGCTCAAGACTGATTCAGCGCGCCCCCCCCCCCCCCCCCCCCACACACACACACAATCTTAAAACAAAAAGGGTGCATACTGTGGCTGGATGGACCAGATGATCTCTTGCTCTATCAACTTCCTCCACCACCCTACCCAGATCATGCAATCATTTGGAAGAAGCAAAAACAAATTGGAGAAAAGACCTTAGTTTAGGGAAAAAAAAGAGAAACTTCCCTTCTTGCCCTCAAAGGAGATCGCGTTCCCGCCAGGTGGGTTAGATTAAAATGAAACCTCCCTGGTGACAGAATTCCACGTGTGTTGGACCTGCCTGGCCAACAGAAAAGTCACGCAAGATTTGGTCTTGGGCTGCTTTACCATCATCTTGTCCGGTCTTTGAAATAGAAGACGCTGCAAATACTCAGCGGGTTGGTTGGGAATCTGGGATGAAAGAAGGAAGGTGAATCAAGAAACGGCCCTTTTGTGAGAACTGGAAAAGCAAGGGCTGTCTAATGGGGGCGGGGGGAAAGGAAATGTTCAGGGTGCCTAATTCTTCCAACTTGTGCTCAGTGACTGATTTTCCCTATGAAGGTTTGTAGGGCTGCCTTTGCCTGTAGAATTGTACCTGAACAAGATTCGGTGCCTAGAAGAGGAGTAGACTTGGGAAAAGGGCAATACATCAAATGTACCAGAATGTTAATTATAAAAATACTAGGAACCATTATAGTCTGTTGAAACGTGTCGTTCCAGCAATTTAGTGGAAGCCTTTGATTTGAGCAATGGCTTGGTTCTTGTATTTGTGAGCAATGTCTGCCCAATGGAAATGTAGAAGTAGGTTTATTAGTAATATTACTAACATCCTATACTTGTATATTCTTTTGTTGGAAGCAGGTATCTTTAGATTTCCAAACTTTGTATGTATATTTTGAAAGTATTACTGAGCATTTGGCTATTAAATAGAGCATCTGTCAAGTGAAGTGGCTGCATTATTGGAAACTAAGCAGATTGGCTCCTAATGTCTCTTGGACTTTTTAAAGGAGGAAACAAAGAAATTGCATTCATTCATTTTATGTAGCATTTTATCTACCTTTTGACACAATACTTAGGCTGTTGCTCTGCACAACCACTCCCTCACATTCACCTTTGATGCCCTTGTCTCCACCAAACCCTTTACTCTCTCCCATCCTGCCCACTACTCCAGGATCATCCTGGAGAGCAAAGATAACTCCTAGCTTATTTTCCTCCACTACCAACTGTCTCCTTAACCCCCCCCTCCACTCTTGCCTCCAGCAAGTATGCGGAGCTCATGGACTATTTTTGTTACTAAGATTGAGACCATCCGTTCAGCTACCTCTGCTGCTTCTCCCTTCCTCTTGCATACTAAGCCAAACCTTCCTATCCCCACCCACCCCTAGTCCTCAACACACTTCAGTCTCTGTGTTTTGAAAATAATAAAATCTTGCATGAATGTTTGGTAATGATTTATAATTAGCTTAAGCGTGGAAAGATGATTAAAATAGGCTTTCTTGAACTTGATGTGTATTCTTGTGATGAGGCTTCAAGCTCTGCTCTGTTGGTTGTGTTCTTTATTGTGGTATCGTCAACTTCGACTATGATGCAAATTAGTCACATGGTGCATGGCCGTGTGTGAAGTAGCGGTACTGACGAAGATGCATTGAATGTGCACTGTCAATCTGCTATGTTGTACCCATTTACCCACCTTTTTAAATATTTCTGGAGAATAATTGTGTATTTTATCACAACTGTTCATGAATCTATAAAAGAAGGTACAGTGACTGCTGATTTCCTTAGCAATGCGGGCATTTGTGTTAACAGCAAAATTTGTGTATGAAACCTATTTTTATTACCCAATGTTGCTTTATGGGAAGGGATAGCCTGTTTTTAGCTCTGAATTCTCTTTTTTCTTGTGAAATATGGCTCCGGAATCTGAGATTATACTAAGTTTGTTCCAGAAGTTGCACTTGATTCTATAATTAGTTTTTTTGATGGTATAAACAAGAGCTTTTGTCTAACCTTTTTAAATCGGTATCTAGGGCTGTAGAGAGGGCTTTAAACTAATTAGTGGGGGGGCGGTTTTAAGAGAGCGAAAAATAAAAATGACAGCGGAGAAGGCAATAGAGCAAGGTAGCAGTGGGGGAATTAAAAACCAGAGCGTGTCAGGAAGGGACAGAATGTATAATGATAAAGGTAAAGTAGTAAAAGGGGTAAAAGCAGGAATAAATTGTCAGAAAACATATTTGAAAGTTCTTTATCTGAATGCACGCAGCATTCGTAACAAAATTGACGAGTTGACGGTGCAAATAACTACACATGGGTATGATCTGGTGGCCATTACGGAAACATGGCTGCAAGATAATCATGAATGGGAACTAAACATACAAGGGTATTTGACAATTAGGAAGGAAAGGGAGGTGGGGTTGCTATGTTAATCAAGGATGGAATCACTGCAATAGTCAGAAATGATATTGGGTCAAAGGATCAGGATAGTGAAACAGTTTGGGTGGAGATAAGGAATAATAAGGGGAAAAAGTCACTAGTGGGCATAGTCTATAGGCCTCCTAACAGTTGTACCTCTGGTCGGAGTATAAATCAGGAAATAGTTGGGGCTTGTAATAAGGGAACAGCTATAATCATGGGGGATTTTAACTTTCATATTGACTAATCAAATTGGGCATGGCAGCATTGAGGAAGAGTTCATAGAGTGTATTAGGGACGGGTTCCTTGAGCAGTATGTAACTGAACCAACCAGGGGGCAGGCAATCTTAGATCTGGTCCTGTGTAATGAGACAGGATTAATAAAAAATGTCCTAGTGAAGGATCCCCTTGGAATGAGTGACCATAATATGATTGAATTCCAAATTCAGTTTGAGGGTGAGAGTTGGATCTCCAACCAGCGTACTAAGCTTAAATAAAGGAGACTATGAAGGTATGAGAGTAGAATTGACTAAAGTGGACTGAGAAAACAGATTAAAGTGTAAGACGGTACAAGAGCAGTGGTCTACATTCAAGGAGATATTTCACATCTTTCAAGATAAATATATTCCACTGAGGAAAAAGGGGAGTAAAAGAAAAGACAGCCATCCGTGGCTTAGTAACGTAATAAAGGATAGTATTCGACTGAAAACAAGGGCATATAAATTAGCCAAATCTAGTGGGAGGATAGAAGATTGGGAAGCATTTAAAAGCCAGCAAACAATAACTAAAAGATTAATTAAGAAAGGGAAGATAGATTATGAAAGTAAACTAGCAAAAAATATAAAAACAGATAGCAAGAGTTTCTACAGCTATATAAAAAGAAAAAGGGTGGCTAAAGTGAACGTTGGTCCCTTAGAGGATGGGACTGGGAAACTAGTGGTGGGGAACATGGAGATGGCAAAGACGCTGAACAAATATTTTATATCAGTCTTTTACAGTAGAGGACACTAAAAATACCCCAACACTGGACAAACAGGGGGCATTGGGGGGGGGGGAGGAGCTAAACACAATTAAAATCACTAAGGAGATGGTACTCAGTAAAATAATGGGACTTAAGGCGGATAAATCCCCCGGACCTGATGGCCTACATCCTAGGGTCTTGAGAGAAGTGGCGGTAGGGATTGTGGATGCATTGGTGATCATTTTCCAGAACTCCCTGGACTCGGGAAAGGTCCCAGCAGATTGGAAAACTGCTAATGTAATACCCTTATTTAAGAAGGGAAGTAGACAAAAAGCTGGAAACTATAGACCAGCTAGCCTAACATCTGTGGTTGGCAAAATGTTGGAGTCCATTATTAAGGATACAGTAACAGAGCATTTGGATAAACATAATTTAATAGGACAGAGTCAGCATGGTTTTACGAAGGGGAAGTCATGTTTGACAAATTTGCTCGAATTCTTTGAGGATGTAACATACAGGGTGGATAAAGGGGAACCAGTGGATGTAGTGTATTTGGACTTCCAAAAGGCATTTGACATGGTTCCACACAAAAGATTACTGATCAAGATAAAAAATCACGGGATTGGGGGTAATATACTGGCATGGGTGGAAGATTGGCTATCTAACAGAAAACAAAGAGTTGGGATAAATGGTTCGTTCTCGGGCTAGCAATCAGTAACTAGTGGTGTTCCGCAGGGGTCAGTGCTGGGACCCCAACTCTTTACAATCTATATTAACGATTTGGAGGAAGGGACCAAGTGCAACATATCCAAGTTTGCCGACGATGCAAAGATGGGAGAGAAAGCAGTGAGTGAGGAGGGCATAAAAAACCTGCAAAAGGACATAGACAGGCTAAGTGAGTGGGCAGAGATTTGGCAGATGCAATATAATGTTGGAAAGTGTGAGGTTATGCACTTTGGCAGAAAAAATCAAAGAGCAAGTTATTATCTAAATGGAGAGAAACTGCAAAGTGCTACAGTACAAAGGGATCTGGGGGTCCTGGTGCATGAAACACAAAAAGTTAGTATGCAGGTGCAGCCAGTGATCAGGAAGGCCAATGGAATCTTGGCTTTTATTGCAAGGGGGATGGAGTATAAAAACAGGGAAGTCTTGCTGCAGTTATACAGGGTATTGGTGAGGCCACACCTGGAATACTGCGTGCAGTTTTGGTTTCCATATTTAAGAAAATATATACTTGCTCTCGAGGCGGTTCAGAGAAGGTTCACTCGGTTGATTCCGGAGATGAGGGGGTTGACGTATGAGGAAAGGTTGAGTAGGTTGGGACTCTACTCATTGGAGTTCAGAAGAATGAGAGGCGATCTTATCGAAACATATAAGATTGTGAGGGGGCTTGATTGGGTGGATGCGGTGAGGATGTTTCCACTGATGGGTGAGATTAGAACTAGGGGGCATAATCTTAGAATAAGGGGCTGCCCTTTCAAAACTGAGATGAGGAGAAACTTCTTCACTCAGAGGGTAGTAAATCTATGGAATTTGCCACCCCAGAGAGCTGTGGAAGCTGCAACATTAAATAAATTTAAAATGGAGATGGACATTTTCCTAGCAGATAAGGGAATTAGGGGTTACGGGGAGCGGGCAGGGAAGTGGACGTGAGTCTAGGTTCAGATCAGCCATGATCCTATTGAATGGCGGAGCAGGCCCGAGGGGCCGTATGGCCTACTTCTGCTCCTATTTCTTAAGTTTTTATGTTCTTATAACATTCATTTTTTTTGTAATTCTCTTGCTACTTACTTATCGCCTAATTATATATCAACTTAAAGGGTTAAAATGCTGGAAAGAAACCTCATCAGCACAAAATTTACTAAAGATGGCATCAACTATCATCCTTGCTTTTATTGGGGCACCCTTACCCCCCCCCCCCCCCCCCCCCCCCAAATGGTGATTTCACTATTCATGGATCCATTTGTTCACAAATTTCTGGTTTGTACATACAATATTCGCAATACACAATGTAAATATAGTGCAGAAAAGGGTCCATTTAGATGACGTGAAATTATTTCTGTATTAATTATAAAGTAGTTACTTGCAGCTCCAATAATTCTCTATGTGGAATGTGAGTTGCTGATTGGGGCAGGAGCGTGTTTTTGTGTCAAACCAGCAAATGATCTGATTCTAGATTGGAAGTTGTGTTTGCAGCTGCTGTTTATTTTTATATCCGTGCTGCTTGATGTTATCCGTTTATTATGAAGCTCCATATGGTTTGTGACTCTATTTAGAACAAAGTGTTACTAGTTAGTGTGTGCTGAAACTTTTAGATCCTAAGGCCTAGAAATTCAGTTGTTTGCGCCAGCCGCTAGTGCCTTAGGAGGAGGAGATGTGGGGCGCTAGGCGGCTAGCGGCCGGGCGCAGCGTGATCTGCGCCTCTCCCCAACTTCAGTAAAGATTTAGCGGCGGCGCAAAGCCTTTGCGCGCGCTCAGCTGCGCGCGCAGATCCTGACGTCATTTCATCGTGCAACGCCCTTTGTGCGCCCCGAACCGGAAATTCAGTGGCGCCGCCCTTCTTTGCGCCTGGCGCCCCCAGCGACTGGTAGAGGGGAGCGGTTCTCAGTCGCTGCGGGGCGCGGGGGGCGCTATTTAAAGGGGACTCCTCCTGCAGTATAAGTGGCAGCCATTTTGTGCCAATCCCTCTGTGTGAGAGACGGATATTTGGAGAGAGACAAAGGCAGAGAGCTTTCTGCTTTGACTCAGCGCTTGCACAGGTACTTGTGGCTTCAGGCCAGAGCTTTGCACTTGGATTTCACTTTCAGTGCCATAGCCTTGAGTCGCCACATATAATGGGGGCTGCAATGGGTGGAAACGTTGGCTTTCTGCATTGCATTCAAAGGGATCAGAGACGCCGTGAGAGAGTGCCAGTCATGGCCAGACGGAGATTGGCCAACAGGCGTCGGCACAGGAGGCCTTACCCACCCAGGGTATACCGCCAGCAGTTCTCATATCTGAACATGTCTGAGGAGCAGTGTGTTCGGAGGATACGATTCAGAAGGGAGGTGGTCACTGAGATCTGCCACCTGCTTCGCAGAGATCTGCAGCCACAGCTGAGGAGCAGGACGTCTCTGTCAGTGGCAGTGAAGGTGACGGTGGCTCTCAACTTCGATGCCACTGGCTCCTTCCAATCCGCTACTGGGGACATTGCCAACATCTCCCAGTTCGCGGTACATTGCTGCACCCGCCAGGTGAACAATGCCCTTTTCAGAAGGAGACGTCAGTACATCTTCCCCATGACCCTGGACAAGCAGCAAGAGCGTGCAATCGGCTTTGGAAGAATAGCGGGCTTCCCCATGGTTGAGGGCGTAGAACTGATGAACCAGCAATGGTCAGGCCTTGCTTCAGGGCTGCAGTGTGCAGGGCATGGCAGCCAAACAAGTCGACCCTTCCCCTTTAAGAGCTGACCGGCGCCAGCGTGTCTGCCTTCATTGAGCAACTCGCTGCACCCTCCTCGGTATTAGCGCCCTGGATCACCGGCTTAGCGCCTAATGATAGTCGTGCATCGCCTGCTTTAGCACAGCAGCAACCTCTTGGGGCGATGCCACTGAATATCGGCGAAGGTGGCGCGAAGTTGCGCCGGGCGCAAACTTTAGCGGCCGCCCGGCTGTAGCGCCCCAAACGTGGCTATACTGAATTTCTAGGCCTAAGTACCCAAAAGGAATGGCTTTTACGGTTTGAGGGTTTTAAAATGTTTTGTAGTCTCGAGCTCGATTTCTGCAGTAACTGAAGTAGACTCGTTTCTAAATTACTGTTTGCAAAATACTCTACTGTCTTTTCTGAAACTAGTCCTTTGCACTTTGATCTATGAATGTGCAGTTTACAAATAATGTTTGTATCTTCCATGTCACACAGTCACTACTGTTCATTACCAAGCCGCCTCTTCATTGTATTCATCATAGTCTAGTGAACCCCTATGTGTTTGTCTTGTGTTGATTTGTGGTGTACAATATAAGAGATAGTTTAGAATTAGTGGTGCCAGTCATTTGGCTTGGGAGCTTTTTGTGACTTCACTATTCTGCATAGAAGTTCTAACCCAAAATATGTGTAACTCGTTCCTCAACAACAACTTACAATATAAATATATATAGCACTTTTCATGTAGAGAAACAGCTCAAGACATTTTAATGGGGAGAATGAAAAGGAATGGATGCTGAGCCATGGTAGAAAATTTAGGAGCAGTGATTACAAGTTTATTGAAAGGTGCGTCTTAAGGTTTTTGAAAGAGAGAGGCGGCTTTTGAAGGAGTGAAGAGAGACAGGAGGATTAGAGGGGTGATTTCTAGAAAAAAGGGCTGAGGTGGCTGAAGGCTCTGCCTCTAATGGCCAGGCACAGTGTGTGGGGAATGCACAAATTCAAAACGTAGGGCTGAATGGTGTGGCAGGGACAGGAAGCCTGTTCCTTCTTGAAGATCCGACTTGGTTCATCAACCTCCTGTGCAATTTGGCACAATAGAGAACTCCCAGGAAGACTTGCCTCGGGTGGATTCAGAGTCTGGCATAATGAAAGAGATCTCCAGTGTAGCTCCTTCACGAGCTAGGTTATACCTGTCTACCAGTTAGAACACAAATTTCACCTTCCTACAGTGACCAATGCCGCTAACTTCAGAACCTTGTAATACTTGCAGATTTCAGCACGAGTTCTTCCCGTTCTCCCCCAAATTCTTCCTCCATTTCCCACAGTTTTCTGAAGACACAACTTGAATTTCTATATCGCCTTTAACGTAGTAAAAGGCCTCCACCCTGTGCACCGCCCTTCTTTCCATGACTAAAACCAGAACAGAAAACAGGAGCATTTTAACATGAGACCTATGCCATCTGTTAAGATTTGAAGAATGGTAAGTGGTATGAAGGCAGATCCTCAACACTAACTCCTGTGGCAAACTGCACAAAGGCAAATTCAAGATCCTGTACTGCACCCAGTGGCCCTGCATTTGGCAGCTCCTGGAGACTTAAAGAACCACGACCGGTTTTGCAATTCCAGCTTAGTTTCTGCTGGGCCTACCTACTGGAGAACTGGGGGGTGGGGGCATTGCAATATCCAGGTTGTGCTACTAATTGTAAAAATGATCTGCTTTGGGCTCTGCCTGGGAGATGTACCAAGCCATTTGGGGCCCATTCTTGGAGGTTCACTCAGCACAAATGGCCCTTCCCCCAGTACCGTGACCCAGTCACTAACCATAATGAGCTTCCTCTATCTCATTGATTGCCCCGCCCAACCTCAGAAGCCAGGACCAGGTAAGTCGCCTCAACCCTTTGATCGCATTACTTCTGGCACAAACAGTTATACCAAGAAACTCTGATGCATCAACTCCTTCACAAGCACCATGGAAGCAAAAACTATAGTCACTTCATAAAAAATGTCAACAGTTTTGAGAATTCAGTTTTTTTTTTAATGCTAACATTTAAATATACTTCAAATGAAAATAGAACAAAATAAATATGTAATCCTAAGACTCTGTCTAAGTTTGTAACTTCTGTAGGCTAAGGCTGTGGTGGGATCTGATGACTCCTGACTCTTCTATATGTAAGCCTGCCCATGGATTATTATAATACATAGATGTGCATCAGACAGTAGTTTTATCATGGTGTGCTTAAATTTTGTGTTGATCTATATATTGGCTTTGAAGCAACTAACATAAATTGTAAAGTAATTGTGGAAACTTAACCCAAAGACTATTTAATAAAGATTAAATGTTTTTGTCAAATGATTTGGAAGCTTTGTATTTTTAGAATTTCCCCGCTTTCAAACATTTATAATGAGATGTCATAATTTATCAACTTGTGAGGTTGATCCTTTGTCGCTTGAAATCTAAGCAGTCTTGCAGATTTTATTCTGTAAACTTTCTTACTCCCTTGCTTAAAGGGACCATTTCTTGCTGCAAGTACAGTTTTGTAGGCAGTGGTGACCTTCCAAGTATCTGCCCAAATTTGCATTCTACATCTACAAATTAAATTTGTTTTGGTAGACTAATTTGACTGCAGAGAGCGTCCTAGCTGAACCTATATTCCCACTCTCTCGACCTGATGTCTCTCACACTTGCTTTCCAAAAGTCATTGCCGGCTAACTTTGTCCTATGTAGTTTAGGGATGCTGAGGTCTATTGTATCCCAACTGCTACTCCTAACTAAGGTCTGCTATCTCACACCTGGGCTTACTGATGCGTAAGGTTAAGTGGCACAGCCTTGTATTTGTGTACAGCTTGGATGCATGTAGCCTCACAGATCACATGAAGTTTCAATTAGCACTTCATGAATTTTGTATGTTTCAAGCTACTGGTAACAAAAGTTCTTGATTTACAACTCCTCAATGGAGCAGCCGCACTAAAAACGACCCTTTTGAGTTTAATGCACTGGATTACCGCCCAGGCTGTGGTTTGGACACCCCCAGTTTAGTACTACATCATGCTGTGCTGTTATCCAGTGGACTATGGGGGAATGCTCTTGTGGATGTATTGCTGCTGATAATATCTTCCTATAAATTACTTGTGTTGTCATATCAATGGATGTCAAAGACATTTTTTCTATCATTTGATACAGGTATTAGAGATGTAAATATGGGTCACTGGGAAATTTAAGTTTGTTTTGTTAATTGGGGAAATTACTAGAGATGAACTTGGAGGCAAATTCTTTGTCTTGCCTTGCATAATTTTGATGGAGCATTTTGATAACCAGTTTTGAAGAAATAACTGGATAGAGTTCAACATGCCCGTGACAGTAATAGTCCATTTTAAACTCCATGTAAGCAGCTGAGTTATGTTGAATGTTGCACTGAAAACATTTTGTATTCTTGTATTTAATAAAAACTATAAACCAGCTCGTAATGCTCGCCTGTCTCTTCAATTACAGATTTAATGCCTTCATTTATTCGTCATGGGCCAACCATTCCGAGGCGGACCGATGTTTTAGTAGAGACAGGAACTTCTGTTTACCCCTCAGTTGATGTGGTTTCCCGAAATCAAAGCTTCCTGCGAGGTCCTGTCCCAAGGCCAGCACGTGAAATCATTAGACGTGAAAGCAGCAGACCTTCAGGACCTTCCTACGTCCCACGTAGTCTATCCGAAGTCCCTCGAGAATATGGTGTCTCCTCACAATCCTTTCTAGCTGAAATTAACTCTGAGAATGGTGATGCTGGCCAGCCTGCTGCCCGTTACTATTATCCTGAACCATATTATGAAGATGGACAAAGACGGCGGCACTTAGCCGAGCGTTTCCGGGATGACTATAGATATTATGATCACAGTCCTGATCCTTTTCCATGGTTACCACAGGGGCAAGGCAGACTTCCAGTAGGTAAGCTTTCTGTTCATGAGCACTCAACTGGTTGCAGGTATAGGTTTCCCCCCAAAAATGGAGAATTTAATTTACTGTCTATCATTTTGCTACTTTATCATTTTACATGTTTAAGTGCTAATGTATTGAGTACACCTCATTACTTTTACCAAAATACTTAATTTTTAGCTTCCTCTGATATAGTTTGAAAGATAACTGCAGGGTTTTCTATTATAAATGTGTTAGCCATAGCCAATCGTTATTTCACCGCAGGCCTAGGGGATTTCATACGAAATTCATTTGTATTCATATTACTGCAGTTAGTACCTTTTTTTTGGAAACTTTGCCCCTTTTTTTGACTGGTGCCATACTGATTTCATTGGTTTCAGAGCATCGTTCCAATAATTTGCACTGCGTCTTTGTAGCTTTAGGGACATGTATTAGAGGGCTCTTCCTGTTTTGAAGTAGTTCAGGGCCACAAATTTTGAAAATCAGACTTCTGATTAAGTTAGCTTTAGGGTTATTGGCTTAGATTGACGGTTCAGCTTTCAACATTTCGTCACTCGCTATGTGTCATTTTTAAATACAATAATTAAAATGAGCAACTATGACTTTTAGCCCTTTGTGGTTTAACTAGGAGTTGGATATATTTCCTGAGGCTAAAGGGATCAAGGGCTATGGGGAGAAGGCAGGGACAGGGTACTGAGTTTGGATGATCAGCCATGATCTCATTGAATGGCGGAGCAGGCTCGAGGGGCCGAATGGCCTACTCCTGCTCCTATCTTCTATGTTTCTATGTAACTAGTTTGCTCATCGGTGTGTAATGGAACATTTTTTTCCTTTTTGCGAACCAATGGCAATATCAACATTTTCCAGTTGAAGTATAGCACAGACGGGATAAGAGAGTAGTACTGTGCCAAAACCTCAAAAGAGGGCCCTGAGCTATGTTATCCATTTTTTAATTTGTTCAGGATGTGGGCGTCGCTGGCAAGGTCAGCATTTATTGCCCATCCCTAATTGCCCTTGAGAAGGTGGTGGGACGCATTCTTGAACCGCTGCAGTCCATGCAGTGAAGGTTTTTCCGAGCAGTTTGATACAACTGAGTGGCTTGCTAGACCATTTCAGAGGGCAATTAAGAGTCAACCACATTGCTGTGGGTCTGGAGTCACGTATAAGCCAAATCGGGTAAGATTTCCTTCCCTAAAGGACATTAGTGAACCAGATGGGGTTTTTATGGCAATCCGGTCATAGTCACCATTACTGATACTAGCTTTTTATTCCAGATTTATTAAACTGAATTTAAATTCCATAGGGATTTGAACTCATGTCTCTGGATCATTAGTCCAGGCCTCTGGATTACTAGTCCAGTGACATAACCATTATGCCACTGTTCCTATAGTTATATAACACCAGTTATATTTATGGCTTTTGTAACACCCATATTTTAAATATTTGGGCCTAGAAATTCGGTAGGCTTAGCGCCGCTTTTGAGGCGCTAGAGGGCCTAGCGCCGGAGTTATGGCCAGTTTGGAAATTGAGTGGGTCCCTAAATCGGCGTTAGGCCGTTAGCGCTGCGCCGGCACCGATGACGTCATCGGTGTGCGCAGCGTCCCGGTTGCCATGGTAACCTGCCCGAACTCCGAAATTGACTTGCGGCCGCCTCGCCCGTGGCAGCTGCAAGCAACGTTCTGGCAGAGGTGCCTTACTGGACTTTGCGCCGGCGCATTAAAGGCCCCGCGGCGGCCGGCCGCTTTCCCGCCGGCCGCCTGGCCGCAGCTCCCTCCCCGGACTTCTCTTTTCCCCCCCCCCCCCCCCCACCCCGGGACAGATGCAAGCCCGGCACTTGTCCGAGGTGCCGGGCTCATTTTTACAATGATTTTCGCGGGCCGCGGCCGGGTGCAGGCAGCTCCTCCTTAAGGGAAGGAGGAGGCCTGCACTTCCCGAACCTGCCGCACCGCAGCGGGCGCCGCAGCGCCGCAATTCAGCGCATAGCGCCAGTTTTCAGGTGCAAACAGCTTTCAGCAGCGCCGGCAGCCGTTTGGGCACAGAACTAGTGAATTTTTGGCCCGCCCAGCGCGACTTAGCTCCGGCACTAACTTCCGGCGCTAAAGCCGTCGCTGCGCCAAAACCCAATTTCTAGGCCTTGGTATCCTTCCTTTTCGAAATTCTGAAATCCAATAATACAAGCTCAGATTAAGTGTTCCAGGGCTGTCCCAAATTGCGTACTGACACTAAAGGGAAAACCTGTATGTGGTTGCTTCACTGATTTGCTTGATGCAGACCTGCCAATTGAAGTTTTTCTTGAAGGTTTCACTTGACATCGCAAAGTTTATCAGTGACTCAGGAGCTGCTTTATGCACACACAATCTTTTCTGTCTCTCATTCAGTGGCCTCCACACTTAAACTTGCACTTGCTAGCCAAATTTGTCTAATACACCCTCTATAGCCTTTTTCTGTGTGAATCAATCCAACTCTGTACTATTGCAATTGACCAGTTTCTGTTACGTCTGCTCTGTTACTCTCTGGAAATTGTTTATCAGTCAAAGGGTTTGTAAGATAACTAGGGGAACTAGAAAAACTTATCCATGTAGTTCCTGAATAAGACTGCATGCCAGTTTTGCTCAGTAGCATTCTTGCCTCTGAGCCAGAAGGTTAAAGGTTCAACCCTACTCCCAGTATTTTGAGTTCAATATACGCTGACACTCCAGTGCAGTATTCAAAGAATGTTGCATTCAGAAGTGCTAAACTTTGGATGAGATGTTAAACTGAGATACCCTCTGCCTATTCCAGTAGTTCAGGTGCACATTAAAGGTCCCATGACCCTATTTGAACAGAAAGAAGTTCTCCTAATGTCCTGGCTGGCATTCGTTCCTCACTTAAAACCAGGTTCGATGTAAGGCACTCCCTCAGAAGCTATCTTTCAAATAACTTTTTTGTAATGGTCTGCTGTAGCTTTAAATGTAGAAGTTCCCCATTAATCTATCACACAATTACACTTGTGTTTTTTTTGAAGCAGTATGTGAATTTAAATTTCTGTCTTGATCCTGTCATCCAATTTTTCACAGTACTGGGAAGGAGAACTTGAATTTTACTAAAGGAGTAAATTTATGTGGGGGGAGGAAAAAATGCTGAGTATGTTTGTAACCTGAAGAGTAAGTTGTTTGCAGTGCTCACAGCTTATAGAAGAGGGAGGAGGACATTTTACCACTTCCAAAAGGCATTTGACAAGGTGCCACACAAAAGATTATTGCTTAAGATAAAAAATCACGGGATTGGGGGTAATATTCTGGCATGGATAGAGGATTGGCTATCTAACAGAAGGCAGAGAGTTGGGATAAATGGTTCATATTCAGACTGGCAATCAGTAACCAGTGGTGTTCCGCAGGGGTCAGTGCTGGGTCCCCAACTCTTTACAATCTATATTAACGATTTGGAGGAGGGGACCGAGTGTAACAACCGTCAAAGTTTGCAGATGATACTAAGATGGGAGGGAAAGTAGTGAGTGAGAGGACATAAAAAACCTGCAAGGGGACATAGACAGGCTAAGTAAGTGGGCAGAGATTTGGCAGATGGAATACAATACTGGAAAGTGTGAGGTTATGCACTTTGGCAGGAAAAATCGTAGAGCAAGTTATTATCTTAATGGCAAGAAACTTGAAAGTACTGAAGTACAAAGGGATCTGGGGGTCTGGTGCACGAAACTCAAAAGGTTAGTATGCAGGTGCAGCAAGTGATTAAGAAGGCCAATGGAATGTTGGCTTTCATTGCTAGGGGGATAGAATATAAAAATAGGGAGGTATTGCTTCAGTTGTACAAGGTATTGGTGAGACCGCACCTGGAATACTGCATACAGTTTTGGTGTCCATACTTAAGAAAGGACATACTGGCTCTCGAGTCAGTACAAAGAATGTTCACTCGATTAATCCCGGGGATGAGGGGATGGACATATGAGGAGAGGTTGAGTAGATTGGGACTCTACTCATTGGAGTTCAGAAGAATGAGAGGCGATCTTATTGAAACATATAAGATTATGAAGGGGTTGGATCGGGTGGATGCAGGGAGGATGTTCCAGATGATGGGTGAAACTAGAACTAGGGGGCATAGTCTTAGAATAAGGGGCTGCTCTTTTCAAAACTGAGATGAGGAGGAACTACTTCACTCAGAGGGTGGTAGGTCCATGGAATATGCTGCCCCAAAAAGCTGTCGAAGCTACATCATTACATAAATTTAAAACAGAAATAGACAGTTTCCTAGTAGAAAAGGGAATTAAGGGTTACGGGGAGCGGGCAGGAATTTGGACATGAGTCTAGGTTCGGATAGGTCATGGCCCTGTGGGTAGCGGAGCGGGCCCAGGGGCCGTGTAGCCTGATCCTGCTCCTGTTTTCGTGTGTCTAATGCTGTTAGATTCAGGAGATAGTCCTGTCATAGTGGATTGGCGGTTAGGATCAGATCAGCCATGATCTTATTGAATGGCGGAGCAGGCTCGAGGGGCCAATTGGCCTACTCCTGCTCCTATTTCTTATGTTCTTAAATAAGCCATACATTTTTACAAATGTTCAGCTGATTCTAATGCAACCAGAAATGCACTATGCCACTTTCAATTGCACTGATTGGAGTCTTACACAGGTCCTCAAGTTTCTTGCCAGAGCTTCTCTGAATAAGGAGAACATTACCGTACTCCTAATGTTATCAAGCTTGAAGGAGGTTTGAGGCTGATTACAGGACTGGGGGGCATTTAATGTTGAGCATTTCCTTCATGCAGCTACCTTAACTTAAAAATGTACTGGGTTGCAATGAACTGACTATATGTAGTCAGTAGAACAGGCAGAGTGCTGTAGGAGCATATGCTGAATCCTCCAGCAATACATCATTCAATCAAGTACAACACCAAAGAGCCTTGTCAAAACTGAGGTCAATGTGGGGGGTGGCGGTGGTGGTATTCTCTAGGGGCTGGGACCATACTAGGCACCTAGGAAGATGATTATGGTTGTTGGAGGCCAATCATCACAGCCCCAAGACACGGCAGCATCCTTGGCTCAACTATCTTCAGTTTATCAAAGACCTTTCTCCTGTTGGAAAGTTATCAGATAGCCCCAGTGGTGACCTTCACAGTGTTCAGCTCCATGCACAACTCCTCCAATAAGGCCATGTTACAGCAGGACCTGGACAATGTCTAGGCTTGGACTGACATGTGGCTTGAAACTCTTGAGTTGGGAAAAAAATGAAATTGAAGAGGGTATATGGGGCCTATTGAAATGATAAATAATTAGAGAATAAAAATACGAGAAAATAAGGAAAGGTTGAGAGGGATAAAGAAAAGAAAGAGGGAGTAAGAGGAGAGTATCTTAAATATAAAAAAAAAAGTGAAGTGTTCTACAAATATATCAAGAAAGAAAGACTTGCATTTATATAGCGCCTTTCATGACCATCAGACATCTTGAAGCGCTTCACAGCCAATGGAGTACTTTTGAAGTGGCGTCACTGTTCTAATATCAGTAAATATTTGTTAAATGTGAGGAGGGATCCCCAAGAGGGGAGGATAGTGAATTAGAAAACAAACAGAGATTGGTGGGGAGACTTAAATACTTTGCATTAGTGTTTACAAAAGTGAAGGATATTGGGGAGAAGGCAAATCCTGAATATTTTAAAAGTAAGATGCTGAGCTTTTAAAACAAAAATTAATAGCAAAATGGGCCATAGATCCTAGGGTTGCTGACTGTTAAAATTGTATCTATATATATAAAGCGGCTCTTCTGTCTGTCTGTCTCTGTCTGTCTGTCCGTCCGCCTGGTCTCTATACGTTTGGAAGTTACAGAGCGTACCGACGCGCGCGTCGCCTCAAAAGAAAGCTTGCGATTCCGGACCGGTCATCGGCGTATTTACGTTTCGGCCGGACAAAAATCCCGCCCGCGGTATCCCGAAAACGTTCAGCGTTCCGCTCATTAGCATCTCATTAGCGACCGTGTGACGTCGAGGTCTTCCTACAGTTGAGTGTCGAGTGACTCGACGATTGACCAATCCTACGCTTCGGTGACCTGACCGGTCGACCAATCGGTGCGTGTGTGGGCGGGCCTTATCCTTCTGAACCGAGGTGAGTGGCCGCCATCTTGATTTTCCACGATTTTTTCCCCCACACTTTCTGTGTGTTAGGGAACTAAGGTAAACATTTCAATTATGTGTTAGGCAATTAATTAACAATTTATTTGAGTTTTATATTGTGTTTACCAACCCCCCCCCTCCTCCTCACCCTCGCGCAGGGGGGACTCGGGGCCTAAAGCTGAAAAAATTTCTCTCTCTCTCTCTCTCCTTCTCCTCTTCCCTCTCTCTCGTTCTCCTCTTCCCTCTCTCCTCTTCCCCCTCTCTCCTTCTCTTCCCTCTCTGTCTCTCTCTATTTCCCCCTCTCAGGTGTCGCGGACGGAGCGCGGGCGCGCCGCCCGAAGTTTCCCGCTCGCTAACGGCCTTGCCGGCTCCCGCGGGCCGCTCGCACTGACCGCGCATGCGCCGCCCGCACTCACCGCGCATGCGCCGCCCACACTCACCGCGCATGCGCCACCCGCCCGCCCGCAGCGGCCGTCCATCAGCCGCGCGATACGCGGGGGACCTCAGCAACGGCACCGGACCTCAGGCGCTAGGCAGGGGGAGGGGCCGGAGAGAGGGACAGAGGGGAGCGGGGGAGTGGAGGGGTGGGGAGAGGGAGGGAGGGGAGGGAGAGAGGGGAGGGAGAGAGGGGAGGGAGGGAGAGAGGGGAGGGAGAGAGGGGAGGGAGGGATAGGACAGGGAGAGGACATGACAGGGAGAGGGGGGGACACACAGGGGCAGGGAGACCAAACGCCCCAAAATTGCCCTCGCAACGCGGTGTTAGGGAACTAAGGTAAATATTTTAATGATGTGTTAGGGAATTAAATAACAATTTAATGGGGGGGGGGGGGAGAGAGCCTCGGGAAATCGCGGGGGGGGGGGAGAGCCTCGGGAAATCGCGGGGGGGGGGGAGGAGAGCCTCGGGGAAATCGCGGGGGGGGGGAGAGCCTCGGGAAATCGCGGGGGGTGGGTAGAGCCTCGGGAAATCGCGGGGGTGGGGGAGAGCTTCGGGAAATCGCCGGGGGGGGGGGGGGAAGAGCCTCGGGAAATCGGGCGGGGGGGGGGGGGGAGAGCCTCGGGAAATCGCGGGGGGGGGGGGGGGAGAGCCTCGGGAAATCGCGGGGGGAGGGAGAGCCTCGGGAAATCGCGGGGCGCTCGCGCCGGCCGCACTGACCGCGCATGCGCCGGCCGCACTGACCGCGCATGCGCCACCCGCGAGAGCCCGCTCCCGGCGCCGGCCGCCGCTCAGCATTCCCGCTCTGGCAACGGCACCGGACCTCAGGTAGGCAGGGGGAGGGGCTGGAGAGAGGGACAGAGGGGAGCGGGGGAGGGAGGGACACAGACAGGGTGGGGCTGGGCGAGGGGAGGGAGGGAGACGGGAGGGGAGGGAGGGAGAGGAGGGGAGCGGGAGGGGAGGGAGGGAGAGGAGGGGAGCGGGGGGGGAGGGGAGCGGGTGGGCGAGGGGAGGGAGGGAGGGAGGGAGACGGGAGGGAGGGAGGGATAGGACAGGGAGAGGACATGACAGGGAGAGCGGGGACACACGGGCAGGGAGACCAAGCGCCCCAAAATTGCCCTCGCGCCCCAAAATTGCCCTCGCAACGCGGGGCTCCCCAGCTAGTCTATATATATAAAGTGGCTCTTCTGTCTGTCCCGATGTCTGTCTGTCCGTTCTCTATACGTTTGAAAGTTACAGAGCGTACCGACGCGCGCGTCGCCTCAAAAGAAAGCTTGCGATTCCGGACCGGTTATAGGCGTATTTACGTTTCGGCCGGACAAAAATCCCGCCCGCGGTATCCCAAAAACGTTCAGCGTTCCGCTCATTAGCATCTCATTAGCGACCGTGTGACGTCGAGGTCGACCAATCGGACGGCGGGTTCCTTCCTACAGTTGAGTGTCGAGTGACTCGACGATTGACCAATCCTACGCTTCGGTGACCTGACCGGTCGACCAATCGGTGCGTGTGTGGGCGGGCCTTATCCTTCTGAACCGAGGTGAGTGGCCGCCATCTTGATTTTTCACAATTTTTTCCCCCACACTTTCTGTGTGTTAGGGAACTAAGGTAAATATTTTAATGATGTGTTAGGGAATTAAATATCAATTTAATAGGGGGGGGGGGGAGAGCCTCGGGAAATCGCGGGGGGGGGGGGGGGGGAGAGCCTCGGGAAATCGCGGGGGGGGGGAGAGCCTCGGGAAATCGCGGGGCGCTCGCGCCGCCCGCACTAACCGCGCATGTGCCGCCCGCCCGCCCACAGCGGCCGTCCATCAGCCGCGCGATACGCGGGGGACCTCGGCTCCGGACCTCAGGCGCTAGGCAGGGGGAGGGGCCGGAGAGAGGGAGGGAGAGGAGGGAGGGGGGGGGGGAGGGATAGGACAGGGAGAGGACATGACAGGGAGAGGGGGGACACACAGGGGCAGGGAGACCAAGCGCCCCAAAATTGCCCACTGACCGCGCATGCGCCGCCCGCCCGCCCACAGCGGCCGTCCATCAGCCGCGCCATACGCGGGGGACCTCCGCTCCGGACCTCAGGCGCTAGGCAGGGGGAGGGGCCGGAGAGAGGGACAGAGGGGGGTGGGGGTGGGCGAGGGGCGGGAGGGAGAGGAGGGGAGGGGAGGGAGGGATAGGACAGGGAGAGGACAGGACAGGACACACAGGGGCAGGGAGACCAAGTGCCCCAAAATTGCCCTCGCGCCCCAAAATTGCCCTCGCAACGCGGGGCTCCCCAGCTAGTATTTAATAAGTTAGCATCTTCAAAAGGAAAAAATTGAGAATCCTAAAATAGATGCATTTTTCTATACAGCCATGATCTATTTCATGGTGTGTCTATGAAATTGAGACGTCTGGTGGTTTTTGTTTTTCTTTTTCTTTTTTTACTTTTTTATATTTGTAGAACACTTCACTTTTTTAAATATTTAAAATACTCTCCTCTTACTCCCTCTTTGTTTTCTTTATCCCTCTCAAAGAGTGGTGTGGGAGGAAGGGATTTCAGTTCATGGAGCACTGGCTCATTTTTGGGTTGGCAGGCTGTAACTAGTGGGGTACCGCAAGGATCAGTGCTTGGGCCTCAGCTATTCACAATCTACATCAATGATTTGGATGAGGGGACCAAATGTAATATATCCAAGTTTGCTGATGATACAAAGCTTGGTGGGAATGTAAGTTGAGGAGGATATAAGGAGGCTTCAAGGGGATATAGAAAGGCTATGTGAGTGGGCAAGAACATGGCAAATGGAATATAATGTGGAGAAATGTGAGGTTATCCACTTTGGTCGGAAAAATAGAAAAGCAGAGTATATTTTAAATGGTGAGAGATTGGGAAATGTTGGTGTTCAGAGGGACCTGGGTGTCCTTGTACAAGAATCACTGAAAGTTAACATGCAGGTACAGCAAGCAATTAGGAAAGCAAATGGTATGTTGGCCTTTATTACAAGAGGATTTGAGTAAAAGAGTCTTACTGCAGTTATATAGGGCCCTGGTGAGACCACACCTGGAGTATTGTGTACAGTTTTGGTCTCCTTACCTAAGGAAGGATATACTTGCCATAGAGGGAGTGCAATGAAGGTTCACCAGACTGGTTCCTGGAATGGGGGGATTGTCCTAATGAGAAGAGATTGAGTAGACTAGGCCTATATTCTCTAGCGTTTAGAAGAATAAGAGGTGATCTCATTGAAACGTACACAATTCTTACAGGGTAGATGCAGGGAGGATGTTTCCCCTGGCTGGGGAGTCTAGAACCAGGGGTCACAGTTTCAGAGTAAGGGGTCGGTTATTTAGGACTGAGGTGAGGAGAAATTTCTTCACTCAGAGGGTGGTGAATCTTTGGAATTCTCTACCCCAGAGGGCTGTGGAGGCTCAGTCGTTCAATATATTCAAGACAGAGATCAATAGATTTTTGAATATTAAGGGAATCAAGGGATATGGGGATAGTGCAGGAAAGTGGAGATAAGGGAGAAGATCAGCCATGATCTTAGTGAATGGCGGAGCAGGCTCAAAGGGCCAGATGGCCTATTCCTGCTCCTATTTCTTATGTTCTTGGAAAGAAATGGAAAATGTAACTCTTGGTGTCTTCTCTTCTAAATGTAATGAAGCACTAAGGTGTAGTTTTTTAAAATTCATGTCTTTGAATAACTACTGTTTTGAAATCTGGACTTCAAGCCTAACTTCAGCAACCTTGGAGATCTGGCCTCTAAATATTGGCTTAACCCTGTCTCTTAATCTGTAATGCTCATGGTGACCCTCAATAAAGACTTCTCAACTATAGAAAAAGTCTGCAGTTTATTATATGTATGTATGTGTGTATATAAAATCATAATTTCCCCTCCCCTCAATGACTCAGTAGATTTGGACAGTGAGTAGCTAAATCATACAGACCAAGAAGTTCAAGTTTAATCCCTGTTTTTTATTGAGTTAGTTGGTCTTTGCCGGAGGGTGGTAAGGGAAGTATATTTGACCTTGGCATCCCTGGGTGAGGGAGAAGAAAATAGGACAAAGTTTCAGCTTCTCATTGGTATCGGATCTTAGAATTGAATGTGTGGGTGTCGGATGTAAAGAGCGCTCAGTTTTGATGTATACCATTGGCTCAACAGTCTGAGGCCCGCATGAATAATCATCATTTAGGAAGTATTGGAGGGCACCTGGTGACCATGGAACCATACCCCAACCAGGAGTCGAGAGTCAACATCTTCAAGGAGGGGAGAAAAATGAGTGCAAAAATGTATGTAGTTGTGCATTAGAGTACGCTATGAAATTTAAAACATCTACCTAAATACAGGAAACTCTTTTTTATCTGGGACCGGCGTGGTGCCGGTTTATCAAAAAGTCCGGATTACAGAGAGTTACAGTTAAAAGGTACGAGAGCTCTGTACACAGCAACAAATCCAGGCTTCCCTGTTGCTTAGCAACAGGTGCAAGAAGCCCGGCCACAGACCAAGCGTCCCTGTTGCTTAGCAACAAGTGCAGGAACCCCCGATCACACAGCCAAGAATCAAGAAACGGCCACTAATATGAAGGAAACTTAACTGAACCTACTCTTGAATTTTGCCAGTTAACCGAGATTTCCGGTGGTTTGGGTGCCGGTAAATCGAGAGTTTCCTGTAAGGCTTTTTTGTGATTTATGAAACAAAGCACAGGAGGTACTATTGGAGCTCCTGGCCTGATTCAAAGGTATCTAGCTATTTTAGTTTTCACGGATGTTTAACAGATTTGGATGAGCAATGGTTTTTGTTCCCTTGCTGAAAATAGTTAAATCATTGATCATACCTATAGTTGAACTTTTTAAAAATGGTTTATAATATGTAGGGCTAGGGTCTGCTCCAGATTCCAAATACTGCAGCAGGAAAACTTGTATTTTCTCAGTGGTACATTAAAGTATGATTTTTTTATTTTGTCGTTTCTTCAGTTTTTCATTATCCACCACTGTTTTTGTGCACTTATCAGCAAAGGATTGGGCAATGCATCAATTCAACTTGTGAGTTTTTTTTACTATTGAAAATAAGTAGGTCTGCGGTGGCTCCATGTGATTTGGTACTGAGCCACACAGACCAGGAGGATTTCCAATTCAATCCCTACGCTGAGTTAGGCAGTTTCAGCTTGAATGGTGGAGGTGCTGTAACTGGACTCGGTATCCCCAGTCTAGAGCAGGAAAGAATCGGCTATAATGTATGACATGTACCATAGATGAGGGTGGGTTGGAAAATGTCAGCAGAGCTCTGATTTAGGTATGAACTGCAGTGGGAAAATACCAGGAAGTGTGAGACTTGGGTTTGGTGGATTTACCGGGAACCAATTGGAAGAGGGTATCCATGATCCTTTCGAGCTCTGATTTAGAGTTTGGTGCAGACCAATCCCAAAATGTGGATATATTATTTTAAGCTGGCTATATAAGGTACTCTTGCCATTTAGATAACGTTACTGTAATGGTGAATTTTCAGCATCCCATTGCAAAAGTTGAAGTACGCTTTTTTTTTAAATGTCATTGTGGGAGAGTAGAATTCTCTGGAGCTGTAAAGGTTAAATAACCTTTTGAGACGAGTACAGTGGCAACACAACACTCGCATAATTAGCTTGAGTACAGGAAACTTTGGTTTATCCGGAGGTTAACTGTCTGGAATGCTCGAGCCACCGGCAAAATTCAGGAGTCGGTTCAGTAAGTTTTTTTTCTTTTCGTTGCTTTTTCACCAGTCAGGCTCTGCAAGGTCTAGCTAAAGCTGTTGCTTAGCTACAGAGACGCTTGCAAACTACGGCCGACTGTTTAGAAGCACAGGGCTTGTTGCTAGACACGGAGCTCAAAAGCTTCCGTATGTTTTAACATTAACGCTGGTTTGTCTGGCAGTTTTGATGGGACGGCAACAGCTCGGTCCCGTCGGTGCCGGATATCTCAAAGTTTCCTGTACTTGATCAACAAAAGCCTTTGTTCAAACAGGAGATGCTGTCCATTGGTTCCCAGTACTGGGGACTCTGCCATGGGTGTGTATCCAGTGCTGTTTGTGAATTACTTTTGTAAATGAGCTTTATTTGTCTACCCTATTGGCTGTGTCAGAAGCTGAACGGCAATTCCCCCAAAGACTCCTCCAACAATCTTTCATGCTCAGTAACAATTCTTTCAGAGACTGGGCCCCAGAGATTGCAATTGCTGGCCTCACCCAGCTGCAGATGAAGATAACCTCTCTCTCCCACATGGAGCATCCTGTTTCTCACCCCACCCTGTCCCTTTCTCCATCTCCACCTGTTCCTGCTTGAGTGTGCTTAATGCATCACGCAGTGAACTACCCTCAAACTGTCTAAATCCCCTGGCTGTGATGTATTTGTATCTTGCACTGAAGTACCAGCTCTGGGACCTGGTGCCTGCATTACAACAGTACCTGCCCTTCAGAATAAAAGTTCTTCATTGGGCATCCTGAGCTTGTGAAAGGCGCTATATAAATGCAAGTATTTATTTCTTTCTGTTGAGGTGGTTGGGACTATTCCTCTGTGCGACCTGCAAAAACAGAGGCAACAGTTGGGAGGGAGAACACTGCTGGACTTGAAACGCAGCTAACCGGGACAGGCAGCTGATCTGCTGCAGCAAATTGTTCTCTGCTTGTGTTGGTGGCTCCTGATTAGAGCTATGATCAATGACTGTCTGCTTTATGAAAGTTTACAGTAAACTCCTATGCTGTTTCAAACTAATAATCAAAAATAAATCTCTCTATCCAAATGAATTCCATAAATCTTTATCCTATCGCAAATCCATTTACTCGGTAGTAGACATAAAAATGCTGGTGATGGGGGTGGAAAAGATATTCACATCATCTCAAAATCCCAATGTATTGCTCTGAATGTATTTTGTGTAGCCATTGAGCATTTTCTACACCCGTTGCAATGGTTTTTAAGCTTGTGTCCTTGGATCCTAGGTGGCCATGAGGGGCGCTCAGGTCTACAAGGTCATCAGATTCCTGTTCATTTAAATCAACTTGCTCGAATGCTATTTTTGTTGCTGTACGCTAACAAAAATGCTTTCTCCAATAACTGAACTATTTCAGTCTTGTGCCTAGTTCCCCAGTATCTGAAACGTCTGAGAATTGGAGCATCCACCTTTTTTGAGGATGAAAGCATGAAAATATTGCTGTAGAAAATAAGCCAGAGAAAGGATGTCTTTTATCCCATGCTACAGTTCATTCCACCCGGTAGAATGAAGTGTCTAGATAAGAACAGAGCTAGTGTGTACAGTATAGTCTTTTTTAAACTCTTCCTACATGGGTCGCTGGGTCAAAATCTTGGAACTCCCTCCCTAACAGCACTGTAGGAGTAGCCTCACCACACAGACTGCAGCGGTTCAAGGGAAATTAGGGATGGGCAATAAATGCCGGCCTTGCAAGCAATGCCTACATCCCATGAATACCTGTTTGGTATTTTTGCCCCTCATCTTTTTAAAAATGTATTTTGCTTGCTACTGCACCCATAATATCAATCAAAAGGAAATCTTGTTCAGATACAAGTGTTGCTATCTGGGATTCTCTGTGGAGCCACCTGTGAAATGGTGAATGAAAGAGAAAAACACAAGTTTTTGTGGGGTGGGGGAAATCGCACAGAAGGTATGCAAACATGTGATCGTATCCCAGCCTCCTGTATACCTTGTTCTCGTTTCCTCATCTCCCACCATTAGCAACACTCCTTTCGGTGTTTCATTCATGTAAAAAATGGGGCTGATGAATGAGGCCCTTACTATTTGTGCCAACTCTTTCAATATTGTCAACAGAGCCTGAAACAATTACAGTCATCTGCAGTTGATACCTTTGGTATAGGTGCAGGTTCTTGTGTATCTGTGTAACTGACTGAGCTTTTCAAGTGTCTGAATAAAACAGCCGATAAAGACTGTAGAGAAGAAATATCTTCAGGAAACGAATGGGGGTGATGCCAGAAAAGTTAACCGTGCCTCAAGCCAGTTGGCTTTTTATAGTATCTTATCGTACTATGTGCCTGCTCACAAACTACTTGGGCAGGTTTCGTACTTGCATCAAAGGAGGTGTGTATAATTGGTTTATATAGAGCCAGGTAAACCAACCAGAGTTGATCTGCTTATAACTCCACTATCGTTTATTCTGCGCTTATGCATATAAAGTTCATAAGGCCAAGAACGTGCAGGATTTTATTCCTATTTTCATTCCTAAAAGGAGGAGTGGCTTGTATTGGATCCTTAACTTTTTTGAAGAAAAGTTCACGGTAGTAATATTGCAACACCGCTCTACATTTGTTATGAAAAAGGCTAGTGACCATCGATGTGACACATTAACAATAGAGAATGCTTACACCAGGTTGCTTGAGGATGCATCTCCAGATGGCTCAACAAATGTATCCAATGAGTAGCTGAGCCTCTGGGATGGCCCACGGTTCAGTTCCTAGCCTATGGCAAGCTAGTTGTTATTGGCTGAGGCGAGAGGAAGGGAGGAGTTGGCCTTTAGGAAAAAATGCAAAACAAATTGCCAAGAAAAGGGGAGGAGAGGAAATACTTGAGACTCGGTGTACCCAGGGTCGCTGCATGAATGGATGCTGTAGATGACCTGAATCTTCAGGTATAGGTATCCAGAAATAGACCTCTTGACAACCTTTCAGAACAAATATCAGCCAAGATTTTCCTGAACAGTGCCAGGACAGTGGAGCTTTTTCACTTGATGGTGTCAGTCTAGCTAGGAGGATCCTGTCATACCCAGAATTTTTCACAAGTTCCTAACAAAGGAAACCAGTGTACTTGAGTCCTAGTTGGCCTCACTTCAGCAACCGGAATATTTATGAAGTTGACACTCCTGATGCTGGCTCTTTCATGTCTATTCTAATCCATATGTAGAAACAGCAGATTTTGAAAATACACAGCAGGTAACATTTTGGGTGTAAGTTTCATCAAAACGGAAAAATGAAAGATAAGTATTTTAGTAGGATTCGGGGGAGGGCAAAGGAATAGATACAAAACACAAGTTAATGGGTTGAATGAATGACCTGCAGATTACTTAATAGAAAAGCAGGGAACTGTTGGGTGATATAATTGATCTTCGTCATAGTCATAGAGTTATACGGCACAGAAGGAGGCCATTCGGCCCATCGAGTCCGTGCCGGCCCTCTAGTGACTGTGGGGATTGTTTTATATCCGACAGGAGGATATTGGTGTAAGTGACTGTAAAGCAATCCAGTCAGTCCCGGTCCCATTCCACTGCCCTCTCCCTGTTGCCCTGCAAGTTTATTTCCCTCAAGTGCCTACCAGTCTCCCCTTGAAAACATTGAGTGTCTCCGCTTCCACCACTTCTGTCGGCAGCGAGTTCCAGGTCATCACCACTCGTTGTGTAAAAAGTTTTGGTGACGCAATGAAAAGACATTAAAAAAATATACAACTAGCGAAGATAGTGAAAAGGCATAGGAAAAGCTCACCGTCAAAAATACAAGAATGTAGGTTTGGGGGGGGGGGGTTGAAATTGGAAAGATTATTTCAAATCTATTTCTGAATTCTTTTGAAGTTTCAGGGGCAAGAGTTGAGAAATTCACTTGGAGACTATCCGGTAGTTGCAAGCTTCATAAAAACCTGCAAAATGTAACTGTGTTGCCAGTATTGATGTCCTAGGATTTCAGTCCTATTTGTACATGCTCATATCTGACCCATCCATTTAAATAGCTGGTCATTTAATTTTCTAAGACATTTGCATTGTATCCTCTCATTTTTGTTAAACATTTATGAGCTTTGTACTTTTGTGTTGTGATTTGGACAAGGTAATCTGTCCTATGACTTCATATGAAGTTCATGTATATAAAATTGTATGAGTTTAGTTTTAGTGTTCACCATTTATCTGTCCTGCATTGTGGGCCAATATGAAAGAAAGGTGACTTGGATATATGCTAAACAAAAGTGGACTGAATTTAATGACTTGCAATATATTCTTTTCACTCGATGAAATTTATATTACAGGTAGACTATCCTTTATCCGAACTTCCGAAAACCTCTAAAAACCGAAAGTTTTTTTGTTCAGCGTAAGTCGTGCGCACGACATGACCAGAGTGGCGCACGACTTATGCTGAGCAGGGCAGAGGGTCACAGAGTTCCCTCCTGGGTAGGAGATTGCAGGCCGAGCCGGGCAGTGTGAAGGAGGTACCGGGAGAGTGAACCCAACAATACAGTGGCCCGTCCGATATTCTTTTCTCCCCCCCCCCCCCCCCCCCCCCCCCCCCCGACCCGAACCGAACCACGGCCCGTCCAATATTCTTTTCACCCGAACCGCGGCCCGTCCGATATTCTTTTCACTCCCCCGACCACCGACTCCACCCCCCCCCCCCGACCTGAACCGCGGCCCGTCCGATATTCTTTTCTCCGCCCCCCCACCCGACCCCCGACCTGATTTGCGAGCCAGCTTAGTAGGAGTCAGCCGATATCCGGCTTTCCAGAGAAGCAGGAAGGGGAATGAGACACGGAACAGTCGCAAGAGGTAGCCTGAACTTTTACAATTTATATTAAATACAAATTTCCCAGTCTTATAATAATACCTTCTGAAATCCGAAAAATTCTGAAAACCGAAACTCAGCTGGTCCCAAGGCTTTCGGATAAGGGATAGTGTACCTGTACATCTATAAATACTTTGAACCATAAAGTTTGAAGGTCAGTTCTGAGACTAAATGTTCTGGACTCGTGATTGCAATTGATGAATAAGGCTATGAAAACCAATGGCTAACTTGTACATTTCTAAAATCGGTAACAAATTATAACAATTCCAGATTAAGCTATTGGTGGCACAGGCATTTTGATCTCTGTGCATTATATTATATATTTATATAAACGTCAGTTTATTTTGAGTAAGATTTTGAATTTTAATATTTGAATGTAATGTTGGCTTGCAAAGGGTTCCATTGGATCACTTGCAGGTGTTAATCTATAATTATTTTCTGTGGGAGAAACTTCAGGCTTGAGTTTTATTTTAGAAATGGATCCAGATCTGCTTTGTTTGCTTCAAAAGAAGAATATTTAATGTATTTTTTGTGCACGTTTAGGCATTGGAAGAGTTCCTTCAACGTCCTTGGGAAACCTAACAAATCACGGTACTGACGAATTACCTCTTCCTCTTGGTTGGACAGCGGACTGGACTATTCGAGGAAGAAAATACTATATAGACCACAATACTAACACAACTCATTGGAGCCATCCACTTGAAAGAGAAGGATTGCCACCTGGGTGGGAGCGAGTAGAATCACCTGAATTTGGTGTTTATTATGTGGATCACATCAACAAGCGAGCCCAGTATAGGCATCCCTGTGCTCCCAGGTGCAGTAAAGAGTTCTGTTTTATCATTTTTTCCCTCCAAAAGTTACATTTGAGAAATTTATGTAAACAATTCTGTATGTAGGTGCACCCAAAACTGATGCATCATTTTTAAAGTTGCTATATATAGTCAACGCTTGATCATTGTCATTTTACACTTTAAAAATAGGAATTATTCAGTAATGTCAGCAAAATAAATAACACTGCAAAGTGAAAATTTAATGCTTAAAAATGTGAACGATCAGATAATTTGAATTAAGGTTCGATTGTAACTCATATTAGCCACTGTATTCTGCAGTGAAGTACAGATAGGATGCTGACTGTCCATTCCACCATCTTCTCCTCTCAATTATTAGGCTGACTGCTCAATTATCAGGTGGCTGTAAAAGCAACATATGGTGTCAACATAAATGTTGTGTTTGGTTTATAATGTTTGTCCTGTATAGGTTTTTAAAAACTTCATTCTGCTGTGGGATGATAGATATGAATGTGTTGTCTGAAATTCCTCTCCTTTTATTTTGGCAGAGGCAGTGCGTTAACGCCTCTGCTGGAATAGCAGGAAATTCCAAGAAATGTGATGAGCATTCATACCCATTACCCTCTCGGCATAATTTCAAGGTGTTAAATTTTTAGGGATCCGGTCTCGCACCAATACCAGACTGTTCACTGCATTGAATGTCCCACAGGAATTTTCATTTGATGTCAAAAGTCCTCTGTTTTCTAGTAACTTCACTGTATTGTATTTTAGCTTGTGTTTTTGTAGGGTATGGTATTGCTGTTTTTGTTTTTGAGAAATGCACTGTTCTCTAGGACAATTTGTTGACATAGCAACAGGAAGTTAATCACTGGTTATGTTATCAGGCGTACTATACATTCCATTTTGTTAAAACTCCTCTGTACATGGAGAATATTTTATACTTCACTGTATTAAAATTTATTTTGGATGTTAAGGTTGCTATCAGTTTACTTGAAAAAATGTTAATTAATTTTTTAATGTGCTCTTTCATGCTGGTACAGTGACCCCTGATCTTCCATTTTGTATTCTCCTTGCATATCTTGCATAAGCTTTCCCTAAAGGGTACAAATAGTTGGGCATTTTCCAAGTAATGCATCTTTCCTGCTAACCTTTCTACTGAAATCACTTTTGAGGCCACCCAAGTGCTTCTGTGATTTGATTAGAGGCATTGTTATGCATAACCGGCGTTGTAATCCAACAGTCCTCAGCCTTGTAACTTGACCAAAGATGCCACATAATTTTTTTTTATATTGGGCTATGGTTGGTGTCATGTGTCTCTGTGCCAAGCACCTTTCGTGCCTAAGCAGCTGTTGAGCTAAATGTTGAAGGGAGTATGAACACTTCACCCTTTCTCTCAATCCCCACAATAAGAGGCCCTTTGCCACAGCAACTTAGCCTAGGTTGGCAACTTGGTGGGCTAGGAGATTACACCTGTGTCCACATGTAGATAATTGAAGAGCCACTTTTTTTTAATGAAACCAAATTCATGTCAAACAGCACCCATTCTCATCCATCCGCATAGTTTAACTTTTACTTATGAAATGTAATTAAAAGTACCTTTTGCTTTACTTGCTACTCGAAATATATTTGGATAAAATAAGGCTCAGCTAATGACACATGGACATGTATTGTTAATATTGGAACTTCAAAATCTTTTTACAGTGTTCCCCGGTACGACCAGCCTCCACCCCTCCTTCCTCCTGTCACATACCAACCACGACAAACTGATCGAAATCAGCTGGTTCCTGCAAACCCATACCACACAGCAGAAATTCCAGATTGGCTGAAGGTCTATGCCAGGGCTCCAGTAAAGTAAGCATTCATTAGAAATAATGAAGCAGAAGTAGCATTTATTAAATGTCATTCCTGTAGTGGCATGTCTCATTTAATTTTATTTTTAAGTATCTGAATAACATTGATGCGAAGAATGCTGGTTGCTGATCACTGTAGGTGTCTTTAGCATTAACCATACTGAAACTTTATTTTTCACAATAGAATGAATTGAAGACCATCTGATGCATCCTTGAATCAATAGTTTGCCCGATGTGCTTTTTTTATTTTGCAGACCAATTGGCATCATGTCCTTGAGCATACTGGAGTGAAGGGTGGTCTATATCTCAACTCCTCAACACCTGCTAGCCGTGTTGCTGCATGGTCAGTTAGTGGGAGGTATCAATGGAAGCAGGAAAAGTTCATTTCCAGCACCCATTCCCCAAAAAGGGACAGTTATGCTAATTGTATTTTTAATATATTCATTCCTTACCCTCACATCTTGGATGCTTCCTCTTCCAACCAATAGGGTAGCATAGGACAGTCTGGCTCAACAGGTTATGGTACCCATGCTTCTCAGTAATTAATGAATGTCCATCTAAACCCTGAGACTAATATATATGTGAGGTATGCTATGTTCTTTTATTAATATGCAGTGACATAACAGTATCATTGCAGATTATATGGCATAGTAATGCTCCTGTTCAATTCATCTGATTCAGACTTGAGCCTGGCATCAATCATCCACCATAATGGACACTGCTGGCAAAAAAAAACTTTACAAAGACATAGAAACATAGAAGATAGGAGCAGGAGTAGGCCATTCGGCCCCTCTAGCCTGCTCCACCATTCAGTGCGATCATGGCTGATCATCCAAGTTCAGTACCTGGTCCCTGCTTTCTCCCCATACCCCTTGATCCCTTTAGCCTTAAGAAATATATCTAACTCCTTCTTGAATATATTGAATGAATTGGCCTCTACTGCCTTCTGTGGTAGAGAATTCCACAGGTTCACCACTCTGGGTGAAGAAATTCCTCCTCATTTCTGTCCTAGAAGGCCTACCCCTTATCCTTAGATTGTGACCCCTGGTTCTGGATTCCCTGACCATCGGGAACATCCTCCCTGCATCTAGTCTGTCCAGTCCTGCCAGAATTTTATAAGTTTCAATGAGATCCCCTCTCGTTCTTCTAAACTCCAGTGAGTACAAGCCCAATCGTCCCAATCTCTCCTCTTCCAACCAATAGGATAGCATAGCATAAGACGATGTGTGCAAGTGGAGTTTGAACCAGAATCTTGTAGTTTGATTTTGCCAGTTTAAGTGTTGTATCCTTGAAGTGTATTCTAGCATGTGTCTTGTCCTAAATGTAATTCACTAACAATCTGTTCTATATGGAGGGGAATTCTTGATTTTTAGATTGTGTACAATGACACATAGTGTAATGTAAGGGTGGCAGAGTACCATATTATCTTAGATATTGAATGCCCCATATTTTTCCCCTTGTTGGATTTTTTGACACAGTGCAATTTGATTTCCTATTGCATTGCCCAGAAAGAGATTTTTAAAGACAACTTGTATGTGCAGAGCCTTAAAATTCAAACTCCATTAACGTTACCTAGCGGTTAATTTTAGCTTTACTGTTAAGTATAGTATAAATTGGTTATTTATAGTTTTTAAAGAAAAAATTAATCTGATAAAATCGATTATCTGGTCATTATCTCATTACTGTTTGTGAGAACTTGCTGAGTGGAAATCGGCTGCCACGTTTCCCTATGTTACAACAGTTACTACACCATTGGCTGTAAAACGCTTTGGGATGTCCTGAGGATGTGAAAGGCACTATATATAAATGCAAGTTCTTGGAGAAAAATACAGACAAGTTTTCCTTCTGCAATAATTTGCAATATATGCATTTTTCTAATCCACAAAATACTGGCATCTTTTGCAGAGAGTCTCGTACTGTTCATCAACTGCATATGGAGGCTTCTCTTGTTTCTGTGGTGTTCGAGGCATGCAGAAATTACATTTTATTTGACCCCTTGAAAAATTGAGCGCAGTTCCTCGGATTACTTATTGAACACATTAAAACATAATTTTGACTTTGTCTGCTTGAGTCTTCTCATAGGTGAACTGCTTATAAGACGGCTGCTACTCCTAAACTGGAGGGATGAGACTAGAAAGACTAGCTCACTCTGCTTGAGTCACCGCTGAAAACTTAGGCAGAGCAAAGAAGAGTTGCTAGCACATTAATTACTCCGCCATGTACAAAAGGCAGCCAGCCAAGAGAGGAGGCAATGAGGACTCTATATGCATGCACTTCGTAATATGCATTGCTAAAGTTGGAAGTCAGGTTGGCAGAAATGGCTGAGCTGTTTCCAGGAGGACGTACCTGAAGTTGGGGATGTTCATGAGACTCAATGGGGTGCATCAAGCTGTGTGTGGGAAAGTTGGAGCGAGAATGTGATCCATAAGTTGGTGCTTTTTTCAAAATTGTGGCACAATTTTGAGGGCTAAATTTATAAGTTCTAGGGGTATATGACAGGGTGGCTCATATGATGGCACCTGTTGGGAGAATTTTTTTTACTGCCGTGCAATAGAATTTTGGTGAAATGTGATGGGGCAATTTTAGGGGGTGAGAAAATTGGAAAGTTTGTGTCTGTCTAGTTCTCAAATAAATAATTGTACATAGTGAAACTTGTATTTTCACCACATCTGATATGATAATTGCAAAATAGGTGTAGGAATAATCCGTCTTTCTGAAAGTGTAAGTGATCAGTGTAAATTTGGCATTTGCAGGACACCATGTTAATGTTTTTTCGTGGAGGGGGGCGGTGGAGAAGTAACATTCTGATGTGATGTTGATCACAGTGGGATCCTTAATAATCAGACATTCTGAACTTTGTAAAAAGGAACTTCAACTCATCAGCTAAGTGAGTTTCCTACTCTGTCTTGATAGTATTCGGGTAGCTAGATGAATTTTATGGCTGCTTGTTGACCTTGTTTGCACGAGAGAGAAAAAGCTTTACTTGCTCCGTAGTATGAATAAGTGCATACAAAGTGCTTTAACTATGAATTTGGAGATTAAATGGAGAGAAATCATCTTGATTTACAAAGGCCTTTGGGTAGTTCGTTTGCATCATTGTTAATAGTAGAAATGTGACTAATCTGGTCTTGCTGCCGACTGACATTTCTGTTTTTACCTAATGTGATGAATAACTTCTTTCAACCTCCTTGGTTTCTTTCAAAAACTGGATGTGCTGGGAATTATCAGGAAGTCTGTCCATGCATCTATAGACGATCTGTCTCGATATCTACTTGTCACCCTGTGACAGAACATACTTCCACCTCAAATGTGTTCAGTGTACCAGACATGCTAAATGAAGTAAGGAAGCAAATCGTAATAATGTTGGGGAAGGGGAAATGTGTTTTTTTCTACTGCTATCTTTGATTGCTACTCTTTATACTAATATAAAAGAAACAATTTCTCAGTAAAAAATGAGTAGCTTTTATGCTAACCAGAAAGGTGCGAGGGGTTCCCCAGTACCAGAGTTTATGTAGTGTTTAGCTGAGCCATATGGACTGGGATATCCATCTGTACTCGGCCAAAGTGGCAGTCACCGTGCTCAGTTGGCTTCTATGGTCATGTTTGGAGAAGAAGAAACAATAAACCAAGGTTTTCATTCCTGATTGCTGCAAAGCAATTCCTGTCACAAGTGCAGACATGTGGATATCTGGCTGAGGATCAGATTTTGCTCTACCAGTGGAACAACTTGCTGGCGCTTGCTGTTCAGACTTCACAGTCACTAAGATGAGATATTGGATGGTGCCGTGTGTGTGTGTGTGTGTGTATTTTGGAATGTGGGCTTTACTACAAGCTGCATCTAATGATGGCTCAAGTGTGTTATTGTATTGTGTATTTCTTTTACCAATGCATTTCCACTCCCCCACTTGCCTATATTTGAATAACTTTAAATTGCAGTATGGTGTGTGTTAAGGTGAGGGATGTGCTCTTTTCTAAAAGTTAATGTTGCTGTTGGTCTTTATCACCATTGCAGATATGATCATATTCTGAAGTGGGAGCTCTTCCAACTAGCAGACTTGGACGCTTACCAAGGATTGCTGAAACTGCTCTTCATGAAGGAATTGGAAAGGATTGTGAAGTCATATGAGGCTTATAGACAAGCGCTTTTGACAGAACTTGAAAATCGCAAGCAAAGGCAGCAGTGGTATGCACAACATCATGGCAAGAATTTTCCAGCAAATGTCTGACAGCCTAAGTATGTGAACACTAGAAATTGTTTTACTTCATAAAACATCTTTTTCTAATGCAAACTTGCATTTTTGCTGCATTTCCAATGATGAAGGAAAGTTCAGCTTGGAAGAGGTAATCTTGCCTCAATTTCAACATTATGACCAATTAAACAGAACATTCTGCATATAATTTGTTTCTGTATACTGTACGTTGGTTTATCTCTTTTACCAAGTCTTTGTGCAGTATGTGCCTCAACGTAAGAGTACAAATATTGCTCCAGAAGCAGCAATTTTGTAACGGACATCAAGGTCTGCTTGTATAGCTTTAAGCGTGGATTGTTGACTATGTTTCATGAAATAAGCTAAAGCATCCAACACTAACTTGGTAAGAGAACTGTAATATGTTTGTGTTTACATATGAAGCCAAACTCCCAAGGGTTTTCTTGTGAACATTGGAAGCAATGTTTGATATAATGGCATGGTTATATGCCAACTTTTTTTTAATGATAGTCATGATGACAAGTTTAAAATCATAAATATAATCAGTTTGCTGTTCCACTGTGCTCCTTTTGTCCTTTTATTACTTTGGCTCCACATATTGCATTCATTGAAGACAGCATTGTTGCTTGGGTGCAATGTGGCTTTTTTTTTGGCTTGTTTAGCAAGCAGTTTATTTAAACTGACCAGACACAAGTTATTTCAGAATTCTCTTGCAAATAAATCAGGGATACAATAAGGCTTATTTGGACTCTTGTTATCTATGAACTGAAGCATTTTGTACAAACTGTAATAATGTTTTGTACAAATTATAAACTGATTAGCAGGAGTGTATTTTCATAGATGCCATGCTTTAAATAGAAGATTGAAATTTCACACTGTATGTGGTTTCAGCAATTCAGTAGTATACAGATTGCTATTTATTAATTCTTTTATTTAGTGCAATAATATGTATAAACCCCACATAAAAATTTCAATAAACTTTTTATAAGTGTCCCTTTTATTCCTCATTCTCCATAATCCGTTAGAAATTGCCATCTATTTTGGGGAGAGGGGTCCTATCATCGTCGGCTATATTAACTGTTGCCATATATACCCAAGGAGAAAATATAATTTAAAAAAACACACTTTTCTATTGTGCACTACAAATAATACTGTTTTGGAGTATACAGTTCTTATACTCCCACATTGCAACAATGACTACACTCCAAAAGTACTTCATTGGTTGTAAAGCACTTTGGGATGTTTGGTGGTTGTGAAAGGCGCTATAGAAATGCAAGTCTTTCTTTAGTCCTGTAAAATCTTTTGAAACTTCATTGTGTAGTATTAATGAAATTCCTGGTTCCAAAGTTTATATTTTTTTGGCCAATAAATGCTCTTAATTTCACACCTCAGTATTGGCCTATTTGAAGTTCATCGCTGTTGGATCAGTTTCAGATCTATCCATGTTTGGGTAAAGAGCACTCTGGAGTGTTTAAAGAATGATGCCCGGCCGAGCGACGTTCACAGCATCTCCAATAGTAGGAGATGGTGCAGAGAGGGTTCAGGTCCCATAGGATTTGTGCAGCTTCCTCCAGCATAAGTCACAAACCCGTTCAACCTCCCAAGTGCTCCAATACAGTCTCTGCAACCAACTGAATAAAGCAGTTAAATTTAAGTGCAGTGACATTATTACTACTGCCTTTGGTTGTTCATTCCTGTCACTACACAGTTAGCTGCAGCTTGTCAGCAATTCCCATTCTCCATGGCAGTATTGTGCAAGGGAAAGTGGCTACAGTGCACCACTTATTTACACTCAACAATTAGCAACTTCTTTCAGATTACATAGTGCATGCTATCTTCAACTGTCTCCGTGGATGGTGTGCTGGTGTATGGTGGACTTTATTAAGGTATATGGATGATAAACTGGTTTCAAAGAACGAAGACAACCATACTGATGGCAAGTAATCTTAATTTAATAAAATTGTTTGAAGTAATCCTACTTTTAACAAAAACTGCTCAAGATCTTTCTAGCTACCTATTTTCAGTCAGACCATGAAAACCAGTGAAAAAGGCCAGTGTTTTAATTCCAGGGTGCACTAGAACAGCTGCAGATTGAGTCCGAGCAATCAAGCTCAAAGTCCAGACAGCTCAGTCCTAGTTGCATTTTTATTTCTGATTTACTAGTTTTATTTAAATATTGTGGGCCTGGACATTTGGAAAGATGTTTTTAGTGTTGCCCCATCAATAGACAAATCCTAAATTAGAACATCAAGATTTGTTGGTATCAGCAACTTGAGAAATATGCAAATTAATGAGCATGGATTTAAACTTTATATGTAGCCATCAAGTTTCTGTGGTACAAAGGCAAAATACTGCAGATGCTGGAAATCTGAAATATAAACAAGATGCTGGAAATACTCAAAATAACAACAGAAAATGCTGGAAAAACTCAGCAAGTCAGGCAACATCCGTGGAGAGAAATTTGAGTTGACGTTTCGGGTTTGACCCGTTAGCAGAGAAACTTGACCTTTCATCAGTCTGATGAAAGGTCACTGACCTGAAACATTAACTCCTGTTTTTCTCGCTCTCTCTGCAGAAGTTGCTTGACTTGCTGAGTATTTCCAGCATTTTCTGTTTATATTTAAGGATCTGTGGTATGCTGCCTATGAAGACAAAAGTTTGAACACCCTCACTTTGAAGCTACTATAACTATTATCCACATTCCATCAGTTAAGGGTTATCCTGCACTGAATTCCTTTTAATTTCTCTTTTTTAAATAATTCAACCCTTGATTTCAGGTTTGGATATATGGGCTAGGTCGACGATCCTGCCTATCTGTCAGGGCTGATCTTTACTGATTTGGTCAAGGTTTATAAGATGATGGAAATAGATTGTGTTTGAGTTGACCGTTTGTTCCAATTAAATATGTTAGGGAGGATCATTGGTCGCAATTGTAAGGCCAGATCCAAGTTAAATATCGGGAGGTGGTTCTTTTCCCAGAGAACAGTGGACCTCTGGAACAGGCTCCCGGCTCGGCAGTGGACGCCGATTCACTAAATTACTTCAAGCAAGAGCTGGACTTGTTTTTGGCAAGGATCACTTCGTACAAAAGGTAGGTACTGAATAGAATTATCAGGGCCAGAGTGAACTCCTGGACTAATTTTGATCACCTAAGGATGTCGGAGGAATTTCTTTTTTTTCCCCCCCCCCCCCCAAATTTGCCTGGGTTTTTCTCCGCCTCCCAGGAAACCATCTGGTTTCGGGTGGGAGTGTATATATTGTGATGTACATGGTGTCACAATTGTATGGGACAGGCTGGATGGACCAGAGGGTCTTTTCCTGTCCGGCACTGTTAGAATCTTCGTTGACACTAGTGCAATGGAGCTTTGTACTTTTATCTGTGCATTTGTGTGATATTTGACCCTGAAACAATAGGTCAGACCTACTGTATGGATGGACCTTCAACAACTCAGTAGCCAAAACACTAGGGGTTGAAATTCCTGGGGTAGCGGTCTTATTTGGGTGCTTCTGTGGGCTGGGGCAAAGTTTAGGCTGGGCCCTGCATCTGCCAGGTTTCTGCTCTGAGTGGGCTGAGCACTGAAGACAAGTAAGTGGCCATGTTGCCAAAAGTAGAGGGGTCTTGTGTATTATTTTGTCTTCATCCTTCTCTGCTCTGCTGCTTCTGGAAAGAAAGAGGAACAAAAGTGATGGTGTTTAGTCACATTTCGGACTGTCAATAGAACATACGCTCTAGATTTTACTGTTGCAGAGCAGAAAAGCGATGCAGATTGTCACCAGTCATCAACGATGGGCACAGGAGCTCCAACCTCTTCCCGTCACCCACTCTGGCAAAGTGTCTCCAGAATTGACTACCTCTTCCCCTTGGGTTCAAATTCTGATGTCTATGGGAGTATCCCCGATAGACTGCTATTCCCTCTATGGGGTAGTCTTTTCCTGCAAAAAGAATGCATAGTGTTAATTGGCTGTAAGGCTCTGAATCTTGATGCTTGTATACTGTCAGCATTGAAAGAATGGAGGGCTATGATAGCAACTGGAAGAACACAAGGGCATGGGAGGAAAGACTTCAAATCGCAAGAATGCATGACGGACGAGGGAAGGTGAATTGTAAGTTATGTTTTAAGGTAGAAGCATGGAACTAAATGTGCACTTTGAAACCCCACATGGTAGAGACTGAACATTGAGAAGGCAGCAGGTGATGCTGTGCCTGAGGGTCTCGCAAAACAATAATGATACTTAGCTGCCAAGTCATTACATTTTTTACTTGTTCTCAGGATGCTGGCAAGGCTTTACCCATCCCTAGGTGCTGTACGTAGGGGGCGAGCCGCCTTGAACCGCTGCAGTCCTTGTGATGGTATTCGGGCATTCCAGGATAATGACACGGCAACGATGAAGGAATGGTGGTCTATGTTTCAATTCAGGATGATGCTGCTCTTGTCCTTCTTGGTGGTAGAGGTTGCATGGGAAGGAGGTACTATTGAAGTAACAGTGATCAGTTTCTGTCGCTCATACATAAAGCCACAATGCGCTGGTGATGAAGGGATGGATATTGAGGACATTGGCAGGGCACCAAACAAGCCAACTGCAATGTCCTGGATAGCGTCAACCTTCATGAGCGTTGTTGCAATGGCATCCATTCCAGACGAGTGCTGAATATTCTGTCACGCTCCTGATTTGAGACAAGTAGAGGATGGGATAGGTTTTGAGGGGTCAGAAAGTGAACCACTCATTGCAGATTACCCAGCCTTTACCATGGTCTTGTAACTGTGGTGCTGATATGGCTTGGTCTGATTCAGCCTCTGGTCAATGGTGACTTCCAAGATGTTGCTGGTGGGGGACTCTAATGGTGGTGCCATTGAAGATCAGTGCAGTCAACATGAATTGGTTAGCATATTTAAAATAGTTGACATGCAAACAGTGCAGGATTTGGCGTAGAAAGAGCAACATTTTTTCTATAGGTCACAGACGTATCGTAGGATTGAAAAGCCTTTTCTCATTACTTTCTTACGAACACTGCCCTCCAGCACCTCCCCAAGTGGCCATTATTCATGTGAAAGCCTTGATGGTAAATGATGTGGCAGGCTATTTTACTGGGGAAGGCATCATAGTTGCGTCCGAGCCTATCCTCATGCACTTCCAGCAGGGTTTAATGCATAGCAATTGAAACATAGAATCATAGAAACATAGAATATAGGAGCAGGAGTAGGCCATTCGGCCCCTCGAGCCTGCTCCGCCATTCAATGCGATCATGGCTGATCATCCAAATTCAGTACCCTGTCCCTGCTTTCTCCCCATATCCCTAGATTCCCCTGAGCCTTGAGAAATATATCTAACTCCTTCTTGAATATATTTAATGAATTGGCCTCAGCTGTCTTCTGGGGTAGAGAATTCCACTGGTTCACCACTCTCTGGGTGAAGAAATTCCTCCTCCTCTCAGTCCTAAATAGCTTATCCCTTATCCTTAGACTGTGACCCCTGGTTCTGGACTCCACCGCCATCGGGAACAGCCTTCCTGCATTTAGCCTGTCTAGTCCTGTTGGAATTTTATAAGTTTCAAGGAGATCCCCTCTCATTCTTCTAAACTCTAGCGAATATAAGCCTAATCGACCCAATCTCTCCTCATACGTCATTCCTGCCATCCCAGGTATCAGCCTGGTGAATCTTCGCTGCACTCCCTCCATGGCAAGAACATCCTTCCTCAATAAGGCAACCAAAACTGCACACAATAATCAAATCAACTTTTATTGTCATTGTTAGTGCACAAGTGCAGCACAACGAAATGTAGGCTTGCGGCTCCCGAGAGTACATTTAGATTAAGACATTTAAACATTCAACATACATTTGGCTTGTAGTATATTAACATAAACATAACCATAATAAAGTGCATTGGCAGATGTGCAGGCTTTAGAGTTTATTTGTGGAGTTCAGTAGGATGACAGCCCTGGGAAAGAAGCTGTTCCTAAATCTGGTCGTACGGGTGCGAATGCATCTGTAGCATCTCCCAGATGGCAGGAGGGCGAACAGACTGTGGCTGGGGTGAGTAGGGTCTTTGATGATGGACCGTGACCTCCGTAAACAGCGTTTCTGGTATATGTGCTCTATGGTCGGTAGCCGGGTGCCGGTAATGCGTTGGGCAGTTTTGACTAGCCGCTGCAGGGCTTTCCAGTCATAGTAGCTACAGCTGCCATACCATACTGTGATACAATTTGTCAGGATGCTCTCTATTGTGCAGCGGTAAAAGTTAGGATCGGGGTGACAGGTTACATCCCTTCAGCCTCTTTAGGAAATATAGGCGCTGCTGGGCCTTCTTCACCAGAGAGGAGGTATTGAGGGACCAGGAGAGGTCTTCCGTGATGTGGACTCCGAGGAACTTAAAGCTGTCCACCCTTTCCACCACAGCCCCATTGATGTGGATGGGGGTGTGACTTCCGCCTTTGGACTTCCTGAAGTCCACAATGATTTCTTTGGTTTTCTTGATGTTAAGGGCCAGGTTGTTAGCAGCGCACCACTTCACGAGATGCTGGACCTCCTCCCTGTAGGCTGACTCATCGTTGTTGGTGATCTGGCCTACTACCGTGGTATCATCCGCAAACTTGGTGTTGGAACCATGAACAGCCACACAGTTGTGGGTGAAGAGGGAGTAGAGGAGGGGGCTCAGCACACATCCTTGTGGGGCCCCCGTGTTCAGGGTCGGGGTTGGGGGGGTGGGGGGGGGGGAGGTGTGGTCACCTAATTTGACAGACTGGGGTCTGTTTGTTAGGAAGTCCAGGGTCCAGTTGCAGAGGGAAGTGTTCAGGCCAAGAGTTTGGAGTTTGGTGGCCAGCTTGTTGGGGACGATAGTGTTGAATGCTGAGCTGTACAACTGCAGCAAGACATCCTTGCTCCTGTACTTGAATCCTCTCGCTATGAAAGCCAGCATAGTATTTGCCGCCTTAACCGCCTGCTGCACCTGCATGCTTACCTTTAGCGACTGGTGCACAAGGACACCCAGGTCTCGTTGCACTTCCCCTTTTCCCAATCTATTGCCGTTCAGATAATAATCTGCCTTCCTGTTTTTACCACCAAAGTGGATAACCTCGCATTTATCCACATTATACTGCATCTGCCCAATCGCCCAACCTGTCCAAATTGTACTTGAGTTTCTCTGCATCCTCCTCACAGCACACACACCCACCCAGATTTGTCTCATCTGCAAACTTGGAGATATTACATCTAGTTCCCTCGTCTAGATCATTAATATATATTGTGAATAACTGGGGTCCTAGCACCGATCCCTGCGGTACCCCACTAGTCATTGCCTTCCACTCGGAAAAAGACCCGTTTATTCCAACTCTTTGCTTCCTGTCTGCCAACCAGTTCTCTATCCAAGTCAGTACCTTACCCCTAATCCCATGTGCTTTAACTTTGCACACTAGTCTCTTATGCGGGACCTTATCGAAAGCCTTCTGAAAGTCCAAATACACCGCATTCACTGGTTCTCCCTTATCTATTCTACCAGTTACATCCTCAAAAAATTCCAGTAGATTAGTCGAGCATGATTTACCTTTTGTAAATCCATGTTGACTTTGTCCGATCCTGTCACTGTTTTCCAAGTGCTCTGCTATTACATCTTTTATAATGGACTCTAGCACTTTCCCCACTACCGATGTCAGGCTTACCGGTCTATAGTTCTCTGTTTTTTCTCTACCACCTTTTTTAAATAACCAACTAGAGATCAGGCCATCTTAGACTGGGTATTATGTAATGAGAGGATTAATTGGTTCCTTGACATATTGGTCCAGGAAACCATCTCGTATACACTCTAGGAATTCCTCTTCCACAGTATTGTTACTAATTTGGTTAGACCAATCTATATGTAGATTAAAGTCACCCATGATAACTGCTGTACCCTTATTGCATGCATCTCTAATTTCCCGTTTAATGCCATTGCCAACCTCAGCATTACTGTTTGGGGGTGTGTATACAACTCCCACTAATGTTTTCTGCCCTTTGGTATTTCTCAGCTCTACTCGTACAGATTCCACATCATCAGAGCTAATATCCTTCCTTACTATTGTGTTAATCTCTTTTAACCAGCAATGCTACCCCACCGCCTTTTCCTTTTTGCCTGTCCTTCCTGAATATTGAATACCCCTGGATGTTGAATTCCCAGCCTTGGTCACCCTGGAGCCATGTCTCCGTAATCCCAATTATATCATATCCGTTTACATCTATTTGCGCAGCTAATTCATCCACCTTATTATGAATGCTCCTCACATTAAGACACAAAGCCTTCAGGCTTTTTTTTTAACACTCTTAGACCTTTTAGAATTATTGTTTACTGTGGCCATGTTTGATTTACACCCTTGATTTCTCTGCCTTCCGCTTTTGCTTTTCTCCTTCCTGTCTTTTGCTTCTATTCTTGCTTCCCTTTCCTCTGTCTCCCTGCACAGGTTCCCAACCCCCTGCCATTTTAGTTTAAACCCTCCCCAACAGCACTAGCAAACACTCCCCCCTCGGACATCGGTCCCGTTCCTGCTTGGGTGCAAACCGTCCAGTTTGTACTGATCCCACCTCCCCCAGAACTGGTTCCAATGTCCCAGGAATTTGAATCCCTCCCCCTTGCACCATCTTCTAGCCACGTATTCATCTGAAATATCCTTCTAGTTCTACTCTGACCAGCACATGGTGGAAGTGGGAGCTCTGGCAGCCAATTATATCAACCCTATCACTGGCACAGCATGAACTAAGGATCAAAGCTTGTCTGTAGGGCTCGGAGACACAAATACCTCTGAGCTATTAGAGAAATCGCCCTTCTTTCCCCCCTACCCTGCCAACTACAGCTCTATTTTTAAAAGAATCTATTATCCCTCATTCTCATCCTAATAAGTTAAAAGCATAAGGTTTGATGTGGAGGTTACTTGTTTTATTTATTCTTAAGGGTAACTATGGTTTTTTTGTCTGTATCTGGCATCAGAAAATGAATCGTGTTTGCAATCTGGCAGGATACTGGTATATTTTGTAAAAAAAAATTGCCCAACAATAGGAATGCTACAGTGCCAGCAGGTTTGCTCACTGACATTTTACCTCTGGGAGCTCGGTTTAAATCCAGCCAAGGGTCACTCAGAATGGCTATTGCCTCTTTGGTGGCTCAACGGGCTCTGATTGAAATAATCTTGGAAAATCTCAATCTAGTTCTTAATGAGGTCAAGTCCACAGAGCAAAACATTGCATAACTTTGCATCACCTGCTACCAAGACTTAGATTTTGTGAAATATTGGTTATTTTGTTATATAGGGCTTGAAGTGACATGAATAGTGTGATTTTTTGTTGTTGATAAATGTGGATTAACTAATTCAACTAGAGAAGCTGAAGTGTACTGGTCAGAGAGGGAGAGAATGGATAAATAGAATAACTAACTTTAATGTTTTCATAAAGAAATATACACATAGCTGAACCTATAAATTGAAAGTGTAATGTATTCATAGTAAGTTTTAAATCATTTGGCATACCAGTTATGATCACTATAGCACTAAGTATTTATTTATCAAATGATTTAAACAGTTACAAGGCAAGAATAAATTGCAGTTTTTTTTTGCAGTATCGTTACAATATTTGCTAGAATTTAACTGGATTTCAGCTTGCATATTTTAAAATGAATTTTTAAAAAGTGCAAAGAATGACATTACACTATAATACAAACCGCTAACAATCTGAAATGCCATTTAAACTGGACCTATTAAATTGGGTAGGAATACGGATAGAGCTCCAAATACAGTTTGTTTTTTTCTCCAGGAATGCCCGGGGATATATTTGTATTGACTTAAACTGATAAACAAACTCAAATTAGTGCAGTAGTAGTATTTCTGTTAAATCGTCGTCTTTGAAATTTATAATATAAATGTTCAGGGATGTGGTATTCTTCGGCCCCAAAGTCTCAAGGCTTTGAAGCCTTATGGCACATTTGCAATATTTGCAGCCATGTAGAGGCTATCCAGATTGTGATGTGATCTAAGAAAAAAATGGCACAATTTTCATAATCTTTGCAGAATGTTATCATTTTCTGCTAATTACATTTTGTCATAATAATGCAAACAGTTCATATAAGTCGTGCTTATAAATCTCTCTCTAGTATTTCCTATATCCTGAAAATGACATGGATATTCAGGCACAATTATTTCAAGTTTGATTATATTTTTTTTAAATACTAAAGGAGCTGGCATATGTTGTCCACAGAGACAGCTTAGATACCATAAAGTAATTTAACTTTTATCAGTGCTACTACTTTATAATTAAAACCTCAGTGCAATCATTTTAAAATTGGTATTAGGTGTGCTACTGAATGGTTTGATTCTACGAAACTGAGGCAAAGGTTCCATTTTAATTTGTAAATGAGTATTCTAAAATTAGTTCTTCATATAGAATACATTTTGTGAAAATAGTGTTATGTGACATGCTTTCAGCATTTCTGCTACTGTTAACTCTTTATATGATTAAGAACTGCTAAATTACTCATTCCCCACATCTACCTCTCGTGGAACCTTTCGTACAAAGCTGCTTCAGTTAGTGGTCCATGGATATGTTATTGCAACGATCAATAATAGTTTTATAAAACAGAATTGATGAAGTGGAGGAAGAATCCGATGTGAGTAAAAGAAGCAGTGAGTAAATAAAACAAACTCAGATGAGCAATAATGTAAACAGGGTATGTACAAAAAAATAAAGTAATTGGTAAGAATGAATAGTGAGCAACAGAAAGTAGTGAAAAAGTTTAAAAGAAACTGATGAGGGAAGAGAAGGTAGAACTGTTTAAAGTGTCTATCAAATTCTTTAAAATATATTTGGATGAAGAACACTCTTCAGACCAATCAATCTCATCCTTCCAGAATAGCAACCCTAACAACTTGCCCTTACTTGCTTTATTGTCTCCCTGAACAAGCAGCCACATTCTCAGTTTAACATCTCGTGAAGGAGGCACAGCACAAATAGAATGAGAAAGAAACTCTTAATCATGAACAGTTGATTTTATTGTAAAATTACTTTCTCATTATTTGTGCTTTAAGGTAAGTTGGGGGGGTGCTTCTGAGTTTTACCTAGTGAGAGATTAAGGATTATAATAATTACTGGTAAGTATAGAAATCACATATTTCATCGTGAATTTCAGCAAACGCCTCCCATGGAAATTGGCTGCATACGAGATTTCATAGATTTTAAAGTCTACAAAGATTTTTGGCAGCAATGAACAGGCCAGAAAATAAACCGCACCAGACTGCAGAACTCTTTACCTGGAGATTGGTCTTCAATTTTGATTTCCTGTAAACCTGGACATGTGTACTTTCATCACAAGAAGTTAAAATTGCTTTGGGGAGTGAGGGAGGTGAAATTTTAAGCACTTCCAACCAGGTGTTCTGCCCCATTTATCGCGCACATAAAATATCTTTATCTTAGACTCAGATGATTTGAGTTTTTATTTTGCATGAAGAGAAAACAACCTGCTCTCTCGAAATTCAGGGCTTCATTTATGCACAGGAGCCATAATCTACAGGATGAAAACAGGAACTTTTTTTTTAAAGAATTGAGCAGTTATGCGACTTAGATTTTATATATTGTGCGTTTGTGCTCTCACAAAAAGCAATACTAACTTATTGATCTGCTCTTGCTGGCTGCTATTTTTGGCCTTAAACTGAAGCAAATGTTGCATTTAAAACTGACTTGAATATTTTATATAAGGACACATCCAAAATGATTTGTTAAGGACAGCTGTCATAAAGTAATAAAACAAATTTATTTTACATGTGTGAAAACATTTGACTATCTATGAGCAAAACTGATGATTTTTAAAATATACTGTATTGCGATCTGTTAAGACAGTAAAGAAAACTTTGCATTTTAAAACATGTTTTAACCTTTAACATTCAATAAATAGTAAATGTTTTAAATGTGCAATACTTAAATTGAAAATTAAAGTTCTTATGGAAGACAAATGTTCTGTTGAATGAAAAAATACCAATTGCTCTTTAAAATGATTTAAAAAAAATTACATTGTACATTCTTGATGGAAGAACATTTGACTCTTATCAACAGTTAACAAAATCATGCAAACTAGCACATCTTTACAGTACAATTTGCAACATAACTAGAAGTGAAAGCCAGCACAGTGTTCAGTGTTGATACGTGATTTCATTCAGTTACAAGCTATCATTGGCTTTCCATTTATATAGCACTTTTGGATTAGTGGCATGGGAATGCACAATAATAATGAATGAAAATTTTCCCTTGTGAATGTGCAGCAGAGGAATCCAGTCGAATCATTTTTTCTTCCTGGTGTCTGCATTAGTTTCTGGTTGTGCTGCAGGGAAGGTGTGGTGATATATGTGTCTGTGGCTTGTAGCAGCATCATATAGCCTGAAAAGAGCCTATATGGACACACAAACAACTTTCATTATGCTTAGAGAAACCATGATAGTAGTACTACATCAAATGCATGTTAAATCAACACTATTTACAGAAGCATTAAGTCAGTTTAGAAACATTAAAACGAAATTAATGAGAGTTCAAATCATGATTCAATCACATTCTGTTTTAAACAGACACTTAGCGGGTGTGCTGTGTTGATATAGCTGCTCTACCTGAGTTCTACATGCACGCTGAATGATTATGCCATTTTCATTTGCTTGATATCCAGGTTTATAGGCATAGTGGAAATGGATGTCTTCATTTACAAACACTAAAACTTTAACTTATTGTAACTCCAAAGCAGAACAGATCTGACTTGCCAGGTTTCTTTAGGAAAATTAATTTTCCATGGAGTGTTGGGGCTTACAATTTTGTTTTTTGTTTTGCTAGGAGGGGAAGACATCTAGCCAATTTAAATGGTCCTGGATATAAATGTGTTTTTCTTCAAATCAAAGAGATACTGAATGTCTTAACCTCTGGTAAGATAGCATAGATGAGGACTATTACTGCTATTCATCATAAGATTGATACACTATTTTGTAGTATTTCTTTAAATCTATTTACTAGGCTGATGCAGTGGCACAGCACATTGGGTGGACCCCTGACTCTCTCTTCTTCATCTTCTTCACTGTGTGGCTGGAGAGGTGCTGGGCAGATGCTTTGCTAACAAATAGGAGGGGAGAATAAAATAATTGGGGCAAAAGTTTAAAAGAAAACAAATACTGGATGTTTATACAGGCCTACACCAAATGCCTTTGTTGAATCTATTATACTATCAACAGGGTATCTTCAGATAAAAATAACATCAAGATATCAGCTTCATGCTTTCTGTTACTCTGAAAGAAAATGCCAAATGAAAACCTGGAAAACCATCATTAGAGACACTAAATTGATGCTCGCTTGCTTGATATCTTTCTTTATTCATGCCTGTCCTGAATTAATGATTTCAGCACCCCCTGCTGGCCAACAATGGTCTACACATTCAAGGCAGGAAGTACCAGCTTCACCTCCAGCTGAAGTGAAGTAAGTAAAAGTGCTTAAGTACATAATTTATCCCTCCTTTATAGTCAGTCAAATAAGATGAACTAAATTTTCCATACTGTAAAGATTACATAAGACAAAACTCTCTTACTCCAAGTGCAATGAGTCTATACAAATGCTTTATTTTGTATTGTTTCTCATACATTTTTCTTTATGATATCAAAACTAAAGTAATTGACTTTAAATTTTTGAGTTCATACAGTTTGTGGCATTTGGCTTAAAATGGAGGTTCAGTAATGGGAGTTATTTCATATCGAGGTCCTCACTAAGCGAGCACTACTCTTAAATTTGAAATAAAACCTATGCTTAATGAATCCGGTAGTGGGAGGGGATAGTAAAAGATGGACAACGACAGTGACCCTAAGCTGCTGTTTATTCATTTTACAATAATATCTTTTCAGATTTGTTTCATAACAATTTAGGCCTAAAAATCTAATTTTTACATACTTTTATCAGCTTGAAATGTCCATGTATTATCCATTAATCGTACTGTTATATAATATATTTAAACACTTTACCAAGTGTGCCCTGACTATTGTTGCAGTTTTCAGCCTTAGGTGTTCAAAATAGGAAAAAATGCTACAATATGATCTCTCTCAACTGGGAATTCAGCTATCTGTGTCTCTAAACTGGATTGATTAAGGTGACTAACAGAACTGTTCTAAACCCAATTATCTGCAATCATAATGATTACAGAATTACTTCTAGCTTTTGGGTTATTTTGTTAATGTAAGAACACCTCTTTTGATATGTAGCCACTTTACAATAAGATTATTGCTGTGGCTACTAACTCATCTTTGTACACTGGTACTCTGGGAGGGAAGTACACTGTTGTTGACTGACTTGCTGTGTACTTACAACATTTTCTGTTTTTCCTTTGATTTCTAATGTTTGCAGTTTTTCTCTCTCAATACTGTTTGTTTGAACTCAGGATTACCAAAACACAAAATTTAGGATTTGGAATGCACTGCTTGATGGGGTGGTGAATACAGACGGGGTGGTGAATACAGACTCAAAAGGAAATTGGATAAATATTTGAAGGAGAAAAAATTGCAGGGATCTGGGGAAAGAGCAGAAGAGTGGGACTAACTGGAATGCTCTTCGAAAGAGCCGGCGCAGACTTGATGGGCCAAATGGCCTCCTCGAGTGCTGTACTATTCTTAAAAAAAAAAATAGATGCATGTAAAAATAGTGAATAGATTTCTATGCAGTAAAATAGTTTAATTTTGGTGATGTAATGGTGCTCCAGTGTGCTACACCACTGAAAGTTTAGTGCAAGTTTGACTCCATGATTGCTGATGTGGTGAGTTCCCAAATTTTGCCTGGACTGAGAAAGGCCAAGGAAAAGGCAGAAAGAGATGGCGAATCAAAGGGTGAGCCACCAGTCTCTTGCATCTCAGCAGTCAGTTGCAGAGCAGATCCAGGTTTAGAAAGTTGCATCATTGCCATCTTGGAATGATGACATTATGGAAGGGAAGTAGGAAAGAAATACATTTAGAAAGGGAGATTTTTAAAAATACATCCATAATTTTAAAATTTGCACTTTGATCAGGTGAGTTTTTAAATTCCATTCACTTAATCTAATGTCTAAGTGTGTTACCATTGAAATGCAATGGTGGTTTATAGAATAAATCATACTTCTGATTAACTCAATAGACTCCTATAGCTGAATAGTTCTGAAACTAAGAAACAAAATTTATATGAAATTTCTGTTATTCTGACATAAAATAGAAGGGAACCTAACTGTAGTAAAGGATATTAGAAAATACTCATTCTAGTAATCAAATTTGCAGAATATAAGTGTTCAATTTTCAGACATTGCACAGGATTCAAAAAATACCAACATGTTTTACAGAATTTGTAAAGTAAAAATGTTTATCTGCCAGTAGGCACCAGCTGAAGATGACAAAATAAAATCCCTGAAACAATACAGGCAAAAGGTTGATGCACGATGAAATTCTTTTGTTTTTATGGCTCCGCCTGTTGCAAGATGGCACATAAAATGAAGGCTTACCTCATTAGTATTTCCCTATGGAATTGCAGAAAGGAGAGAGAAAGTGTTGAAAGGAGAAAGCTAATCTAAGTACAGATTTTAAAAAGCAGCAAATACAAAAACAGACATCCTTAACTTGGTATATACTGCATTTACAAAAAGATATTTATGGTACGGGTTTAAGTAAACAAATTAGATTTTTTAAAGTGTAGTTTTACTCTATTTCCTTTGTCTCCTAGCTTTGTAAGATCTCTACTGTTCCGATTTCTCTCTCTATAGCAATCATACATAATTTTTTCATCAATACTATCTGCTCCTCTGAAGGTGCCCCGCTTGTTCCTTCTAAGCTTTTACAGGTTTTTCAGATCCAAACTTTAGCATTACTTAACCACTACTTCTTGATTTATCTTGTCGCCTTTTCTACTGTTTTCACCCTGGTAGTGACCTGCCTTAGCCCTTCACCTTGCTTCCCCAGTAATAAAATAAATGGCCCAAAATGAATTGGTAAAACCTTTCCAACAAGGCCAGTTGAGATTTGAAATTCACTCCAATCATATGGGTGGAAATCCAACACCACACCCACTGAAGTAAATGCAATATCTTCAATGTGTAAAAAAAAAATTATACAGTTAAGAAAATATTTCTACATTAACTATTTTAGAAAAATTAGTTAATATTTGTTGTCCATGTCAGCTGTGGCTCAGTTGGTAGCACCCTCGCCTCTGAGTCAGGAGGTTGTTGGTTCAAGTCCCACTCGAGACTTGAGCACAAAAATCTAGGTTGGCACTTCCGTGCAGTACTGAGGGAGTGCTGCCCTGTTGGAGGTGTCTCCTTTCGGATGAGATGTTAAACCAAGATTCAAAGTTTCTTAATGAGATAATTCAAATATAAACTCCCTCAGTACTGCACGGGCAGCACAGTGGCATAGTGGTTAGCACTGTTGCCTCACAGCGCCAGAGACCCGGGTTCGAATCCGGCCTCGGGCGACTGTCTGTGTGGAGTTTGCACATTCTCCCCGTGTTTGCGTGGGTTTCCTCCCACAGTCCAAAGATGTGCGGGTTAGGTTGATTGGCTATGATAAATTGACCCTTAGTGTTAGGGGGATTAAATACGTGGGGTTACAGGGATAGGGTGGGATATGTGTCGGTGCAGGCTCGATGGGCCGAAATGGCCTCTATCTGCACTGTGGGGTTTCTGTGATTCTGTGTGAAAAGGAAGGTTACATTGTTGCAGACTGTACAGAAACATTCTACATCTCTAGTTTAAAGCTGTTTGTGGTAATTCAGTGTCATGTAAACAGCAAAAGACTTATCACAGAAATATTTAATTGTACTAGAGTATAGAAAAAAATCAGCAACACACTTACCTGGTCCCATAAGGCTCCTGCTACTTGGTCTATGACGGCTCCAAGCTCTCTGTATTCTCCAGAGTATCTAATATATGCCCATGTGCACAGAGTGATCAGAGCCAGCCCCATTATCATGTTGCACAGACTGGCTATAATGTCCACTCCAATAAATCCTGTCACTCCAGCTATTACATACATAATAAATATCACCACAAACAGAGTGGCAGGTGTGCGAGCGGCATGGAATATGTTTTTACTATCGTTGTGTTTTATGTAGTTTATGTACAACTCGTCAATTTCATTCTCCAGTTGTTGTAAATAACGACGACTGAATTCCTCTCCTCCCATCTTCTTAACTCCACGGAATAATTTGACAGCTTCCTCTCGAAGCCCCAAGTGTTTGTTCTGGAGGTCATTGGGTGCAAGGAATGGTCTGTCTCCTCCACAAATCTACAGGATAAAACACATTTAAAACAAGTAGGAATAAAAATGTATACAACAATGGAATAAATACTGAAATCAGCGCTGTACTAAATTTGCAAGAATACTAATAACCTTGTGATTAAAGATATTATGACAGGCCTCCACCTCGTCCCAGTGCTGGACAGAAGCAGTGCGCCCAAAGTGTGCTGCTCTTGTGTGGGCCCAAGATGGCCGGGATTCCCTATTCCAGACCATTTACACAGCCTGGGGTACTGCCAGTGCAGGCTTCTCTCCTGGCAAGGCCTAGCACAGTAGAAGGCACAGCTGCAGGCCAGAGAGATTCTGAGATTGGGACCTTCGGGCTGTCGGTGGTTATATTAAAAAGGCCTACTTTGATGATATCAGCCTGCAGCTGGGAACTCTAAACTCATTTATAGTTGCTCTGTTGGGCCCTGCACCTTCCACCACTCCTGGAAATCCCAGGGTAATGCAAAAAGGGTGGGGATAGGGTTATCAGTCCTCCAGGATTGTCCTGGAGTCTCCGGGAATTAAGGGTTGATCTCCTTGACACTGGTGTGAGGAACCCAGGAGAAAAATCAAAGGAGCATTGGAAATTTTTTTTTCATTTTCTTTTGTTTATTAGTTATAAAAAATATTGGAGATAAGAAAAAATGCTGGTCGACTGTGCGGGTAGTTGGAGAAAGGAGGTCCTGTAATAAAACCTCCAGGACTATGTCCAATCAGAGTTAGCAACCCAGGGGGTTGACCTGGTTCGTCAGGTCTCCACCCTTTTTCTTGACTCTTGTGGCCATGGAACTGGGCATTCCCAGGGGAAGGGTAGAGAAAATCGACCCTGTTAACTCGGAGGAAAATAGTACAGGAAACTTTCGTTTAACCGGAGGTTAAATATCCGGAAAGCTCTATCTACCGGCAAAATTCAGGAGCCGTTTCCTATAAGTTTTTTTTACTTCTCGTTGCTTTTTTTTTCCAGTCAGGCTCTGCAAGGTCTAGCTGAAGCTGTTGCTTAGCTACAGAGACGCTTTTAAGCTGCGGCCGACTGTTTTGAAGCTGTTGCTAAGCAACAGGGTTTGTTGATTCACACGGAGCTCAAAAGCTCCGTATGTTTTAACATTGGCGCTGGTTTCTACGGCAGTTTTGATGGTAAGGCACCAGCTCGGTCCCGTCAGTGCCGGATACCAGAAAGTTTCCTGTATTCTGTAATAAAACAAAAATATAGTAAGATTCTCAATATGGTGAATTCTTAACTTTGGTTGTGCTGTCGGGTGGCAGGGATGAAGTGGAGGCTACTCAGTGGGGTTGGAAGAGAATCAATGACCAAATTAACCTGAACTGTTCCCATATAACCAGAACCAGTGGCAATGCAGAGGTTTGAATGAATCAACCTGCCATCTCAAATAGGGAAACCTGCATATTGAGAAAAATCATTAAAAATTGGGGTTATATATGAGGGTGAATTCTAGACATAAGCAGGTTGAGAAAGAAAAATGTGGAAAATAATCTGGTATTTGTTTGGAATTAATTCCAAAATTGGTCCAGTGGGTAAATGCATCACCCATGAGCCATACAGCAAGAGAGGTTCCACATTTGATTATGGACCTCACCAAGCTAACCTCCATCAAGGTAGAGATAGGCAATGCTAGAATTTGCCTCAGCACCCCTAGGCTAGAGAGGGCAAAAACAGCCAGCCTCCTGTTCCTTACCCTTGCTGAAAAATGCATATATTTGTACATTGGGTGAGGACAGGAGTTGGACTCAGCTGTGATTTCCCCTTCCCAATACTCTGTTAAGGTTCATACATGAACAACAGGGACTAGGGTGAGATACAAGAGGGTTGCAGCACATATGGAGCTGTAAAGCAGGATGACTAGGTGCCACCTTGAGAGAATGGGAGAGTGGCAAAAACAGGAAGGCAGATTATTATCTGAACGGCAATAGATTGGGAGAAGGGGAAGTGCAACGAGACCTGGGTGTCCTTGTGCACCAGTCGCTGAAGGTAAGCATGCAGGTGCAGCAGGCGGTTAAGAAGGCAAATGGTATGTTGGCCTTCGTAGCGAGAGGGTTCGAGTACAGGAACAAGGATGTCTTGCTGCAGTTGTACAGGGCCTTGGCGAGACCACGCCTTGAGTATTGTGTGCAGTTTTGGTCGCCTTATCTGAGGAAGGATGTTCTTGCCATGGAGGGAGTGCAGCGAAGATTCACCAGACTGATACCTGGGATGGCAGGAATGACGTATGAGGAGAGATTGGGTCGATTGGGCTTATACTCGCTGGAGTTTAGAAGAATGAGAGGGGATCTCATTGAAACTTATAAAATTCTGACAGGACTAGACAGACTAGATGCAGGAAGGATGTTCCCAATGGCCGGGGAGTCCAGAACCAGGGGTCACAGTCTAAGGATAAGGGGTAAGCCATTTAGGACAGAGATGAGGAGGAATTACTTCACCCAGAGAGTGGTGAACCTGTGGAATTCTCTACCACAGAAGGCAGTGGAGGCCAATTCATTAAATATATTCAAGAAGGAGTTAGATATATTTCTTAAGGCTAAAGGGATATGGGGAGAAGGCAGGGACAGGGTACTGAATTTGGATGATCTCATTGACTGGCGGAGCAGGTTCGAGGGGCCGAATGGCCTACTCCTGCTCCTATCTTCTATGTTTCTAAACAAAATGTATTATTTTTTGCTTCCCATTTGTTGAATCACAATTCTTGCTACTCATTGTTAATCCAGTGCTGCTCAGTTGAGATGATTGGACAGTGCGAGTGCCAAACTGGTGCTCTACAACCAACTGTCAAAGTGTTCTTCTGTGTCATATGACTGGTTCTATTTGCTTTCCTCCCCCCTGCCCCCTCCCCCCTGGCCAGAGATGAAGTCCTCCAAAGAGCTGAGGTGCAACAAACCACATTCAAAATGGAACTGAAATCAAAACAAAATTTCTGGAAGTAAGCAGCTAGTCTGACCGCTTCTCTAAAGAAAAAAGATTAACATTTTGTGCAGAGAAGGATTTGATGCACTTGCTGCATAGTTATAGATTTTCTTAATTGTCCATTTTTTTTTACACCAACGAAAAGGCATTGAGATAAGATTCAAATCCAGCACTTAAAGTGGAAGTCCATTACTCCTAAAATCTAAGCTAACAGGCCTGTGTTTTGTATAATTTTGACACTTTTTGGACAAAACATCCTTGAATCATTTGGCTAAATTTTATATTGTCATCTACAAGAATAAAATGTAAAACGAATACTTATTGCAACACAAGTTTGACGCAAGTTAATAAACATCTAGACTACTGCATGAGTGTTATTTTTCCCATTGCTTACAACAACCATCCTTGCAGCCTGTGGTAAACCACTGTTTGTATTCCACTGTGTACATGCCTGGACATGCCTCGGCTGACTCCTCCCACAAGTCCTAGTATAAAGGTGACTGCTCCCCAGCCCTTTGTATTTCTGGACCGGTCGACCACTCGAGGCAGACCTTCATTCTTTTGTTAATAAAAGCCTTTAGTTACTCTCTTAACTCAGTCTTTTATGAGTAATTGATAGCGCATCAATTTTATTAACAAAATTTTTATAATGGAGAAGATCCTCACACCAGCATGCCTGGACTTAGATCATCGGGAGGCGGACTCATCCACCAAGTTTACTCACTGGCTTAAGTGTTTCGAAAAATTCCTGACCGCCTCCGCAGCAATCAAATCGGACGAGGACAAACTGGATGTCCTGACCTCCAAAGTGAACCACCGAGTGTACTCAGTCATCCAAGACGCGACCTCGTACGCGGACGCTATCAAGCTCAAGGACCAGTACACGCGCCCAGTGAACGAAGTGTATGCCAGGCACCTTCTGGGGAGTCGTAAACAACAACCTGGGGAATCGACCGTGGAATACCTTCAGGCACTGTCTGTGCTTGGCCGGGCCTGTGGTTGTAAGGATGTAAAGGCCGCCGTGTACACAGAGGAACTTATCCGGGACGCTTTTGTAGCGGGCCACAGATCCAATTACACCCGACAGCGACTGTTGGAGCAGAGTGACCTCGACCTCAACAAGGCCTCTGAACTCGCACTATCATTGGATGCAGCCTACTGGGGCATGGATGCCTACTCCTCTGCACCGTGGACGCCACGGGGAATGACAGCCTGGGACACGGTAGGACCGCCTCATAGCGCCGTGCCACCACAGCAACGGCCCAACTACCGCAGCAGTGTCCCAAGGCCAGAAATGCTACTTCTGTGGCCAGGCAAAACACCCCAGAGCGCGCTGCACGGCGAAAAACGCGATCTGCTCGGGCTGCGGGAAGAAAGGACACTACGCTAACGTCTGCAGGGCCAAAGCCACCCCGAACCCCAGCAGCGCCGCGTGTGGGCCATGCGGGCCGCCATCTTGGGCCTCCCCGGCCATGTGCAAACCACCGGTACAGCAGCCATTTTGGACGCCTCCAGCCACATGGGGATCATGGACGCCGCCATCTTGGATGACAGCCGGAACGCAGCAGGCCCCCTACGCTGGCATCCGTTACACTGGACCAAGCGAGACCGCACCAGCTGGCCAGTTCCACAATGGACATTAAGGTAAATGGCCACGATACAATCTGCCTTTTTGACTCTGGGAGCACGGAGAGCTTCATCCACCCCGACACGGTGCGGCGTTGCTCTCTCCCAGTCCTGCCTGCGCACCAGCGGATTTCTATGGCCTCCGAGTCCCAGTCGGCGGACATCGGCGGCTACTGCGTAGTGACACTCGTAGTAGACGGGACCGTGTACGATCATTTTAAACTTCTGGTCCTGCCCGACCTCTGCGCTGCCGTCCTGCTGGGGTTAGATTTTCAGTGCCACCTTAAAAGTGTTACGATGGCGTACGGTGGACCCCTACCCCCACTCACAGTCCGCAGCCAGCTGCTCCCAAATTGCCCGCCGCGCATCAGGTGCAACCTCTCCACACTCAGAGTCACCCCCCCCACTGTTTGCTAACCTCACCCCCGACTGTAAGCCCATCGCCACAAAGAGCAGGCGATACAGTGCCGGGGACAGGGTTTTCATTAAAACCGAAGTGGAGCGGCTCCTGAAGGAAGGGATTATTGAGGGCAGCACCAGCCCCTGGCGAGCCCAGGTTGTGGTCGTTAAGACCGGCGAGAAGCAGTGCCTGGTCATCGACTACAGCCAGACAATAAATCGCTACACCCTGCTGGACGCCTACCCACTCCCCCGCATAGCTGATATGGTCAACCAGATCGCGCAGTACCGCGTCTTCTCGACCATTGACCTGAAATCAGCGTACCACCAGCTCCCTATCCGCCCTGAGGACCGCCAGTATACTGCCTTTGAGGCAAACGGCCGCCTCTACCACTTCCTTAGGGTTCCCTTTGGCGTCACCAACGGGGTTTCTCCGTCTTCCAAAGGGAGATGGACTGGATGGTAGATCAAAATGCGTTGCAGGCCACTTTCCCATATCTGGACAATGTGACCATCTGCAGCCGTGACTTGCAGGACCATGACGCAAACCTCGAAAAATTCCTCCGCACCGCCCAACTCCTGACATATAACAAGGAGAAGTGCATATTCCGCACAAACCGCCTCGCCATCCTTGGCTGTGTTGTGGAACACGGAGTCATCGGCCCCGGCCCCGACCGGATGTGTCCCCTTATGGAACTCCCACTGCCTCAAGGCCCTGAAGGGGTGCCTAGGGTTTTTCTCCTATTATGCCCAGTGGGTCCCCTACTATGCGGACAAGGCCCATCCGCTGATCAAGTCCACCTCTTTTCCCTTGGCGGCAGAGGCCCGCTTAGCCTTCCACCGTATCAAGGAAGACATTGCCAAAGCCACCATGCACGCAGTGGACGAATCCATCCCCTTCCAGGTGGAAAGCGACGCGTCCGACTTTGCCCTGGCCGCTACCCTCAATCAGGCGGGGAGACCCGTGGCCTTCTTTTCACGAACCCTCCAAGGCCCGGAGACCAGACACTCCGCTGTTGAGAAGGAGGCCCAGGCGATTGTGGAGGCTGTGCGTCATTGGAGGCACTACCTGGCCGGAAAACGATTTACCCTGCTCACTGACCAACGTTCAGTTGCTTTCATGTTTAACAACAAGCAGAGGGGCAAAATCAAAAATGACAAGATCTTGAGGTGGAGAATCGAACTTTCCACCTACAATTACGAGATCTTGTACCGGCCCGGGAAGCTCAATGAACCCCCGGATGCGCTATCACGTGGCACCTGCATCAGCGCGCAGATCGATAGACTGCGGGCCCTCCACAATGACCTCTGCCACCCGGGGGTCACCAGGTTCTTCCACTTCATCAAGGCCCGCAACCTGCCTTACTCTATTGAGGAGGTCAGGACCATGACCAGGAACTGCCAAGTCTGCGCTGAGTGCAAACCGCACTTTTATAGACCAGACAGGGCCCACCTGATAAAAGCCACTTGCCCCTTCGAGCGCCTGAGCGTTGATTTTAAAGGGCCTCTCCCCTCCTCCGACCGCAATGTGTACTTCCTCAATATTATTGATGAGTACTCCCGTTTCCCGTTCGCCATCCCCTGCCCGGACATGACCAGTGCCACGGTCATTAAATGTCTGAACGACCTCTTCACCCTGTTCGGTTTCCCCAGCTATATCCATAGCGACCGGGGCTCATCGTTTATGAGCGACGAACTCCATCAGTACCTGCTAACTAGGGGTATTGCCACAAGCAGGACCACCAGTTACAACCCCCGGGGGAACGGACAGGTGGAAAGAGAAAATGCGACAGTTTGGAAAGCCGCCCTGCTAGCCTTAAAGTCTAGGGGCCTTCCAACCTCCCGCTGGCAGGATGTGCTCCCCGATGCGCTCCACTCTATTCGGTCACTGCTCTGCACTGCCACTAACGCCACCCCTCATGAGAAAATGTTTGTCTTCCCAAGGAAGTCCACATCGGGGACATCGCTACCGCCATGGCTGACGTCCCCAGGGCCGGTCCTACTGAGAAGGCACGTGAGGACCCATAAAACGGACCCCCTGGTCGAGAGGGTCGACCTCCTCCACGCCAACCCCCAGTATGCTTACATTGCATACCCGGACGGGCGGGAGGACACAGTCTCCATAAGAGACCTTGCACCCTCGGGGGCCGCAGTAACCCACTACTCACTACCACCCCCCCCCACGATCCGATATCCAGCCCCAGCAGACGGCAGGCCTGGGCCCCGCGACCCGCTCGACATCTACGAGGACGACACACCTGTGCCACAGCCTACGCAGGACTCGACGCCGGAAGCTCCGCTACCCCTGCCGTCGCCACGCCGATCACAGCGGCAGACAAGACCTCCGGAGAGACTCCAATACACTAACTTTTAATACACTTCACCCCGCCGGACTCAATTTTAAACAAGGGGTGAATGTGGTAAACCACTGTTTGTATTCCACTGTGTACATGCCTCGGCTGACTCCTCCCACAAGTCCTAGTATAAAGGTGACTGCTCCCCAGCCCTTTGTATTTCTGGACCGGTCGACCACTCGAGGCAGACCTTCATTCTTTTGTTAATAAAAGCCTTTAGTTACTCTCTTAACTCTCAGTCTTTTATGAGTAATTGATAGCGCATCACAGCCTCTTACTCTGAGAGACATTGCCAATTAGTCCCAAATTAGGGATTGTTTTGTGTTCTAGGCCCATGCCCACTCGGAACTGGATTGAAGCTGACTCAAATCATTGCACATAAGATCCTTACCGCTAACGGTCAGAGTAGATGTTCATCCCAGAAGTGAAAGGCCAGTGTCTCTCACTGCACCACCCAGTTCCCAATTTTTTTCTGCTTGCATGGTTGTGCGGGGCTCTAGATCCAGCCAGTACACTTTGAATGATTTGAGGGTGTTGACGAGAGCATTGCTCTGTCAAAACAATAAAATAACTGCTTAGATTTATAGTGCCCAGGACAACCACATAGACCCCTAACCATTTCTTAAACCTGGCCTGATACTTTACTGGAATCACACTGAATACACTGTTGAGCCCAGGGGGTATGAGACTGGCTCACAAAGCCAGTCCCCTGCCTGCTGTGTTAGTCAGATTGGGACCTGACTCCAAAGTTTTCCTTCAATTTTGCATCGCTGCAAAGAATGCAGAGCATAGATAACACATTCACAAGATGAGATGGTGAATAGCAATTGAAGTACATGAGAATTGCTTGTAGTGACAGTGTAGATATAAACCTTAAATTCGAGTTGCCAAATCCAATTTCAGCTGTCTAAATAGTTGGTCAGTGCTGAGCCGAGTACCAGTTGCAGACTAAATCAATGGGATTAAATGAATTTGACTAAGAGAGGGAAAGCAGCTGATTAATTAGGAATTAAAAATGCCTGGCAGCATAACACAAGGAATTCAGCTACAGAATCACCCGATTATAATGGGAATTTGGGCTACTGGCCAAATTGATCAGTATAACTAGATACAAATATATTTTCAAATGGTATTCAAGCAATTCTCTCCCCAACTAGTGTCATAACTATGCACTCAACTTGGATTAAGTCTTCAGCCTTTGAAGGACATTGAAATGAGATGCTTTACTGTTCATGCGATGTAGCTTCCTTACCTCCTCCATTTTTTTACCGTATAGATCCTTGGCTGCTGCTACAGCTGCTAAATTGTTGGCTTCCGCTGTGGCCTAAATTAGATGAAGAGATAAAAAGATTGATCAGATCAAATTATAAATTAACTTCTGAGTGTGTATTGAACAATTGGTAGTTATCATGAATAAATAAGTTATATGAAATTGAGGTGTAGTAAGTCTATCAAATCCTCTTAAGTTAATTTCCTAAAATTACAAAAACAGATTTGGCCCATTTTAATATCTTGGGATATTATAGACCAGTACTGCATAAATTACACCCTGGCACAATCAACAATACAAACCTGGATATGGGATTTTTCTGTTTTATTGTCTTTCCTAGGAGATTGTGTAGGTGCCTGGTTGGGGGCTAGGGAGCGGATAATGATCATGGTATGCAGAAGTTGCACCATGATGGTGTGGTATAGGCTTGATGGACCGGCTGGTCGTTTCCTGTCTGTGTTTTCATATGCACAATGTGTTGTACCATGAGAATCCTCCTGTGAAGAGGTCTATTGGAAGGATCCCAGACAGGCCAGGCTGTACCAGAGCTATTCTCGGCCTAATTGCCATCATCCTCACACCTGCATCTACTGGGGTGCATACACCTCACTCTGTCAGAGGTTTCGTGCATGCAGAGGCTCCAATTCCCAAGGGAAGTTGTGACGGCAGACTAGATGACATGAATGCGACGGGTGAAGCCTGACCTCCTCCCACTTAAATAAGTGTCTGCATCTCTATCTTCCACCTGAATTGCAATTTTCTGGTTGCCCCTTTAGGTTACCTCTCCACAAGTCCAAAGCTGCACCTGGAGCTATGAATAATTACAGTAATCAGGTGACCACCAAAAAATGCATGCAATCGGCCCACTACATTTCCCATCAGTTTTGGACTCATTATTAGCAGAGGCACAGGAGTAGGCTTGGCTGATCTGTATCTCAACTCCATTTGCCTGCCTTTGCTCCAGATCCCTTGATAACCTTGCTTAACAAATATCTATTGATCACAGTCATGCAAATTTCAATTGACCCAGCAGCCACAGCCTTTTGGAGGCGAGTGTTGAAGAATTCTACTATCCTTTGTGTAAAAAAAAAAAAAGGTGCTTCCTGATTTCACTCCTGAATGGCCGAGCTCTAATTTTAACATTATGCCCTCTTGTTCTGGATTTAACCAACCAGAAGAAATAGTTTCTCTGTATATACCCTAGCAAATCCCTTTAACATTTTACACACCTCAATTAGATCATCCCTCACTTCTAAACTCAAGGGAATACAAGCCAGGTTTATGCAACCACTCTTCAATTTAACCCATTCAGCCCTGGTAGTATTCTGGTAAAGCTGTGCTGTGTCCCCTCCGAGGGCAATATATCCATTCAAGTACTGAACTTCACTTGGGTGAGAACCTGGAGTGTCTTGACCATTCTCTCTACTACACCAATATGACATTTCCCACGGTATGGAGGTTCTGGTATCCCAGTGGATATGGTACTGGACTAGTAACCCAGAGGATATGAGTTCATATCGCACAATGGTAAATTATGAAATTGAATAATTTGGTCATTTTTGGCACCAGATAAAATGACTATAAAAGTTTCTGTGAAGAGAGAAACAGAGTTAACGTTTCCGGTCGATGACCTTTCATCAGAACTGGAAAAAAGCAGGAAATGGAACAGATTTCTAAGCAAGTGTAGAAGCTGGGAAAGGGGGGAGGGGATGAAAGAACAAAAGGGAATGTCTGTGATAGGATAGAAGGCAGGAGAGGTTAAGAGACATTAAGAGATATTCAAGGCAAAAGGAAATGGTGATGGGACAGGTTAAGAAACAAAAGATGGCCCTAGATGAAGTGTAAATTGCGCTGGCAGAATGAAAGACAGCTGCCATGTGGGAGAGAAGAAACTGACAAAAGGTCATCAACCTGAAACGTTAACTCTGTTTCTCTCTTCACACATGCTGCCTGACCTGCTGAGTATCTCCAGCATTTTGTTATTATTTCAGATTTCCAGCATCTGCAGTATTTTCTTTTTGTATAAAAGTTTCTGGATTGTTATAAAAATCCTACTGGTTTACATAGGATATATGGCACAGAAACAGGCCATTTGGCCCAACCAGTCCATGCCAGCGTTTATGCTCCACTCGAGCCTCCTCCCGTCTTTGCTCATCAATGTGGAGCATCCGCGAGGCTGAGATCTTCGTGGATAGCATGTTTAACAAGGTGGTCACACCACAGGTAAAGAGTGCACAGGCAGCAAGGGAATGGGTGACCGCCAGACAGAATAAAAGAACTAGGAAGGTAGTGCAGGAGTCCCCTGGGTCCAGTTCCCTCTCCAACAGACTTTCCATTTTGGATACTGCTGGGGAGATGGTTTCTCAGGGGAATGCAGCAAGAGCCAAGTCTGTGTCACCACGAGTGGCTCAGCTGCACAGGAGGGGAGGAAAAAGAGTGGGAGAGCAATAGTGATAGGGGATTCTATCATAAGGGGAACAGATAGATGTTTCTGTGGCCGCAGACGTGACTCCAGGATGGTATGTTGCCTCCCTGGTGCCAGGGTCAAGAATGTCACTGAGCAGCTGCAGGGCATTCTGAAGGGGGAGGGTGAATAGCCAGAGGTCGTGGTCCATATCGGTACCAACGACATAGGTAGAAAGAGGGACAAGGTCCTGCAAGCAGAATATAGGGAGCTAGGAAATAAATTAAAAAGCAGGACCTCAAAGGTAGTAATCTCAGGATTACTCCCAGTGCCATGTGCTAGCGAGAGTAGAAATAGGAGAATAGACCAGATGAATGCGTGGCTGGAGAGGTGGTGTAGGAGGGAGGGATTTAAATTCCTGAGGCATTGAGACTGATTCTGGGGAAAGCGGGACCTGTACAAGCTGAACGGGTTACACCTCGGCAGAACCGGGACCAATATCCTCGCAGGGGGGGTTTGCTAGTGCTGTTGGGAAGTATTTAAACTAGTTTGTCAGGGGGCTGGGAACCTAAGTGTGGGCCCAGAACGGAGAGAGACAAAGCTGGAAGTGCAAGTTAGAAAATTAGTCAGCAAAACTAGTAGGGAGCAGAAACAAAGGCCAACAGTAAAGAGGGTCAAAGTGCAGAAAAATATTAAACAGGCAAAGTTGAAGGCACTTTATCTAAATGCACGTAGCATTCGCAACAAGGTGGATGAATTAATGGCACAAATAGAAGTAAATGGGTATGATGTAATTGCCATTACAGAGACATGGTTGCAGGGTAACCAAGCTGGGGACTGAATGTTCCAGGGTAATCAACATTTAGGAAGGACAGACAAAAAGGAAAAGGAGGTGGTGTAGCGCTGTTTATAAGGGATGAGATTGGTACGGTAGAGATAAAAGATCTTGGCTCGGCAGATTGTGATATAGAACTAGAATCTGTTTGGGTGCAGCTAAGAAATAGCAAAGGGTGGAAAAAATTGGTGGGAGTTGTGTATAGGCCACCAAACAGTAGTGGTAATGTAGGGTACAGTATCAATCAAGAAATTAGATGTGCATGTAACAAGGGCAATACGGTAATCATGTGTGACTTTAATCCACATATTGACTGGGCAAATCAAATTACCACTAATGGTGTGGAGGACAAATTCTTGGAATGCATGCGAGATGATTTCCTGGATCAGTATGTGGAGGAACCAACCAGGGAACAGGCTATTCTGGATCTGGTACTGTGTAATGAGAAAGGGCTAATCAATAATCTTGTGGTAAAGGGGCCTTTAGGGACAGGTGACCATAATATGATTGAATTTTACATTAAGTTTGAGAGTGATGTAATCCAATCTGAAACTAAGGTCTTCAATCTAAACAGAGGAAACTACAAGAGTATGAGGGACAAGTTCAAGATGGTAGATTGGGAGACTACACTAAAAGGTATGAAGGTGGACATACAATGGCTAACATTCAAGGAAATAATGCATAATTTGCAACAAACATATAGTCCTCTAGGGCATAAAAACCCAAAAGGAAAAGTGATCCAACCATGGCTAACAAAAGAAATTAAAGCCAGTATTAAGTCAAAGGAGGAAGCTTATAAAGTTGTCAGAAAAAGCGGTCAGCCTGAGGATTGGGATCCTTTTAGAAATCAGCAAAGGGGGACCAAGAAATTGATAAAGAAAGGGAAAATGGAATATGAGCACAAACTAGCAAAAAATATAAAAACGGATTGTAAAAGCTTCTATAGGTATGTGAAAAGGAAAAGAATGGTGAAGGTAATTTACAGTCAGAGATGGGTGAATTTATAATGGGGAATGAAGAAATGGCTGAGAAATTAAATAAATACTTTGTTTCCGTCTTCACGGAGGAAGACACAAAAAACCTCCCAGAAATACGAGAAAACCAAGGGTGTGGCGAGAATGAGGAACTTAAAGAAATTATTATTAGTAAAAAAATAGTACTAGCAAAATTAATGGGACTAAAAGTCCATAAATCCCAAGGACCAGATGACCGACATCCTAGGGTTTTGAAAGGTGGTCATTGGGATAGTGGACCCATTGGTTGTCATCTTCCAAAATTCTATAGATTCTGGAACGGTTCCTGCAGATTGGAGGATAGCAAATGTAACCCCGCTATTTAAGAAAGGAGGGAGAGAGAAAACGGGGAACTACAGACCTGTTAGCCTCACATCAGTAGTTGGGAAAATGCTGGAATCTATTATAAAGGATGCAATAACTGGGCACTTAGAAACGAATAGTAAGATTGGGCAGAGTCAACATGGATTTATGAAAGGAAAATCCTGTTTAACAAAGCTATTGAAGTTCTTTGTCTACTCCACTAGTTACATCCTCAAAGGGGAACTGGTAGATGTGGTGTATTTGGATTTTCAGAAGGCCTTCGATAAGGTCCCACACAAGAGGTTGGTGAACAAAATTAGGGCACATGGAATTGGGGGTAATATACTAGCATGGATTGAGAATTGGTTAACAGACAGAAAACAGTAGGGATAAACCGGTCTTTTTCAGGATGGCAGGCTGTGACTAGTGGGGTACCACAAGGATCGGTACTTGGGCCCCAGCTATTCACAATCTAATCAATTATTTGGATGAGGGGACTAAATGTAACATTTCCAAATTTGCTGATGATACAAAGCTAGGTGGCAGTGTCAGTTGTGAAGAGGATCTGAAGACGCTTCAAGGGGATCTCGACAGGCTCAGTGAGTGGGCGAGAACATGGCAGATGGAATATAATGTGGATAAATGTGAAGTTATCCACTTTGGTCGAAAAAACAGAAAGGCAGAGTATTTCCTAAATGGTGAAAGATTGGGGAATACAGATGCTCAAAGGGACCTGGGTGTCCTTGTACATGAGTCACTGAAAGTGAATTTGCAGGTGCAGCAAGCCATTAGGAAGGCAAATGGTATGCTGGCCTTCATTACAAGAGGATTTGAGTACAGGAGTAAAGAAGTCTTACTCCAATTATATAGGGCCTTGGTGAGACCACACCTGGAGTACTCTGTACAATTTTGGTCCCCTTACCTAAGGAAGGATATACTTGCCATAGAGGGATTGCAACAAAGGTTCACGAGATTGATTCCTGGGATGGCGGGACTGTTGTATAAGAGATTGAGTAAACTAGACCCGTATTCTCTTGAATTCAGAAGAATGAGAGGGAAGCATACAAAATTATTACAGGGCTTGATAGGGTGGATGCTGGGAGAATGTTTCCCTTGGCTGGGGCGTCTAGAATCAGGAGCCACGGCCTCAGGATAAAGGGTAGGCCATTCAGGACTGAGATGAGAAGAAATTTCTTCACACAGAGTGTGGTGAATCTTTGGAATTCTCTACCCCAGAGGGCTGTGGAGGCTCAGTCATTGGGTATATTCAAAACAGAAGTCGATAGATTTCTGACTACAGGAAACTCTTTGGTATCCGACACCTACGGGACCAGGATAGTGCCGGTTGATTAAAAATTCCGGATAACGGAGAGGTATACCTACCAAGTTACGAGAGCCCCGTTACACAGCCACAGGTGCAGGAGTCCCAGTTACACGGCCACAGGTACAGGAGTCCCGGTTACACGGCCACTTGTGCAGGAGTCCCGGTTACACGGCCACTTGTGCAGGAGTCCCGGTTACACGGCCACTTGTGCAGGAGTCCCGGTTACACGGCCACTTGTGCAGGAGTCCCGGTTACACGGCCACTTGTGCAGGAGTCCCGGTTACACGGCCACTTGTGCAGGAGTCCCTGTTACACGGCCACATGTGCAGGAGCCCCTGTTACACGGCCACAGGTCCAGGAGCCCCTGTTACACGGCCACAGGTACAGGAGCCCCTGTTACACGGCCACAGGTACAGGAGCCCCTGTTACACGGCCACAGGTACAGGAGCCCCTGTTACACGGCCACAGGTACAGGAGCCCCGTTACACGGCCACAGGTACAGGAGCCCCCTGTTACACGGCCACAGGTACAGGAGTCCCTGTTACACGGCCACAGGTACAGGAGTCCCTGTTACACGGCCACAGGTGCAGGAACCCCGGTTACACGGCCACAGATCCAGGAGTCCCTGTTACACGGCCACAGGTGCAGGAACCCCGGTTACATGGCCACTGATATACAGTAAAACGTACCTGAACCTACTCCTGAATTTTGCCAGTTAATAGAGAATTCCGGATATTTAGGTGCTGTTTAAACGAGAGTTTCCTGTAGTAAAGGCATCAAGGGATATGGCAATAGGGCCGGTGCATGGAGTTGAGGCAGAAGATCAGCCATGATCTCACTGAATGGCGGAGCAGTCTCGAAGGGCCAAATGGCCTACTCTTGCTCCTATTTCTTATGTTCTATCCGCATAACCCTCTATTCCCTTCTCCCTCATATGCTTGTCCAGCCTCCTCTTAAATGCATCTATACTACTCGCTTCAACCACTCCCTGTGGTAGCGAGTTCCACATTCTCACCACTCTATAGGTAAAGAAGTTTCTGCTGAATTCCCTATTTGATTTTGTGGTGACTATCTTATATTGATAGCCCCCTGGTTAATGCCTTCAAGGAAGGTATCAGATATCCCTATCTGGTCTGGTCTACCCACATTGCATGGTTGACTCTTAATGTCCTTGGGACAATATTTATGCCTTTGCCAGTGTTGCCTATATCCCAAGAACAAAAAAAAACATGAGCTCCCTTTATAGGCCTCTCTTAGTGAGACTGCCTGTTGTGCTGTGATGTGTGTAATACATTGCTATCATACTAAACATGCTCAACTGGCTTCTAGGTGGTCTCTCCTGACCAAAGTATGGGCCAATTTATTTGAATCTATTTTCTTTGCTCCCAGTTTTGTGTTGCCAGGCAGTGCTACCATAATGATCTAACTGGGTCCAAATATTGGACTGGAAGACAGCCCAGTCCAAGAGAATTATGTATATTTTGAGGCTGAACTCGGTATGCTTCTTAAACATCTAGACTCTTATCCTGAAATCGTTTTGAGAGTTGATCAGCACAACGTGAAAAGAACCTCCCAGATGTCCAACCAGATAGATCTATGTTCTTTCTTCACGAGCTAGCAATCCTCCAACATCAGTACTGTTTCTTTAATGACAACATACCTTAATTAAAGCCTGTATATTTTCTGCAAGCATTCAATTTAATTATGATTTATAAATTTCTTTATATATTGCATCTGTTTCATCTGTATCAAATATAACAGACAGGATTCATTATTGAAGAAACAAAGGTGTCCTAATTTAAAACTGATCTATTTAATAGGTCCTACTCGGGTCCCCTCCCTCACCTCTTTTTCCGGTACATTGATGACTGTATCGGTGCCGTTTCCTGCTCTCATCCTGAACTAGACAATTTCATTCACTTTGCCTCCAATTTCCACCCTTCCCTCACCTTCACATGGTCCATCTCCGACTCTTCCCTTCCTCGACTTCTCCGTCTCCACCTCTGGGGATAGGTTATTGACCAATATTCACTACAAGCCCACTGACTCCCACAGCTACCTGGACTACACTTCCTCCCACCCCGCCTCCTGTAAGGACTCTATTCCATTCTCCCAGTTTCTCCATCTCCGCCGCATCTGCTCCGACGATGCCACCTTCCACACCAGTGCTTCCGACATGTCTTCCTTTTTCCTCAACCGAGGATTCCCCTCTACCGTGGTTGACACAGCCCTCGACAGGGTCCGTTCTATCTCCCGCACGTCTGCCCTCACCCCTGCCCCTTCCTCCCGGAACCACGTTAGGTTCCCCTTGTCCTCACCTTTAACCCCACCAGCCTCCACATTCAACAGATCATCCTCCGCCATCTCCAACGTGATCCCACCACCAAACGCATCTTCCCCTCCCCTTTCAGCATTCTGTAGGGACCGCTCCCTCAGACACCCTAGTCCACTCCTCTATCACCCCCAGCACCCCTTCCCCTTCGCCCAGCACCTTCCCGTGCAAGCGCAGGAGATGCAACACCTGCCCATATACCTCCCCCCTTCCCACTGTCCAGGGCCCCAAACACCCCTTCCAGGTGAAACAGCGATTTACTTGTACTTCTTGCAATCTAGTATACTGTATTCGCTGCTCACGATGTGGTCTCCTCTACATTGGGGAGACCAAATGCAGATTGGGTGACCGCTTTGTGGAACACCTCCGTTCAGTCTGTAAGGGTGACCCCGAGCTTCCGGTCGCCTGTCATTTCAATTCACCGCTCCATTCCCACTCAGACCTCACCGTCTGCAGCCTTTTGCATTGTTCCACGGAAGCTCACCGTAAACTCGAGGAACAGCACCTCATCTTCCGATTAGGCACTTTACAGCCTTCCGGACTCAATATCGAGTTCAACAATTTCAGATCATTACCTCGGCCCCTATTATATTTTTAGATTTTTTATTCACACTTTTGGTTTGTGCCTTTTCCTTTTTTCTCTCTCTCTCCCCCACATGGCGGCTGTCTCTCACTCTGCCGGCGCATTTCACTCTTCATCTAGAGCCATTGTCTGTTTCTTTACCTGTCCTATTACTATCTCGTCTCACCTTGAATATCTCTTAATGTCTCTTCTTTCATCCCCTCCCCCATTTCCCAGCCCCCAAACTGCCTTTTAATCTTTTAATTTCCTGCCTTTTATTCTCAGTTCTGTAGAAGGGTTTCGACCCGAAACGTTGACTGTGTTTCTCTCTTCACGGATGTTGCCTGGCCTGCTGAGTTTTTCCAGCGTTTTCTGTTATTTCGGATTTCCAGCATCCGCAGTATTTTGCTATCCTATTTAATAGGTATTTGTTTTGGAACACTGTATCACTTAAAGGTTATACTTGACACCATAGCCACACTGTCCAGGTTTGGGATTTTTCTATGATGATCATTTTCTGTCATAGTAGAGCAACAGCACCAATCAGGCAGCTCCTGAATGTTGGAAGAGATACAGCAAGAAAGAAATATTGCTATAAATAATGAAAGGACACTTCACGACTCTACCTGTTCCGGGAAAAGGTAGTAACACAATTCTATTTATAGCTTTTGTCAGTTGTTCAGGCTAATCAAATGCCTCACCGATTATGTTAAACATCATCTATAAATGTCACCATAACCTTGACTGTGAGCTTTGTACTGAAATCACATTTATAAGAACATAAGAAAATAAGAGCAGGAGTAGGCCATACGGCCCCTCGAGCCTGCTCCGCCATTTAGTAAAATCATGGCTGATCATCGACCTCAACTCCACTTTCCCGCCCAATCTCTGTATCCCTTGATTATATGGCACACCATTCCCTTTTCCTTTTTTGTAAGGGTATAAACCCTCCTGTAGAGCACACTCTTCTTTCCACCCTTTTCCCACTTTGCTGGTTCCCCTGGGCCACCCACCTTATGCTAGAATAGGGTGGTGGGGCTCGCAGCTGATCCCTAGGGCACTCAATGACACCATTGGCTGCCTGACAGGATGCATACAAGAGCAGTATAGTGAAGACTTCCCATTCAATTTTCTTCGCTCTTCTCTGCCCCTGCCCTCTCCCGCTCTCCCAATTGAGAAATGCTTGACCTGTGCTGAGGACTTCTCTAGAGCATTGCAGCTGAGATCAGGAACTCAGTGGAGGGAGGATTGAACCTGCACTGCCTATTCCTTGGCAACACATACTATGCTACAACTTGCTGCATCTCCAAAAATAAAAAGTACATTTCAGCAAGGAACTCTTTATTTAAGGGCCAGAAAATTATTGCATTTTTAATCTGGCTTTGCGGGCAATTGCCATACAGCATTACTGAGTGAAACAGATGGACTAAGCATTTTATTTTGGCAAAGACAATTGCAAAAAATTGTGTGCATCATGTGCAGGGTTATAAAGTAATGAAAAAGCAAGGAACAGTGACTTGCAGAAGAAAAATATTAATAAAGAGCTACAGTACCTGCAACATGGACTTGGGATGGGGCAGTTCTTCCCCTTGATAGATCTTTATGTATGCCTATAGTACAATTTAAACAGAAAGTCTGGGTTCATTGTAAATAACCAATCACAATTAAACTGATTGTCAACATGAATTAACTAAATGTTATTAGCTGGACTCAAAGTTAATAACAGATTTAGGTATGCTGCTCTGATGGCTGTGACTTTATCCCACCAGTAACTCTGCCATACACACAAAGAAGGTCCCAGGGTTCAATTCCCACTCTGTGCTGCGATAGCAGGCCTTGGCACTGGTGGTAGTTGGGGTGCTACAATTGGCTTCAATATAAGTGAAATGAAAACTGGCCAGGATTCTCACCTTACACACTCGCCAGAGACCTCTGCTGGAAGTGCACGTGTGAATGTTGGTTGGTGACAGGACGGGGCTGCGCTTGGTTGCAATAGAAACATAGAAGATAGGAGCAGGAGTAGGCCATTCGGCCCCTCGAGCCTGCTCCGCCATTCAATGCGATCATGGCTGATCATCCAAATTCAGTACCCTGTCCCTGCTTTCTCCCCATATCCCTTGATTCCTTTAGCCTTAAGAAATATATCTAACTCCTTCTTGAATATATTTAATGAATTGGCCTCAACTGTCTTCTGTGGTAGAGAATTCCACAGGTTCACCACTCTCTGGGTGAAGAAATTCCTCCTCATCTCAGTCCTAAATGGCTTACCCCTTATCCTTAGACTGTGACCCCTGGTTCTGGACTCCCCGGCCATTGGGAACATCCTTCCTGCATCTAGTCCCTCCCTAAACCTCTCTGCCTCTCCACCTCTCTTTCCTCCTTTAAGACACTCCTTAAAACCTACCTCTTTGACCAAGCTTTTGGTCACCTGCTCTAATTTATCCTCATGTGGATCGGTATCAAATTTGTTGTCTTAAAATATTCCTCTGCAGCACCTTGGGATGTTTTACTACGTTAAAGGCGCTATATAAAGACAAGTTGTTGTTTTATCCAATAAGACTGCATTTTCTTACCTCCAAAATATTGCCTGACCTACTCCTCTCTCCATACATTGCTGAAACCCTAATCCACACCTTCATTACCCTCTAAAACTAATTTCTTCATTGGCTTCTCCTGCCCTCCTTTCACAAACTCCAATATACACCATTTTTCTGAGGTTTCCATGGCTTTTCTGCCATAGTTACGATGGACAAGCAGGAAAACCCTCACGGAAATTCACCCTCTATGTCCCTGCTCTTTGAAACTCTCTCCCTAAACCACTTAACATTGCTACCTCTTTCACCTGGAATGGTAGCATAATGTCACTGGGCTAGTGATCCAGAGGCCTGGACTAATGATCCAGAGACGCGAGTTCAAATCCCACCACGGCAGCTGGGGAATTTAAATTCATTTAATTAAATAAATCTGGAATTTAAAAAAAAGCTAGTATGAAACTATTGGATTGTCATCAAAACCCATCTGGTTCACTAATGTCCTTTAGGGAAGGAAACCTGCCGGCCTGTATGTGACAGCAATGTGGTTGACTCTTAACTGCCCTCTGAAATGACCTAGCAAGTCACTCAGTTGTAACTAACCAGACGGACCATCCGGCATCGACCTCGGCACCGGCTACGGACACGGCAACGGCACACCCTGCCCAGTCAACCCTGCAAAGTCCTCCTCACCAACATCTGGGGACTTGTGCCAAAATTGGGAGAGCTGTCCCAGACTATTGTCGGTGGTGAGTGAACCAACACGAGGGAAAAACCTACTTGACCTCGTCCTCACCAATCTACCTGTCACAGATGCATCTGTCCATGACAGCATTGGCAGCAGTGACCACCGCACAGTCAGTCATTGTGGAGATGAAGTCCCGTCTCCACACTGAGAACACCCTCCATCGTGTTGTGTGGCACTACCACCGTGCTAAATGGGATAGATTCAGAACAGATCTAGCAGCTCAAAACTGGGCATCCACGAGGTGCTGTGGGCCATCAGCAGCAGCAGAATTGTATTCCACCACAATCTGTAACCTCATGGCCCGGCATATCCCTCACTCTACCATTACCACCAAGTCAGGGGACCAACCCTGGTTCAACAACGAGTATAGAAGAGCATGCCAGGAGCAGCACCAGGCATAGCTAAAAATGAGGTGCCAACCTGGGGAAGCTGCAACACAGGGCTACATGCATGCTAAAAACCGGAAGCAGCCTGCTATAGACAGGGCTAAGCGATCCCACAATCAACGGATCAGATCAAAGCTCTGCAGTCCTGCCACATCCAGTCGTGAATGGTGCTGGTCCATTAAACAACTAACAGGAGGAGGAGGCTCCAAGGATATCCCCATCCTCAATGATGGTGGAGCCCAGCACGTGAGTGCAAAAGACAAGGCTGAAACGTTTGCAACCAACTTCAGCCAGAAGTGCTGAGTGGATGATCTGTATCGGCCTACTCCCGAGGTCCCCACCATCACAGAAGCCAGTCTTCAGCCAATTCGATTCACTCCACATGATATCATAGAAACATAGAAGACAGGAGCAGGAGTAGGCCATTCGGCCCTTCGAGCCTGCTCCGCCATTCAATGAGATCATGGCTGATCATCCAAATTCAGTACCCTGTCCTTGCCTTCTCCCCATATCCCTTGATCCCTTTAGCCTTAAGAAATATATCCAACTCTTTCTTGAATATATTTAATGAACTGGCCTCCACCGCCCTCTGTGGCAGAGAATTCCACAGGTTCACCACTCTCTGGGTGAAGAAATTCCTCCTCATTTCAGTCCTAAATGGCCTACCCCTTATCCTTAGACTATGACCCCTGGTTCTGGACTCCCCGGCCATCAGAAACATCCTTTCTGCATCTAGTCTGTCCAGGCCTGACAGAATTTTATAGGTTTCGATGAGAACCCCTCTCAATCTTCTAAACTCCAGTGAATATAAGCCCAATCGACACAATCTCTCCTCATACGTCATTCCTGCCATCCCAGGTATCAGCCTGGTGAATCTTCGCTGCACTCCTTCCATGGCAAGAACGTCCTTCCTCAGGTAAGGCGACCAAAACTGCACACAATACTCAAGGTGCGGTCTCACCAAGGCCCTGTACAACTGTAGCAAGACATCCTTGTTCCTGTACTCGAACCCTCTTGCTACGAAGGCCAACATACCATTTGCCTTCTTAACCGCCTGCTGCACCTGCATGCTTACCTTCAGCGACTGGTGCACAAGAACACCCAGGTCTCTTTGCACTTCCTCTTCTCCCAATCTATTGCCATTCAAATAATAATCTGCCTTCCTGTTTTTGCCACCAAAGTGGATAACCTCACATTTATCCACATTATAGTGCATTTGCCATGTTTCTGCCCAATCACCCAACCTGTCCAAATCGTACTGGAGTTTCACGACATCCTCCTCACAGCATACCCTCCCACCCAGCTTTGTGTCGTCTGCAAATTTGGAGATATTACATCCAATTCCCTCGTCCAGATCATTAATATATATCGTGAACAGCTGGGGTCCTAGGACCGATCCTTGCGGTACCCCACTAGTCACTGCCTGCCACTCGGAAAACAACCCGTTTATTCCAACTCTTTGCTTTCTGTCCGCCAACCAGTTCTCTATCCAAGTCAATACCTTGCCCCCCAATCCCATGTGCCTTAATTTTGCACACTAATCTCTTATGCGGGACCTTATCGAAAGCCTTCTGAAAGTCCAAATACACCACATCCACTGGTTCTCCCTTATCTATTTTACCAGTTACATCCCCAAAAAATTCCAGTAGATTAGTCAAGCATGATTTACCTTTTGTAAATCCATGTTGACTTTGTCCGATCCTGTCACTGCTTTCCAAGTGCTCTGCTATTACATCTTTTATAATGGACTCTAGCATTTTCCCCACTACCGATGTCAGGCTTACCGGTCTATAATTCCCCGCTTTTTCTCTACCACCTTTTTTGAATAGTGGGGTAACATTAGCTACCCTCCAATCCATGGGTACTGTTCCAGAGTCTATCGAGTTCTGGAAGATGACCAGCAATGCATCTACTATTTCTAGGGCCACTTCCTTAAGTACCCTGGGATGTAGATTATCAGGCCCTGGGGATTTATCGGCCTTCAGTCCCATCAATTTTCCTAACACCATTTCCCTACATATACTGATTTCTTTCAGTTCCACCCTTTCATCAGACCCTATGTTCCTTGGCATCTCTGGGAGGTTATTTGTGTCCTCCTTTGTGAAGACAGAACCAAAATATGTATTTAGTTGGTCTGCCATTTCTTTGTTCCCCATTATAAATTCCCCTGATTCTGACTGCAAGGGACCTACGCTTGACTTCACCAATCTTTTTCTCTTCACATATCTACAAAAGCTTTTACAGTCAGTTTTTATGTTCCCTGAAAGCTTACTCTCATATTCTATTTTCCCTTTCTTAATTAATCCCTTTGTCCTCCTTTGTTGAATCCTAAACTGCTCCCAATCCTCAGGATTATTGCTTTTTCTGGCCAATTTATATGTCCTCACCTTGGATCTTATGCTATCCCTAATATCCCTTGTTAGCCACGGTTGAGTCACCTTTTTTGTTTTATTTTTATGCCAAACTGGGATGAACAAATTCTGTAGCTCATCCATTCGGTCTTTGAATGTTTGCCATTGCCTATCCACCGTCAACCCTTTGAGTGACATTCCCCAATCAATCTTACCCAACTCGCTCCTCAGACCATCGTAGTTTCCTTTATTTAAATTGAGGACCCTAGTCTCTGAGTCAACTACTTCATTCTCCATCTTAATGAAGAATTCGATCATATTATGATCGCTCCGAACCAAGGGGCCTCGTACAACAAGATTGCTAATTAATCCTTTCTCGTTACATAATACCCAGTCTAAGATGGCCTGATCTCTGGTTGGTTCCTCGACATATTGGTCCAGGAAACCATCCCGTAAACACTCCAGGAATTCCTCCTCCACAGTATTGTTACTAATTTGGTTGGCCCAATCTATATGTAGATTAAAGTCACCCATGATGACTGCTGTGCCCTTATTGCACGCTTCTTTAATTTCCCTTTTAATGCCATCCCCAACCTCCGCCTCACTGTTTGGAGGTCTATATACCACCCCCACTAACGTTTTTTTCCCCTTAGTATTGCTCAATTCTACCCATACAGATTCCACATCATCAGAGCTAATATCCTTCATTACAATTGTGTTAATCCCTTCTTTAACCAGTAATGCTACCCCACCTCCCTTTCCTTTTAGCCTATCTTTCCTGAATATCGAATACCCCTGGATGTTGAGTTCCCAGTCTTGGCCATCCTTGAGCCACGTTTCCGTAATCCCAACCAAATCATATTCGTTTACCTCTATTTGCGCAGCCAATTCATCCACCTTATTACAAATGCTCCTCGCATTAAGACACAAAGCCTTCAGGCTTGTTTTTTTAACGCTCTTAGGCCTATTAGAATTATTATTTACTGTGGCCACGTTTGATTTAAACCATTGATTTCTCTGACTGCCACTTTTGTTTTTCTCCTTCCTATCTTTTGCTTTTATCCTTGTTTCCCTTTCCTCTGTCTCCCTGCTCAGGTTCCCAACCCCCTGCCATTTTAGTTTAAACCCTCCCCCACAGCACTAGCAAACACTCCCCCATGGACATCGGTTCCAGCCCTGCCCAGGTGCAAACCGTCCGGTTTGAACTGGTCCCACCTCCCCCAGAACCGGTTCCAATGTCCCAGGAACTTGAATCCCTCCCCCTGGCACCATTCCTTGAGCCACGTATTCATCTGAAGTATCCTTCTATTTCTACTCTGACCAGCACGTGGCACTGGTAGCAATTCTGAGATTACTACCTTTGAGGTCGTTTTTTAATTTATCTCCTAACTCCCTATATTCCGCTTTTAGGACCTCATCCCGCTTTTTACCTATATCGTTGGTGCCTATATGCACCACGACAACTGGCTGTTCATCCTCCCCTTCCAAGATGTTCTGCAGCCGCTCGGAGACATCCTTGACCCTTGCACCAGGGAGGCAACACACCATCCTGGAGTCTCGTTTGCGGCCGCAGAAACACCTATCTATTTCCCTTACAATAGAATCCCCTTTTACTATAGCTCTACCCCTCTTTTTCCTCCCGTGCTGTGCAGCAGAGCCACCCCTGGTGCCAGGAAGTTGGCTGCTGCTGCCTTCCTCTGATAAGCCATTCCCCCCAACAGTACTCAAAGTGGTGTATCTGTTGGAGAGGGGGATGGCCACAGGGGACCCCTGCACTACCTGCCTGCGCCTAGTACTCTGCCTGTTGGTTACCCGTTCCCTTTCTTCCTGTCCAACCTCTACCTGTGGTGTGTCCAACTCTCTAAATGTGCTATTCACGATGTCCTGAGCTGGATACAGCAAAGGCTATGGGCCCCGACAACATCCCGGCTATCGTGCTGAAGACTTGTGCTCCAGAACTAGCCGCGCCTCTAGCCAAGCTGTTCCCAGTACAGCTACAACACTGGCATCTATCCGACAATGTGGAAAACTGCCCAGGTATGTCCTGTCCACAAACAGCAGGACAAATCCAACCCGGCCAATTACCGCCCCATCAGTCTACTCTCAATCATCAGCAAAGTGATGGAAGGTGTCATCAACAGTGCTATCAAGCGGCACTTACTCATCAATAACCTGCTCTCTGATGCCCAGTTTTGGTCCCACCAAAACCACTCAGCTCCCGACCTCATTACAGCTGTGGTCCAAACATGGACAAAGGAACTGAATTCCAGAGGTGAGGTGAGAGTGACTGTCCTTGACATCAAGGCAGCATTTGACCGAGACTGGCATCAAGGAGCCCTAGTAAAACTGAAGTCAATGGGAATCGGGGAAAATGCTCCACTGGCTGGAGTCATACCTAGCACAAAGAAAGATGGTTGTGGTGGTTGAAGGTCAATCATCACAGCCCCAGGACATCGCTGCAGGAGTTCCTCAGGGCAGTGTCCTAGGCCCAACCATCTTCAGCTGCTTCATCAATGACCTTCCCTCCATCATAAGATCAGAAGTGGGGATGTTCGCTGATGACTGCACAGTGTTCAGTGTCATTCACAACTCCTCAGATAATGAAGCAGTCCCTGCCTGCATGCAACAAGACCTGGAGGACGTTCAGACTTGGGCTGATAAGTGGCAGGTAACATTCGCACCACAGAAGTGCCAGGCAATGATTATCTCCAACAAGTGAGAGTCTAATCACCTCCCCATGACATTCAATGGCATTACCAAACCCGAATCCCCCACTATCAACATCCTGGGGGGGGGTCACCATTAACCAGAAATTTAACTGGACCAGCCACATAAATACTGTGGCAACAAGAGCAGGTCAGAGGCGGGGTATTCTGTGGCGAGTGTCTCACCTCCTGACTCCCCAAAGCCTTTCCACCATCTACAAGGCACAAGTAAGGAGTGTGATACTCTCCACTTGCCTGGATGAGTGCAGCTCCAACAACACTCAAGAAGCTTGACACCATCCAGGACAAAGCAGCCCGCTTGATTGGCACCCCATCCACCACCTTAAATATTCACTCCCTCCACCACCGGCATACCGTGGCTGCAGTGTGTACAATCTACAAGATGCACTGCAGCAACTCGCCACGGCTTCTTTGGCAGCACCTCCCAAACCCGCGACCTCTTCCACCTAGAAGGACAAGGGCAGCAGACACATGGGAACACCAACTCCAAGTTCCCCTCCAAGTCACACACCATCCTGGCTTAGAGGTATATTGGCGATCCTTCATCGCCACTGGGTCAAAATCTTGGAACTCCCTACCTAACAGCACTGTGGGAGTACCAACACCACATGGACTGCAGCGGTTCAAGAAGGTGGCTTCTCAAGGGCAACTAGGGATGGGCAATAAATGCTGGCATCATCAGCGACGCCCTGATCCCATAAACAAATTTTAAAAAACCTGCAAGCTGTTCCTTCCAATGTGTTCAACAAAATACTGCACACCTTAAAGTAATTATGTGGAATAACTAAATGTTGGGGGAAATTAAGTTTAATTTTGTAACAGCGAGTTTTGGGTCTCGTTATTGTTGCAGAAACCTAATTACTGGTCAAGCCCTTCCTCCTCCTCACCGGGACCCTTTGATAGTTAAGGACTGTTCCTTGCTTTGAGAGCTCTTTTCTTGATACTGGTTTGTATTAACCATAAGACTGATGAATTACAATCCTCAACAAACTCTTTTGATGGTCAGAGCTCTGCTGGTTTTTACCCCCAATCCCTCTTTTCTAATTGATTTTTTTTACTTTTTTAGGTTCAGCCATTCCCTAATTGGTGAAATGTTCCATATACACCCCATGCTTGAGGCAGTCACTTGGAAAAAATAATTCACTGCTCTACTTCCCTTCATTCCCCCAGCTTCTACTCCTTGTCCATCCTTTTCCTCCTCCCAACCCCCAGATCAGAAACTACTAATATGGAGAACACAAGAATATTTTCTTGGTATGGCAAGGCAAAAGAGAACTCCTCTATTCTCTCCACAGATGCTGCCTGACCTGCTGAGTGTCTCCAGCATTTCCTGTTTGTTTCAGATTTCCAGATTCTGCAGGTTTTTTTTGTCCAAATATTTTAGATTCTGGTTTATTCAAGAACCGCTACTTTATCAAAGATCACCAAATACACTTGACCAGCTTCAATGTAGTATCATGCAGTAATCTTGGGTCACTTGTGCCATCTAAAAAGTCGGACTGCCTCCACCATGTCTGGCATCATTTTCTAATCTGCTCTGCCGCTTGCACATGCAGAGTTGTTAAGTGAAATGTCACTACAGCACCCAACGTCAGGCTCTGATCTTTGCACCTACACAGTACAACAAGGTAAGTTAGTTGTGCTTTGCTATAATTGCATTCCAAATATAATTTAAAATATTTCCTTGTAACTTTCTGCATGACATTTGCACTTCAGTATATCTTGAAAACTCTATGCATAACAAAAAAAAGGTTTCTCAGGCAGACATTCCTCCAAAAGGCCAAAAATGAACACAAGATCACAATATTTAGATAGAGGGGCATTTTAATACTGTTACCAATTTAAAATTAAAAACATCATTTGCAATGTTACCTTAAAATACTCCACAAGCCCTCGACCAGTTATTTTATTCCCATTGATTTCTTTCAACTCAAGGTTCTCAGGACAAAGAAGCCAGGAAACCAGGACCTTCAGATGTTTTACAAACTCCTCATCTATCTCTAAGCAAAATGAAATGAACACTTTTAAGGATTTGATTTAAAAATATACATCTTTATGCTTTAACAAATTACTTTTCCAAAAATGTACAATAAAAATTATTAGAAACCTTTAGATTTTAGATATTATACAAATGTCAGTGAAGTCATTTTTGAAATGGGTCTAAAGTAAGTGTGCAATACATTTAATATGCTAATGAATGCTGAATCAGTACCTTTTAGCCGTCCATCAAAGTTGGGATTGGTGGCCACTTTCAAACCAGGGTGTGGCATTAGGAAGCAGGAAATATTTGTAAAACAAGAATAAATGTGTTTCCTGACATTCTGTAGCTCCTCGTGCTGGTTTTCTGAAATCTGGAATAAGTTTGTATGGGGGAAAAAAAACAAATCAATTATCGAACATAAATAAAATTTGCCCCAGCATCCAGAAATAGCTCAAGGAAATTTTTAGGTCCTTGTTTTTAATTCAATGGACAGTAAAATGAAAGATGCAGTTTTAACAGGGAGAAAAAATACAAGCGCACACATGTACACAGGTGCGTGCACGAGAGGGGAAGTAGAATGACCATTTGCAGGTCATTCTATTGCTTCACTTATGTCTACTTTTCTCCCATTTCCTTTGTTCTTTTCCTTTTTGAATGCTGTTGCCATGTATTTTTTTCTGGTTGTAATGTTAATGTGTCTGTTCTCAGATGCTGATTGACCCGCTGAGCATTACAAGCATTTTCTGTTTTTGTTTCAAATTTCCAGTATCTGCAATTCTTTGCTTGAAGTAACAACAGTTTTTCATTCCAATGGTGTAAATTTGCTTCGAAAAACTCGCTATTATGAACCATTTTGCACAGGTTGGCTCCTTGGGGCTATGGGTGGTTACCCAATTGAAATGTTATTCTTTACACTGCTACACAGCTCTCAAACCCCTTGGCAAGGCGTTTACAGTAAAGCACATACAAGAGCCAGGAACCTTAGCATGCAGTCACCTGGCATACTAAAGTTATGGTTTTTGATATCTGGATAGTACCAGGGATGTGCTACAAAATGCTCTGCTGCAAAAACAGTAACAGGCCATGGTGTAGGAACAGAATGATTTACGAAAAGTTAGTAAAAGCAGTGCAATCACTATAGGAAGCAGCATTAGTTTGCCAGGCTATGACTGAGGAGTTCTTTCCATGAAGCCTGCCATTATGGTTTATGCAACTTGGTTTTCCCGAATCATAGAGTCATAGAGTTATACAGCACAGAAAGAGGCCCTTCGGCCCATCATGTCCATGCCGACCATCAAGCCCTGTCTATTCTAATCCCATTTTCCAGCACTTGGTCTGTAGCCTTGTATGCTATGGTGTTTCAAGTGCTCATCTAAATGCTTCTTGAATGTTGTGAGGGTTCCTGCCTCTACCACCCTTTCAGGCAGTGAATTCCAGATTCCAACCACCCTCTGGGTGAAAAAGTTTTTTCTCAAATCCCCTCTAAACCTCCTGCCTCTTACCTTGAAACTATGCCCCCCTGGTTATTGACCCCTCTACTAAGGGGAAAAGTTCCTTTCTATCTACCCTATCTATGCCCCTCATAATTTTGTACACCTAAATCGGGTCCCCCCCTCAGCCTTCTCTGCCCTAAGGAAAACAACCCCAGCCTGTCCAGTCTCTCTTCATAGCCGAAGCGCTCCAGCCCAGGTAACATCCTGGTGAATCGCCTCTGCACCCTCTCCAATGCAATCACATCCCTCCTATAGTGTGGCGACCAGAACTGCACACAGTATTCCAGCTGTGGCCTAACTAGCGTTTTGTACAGCTCCATCATAACCTCCCTGCTCTTATATTCTATGCCTCGGCTAATGAAGGCAAGTATCCCATATGCCTTTTTAACCACCTTATCTACCTGTCCTGCTGCCTTCAGGGATCTATGTACATGCACACCAAGATCCCTCTGATCCTCTGTCCTTCCTAGGGTCCTACCATTCATTGTGTATTCCCTTGCCTTGTTAGTCCTCCCAAAATGCATCACCTTACACTTTTCAGGGTTAAATTCCATTTGCCACTGTTCTGCCCATCTAACCATCCCGTCTATATCGTTCTGTAGCCTGAGGCTTCCCTCCTCCTTCTTTACCACTCCACCAATTTCCGTGTCATCTGCGAACTTACTGATCATACCTCCTACATTCATATCTAAATCATTAATGTACACTACAAACAGCAAAGGACCCAGCACCGAGCCCTGCGGTACACCACTGGACACAGGCTTCCAGTTACAGAAACAACCTTCGACCATCATGCTCTGCCTCCTGCCACCAAGCCAATTTTGGATCCAATGTGCCAAATTGCCCTGGATCCCATGGGCTCTTACCTTCTTGACCAGTCTCCCATGTGGGACTTTGTCAAAAGCCTTACTGAAGTCCATGTCGACTACATCAGCTGCACTACCCTCATCCACACACCTAGTCACCCCCTCAAAAAATTCAATCAAATTGGTCAGACATGGTCTCCCCCTGACAAAGCCATGCTGACCATCCCTGATTAATCCCTGCCTCTCCAAGTGGAGACTAATTCTGTCCCTCAGAATTTTTTCCAATAATTTCCCTACCACTGATGTTAGGCTCACTGGCCTGTAATTCCCTGGTTTATCCCTACTACCCTTCTTGAATAATGATACTACGTTAGCTGTTCTCCAGTCTTCTGGCACCTCCCCTGTGGGCAGAGAGGTTCTGAAAATTTGTGTTAGAGCCGCTGTAATCTCCTCCCTTGCCTCACACAGCAGCCTGGGATACATCCCATCAGGGCCTGGGGATTTATCCACTTTTAAGCCTGCTAAAACTGCTAGTACCTCCTCCCTCTCAATACTAATTTGTTCAAGTATATCACAATCCCCCTGCCTGATTTCTATGCCTACATTGTCCTTCTCCATTGTGAACACAGATGCAAAATATTCATTTAAAACCTCACCTATATCTTCTGGCTCTACACACAGATTGCCACTTTGGTCCCTAATGGGCCCTACTCTTTCCCTGGCTATCCTCTTGCCCTTAATATACTTATCAAAAAAATACCTTGGGATTTTCCTTTATTTTGCCCGCCAGTGTTTTTTCATGCCCCCTCTTCGCTCTCCTAATTTCTTTTTTAAGTACCCCCCTGCACTTTCTATACTCCTCTAGGGCTTCCACTGTTTTTAGTCCTTTGTATCTGCCAAAAGCCTCCCTTTTTTCCTAATTCATTCTTGTATATCCCTTGACATCCAGCGTTCCCTGGGTTTGTAGGTCCCACCCTTGACCTTTATGGGAACATGTTGGCGTTGTACTCTCTCTATTTCCTTTCTGAAAGACTCCCACTGCTTTGATGTGGATTTTCCTACAAGTAGCTGATCCCAGTCCACTTTGGCCAGATCCTGCCTTATCATATTAAAATCAGCCTTCCCCCAATTTAGAACCTTTATTTCCGGTCCATCTTTGTCCTTTTCCATGACTACCTTAAATCTCACCGAATTATGGTCACTGTCACCAAAATGCTCTCCTACTGACACTTCTACCACTTGCCCGGCTACATTCCCTAGAATTGGGTCCAGTACTGCCTCCTCTCTTGTAGGACTTTCTACATGCTGGCTCAAAAAGCTCTCCTGGATGCACTTTAAGAATTCCGCACCCTCTAAGCTTTTCACACTCTGACTATCCCAATGAATATTACCACTGTTGATTTGGAAAGCATAAATTTCAAATGAAAACAATGACTACACGGTTTAAGGTGATCTGTTGTGCCTTTATTGAAAATAATAGTGAAGGTGTACTACAACAACAACAACTTGTATTTACATACTATGAGTTAGTGTGATTTTCTTCAGTGCTTCCCGCTTGTGATACTTTTATTAGTGTACCATTGTCTTTCTAATACTCCTATATGATGGCCACTGGAAGGAATTGGTGTGCAGACTTTCTAATAGGTCTATGAGAATCCATGATTCAGCTAGCCTGGTGCTTTCTGTTGTACGTTTTTTTTCTGTAATGAGAAGGAAGGTATGTATTGACACCTAAAATGCTGCAGACCCTGATGGTGCTGCCTGTGTGCCAGAAATATCCTGTCCTATTTCAGCTTCCGTGGCCTGCTTGCCTTTGGGGACTTCTTAGACTTGTTCATTGATAAGGCACTGCAAGTCCCTTTGCTTGAACCTGAGAGTCACTTGCCTCTTCCTGTGCATCTATCCACATGCCCTTGTGGAAAGTCAAATTCTCATGTTGGCCAATGATCGGCTTGAGTGTTGACCCTTGCACTGTCATTAGGTCTCAGAATTCCTCACTGAGGAGTGGCAGGAATATCTCACTGAATGGAAACTAGCCACTGCCGCTTGGATTTTGGACCCCAATTCCTCCAACTTGCATGCCACCTGCACTGTGTACTGCCCCATTCAATGCTTTCCATTCTCACCCCCTCTAAGGGGCTGAGGTTTGGCTTGCTGAGACCCTCTGCCTGTTCATTACTCAGTGCTTTCTGTTGTATACTACATTTTCTGTAACAAGAACAATATGCACTAAATGAAGGGATATTTTCTACTGAGAGTTTCAGGTTGCAGCATGTTATGGCCTTGTGCATAGCTTCCTGTATCATAGAATCAAAGAAATCTACAGCACAGGAGGCCATTCAGCCCATCTTGTCCATGCCGGCCAACAAAGAGCTATCCACCCTAATCCCACTTTCCAGTACTTGGTCTGTCGCCTTGTAGGTTACGGCACTTCAAGTGCATATCCAAGTACTTTTTAAATGTGATGAGGGTCTCTGCCTCTAGCACCCTTTCAGGCAGTGAGTTCCAGACCCCCCCCCCCACCCTCTGGATGAAAACATTTCTCCTCAAATCCCCTCTAAACTTCCGACTTTAAATCTATGCCCCCTGGTTATTGACCCTTCTGCTAAGGGAATTAGATCCTTCCTATCCACTCTATCTAGGCCCCTTATAATTTTATACACCTCAATTAGGTCTCCCCTCAGCCTCCTCTGTTCCAAAGAAAACAACCCCAGCCTATCCAATCTTTCCTCATAGCTAAAATTCCCCAGCCCAGGCAACATCCTCGTAAATCTCCTCTGCACCCCCTCTAATGCAATCACATCTTTCCTGTAATGTGGTGACCAGAACTGCACGCCATATTCTAGCTGCAGCCTAACTAATATTTTATACAGTTCAAGCATAACCTCCCTGCTCTTATATTCTATATAAAGGCAAGTATCCCGTAAAGCAACTTGCCTACAAAATGTTTGAGTTGAGTAAGTGCATTGTGATTTCCAGCTGCATGTTCGAGTAATAGTTTTCAATCTTTCTCAGCTGTGTTTTCTAGCATAGGTGAGCACATTCGTGAGGGATGCTGCAAATGAGCTCACTGCCTTGTGTCTCAGATCGCCCCAGCAGCAAACCTTTGTTACATGGCAATCTAAGGAGAACTCTTGCTGCATGACATAGCCCAACTTTGCACCTACTGTCTGCATCATGCTCTGCAAGGTGAGTGACAGGTACACCTGTTCATACTTTTAATGTATTCTCTGTTTCATAACTGGCCCTATGAGATCTGAATCATAAAGTGACTCAACAGAGACATTGGTCATATTAGGTCTTCACTCAGCTCCCTCCGGCCTTTCTTCAGCTCCTACCTCCACAGCTATGTGAAGTATCTCAACCTGTACTTCTTTCTCCAAATCTCTGAAATCCTCCAGAATGTTTGCCTCTGGGCTGGTGCCTGTTTCAAGTGGTGACAAAGAAGAATGCATTCATCACTTCATACCTACAGAAAACACAAGTGTGCAGATAAGGTATGTGAATTCAATTGTAGAAGCCAAAACAAGTTATTTTCCTCCAACTTGCATGCCACCTGCATTGTGTACTGTCCCATCCAATGGTTTCCATGATTACTCCCTCTTTGGCCTGCTAAGACCCTCTGCCTGTTCATTACTCAGTGCTTTCTGTTGTATACTACCTTTTTCTGTAACAACAAATTCATTACTTCTCTGTGTAGCAACTACATCAGGTTACTGCATCAATTTAGTATATTATTCAAGCAAACTCAGCTGACAACTCTAACCTAGTTTGATTAGCATCAATGATTACCTACACGTACGGCAGTTACATTTTTTACAGTCATGTTCATTTCTCACCTTGACACTTTTCTTCAAGTCGGTCACCTTCTTCCTGATATCCTTCCCCATTCTGCAGGTATGTAAACTGCAATCATGGCCAGCGCAATGGTCTCCCAAGCCTGCTTCACTCTCTGATTATTAGTGGGCCATCCTTCCCGTTGTGTACAGAGTAGATCATTTTACCTTCATACCGATGACAATAACCTGCAGATTTTCACTGCCAAATCGTGGTTTCTGCTTTTTGCAGTGAATGCTGCTGCAGTGTGGTTGAGATTTTGGTAACCCTGTCACCTTCTAATAGAGAAAACTGTGATGGATTGCATCTCCTCAATCATCTGCTTAGAAAATAACTGCATGAACAGTTTGTGGACAAATGCTATTATCACTGTTTTTACAGACAGGAAGAGAAAGATCAGACAGCTGGATCAATCGGAGATGCTCTTGCTTATCTCCTAAGGGCAGTGTCAGCAGAGGCCCAAGAGCAGCCCCCTGCCCATCCTCCCAGCTACAGAACAAGGTATGGCAAAAATGGGGGCAGTGCAATGAACCATTTGGTAATTGTTATCTTGTAAAGAACTAGGTACTCTTATTTTCTAACGGTGAGATGGCTATGCACTTGAATTCAAAGATAGAGACAACATTATTACTACATCTGGCACCACAGCAGTGGACCATCCACACTCAGTGGAAACACTGCTGCAGTTACCTTCAAGTTATTTACAATTGACTAGATTGTTCCCCACAAACCTTAAGACGTTTTTCCAGGAACTTTATGCCTCCATCAAGACCGTAGTTGAATTCATATGGAAAACTCCAGTCACGGACTAGAAATATAAGTGACTGCACATTAAAAAAAGAAAATAATCTTTAGTCTGAGATTTGTTACACAGTCATATTATTGACACAAAATATATTTTCTCTTAAATTTAAGACATTTCCACCAGTTTAAAAGGCAACTACAATATTAGATAAGATCAATCCTACAACCAGATTTAATTTAGTTTATAATTTGTGCTCCTATACACCCATCATGAATAAGGAAGCAACAAACAAACCAGTGCACATATGATGCCATTTGTGCTTCAACAACATTTAATCTATTTCCTATTTTAAAATCAAGATATTAATAATTGGTTACATAGTGAAATCTTTTACAGTGTGGTAGGACCTGGGTTCATGCATCTCATTCCCCACAAAGCCATGAGGGAAAGTCCAAAGCAGAGGCCACATCCTTCCCAAAGGTATAAGAGGCAAAGCAGAGAGCACATTATTCAGCACCACTCTTGCACACATTCTAGTGGCTGGTTCAAAATTGATGTAAGGAGAATCCCTGCAGCAGGTTTCCAGGCTAGCTGCTCAGCGCTCAGGGAAAGGTGAGATGTGCAGAAAGTAAAACAAATTTTAAAAATAGCTCAATAATAAATTTCTTAAACAATTTTAAATGGTGATAGCATCAATATTTAATTTAGTAATTTGGCCTTCTGTAACTTTGCAGTGTAAAAACATTTACTATTCCTCACCTGAAATGGTTTTTGAAATGTTTCTTCCATAGCTAGTCGTCCATATTCAGTGAAGAGCTGAAGAAGATTAAACGGCGACACTGAGGTAAACAATTTACCCTCACAAAGATGATGCTGTTGTGTATATATTTTATTAGATGCCCAGTTACCTGTAGATGCTGAAGATCATCCTCTTGAATATTTTGTGACAAGTTATACACCTGGGCAAAGTGAAATAAGAGCTGTTACGTTTCTGAAAAGTAAGACACAGTAGTTGCTTTATTATAAGATATAATGAACTTTTATGATTTTATCATCATTTTTCAAGTATCATTGAGACACAATTAAATGATTGTTAGCTTAAGCAAGTCTACGCTATGTGAATTCTAATTATCTGGCTTTAATGAGAATCTAAAGTGAATGGTCCTGAAATTCCACCGGGGTCTATTCTTCCATTAATGTTTTGGCAAGGCTTGCCTGCCAGTCTATTGACTATTACAGCTGAAGCAGGCTAGAAAGAAGAATGAGAGGGAAAACCTTAGTAAGGTGCTACCGTATGCCAGAAATTGTCACTGTGGGGACACTGTATTACAGAGATTGTCTAAGTGACATACCAGTGTCAAGAGATACTATATATAGTAGAAATTGGCAGTGTGAGAGAAGAATGTATACCAGAGATTGTCACTGTATACCAAGGATTGACACTGAGAAACACTGTACATTAGAGATTGTTACTGTGAGGGGAAACTGTACATCAGTAATTGTCATTGTGAGTGGGCACTATGTATTAGAGATTGTCAGTATGAGGGGATACTCTGCACCACAGATTGTCCCAGTGAGGGGATACGTTATACCAGAGAATACTGTACATGAGAAAGTACTCGTGACAGACTGCAAATGTTAGGAATTAGGAACTGTATGCTTTCATTAATTTACTAAATGTTCCCTCCTCAGGGAACATTTATATTCTGTAACATTTTCCAATTCCATGAAGCACTATTCCATGGACCAAAAACACAATGCAAGTTAACTTAACCTGCAATTTTTTGGTCAATATATCAAAAAGGTTTCTTTTAGTTTACATTATTTCCAGTCTCCTCACCTTTATTGAAGCAATTCTTTAAAAACTTAGCTTGATCACAGTCTATATAATAGTAATTGTATTACTTGGCTATGTATAAACACATTTAAAGAACATTTAAACTGCATGCACACTTTATAATTAGTACATAACCGATTACTGGTAGATGAAAGTTTATTTAGTTTTACAATTACAAATTAGATTTAAAGTTTGATATTTCTGGGCTGGGATTAATCTGAATAATTATGGGCTGAACTAACTCTTGTTCTGAAATAACAGCTCATAAGTGATGAGCTAAACAAGAGGGAGAAAATGGAATTGGAGATTGTTTTTCATTTTAATTAAGTTCCAGTTTGGCAATAAGTCATGTAATTGAAATTTAGGATTCAGATGACAGATACAAAGTACTTGGAGTTTATGATGTCATATGAAGCCTTCAATAGTACTAAAACCTTGTAATAGACTCCTACCAATCCAATGTTCTATCCAAGCATTTTTCTACATAATATTGCACTCGTACCTATTATTTCATGTGTATTAATGCTGTGGGGTCAAACTTTCTTTTATACAATGTCACCTGAGAGACTTGTGCTTGTGTATAAATGGAAATATGCATTTTCTTTGTATACTGTGAGGTAAATGCATTTGTTGTAGTGTGAACCATTTTTGTTACTCTGGCCCCTCCATTAGCTGTAACATGTCTTTTGCAGTGCACCATGGAGGTGATGACAGAGACTGACTTCATGTGGTGCTGGATCCAAAACATAATTTTAAGGCCATGCATTTTCCATCACCAATGTGTTAGGTATCCAACACAATTATTTTCCTTTTTATTTTTTTAATTCCGAATATTTTTTCATCCTTGGGATGACTGTTCTGCGGAAAGCTAAGGTCATTTTCTCCTTGTTGTTTATTTCAGTTCTGGTGCGCTACATGAAAATGTATAGGAAGTTCATTTAATTAAAGGAATGAATATTTATTTTATGGAATATGGCAACAAATCCAATGAATAAAAGAAATTATGCTAAAAGGTGCTCACACAGTTGTGATAGTATTTTTTCAATATTTTAACACCATTTCAAAAAGTCAGAATCCCAAATTTCAGAACCAGATTCTCCTACCTGCATTGAACTTATCATGGTGCTAAGCGCAAATACTGTAGCAGAGTCTCTGAGAGTTGACTGGCTGTCAAATGTCCCTTGGGTGTCCATCAGCAGCACTGCAACCTGCAAATAAGACAGAACTGTTGGGGACCTTTAAAAGGCATGTAGATGATATTACCATCATTACCTACCTAACACTGCAAAAGAAAATGATAAAACTCTCTAGATGTACAAGCACAATTACAAAGATGATTCATCTAGTCCCTCTGATTAGAAAAAAGCTGAAAACACATAGTTCATTACAAGAAAATTATGTTAATTGTGACTGTATAATCTCAATGTTTCATTATATATCTGCTTACATAAAGGATTCATTAAATACTCTTTGCAACCCAATAATTGTAAAAATGCCAAAAATAACAATGCAATTCTGAATACTGTTCCGTATACTGACTGCTCTCAACACTTGAGAGTTGAAATAAAATCAGCAAATGCTGGAAAAGCACAGCTGGTTGGTCAGCATCTGAAAAAGAAAGCTGATGTTTAGGTAGGACTCCAAATGAGAGCGGTTCTGTCCCACCCAAAGCACGAACCTGTCTTTTACAGACCACGATTCGCTCGGCATTTCCAGCATTTTCTGGTTTTCTTTTATTTCAGATTTCCAGCATTCACCGCTCATATTCTTTATAAAGTTGAATCTTGATAATCTATAGACAAGCGGCTCTTGAATCGGGCTTCTTCACACCACAGAGAAAAAAATAACCTGTGTAAAGTTATGTACAATGGCCCCATTCATTCAACAAATGAACCTTTTAAAAAAAAAAGTGAAGCAATGCCAAAACTTTGTTGGATGAGGCACACCCCAAGGCAATTTGAGAATTACCACTCTACCTAAAGCCACCACGCTACCTAAACCTGCAGAGGGGTTTTAGGAGGCTTGTGTGAAGCATAATGCCAGCATTTAGAAGAATGAGAGGGGATCTCATTGAAACTTATAAAATTCTAACAGGACTAGACAGACTAGATGCAGGAAGGATGTTCCCGATGGTCGGGGAGTCCAGAACCAGGGGTCACAGTCTAAGGATAAGGGGTAAGCCATTTAGGACAGAGATGAGGAGGAATTTCTTCACCCAGAGAGTGGTGAACCTGTGGAATTCTCTACCACAAAAGGCAGCTGAGGCCAATTCATTAAATATATTCACAAAGGAGTTAGATATATTTCTTAAGGCTAAAGGGATCAAGGGATACGGGGAGAAAGCAGGGACAGGGTACTGAATTTGGATGATCAGCCATGATCTCATTAAATGGCGGAGTGGGCTCGAGGGGCCGAATGACCTTCTCCTGCTCCTATCTTCCATAGACCAGTTAGGCCGAATGGCCTGCTTCTGTGCTGTAGATTCTATGTAATTCTATGTAATTATTTATCTTCTTTATCTGTTCTCACCTTCTCTCCATCAGGTTTGTCCACCAGAAACACTTCACTCCATATCTGAATCCCAGTCGTCTCTCGCTCTGACCCTCCACGCCAGGAGAAACCAGTCAGAGGCTCGTCAAAGTGACCTAACCAGGCACTGGGATCCTAAATAAGGGAAATAAACAATTCAAAAAATTTTATATAAAAATTGCATTTATTTTATAACCAGTGAATCAGCGAATCCATCTCCATTATTCAGAAATCGTGAATATAGATTTTTTATAACATTTAACGTTGTTACATACAAATATAATGCAATATATTTTGGATTATTGCCACTGCAAATACTATACTAGTCAAAATGCAAATGATTGTTGAATTTGAGAGTATGTTCATTATTCAGCTAGAAGGGAGATACTCAACAGATTGAAAACCCTCCTGCCTCTGCAATTTTATGGAAGGTGGCTTGTAGTGGCATTCTCTTTCTCCAGTCACCATCACTTATTTGCTGATGTCTTGGTCTTAGCTGATGTCTTCAGCTGGGCAGTTGATCAAATCTTCTGGCCACGTTGCCTCTTTGAGGTCCCTTGCCGCCTCTTCTGGTGCTGCAGCAGCATCCCCGACGAGATTTTCTGCTCTTCAACTGGTGGGTTCCCTCTTGGCAGCGAGAATTGAGTCGGGAGCCCAACATGCCTAGCAACTAACGACCAACCCAGGGAAATGGGTTGAGTTTGAGTTTGAGGCAAATCCAGAGGGGTGGGTGGAAATCAAAAGATGCGGATAGAAGAGTAGAATCCCGGCCTTTGTGGCATAGTCTCATTAAGGTCCGATATGCAAAAATATTTTAATGAATACCAGGTGCAATTTTCCGATTTTTGCGCCAAAGTTGCACTTTCCCTCTACAAAGTCCATTTTGAATGGGTGCAAAGGAAGCTCGATGTGTAATGGATCTCGAAAGAGGAACAGCTGTGGACATTTTTGTTGCAGTGTTGACAGTACCATTTTTAATTTGAGATTTTTTTTTCACCATTTCTGCATTTTTTTACTAATGTATGAATTTGTGGAATTTTTTTTTGAGGGGATCATTTCTATTTACTCATTATGGTACGTTTGGTTTAAAACGTCACAAAAAAAGAGTCCATTATTGCCTGCTAAGTCTCCAGAAAACAGACCGTCAGTTAATTATTTACAGAACCTCCGCAGAAAAGAAACAGGAGAAAAAAAAGAGTACATGAAATGGAGTTCTAAAAATATCAGCTTTCATGTGAGCTCAGAGAGTCACAAGGCAACTAGACGCAAGATCAAAGTCCTGTGGCAGGCAGCAAGTGAAAGTAAATTTATGATGGGGTTTGGTTTTGATGCACCCCAAATACATTGGGGGGGGTGATTTTTTAACTGCCGGCTCTCTGAAAGACACATGACTGTCAATTGTAATTTGGTGCACACCTCCATGTACCATCCAAAGCCTGCCTAAGGCAATTTTCAGGTAAGCCTGTAAATCCACAGCCATGCTTAAATAGGCAAATTAGAGTCCTGCACCATTTGCAACTTTCAGGTACAAGTGGGCACAACGTGCACACACTGCCTATTTGTACCAGAACGTGAGCAGTCCATTGAAAGGAGTGCAGGATGTTGCTCAGAAAACTGCCACGGGAAGTTTTAATTTTAGTTTGGTTGGGCCAGGAGGAGCTGGCCAGTTAAAGTCCCACCAACACCCAACCCCTGCTATGACTACTTCCTCACCATCCCCAGAAGTGACCTGCTGGCCAGATCAGCATGAGAGCCAGCCAATTTCCCGCCCTCCCGCAACCAGCAAGCTGCAGTTGGGTGCCCTTTTGGCACCTCTGCTCGCCAGCGGCATTTAAATAAGGCCCGGGCCCTCAAATGGCTCAAGCCGTAAAGAATGGGCGTGCAGTGCAGCTGCACCACTGACTTGGGTGTCATCTTCGGCTCAGTGGTTGCACTCTCGCAATCTGAGTCAGAAGGTTGTAGATTCAAGCACCACTCCAGAGGCTTGAGCAGCTAATTTAGGCTGGCATTTCCGTGCAGTACTGAGGGAGTGCTGCACTGTCAGAGGTGCTGTCTTTTGGATGAGACGTTAAACCGAGACCCCGTCTGCCCCCTCAGGTGGATGTGAAAGATCCAGTAACAATATTTGACGAAGAGCAGGCAAGTTCTCCCTGGCCAATATAACTAACATTACTAAAATAAACCGGATTATCTGATCATGATCACATTGCTGTTCCTGGGAACTTGCTGTGCACAAATTAATTGCTGCATTCCTACATTACAACAGTGACTACACTTGGAAAAAGTACTTGATTGGCTGTAAAGCACTTTAAGACATCCTGAGGTCCAAGGATCTTCCACTGAAGTTATGGTGGATGATTGGAAGAACCTCCCACCACCCCCCTCCATATATTCAACCCCACGATTTCCTTATTATTGTCTAAATGGTGAGAAGCTAGGGGCTGTGGGTGAGCAGAGAGATTTAGGGGTCCATGTACAGAACTCACAAAGTTAGTGGACAGGTACAAAAAGTAATTAAAAAGGCTAATAGCCTTTATCTCAAGGGGGGCTGGAATACGAGGGGTGGAAGTTATGCTACAGTTGTTATAAAGCTCTGGTTAGACCACATTTGGCGTACTATGTTCAGTTCTGGGCACCGCCTCTCAGGAAGGATATGTTGGCCTTGTAGGGGGTGCACGCAGATTCCCCAGAATGATACCAGCACTAAAAGGATTAAATTATGAGGACAGGTTACATAGACTAGGCTTGTATTCCCTTGAGTATAGAAGATTAAGGGGGTGATTTAATTGAGGCGTTTAAGATAATTAAAGGATTCGATAGGGTAGATAGAGGGCAACTATTTCCTCTGGTTGGGGGAGTCCAGAACAAGTGGGCATAACCTTAAAATTAGAGCTAGGCCATCCAGGGGTGATGTCTGGAAGCACTTCTTCACACACAGGGTAGTGGAAATCTGGCACTCTCTTCCCCCAAAAAGCAGTTGAGGCTAAGTCAATTGAAAATTTCAAAACTGAGATTAATAGATTTTTGTTAGGTAAGAGTATTAAAGGATATGGTATTAAGGTGGGTAAATGGAGTTGAGTTATGGATCAGCCACGATCAAATTGAATGGTGGGGCTCGAGGGGCTGAATGGCCTATTCCTTTTTCTGTATGTTCCTGTCCCTCTCACCGGCAAGCTCCAAGCACCAGGCTCACCTCTTTATTAAAATTAGGTTGGCCCAGATGTCCCAGCAATATTGGCCCTCGTCCACAGTTGAGTGGATGCGAATCCTGCTGCCTCTGCCTCCGCAGATGGAGCTGAAAATCGTGTGTGCGTCGCTGCTGTGCCCATATGTACCTGAAAGTTGCAAATGGGGTCCTACAACCAGCGTAGGACCCTGATTTGCATATTTAAGTTGGTTGTGAATCAACAGCAGAAATGGTTTGCTGTCCAATTTACAGGCACTTTAATTCTCAGCATCACTTGGATACTTCAGGCTACAGGGGACCTGTACAGTGTACCCAAATGTGAGCAGAGATTGTGGGGAATGTGAACAAGGATGCAGCAGAGAAAATTCAGCCACAGAAATAGCTTGAGAGGTAAGGACCACCTGGCTGAGGTTTTCTTTGAGACCCAATTTTTTTTTTTTTTTTAAATACAAGGTTCACTATCTGAACATACAAAAACAGGATTTGTTTTATAATAGTGAATAGATAGAGCTCAGTGTAATGCAGTTCTTTGCTTTCAACAAATATATTCACTGAGCCAGCCAGAGACACAAACTAGAAAACATAGCAACTCAATGAGTTTTCTCTATGCTGTGGGGAGAATTATACTCTCCCATGTTTTGACATGTAAAACTGGATTAAACAGCAACATGAGGTGAGCAAATTTCAGCACCTGGGCTTTTAATTAGCTGGAAAATTGTTTTAGGGCTAATTAAAATACTGGTTTTTCAAAACTTTTCCCACTACTAAAGTGGGAGCCAAAAGGAAGAAGAAAACAGGCAAGTACAAGTTTGAACATTTTTTTGTCGAGAAACAAATCTAGCAAATAACATACAGGCTAAATTAGAAAAGTAAAGTTAAAGTTTAAAAAAGAACATAATGGCGATAATGCACGGTAATGACAGTAATGTATTTCCTCAAATAATTTTCCTCCAATTTTATGCTCTCCTCTCTTCAAATAGAAGTTTAGGATTAATATTACAGTTGTAAAGCTAATCCTGATGTTTGAACACTTAATTACTGTATTATTAGTTGTGGTAAACCACTGTTTGTATTCCACTGTGTACATGCCTGGACATGCCTCGGCTGACTCCTCCCACAAGTCCTAGTATAAAGGTGACTGCTCCCCAGCCCTTTGTATTTCTGGACCGGTCGACCACTCGAGGCAGACCTTCATTCTTTTGTTAATAAAAGCCTTTAGTTACTCTCTTAAATCTCAGTCTTTTATGAGTAATTGATAGCGCATCATTAGTAATGTTGGCATTACAGCACATGAGCTGGAAACTTATAAAATTGTTTGGGCCAGAGAAAAGGATTAAAATTTGTCCAAAAGCAAACCTTTGTTCTTTGAAATATGTTTTAATGAGTGAATAATACTTTATGTAACTTCTTTAATCACTTGTTCAAATGTTACTTGATGAAAAAATTCCCTTTTAATCAATTGTTTTATCAGCATTTTCTTTATATAGATGTGATATATCACGGTGTCTTTTTTTTCCCACTGAATCCAGAACATTAGGTGGAGTAATTAGTATGATGAACAACATGCCAAAGGGCTTGTCAGGCAGGCTGAGATCTGAGTGCAGCTTGCGGCATAAACAAGTTTGCTTAGTTTGCAGGTAACCAGGCGAGGGGTAAAAACCAGTCCGGGTTCCTGCTTCCAGTTCCAGCCTCCACAGTATTTTGCTTTTGTATTTCTGCTTCGGATTGCTGTCTAGAAAATGAACAGGTGAATGTTGGGTGAGGGCAGGGTCAGGCTCGACTGTGATGCTTCCTATTGCAGAACAGCCTGCAAGCAATCACTGTCTAGCCAAATGAAAGTTGGTCATTTGTAAATGGTACTGCACCACCCAATGTGTCAGTACTTTCAGGAGAAGAGGGGGAAAAAACTGGAGGATGGGAGAAATACAGAATGCTAGCTATCTCCTCCACACTACTCAGCTAACAAAATAGCTCAGTCTTGTTTTTTTAAAAATTATAACCCGACTGGAAATATTCTCCATTTATGACCAGGACTAGTGGAACTCCACTGTTCAGTTCATTTCATCCAAGTAACTTGTGTGCATGCATTCAGTTTCCTCTTCAAAGAATTCTGGTAAATTTTTGAGATATTTCTAAAAACATGATTACTCTTTAAATGTACATTAGCAGTGTTTCATTAAATGCTCTTGAACATTTCCTCCCACCATCGATGTTAGATTAATTAGTTCATAATTCCTGATTCATGTCTCACTTTTTTTTTGAATAACTGGCTTTCCTCTGGTACTCTAGGCCAGCTCCTGCATCTATGGCTTCAGCTAGTTCATGCTCTATTTTCACAGAAGAGATCCCCTCTAACAACAGATAACAAATCAGCGATACACAAATACTGGTGGAATACTGAGTTTTATAAGAGCACAGAGTTGTCAAGAAAGTTTTGGTTGTAATAATTGTCTGAATTACTGCTTCTGTGGGAATCTGTTCAATTCTAATTTTTCGTACAGCATGTACTTTGTGTGATCAATCATCTGGAATAAGCTCCATTAACTTTACAGAAACGTGGCCGTAAATGGGAGCAACAATTCCTAACATTACTGCAAAAACAAAAGGCTAGATTTTCTGACTGGGTACACACTCAACCAGAAGTCTGACAGTATAGGAAGAACATAGGAACAGGAATAGGCCATGCAGCTCCTCCAGCTCTCGCCTAACCTGAAATATGTTGATTCCAATGGTTATCCTTGAGTCAGCCTCATTAGCATAATGGGTCAGGTTCCCAGCATTGCAAACACCTGTGATTAGGAGCATGCCCACTGCAGGATGGGAAACCAGGTGTTGCTGCAAGATTTAAAGTTCTGTAGAGCCTAAAATGGCAGCCTGTGCTTTGACTTTTCACAGCAACAAGCTTTTTCTTTGGTAGTTCACAATATCTGAAAGGAGTTGAGAAGTGCAGAGAACATCCTGTTTTTTCCCCCCAGACGATTTGAAATAAATTCTGCTATAGGGAGTGAAGCTCAGAAGAGGTCTCTGTTTGGGGCAGAGTGGCACGGAACCACCAGGCAAGCTGCACAATGAGAATGGCAGGAAATGGCTACTAACAGACTTGGTAACTGTACTGTGCAACTGAAGGCAATGCTGGAAGAAGTTTAATGGCTTAACCAGATCAGCTAAGGTGGAAGAAACCGTTAGCATCTTCCATTAATTCAGTGTACTAAGCATAAACGGCACTTACAATTACCTCCTCCTCACAATGTCGTGAAATACTTTCAGGGCTGGCCATGAATACCCATTGTGCTACACTACTAGCTTAGAAACATAGAAAAATAGGAGCAGGAGTAGGCCATTCAGCCCTTCAAGCCTGCTCCACCATTCAATATGGTAATGGCTGATCCTCTATCTCAATACCATATTCCCACTCTCTCCCCATACTTCTGATTCTGGAATACTTCCTTTATTTGAATGATTCCGTCCCAAGGTAATTCTTCCAAGTACAGGAAACTTTCGATTAACCGGCCACTAAATAACCGGAAATGTCGGTTAACCGGCAAAATTCAGGAGTTGGGTCAGATAACTTTTTTTTACTTTTAGTTACTTTTTTTTACTCATTTCTGGCTGTGCAAGCGTCTAACTGAAGCTGTTGCTAAGCTACAGAGATGCTTGCAAGCTGTGCTGATTGTTTTGAAGCTGTTGCTAAGCAACAGAGTTTGTTGCTTTAGACGGAGCGCTGAGCTCCGTATCTTTTAACTATAGCGCTCAATTCTCCAGCATTGTTGATAGACTGGCACCAGCTCGGTCCCGTCCGTGCCAGATACCAGAAAGTTTCCTGTAATGTAGCTGCATGATGCATAAATGTGTCATAATACTGTGGGCTGCAAGCTGGCACTTGGGTAGCACTGTATATGATCACGACAGTTGAACTTCACTTCTACTCTGCTTGCCGAGGAAGACAGCCCATAAAAAAGGGAGGGAATATGCACAGGAGGAGAATCCATTGGCATTCACCCTGTAACCCTGAGTGACAAGGAAGCCTTGCAAATCCTAAGGAGAGGTATCACAGAACAGGCTGGAGATGAAGAAGTCGGAGGACTGGCTACAGTTAAGGGTTTGTAGTAACCTCTTTTTTTCTTCTTCTTCTTGTCCTATTTTTCATTCAATCTGCACAACATATATTGATGAACTTAACCATGTCAGTTTTTCTATTGAAAGCTCAATGTGAACGCGCCTTCGTAAGAACACCATTGTGGCCTCTGTTCATCATCTGTTTCTTTAGGTGTTGTACAGGAAGCTGAGCTAGCACACAAAACGTCATTCACTCTATCCCTCACAACCTCAAGCTCAGATGCATCCACTTCAGGGGATTGAGATAGTGAGTTAGAGAGGGGTGTACTGAGTGAGACACAAAGCATCAGTGAACAGCAGCTGATGGTGGTGGTGGCAGAGCCCTATTGTCCAGAGCCAGCTAGCATCCCACCTTGGCTGATGACCTTATCATCTAGACCTCATAGGCTATCTATTTAAAATAAGAATACTTTGAGCATTGACAGTTTGTGTTGTAACTGTAAACTCATGTGCAGGAGTCCACCAGCTACCTACACCATAAATCGCAGTGACGCAAGGGGACATCTACAATGGAAGCCCCCTTGTCAAAGGCCCCAAGAGCAGTCGGTGCTTCTCCCTTGTATTCTATGATGACTACTGCCACAGAGCTCTGGAATTCCAGAATGGAAGGGGCTATCTATTCTTCAATAGGTTTCATGATCACCTACAGAGCCCTTTACTGATCTCATTGTTATCATTAGATCTGCAATCATGCCAATCAGTAGCCATTGTGACAAATGCACAGGAGCATGGTTGCAATCGGTACAGATAATGGTCCTGTCAGTCAGGACAGCAACAAATGCAGATCCTCCTTCCAGCCACCTCCAATGCCTCAATCATATGGACCAGAAAGTGTGCAGGGCAGGCTACCAATGCAGTTATGCATGTGGCCCAGCTGGCCAATCACAAGAAGCTCTTACAGGCACACAGCAAGCAATCCTACCAAGCACTAGAATGGGTTTAAGAGAGCATACATTGCACACTGTTATAGGCACAATGCCCAAAATAGTGCCTTAAATTAGTCTTCAAAATGGAGTCAGACTGCACTATGGGATACTAAAGGGCTGAAAACCTTGGATACTCATAACAACAAGCCATTCTCACAGAGACTAGAAAAGCATAGACTATCAAAGCCACAGGCCCATATATATCTTATGTAGAATGGTTTCTCTGGGGTTTTTTTTAAGTGCATCTCAGACCATGCGATTAGAGGGATAAGAGGTTACAAATTGTACAGCTGTACTATCCAGAGCCAGCAGATATGTAGTCACTTCAATGTATAAGTTTCCCAGAGATCAAGGGTGGTGAGATTTAAGCCAGCTGGACTACATACAGTTACCAGCATGCAAGATGGTTTTACCCAGGAAAAGATCCAAGAGAAACAGATAGCACCTCTACAGATGTCCCAGGGGAAGATGAGACAACCAGCTCAACCCTGCAGCTCCTAAGGCCAAGGTCATAAGTTCTGGAAACACTGCCAGCAGCTAAGTGAAAAGAAGAAACAACACACAACGTGGAAATTCTCTTTCTAATCCTCAGGCAGAGCTCTTTAGAAGCACTTCTGTCAATAGCTGAGGCCCTGGCAATCCAAGATGCTCATTTTATATGGGTGGATTGATGAACTAGTGGTAACTCGATGGGAAACTGTAAAAAATGTCATTTGGGGCTCATTTATATATTGAAACTAGAAAAGTGGCACGCATCATGGACGTCAGAAGGAAATACTGGTGGAAAATATGCAGAGAAACTGCATGATGATTTCCAGTCAGACCAGCTCAAGTTATGCAGGCTTTTCAGGTAAAATTTCAGCCCTCTAATGGCTCAGCGAGGTTATCCAGTGCATAGCTGAGCCATACAGACCAGGAAGGTCCCAGCTTCAATCCCTGGTAAGTACTAGGTTGAGAACAAGAATATACAATTGGTACCCCTGGCTTAGAGGGGAAAACGACCTGTTCTAGAAGTGCATGTGTGCAGATATCAAGTGAGGATGGGATTGGGCTCAGCTGTAAATTCCCCACGACAGCTGAATAGGCGACTGACACTCGCTGTCAAATTGCACAAATAATGACCATTTGGGGTATCGAGTGTGCCTGGAAATTGTGGCATTGTACCCCAGCAAAGAGTTAATGCCTTCAGAGAAGAGACAAAATTGATGACAAAAATTAGTAAGACAGTTTGCATTTTGAATGTTCTTTTGTTGTCAGCTGAAAGGATTTCTGCTCATATGAATCTAGGTACGCCACACACCTGTTATTGCACAATGAAGTTGTTGCCAGTGGTATGTTTTCTCTCTAGTCTTATTTCAAAGTTAAACAAGGAGATGTTCCTCGTACAGGAAACTTTTTTTTATCCGGCACCGACGGGACCGACGTGGTGCCAGTTCATCAAAAATTCCGGATACGGAGAGCTGAGAGCTCTGTATAAAGCAACAAACCCTGTTGCTTAGCAACAGGTGCAGAACAATGGCCACAAGTTCCAAGCGTCTCTGTAGCTTAGCAACAGCTGCAGCCACACCCTTGCACAGCAACAAATCGAGGAAGGCAAGTACAATATGAAGTAAAACTTACCTGAACCTACTCCTGAATTTTGCCGGTTAACCGAGATTTCCGGTTATTTAGGTGCCGGTAAATCGAAAGTTTCCTGTATTATAAAAGCTGTTGCACAGCTATTGGAAGAAAGGAGGGAGAGGAGAGGATAGGATGCTGGTTATAAAATTAGGAGATAGGAGGCTTTTTGAATCATTCAGCAATAAAAGCTATGCATATGGTTACTGAATTCTGAAGGATCAACTAGTCAGAAAAAGATGTATTCTATATGAATTACATCAACTATACAGCACAGAAACTGGCCATTCGGCCCAACCAGTCCATGCAGGTGTTTATGCTCCACGCAAGCCTCCTCCCATCCTTCCTCATCTAACTCTTATCAGCGTAACCCTCTGTTCCTTTCTCCCTCATATGCTTGTCTAGACTCCCCTTAAATCCATCCATACTATTCGCCTCAACCACTCCCTGTGGAAGCGAGTTCCACATTCTCACCAGTCTCTGGATAAAGACGTTTCTTCTGAATTCCCTATTCGATTTCTTGTGACTATCTTGTATTGATAGCTTCTAGTTTTGCTCTTCCGCACAAGTGGAAACATTCTCTCTGTATCTACTCTATCAAAACCTTTCATAATTTTAGAGACCTCTAATAAGTCACCCCTCAGCTTTCTCTTTTCAAAAGAGACCCAGCCTGTTCATCCTTTCCTGATGGGTAAAACCTCACATTTCTGGTATCATCCTTGTAAATCTTCTCTGCACCCTCTCCAGTGCCTCTATATCCTTTTTATAATATGGCAACCAGAACTGTGTACAGTACTCAAAGTGTGTTCTAATTAAGGTTCGATACAAGTTTAGCATAACTTCTCTACTTTTCAATTCTATCTCTCTAGAAATAAACCCTAGTGCTCGGTTTGCTTTTTTTATGGCCTTATTAACCTGCGTCGCCTACTTTTAGTGATTTATGTATTTGTATTCCCAGATCCCTTTGCTCTTCTGTACCGTGCAGCATGGTGCTACCTGGAGGATCAATGAACACGGAGTAGTCAGTTGCTAGTGATCCGGGGGGTGGATTGCTATGTCCATGGGTGCAAATTGGAGTCTAGAATGTTTGCCTTCAGCTGCCTAGGTCCTAAGGTCTGGAATTCCCTCCCTAAACCTCTCCGCCTCTCTTTCCTCCTTTTAAGACGCTTCTTAAAACCTACCTCTTTGACCAAGCTTTTGGTCATCTGCCCTAATTTCACCTTATGTGGCTCGGCGTCAAATTTTGTTTTATAACACTCCTGTGAAGTACCTTGGGACGTTTTACTATGTTAAAGGCACTATACAAATACAAGTTGTTGTTGCCTCCATAGATCCATAGCAGTTTACAGCACAGAAGTCATTCATTCAAGCCTTTGTGCCTGTGGTGGCTCTTTGCTTGAGCATTCCAAAACTCATACCATTGCCTTACTCTCTCACATAGGCCTGCAACCTCCTCTGCTTCTAAGTCCTTACCTTAATTTAAATATTGAAATATAGTTGTCTGTCCCAGGTGGGAGCACTAGCCACCCATTTTGAGACCCGCTGAAAAATCAAGTCAATGGGGAGGACTTGTTTTTCAAATTTTCGTTTGCCTACCCCTGCATTCCGCTCCCCCCCACCCCCCCCGCCCCCCACACCACCAATTTTCCAGAGTTCCCAAAATGCATCCAAGATGGTTTGATTAATTCATAATTTGCATATCCAAAAAAGGGAGAATGAGTGCTGGAGCTGATTCAGGGTAAGAAAGGACAGGTTAATGACCTAAAGGTAGGAGAACACTTGGGAAATAGTGACCATAACCTAATTAGATAGAAAATAGATAAAGAATCAAGAACAAAGGTTTTGGAGTGGAGATTAGCTAATTACACTGCAACGAAAGGGGACCTAGCCTAGATTCAGTGCTTAAAAAAAAAGCAAGTTCTTTTTTTTAAATATGGCAGATTAAACTGCAGCCAATGATATTTAAATACAAGGTGGATAAGGTTCAGGCTAAATACATTTTAACTGGAGTAAAGGGGATGCATCAAAGGCTGGAGTTCCACGGATAAATGAAGAGATTAGAGTAAAGGTGAAATTTTAAAAAAGCATGTGATAAATAGAGGGAGGATTATACAACTGTAAGAAATAGTAAAAATATAGAAGGAAAGCATAAAGAAAACTGGAAAACCAAGAGGTGTAGTGTATGTGCCTTTAAGAGCCCCAGGTGTGCTGTAATGCCGGTAATTGCCACTCGGGCTATATAAGCCTGTATATTGTGTATATCCGTTAGAGCCCCCCCCCCCCAGACTTTGCTTAGTAAATACCTATGAACCAACTCCTGTCTTCAGTGTCTTTATCAACACACGGACACTACAGTGGCGACGAAGTGGAAACGGACTTAGCTGCAATTCGGCAGCACCTCAAGGACATCGATTCCTCGGGCGTCCAGAAGACTCAAGGAAGTCAGAGAAGCTGTGGTTTCACCAGCTGGCCAAGCTGGTGGCAGGTACTGCGCTAATCCTTCCTGGGCGTCAGGCTGGGGCTCCAGCGGCTGGCTCTACAGCCGAGACAGGCAGCGAAACCGGAGGCAAGCAATGACGGACTGGGAGGGAGCACTCGGGAGACGGCCGGCGCGGCTGCAAGCAGGTCAGCGTTCAGACCTACAGAGGGAGTCTGGCGGGAACGAGTCTCCAACTGTAAATAATTTTTTTTTAAAAGAACGGAAACCGCGGGAAACAGTGTGGTCATCGGCAGCAGCGGCGGGAAAGCGCGGGAAGCACCATATCTTTTCTACAGAAAAGAAAGAAAAGCGCGGGAAGCGCCATATCTTTTCTAAGGTGCCTAATTCTGGCAATATTGATGCTTTTGATAACGAGATAGAGGATTGGACCACATATGTGGAAAGAGTGGAGATATATTGCACCGCAAATGGAATAGAAGATGAAAAAAAAGCTTCAGTACTTCTGGATCTAATGGGCGCAAAGACATACAAGCTGTTACGAAACTTAATCACTTCAGCTGAGCCGATGGACAAGAATTTTAAGGAGATTGTTGATACCCTACACTGCCAATTCGAGGCAGGACTGGCAGATTCTCTGCGAGATAAATTCGTCTGCGATCCCCTAAGTGTAGAAACACAAAAAAGGCTATTTTCTGAGAAAGATTTAACACTGGACAAGGCTTTCAGTGCAATAGGAGCTGCAGAGATACAGCAAAGGCCACAGAACTTCGGCACCCATGAAATGACACGGGGTTTCGAGAGATGTTATCGCTGCGGCAGATCCACCCATGACCAGAGGGACTGCTGGTTCAAGGACAAAGCATGCAGGCAATGCGGAAAGATGGGACACATTCCACGTGTGTGCCGATCTGGAAACAAAAAATCCACTAAAAGAATCAATAAGGAAAAGCACAGAAAGGTACAAATGATGACGGACAGTAGCTCCAAAGACCAGAAGAGCGATAGCGACTCCGGAAACAAGAGACTAAGCTCTCTCAAATTACATAATGTAATTGCCAAAGAAGATTACCAGACCATTTGGGTTACCCTCACAATAGCAGGGTCCCCAGTTAAAATGGAGCTGGATACAGGATCAGCTCTGACCGTCATAAATCGACGGGATTACGAGCGGCTATTTCCGCATATACCTTTAAAAGACACATCCATTATCTTGAAAACATATATGGGGCAGAAAGTACACCCCAAAGGAAAAATAAGGGTGCCTGTTGTATACAACGGCAAGGAAATACCGAAGTTGTATTTATACGTTCTACAAGATGGTGGTCCGCCGCTGTTGGGACGTGAATGGATCAGAAAAATATGTTTAGACTGGCACTCCATTCAGGCACTGACGGTGACCAGTAAGGAAAAAAATGAGATGACGTCATACCTGAACGATTAAAAGACATCTTGGCCAACACCAAGGAAGTGTTTCAAGAGAAACTAGGAATCTTGAAAGGCATCACCGCCTCAATAAAAGTGGAAGATGCAGCAATTCCCAAGTTTTTTAAGGCAAGACCGGTGCCATACACAATTCGTCCAGCAGTCGAGGCAGAGCTGGAGAATTTGGAAAAGGCAGGCGTATTATCTAAAATAGATTGGAGCGAGTGGGCAACACCCATCGTCCCAGTCATGAAGAAAGCATTGAAGAATGATAAATCTGAAGAACAGAGAAAAATTTGCATCTGTGGAGACTTCAAGGTGACTGTAAACCCGGTCCTTCACACGGTACAGTATCCTCTTCCGAGGATAGAAGATATTTTTGCCTCACTATCCGGAGGGAAACGTTTCACCAAAATTGACTTGGCACAGGCATATCTACAGATGGAGGTTGAAGAGGCCTCTAAAAAATATCTCACGATAAATACACACAAAGGTCTGTACTAGTACAATCGACTGGTTTTCGGAGTAGCATCCGCTCCAGCTATCTGGCAAAGAGCTATGGAGCAAGTCCTCCAAGGGATTCCGGGACTCAATGCTACCTAGACGACATCCTTGTAACAGGAGAAAACGACAACGAGCACCTTGCCAATTTAGAGCAGGTGCTCACTAGGCTGAGAGAACGGGGCCTACAAGCAAATCGCCCCAAGTGCGAATTTTTCCGAAATCAAATATCATATTGTGGCCACATAATAAATAAGGAAGGGTTGCATAAGTCACCTGAAAAAATTGAAGCGGTCATAAAAGCCCCAGCACCTGAAAATGTTTCACAATTAAGGTCGTTCCTGGGATTAATAAATTACTATCATAAATTTTTACCGAACTTATCAACTCTTCTCCACCCTCTTAATGAACTGCTACAAACAGGAGTAATTTGGAAATGGAACGAAGACTGCAAACGTGCCTTCCATAAATGCAAAGACTTAATCACATCCAAAGAAGTTTTGGCTCATTACAACCCATCACTGCCAATCAGACTGGCGTGCGATGCATCCCCTTACTGCATAGGAGCAGTATTATCGCATAAATTCCCTGATGGCTCGGAACGGCCGATAGCTTTTGCGTCACGCTCATTGAACTCAGCTGAGCGTAACTATGCCCAAATCGACAGGGAAGCACTCAGCCTGGTATGGGGAGTAAAGAAATTCAACCATTACCTACACGGACAAAAATTTACCTTGTTGACTGACCATCAACCCCTCATCTCCATATTCAACCCTAAAAAGGGTGTTCCCATTATGACAGCGCAAAGGCTACAGAGGTGGTCCCTTTTTCTAGGGGCACACCAATACAACATAGAATACAAAGGATCAAAACAGCATGGGAATGCTGACGGTTTATCGCGCCTACCGTTGCCAACGGTAGAAGAGGCACCTACAGTAGACCCAATGGAGATGTTCCACTCTACCATAGTGGAATGTCTACCAGTAACAAATTCTGCCATTGAAAGGGAAACGAGAAATGACCCGACTCTTTCACGGGTCTACGATTTAACAGTGAAGGGATGGCCAGCACATGGCGAACCACTGTTGCCAGCATTCTCGCAAAGAAGAGAACAGCTGTCAGTGTGCCGAGGAACCTTGATGTGTGGATCCAGAGTGGTGATTCCACCCAAACTCCAGGATAAAGTGCTAAAGGAGCTTCACGAGGGGCATCTGGGTGGAGTGAAAATGAAGAACCTAGCCAGGGCGTTTGTATGGTGGCCAGGTATCGGTGGAGACATCGAAGAAATGACCAAGAGCTGCCTAGGATGCCAGAAGGTCCAAAACGCTCCTCCACAAGCCCCTCTACATCCATGGGAGTGGCCCTCATCTCCCTGGCAAAGGGTACACATCGACTTTGCTGGTCCATTTATGGACTCAATGTTCTTAATCGCGGTTGATGCACACTCCAAGTGGCCGGAGGTAATAAAGATGTCCTCCACCACCACGGAAAAAACCATCACAGTATTAAGGACCATATTTGCCAGGAATGGGCTGCCGGAACAGATCTGTTCTGATAATGGACCACAATTTGTGTCCGAAGAATTCAGAAAGTTCTTAAAAAACAATGGGGTTAAGCACTACACGTCCGCCCCATACCATCCCGCCACCAATGGATTGGCTGAAAGGTTTGTCCAGGCCTTCAAGAAGGCCATAAAGGCCATGGGTAATGAAGACATAAAACTTCAGCACAAGGTGGATAACTTCTTATTCGCATACAGGAATGCAACACATATGGTTACCAACCAAACTCCCGCCATGATGTTCTTCAATAGAAACCTAAGATGCCGGCTGGATTTGGTCAAGCCCAACATCAGAAGGGACGTGGAGAACCGGCAGTTTCAAGGCATGAATGAAAGGCCAACTAGAACCTTCCAGATAGGTCAACAAGTTTTGGCCCGGGACTACCGTACCGAGAAATGGCAGCCTGGAACTATCTGCACACGACTAGGACCACTGATGTATACCGTGGACATCGGAGAAAGCATAATAAGGTGCCATGCTGACCAAATCTATACATCTAACGATGAAGTAGAGATACCCATATCTACCTCCGATCCGGTGATACTGGAACCCGATGAACCCGACACTGGCATTCAAGCCGAATCAGCCTTGCCAGAAGAACCTACTACACCACCAGAAACTACTACACCCCCGAGGCGTTATCCGGACCGAGTCAGGAAGCCTCCTGAGAGACTGACTTATAATTAATTAACTACAGCAATGTATATTATTTTGCTTATAACATGTAATTAATAATTACTTAAAATATGATGTACTGGTTAGCAAAAAGGGGAGGAATTGTAGTGTATGTGCCTTTAAGAGTCCCAGGTGTGCTGTAATGCCGGTAATTGCCACTCGGGCTATATAAGCCTGTATATTGTGTATATCTGTTAGAACCCCCCCCCAGACTTTGCTTAGTAAATACCTATGAACCAACTCCTGTCTTCAGTGTCTTTATCAACACACGGACACTACAAGAGGCAACATGAAAAAGGAATGGTGGTCAACATGAAGGGAAATAGCTTTTTAAAGAAAAGGATAATAAAAAAAACTTAGAGATAAAGAGAGCCATCTTGTAATTGAGAATGAAGAGGTGTTTAACAAATAGTTTGCTTTGGTTTTTACACAGGAAGGTGAAAGTGGGACTGTAGGAATACCTGAAGAGGATATGGGAGAGCCACTATCGTAGATAAATATTCAAAAGAACATTGTAACAAAAAAGTTAGTAACCACTTCCATTTATAGAGCGCCTTTAATACAGAAAAATTGTTCCAAGGCACTTTGCAGAGGTGTAAGAGAAAAATGGTTGCCAAGCCAAAGAAGGAGATATTAGTAAGGCTGACAAAAAGCTTGATCAAAGAGATGTATATTAATAAAGGTCTTAAAGGAGGTGGAGGGGCTTAGAGAGGGAATTCCAAAGCATGATCCCTAGGCGGCTGACAGCATGACCACCAATGGGAGGGGGGAATGCACAAGAGGGAAAAGTCAGAGGAATGTAGAATTTGGGGAGGGGGAGGGTGTTATTGGGCTGGAGGAGGTTAGAGATTGGGAGGTAATGAGCCCATGGAGGGATTTAAACACACAGATGAGAATTTTAAATTGAGGTGTTGAGGGACTGGGAGCCTCATGTATGTCAGTGACAACAGGGGTGCTGGGTGAACAGGGTTTGCCGCAGGATACAAATGGGCAGCATAGTTTTAGATGAACTGAAGTTCGTGGAGGGTGGATGGTTGGCCAGGAGATCATTGGAATAGTTGTGTCTGGAGGTGACAAAGGCATAGATGAGGGCATAGTGTAAGGCAGGGGTGGGCAATGTTCTGGAGGTGGAAGTAAGCGATCTTTGTAATGGAGTGGATACGAGGTCAAATATTCATCTCCACACTGAATTGGGTGCCGAGATTGCGAACAGTCTGGTTCACCCTGAAGCAATGGTCAGGGAGGGAGACAGAATAAGTGGGAAGGGTACGGAATTTATTACCAATGTTTAGATGCAGCAAATTATGGCTCATCTAAGACTGGATCTCAGGCAAGTGTTCTGACAACATAGAAGCTGTAGAGGTAAGTGTCATCAGTGTACCCGACATTAAAATAAAATTACCTTTTAGCCTGGAGTTGCAATGTAAGTTCCAATTTACAAATTAATATAGCACATGGAAAGTGAACAATTCTAGTTCAAAGTAGAGTGGGGAATAGCAGTACATCTACCTGGGCTCCCTTTACAACCAGAGGCCAGATTTTCTTAGTATAGTAGCTAACAAATGCAAGGTTAATTGTGAGTTATTTCCCTAAGGTGTTTCTGATATTTTAAGAAACAGTATAATGAATATTAAGCCAATCATTGAATGGGCTGTGACCTAAAAGTAAAAAATGAAAAATAAACAAAAGTAAAAGTGGTTGATTCCCAACAGAGATTCTACTTGCAACACAACCTGTGATGGACAAAATTAGGACCCCATCCCCGCCCCTCCCCCCAACCCTTTACAGGAGACTCCACAAAAACAATGAATGGAAGGGGAACTGAACAGTTCAAGCTGAATAACTACAAAAAAATACAAATTTAAATAGTGAGTTGACACTGTACTGAATGCGTTGTCAACCAATCATGAAAGCTTAACCATAGGTTGTGGGTTGAAGTTCTTGAATACAAGTCATACGACCCACTTGTCTGTTTGGTCATCAGATGAGCTGCTAGATGGCTTTTCACAGGACAACTGGATTTTCTCACAAAGGTCGTGGGGGGAAAAAAAAAAAAATCGCAATATCCACTCATGCTGCCCAATCATAGTACAGCATAAGATAATTAGTTAAGCATCACCTCTGACAGTTCCAAAATGAGGCTTCATTTGTAAATGATAATATGAACCTGTCTAGCAGGAAAGACCCTAAAGTGAAGTCTCTCAATTTAATTTGCCATGTAAGTGGTGAAGGTGAAAAATACCCCCAATGTTACAATAATAGGTGACCTCAATCAACCCAATATAAACTGGGAATTCCTTAATAAAAGTGAGACAACAGAATCAGAACTAGTGAATGTGGGACAAGATTACTTTTTGATTATGCTTGCATCTAGGCATACAAGTAATCAGGATGACATCTGCAATCTAGTAGTGGAACCTAGGAACTAATGGCACAAAATAATGACATTTAAGATCATCTGTCAATTGTGACATTTAAGGACAAGGAAAAAAATGTGACATAGATTTTTGTCTGTACCATCTAGGCGTAAATTGCCTGAGCAGAACAGAGAATGGAAGATTGGGCAGGGAGGGTTACACACCTGTAAAGGATGGAAAATCAGAAAGGTTCCCTTGCAGGTGTGCAGTCCTCGCCACTCAATTTAATTGCATTTGTCACGCCCAGGCGATCCGATATGCCCAGGTGCTGAACAGGAAAATCTGCCCCATTGTGTCCAGTTTTGGCCATCTTAATTTATGAAAAGCCAAGCCCATGGAGAGGATACAGAGGAGGTTCACGGAGATGATACCAGGAATGGGAGGCTTTAGTTATGTTAAGATACTAGAGAAACTGGGGCACTTTTCATTAGAACAAAAAGATTAAGAAGGGATCGGATAGAGGTGTTCACAATTGAGTGGTTTTGTTACGGTAAACTGGTATGAACCTATTTCCGCTGGTCAGAGACTTCATAACCAGAGAGCATTAATTAAGATTATCACCAAAACAATGGAGAGGTTAGTGTAAAGTCTGTGGGTTGTGTCGTTAATAAATACACAGACTTCAGAAGTAACAAACAAACAGGTCTTTACTATTCGAAGGTCCGGGCGAATCTGCCCCAGCAATCCTGCTACAACACTTATATACTGGTGTGGTCACTATCGGTATTACAGTATACAGAAGCCAAACAAATAGTGCCACACCTAAAGTAGTTCCCTTAAAGGTGAACGGTTACATTCAATAGTTCCCTTAAAGATAGACGGGTACATACACTACAATCCTCCCCTTTTAGCTTATTACTTACAGAGTCCCCGTTAAACATACATATCTTCAACTTCCTATAAAACAAATTACAGATATAATCTCGGTGGAGTCAATGTCATATAAAACAATTTACAAATATAATCTCGGTGGAAACAGTTCACAGGTTCAGTCTCTGCGGAAACAGTTCATAGATTCAGTCTCTGATCTTGACTCGTTCCGAACAACATTTCTTTGGTGTAGCCGGTTCCCCTGGCTAGCGTGACTCCTCCATAGCCTTTTTCTTGACGTAACAGCTTGAACTTTCGTCCTGTTGAACCAGCAGTGCGGACTTTTACAACCAACTGGCTGTCTTGACATTTTCCAGTTTTTCAACTAATTTAGCTCCTTTCGTAATGTCCCGCCTGGAATGGTAGAAGTGCTAATATTTTAGACAGTTATTATCTTCTGCTTCTTCTTTTTCTTTTCTGCCTTTTTGAAACTCTCGGAGCTCCTTTCTCGGCTGCCAGCTGTAGCGCCACCAACTCTCTATGTTCCTTAGACCTTAAGTGCTTCATCCGGATTTCAGCACTTCGGGAGTTTTCATCACAAGCTGGGCAGACCACATCCTCGTAATATTCAGTGTCACTCAACAGGTCATGGTAATATTCAGGTTCGTCCTGAGTTAGGCCAGCGAGAGAGACTTCTTCTTCCTCCTCACCCGTCTGGACGTTAGCTGACGGTGGTTCCTTCCCTAAACATCTTTCTTGAAAAGCCTTCTTCATGCATTCATATTCATCCCGCTCTTCCTGGGTTATCTGCCATTCCTTCACGACGGACCTCATTTGTGAGTTCAATACCTTCCTTTCCATCGGTAATTGCTTTATCAGGCTATTTAACCCTTCTACTGAAGTAACGGTTTCCACATTCTTCTGTTCACCTTGACGTGATTCAACGTACTTTTGGCATCCTTGTAAAATTTGTGTTGCCACCTCAGCTATCTCCGTGACTTTTGAGAGCTCCGAACTCGTTCCCCCTGAAGATTGAAGCTCGTGTTCAGATTGTTCCCCTTGCAGAGTCTTGTCCTTCAGCATATGAAGGAGTTGGCCGACCGTTAACTCTTCCCTGGGAACACGGTGGATCAGAGTCTTCTCCATTTCATCCACCTCTTTCTCCAATACTTCCACCTTACGTTCCTCTTGAACTTTGGCTTTCAGCGCTCGGAAAAGTTGCGCCCTGATGCTCTCTAGTTCATGTTCAGGGACCATTCTTACAGTGTCCTGTTCTTCCACTGAAAGGATTCCCAGTTGAATCTGTTCTTCAAGTTGTTGAACCTCGGTCATTGCCGCCTCATATTTGTCTTGGGTGTCCTTCAATGTTTTTATAAGTTCTTGGACATCCTGTCTTTCATGCTCTGCCATGATTTTCACCTCTAATTGCTCATCTATGGATGGAGCTTCTATCGATGAGTCTGTCTTGGCCTTGAGCTCATCAAGAATTTCCTGCAGCCTTTGGACTTCTTGCTCATGTTCAACCTGTAGTTGTTCATATGCTTCTACTGAAACTAGCTTTTCGGAGGCTGCCGAGTTAACCCCCTCCAGAATTGTAGCCTGGGCCGGTTCATACTGTTCTTTCAACTTCTCACACTCTGCTTGTAAGGAGTCGTAGAGAAGAACTGGAATAAAATCCTGGCTCCCTGAAGATTCCTCTTCCTTTGGTTCATTCTGTAAATATTCTAGTTCCTGAACAGCATCAGGGGAATGTGATTGGTATTTGACCATGATGGCTCTATGGCCGCTCTCTGCTTGAGCTAGCTGTCTCTGTAGTCTTTCCAGGTTCCCCCATTCGGTGTCCCAGAACTTTTCCATATTTTTCATCTCCTGTACGAGACGGTCACTCAACTGTTCTAATTGTTGTCGTACTTTGACATAAGTTTGCGTCCGAGCTCGGTGTTCTTCCGTCATGGATGAATCCTTTGCTTGAACAGGCTCAGAATTCTCTGTCAACCTGGAGTTCTGCTCTGCAGCTTTATTCTTCTTGGTACCATAAGTCCTTCTGCCTGTCTTCGTTTTCTTTCCCATCGTCGGCAAGTCCCTTTTAGCCTTGTCTTCCATTTTCGACTTGGTCTTATCATCATCCATTTCAGAATCTGAGCTAATAGCTTGCACCGAGTCCTCCCTCATTATGGCTTTTAGGTAATGCCATTCCATGTCTATTTTCTTAATCCACTCCCATCCTAGAAGTGGTGGTCCTCCCTCAGGTAATACGTACAAGCTCATTCTTGGGTGTTCTTTACCCCTATCTCTCACCTTGACTCTTATTTTCCCCACGGGGTATACGTTATGCCCCGTGTATGTCTGTAATACGAACTTGGTATTTCTTAAAGGTATGTGAGAGAATAGCCGGTGGTAGTCCCTTCGGTTGATGACTGATAGAGCTGATCCAGTGTCCAGCTCCATTCTTACTTGGACTCCAGCTATTTTTAGTATGACCCAGATGGCCTGTAGATCCGTTTCTTTACCCACATTGTGGATTCTCAGACTACCCAGCTCCTGGTTGTTTGGGTCTGAGTCTGAATTCTGTTCGTCTGAACTCTTCTCAGCCACCTTGTGTACCTTGTTGTACTTTTCTGGTGGTGGCTTCCTTTGATTATTGGTCTTTTCCCGGACCGGCATACCTTCGCGATGTGACCCAGTTTGCCACATTTCCTACACTCTTGGTTCTTAAACCAGCATTGATTCTGGTCATGCGTTGTCTTCCCACAACGGTAGCATTTTGTTGTGCTTGAAGTAATTTGGTCCACCCCGAGTGCCGCCGCCTTTAGTTGCATTTCCGCCGTTCCTTTCGCTGCGGCTTCGTGCGATGCAGCTATAAGGACAGCCCTGTCCAGTGTGAGGTCGTTCTCTTCCAGTAGTCGCTTCTGCGTCCCTTCTTTGGACAATCCGCATACGAACTTGTCCCGCAGCGCTTCTGTCAGATTCCCTCCGAACTGGCAGTATTTCGCTAGCCTACGCAGTTCGACCAAGTATTCCGCATTGCTTTCGTCTTTCTTCTGCGTTCTTGCGTAGAATTTGAATCGTTCAGCCAGCATCAGCGGTGTGGGGTTCAAGTGGTCCTTCAGCACAGCCACAATCTCTTCGAAGGTCTGATCCGCTGGTTTATTTGGTGCTATTAGGTGCTTCAAGAGCCCGTATGTTTTTGCCCCCATCGAGTTTAGCAATGTTATCGCCTTGTCGTCTTCCTCTATTTTGTTGGCTTCGCAATAGATCTCTATGCATTCCACGTACGTGGCCCAGTCTTCTATTTCAGAATTAAAGTCGTTAATATTCCCTCGCTTAGGCATCTTTCTTCCCTTGGGAGCAGCACCAGTATTTCTTTAAGTATTCTTATTTATTTGTTTGTTTCTAAGATGGCGGTTTCCCGCTCTTTCCTTCTCTCCCCGCCCACTTCAATGGCGGTATGTCAATCAAGATGGCGGTTTTCCCGCGAAAATGGCGGTTCCCCGCTCTTCCTTTCTCGCCCCGCCCACTTCAATGGCGGTTTCCCGCTTCTGGCGTCTTCTCCGCCTAATGGCGGCTTCCCGCGTTTCTTCCCAGTGGAAGGGGTACGCTTCCCCCACAGCGGACAGGTTCAGCCGCTGGCTGGCTACCGCACAGCTCCCCTTACTCGGCTATGTCTTTTCCTCCCGCCCGCACGGCTCTACCGGCGCTGGGTACACCCCGTTAACGGAGGACAGTTCAGCCGCTGGACTGGCTCTCGCGCAGTCTCTCTCTCCGTACCCGGCTCTGTCGCTCTCTCACCCGCACGTTCGGTGCTACCGGCCCTGGGTACCCCGTTGGTGGAGAACAGCTCAGCCGCTGGACTGGCTCTCGCGCAGTCTCTCACCCCGTTTTCGGCTGTGTCTCTCACCCACTCCCGCACGTTCAGTTTTGCCGGCTCTGAGTACCCCGTTGGTGGAGAACAGCTCAGCCGCTGGACTGGCTCCTCGCAGTCTCTCTCTCCGCACCCGGCTCTCACCCGCACGGTTCCCGTTCGCCTCCCCAGCCCTCTCGCAGACCGGTGTTTCCCTCCCCGGCTGCGGCTGGGTTTCTCTTCCCACGCCTACTCGCAGGCTCAGCGCTTCGTGGCTGCGGTCGCTGTCTGGATTTTTTTTTCCACCGATCGCGGTCCGGCTGTCACCCGACGCCGTTGGACCCGACTTTTGGCCGGCACAGCTCCCCCTCGACCGAGGTCGAGTGCTCTGCCCTTATCCTCCGGATACTTCTACACCTTCCCCTACTCACAGTCTCTTCGGCCGCCTTGTTTCTTGCTGGTCGGCTCACTCCGCACCGTGGCAGAAGGGTAGTCAGTGCCTGTTGCTGATACAGCTTTTGTTGTTAGTCTTCCTGCTTTCTGTTGTTGCAGCCTCGTGTTTTCTTTTGGTAGCACGACGAGGGCGGTTGTCTCTCTTCGACGCTCTTCGTTCCTTTTGGTAATCTTGCCGCAGGGTACGATCGGACTCGTCGCCACTGTAAAGTCTGTGGGTTGTGCCGTTAATAAATACACAGACTTCAGAAGTAACAAACAAACAGGTCTTTACTATTCGAAGGTCCGGGCGAATCTGCCCCAGCAATCCTGCTACAACACTTATATACTGGTGTGGTCACTATCGGTATTACAGTATACAGAAGCCAAACAAATAGTGCCACACCTAAAGTAGTTCCCTTAAAGGTGAACGGTTACATTCAATAGTTCCCTTAAAGATAGACGGGTACATACACTACAGTTAGAAGAATTTTTTTTTTTTTTTTTTTTTAAACACAGAGGGTTGTTGTGGTATAGAAACAGTGGTGGATGCAGAATCCATTATAGTTTTTAAAAGGGAAGTGGATAAAAATGTAATAAATTTAAACAAAAAGCTATGGGCAAAGGGTAGGGGAATGAGAAGTTCTTTCAGTGAGCTGGCATGTTATGTACAGAATGCACTCCTTCTGTGCTATAATATTCTGTAATCCCATGATGTCACTACAGAAAAATTGAAAATGTGGGTAATAAGTACACAATGGCCCTGAATTCGCGGTTGGTATGACGGTGTACTCTAGTACGCCGTCATACCACCTTTGAAATTGACCGCAAGTTTGCTAAATCCCAAACCTGCGATGTCAAGTTCCAACTGCATGTTTCACCTCCTCATACAAATGAACACGCTGGCAAAAAGTTGGGCTAACTGCCCACCTACTGCAAATTAATTACCCTGAAAATTTTTACGTCTGGTGCAAACAGACGTAGGAAACCTGTTTCACAGTGTATGGGGAGGAGGGATGAGAAAATTGTAATCCTGTTCTAAACATTGCTGCTGTCACGCTAATAGGTCAATTTGTAATTAATCTCCCATTTTCTTCCATATAAAGGATATATCGTGGGAGCTCTTTCTGTCCATTAGATGATTTGTACTGATAGACACAGCAAATTTGTTTCCAGCAGATTAGGTTATTCATATTGAAAGAAAGGGATTGTCCATTATTGTGTTTTGCTTTAAGAAATAGTGGTAATCTTGATTATTGGGTAGAAAATAGCTTGAGAAAATTGAGTGGAACTAATATCACCACTATGTTTTATGAAGTGAGCCATGGCTGGGAGACAGAGTCAAAATTCCCCCTTTTTGGAAGTCCGATATGATCAGACTGGGCCGTCTTACCCGACCAGCGGTTGAAGGGTGCCCACTTGGGGAAACGAGTTGCTCCCGGCAAAAGCTCTCTATGCATTTATGGCAGGAATAGTCCAAGTAAATACTTATTCCTATTCCATTTGTACAATGAACTATACATTTCTGTAACTGAATGACATGCATGGTTTAATAGCCTTTTAAAATGAATTGTGGGCAAATCAGCAATCTCCTCTCTTTCCTGATTGGCTAAGAGTCAGGAAGTGAAAGGAGCACCGCCTCACGTGATCCCAGGTTCGTATACGCACAACGGTGGGTTCAGTGAGGCACTACGCTGCACACAACCCTGGAGCGTTTGAAAGCAAGTTTTCGAAGGGGGGTTTGCACAAGGTAAGTGCGGATTTCCTTCAGAAGTCAGCAGCGTACTCCTTACGCCACCGACCGCGAATTCAGAGCCACTGAATTGAGTAGAAAGGGACCTGGGAGTAATTGTAGAATAGTAACTTTCATTAGCCAATATAGTGAATCAATTCTGGTGAAAAAAGCTAATAGAATACACTGATATCCAACCAGAACAGTAAAATGGAAGTCTACAGAAGCTTTGCAATGCATTGGTCAGACCACACTTAACCATATCATATTCACTTTTAGTCATCCCACTACAAAAAAAAACAAGAATTGGAAAGGGTATGGAGAAGACAATAAGCCTGATTGTAGTAGGTGAGCTTTGAGGAAAGATTAAAGAAGCTTGAGCTTCATAGTCTGGAAAGAGGTTGGTTATGGGAGTACCTCATCAAGATTCATGAAACAATTAAATGGTATGGATAACACTCAGATTTTTACCTTACTGCAAGTCAGAAAAGAAGAATCAGAGGACATAAGTGGAAATTAATTAAAAAGTAGCTTATTTACTCGAAGACTGAAGGGTTTGGAGTAATTTGCTGGCTGGGTAATAAAGGCAAAAACATGGAGGTTGTTCTCAAAACAGAGTTGGAGCTTTGGTGGAAGAGTTAGGATATTAAAGGGAGAAGAAACTATTATTTCCCTTTCTTATCTATGGACTTTATTAATGTACATATGTTTTCAGAGATCTGGTATACCAATACGACTAAAAATTTGTATAAATCCAGACAGTTCATTAATGCTGCAACTTTAGATATTCATGTCACCAAGCATTAGTAGTTTATTCCACTCAAGTTATGTCCACTTCTAATTTGAAGTGTGTGAAAAATATGTAATTTTGACAAATTGTTTCCTTTCCTGTGTAATCCTAGTCTACGCTATGACTGCCTCCTACAGAAACAACCGCAGTCTATTGTGGGCTTGAGGAAGATCACACAACTCTTGCCTGTTTTCACAGTATAACACTCCTAAATTCTGCTTGCTCAGTAATTTCCTTCCTACAGCTAAATGATGAGCATAGGAACAGGAGAAGGCCATTGAGCCCCTCGAGCCTGTTCCACCATTCAATGAGATCATGGCTGACCTGTGACCTAACTCCATATACCTACCTTTTCCCCATATCCCTTAATACCTTCGGTTAACAAAAATCTATCAATCTCAGATTTAAAATTAACAACTGACCTAGCATCAATTACCATTTACGGAAGAGAGTTCCAAACTTATACCACTCTTTGCATGTAGAAATGTTTCCTAACCCTCCTGAAAGGCTTGGTTCTAATCTTTAGACTATGCCCCCTCGTCCTAGATTCCCCAACTAGAGGAAATAGTTTCTCTCTATCTACCCTATCCGTTCCCCTTAATATCTTGAAAATTTCAATCAAATCAACCCTTGACCTTCCAAATTCCAGGGAATGCAACCCTAGTTTGTGTAATCTCTCCTTGTAATTTAACCCTTGGAGTCCAAGTATCATTCTTGTAAATCTACACTGCACTCCCTCCAAGGTCAATATATCCTTCCTAAGGTGTGGTGCCCAGAACTGCTTGCAGTAACCCAGGTGTGGTCTAATCAGGGTTTTGTATAGCTGCAGCATAACTTCTACCCCCTTGTATTCTAGTCCTCTAGATGTAAAACCCAGCATTCCATTCACCTTTTTGATTATTTTCTATACCTGTCCATGACATTTTAATGATCTATGTATCTGGACCCCCAAGTCTCTTTGGACCTCCACTGTTTTTAGCTTTTCACCATTTAGAAAGTACCCTGTTCTATCCTTTTTAGATCCAAAGTGGATGACCTCACATTTGCTTACATTGAAATCCATTTGCCACAGTTTTGCCCATTCACTTAATCTATTAATATCTCTTTGCAATGTTATGCTTTCATCTACACTGCTTACAATGCCGCCTAGCTTTGCGTCATCGACAAACTTGGATATGTGGCTTTCTATCCCAACATCAAGTCATTAATAAATACGGTGCATAGTTGAGGCCCCAACACAGATCCTTGCAGGACACCACTAGTCACATCCTGCCAATTAGAGTACCTGCCCATTATCCCTACTCTGTCTCCTGCCGCTCAGCCAATTTCCTAACCAGGTCAATAATTTGCTTTCAATTCCATGAGCTTCAACTTTAGCTAACAGTCTCTTATGAGGGACTTTATCAAATGCCTTCTGGAAGTCCATATAAATAACATCCATAGACATTCCCCTGACCACTACTTTAGTCACCTCTTCAAAAAGTTCAATCAGGTTCGTTAGGCATGACCTACCCTTTACAAATCCATGCTGGCTCTCTCTGATCAGCAGAAAATTTTCAAGGTTCAGTCACTCTATCCTTAATTATAGACTCCAGTAATTTCCTGACCACAGATGTTAGGCTAACTGGTCTATAATTCCCTGGTTTCCCTCTCTCACATTTCTTAAATAGCGGAGTGACATGCGCAATTTTCCAATCTAAAGGACCAGTTCCCGAATTGAGAGAACTTTGGAAGATTATAGTAGGGGCATCTGCAATGATGATGAGTCTATCCTAATGGTGACAAGTCTATCCTAATGTATGTAGAGAATAAACTGTATTCAAAGAATGAAATACTGAGAATAGATAAACCTGCTTTTTCCCTTCTAGTCCTTCTGTTTTCTACACTTACATAATTTGCTTTGCATTCCCTCCCACAGTCTACTTGCCTTAAAGGAGCTGTGTATGTTGTATAATTCCATCATCAAGAGATAACGGTTATATAAAAATTCTTAAATGGCTTCGTGGATAGGTGCACCGCATGATGTAGTAGTGAGCGAGAAGGTCCCATTCTTGATTCCTGGTCTGTGTTGAGTTACGGTTTGGGTGCTATAATTGATCTCAGTGCCCCTGAACTGGATAGGGGAAAAATCAGGCAACATTCCTCCTGCTAAGTGCTATCCAGAGACTGCAAAGGGAAGTGCATACGTACAGATGTCAGCCTTGTCTGTGGTGCTCTCTGTAGCTGAATAGTCTGTTGACACTCATTGTGTAGACTCGAACATGAAGAATGGGTACTTGGGCAAGATACTGTAGGGCTGCCACTGGCTGTAAAACCAGATCAGTCAGGTAAAGGAGAATTGGGATTTTTTAACTAATTAGAACCAGAACAGCTCTCCTGCTAGCCCAAAGAGACTACAATTTTGTATGTATAAATTGTAACATTACTATGTAAAGGAATCAACACATGGAGGGAAAGAAACTTGCACAAAATTACGACAGAGATCTATCCAAACTACATATAAATGGGGATGATAGTCCAATGATTTATGCATATACTGGACCCAGGAATTTGTAGTATTTAATTCAGGGAAGTCAATTCTACTTAGTTATATTAGAAAAATAATATTCTGAGAATGTACAAGGAAACAGATTACAATTACTTAAAAAATTTATATGTATGTTTGCCACTACTGGAATTGATTACATTTTCACATATATGATGAGTGTAAATTGACACTCTGAATTGTAATCGGTGGTATAGAATAATTACAACTCCTGATAATTATATTGTGATTTGTATGCATTCCATATAGATTTCTGCTATAATTCTGGTTCCTGCTGATCATAAACTGAAAGCTAGGATGAAGAGTAAAATTCAGCACTGAATTTTTACAAACCTTGCAATTTCTGATGTAAATGTTTGCTGGAAAAATGGATTGCATTTTTTTCCATATTTAAGTTCTTTGTCTCGTATATAAACATTTAATAATTACGGTGCATTACATTTTTAATTTTATTCTTCTGCATTACAAATACCAGTTTTTTTTCTCCGGATATCTTTTAGTTTATTTTTTTCTTTTGATGAGATTTCTTGCACTGCCCATCATTCCACTGTCTGACCTCGTGTTTACATACCAAAATTTTCTTCCACATTTGGGGGTGCACCTCAAATCCTTAGCAGGAACCTTATCTGGCTCCCCAGGTGAGTTAAGAATTTGTTAATATAAAGAATCTGCACCTTCCCATCCCATGGTGCAACTTTAATATTAGAGCACTACTGGGGCGGTGGGGGGGTTCTTAATATCAACTTTTAAAGAAATGCCTCCCATGTTAAAAATGACAACAGTTAACATGAAGATATATCATTCTTACTTTACCTGGTTGTACATATATCTCAGCATGAAGTCCATAAGGAATGATTTTCCTTTTCTGAAGGCACCAGCAACAGATAAGGCTACCACTTCCCGATCTCTAACTTCTTCTGAGAGAAGGATTTTGTTCAGAGCCACTTCATCCAGTTCGAAAGTATGGTCATCATTGACGACAAGAATCTGAACTGGTCTAGCCCGCTGCACAGCTTCATCTTCGGATGTCCAGCTAAAGCTTCCCTCTGAAAATCCTCCTATAATCAAAGTTTTCAGAACATTAATAAAATAACATAGTTCACTTTATTTATTAAATATATGTAAAATATGAGAGTGCTGTATCTCCAACTGGGCTGATAAGTGGCAGGTAACATTCACGCCAAAGAAGTGGCAGGCAATGACTATCTCCAACAAACGAGAATCTAACCACTGCCCCTTGACATTGAATGGCATTAACATCGCCGAATCCCCCACCATCAACATCCTGGGGTTCACCATTGACCAGAAACTTAACTGAACCAGCCACATAAATACAGTGGCAACAAGAGCAGGTCAGAGGCTGGGTATTCTGCAGCAAGTGTCTCACCTCCTGACTCCCCAAAGCCTTTCCACCATCTACAAGGCACAAGTCAGGAGTGTGATGGAATACTCTCCACTTGCCTGGATGAGTGCAGCTCCAACAACACTCAAGAAGCTCGACACCATCCAGGACAAAGCAGCTGCTTGATTGGCACCCCATCCACCACCTTAAACATTCACTCTCTCCACCACCGTGGCTGCAGTGTGTACCATCTACAAGATGCACTGCAGCAACTCGCCAAGGCTTCTTCGGCAGCACCTCCCAAACCCGCGACCTCTTCCACCTAAAAGGACAACGGCTGCAGGCGCATGGGAACACCATCACCTCCAAATTCCCGCCAAGTCACACATCATCCTGACTTAGAAGTATATTGTCGATCCTTCACCATCGCTGGGTCAAAATCCTGGAGTTCCCTCCCTAACAGCACTGTGGGAGTACCTTCACCACACGGACTGCAGTGGTTCAAGGCGGCGGCTCACCACCACCTTCTTAAGGGCAATTAGGGATGGCCAATAAATGCTGGCCTTGCCAGCGGCACCCACATCCCATAAACAAATTTTAAAAAACTACCTACTATTAAGTTTGGAAAAGTATTTATGTCAAGTGTACACTTCAACAAGCCATTCACATACCTCATAATGGGACCAGCAGTTTTCATCCCAAATGCTATGATCTTATATGAATATTATTATTTTTAATTACTCAGTCAGTTTAACATTTAATTTATCTAATAAGTAAAGTGGTATTTCTCTGCATTAGTGGAAGCATAAATTGCAGATAGAAATATAATAATTTTGGACAAATCTTTGCACATACTTAAGATTTCAATATAAAAAATTTATTTAGTTGATCTGTAATTACAGTTCTGAGAAACACGAGTCCTTTTATACCTTTTTTTTGAAAAAATGTAGTGTTTGGTCAGAAATACCTTCAGATTGACAGTACATTTGCAATTTTCTGGCACAATAGCTGTAAAACAGGTGCCTAAAGATCCAATATGGCGAACAGCATATGCATGCTCATTCTGTGCAGCAAGTGTACTGCCGGCCATATTGCTTAGGGTTTCTCCATAGGTGTCCAGGGCATATGCCTGTAACTGGCATTGGATCCATTGCATATGCAAATCAGGGGACTAACAGCACTTCCCAAACCCACGACTTCTATCACCTAGAAGGACAACAGGAGCAAGCGCATGGGAACACTACTGCCTCCAAGTTTCCCTCCAAGTCACACAGCATACTGACTTGGAAATATATTGTTGTTCCTTCATCGTCGCTGGGTCAAGCTCCTGGAGCTACCTCCCTAACAGCACTGTGGGAGTTCCTTCACCACACGGACTGCAGCGGTTCAAGAAGGTGGCACACCACCACTTTCTCACTGGCAATTAGGGATAGGCAATAAATGCTGGCTTTGCCAGCAATGCCCACATCCCATGAACGAACAAAAAAAAAGCCCATCTGTTTCAGGCCCCTTCATGAAATTGGACTGCAAATGCCAATACTGGCCGCTGCTCGCCCCCTCCCAATTGCCTTCCCCCCCACAGACTGTTGAGGACCTTGGCCGGCATCTGAGCTGGCTCATTTTGCTTCCCCCCCCCCCCACCCCTGCGACCAGTGAGCTGCCTTTGGGGCCACGAATGGCGCCGACAGCTTGCCGGTACTGTCCTACTAAGGCAGGCGGATCAATCTGCCATGATAAGAAATAAGAGTAGGGCATACGGCCCCTCAAGCCTGATCCTACCGTCAACCTCGTTAGGCGCATGCAGTGTGTGCAGCACCCGGATCACACCCCTATTCAGGTGTGATCCTATTTCTAGGTTAAAACATTTTTTTCCTTTTTCTCTAGTTTTGTGCACATAATGGAAGGTAGTGGGTTCAAACTACTAATCCACTGAATTCCTGAGGATAGCAGTACCATTTAGCAGGTTGAGGAATGATGCATTGTCACCTCCTGACATACATTTTGGCCTGCAGATTGGGTACATATATGTGTCACTGTTCATGTCTCCCTTCAACTTACTGCTTCTTAAGAACACTTTTCTGCTAGTACAACAAATAGCACTTAATTCAAGTGGACAGAGCTGAAATGGAGAAAGGCTAACAAATCACAGGAGCATCACTCCTTTGGAGGAGGCTAACCTACTCATCCTGCTTTATTACAGCATGGTGGAAGTCGGGAAAGATGAAGCATCGGCTTGTCTGTTTCCAAGTTGCAATTTCTATGTAAGTTGCCCTCCATTTTTTTCTTTTTTTCTGCGAAAATATATTTAACCTCTGCTCATTGTCTCCTGCTGATAGCATGAATAACAGCAGTCCATATTATGCATCCCCTTACTTTTGGCACAGTATAGAAATTTATATATATATTTTAATGTTTTTACGTTAGCATCAACATTACTATTGCAGCTCAAAATTATAACTCAGGTGTCCAAACATTTTTTTGCACAAAGCATGGCTTTCAGTTGCAAGCTACTTAACAGCCCAAAGATGAACAATGTTGTGCCGGGTTATTGATTGTCTATATAATAGTTTATTATGTTTCAGTAATAACTTATTATATAACCTAAAGATACGGTAGATTGAAACCTTCCTGGGCTCAATAGAGAAGTGGGATCAACTGACCTATAAGTTTGCTTTTTTATAACTTATCTGCAGCTGTTCACTGAATTCTGATTTTAAACAATTTTTTTGAACCGTAATATAGAGCTTCACGAATGCAGCGGTATCTTCATCTTCACAGATTTCTGAAGCTAAACTATGTGCAAGTTTATATATATATATATGTCATAATAATGGGACTTATACAAATATGAAAGATTTAAATAATTCATAATATTATGAAAGGTGTGAATTACCAGGGTAGTTCAAAATAGTTTTAGCATATCATAGTACAACCAGTTCTAAAATATGGCATTAATTATTAAGGTTATATATGCACATCTGTATTCAGATCTTGACTCTAGTTCATTGTATTGAGCAAGTGAAAAGTATTTAATTAGAAATCTCAGCATGGCAAGAGTCTAATTTAATTGTGAGCTAAAAATCAAAACATTCCCTTTCTGATTGGAAAGTCGTATCAGATCATTTAATCATAAGTGTATGTCTGCCTTTTGAAGAAAAATGTGTTGTGTAACAAACAAGCAAATTAGTGTAAAGTATATATTAAACTATGTAAAACAATGATTAAGTCTCTGAAAGAGAAATATATTTGATGCAATTTTGACACTACAATCTACTTAGGCCTTCGTTTACAGTCTCATCCAAAGAAACAGCACCTTACAATACAGTACTGTGCTCAAGTGGCTTGAGCCCACAACCTTCTAAACTTTCAGTTATCACTGAGCCAAACTGACACTAACTCCCCATATAAAGAGCAAAATACTGGAAATCTGAAATAAAAGTATAAAATGTTGGAGATGCAGTGAGTCAGTCAGCATCTGTGAAGAAAATAGAGAAGTTAACCTTTCAGGTACAAGCCCTTTCTCTAAGCCAAAATGTTAACTTCTCTGTTTGTTCTGACCTGCATTTTCTGTTTTGTTCCCAGCTCCCTGTGTTGAACTGTCATAAATACAGCATTGATTCAATTACTTTTCATTTTACTGCTCCAAACCCACTGCTTAGTAGAGAAATATTTAATACAGCGTTGCATATCATTCCTGAACTGTAAGATACACTTAAAAATGAACATTTATAAGATTTTCTGGTTGATCCGTCTTGAGAAATACCTGCATTTATTATAGCATCTTATCACATTGTTGAAATGTCTCAAAGTACTTCAAACACTGAATTACTTTTGAAGTTGAGTGATTGTTATGCAGGCAAATATGACAACTATTCGGCACCAACAAAGTCCCAAAAATGTAATCTGTGATTTTTTTTTTGGTATTAATTGAAGGGAGGAATTTTGGCCTGGTTACCCAGGCAACTTTCTGCTCTTCGAATAATGCCATGGGATCTTTAACATCCACCTGAACAGTTAGACATGACCTGAGTTTCACATCTCATCTGAAAGATAGCACTTCCCACAATGCAACCTTCGCTCAGTACTGCAGTGGAGTGTTAGCCCAGATTATGTGATCATGTTCTGGTATGGGAATCGAACTCTGTTTTTCTGACCTAGAAGACAGAATGCTACCACTGACCCAAGGTGACGTCATTGATTTACTGGCACTTTTAACTTCAGTTTCCCCGCTACCTATTCTTTAGACTAATTCCATTTCTTACCATAGAATCATATTCAATTCTTAATAAAAATGAATCTGTCACCAGGAATTTACCGGTCTTGAGAGAACCAAAGTGGCTATTGAAGTGCTAGAAGTCTGATCAGGAGGGAGCTTCCATGTGAACCCTGAAACCATTCTCCCACTAATGTCCACTAAGCAATGGCTGGACCCTTGATCAAGGAGATATGGAATAGAGTCATCATGACTCAATGCTGCCTACTAGAGATACCTCATTTCATTCTCATCCTTTGCTTTAATTATGTCAGCTGTCCACTCCTTGCCTTGTTTAATAACATGTTGTTTCACGAGTGTAGAGTAGATGATGCCCCATCTGATGGGTGAATGCTAAAATAAGAGGTCATATGCTTGTTTTTGCCTGTGTGGGTGAGGTGAGTGGAGATACTAACTTTATAGATGCTCCTGTCTTTGCGTTCCATAAACAAAACAAAAAATCACCACCTTTAAACAGCTAATGAAAATATCATTGAGCGCTTCTGTGTTCCATCCCCTACCCACACATCCTCTGTGCACTTCCCTGCTTCCAATACATTTATCTTTTTAGAAAATGCTCTACTTCTCATGCCTTTTACATCTCCAGAGAATCTGCAAATTAGCCAATGATCTTGCCACTGCTTGTGTTTCCTGAGTCAATGTCATCATTCCTCCTGGCACGTGCTACCCACTGGTTCCATTACTGATGCTTTACAATTCCTAAGTTACTTGTTACCTCATTTACCAATACCTCCTTTCCACACGCTATGCTATCTGATTCAGCTTGGCCGGTTTCCTCCACAGCCTCCTTGCCTTCATGTTTGTAGATGATACTTCCACTAGCTCCACAGACACTGAGTTTTTAAACCAGCCTTCTGTTTCCTTCCTTCTTTCCTGCAAAGAAGGCTTCTTGCTCTTCAATCTATCCACGAGCTTACTGCAGGCTCTAATAAAAGAGGCAGCACTAATAATAGAGAGACGAGAAGAAATAAAATTGGGGGTTCTGTGGCGGCGAGGTGAGGGGGAGGCGAGTAACACAGGACGAGATAATGAGAGGGAAAGTCATGACCTGGAGAAAAAATTATAGAGTACGAGAAAAGGGGGAATACTCTAATTATTAGGTTTTTTGGGCCAATGGAGGAAGCGTTGGGCCCGTGTATGGGGTCCGGATCCAGTCAGGGGCCCTGAGCGGATCCCGTAAAAGGACACCTGCGTAATGGTAATAGCAGATCCCAGATCATTTTGTCAACTATTTTTATATTGCCTATTGCAAACGTGCCTTTTTAGGGATTGTAGGTGTGTGGATTTGACACCATATGAAGTAGGCAATATTTAGTATCATTGTCTAGTAAAATGTAGCTACCGCCCCACAAGACCAGCAATGAATGCTCCTGAGTCCCAATCATTACAATTTAGCATGCCCAATTATAAATTGGAAAAAATGTGAAATAAAATGACTTCAACGGTATTACCTGTGCTGACATAGAAAAACAAACGTCATTATGGGCGGTGGTATACATGTCTGGAAGTGTTTGCTTGGCATCGATTTTGTTTGTTCCCCAAGATGGTGCAGTTAGGTAATGCGAGAGATGGAGAGTGCGGTGAACAGCATCTGCCCTTGAGTAGCATGAGTATGGATGGAGGTGGGGGGCGCGGGTGGGGGAGTAAGGAGAGAAGAATCTCATTCTCACTGACCCCTTTAAAAGCCGAGCCACTTCGCCCCTTCCTAGGGCGGACCACTGCAGAAATAAGGACGTTCACAGCAGCACCGCCGTCAAATTCCTTCGCACCCAGGCATTTGTGCTTCTGAGATCCAGCCCGGGTGGCGCACAGTGTGCACATTCTTCCTTCTTGTTTTGTATTTATTTAGCAAACAGTCGAGGGCCTGTCTGAATAACCACAACCCCCGGAGCCAGCCGTCTTATTGCAAGGGCCGGCTTCCGTAACATTGCACGGCTCCTGCAAAAAAAAATAATGCACAAGACCAAATGCAACGATCATCTGAATATTCATAAAAGAGCAACGACGAGTTAATATTGGTGCTGTATTCGGCAGCAAACTCATCCTTTACCCGCCCTGTTCAGCCAGCACTGGGACTAAATGATCCCCACAAGCGGCAGCACCCTGGCTCCTGCCCTGAGTCCGTCCCCTGCCTCCTCGCTTGGCCGCCTTCAAGAAGGTGCAATATTTCTTCGAGCTTTAACGGAGAGGTTTTGCCGACCGCAGGCAGATGTCTGACTTACCCCAGCTATTTCTTTCTTTCCGATTCCTCGCCGTGTTTTTCTGTGCCATTTTGTTGGCGTGTGCACCGTGGAGCCGCGTTCGGAGGAGGATCCCTTTCGAAAGGGCGTCTCTCTCTCTCTGTGCGAGGATGACGAGCTGTGAGGATGGAGCCTTTCTCAGCTCGTTATTAAACAATGTACTGAAAAGCACCAGGGGATTGCAGTGTGCACACGTTATAGTTCAAGCAGGGAATAAAATATCATATTCACTGGTATTAATAACAAAAAGGATAGAGAGAGAACCGGCTTATTATCTGAATCATATACATGTAGATTCCACAGGGTTGGACTGGGTTATTTCTCAGAGTAATAAATTCATGTATTTTTTGGAGAGGAACACATGATCTGCTGCAGGTTCTTTTCATTTATTTAAACCACAAATCACAGCAAAACAAATAATGGAAACATTCGAAATATAAATATGGTAAAATACTGCCGTGTGGTACAGCAAAAGCAGAAGAACATTAAGCATTCAATGTGATGATTGTTCAATAATAATTATTTTCTGGTCTCAAAATTCTGAAAAATACTGTCAGATACAGAACCCGCAGTAGATTGAAGATGTGAATTCACAGCATCATAGATTAGACAAGAAATTATTATGATGTATACATGGTCAATTGGGGCCCTTGCTGCACACAGGGATGGAATAGCTGATGTGTGATCAGCTGTTCTGAGGAAGCTATGACTATCATCCTGGTGCTGGTGGTTTGCTAGGCTGTAATGCCTGCACCTATTTGGGTGCAGAACTGTGGCTGGGTCCAGTCGACAGGCCCCATAGTAGGTACATGCCAATTGTTGAATATGGTATCTGCACAAAATTCACAGAGAAGGCCATCTCTAACCTTTTCCTTATATCCTTCACCGCCCACATGAATGGATCATTGGATTACATAGGATATGCAGCACAGAAACAGGTTATTCAGCCCAACCAGTCCAAGCCGGCGTTTATGCTTCACTTGAGCCTCCTCCTGTCTTTCCTCATCTAATCCTATCATCAGCATAACCCTCTAGTCCCTTCGCCCGCCGCCTCTTAAATGCATCTATACTATTCACTTCAACCACTCCCTGTGATAGCGAGTTCCACATTCTCACCACTCTCTGGGTAAAGAAGTTTCTTCTGAATTCCCTATTTGATTTCTTCGTGACTATCTTATATTGATGGTCTCTAGTTATGCTCTTGCCCACAAGTGGAAACATTCTCTGTGTCTACTCTAGCAAAACCTTTCATAATTTTAAAGACCTCTGTTAGGTCACCCCTCAGCCTTCTCTTTTCAAGAGAAAAGAGACCCAGGCTATTTATCCTTTCCTGATATGTATACCCTCGCATTTCTGGTATCATCCTTGTAAATCTTCTCTGCACCCTCTCCAGTGCCTCTATATCCTTTTTATAATATGGCGACAGATCAAAGTAGTTGCCCCATCTGTTTCTGGTGGGCACCTGGACCTCCCATTTCAAGGCCCCCCACCAAAAAGGGCAGAGACCCAGACGTTGGCGGGAATGGGACAGTAAGTGCTGCACTGCCATTTTCCTTGTGTCAACACCCCATTCCTGTCCAGTGGAGGGATGAAAATTCACCCCATGGTCTCCACATTTTTCACAATGTTGTTTTTGTAAACAGTAATCTCCTTTCAGCATCAGTATTATTTTTACCAGCTGACATCTTTAGCTTGGCCTTCCTTTTCAGATCTTCATTAACTGCTTTTAAATGTATCATACTCATGTTCACTCAGAACTGTTTTTTGGGAGATGTTATTATTTGTCACACATTTGATTAGCCATTGAGGTTGTTGATATTTTTTTATGGCTCAAAGATTTTCTTTCTTCCTTTTTCTAAATTGTTGGTCCAAGATATGCAGTGCTTGCTTTCTCAGTTAATTCAGCTTTCATTCTAATAACTTTGGCTTTAGATTCTATTTTATACACGTCCCCATTTGTATGTTATAACAAAGGTCAAGGGCTCATTAATAGTTAAGATGGTAAATTAGTATATTTTCATCTAGTTTACCAGGGATCTAGACTTGACCCGCTCCTATGTCTTATCTATATGCTGCCCCTCGGCGACATCATCCGAAAACACAGCGTCAGTTTCCACATGTACGCTGATGACACCCAGCTCTACCTCACTACCACTTCTCTCAACCCCTCCACAGTCTCTAAATGGTCAGACTGCTTGTCTGACATCCAGCTCTGGATGAGCAGAAATTTTCTCCAATTAAATATTGGGAAGACTGAATCCATTGTCTTCAGTCTCCACCACAAACTCCGTTCCCTAGCCACTGACTCCATCCCTCTCCCTAGCATCTGTCTGAGGTTGAACCAGACTGTTCGCAACCTTGGTGTCATATTTGACCCTGAAATTAGCTTCTGACCACATATCCGCGCCATAACTAAGACCGCCTATTTCCACCTCGGTAACATTGCCCATCTCCGCCCCTGCCTCAGCTCATCTGCTGCTGAAACCCTCATCCAGGCCTTTGTTACCTCGAGACTTGACTGTTCCAACTCACTCCTGGCTGGCCTCCCACATTCTACCCTGCATAAACTTGAGGTCATCCAAAACTTAGCTGTCCATTTCCTAACTCACACGAAGTCCCATTCATCCCTCACCCCTGTGTTCGCTGACCTACATTGGCTCCCGGTTAAGCAACGCCTCGATTTTAAAATTCTCATCCTTGTTTTCAAATCCCTCCATGGCCTTGCCCCTCCCTATCTCTGTAAAATCTGTAAGAATAAAAATATGTTTTGTAAGTGTGATGGACTCGAGACTATTAATATAATACAGGAAACTCTTGTTTAAACGGCACCTAAATATCCAGAATTCTCTATTAACTGGCAAAATTCATACTCCGAAAACAACACCTCAATAACCGGAAATTTTGCCTTGTCCGAGTCTGAGTCTCCCACGGTGGTCGAGTTAGTCAGTGGGCATAGTTCTCCAAACTGCCACTACTGCTTCTTGGCGCAGTCGGAAGTCCAAACATCTCAATAACAGGAGTCTGACTCTCCCGCGCTGCCGGTAGTCTCTTCCGATCCGCCATTTTTTTGTTAATGTATAAGTTTTGTTTTACTGTTAAGTAATTAAAGAGTTATGGATTACCCTCAACTGGCAGTACTGTACTTAATCAAGCATCTTCCACCATCCATTTAACACAACATTCTGTAGCTGAGTACCCAATTACTATATACTGCACATTTCTTGATTTTTTTATTTTTGTTTGTTAAAAATAGCCTCGGTAGATAACCCTCTCCGTCATCCAGAATTTTTAATCAACTGGCACCATCCCGGTCCCGTCGGTGCAGGATACCAAAGAGTTTCCTGTATATAAAGATAAATTTGATGTGTATGAATCTCCCCTGGGTAAGGCAACGGCGCAAAACTTAACAAAGGAAACCTGCATAACAGGATAACACCCCACAGAGAGACCATCGAAACTCACCATCGAAACTCAAGAGCCACTAAAAGGTGTCAACAAACAATTAACTTAAGCAAGAAATGGCACCAGCCACTGCAGACAGACACATGTTCAAAGCAAAGCCAATCAAGAACTGCCAGAATCTAAGACCCAATCGTGGCGTCTTAAGAATTTAAACTAGAAGACAATGGACTTTAAAAAGATATAAAAACAAGGAATCAAAGGCTCTCTCTCTCTGGATGACCACGCGGAAGAACAAGAAGCCCTCCCTCTACAGACCAGACCAAGAAGCAAGGAAAAAGGCCGCGTGCATTGCTTAACTCAGGGAAGTACCAGTCTGTGTGAATCTAATCCATTACCTTACGAGTTGTAATTGAGTAGAGTCCATAAATACCAGAAGGCTATTATTTTGATGTGCATGAGTGTGTGTGTTTAATAAACTTGCATGAGTTTGTGTGTTTAATAAACTTATTCCAAATTGTTTCAAAAGAATTGGTCTTGCTGTCAACTTAATGCCAGTCAAAATAAAAAGCTTACAAAATTGGGGGCTCATCTGAGATCTGGCGAGACAGCTTTAGATCATTCTTTTAAACAATTGGAAATTTCGGGAATTGCGATTCTAACCTGTGGTGCGAAGTTTAAAAGTAAATTGAAAAGACAGGATGAAGTGATCGGGGGCATACAAAAAGCCAGCAAAAGACATAGCTGTAGCCTACTGTTATAAATCTCATCATTCATCAAGAAACTACTCATGAAATAACGCTAGATGGCCCGCTGGTGGCGCCGTCCAAGGAGTATAAATACTCGGGCGTGGGCCCAGCTAGCCAGGGACATTTTGTAAGACAAGGAACTAGTGGATACAACTAGACTGCCATGTTCTGAAACAAGTTGATTAAAGCCTTGCTTTATACTCAAACCAAGTGTGTAGTGAGTTTTATTACGTCAATTTAATCAACTTGATATCGACTCCACGCTTTGGGTGATTCGGGAACAGCCAGCTACGACTCGAACCGTAGAAGGGAACTCAGACAAGTAATCGATCCATCATGGAGAAACTACTCGGACCCGCCCATCTCGACCTGGACCCAAATTCACTTACAGCCGCTAAGGTATGGAAACACTGGTATCGTACCTTTAGCAACTTCCTTGAGGAGTGTGGTGAGACTGTTCCTAACAAATTACGAATGCTTGCTAATTACGTATCCCCTCATGTGTTTGATTATATCGAAGACTGTGTAGACTATGATGCCGCTATCCAAATACTACAGCAGCTATATGTCAAGTCCCCAAATGAAATTTTTGCTCGGCATCTACTGGCCACAACTCGACAACAACCCTGGGAATCACTTGACGAATTCCTTCAGAAAAGTAGCAGGCTCAGCAAAGATTGTAATCTTAAAGCTGTTACAGCTGAGCAATACCAGGAGGAGTTAATTCGTGATTCCTTTATTAATGGGATTGCGTCTCCCTTCATATGTCAGTGTCTGTTGGGGAATAAAACCCTCAAGTTACAGGCTGCCTATGACCAGGCATGTTCTCTGGACTTAGCAAAGATGAATGCAGACACCCATCTTTCACCACGAGCACGGGCTGCTATCACTTTTAGTGACTCTTTCGATAGGCCTCGGGCGGAAGCCCTCACGGATGACTCCTCCAACCCGGCTGATGACAACTCTACCCTAGAAACCTACACTGATGATGACCCCTCCCTAGCGGCATCTTGGCAATCTGGAAGGAAGTGTTTCTTCTGTGGAGGTGCGTTCCATTATAAGAAATTTTGTCCTGCTCGTAACGCGACCTGCAATCATTGCAGCAAGAAAGGTCGCTTTTCTAAGGTATGCCAGTCAAGAGCCGCTGTTAGTAAGAAAGGCCACTTTTCTAAGGTATACCGGTCGAGAGCTCCTGTTAGTTTTGCAGCTACTATCTATAAAACTGCTCCTCCCCCAAGAGCCACTACTAAGGTTACAGCTGCAATCTATAAAACTGCTCCTCCCCCAAGAACCACTACTAAGGTTACAGCTGTCAAGGGTAAAACTGCCCCTCCTCCCATCACAGCTGTTTTTCCCCAAAATCTGTCCCATGCAGCCACGAAGGTTTCGGTAAATGGATACATTGAGTGCACTGATTGACTCATGCAGCTCTGACAGCTTCATTAGTGAGCGGGCTGTCAGTAAGTTAAAATTGCGTATTTATCCCTCGGACAGGGGAATTGCAATGGCTCTGACGACACTGACCACAAACTCTTCCGGCTTTTGTCTTGTCGACCTTATTCTCAATGGCCGCACTTATTTCTCCACCCCGTTCGGGGTGCTCAAGAACCTATGCAGTGATGTGTTCCTGGGACAGGATTTCCAGAAACAACACAAAAGACTCACTTTCGAGTTTGGAGGGTCAAAGCCGGAGCTTACTATTTCCAAAGTACCGTTTTGTGCGCTTTCGCCGGCCTCGCTCGATGAGCCCTCCTTGTTTGCCAATCTTTTCCCCCGATGTAAGCCCATAGTCACTAAATCGCGATGTTTCAGCCAAGATGATCTATCCTTTATCAAGACAGAAATCTCTCGCCTTCGAGCTGATGGTATAATTGAGCCAAGTTCATCTTCCTGGCGGGCTCAAGTCGTCGTTGTCAAAAATCCTCTGAAGCAACACAAGAAATGTCTTTGCATTGATTACTCGCAAACTATTAACCAGTATACTGACCTGGATGCCTACCCCCTACCACGCATCGATGACATGGTCAATAACCTTGCTAACTACAAGGTATTTTCAACCTTGGAGTGGGAGGGGGAGGATCCAGTTGTCGTGGTCCATGTTGGTACCAACGACATAGATAGGACAAGGAAGGAGGTTCGGCTGAGGGAGTTTGAGCAGCTAGGGGCCAAATTAAAAAGCAGAACCACAAGGGTAATAATCTCTGGATTATTACCGGAGCCACGAGCGAATTTGGCTAGGACAAATAAAATTAGAGAGTTAAATGCGTGGCTCAAAGACTGGTGTGGGAGAAATGGGTTTTGCTTCCTGGGACACTGGCACCAGTACTGGGGCAGGAGGGAGCTGTTCCGTTGGGACGGGCTTCACTTGGCCAGTGCTGGGACTAGAGTCCTGGCGGATCATATAACTAGGGCTGTAGAGAGGGCTTTAAACTAACCAGTGGGGGGGGAGGTTCCTAGAGAGCAAATAATAAAAATGACAACAGAGAAGGTCATAGATTTAGGTAGCAGTGGGGAAATTAAAAACCAGAGCGTGTCAGGAAGGGGCAGAAGGTATGGAGTAAAAGGTAAAGTAATAAAAAGGGCAAAAGCAGGAACTAAGTGTCACAAAACATCTTTGAAAGTTCTCCATCTGAATGCACGTAGCATTCGTAACAAAATAGACGAGTTAATGGCACAAATAACTACATATGGGTATGATCTTGTGGCCATTACAGAAACATGGCTGCAGGGTGACAATGCCTGGGAATTAAACAAAGCAGGTTATTTAACGATCAGGAAGGACAGGCAGGAAGGAAGGGGAGGTGGGGTGGCTATGTTAATAAAGGAAGGAATCACTGTAATACAGAGAAATGATATTGGGTCAAAAGATCAGGATAATGAAACAGTTTGGGTGGAGGTAAGGAATAATAAGGGAAAAACACTACTAGTGGGCGTAGTCTATAGGCCTCCGAACAATGGCAACTCTGTTGGACGGAGTATCAATCAGGAAATAGTTGAGGCTTGTAATAAGGGAACATCTATAATTATGGGGGATTTTAACTATCATATTAATTGGACAAATCAAATTGGGCAGGGCTGCCTTGAGGATGAGTTCATTGAGTGTATTAGGGATGGGTTTCTTGAGCAGTATGTAACTGAACCGACCAGGGGGCAAGCAACCTTAGATCTGGTCCTGTGTAAGCGAGACAGGATTAATTAAAAATGTCCTAGTAAAGGATCCCCTTGGAATGAGTGACCATAACATGGTTGAATTCCATATTCAATTAAAGGGTGAGAAGGTTGGATCTCAAACAAGCGTGCTAAGCTTGAATAAAGGAGACTATGAAGGTATGAGAGCGGAATTGAGTAGAGTGGATTCGGAAAATAGATTAAAGGGTAAGACGATACATGATCAGTGGTGTACATTTAAGGAGTTATTATACAACTTCCAAAAAATATATATTCCACTGAGAAGAAAAGGGTGTAAAAGAAAAGACAGCCATCCGTGGCTAAGTAAAGAAATTAAGGATAGTATTCGACTAAAAACAAGGGCATATAAGGTAGCCAAATCTAGTGGGAGGATAGAGGATTGGGAAAACTTTAAAAGACAGCAAAAAATAACAAAAAGATTGATTAAGAAAGGGAAGATAGATTATGAAAGTAAATTAGCAAAAAATATAAAAACAGATAGTAAGAGTTTTTATAGTTATATAAAAAGAAAAAGGGTGGCTAAAGTAAATGTTGGTCCCTTAGAGGATGAGACCGGGAAATTAATGGTGGGAAATATGGAGATGGCAAAAACACTGAAGGAATATTTTATATCAGTCTTTACAGTAGAAGACACTAAGAATATCCCAACACTGGACAAACAGGGGGCTAAAGGGGGGGGGGGAGGAGCTAAACACGATCAAAATCACTAAGGAAGTGGTACTCGGTAAAATAATGGGACTCAAGGCGGATAAATCACCTGGACCTGATGGCTTACATCCTAGGGTCTTGAGGGAAGTGGCGGTAGGGATTGTGGATGCATTGGTAATAATTTTCCAAAACTCCCTGGACTCGGCAAAGGTCCCGGCCGACTGGAAAACTGCTAATGTAACACCCTTATTTAAAAAGGGCAGTAGACAGAAGGCTGGAAACTATAGACCGGTTAGCCTAACATCTGTGGTAGGTAAAATTTTGGAGTCCATTATTAAGGAGACAGTAACAGGACATTTGGATAATCATAATTTAATAGGACAAAGTCAGCATGGTTTTATGAAGGGGAAGTCATGTTTGACAAATTTGCTGGAGTTCTTTGAGGAAGTAACATATAGGGTGGATAAAGGGGAACCAGTGGACGTAGTGTATTTAGACTTCCAAAAGGCATTTGACAAGGTGCCACACAAAAGATTATTGCTTAAGATAAAACTCACGGGATTGGGGGTAATATTCTGGCATGGATAGAGAATTGGCTATCTAACAGAAGGCAGAGAGTTGGGATAAATGGTTCATTCTCAGACTGGCAATCAGTAACTAGTGGTGTTCCGCAGGGGTCAGTGCTGGGTCCCCAACTCTTTACAATCTATATTAACGATTTGGAGGAGGGGACCGAGTGTAACATATCAAAGTTTGCAGATGATACTAAGATGGGAGGGAAAGTAGTGAGTGAGGAGGACATTAAAAAACCTGCAAGGGGACATCGACAGGCTAAGTAAGTGGGCAGAGATTTGGCAGATGGAATACAATACTGGAAAGTGTGAGGTTATGCACTTTGGCAGGAAAAACGTAGAGCAAGTTATTATCTTAATGGCAAGAAACTGGAAAGTACTGAAGTACAAAGGGATCTGGGGGTCCTGGTGCACGAAACTCAAAAGGTTAGTATGCAGGTGCAGCAAGTGATTAAGGCGGCCAATGGAATGTTGGCATTCATTGCTAGGGGGATAGAATATAAAAATAGGGAGGTCTTGCTTCAGTTGTACAAGGTATTGGTGAGACCGCACCTGGAATACTGCATACAGTTTTGGTGTCCATACTTAAGAAAAGACATACTTGCTCTCGAGTCAGTACAAAGAAGGTTCACTCGGTTAATCCCGGGGATGAGGGGATGGACATATGAGGAGAGGTTGAATAGATTGGGACTCTACTCATTGTAATGATATCAGCAAATAGTGATGTTATTTGCCTGTTTGATTATGATGCCTTATCAGCATGTTTGCATGTATTGATTGCTTGTGCCTGACCAGCAGAGGGCATGTGACCGAGACAAGCAAAACAGTTTGTTTTAGCTTCAGTTTCGTTCTAGATGCATCACTAGCAGGGTGTCTCCTGAAATGCTGTATAAAGAGTTGAACAGACTTTAGATTAAAACTCATTCTCTTTCATAAATGTCTCGTCATTGAACCCACAAAGAAATCAATACATGGTGTCAGAAGTGGGATTGAAAGAGATGAAGAGAAAAAATCTGAAGTTAAATCAGCTCTCCACAAATTAGCAAGCCAAAAGAGAACATCGTTGCTTACCATTGGAGAATAGCTAACGAAGTGAAAAAATGGAAGGTTTACACCCACCGGCGACGCTTCAGTTGACAGGTAATGTGGCTGAAAATTGGAGGAGGTTCAAACAACGTTTGGGGTTGTATTTAGCAGAGAGCACACGCTAGCATTAATCGTGGTGCCAAAGGATGTGCAAGCCATACTAGGTTTAAAAGCCTGTGAGAGACTGAACCTGGTAAAGAGAGTCCTCGTTGTGGAAAGCGAAGGAGAGACAGTCTATGATGAACTGAATGTTGCGTACACACCGGGTAAGCTGATGTATACAGCAGACACGTTGTCCAGAGCTGTTGACCCAGGAGAGCCCGCAAACACAGTGAAAAGACTGATGTACAAGGCAAAAGACAGTGGAACTGACTTCTACCAGAGCATGCTTGTATACCGCACAACGCCGCTCGAGTGTGGTATGTCACCAGCCCAACTCCTTATGGGACGTATGCCAAGGTCAAACCTACCCATCCCGGAGAACCTCCTGAAAACAAAAGAGGGGGAGAAAGTGAGGAAGTTCAAAGAGCAACAGAAAGCAAAGCAAAAGTACTACTATGACAGAGGAACACAAAACCTACCTGAACTCCACACTGGTGACCAAGTAAGGTTCAAAGACAAAACAAACACATGGACTCAGAAGGGAACTGTCCTGAGTGAAGTTCAACCAAGATCATACACCATTCAGACAGATGAGGGTGCTGTTCTGAGAAGAAATCGTAGAGATCTTCTCATGGGACCAGCCACAGCAAGTCAGAAGACTGATACTGTTGAACAACCTGATCACACAGCTGAGAAACCATCATCTGAGGCAACAACTCAGATTCAAGGACAATCAATCAGAAAATCCTCAAGACACGTGAAGCCTCCTGAGAGACTCATTGAGCAAATTTAAGGACTATTGTTAGAGAAGGAAGTAATGTTATCTTATTCTTTCTTCAAGTTCTAGTGTATTTACATATTTCATGTGAACACACAAAGGTTAAAAAACCTTGATCATGATAATGATAATGTAAGTTCATTAAGTGTTACAGTTAAAATGCAGATTAATACAAAGAAAACATGTTAGTTAAAAGTAAAATACTTTTGTTTTAAGAAAGGGAGATGTAATGATATCAGCAAATAGTGATGTTATTTGCCTGTTTGATTATGATGCCTTATCAGCATGTTTGCATGTATTGATTGTTGTGCCTGACCAGCAGAGGGCATGTGACCGAGACAAGCAAAGCAGTTTGTTTTAGTTTCAGTTTCGTTCTAGATGCATCACTAGCAGGGTGTCTCCTGAAATGCTGTATAAAGAGTTGAACAGACTTTAGATTAAAACTCATTCTCTTTCATAAATGTCTCGTCATTGAACCCACAAAGAAATCAATACACTCATTGGAGTTCAGAAGAATGAGAGGCGATCTTATTGAAACATATAAGAATTGTGAAGGGGTTGGATCGGGTGGATGCGGGGAGGATGTTCCCAATGATGGGTGAAACTAGAACTAGGGGGCATAGTCTTAGAATAAGGGGCTGCTCTTTCAAAACTGAGATGAGGAGGAACTACTTCACTCAGAGGGTGGTAGGTCCATGGAATATGCTGCCCCAAAAAACTGTAGAAGCTACATCATTACATAAATTTAAAACAGAAATAGACAGTTTCCTAGAAGTAAAGGAAATTAAGGGTTACGGGGAGCGGGCAGGAATTTGGACATGAGTCTAGGTTCGGATCCGTCATGGCCCTGTGGGTAGAGGAGCGGGCCCAGGGGCCGTGTAGCCTGATCCTGCTCCTATTTTGTGTGTCTAATTCTGTTAGAGTCAGGAGATGGTTCTGTGATAGTGGATTGGTGGTTAGGATCAGATCAGCCATGATCTTATTGAATGGCGGAGCAGGCTCGAGGGGCCGATTGGCCTACTCCTGCTCCTATTTCTTATGTTCTTATGTAACCTTTGATTTAAAGAGCACATATCATCAAGTACCGTTAAAGGACTCTGACAAAAAGTATACGGCCTTTGAGGCCAATGGTCGGCTTTACCAGTTTTGTGTCGCCTTCCATTTGGGGTGGCCGTCTTTCAACGGGCAATGGATAGCCTAGTCAAACAGGAGAACTTAACGGACACTTTTCCATATCTGGATAATATCACCATTGCTGGTCATGACCAGAAGGAGCAGGATGCCAACCTCCAAAAATATTTTGATGTTCTCTGTCATCGCAACTTAACCTTAAATGAGTCCAAATCTGTGAAATCAGTACCATCAGTCAACATCTTTGGCTACTGGGTGGGCAACGATGTCATCAAACCGGATCCGGAGCGACTTCGTCAGCTTCAGGAGCTCCCTCCCCCTACGAATCTCGGCTCTCTTCGTCGGGCACTCGGCATGTTCACCTATTATGCGAAATGGATACCCCACTTCTCCGACAAGATCCAGCCCCTGCTTCACGCAAAGTCATTTCCATTGGAGGCAACGGCTATTTCAGCTTTCAACCTCAAGCGACAACTGGAAAAAGCCACGCTTCGTTCCATTGATGAAAATCTTCCTTTCGTGGTCAAGTGTGATGCATCAGATGTGGCGATCTCTGCTACCTTGAATCAAGATGGTTGACCCATTGCATTTCTGTCCAGAACTTTGCAGGATAGCGAGCTCCATTATCCTCCTGTCGAGAAGGAAGCTATGGCCATCATCGAAGCGGTACGTAAATGGAGTCATTTTCTCGCCTGTCGCCATTTCACACTTATAACCGATCAGCGCTCCATGGCCTTTATGCTGGATAACCGGAAACGCACTAAGATCAAGAATAACAAAATACAACTCTGGAGGATAGGATTGGCCGCCTTTGGATACACCATACATTATTGACCCGGCAAAGAGAATGTGGCCCCGGATACCCTCACACGGGCATTCTGCTCTTCTATGGCAACTTTGACTCTGGCGGATCTTCATACTGACTTATGCCATCCTGGCATTACCCGTATGTTGCACTTTGTGCGATCTAAAAATCTCCCATTTTCTACGGAAGATGTGAAAAGAACGTGCTCCTCCTGTAGAATTTGTGCGGAATTAAAACCGCAATTCTTCCGTCCATCGGATGGCTCGCTCATACACGCTATGCAGCGACTCAGCATTGACTTTAAAGGGCCATTGCCTTCCTCAACACGAAACACCTACTTACTGACTATGGTGGACGAATATTCACGCTTTCCCTTTGCTTTCCCCTGTCCCAATTGTAGTGTATGTACCTTTAAGGGGAGAACTACTTTTTACAGCTCCTGTATACTGTAGTACCGGCAGTGACCAGACCTGTATATAACCCTGAGTAGGGATCTGTACTGTTTCGTTTTAGAGCAACCCTCATCCAGTAAACACCTGTTGATTGTTCCTCTGCAGTCTCTGTCGATTATTTGAAGGACCACTACCTAAAGATTCACGGATTTAACATTGGCGACGAGTCATTTCGAACCTACCTGCAACTCTGAAGAAGGAGGCCGATTCCACCAGTGCGGGCGTCGACCATCCAGGGAGGACTTGAGCATCGCAGAGGAGGCTGTAGAGAGCTGGGCTTGGTTCTCCAGTCGCGACGATCCAGCACAGCGGGCTGGCAGCAGGTACGGCGCAGACCCTTCCCGGACAGCAGCGGCGGGAGCCAACCGATGGCACAGAAAAAGGCCGAGCAGCAGATGGGTAAGAGAGAGGGTAAAGCGCACAGGGCGCAGCCAGGGTTGAAGACCGAGCGGCGTCAACGAGAGAGGGTGAAGCGCGCAGGGCGCAGCTGGGGTTCAAGACCGAGCGGCATCAACGAGAGAAGCGCGCAGGAAAACGTGCAGAGCATGGCCGGTTTCAAGGGCTGAGCAGCGTCCGCGGGGGAAGAAAAGAAAGCGCGGGAGACGCCATTTGGGCCACAGCGAAGAAAGGGAAGCGCGGGAGACGCCATTTTGAGCCAGCGGAGAAGAAGGGAGAGCGCGGGAGACGCCATTTTTAGCCAGTCTAACCACACCCAGGGATGCAGAAGAGTGGCAGGGTCACAGCGTTCGACAATGAAGTCGAAGATTGGGCGACATATGTACAACGCATAGCAGTGTACTGCAAGGCGAATGAAGTGCCAGATGCCAGGAAAGCACTGGTATTGTTGAATTCCATGGGTGCAAAAACGTACGGCTTACTGCGAAACCTAGTAACCCCAGAGAAGCCAGTGGAAAAGGATTTTGAAAGCATAGTGGCAATCCTACAGGACCACTTAAACCCCACACCGCTGCTGATAGCAGAAAGATTTAAGTTTCACAAAAGGAACCAGCATAAAGATGAAAGTAATGCTGAGTATTTAACGGAACTGCGCAACCTATCGAAACACTGCCAGTTTGGAACGGGACCAGCAGATACTTTAAGGGACAAGTTTGTGTGTGGGCTTCAAAGTGAAGGAACCCAGAAACGGCTTCTATCAGAAAAGGATCTTACGCTGGACAAGGCTTTCAGCATGGCAGTATCACACGAAGCAGCCGCACGGGGCGCTGCAGAGATACAACGGAGACCGCTAGAATATGGCACAAATGAAATGTCATATGGAGCAGTGAAGTGTTATCGCTGCGGCAGAACAACACACGACTATAAGGATTGTTGGTTCAAGGACCAAGTGCGCAGACAGTGTGGAAAAGTAGGACACATAGCAAGTGTCTGCAGGTCGGGAAAGAAAACCAGCAGCAAGAAATCTCCACAGGAGAAGTATAAAAAGGTACATAAGGTGACAGAGAGTAGTTCAGACGAACAGAAAAGTGATACAGACTCCGGAAGCAAGGAGCTGGGTTGTCTGAAACTACATAATGTAATCAAAATGGAGGATCACCAAACTATCTGGGTCACGCTCAAGATAGACGGAGTCCAAGTGAAAATGGAATTGGACACAGGATCAGCCCTAACAGTCATAAACCGAAGGGACTACAAGCGGCTATTCTCACATATACCCTTGAGAGATACAGAGATTGTCTTGAAGACGTACACGGGGCAAAAAGTCTACCCCAAAGGAAAAATAAGGGTGAACGTGATATACAACGGCAAGGAAACACCAAAAATGGACATATATGTATTGCCAGATGGAGGACCACCACTACTAGGACGTGAATGGATCCGGAAGATAGTGTTAGATTGGCATGCCATACAAGCACTGACGGTAGATGCCAAAAAGGACGACAACGTCACACCTGGACGACTGTCAAAAATGCTAACTGACGCACAAGAAGTGTTCCAGGAGGGACTCGGAACACTAAAAGGCATAACAGCGACGATCAAAATAGAGGAAAATGCAAGCCCAAAGTTTTTTTTTTAAGGCCAGACCAGTGCATTATGCGATCCACCCAGCCGTCGAAGCAGAGCTGGAAGGTTTGGAACGTTCTGGAGTACTGTCCAAAGTGGACTGGAACGAGTGGGCTACACCCATCGTTCCTGTAATGAAGAGGTCGTTGAGTAATACGCCTGGGAAACCAAAGAAGATTCGCATCTGTGGGGACTTTAAGGTGACAGTGAACCCAGTCCTTCACACGGTACAATATCCGCTTCCGAGGATTGAAGATATTTTCGCCTCGCTATCTGGAGGAAAACGCTTCATTAAGATTGATCTGGCCCAGGCGTACCTGCAAATGGAGGTAGAAGAAGCCTCGAAACAGTACCTCACGATCAACACTCATAAAGGTCTCTACCAATACAACCGGCTGGTGTTCGGGGTAGCATCAGCTCCGGCTATTTGGCAAAGGGCAATGGATCAAGTCCTGCAAGGGATTCCAGGGACCCAGTGTTATTTGGACGACATCTTGGTCACGGGCGAAAATGACAGTGATCACCTCGCCAACCTGGAGCAGGTGCTCACTAGATTGAAGGAATATGGGCTCCGAGCAAATCGCCACAAATGCGAGTTTGTCCAGATGCAGATCTCGTATTGTGGCCACGTTATTGATGAAGAGGGGTTACATAAGTCCCCTGAAAAGATTGAGGCAGTAGTCAACGCTCCAGCACTGGAAAATGTGTCACAACTGAGGTCGTTCCTCGGGCTGGTGAACTACTACCATAAGTTCTTGCCGAATTTGTCTACAGTACTACACCCACTGAACACCCTACTGCAAACGGGGGTACCATGGAAGTGGAATAACGAATGTAAACAAGCTTTCCAGAAGTGCAAAGAATTGATCACATCGAAAGAGGTGTTGGCTCATTTCAATCCAGCACTACCAATTCGGTTGGCGTGTGATGCATCACCCTATGGTATTGGAGCGGTGCTGTTGCACAAATTCCCTGACGGCTTGGAGAGGCCAGTAGCCTTTGCGTCTCGGTCACTAACCTCAGCCGAGCGTAACTACGCCCAGATTGACAGGGAGGCCCTCAGCCTAGTGTGGGAAGTGAAAAAGTTCAACCACTATCTGCACGGGCAGAAGTTCACCTTGCTGACTGACCACCAACCACTTGTCTCCATCTTTAATCCAAAGAAGGGCGTTCCGGTGATGACTGCGCAATGGCTACAAAGATGGTCCCTTTTTCTAGGGGCGAACCAATATGAAATAGAGTATAAGGGCACGAAACAGCATGGAAACGCTGATGGGCTATCACGCCTGCCACTGCCTACTGCGGAGGAAGCACCAGCAGTGGACCCTGTCGAAATATTTTATTCGTCTATAATTGAACGCTTGCCAGTAGCTAACGCGGATTTAGAGAAGGAGACCCGATATGACCCGACACTGTCTCGGGTATATGACTTGACGGTGAAGGGATGACCAACACATGGCGAGTCACTGTTGCCAGCATTCTCATCCAGAAGAGAACAGCTGTCAGTATGCCAGGGGAGCTTGATGTGTGGATCCCGAGTGGTAATTCCACCCAAGTTAAGGGAGAGAGTGCTCAATGAGCTTCACGAAGGCCATCTGGGAGGGGTGAAAATGAAAAGCCTTGCTAGGGCTTATGTGTGGTGGCCGGGGATCGATCAGCAAATCGAGGACCTGACAAAGAGCTGCTCAGGATGCCAGAAGGTCCAAAATGCACCACCACATGCCCCGCTACACCCATGGGAGTGGCCCTCATCTCCATGGCAACGGGTGCATATTGATTTTGCTGGTCCATTCATGGACTCAATGTTTTCAATAGCCGTGGATGCACACTCGAAATGGCCTGAGGTGATCAAAATGTCCTCCACCACCACGGAGAAAACGATTGCAGTCCTACGGACCATATTTGCCAGGAACGGCTTGCCAGAGCAGATTTGCTCTGATAACGGACCACAGTTTGTGTCCGAAGAGTTTCGGAAATTTATGAAAAGGAATGGGGTAAGGCATTACACATCCGCCCCGTATCATCCAGCCACAAATGGATTGGCTGAGAGGTTCGTACAAACCTTTAAAAAGGCAGTAAGGGCCATGTGCGATGATGACATTCCACTGCAGCATAAGGTGGACAATTTCCTGTTAGCCTACAGAAATGCAATACATGCAGTTACCAACCAGACCCCGGCCATGATGTTCTTTAACCGAAGGTTGAGATCTCATCTGGATTTGCTCAGACCAAATGTACGAAGAAATGTTGAGAATAAGCAATTCCAGCACATCAATGAGAAGCCGACAAGGAGCTTCAATGTAGGGCAACCAGTCTTGGCCCGCGACTACCGAACAGAGAAATGGCAACCAGGAACGATATGCACACGGCAGAGGCCACTAATGTACACAGTGGATGTTGGGGAGAACATTGAGAGACGCCATGTTGACCAGATCCTAGCGTCACAGGAACGAGTCAACCCCATGTCTCGCGTACCTGGTAATGAACCCGACATACAGGTAGCATCTACCCCAGAAACAGTAGTATCGGAAGCTGATGAACCAACCGACGACAGGGGGCCAGAATCGCTCCGCACCAAGAGCAAGACACTCAGGAAAGGCGCTATCCAGAAAGGATCAGGAAGCCGCCCCAAAGACTGAATTTATAAATGGACTATTTTCAGTTAATGTTGCATGTTAAAAGTGTTAATTGTTAAATGAATGTTATGGTACTGTTAATCTAAAAGGGGAGGAATTGTAGTGTATGTACCTTTAAGGGGAGAACTACTTTTTACAGCTCCTGTATACTGTAGTACCGGCAGTGACCACACCTGTATATAACCCTGAGTAGGGATCTGTACTGTTTAGTTTTAGAGCAACCCTCATCCAGTAAACACCTGTTGATTGTTCCTCTGCAGTCTCTGTCGATTATTTGAAGGACCACTACCTAAAGATTCACGGCTTTAACACCAATATGCTTACTTCCACAGTGATCAAATGCCTTGATCAAGTCTTTTCCCTTTGCGGTACGGCCAATTTCATCCACTCTGATCGGGGTCCCTCCTTCATGTCAAGCGAACTCAAAAGTTATCTCTCCCACTGGGGAATCGCCACAAGTAAAACGACACCGTACCATCCCATCGGTAACGGACAGGTTGAGAGATACAACGCTATCATTTGGAACGCTGTTTGTTTTGCACTGAGGTCACGTAACCTACCAGACCAGCAGTGGGAAACTATGCTCCCTGATGTGTTGCATTCCATCAGGTCTCTCCTTTCTACGTCTACCAATGTCACACCTCACGAGCGATTCTTCAGCTTCCAGTGTCGCTCCACCCATGGGATGTCCCTACCGTCATGGTTGGCAGCTCCCGGTCCCGTGCTGCTCCGAAGATTCATCCGGTCTTCTAAAAATGATCCCCTTGTCAACGAGGTAGAACTCACGGACACCTCACGTACGCGCACGTGCGGTACCCCGATGGCCGGGAGTCCACCATTTCGCTCCGGGACCTGGCTCCCTGTCCGGCCGGTTCCACGGACCCAACTGATAGAGGGACCCATGGGGATGATGCCGACACTCTGCGCTCCCCCGAAGATGACGCCCTACCTGGGACATCGAGAGATCTGCCAGCTGCCCCACCGGATCCACTCGGGGAGCCGAGCGCTCCCCTTGGGTTGGCCACCTGAGGCCAGTCAATCCCCGTCTATCCAACAGGATGAAGCCAGCTCTGCGCTTGTGGGGACCCGCACCCGGAGTCACCATCTCCCCAGCCTCCCTCGGGTTGATCAAACACTGGCCCTGTCGATCCACTGGTACGAATCAAGCGGCCCAGGGACCAAGACACGGTCCGGGGAGACGTGCCTTCTAGCCATAAACAAAAATCTAAAAGACTACGGCTATTCGTGGTCCACCTAATCCGTTAAGAGGAAGCCGTCGGACTTCCAAATCTTTTAGGCAGGAAGAATGTTATAAATCTCATCATTCATCAAGAAACTACTCATGAAATAACGCTGGACGGCCAGCTGGTGGCACCATCCAAGGAGTATAAATACTCGGGCGTGGGACCTGCTTACCAGGGACATTTTGTAAGACAAGGAACTAGTGAAGTACAACTAGACCTCCATGTTCTGAAACAAGTTGATTAAAGCCTTGCTTTATGCTCAAACCAAGTGCGTAGTGAGTTTTATTACGTCACCTACCATGAAAAAATGTACGAAAAGGTGTCCATAAGGGACTTACAAGAGTTACGGGCATGATGCATCTGTAAGGGCCAACATGCGTCCTTTGGGGAGCTCGTGGCATTTATCCAGGAGAGGGTAGATGAGGGAAAACTAAGGCCCAAACAGGCAAACGGTCTCTTGGCATTCGGGGCACATTACTGTGCTCGGAGAGATGAGAAATTAATGAGGCAGGATGCAAAAGAGATTCGAGATTTAAAGGGAGAGATACAAGATTTAAAAGAACTAAAAACCAAAGAGATTCAACTAAAAGAAAAAGAGATTCAAAGTATGAAAGAACAGAAAGAAGAAGGCATCCAGCTCATTAGGCAGTTAAAGGAGGGAGAAATCCAGCATTTGAGACATGAAATTGATCGATTAGGCCACAGTATCAGGCAACTAGAAAGAAGAGCCGAGCAGGCCGCTTCATTGCTACAGCAACAATGCCTCTCAAATTTAAATGTAGGAGCAGCAGTCGCAGCAGTAAATGAAACGAGGTTAGAGCTCAAGCAACATAAATTAGAAAACCTGGGGCTCCGACAGGAAGTAGAAGACGTTAAGGGGGCATTAAGGGAAGCAATTAAAAAGCCACATAGGGAGGCAAACCATGCCCGGTACCACCTAGAAATAGTGCGGCTAAAGAGTAAATTAGGGCAGCAACAGGCTCTAGTATCCGCAGTAACACAGGGAGCCATAACAGAGACAACAGAAGGGGATGGGGGGGGAGACAGATTGGGAAGAGGAAGGCAGTCAGTATAATCCCCAGGAGGGCGGTGAAGGATGGGATACCTTGGAGACACTAGGGCCAACCGTAGCAGTAGTGACCACCTCTTTACGGCGTAATGTGCATGGTCACATCACTAGTAACCATACCGACTCACGACCCATATCTGGTGCTGTTGCCACGGCATGTAGCCACGAGTTGGGGCCCATTAATGTTGGGAACGACCCACTGGTAGTTAATAGGAGGTGGGCAGATTTCAGGAGGGGTCACCCAGAGTTAGAAGAGGGAGACTTAACACAAGTCCTCCTCTTGGCCTGTTCCACTTCTTTAAAGAATAATCTGCCAGACGCGATCCTCCAGTGTGGCACAGCGACCAATGCAGTCATGACCGAGATCCTAAACCATTTAGGGATCCAAAACTTTAACTTAGTGGCTATGCTTAATCAGACCAAACAGCGCCCAGATGAGGCCCCTAGAGCCTTCAGTAATCTGTACGATATCTATGAACGTACCCAGAACCAGGCACCTGCAAATGCTGCAGCAGGAAAGAACCAAGAACAATTCAAAACAATGTTCCTGACCCAACTCCACTCTTTAGTTAAAACCACCCTGGGCATAGCCGTGAGGCCCATCGATCAGTAGACAGATATAGAGAATAACGTTCAAAGAACCTGGGAGATGGTAAAAGACCAGTTAAAGATGACGTTACCACCCACCACAAAGAAACCAGTGCCAGCGGTGGAGGGATCTAGGTACTATCCCTTTAGGGGACAGTGCTTTAAATGTAAGAAGGAAGGTCACCTAGCAAAACACTGTAGGAGACCCAGACAGTGAAAGGATAATTACTAGTCATAGCCCCTTTAGGGCTACCCCGGATCAGGCGTATTCCACAGACGTTCACTTTCAACTAAAGTTTGAGGTAGCCAAATCCTAAAGACGCTTACTTGGGTCTAAAGGTCCAGATTATCTCTCCCTAAAGGAAAGGAACAACCTGAAAATGTTACTGTCCTCCAGATAGCACTTTTAATAAGTATAGCTAGACTGTAATGTTCCGGATATTATGAGGGTCCGGAAAACTCCCCCAGAATTCTGCAACTCCTCACCAAAGAGTGTACAGAGATTGAGTTCGCGAGTTTGATACAGAAGTATTATGTGAGACAATTCTAAAAATATATAGATTTATTAAAGAACCGCCATATAATTTACAGTTGGTGAGTCAATTGCAACATTGACAGTTCCAAAAAGAGAAAGCTTTACAATTCTATTAGCAGAGAAGCTACTTTCAAATCTTAACTTCGCTAGTTTTTACAGGATATCCACCAAAATCAAATACAGTACCTTGATCCCTGAGGTACAAAGAATTGAAGACTTACAGAACTGGTTCTGAAGCTGAGAATCGCTTTGCCCCTTTAAGCGAGTCTATTATCCCATTTGAGAGTTCAATATTTATACCCTTTTCCAGTGGTATTGACTTTGAAGTTTTCTGCTGATGTAAGCTAATTATCTCTAGTCATTTCTCTGCTGACCCTTGCAGTTCTTACAGTCACCTCAGCTGGTAGTACTACAGAACTATGTCTCTTTAGGTGTTCTAAGTTTACCATAAAAAACGATGTAACTGCAGGTGTGTTTTACTTGATATCATTTTCATGAAGGCAGATGTTTGTTACTTTTATGTGCTCCTTTACGAGGTGTAAATTAAAACACCTTGTACCGGGTAACTATTGTCTTGCTCCCAAAGGTTTAGACTTCCAGGAGCCTCTAACCTTCTGTTTCAGCAAGGCCACTGATTCAGTGTCAACAACTCATCTTATCTCAACAGCCAGAATGCTATCACAGCTTTTTTATCGTTAGGTTTCTAGATTTCCAGACCCAGTTTGTCATGTTTTAATAAGGCCAGAATTCTTTCATAGAATGGTGTCTTTTTCTAAATAGGTTATATTGCTTATTCTTTCACAACAGGCACCGGACCACGATGCAACACATAGATACCTCCCGAGAGATGAAACCAAACCCTCTGGGATGGAACAACAATTGGCGCAGCTAGTTACCCTTCTAAAAAAGGACAAATCCAAGTCCTCTGGGACGGATCAACGATTGGACCAGTTGATAATCCTCATGAAAGCCCAAATTGTCACAGGGGAGATGCAAAATCATTGCACGCAATCGCCAATGCACACCCATTGGGAATGCAAAATCCTATCGTCAATGCAGACCCATTGGAGGGACCCCTCCAAGGAACCACCCTATGACAGGGTTTGGCCCCCAAAGATTGGTCGGAAGTGGGGTTCTGACGTGATGGTAGCGGGAGACCAGTAGTCCTTGTTGTCTTAAAAGGGGGCCAGCAGCAGATTATGCTTATAGGCACTGGCTCAGCCTTTACCATCATCCACACCCCATACCCTGAACGCCATGCAGTGGCGGGCAAAGGTTGTATGGTCCTTAAAGGGTTTAATGGGGATACAACCAGCACGTATTCAGGAAGGACTCTGAACTTCAGTTGGGAGGCCTCACCTGTAAGGTCCCAGCGCCGATGCTGATGACCACCCCCGACGGGAGGGGAATTTTAGGGACTGATGTGTTGGATCAGTATGGTGGGGTAGTAGATTACAATCAGGACTGTGTTTGGATGGGATTGAGAAATAATGCAAAAGTGGTAGAAATTTCAGATGCTCACTCTCTTTTTGCTATTAAAAAGCCATCTGCGTATAATCCTCTGAGGAGCGAAAATGAAGCTGTGGCAAAACGAATTCAGGAACACCTAGCAGTGTTTGCCTCGTGCAAGCATGATTGTGGAAAAATGGCAGGCAAAGAGTCTATTGAGGCACCCCCCCACTCATTCACTAAACAGTACCCCATCCCAAGAGAGAGTCACTCTTACATCCGAGACACCATAAAATCCCTAGTCGAGCAGGGTGTTGTTAGGACAGACACTTTCACAACCAATTCACCCACATGGCCGGTTAAAAAGCCTGATAGCAGCTGACTATTGATTACAGAAAGTTAAATTCTGTAACGCCAGCCTGCTCACCAGTAGTAAGAGAAGCTCCAACCATATTACCTCAAATTCCTGCTGGTTCCAAGTACTTCTCAACCCTCGACATCGCCAAGGGATTCTGGAGTATCCCTGTTAAAAGGGAGGACCAGTACAAATTCGCGTTCACATTTGAGGACCAGAGCTACACCTGGACATGCCTGCCTCAGGGGTTCCACAATGCCCCCATAATCTTCCACAAAAGAATGGCTGCAGTTTTAAAAGACTTTTCCCGCCCTACCTGCTTGCTACAGTACGTAGACGATCTACTGCTGGCAACTGCATGAACTGTTGACATTGTTGGCTCAGGCAGGACTAAAGGTGAATCCCCGTAAGGCTCAGTTGGTAAAAGAACTGGTCACCTTTCTGGGAGTGTCCATTTCTCCAGAGGAATCATCCCCTGACTCCCACAAGGTGGAGATTGTAGTGTATGTACCTTGAAGAAGGAACTATATTCTGCAGCCCCTGTATACTGCAGTACCAGTAGTGACCACCCCTGTATATAAGCCTGTATAATAACTTTGTATAGTAGTTCCAGTTTTGTCTCCATTCAGTAAACACCTGTTATAACCAACTTCTGCAGTCCGTGTCTCAATTACACACGGACGTTACACTGGCGACGAACAGATCCAAACTTACCTACAGTTCTGCACCACCTCACGGGGATCCATCCCTGAAGCGAAGTTGTTAGAGGTCGAGGCCAGAAGGAAGAAATCCAAAAAGAAAAAAAAACCAGAAGAAACGGGCATCGACCGTGGGCAACCGCCCTCTGATTCATCGTATTCGAAGATTTGCACGAGAGGCTGTCGAGAGCTCGGCTTGGTTATCCAGTCTATGGTGTTCCAGCTAATCGGGCTGGTGGCATGTAGTACACTGATCCTTCCTGGGCTGCGGCGGGCTAGAGCTCGATCGGGTGGCTTTTCAACGGGGCCGAGCAGCGTTGTCGGGAAGAGGAGAGAGAGAGAGCGAGAGAGAGCGAGAGAGAGCGAGAGAGAGCGAGAGAGAGAGGAGCACACAGGGCGCGGCCGGTGCTATGAAGCCGGGCAGCGTACAGACCCGAGAAGAGGGAGGAAAGTGTCCCATAGGGTCTGCTCTGACGACGGGAACAGTAATTAAAATTAAAGAAATTAGAAGCGCAGAAAGCCACGAGGAGCTGCAGTTTGCCACGGGGACCGCGGAGAGCGGCGTTGGCAGCAGCGCGGGGAGGAAGTGCGCGAAGACCATAGGGCGTCGCCATCAAGGCATAAAAATGGCAGCAACAGCGCTAGCAGCAGCGGAAAAGACAGAAAGCGCGGGAGGCGCCATCTTAATCCAGTGGGGAAGAAGGCAAAGTGCGGGAGGTGCCATTTTGTTCAATCGGGGAAGAAGGCAAAGCACGGGAGGCGCCATCTTAGATCTCCAAGATGCCGAAGACTGGCAATATCACTGCCTTCGATAATGCAACAGAAGACTGGACCACGTATGTGGAAAGAGTCGAAGTATATTGCAAGGCAAATGAAGTAGCCGATGAGAAAAAGGCATCGGTACGACTAAATTTAATGGGCGCAAGAACGTATGGCCTATTGCGGAACCTGATCACTCCAGTCAAACCGATGGCGAAGAGTTTTAATGAAATTGTTGATATCCTACAGGAACACCTAAATCCTACACCGCTGCGGATAGCAGAAAGATTTAAATTCCACAAGAGAAATCAGCATAAAGATGAGAGCAATGCTGATTACCTTACGGAACTACGCAAGCTATCAAAGCACTGCCAGTTCGGAGCAGGACTGGCAGATACCCTACGGGACAAATTTGTCTGTGGACACCTGAGTGAAGGAACCCAGAAGAGGTTACTCTCAGAGAAAGAGCTGACGCTAGATAAGGCTTTCAGCGTGGCAGTATCGTACGAAGCAGCAGCAAGGGGAGCTGCAGAAATACAGCAAAAGCCACAGGAATACGGCACCCATGAAATGACACGGGGATTTGAAAAATGTTATCGCTGCGGCAGAACAACCCATGACCAGAAGGACTGCTGGTCCAAGGGACAAAACATGCAGGCAATGCGGAAAGATGGGACACATTGCACGAGTTTGCAGGTCCGGGAAGAAGACTAACGACAACAAAAAGACTACTAAGGAAAAGTACAGGAAAATACAAAAGATGATGGACAGTAGTTCCGAAGACCAGAAGAGCGATAGTGAATCCGGGAACAAGAGACTAAGCTGTCTCAAACTACACAACATAATCACAAAAGAGGATCACCGAACCATTTGGGTCACCCTCACGATAGCAGGGTCCCAAGTCAAAATGGAATTGGATACAGGATCAGCCCTGACTGTCATGAATCGACGAGACTACGAGCGGCTATTCTCACACATACCCTTGAAAGACATCCATTGTCTTGAAGACATATACGGGGCAGAAAGTATACCCCAAGAGGGAAAATAAGGGTGCCTGTCGAATACAACGGCAAGGAAATACAGAAATTGTATCTGTACATACTGCAAGATGGTGGACCACTGTTATTGGGACGTGAATGGATCAGAAAGATAAGTTTAGACTGGCACTCCATTCAGGCACTGACGGTGGCTGGTAAAAAGGATGACGACGTCACACCTGGACGATTGTCAAAAAATCTTGGCTAACGCTAAAGAGGTATTTCAACAAGAACTGGGAACTCTTAAAGGCGTAACCCCCTCGATAAAAATAGAAGAGAATGCAATTCCCAAGTTTTTCCAAAGCAAGACCGGTACCGTATGCAATTCACCCAGCCATCGAGGCAGAGCTGGAGAATCTGGAGAATGCAGGCGTGCTAACTAAGGTAGACTGGAGTGAGTGGGCGACACCCATCGTTCCTGTCATGAAGAAAACGTTAAACAATAAGTCTGAGGAGCCAAGGAAGGTTCGCATCTGTGGGGACTTCAAGGTGACTGTGAACCCAGTCCTTCACACAGTACAGTATCCTCTTCCGAGGATAGAAGATATTTTCGCCTCACTATCTGGAGGGAAACATTTTACAAAAATTGACCTAGCGCAAGCATATTTGCAGATGGAGGTTGAAGAATCCTCTAGGAAATATCTCACGATAAACACTCACAAAGGTCTTTACCAGTATAAATCGACTGGTATTCGGAGTTGCATCAGCTCCGGCTATATGGCAAAGAGCGATGGAACAAGTCCTGCAAGGGATTCCGGGGACTCAGTGTTACTTGGACGACATCCTAGTGACGGGTGAAAATGACAGTGAACACCTTGCCAACCTAGAGCAGGTGCTCACTAGACTAAGAGAACATGGGCTACGAGACAATCGCCCCAAGTGCGAGTTTTGTAAGAAACAAATATTGTATTTTGGCCACGTGATTGAAGAAGAGGGGTTACATAAGTCCCCTGACAAAATTGAAGCGGTAGTTAAGGCTCCAGCGCCTGAAAATGTGTCGCAACTGAGGTAATTCCTCGGATTGGTGAATTACTACCATAAGTTTATGCCGAATTTGTCCACAATTCTGCACCCACTGAACGCCCTGCTACAAACTGGAGTAGCATGGAAATGGAGCGATGAATGTAAGCGGGTCTTTCAGAAGTGTAAAGGCCTGATCACTTCAAGAGAAGTATTGGCTCACTACAACCCATCACTACCGATAAGACTGGCGTGTGATGCGTCTCCTACGGCATTGGAGCGGTACTGTCACATAAATCCCTTGACGGTTCAGAGAGGCTGATAGCTTTTGCGTCACGCTCGTTAACTGCAGCCGAGCGTAACTACGCCCAGATTGACAGAGAGGCCCTCAGCCTGGTGTGGGGGGTGAAGAAGTTCAATCACTACCTGCACGGACAGAAATTTACTCTACTAACTGATCATCAACCTCTTGTCTCCATTTTCAACCCTAAGAAGGGCGTCCCGATAATGACAGCACAATGGCTACAGAGGTGGTCCCTTTTCCTAGGGGCACACCAATATGACATCGAGTACAAAGGAACTAAACAGCATGGGAATGCTAATGGATTGTCGCGCCTACCGTTGCCGACGGTGGAAGAAGCACCTGCAGTGGATCCTGTGGAGATATTCCACTCGACCATAGTCGAATGTCTACCTGTGATGAATGCAAACATAGAAAAGTAAACACGAAATGACCCGACACTCTCCAGGGTCTATGATTTAACGGTGAAGGGATGGCCAGCACATGGCGAACCACTGTTGCCAGCATTCTCGCCGAGAAGAGAACAGCTGTCAGTGTGCCGAGGAACCTTGATGTGTGGATCCAGAGTAGTAATTCCACCCAAATTGAAGGATAGAGTGCTTAATGAGCTTCATGAGGGTCATCTGGGAGGGGTAAAAATGAAGAACTTAGCCAGAGCGTTTGTGTGGTGGCCGGGAATCGATAGAGAAATTGAAGAGATGACCAAGAGCTGTACAGGATGCCAGAAGGTCCAAAACGCCCCACCACAAGCCCCTCTACATCCATGGGAGTGGCCCTCATCTCCATGGCAAAGGGTACACATTTATTTTGAGGGTCCATTTATGGACTCGATGTTTTTAATTGCGGTGGATGCACATTCAAAGTGGCCGGAGGTAATAAAAATGTCCTCAACCACCACAGAAAAAACTAACTATCACAGTCTTACGAACCATATTCGGCAGAAATGGGCTGCCTGAACAGATTTGCTCCGACAATGGACCACAGTTTGTGTCTGAAGAGTTCCGGAGGTTCTTAAAGAACAATGGTGTTAAGCATTACACATCCACCCCATATCATCCAGCCACCAATGGATTGGCTGAGAGGTACGTTCAAACATTCAAGAAGGCTATCAAAGCAATGTGTAATGAAGACATACCCCTACAACACAAGGTGGGTAACTTCTTGTTTGCCTACCGGAATGCGACACATGCGGTTACCAACCAAACTCCAGCCATGATGTTCTTCAATCGAAGACTAAGATGCCGCTTGGATTTGGTTAAGCCAAACATCAGAAGAGATGTGGAGAACAGGCAGTTTCAGAATATGAATGAAAGGCCAACCAGGAGTTTTAAGATAGGTCAACCAGTTTTGGCCCAGGACTACCGCACAGAGAAATGGCAGCCAGGAACGATCTGCACACGGCAAGGACCTCTAATGTATACCATGGACGTTGGAGAGAGCATTGTAAGATGCCATGCTGACCAGATTCTAGAGTCACTGGAAAACATCAAATCTACACCACGATCCTATACACCTGGTGATGAAACCGAAGTACCAATTGCATCTACCTCAGAATTGGTGATATTGGAAGCAGACGAACCAAACAACGACGTTGATCCCGAATCAACTTTGCCAGAAGAACCTGATACCCCAAAGAGGCGTTATCCAGACAGAATCAGGAAGCCTCCTCAAAGACTGAATTTATAATTGATTAACTTCAGCTAATGTATATAGCAACTGTAATTGTAAATGTTATTTAATTATTAATCGAATGTTATGTACTGTTTAGCTAAAAGGGGAGGAATTGTAGTGTATGTACCTTGAAGGAGGAACTATATTCTGCAGCCCCTGTATACTGCAGTACCAGTAGTGACCACCCCTGTATATAAGCCTGTGTAGTAACTTTGTATAGTAGTTCCAGTTTTGTCTCCATTCAGTAAACACCTGTTATAACCAACTTCTGCAGTCCGTGTCTCAATTACACACAGACGTTACAGAGATAATACAGCGACTACCATTACCCACTTCCAAAACAGCCCTACGATCATTCTTGGGTTTGTTGGGGTACCAAAGGAAATTTATCCCAGGCTTTGCAGAGTGCGCAAAGCCCCTGTATGATTTGATAAAACTGCAGGGTGGTGACATACGCCCAGCATGGACTGATGCTCATACCCAGTCCGTGGCCAAATAAAAAACTGCAGTGATACAGGCCGCATGTCTGATTCCTCCGGATCCCACGCAGCACCTTCCATTTGGAGGTCGGGGCCACAGAACAAAGCCTCACCGCAGTTCTGTGCCAAACGCGAGCTGATCGATTACAGCCCATTGCATATGCGTCTCGAATCCTGCAGGGGGCAGAAAAGACATATACCGCGTGAGAGTGCCACCTACTGGCCGTCTTCTGGGCGGTACATCATTTTACCTTTATTTCTGGGCTACAAGCGACCATCCTTCACAGCACTCACAAGCCTCTGAACTTACTGATGAAACCTGGAGATTCGCTAGTTTCCTCGCAGCGCCTCAGCAAATGGACATTGGAATTTATGGAAAGAGACATTGGTATCATTTCCAAACCCACCACATTGCTGCCACAATTTCTGGTTTATGAGGGGTAACCGCATGAATGTCCGCTACCCCTGATTAACTTTGAGACCCATCCTGTGCAGAAAGAGCCCATACAGGGAGCCCCAGATGTCTACATCGATGGGTCCTCATATCACATCGAGGGATCCCCCCACACCGGGTATGTTGTGGTATTGCCAGAGAGAACCATCCAGCGACGATGCAACCGACAGTCCTCACAATATGCAGAAATCGACACACTTCTAACCGCCGTGAAAGAAACCTCAGATAGACCCGTGAATATTTGGTCCAATAGTGCCTATGCTATAAACACTATGCTCTCCTTGCCCCTATACCACAAAAATGACTACCGTACAATAGACGGTAAGGCCCTGGTCCATGGGCCCTGGTTATGCCCGCTCTGGTCATACCTTAAACAGCGATCCCAGCCCTGCTTCATAGGAAAGATAGCAGCCCATAGAAAAGGGGGTCCACATAGTGAGGGAAATTCCAGAGCAGACAGAGCAGCCAAGGACGCTGCGATTGATGGGGAGATAGAGGATATAGTTGTTGTGCCCTGTAATGCTGTTAGCAAGAGCTCCCCAACAGATCACCTAGATTTTAAATCCCTGCAGCAGCAATACTGGCCAAATGCCGTTGTAAGCACCTGGCACGAAGAAGGCAGATCCCTTCCTCAACCGACAGCCTGGACCCCCAGTACCATACAAACCACTGCCTCTGACAGACCCCTTCCCCAACCGACAGCCTGGGCCCCCAATACAATACTAGGCACTGCCCCTGACAGGCCCCTTCCTCAACCGACAGCCTGGGCCCCCAATACAATACTAGGCACTGCCCCTGACAGGCCCCTTCCTCAACCGACAGCCTGGGCCCCCAATACAATACTAGGCACTGCCCCTGACAGGCCCCTTCCTCAGCCGACAGCCTGGGCTCCCAATACCACACTAGCCACTGCCCCGACTCAGCGGAACAGTTGCTGATGTTCAAAAGAAAGCCATACGCCTGCCCGGTGGGGCGTGTTCCACCAGAATGGGTCAGAAACTGCTCTCCCTCTTTCACTCCCACCCCACGGCAGGGCACTATTCGGCCCTGGTGACCTTCTAAAAGGTAGCATCCACAGTTTGGTGGCCTTCCATGAGGGAAACAATCAACCTATATGTGGCACGATACTTACCGTGCCTGCAGCACAATCCTCCCACGTGCACTAACTGAGCCTTGCTTCAAAGCGCGCCCCCACCTCAAGGGTCATGGACTTACCTCCAGATAGACTTCATTGGGCCACTTCCACAGGCACAAGGCAATTTTCGGCATGCCCTAGTCGTGGTGGATCAATTCACTAAATGGATCGAAGCATTCCCCTGCTGCTCCAACACTGCAATCACGGCAGCCAAAACACTATTAAATCATGTGTTTTGTAGGTGGGGAGTACCGGTACAAGTGGAGTGATCAAGGTTCGCACTTTTAAGATTTTTACCCACCTACAGGAAATGTTGGGGATAAAACACAAAGTACATATTGCTCACCACCCCCAGTCATCCGGAGGGTCAAAAATGGGAACAAGACCCTCAAGTTAATGTTAAAAAAATTGTGTGTGGGCCACCCCACTCAATGGGCTAACATGCTGTCAATGTACTTAATGGCAATGAGGTCCACACCTCATAAAACAACAGGAGTCTCCCCATATCAGGCCTTGATGGGGAGACTCATGAGAACGCCAGGCCAGCTAACACTAACGGGGATGAGCCCCTTTACAATGGAACCATGTAGTTCCAAGTGGCTGGAACAAGTGGTAGATCACACTGATCAGATGAATCGATTTGTGGCCACGAAATTGGGGAAGTCAAAAAGACAAATCTTTGACAAGAAAGTATGTCCCTTAGAGTATCAGGTGGGGGAACACCATAATGATTCCAAATTATGGGAAAATGAAGTGTGCCTTTGAGCCCAGGTGGTGGGGACCACATACGATTAGACTGATTGAACCCCGCGGTTTATTTAATTCAGTTACCCAGGAAAAAGGGCGTTACGTACAAGAAATTGTATCATATTTGTAGTGTATGTACCAGTTTACCTTTAAGGGAACTATAGAATGTAACCGTTCGCCTTTAAGAGCACTACTTTAGGTGTGGCACTATTTGTTGGCTCATGTATACTGTAATACCGATAGTGACCACACCAGTATATAAGGGTTGTGATACGTTAACTAGGGCAGAATCGCCTGAACCTCTGAATAGTAAAGACCTGTTTTGTTGTTAATCTTGGAGTCTGTGTATTATTTACAATACAAACCACAGACTTTACAATGGCGACGAGGCCGATCGTACCCTGCGGCAACAGTAGTTCCTAAGCAACTAAGGAGCGTCGAAGTGAGGCACCCGCCCTCGTCGTTCTGCTGGGTGAAAACTCGAGGCTGCAGCGATAGCAAAGAGGAAGATTTTGGCAGTGAAAACTTCCATCTGCAACAGGCACTGACGGTCCCTTCTGCCACAGTGAGGAGCGAGCCGATCGACAAGAGAGGCAAGGCTGCCACGGACTGTGAGTAAGGGAACAGTAAAAGAAAATAAGGAAGGAGTAAAACCAGAGGATAAGGGCGGTACACTCGACCACGGTCGAGGGGGAAAGGAGCCAGACAAAGTCGGGTCCAGAGGCGCTGAGACCGGGAGCAGGCCGGGTGAGACAGAGCCGAGAAATCGGGAATTGGCCGAGAGCCAGTTCAGAGGCTGTAACTGTCCGCCGTCATCGGGGGTACCCGGAGCCGGTTGCCTGCCGCGGGAAGGAGAGCGCTGAAGCCGACGCGCGGGCTGGGGATCTGAAAGCCAGCGGAGAGCGCTGAAGCCGACGCGCGGGCTGGGGATCTGAAAACCAGCGGAGAGCGCTGAAGCCGACGCGCGGGCTGGGGGTCTGAAAGCCAGCGGAGAGCGCTGAAGCCGACGCACAGGCTGGGGACCGGTAGCCAGCGGCCGTCGCCCGCGGGGGGAAAGTGTACCCCTCCCGCCAGGGGAAGAAGCGGGAAACCGCCATTGCCGTGGGCGGGGAGAAAAGAGCGCGGGGAAAACCGCCATTAAAGTGGGCGGGGAGAGCCGAGAAGCGCGGGAAAGCCGCCATTTTTCGCGGGAAAACCGCCGGGGAAGAAGACAGAAGCGGGAAACCACCATCTTAGAAAAACAATAATAAGTAAAGAAATACTTGTGTTGTTCTCGAGAAGAGAAGAAGATGCCTAAGCGAGGAAATATTAATGATTTTGATGTTGAGATAGAGGACTGGGCCACGTATGTGGAACGCATAGAAATATATTGCAAAGCCAACGAAATTGAGGATGACGACAAGGCAATAACTTTGTTAAATTCGATGGGAGCAAAAACATATGGGCTCTTGAAACATCTAATAGCACCAGTTAAACCAGTGGACCAGACCTTCGAAGAGATCGTAGCAGTGCTGAAGGATCACTTGAACCCCACACCGTTGATGCTGGCTGAACGATTTAAATTTTACGCAAGAACCGAGAGGAAAGATGAAAGCAATGCGGAATACTTAGTCGAACTGCGTAAGCTAGCGAAATACCGCCAGTTTGGAGGGAATTTGACAGAGGCGCTGCGGGACAAGTTCGTATGCGGCTTGGCCAAAGAAGGAACGCAGAAGCGACTTCTGGAAGAAAACGACCTCACACTGGACAGGGCTGTCCTCATAGCTTCATCGCACGAAGCTGCAGCGAAAGGAACGGCGGAAATGCAGCTAAAGGCGGCAGCACTCGGGGTGGACCAAATTACTGCCAGCACTTCCAAATGCTACCGTTGTGGAAAGACAACGCACGACCAGAATCAGTGCTTTAGAACCAAGAGTGCAGGAAATGTGGCAAACTGGGTCACATCGCGAAGGTATGCAGGTCCGGAAAGAAGACCAACAAGCAAAGGAAGCCACCACCACAAGAAAAGTACAACAAGGTGCATCTGGTGGCTGAAAAGAGTTCAGACGAACAAAATTCAGACTCAGACCCAAACAGCCAGGAGCTGGATAGTCTGAGAATCCACAATGTGGGTAAAGTAACTGATCTACAGACGATCTGGGTCACACTAAAAATAGCTGGAGTCCAAGTACGAATGGAGCTGGACACGGGATCAGCTGTATCAGTCATCAACCAAAAGGACTACCACCGGCTATTCTCTCACATACCCTTAAGAAATACCAAATTCGTATTACAGACATACACGGGGCATCATGTATACCCCCTAGGAAAAATACGAGTCAAAGTGAGAGATAGGGGCAAAGAACACCCACGAATGAATCTGTACGTATTACCTGAGGGAGGACCACCACTCCTAGGGCGGGAGTGGATGCAGAAAATAAACATAGAATGGCACTACCTAAAAGCCATAGGGAAGGAGGACTCGGTGCAAGCTATCAGCTCAGATTCTGAAATGGATGACGTGACGACCAATGTAAACATGGAAGACAAGGCAAAAAGGGAATTGCTGATGAGGGGAAAGGAAACGAAGGCAGGCAGGCAGGCCCATGTTACCAAGCAAAATCAAGCTGTAGAGCAGAACCCCAGGTTGACAGAGAATTCTGAGCCTGCTCAAGCTAAGGATTCATCCACGACGGAAGAACACCGAGCTCGGTCCCAAACTTATGTCAAAGTACAACGACAATTAGAACAGTTGAGTGCCCGTCTCGTACAAGAGATGGAAAAGATGAAAAAGTTCTGGGACACCGAATGGGAGACCCTGGAAAGACAAGAGAGACAGCTAGCTCAAGCAGAGAGCGACCATAGAGCCATCGTGGCCAAGTACCAATCACATCTCCCTGAGGCTGTTCAGGAACTAGAATATGCACAGAACGATCCAAAGGAAGAGGAATCTTCAGGAAGTCAGGATGGTATTCCAGTTCATCTCTACGACTTGTTGCAAGCAGAGTGTAACGAGTTGAAAGAACAGTATGAACAGGCTCAGACTACGATCCTGGAAGGGGTTAACTTGGCAACCTCCGAAAAGCTAGTTTTACTGGAAGCATATGAACAACAAAAGTCTGAACAGGAGCAAGAATTACAAAGACTGCAGGAGATGTTTGATGAGCTCCAGGCCAAGGCTGACTCATCGTTAGGGATTCAATCCAGAGGAAAAATTAGTGGTGGAAGACATAACAGAACAGGGAATACAGGATGTCCAAGAACTCGTTAAATTATTAAAGGAAACACAAAATAAATATGAAGCGGCAATGGCCGAGGTCCAACGACTTGAAGAACAGATTCAACTGGGAATCTTTTCAGTGGAAGAAAAGGGAACTGTAAGAAACACAGAGATCGTAAGAATGGGCCCTGAACATGAGCTTAAATCGTCAAAAGAGAGGGGTTTGGAGCAGAAAAAGCTGGAGGAAGCTGAACACATGAAGAAGTCTCTTCAGGAGAGATGTCTGGATGTGGAAACAGCTGCTGCGATAGAAGGATTAAATCACCTGATAACTCAATCCTCGATGGAAGGGGAGGTATTGAGGTCAGTAGTGAAGGAATGGCAGACAACCCTGGAGGAGTGGAATGAATATGAACGCATGAGGAAGTCTTTTAAAGAAAGAGAGATAGAGAAGGAACAGCAGTCGGCTAGCGTCCAGTTGGGTAAGGAAGAAGTAGAAGGGCCTCTCGATGGACTAACTCAGGATGACCCCGAATGTGACCATGACCTGTTGAGTGACACTGAATATTACGAGGTGGTCGTCTGCCCAAAGTGTGATGAAAACTCCCAAAGTGCTGAAATGCGGATGAAGCACTTAAGGTCTAAGGAACATAGAGAGTTGGTGGCGCTACAGCTGGCCGCCGAGAAAGGAGCTTCGAGAGTTTCAAAAAGGCAGAAAAGAAAAAGAAGAAGCCGGAGATAATAACTGTTTAAAATATTATTACTTCTACTACCTCAGTCCGAACACTACGAAAGGTGCTAAATTTGTAAAAAAAATCCGGGGACATTATCAAGACAGCCAGTGGGTTGTATAAGTCCGCACTGCTGGTTCAACAGGACGAAAGTACAAGCTGTTAAAAAGGCTATGGAGGAGTCATGTTTACCATGTGAACCGGCTACACCATAAAGATGCTGTCTGGGACGAATTAATACCAGAGACTGAATTTATGAACTGTTCCCACAGAGACTGAACCTGTAAACTGTTTCCACTGAGAGTATGTTTGTAAACTGTTATATGACGTTGACTCCATCGAGAGTATATCTGCAAACTGTTTATATAAAGTTGAAGATTGTATGTTTAACGGGATTCTGTAAGTAAAAAGCTAAAAAGGGAGGATTGTAGTGTATGTACCCGTTTACCTTTAAGGGAACTATAGAATGTAACCGTTCGCCTTTAAGAGCACTACTTTAGGTGTGGCACTATTTGTTGGCTCATGTATACTGTAATACCGATAGTGACCACACCAGTATATAAGGGTTGTGATACGTTAACTAGGGCAGAATCGCCTGAACCTCTGAATAGTAAAGACCTGTTTTGTTGTTAATCTTGGAGTCTGTGTATTATTTACAATACAAACCACAGACTTTACAATATTAACTAGTTAAAAACTTCCAAAGAGTAAATACTACACTGATCTTGTTTCCCACAGGACCATGATACGGATACAGATGACACAGAACAATGCCATAAACAGCAGAGCTATACAAAAGCTAGGAGCCAGCCCATGGTGGAAAAAATGTATAATGTAGCACAACACCCCTGGCTCAGAACCCTCTCAATGTTTATGATACTGGCACAAGCCATAATTGTAGTGGTGGGGATCATCATGATCTGCTACCTGAGAAAACTCCTTAGAAAACTGAACACCATATGCGAGCCCTGAGGAGATAAACCAAATGAGGGGTCAATAAGGATATTTCCCTCTCAAGGCGGGGAATCCGTAAGAATAAAAATATATGTGTTTTGTATGTGGATTCGAGACTATCAATATAAGGTAAAGATAAATTTGATGTGTATGGATCTCCCTTGGGTAAGGCAACGGCACGAAACTTAACAAAGGAAACCTGCATAACAGGATAACCCCCCACAGAGACACCATTGAAACTCACCCTCGAAACTCAAGAGCCACTAAAAGGTGCCAACAAACAATTAACTTAAGCAAGAAATGGCACCAGCCACTGCAGACAGACACATGTTCAAAGGAAAGCCAATCAAGAACTGCCAGAATCCAAGACCCAATCGTGGTGTCTTAAGAATTTAAACTAGAAGACAATGGACTTTAAAAAGATATAAAAACAAGGAATCAAAGGCACTCTCTCTCTCTCTCTCTCTCTCTCTCTGGACAACCACATGGAAGAACAAGAAGCCCTCCCTCTACAGACCAGACCAAGAAGCAAGGAAAAAGGCCGCGTGCATTGCTTAACTCAGGGAAGTACCAGTCTGTGTAAATCTAATCCATTACCTTACGAGTTGTAATCGAGTAGAGTCCATAAATACCAGAAGGCTATTGTTTTGATGTGCATGAGTGTGTGTGCTTAATAAACTTGCATGAGTTTGTGTGTTTAATAAACTTATTCCAAATTGTTTCAAAAGAACTGGTCTTGCTGTCAACTTAATGCCAGTCAAAATAAAAAGCTTAATCTCCTCCAGCCCCACAGTCCCCCGAGATATCTGTGATTCTCTAATTCTGCCCTCTTGAGCATCCCTGATTTTAATCGCTCAACCATTGGTGGCTGCCTAATCCCTAAGCTCTGGAATTCCCTCCCTAAACCTCTCTATCTCTCTTTCATCCTTTAAGACGCTCCTTAAAACCTACCTGTTTGACCAAACTTTTGGTCATCTGCTCTAATTTCTCCTTATGTGGCTTGGTGTCAATTTTTTTTCTTTTATAACACTCCTGTGAAGCGCCTTGGGAAGTTTTATTAGGTTAAAAGGCGCCATATTAATACAAGTTGTATTAGATGGCAGTTTAATTCTAGCAATTACTATGCAGAAATAAGATTGCTGTTGTACTCATAGCTTGGGGAAAATATGCATCATTTGATTTTATTTTTACTACCAAAAGTTCCTTGCAGCTCCCACATGGGCCAATTTTCACCCCCAAACTAATTACTTTTTATGCCTGTGATTTCTTGAGCTTTCTCCAAGTTAAACAATTCAGACATTCTGAGCCCTACCTACTGCAGAGTCAATGTGCATACTGCATTCTGTGTTTACTAGCTATATCTTAGAATATTGTGCTTTCAGCACTTGTTTTGAAAAAATCATTTTTGAAAATAAAGAAAGACTTGCATTTATATAGTGCCTTTCACGACCTCAGGACATCCCAAATGCTTTGCAGCCAATGAAATACTTTTTGAAGTGTAGTCACTGTTGTCATTTAGGAAACTCGGCAGCCAAATTGCACACAGAAAGCTCCCACAAGCAGCAATGAAATAAATGACAGGATCATTTGTTTTGGTTGAGGGATAAATGTTGGCCAGGATACCAGGAGAACTCCCTTGCTCTTCTTCAAGAACACTGCACCATTGAATATATGCCTATATAGATGCATGTAATACACAAAAATATAACATTCATAGGTAATTGAAAATAACTAGATGCTAGAATATGTCAGATTAGCATATTGTGGTTGATTCTTAATGCCCTCTGAAATGGCCTAGCAAGCCACTCAGTTGTACAGACAATTGCTACCAGCTCTTCCAGAAGAAAGCCCACTGCCACCATCTCGGCAACAAGCAATGGGCAATAAATATGGCCTTGCCAGCATCACCCACATCACAAATACAGATTAAAAAATGGTCATTTACTGTAACTAGAGAAGCAACTAGAACATGTTAAATATATTCTAAAAACTTTTCAGAAATTACTTTAAATCTATACAACACAATTACTCAGCTAAGGAAAATAGAAGTATGGCAAAACAAGATTGTAAAAGCTTTATTAATATATTTGAAAAAAATATATGGAATAAACGTTCAATATATTTGACTGAGCACAGATGATAGACCATTCCCCAAGCCTTTACGAATGCTCCTTTGAAATGGTTGAAAGCAGCTTTTGACAATTTTCCTTTTGATTTCTCCTGTTTCCTTATGAGCAAACTCTTTGCATCCATGAACTCGATTATAAGAACACTAGCAGAAGTGCCCGGCGGTGCCGAGGGATTTTTGAGGGCATGTTGTTGTTGGAAGAGAGAGAGAGAGAGAGAGAGAGAGAGAGAGTGTGAGTGTGGGGGGAAGGGGAGGGGGAAAGGGGGAGGGGGGAAAGGGGAGGGGAGGGGATGAGGGGGGGGCAGAGAAAGAGGGAGAGGAGGGGAGAAAGGGAGGGGGGAGCCAGCAGACCCTCTCCCCTCCGCCGGCGATGGCTCCGCTGAGCTCCGTGCCGCCCCACGCACTGACATGCCAAGCGCAGCGCCCCGGTCAGCCCGAGCCCCGCCCTCCCAAGGCCGGGCCTGAGGCGGCTTGAGACGGCCGATTGCGGCTGGCCGGGCCCGGTTGCCTTGGTAACCCTCCTCCCCTCTCTGCCTCCCGATCGCCGGGACCGGGCCTCAGCGGCTTGAGACGGCCGATTGCGGCTGGCGAGCCCGGTTGCCGGGGTAACACTCTCTGCCCCCCCCCCCAGAATGAAGCGCGAGGAGCCTTGCAGTGAGCCCAGCCAGCCTTTACCAAGATGGCTGGCCGCTGGTTTGGAATCGGGCCCAGCGGTGGGGGTGAGGGGTGGGAGGAGCTTGCCACAAAACAATTGCCGAGGGTCCAGCATGGCTGGCAACAGACGCCCAGGCTTCGAGGCCTACCTGCAAAAACGGGGAAAGGTAGGAAAATTAATGAGATTAGATAAAAGATTTAGAAAGTAATTAACTTTTTCTTTTAAAACAATGTGGCCTAGAAATTGGGTTGGTAGCGCCGGCGCTGAGCGCCTAAAAAGAGACCTAGAATTGGGGCGAAGCCCTAAGTTGGGGCGGATGCTATGAAGATAGTGCCAACTCAGAAATTGACTATACATTTAGCGCCTGCTCTAAGTGTTTGCGCGCGCCCGCAAGCAGCTCATGTCATTTCAGCGTGCAACGCCTTTTAGGAGCGCCTGAGCGCATATTGGGTGGCGCCCGGAGCCTTAGCGCCCAGCGCTATTAGTGACAGTTCGAGGGAGGGCTAACAGGCCCTTCTCGGAGTAGGGCGGCGCTATTTAAAGGGGACAGCTCTAGTGCAGAATCTTCTGCCACTTGGCCTGCTCATTGCGATCGCTGCTAGAGAGAGTTGGCGAGCTAATGTGGAGCGGAGTTCTGGGATTTGAGCTTCACAGCACTTGGGACCCTCAACCCTATCCGAAGCACTTGCAGCACTACACCTAAAAGCCTTTTGACCAACTGGCATCGGAATGGGAGCTTGTTCGGAGGGCGACGGCCTCATCGCCCAACACTGTAAAGGGGCAGAGAGACGGCGGGAGAGAGGGCAGGGATTGGCCAGAAGGAGAAGGGCAATCGAGGTCGGCCAATCCGACAGGATGCTGCGAGGGTCTTTAGGCAGCAGGTGACAAGCCTTGACATTTTGGAGGAGCAGTGTTAGCGAAGGCTCTGAATCTGGAGGGACATTGTTACTGATCTGTGCCACCTGCTTGGTCAGGATCTGCAGCCGCGTGAACGCTGCAGAACCTCTCTGTTCGTGATGGCTACACTGACTGATTGCCTCCATTTTTATGCCAACGGATCCTTTCAGTCAGCCATTGGGGACAATGCAACTGACGCTCAGGCTGCAGTCCGCTGTTGCATCCGGCAAGTGACAGAGGCCCTTATAGGCGAACGCGTCCATTCATTACCTTCCCTCGGACCCTGCACAAGCAGGCGGAGGAGGAGGAGTATGAGGAGGAGGAGGAGGAAGAAGATGGAAGGGCTGCTGAAAGTGGAAGGTCCATATGTCAGAGGCTCCTCTGGACTCGTCTCGACACCCCTGTGGCGCAATGATGAGAGTCTTACCTCATGCGCACTTTGGATGTTTGAGGGCCTCTGCATGCCAGCATCACTGAAAGTAGTCACATGCACCAAGCAACATTGAAACTTCTGTTTATTGACACAAAAGTCTTTCATTACAACTAAACAAAGTAAAGTGAGCAGAAACCATAACTTACAAAATAAATTTGACCTGTTCGGCCAAGCCGCAAAACTCAACAAAAATCTGCAACTATAACAGCAGCTGAGGGTGTCCTTCAATTTGGACAAACGTCTCAGTACCTCCCTCTACAACTGGCCCCTTGAGGGAGAACGACTTCTCTTTCGCGCCCGGCCCCTTCCTTCCCTGCTGCTCCTACGTAATTGCACCCCAGTGGCGGGCTCAAGGCTGGGGGACGCTTGCTGACTGTCTGGACGCGCAGAAGCCCCTGAGGAACGGCCTGGCCGACCTCTGGGCTTGGAGGGTGCGGACGCAGGATGCTTGCTTTGAGCATGGCTGGAAGCAGTGTGGGCTGCAGGTGGTGGCAGCTGCAATGCAGGCATCCCAGCGCTGGCATGTGCAATGGTCTCCTGACGAGAGAGGACACCTGCACCATGGTCGGACGACACACTGGCTATCTGAGGGGAGCGGCTCGGCTCATCCGCCACAATCGCAGGCTCCACGGATTCCTGGCATTGTACGGGAGTGGAAGGGCCCGGGGTGATCCTATCTGATGCAGAGAGGGTGGCTGCAGTCAGACATCGCGTTGCGTCAATCTGGCTGTGGAGGAGCCCAGCAAGTGACTGCGTGGCAACAGTGAGGACCTGTGTGCCAGGTGCCAGTGCTTCGGAGAACGCCTGGACATTTCTTCCCATGGCTTTGGACAAGGCAGGAGCCGACCGCTCCACTGCCTCGGACAAGCCCTGCACAGACCTTTCCAGGGATTGTCCGAAGCCCTGAACAGTCCTTTCCATTGCCGACTCAAAGCCGTGGACAGTCCTCTCCATTGTTGGGCCGAAGCCCTGGATAGTCCTGTCCATTGTGGCCCCGAAGCCCTGGATAGACCTGTCCATTGTTTCCCCAAACACCTGGAGAGACCTCTCCATTGTTGCGCCAAAGCCCTGCAGAGTCCTCTCCATTGTTGCCCCGAAGTCCAGCATACTCCTAGCCAATGAATCTATTGACTCAGACATCTTCTCCACTGCAGCCATCAGCTCAGTGTGTCTGACCCGGGCCTGTTTGCTCATCTCTGCCAGGCGACGGACCTCATCTGCACACTGTGCAGCAGTCATGACGACCTGCCTTGCCCTGCGGGGAGACGGTGGGCAAACTTGCCTATCCCCCCCTGCATTGCTGCATGCCGCTTGGTCCGGCAACTGGTTCATCCTCAGAGCCACCCCCACTCCCCTACAGGGGACTACTATCCCCAGTCTGCAGATGTCTCAGCTCCCCGGATTCTGCAGCGGCTGGTCCGGATTCCTCCTGGTTCTCGCCTCCGGTGGCACTGGCACTGGCAGCTTCAGCGCGTTGAGCCCGAGTTGGTGCTGCTTCATCTGAAAGTGGGAGGTGGAAGAGTGGCTTTAGCAGAAGGACAGGTTTGCTGAAAGGCATGCCAGATTGCGGCAAGGCTCTGACATGGCTGCACACTGAGGATGCATGCTGGCGGGGGGACCAAGTGGAAGGCAACAGGTGGAAAAGGTGAGAGTCTTACCCTCGCTGTCGGTAATGGGGTCGGCAGATGCAGTGGTGACTGGACCAGACAGACGTCCTCCAAGTATCTGGTGCACGCTCTCCTCCAGAGCGACCACTTGTGCAGGTCCGCCACCGGTTCGACGCTGCTCCTTCCGAATCTGCGCCATCTTGGACTGCAGGGGAAAGAAGGGGAGGTTCTGTTACATGAGGCCTTGAGACCTCCTCGCATGCCCCCATTGTGCAAGAGCCCTTACATGAGGCCTTGAGACATCTGTCCATGTGTGTGCCCAGAAAGGGCCATGGGTGCATACTGACAGATGGCCATTGGCGCATCATTGCAGCAGGGTGCCCGAAGTCAGCTGCAGATGGAGGGAAGTACAAGTTTGGTAAACCATCACTCACCCTAACGATCCGTGTGAGGTCGTTGAATTTCTTCCTGCACTGAACAGGGGTCCTGGTCGCCATGCTGCTGGAGTTCACCCTCACAGCAACCTCCCTCCAAGATTGTCGGTAAGCCTTCTGATTTGGCCTCTTGCCATTATCCGGGTACAGGACCGCCCGACGGTGTTCAACTGCAGCCACCAAGTGGTCCAGAGCCTCAGTGCTGAAGCGCTCTGCTCTCTGCCTAACCTTCTCCATAATGATCACCTTGTACCGCCAGACAAGGGCGAGCGCCGAATCTGAGGCCTGCAGAGCGTTGGGTGTTGAAGCTCAGTCTGACTGACCCACCCCTTTAAGAGCCGGCCGGCGCCTGTAGGTCTCGTGCTTTCCCGTAATTGAGTTCACCTGCACTGCGCCCGTCCACGTCGATATTGAGTAGCGCCTGACCTTTTGCGCCTTAAGAGCACCGTGCAACGGCTGATTTAGCGCCTCAATCCCCTTTGGGGGCGAAGCAACCCAATATTGCGCCAGGCGCAGATAAGTCTCGTCTGGCTATAAACTTTGCGCATCGCCAGTTCTAACGCCTCAACCGGGGCTATACCCAATTTCTAGGCCTATGTGTTTTAAAAGCAACTTTTTTTTTTTTTTTTTATAAAAGACGCAGAAAGCGGGAAAAAGAAATGAAAAGTTTGGAATCAAGATGGCGGCGACTCACCGCTGTTCAGAACGATAAGGCCCGCCCACACACGCACCGATTGGTCGACCGTCAGGTCACCGAAGCGTAGGATTGGTCAATCGTCCCGTCACTCGACTCTAGGAGGGCCCGCCCGCGCCAGGAACCCGCCCCGCCACGCAACGATTGGTCGACCGTTGGGTCGCTCGACCGTACGATTGGTCGATGTCGACGTCACTCAATGCTAATGAGCAGAATTTTGAACTTTTTTGGATACCACGGGCACAATTTTTGTCTCACCGAAATGTAAATACGCTTATGACCGTTCTGGAATCGTAAGCTTTCTTTTGATGTAACACACGTGTAGGTACGCTCTATAACTTTTGATTGTATAGCCGGACAGAGAGACAGAAAGACAGACAGAGGCATATACCATTTTATATATATAGATAAGAAATAAGAGCAGGAGTAGGCCTACGGCCCCTCGAGCTCAATAAGATCATGGCTGATCATCAACCTAAACTCCACTTTCCTGCCCGATCTCCATATCCCTTGATTCCCCTAGAGTCCAAAAATCTATCTATCTCAGCCTTGAATATACTCAAAGGCTCTGGAATTCTCTGCCCCAGAGGGCTGTGAATGCTAAGATTCACAACCCTCAGTGAAGAAATTCCTCTTCATCTCAGCACGGTGGCATAGTGGTTAGCACTGTTGCCTCACAGCGCCAGGAACCCGGGTTCAAATCTGGCCTCGGGTGACTGTGTGGAGTTTGCACATTCTCCCCGTGTTTGCGTGGGTTTTGTCCGGGTGCTCCGGTTTCCTCCCACAGTCCAAAGATGTGCGGGTTAGGTTGATTGACCATGATTAAAAATTGACCCTTAGTGTTAGGGGGGATTAAATACGTGGGGTTACGGGGATAGGGCTTGGGTGGGATGGCTGTCGGTGTAGGGACTGGGTGCTAGGGTTTGGATGATCAGCCATGATCTCGTTGAATGGCGGAGCAGGCTCGAAGGGCCGAATGGCCTACTCCTATCTTCTATGCTTAAATGGCCTACCCCTTATCCTGAGACTATGCCCCCTAGTTCTAGACACTCCAGCCAGGGAAAACAACCTCTCAGCATCTACCCTGTCAATCCCCTTCAGATTCTTGTATATTTCAATGAGATCACCTCTCATTCTTCTAAACTCCAGAGAGTATCGGCCCAATCTACACAATCTCTCATCATAGGACAGCCCTCTCATCCCAGGAATCAATCTAGTGAACCTTTGTTGCACCGCCTCCAAGGCAAGTATATCCTTCCTTAGATAAAGAGACCAAAACTGTGCACAGTACTCCAGGTGTGGTCTCACCAAGGGCTTATACAATTGTAGCAAGACTTCTTTACTCTTATACTCCAACCCCCTTGCAATAAAGGCCAACATGCCATTTGCCTTCCTTATTGCTAGCTAGCTTTCTGTGTTTCTTGCACGAGGACACCCAAATCTCTCTGAACACCAACATTTGAAAGTTTCTCACCATTTAAAAAATATTCTGTTTTTCTATTCTTCCTACCAAAGTGAATAACCTCACATTTCCCTACTTTATATCCCTTTGCAGACTCTTTGGGCTCGATTTTAATTCCCGAGGCAGGTTGGAGTCAGGTTCTGTGGTGGGTGAATTCGGGAGCCGCTTCCGGCGGGATCAGCCGCAGATGTCTGATTTTGATTCAGTGAGCTTGTTAATTTCAAGGAGGTGCGCTGGCCGGTCCAATGAGTGGGATCGGGTCGACTGGCGTCTCTGATGACGTCATAATAACAGCTGCTTTTAAAGCTGCCATCCAGCCTGAGCCTTTCTATTGTGGTTTCCTGGGCTTGATTTAAATGCTATGACCTCTTCCAGAGGCAAGGCAGCTCCTTGTTTTAATGATGAGTCCCTCCAAGTTCTTGTGGATGCTGTAAGAGGGTGTAGGGAGATTCTCTTCCCTCCTGATGGCTGGAGGAAGCCTTCTCAGCAGACCAAGGCAGCCTGGCTGCGCATTGCTCAGGAGGTGAGCGCAAGGTCCATATATGCACGGTCATGGATCTAGTGCCGCAAAAGGTTTAATGATCTTGTGCGAACATCAAAAGTGAGTATCCCATCTCACTTGCCTTCGCTCTGCTTCCCTTCTCATCACCTGCACTCTGCGTTATAAGCCTCCTCCTCCACATGCCACCTTACTCTTACTTCCCTTACACCATTTCCTATCCATCTCTGCACTGAATCACTTCAGCATCCTGCCTATGCACCCCTGTCATGCAGTGACAACAACTAACAATGCACACGGAGCGACCTTCCTCCTGGCACCTTACCTCATCTTCGTCTCACTCAAAGATTCTATGGTAGAGATTAATCACACTCACTCCATCACTATGGCTGAAACACTGCTTGTGTCCCTCCTTGCAGGAAAAGATAGCCTACAATAAGAGGGAGAGAGCAATGACTGGAGGAGGAACACCTACCCTAGCAACTTTGACCAGTGCTGAGGAGGCTGCAAACAAGATTGTTGGAGGTGGCGAGGAAGCTGGTGACATAATAGAGTTTCATCCCTCTCAGAAAGCAATGGCATATGATGTTCATAGAGAATTGCATTGCATCAACTGCTCAAAAGGATGTGTCTGCTAGATCAATATCAGATGTCTAAATCGTGCCTTTACTCTCACAGAGGACCATTGAGCACCCCCCCTCCCCACGATGAAGACCCAGACGACTCCTCAGAGGAAGCTGAAGCCTCTGAGGAAGCAGCGTCACCAGGGCTCAGCGCACCCAGCACCAGCGCAACAATGCACACCATCGTGAGTTAGAGTAGTGTTGCCACCTGGTCTATCACAGCGCACAAGTGAGCATCAGCAGATGGTGGAGACAGCGACAGCAGTGGAGAGTCCTCGGCAGAGGTTGCAGGACTCTCCTAGCTCTGCTGAGCTGCATGCAGACGCTGTGCCTCTGGGGCCATCCAGAAAAAGAGTGGTTCGTGAAATACAGGAACAAGTGCAAGTGTCTCTGGAAGGGTTTGCCTCCAGGGTTAGTGCGAGTGTGGAGAGAATGGAGGAGTTCATCTCCAACATCAGCACTGCTGTGGTGGAGGCAATGGCGCATGAACGCACCACCATGGATAGGATGGCAACTTCCGTGGAAAGGCTGGCTACCTCAGTGGAAAGGATGGCTGTGACCATAGAGGAAATAAGTCGTGAGAGTCAGGAAAACATGGTGACTGTTCAGAATAGAATGACATCTCTGGAGGAGCAATGGGCAGCTATTGAGCAGAGAGACCAGAACTTCATGGATGTCCTTTTAAGGAGGACTGCCAGTGCCGATATGGGCCCTCATGGTCCTCCTGAAGTACAGCAAGGTGCTCTCCAGCCACTTGCCAGCACTGAGGTGCGGCTGACCCATGAGAGGGATGTTGTTGGCAGGACAGAAGGAAGTGTGGGCTCCTCTCAAAGCGCTCACATGACCATGCCACTGTGGAGCCCTCGGTCAGAGACCCACTTTGCAGAGACAATTGAGATGGCCTTTTCAGCCCCTGCACAGCCATTGGAAGAGCAGACTGTTGAAGAGCCCTCCCAGGCTCCCAAACCCAGAGGATGCCCGGCAAAGGTGTCTAAGCAGGCGCAGAATCCTAGTCAGCAAGGTGCCTCTACATCTGCTGAAGCCACAGCGGAAGCACCACGTAGAAGCACACATAAGAGAAAGATTAAGCACCTATAGGTCACAAGGGGAGTCACTTGGGTAATGTTTCTTTTTTTCTGACTCTTGCTGGTTTATAATCCTTTTGTCATGTGTTAAAGATAAATTAGGTCAAACAGTTGATTGTGTGGCCTATGTGTTATGGGAAATGGCAAAAGCATATTGAGGGCTCAGGGCGACTTGCTTTTGTAATGCTGATGGTAAAAGTGATAGGAAATAACAGGGTATAGCAGAGATGAAGTAGGACGTTGGACAAGTGTCACCTGCAATTACAGAGCCATATGGTAGCCATCTATTGTTGAAGAGTAAGCTTATGCTAAAGTGGCATGGCAGTGTGCATACCCTGGTTGACAGGCAGCAGTGAACTGGAGGGATGCTGTATTGGTCACAGCAGGGCATGCAAGGCGCCCCTCGTCCTCCTCCTACTCCTCTTCTCAGGAAGATCCGCACTGAGCCACGCGGCTGCTACTCTGATTGAGGACCAGGATGAGAGGGCATAAATGTTTCCCACACCCTTGCTATAGATTTCATTTGAGGCAACAATCTTACAGCGCACAAAGTGACCTGAAATTATTCCATTTATGCGACACTGCAGATGGGTGTCAGCTTGAACAGTCAGAAGGTCAGTAGATGTGCAAAATGTTATCCCATACTTACAACAGCAAAGTTGTTGCATTTGAATGTTAGCCATGTTTCAGGGGCGCTTTTAAAGCACGCCACCAATGCATACAAATCGTGTCCTCCAGCAACTCGTCTCCTTGAACCTGGCCTGTTTCTGACTAGTCGGGAAACAGGAACCAGAAGCACGAAAATGGGAAACAACTATGAAAATAGGATTAGGAAGGCAGTTAACGACCTGTCCCACTGGTTCCAGATGGGTCAGTTTGAGAGCAGCTCAACAGACACTCCCGAAAATCAGGTGGGGGCGGGATGGGTGTCTGAAGCCATTTTTTCCGATTTTCGCAACAGACCCGCCTCCAAACCCCCTCCTCAGGACTATTAAAATCAAGCCCTTTGTGTTCTCCTCACAGCTTACTGTCCCACCTAGCTTTGTAACATCAACAAACTTGGGTACATTACACTCGGTCCCTTCATCAAGGTCATTAATATAGATTGTAAATAACTGAGGCCCCAACACTGATCCTTGCGGCACCCCACTAGTTACAGTCTGCCAACCTGAAAAAGATCAGTTTCTCCCTACTCTCTGTTTTCTGTCCATTAACCAATCTTCTATCCGTGCTACTATATTACCCCCAACCCCATGAGCCCTAATCTTGTGTAATAACCTTTTATGTGGCACCTTATCGAATGCCTTTTGGAAATCCAAATATACTACACTAGCTGAAGTGCCCGGCGGTGCCGAGGCTTTTTCGAGGGAATGTTGTTGTTGGAAGAGAGAGAGAGAGAGAGAGAGAGCGAAGCGCGCGACTGGGGGGGGGGGGGGGGGAAAGAGAGAGAGCGACTGGGGGGGGGGGGGAAAAAAGAGAGAGCGCGACTGGGGGGGGGGAAAGAGAGAGCGCGACTGGGGGGGGGAAAAGAGCGCGCGACTGGGGGGGGGAAAAGAGCGCGCGACTGGGGGGGGGAAAAAGAGAGAGCGCGACTGGGGGGGGGGGGAAAAAGAGAGAGAGGGGAGGAGGAAGGGGAGGGAAAAGGGAGGGAGGGGGGAGGAAAAGAGGGAGGGCGGGGGTCGCCCCCGCCCCCCCCAGGTGAAGACCGCCGATTGCGCGCGCAGCAGGAGCTGAGACACGGCGTCTCCCTCGGCCGGCGGGCCCGGTTGCCAGGGTAACCGTGACGCTGACCAAGCCAGAGAGAGAGAGACGCCGCGTCTCAGCTGCTCCTGCTGCGCGCGCGGCGCCCCCCCCCCCCCAGGTGAAGACCGCCGATTGCGGCTGTGCGAGACGTCCGGCGGACCCGGTTGCCAGGGTAACGCTGGACGCTCAGCAAGCCCCGCCCCCCGGCCAGCCAGAGAGAGACAGCGCGTCTCAGCTCCTGCTGCGCGTGCACCCTAGCGGCGCTGGGCTGAGGCTCGGCCCTCCAGCCTTCGAGTGGGGCCGGGAGGTGCCTAGCTCGGGCGTGGGTGCGGAGGAGACGCCGAGGCTTCTAGGCCTACCTGGAAAAACGGGGAAAGGTAGGAAAATTAATGAGATTAGATAAGTTAATTACTTTCTAAATCATTTTTTTTAAAAACAATGTGTTTTAAAAGCAACGTTTTTTTTTAAAGACGTAGAAAGCGGGAAAAAGAAAGGAAAAGTTTGGAATCAAGATGGCGGCAACTCACCTCGGTTCAGAACGATAAAGCCCGGCCACACACGCACCGATTGGCCCGGCAGCACACGCCAGCAACCCGGCATACGATTGGTCGAGCTCGAGGTCACTCTGTCGCTAATGAGCGGATAATGAGATGCTAATGAGCGGAACGTTGAAGGTTTTTGGGATACCGCGGGCGGGATTTTAGCCCGGCCGAAACGTAAATACGCTTAAAACCATCTCGGAAGCGTAAGCTTTCTTTGGAGGTAACGCACGCGTAGGTACGCCCTGTAACTTTCGAGCGCATACCCGCAAGACGCACACGCGATGACAGACAGAATGACAGACAGAAGTACCGATTTATATATATAGGTAGTGGTAAAACCACCAATGAACTCCTGTACAAATGAATAACTGTCTTTAAAGCAATGTTACAGCACCTATGTCCGTTTGCTGAGTGTAAACAAGCTTTCTGTAAAAACCCTGAAACAACGCGATGACGTCATCAAGTTGATCACGTGGTGCCCCGAGTGGCGGGAAACATGATGACGTCAGAGGTGGGAGGTTCTGAGTTCAGACCTCGTGGAACAAGCTACTGTATAGACCTGTTTGCTGTTGCTCCTGCATGTTTTTGTTTTGTTCACCAGTTTAATTAAATTCGGTTAATTTACTGAACTGACTTGACCTCAGTGATTTAGATAGGAATCCGTTGATTCCTACATCATCACGGATTCTCAGGACAATATGGCTGCGATGAGTATCACAAGCACAAACCTGTTGCCCTATACAACTTGTCATCCTAAAGCACTGTTTTTAAACACAAATAGAAATATAGAACTAAATTCTGCTAGTAAAGATTGAGAATATGCCTTCCATGAATCAATTTTCTGTTAATAGTTATCAACAGGATAATAAAAAATAAAGAGATAGAAGATGAATTATGAGAGTAAACTGGCAAGAAACATTAAAACAGAGAGTAAGAGCTTCTACAGGTATATAAAAAGGAAGAGGGTAGCTGAAGTAAACGTTGGTCCATTAGAGGATGAGACTGGGGAATTAATAATGGAGAATGGGGGAAATGGCAGAGACTCTGAACAAATATTTTGTATTGGTCATCACGGTAGAAGACACTAACAACATCCCAATAATGGATAATCAAGGGGCCACAGGTTGGGGGAACTAAAAACAATCACTAAGGAAATAGTACTTGGTAAAATAATGGGACTAAAAGATGACAAGTCCCCTGGACCAGATGGCCTGCATCCCAGGGTCTTAAAAGAAAAGTGACTGCAGAGATGGTGGATGCATTGGTTGCAATGTACCAAAATTCCCTGGACTCTGGAGAGGTCCCAGCGGATTGGAAAACTGCAAATGTAACACCCCTTTTTAAGAAAGGAGGGAGACAGAAAGTAGGAAACTATAGACCAGTTAGCCTAACATCTATCGTTGGGAAAATGCTGGAGTCCTTCATTAAGGAAGCAGTAGCAGAGCATTTGGAAAATCATAATGCAGTCAGGCAGAGTCAGCATGGTTTTATGAAAGGGAAATCATGTTTAACAAATTTGCTGGAGTTCTTTGAGGAGGTAACCAGCAGGGTGGACAAAGGTGAACCAGTGGATGTGGTGTATTTGGATTTCCAGAAGGCATTCGATAAGGTGCCACATAAAAGGTTACTGCATAAGATACGAGCTCACGGAATTGGGGGTAATATATTAGCATGGATAGAGAATTGGCTAACTGACAGAAAGCAGAGAGTCGGGATAAATGGGTCATTTTCCAGTTGGCAAACGGTAACTAGTGGGGTGCCACAGGGATCGGTGCTGGGGCCTCAACTATTTACAATCTACATTAATGACTTGGATGAAAGGACGGAGTGTAATGTAGCCAAGTTTGCGGATGATACAAAGATGGGTGGGAAAGCAAGTTGTGCAGAGGACTCAAAGAACCTGCAAAGGGATATAGACAGGCCAAGTGAGTGGGCAAACATTTGGCCGATGGACTATAATGTGGGAAAGTGCGAGGTTATACACTTTGGCAGGAAAAATAAAAAAGCAAATTATTTAAATGGAGAGAAATTACAAAATGCTGCAGTTCAGAGGGACCTGGGATCCTTGTGCATGAAACACAAAAAGTTAGCATGCATGTACAGCAAGTAATCAACAAGGCAAATGGAATGTTGGCCTTTATTTCAAAGGGGTTGGAGTATAAAAGCAGGAAAGTCCTGCTACAACTGTACAGGGTATTGGTGAGACCACACCTTGAGTACTAGGTACAGTTTTGGTCTCCTTATTTAAGGAAGGATATACTTGCATTGGAGGCAGTTCAGAGACGATTCACTAGGTTAATTCCAGAGATGAGGGGGTTGACTTATGAGGAAAGGTTGAGCAGGCTGGGCCTATACTCATTGGAATTTAGAAGAATGAGAGGTTGTACTGGCCTCGCTAGACGTGCTCCTATCTAGTTATCCAGCAAGTTAAACACTTATTCAAATAATTCCTCGTGAAGCCGTTTGCTGTTTGAAGCTTTACTTGAACAAATTTGTGAAACTGTAAACAAAGACAAAGTATGTTTTGTACATAAACTGAGTACTATACATTAGATATTACATAAGATATAAACATATTTACAATAGAATAGACTAATTGTATAACTAACTAACATTTGGATTAGCTTCTGTAACTACCAAATATTAATGTTTTATAAACATAGTATTGTCAAAATACTACAGTGACAAAGTTGCTACTTTGCTAACAAACAAAGATACTCAGATATTGCGCCTGGCCTGACATAGGAGATCAGATTACATTGGATTGAGGATCCTTCATGGAAGATCCTCCATTACTCAGTTAGGTTCTTCCTGGAATTCTACTTCCTGGGTCAAACAGGAAGGTAGAAAGGTCAAATGACCTCTGCTGCATACAAACACAGCTAACACAATAACCACCACCAGAGGGTGCTATCGGCATGTAAAATGTCCATAATGTCCATAAGTCCAGAACACTCCCCGTCTGGGGTCGTTAACGATTCCACATAGTCCGAACTCTACTCGTCACTGGAGTCCTCTGGCGACAAAAGAACCACCACCTCAGACAGTCCGTCGGGGTCGACGATAGGATGCAGCTTCCGTAGACTGCTGTGAGGGGGTAGGTTGCGTTCTGCTACGCACAGTTCCAATCTGGGTATGGTGAGGTCTGGCTGGGGCGCCAACTTGGCCCTATCAAAGACGAAGCCGATTTGGCTTTGTCCATCTCGAGTGGTGACCTTCAGATAAGCCACACTTGCAATGGCCTTAGCGGATGCGTCTGCAAAGACACAAAGTTCTTTGAATTGGGCATTTAAGGGAGAGAAAGACGTATAGCAGCGAGGTATTCGGATCTCCTGTAAGTCTTGGAGTGAGTCTCTCCATCTGTCCCACTCTGCTTCCATCTCTTCAGGGAGAGGTGAATCCCACTCTTCAGCACGTGTGGAGAGTTCCCCGAGGAGCAGCCTGCCTTGTATGGTGACAGGGGCTAAGAAGCCGAGAGGGTCGTATAGGCTGTTGACTGTAGAGAGCACTCCTCTACGTGTGAAGGGTTTCTTGGCATCTAAGACTTGGAACGTGAACGTGTCTGTTGCTATGTTCCAAGATACTCCTAGGCTACGCTGTAGGGGGAGGTCATCAGTGAAGAGGTCTAGATCCTTGACGTCCTTAGCACGATCTTCAGGGGGGAATGCCTCCATCACTGCTGGTCTGTTAGAGGCTATCTTGTGCAGCCTGAGGTTGGATAGTGTAAGTAGTTCCTGAGCTCGTCCGAGGGTACTGATGGCCTCTGCTTCGGTCGGGAATGACTTCAGTGCGTCGTCGACATAGAACTCTCGTTCGATGAACCCTCTCACATCACTGCCAAAGTCGTCGTCTTCTTCCTTGGCAGCCCTCCTCAGTCCGTATATGGCGACAGCAGGGGACGGACTATTCCCGAAGACATGGACACGCATTCTGTAGTCCACAATGTCTCTATTGGGGTTGTTGTCCCGATACCACAGGAAGCGGAGGAAGTCTCTGTGGTCTTCTCTCACCACAAAGCAATGAAACGTGCTGGATATCAGCAGTGATGGCGACGGGCTCTTTCCTGAACCTCATGAGTACTCCCAAGAGGCTGTTGTTAAGATCGGGCCCCGTGAGGAGTACGTCGTGGAGAGAGACTCCCTGATATGGTGCACTGGAGTCAAACACCACGCGGATCTGTTCCGGCTTTTTGGGGTGATAGACTCCGAAGGAAGGGAGGTACCAACACTCTTGGCCTTCCTGGAGTGGAGGAGCTATCTCTGCATGATCGTTGACAAGCATTTTCTTGACAAATTCTAGGAAGTGTGCTTTCATCTTTGGCTTCTTCTCTAGTGTGCGACGGAGTGAGTTAAGACGATTATAGGCATACTCCCTGTTGTTTGGCAGCCGTCGTCTGGGTTTCTGGAAGGGTAAGGGTGCAACCCAGCTGTTAGAGCTGTCATGAGAGACCTCATTGTCCATAATCTGGAGGAACCTCATGTCGTCGATTGATGGAGCAAGTTTGTGGTCGTTGGCGGTGCGACAGAAGACTGACTGACCCAGGTTCTTTCCAGTGAGCATCGTCTGTGGAGATCAGCGCTGGGGTTTTCTGAGGCTGAGCCGTATGACTGAACTTCTCTGTCACTCGGATCTGACTACTGCATGGGGTAAGGTAGCTTGGACGACCATGCTCCAAGATGGAAGTCTTGAGTGTGCTCACCTGAGATGGCTTGTGAGCGCCCTTGAGGCACACTTCAACAACGACCCAGCCGAGGTCTAGCCTTTGCGCGAAAGGGGCGTCATGTGGACCGTTGATTTGTTTCCTTATCTTATGTACCCTCAGGATGTCCCTTCCCAACAACAGAAGTATGCCTGCATCTGGATCAAGAGGTGGGGTCTCGTCTGCAATGCATCTCAGATGACGGTGATGACGAGCTGCATTCGGAGTGGGAATCTCAGAACGGTTGTCGGGGACTTGATTACATTCAATGAGTGTAGGAAGGGGGAGGCTAATCTTCCCGTCGGCTGACTCAACAACACAACCGCAGGCCCTCCTGCCGGCTGTCTCTGAAAGTCCAGCACACTTCTTCAGCGTGTAAGGAGACGGACTTCCTTTGATCTTGAAGATGTTGAAGAACTCGGATCTTGCTAGAGAACGATTGCTTTGTTCATCTAGTATGGCATACATCCTCAGATTCTTGGCGACGTCCTACAGGGTACACATTAACAAGGCATATCTTGGAGCATGCTCTTGCGCTCACTCCTTCTCCACACACCTCGGTGCACCTGGATGTAATCTCCGGACCGGCAGCTCCCTCTCTCTCCCCGCTGTGCTCGGAGGCAGGAGGAGACGACTCTGATTTCCAAGGAGCTGGGCCTGGGTGGAGTGCTGAAATGTGCCGATCACTTTCACATTCTGTGCATTTTGCATCTACCTTGCAGTTCTTGGCGAGATGGCTCGTGGAAGAGCAGCACTTGAAACATAGAGTTCTCTTTAAGATATTGTTTCTGATCTTCCAGGGACATCTCCCTGAAGCCTCTGCACTTCTTTAAAGGATGGGGCTTGTTGTGGATAGGGCATTGTTTGCTCATATCCTCAGGTTTCTTCTGAATCTTTGTGTTCTCAGTTGCGGACACTTGCATTTTGTGAACAGATATTGGTGTCTTTCCATGTCTGTCAAACTTGTCCCTTCTGGCAAGTGCTGGGTGGGAGGAGAAGAGGTTGAAGCTGGGGTCGTTCCTGGCTTTGGCTTCTTTACGGATGAATTTGGCAAACGCAGAGAATGGTGGGAAGGCCACGTTGTGCTTTAGCTTGAACTGTGATCCAAACGTTATCCACTTCTCCTGCAGGTTAGCTGGAAGCTTCTCAACGATGGGACTTACCCCTCTGGAAGTGTCTATGTACGATAGACCGGGTAGGTAGCCGTCCTGCTTTGCGGCTTCGAGTTCCGACAGCAGATATCCAAGGTCGCGGAGCTTCTGGGGTTCCTTACTCGTCAACCTCGGAAAGTTCTCCAACCTGTCAAAGAGAGCCCTTTCAATGGCTTCAGGCGAGCCGTAGCTTTCTTCCAGCCTCGCCCAAGCCATCTTCAACCCCGCTGGCAGATGTCCCACATTGGCCGCTTTTATCCTGCATGCCTGTCTGGCGGACTCTGGGCTGAGCCATTTGATAAAGAGGCCGAGCTCTTCTCCTGCCGACAGGTCTAAGCCCGATATGGCATCGTGGAAGCAGGACTTCCAAGCCCGATAATTCTCCGGCCTGTCATCAAACTTGGTTAACCCTGTAGTCACCAGCTGGGTACGTGCAATGTATTTGGCAAGGTCGTAGGTGCTGGGACCTGTGCCAGGGTTGCCTTGAGTAGGGGCTCTGCTTCTGGGGGTCTCAAGGAAACGAAAGGGGGTTTGCTGCTGACTTTCTCTATTCAGCGTTCTATTCCTCTGCACTGTGTCTTCCGTCCTGCTGGGGGAAACTCTGCGGCTTGAGGCACGCTGTCTACTTTGGCCTTGGTTGGCAACTTGGGGCATGTTATATGAAGTGCTTGCGTCTGTAGAGATGTGCGGGCCTTCATCCCTTTCTCTTGTAAACTGTATATCGGCATGGTTGCTCACGTAATCTATGGTGCGCTGTCGTCGACTCTGCCGCAAAACGGGAATTAAAGGTTTGTAAGCTGTCTCGGGATCAGCTCCCTCCAAAATTGCCTCGAATACTTGTGTCTCAGCTAATGCAGCATCTATCTCTTTGTTGCTGCAGAGCGTCTAATGTGGCTTGGAGACAGGCCTGTTCAGCTTGGCGTTCAACCTGGTGACGGGCCTGTTCAGCTTGGAGACGGGCCTGGTCAGCTTGGTGATGGGCCTGGTCAGCTTGGAGATGGGCCTGGTCAGCTTGGAGTCGGGCCTGTCTTACTTTTATTTCTATTTCACTGTCCGCATGCGCAGCTCTGGCTTGAGCTGCTATTAGCTTAGCCCGTGCTCTGGCGATGGCCACGCTTACTTTAGAACCACCTGATGACCATGAACCAGCTTGCGATCTGAAGTAACCGGAGCTTATAGACCGATTGTCACATTCTACAGTTTCGTCTGCCTAAGGTCTTCTCCTCGCTGCAAAGCATTTTCGTTATTATCTTCTGACATGTTGATGTGAGGTAGGTGTGATCTACGAGGTTAAGGCTTACTCGGAGTTCCTGCTGCTCCACTCTTCACAGCTAGCCGTATTGCTATCTTTTCACTGTACTGGCCTCGCTAGACGTGCTCCTATCTAGTTATCCAGCAAGTTAAACACTTATTCAAATAATTCCTCGTGAAGCCGTTTGCTGTTTGAAGCTTTACTTGAACAAATTTGTGAAACTGTAAACAAAGACAAAGTATGTTTTGTACATAAACTGAGTACTATACATTAGATATTACATAAGATAAACATATTTACAACAATAGAATAGACTAATTGTATAACTAACTAACATTTGGACTAACTTCTGTAACTACCAAATATTAATGTTTTATAAACATAGTATTGTCAAAATACTACAGTGACAAAGTTGCTACTTTGCTAACAAACAAAGATACTCAGATATTGCGCCTGGCCTGACATAGGAGATCAGATTACATTGGATTGAGGATCCTTCATGGAAGATCCTCCATTACTCAGTTAGGTTCTTCCTAGAATTCTACTTCCTGGGTCAAACAGGAAGAAAGGTAGAAAGGTGAAATGACCTCTGCTGCATACAAACACTGCTAACACAATAACCACCACCAGAGGGTGCTATCTGCATGTCCATAAGTCCAGAAGAGAGGTGATCTTATTGAAACATAAGATACTAAGGGGGCACAACAAGGTAGATGCAGAAAGGATGTTTCCCCTCGTGGGGAAATCTAGAACTCGGGGGCACAGTTTTAGAATAAAGGGTCGCCCTTTTAGAACTGAGATGAGGAGGAATTTCTTCTCTGAGGGTCGTAAATCTATGGAATGCTCTGTCCCAGAGAGCTGTGGAGGCTGGGTCATTAAATACATTTTTGCAAGATAAGGAGTGAAGGGTTATGTGGAGCGGGCGGGGAAGTGGCTTTGAGCCCAAAATCAGCCATGACCTTATTGAATGATGGAGCAGGCTCGAGGGGCCAAGTGGCCTATTCCTGCTCCTATTTCTTTTGTTCTTAAATAGTGCAAAAGACAAAGCTGAAGTGTTTGCAACTATCTTCAGCCTGAAATGCCGAGTGGATGATCCATATCGACCTCCTCCCGAGGTCCCCACCACCACAGAAGCCAGTCTTCAGTCAATTCGATTCACTCCACGTGATATCAAGAAACGGCTGAGCGCACTGGATACAGCAAAGGCTGTGGGCCCCAACAACATCCTGGCTGTTGTGAAGACTTCTGCTCTAAAACTAGCTGCATCTCTAGCTAAGCTGTTCCAGTACAACAACTTAGGCAGTCCCTTGGAACCAAGGATGACTTGCTTCCACATTAAAAATGAGTTCTCAGGTAGCTGATGAGTCCAATGCGGGACCGACAGTCTCTGTCACAGGTGGGGCAGACGGTGGTTGAAGGGGCGGGTGGGTGGGGTGCTTGCGTTGACGTGCACTCCTTGCGCTTGGCTTCTGCTTGCTCCTGGCGATGAGACTGGAGGTGGGCAGAGGAAACGCTTCAAGGAGACCCTCCAGTACAGCTATAACACTGGCATCTATCTGACAATGTGGAAAACTGCCCAGGTATGTCCTGTCCACAAAAAGCAGGACAAATCCAATCCGGCCAATTACCACCCCATCAGTCTACTCTCAATCATCAGAAAAGTGCTGGAAGGGGTCATTGACAGTGCTATCAAGCGGAACTTACTCGGCAGTAACCTGTTCACTTGGCTCCAGACCTCATAACAGCCTTGTATCACACTTGTGTGGCGCAAATGTTACCTGCCACTTATCAGCCCAAGCCTGAATATTGTCCAGGTCTTGTTGCATGCGGGCATGGACTGCATCATTATCTGAGGAGCTGCGAATGGCGCTGAACACTGTGCAGTCATCAGCGAACATCCCCATTTCTGACCTTATGTTGGAGGGAAGGTCATTGATGAAGCAGCTGAAGATGGTTGGGCCTAGGACATTGCCCTGAGGAACTCCTGCAGCGATGTCCTGGGGCCGAGATGATTGGCCCCCAACAACCACAACCATCTTCCTTTGTGCTAGGTATGACTCCAGCCAGTGGAGCATTTTCCCCTTATTCCCATTGACTTCAATTTTACTATGGCTCCTTGGTGCCATACTCGGTCAAATTCTGCCTTGATATCAAGGGCAGTCACTCTCACCTCACCTCTGGAATTCAGCTCCTTTGTCCATGTTTGGACCAAGGCTGTAATGAGGTTGGGAGCGGAGTGGTCCTGGTGGAACCCAAACTGGGCATCAGAGAACAGGTTATTGGTGAGTAAGTGCTGCTTGATAGCACTGTCGATGACACCTTCCATTACTTTGCTGATGATTGAGAGTAGACTGATGGGGTGGTAATTGACTGGATTAGATTTGTCCTGCTTTTTGTGGACAGGACATACCTGGGCAGTTTTCCACATTGTTGGATAGTTGCCAGTGTTATAACTGTACTGGAACAGCTTGGCTAGAGGCACAGCTAGTTCTGGACCACAAGTCTTCAGCACGACAGCCGGGATGTTGTTGGGGCCCACAGCCTTTGCTGTACCCAGTGTGCTCAGCCGTTTCTTGATATCACGTGGAGTGAATCGAATTGGCTGAAGACTAGCTTCTGTGATGGTGGGGATCGCAGGAGGAGGCCGATTTGGATCATCCACTTGGCACTTCTGGCTGAAGATGGTTGCAAATGCTTCAGGTTTGTCTTTTGCACTCACGTGCTGGGCTCCACCATCATTGAGGATAGGGATATTCATGGAGCCTCCCCCTCCCGTTAGTTGTTTAATGGTCCACCACCATTCATGACTGGATGTGGCAGGACTACAGAGCTTTGATCTGATCCGTGATTGTGGGATCGCTTAGCCCTGTCTATAGCATGCTGCTTCCGCTTTTTAGCTTGCGTGTATTCTTGTGTTGCAGCTTCCCCAGGTTGGCACCTCATTTTTAGGTATGCCTGGTGCTGCTCCTGGAATGCTCTTCTACACTCCTTATTGAACCAGGGTTGATCCCCTGGCTTGATGGTAATTGTAGAGTGAGGGATATGCTGGACCATGAGGTTACAGATTGTGGTGGAATACAATTCTGCTGCTGCTGATGGCCCACAGCACCTCATGAATGCCCAGTTTTGAGCGGCTAGATCTGTTCTGAATCTATCCCATTTAGCACAATGGTAATGCCACACAACACGATGGAGGGTGTCCTCAGTGTGAAGACGGGACTTCATCTCCACAATGACTGTGTGGTGATCACTGCTACCAATGCTGTCATGGACTGATGCATCTGCGACAGGTAGATTGGTGAGGACGAGGTCAAGTAGGTTTTTCCCTCGCGTTGATTCTCTCACCACCAGTCGCAGGCCCAGACTGGCAGATATGTCCTTCAGGACTCGGCCAGCTGTGGTGCTACCGGGCCACTCTTGGTGATGGACATTGAAGTCCCCCACCCACCAGAGTACATTCTGTGCCCTTGCTACTCTCAGTGCTTCTTCCAAGTGGTGTTCAACATGGAGGAGTACTGATTCATCAGCTGAGGGAGGGCGGTAGGTGGTCATCAGCATGAGGTTTCCCTGAAGCCATGAGACTTCATGGGGTCCAGGGCCACTCCTTCCCAACTGTATACCACTGTGCCGCCACCTTTGGCGGGTCTGTCCTGCTGGTGGGACAGGACAGATACGGTGATGGAGGAGATTGGTACATTGGTTGAAAGGTATGATTCTCTGAGCATGAGTGTCAGGCTGTTGCTTGACTAATCTGTGTGACAGCTCTCCCAATTTTGGCACAAGTCCACAGATGTTGGTGAGGAGGACTTTGCCTGGTCAACTGGGCTGGGTGTGCCGTTGTCATGTCCGTAGCCGGTGCTGAGGTCGGTGCCGAGGTTGATGCCGGGTGGTCCGTCCGTTTTTTAATTCTTATTGTTTTTCGTAGCGGTTTTTTACAACTAAGCGTCTTGCTCGGCCATTTCTGAGGGCAGTTAAGAGTGAACCAGATTGCTGTGGGTCTGGAGTCACATATAGGCCAGGCCAGGTAAGGATGGCAGATTTCCTTCCCTAAAGGACATTAGTGAACCAGATGGGTTTTTACGACAATCCAATAGTTTCATGGTTACCATTACTGATACCAGCTTTTTATTCCAGATTTATTTAATTAACTGAATTTAAATTCCCCAGCTGCCATGGTGGGATTTGAACTCACATCTCTCGGATCATTAATCCAGGTCTCTGGATTACTGATCCAGTAACATAACCATTATGCTACCGTTGCCAAGCATACTCTATTACATCACTCCTCACACCCTCTCAGCTTCTCAACCCAGCCTTCACGTTCTATGCACTTAATCACCTCCCCATTTATGTATCCACCATTGCCACTCACCCCAATTCTTATGCAACATGATGCCTCTATCTCATAGGCACTGTCACTGAATGCACTGCATCCATCAGGTGAATACCTCACATTCACTCAGTCACAGGTCTGTTTATTCGCCCCTTGTGGAAGAGAGCGCAAAATGCAAGGGAGAAGCAGAGGGCTGGAGGCAGGCCATCACATATATATTCCAGCTAAGTGATGCAGAGGAGGCGGCCATGGAGATAAGTGACACATCTGCGTCCCTCTCCATCGGAGATGGAGAGATAGGGAACTTGCAGATAGTTGGTGACAGAATTACAAATATCTCTGATGAAATAAAGTCAGCGTGTGAGTCAATGACTGAACTATGAGAAGACCGAGTATGGAGATTGTCAAGATCCTTACTTTTCCACAATTAATTCATATCCCTTTCTTTAGTCTTCCAGGGCCTTCATGCATGCAGCAAGTGTCAATTATGTCAATGGACATGCATGAGGACGATTCCTCAAAGGACATAGAAACATAGAAGATAGGAGCAGGAGTAGGCCATTTGGCCCTTCGAGCCTGCTCCGCCATTCAATGAGATCATGGCTGATCATTCAAATTCAGTACCCTGTCCTTGCCTTCTCCCCATATCCCTTGAGCCTTAAGAAATATATCCAACTCTTTTTTGAATATATTTAATGAACTGGCCTCCACCGCCCTCTGTGGCAGAGAATTCCACAGGTTCACCACTCTCTGGGTGAAGAAATTCCTCATTTCAGTCCTAAATGGCTTATCCCTTATCCTTAGACTATGACCCCTGGTTCTGGACTCCCCAGCCATCATAAACATCCTTCCTGCATCTAGTCTGTCCAGGCCTGACAGAATTTTATAGGTTTCGATGAGATCCCCTTTCAATCTTCTAAACTCCAGTGAGTATAAGCCCAATCGACACAATCTCTCCTCATACGTCATTCCTGCCATCCCAGGTATCAGCCTGGTGAATCTTCGCTGCACTCCTTCCATGGCAAGAATGTCCTTCCTCAGGTAAGGTGACCAAAACTGCACACAATTCCTTCTGAGGGTGCACCATCACAGAACCTACAGTCATGCACCAGCGCAGATACTCACAGTTCGGTGGGTCCAGTTAGACAGTTAGTTGGCTTTTCACCTAGCGATTCACAATTCACAAGTGAGCATAAGCGGACACTGGTGGCAGGGACAGCTGTGGAGAGTTTGCGTTGGTGGGTGCAATCCTCTCCAAGCTCTGCTCAGCACGAACACAGACGCTGAACCTCATGGGCTATCATTGTGAAGGAGGTGCACCGGCAACTTAGCCAGGTTACTGACAGTCCTGCCACGCCCACTCTCCACAATAGTGGAGAGGATGGAGGAGTCCAACTTGAACACTAGTGGATTGGTGACGCAGGCAATTGTGAGAATGTCTGCTGTAGAGAGTGTGGTCGCCTCCATGGAGCTTCAAGCACAGCTCTCAAATGAGTGCATGCAGGCCACGACCACAGCTGTGCAGACTTTGGATGCCAACATTTCTGCTGCCTTAAACAGGATTGTTAAGTATGTGTATTGTATTGAACAATTAACACAAAGACTTAAACGTATAACTCAAACAGGTCTTTACTGGTTGGAGGTAGGGACTATACATAGGTCTTTACTTCATGCCCACAGGCAGGAACTGAGGGGAGATCAGTACCCACAGTACTATTTATACCCCTATGGCCAGGAGTGGTACTGCGTATCACTACGCCCAACAAGTAGTGCAGTCCTGTCCATAGGTTCAAAGTAGCACACATATTACATACACAACATTCCTCCCTTCCTAGCTTTACAGTCATCTCCCCATTTAACATAACGTAATAACATATATACATATATAACTTCAGGTTTACATAACAGAATAACATAGATACATAGATAACTTCATGTCAAAACAGATCACAGATTCAGTCTCTGCGGAAAACAGTTCACAGATTCAATCTCTGTGGTGGAGTCGGTTCACGTTGCTGGAGTGACTCATTCAATAGTCCTTCCATGGATTTAACAGTTTGAACTTCCGAACTGAATTGGCTCCGTTCGGAGGGACCACGTGTGTGATCTGGTAGAGGTAATAATGGTTCAGATGGGTCATCTTCTGTTTCGACTTTTCCTTTTCTGCTTCTTGGAGACTCTCTGGGCTCCACGGTCAGCTGCCAGCTGCATGCGCAGTTCCTCCTTCTCTCCCTCCTTTTTCCGTAGTAGAGCCACCTTCTCCCGATGTTCCGTAGACTTTCGGTGCTCCTCCATGATTTCTGTATGGTGGGAGTCGAAGTTACAAGTTGGGCAGGACAGGACATAGTAATATTCGGTGTCGTCCTGATCTAGGCCAGCGAGAGGGTCTTCTATTTCCTCCATACCCAGCTGGGCGTTAGCCAGCTTTTGTTCCAAGTCCAGACATCTTTCCTGAAGAGACTTCTTCATGCGTACCTCTTCATCCAGCTTTTTCTGGGCTTTCAGCAAGTCGTTTACTAATGACCTCATTTGAGATTTTACTACTTCAACTTCTTTTGGAGATTGATTGATCGGACTATTCAATCCCTCTACCGGAGCAGCTGTTTCAGCGGTCTGTTGTTCTACGTTGACGTGAGTCAGCGTACTTTTGGCATCCAAGGGCTGCTCTGTTGCAGTCATCTCAGTCTGTGTTGCCACCTCAGCTCTTCCAATAACCTTTGAGAGCTCCGAACCCCTTTCGTTTGAATATTGAAGTTCGTGTTCAAGTTTTTCCCATTTCAGAGTCCTGTCCTTCAGCATATGCAAGAGTTGGCTGACCGTTAACTCCTCTGACATCAGACGTTTTGTGTGCTCCTGCTCCATTTTCTCCATCAGCTGCTTCTGTTGTCTTTCCAGATTCTCCAACTCTATATCAAAGAACTCTTTCGTTGCATTCAACTCTTGCTCACAACGGCGAAGCATTTGTTCTAATTGCTGTTGTAGTTTGAAATGGAGTTGAGTTCGAGCCCGGTGTCCCTCAGAAATGGGCACATCAGTAGACTTGCCAGACTCAGAATCCACAGTTAAACTATGTTGTTGTTGCTCAGTGGAATTCTGTGCTGAAACTTTGTCTTTTGCACCTGAGTTGGGCTTACCATCATCCGTTCCAGAGTCTGGGCCGACTATCTTCACCGAGTTCTCACTCGTTATTGTTTGTAGGAAATGCCAGTCCATATTCATTTTCCTAATCCACTCCCGTCCTAGTAGTGGAGAACCTCCTTCAGATATCACATATAAGTCCATTATTTGACTGTCTTCGCCCTTGTGGACCACTGCAACCTCTATTTTCCCAATGGGGTACACTCTTTGCCCCGTGTATGTTTTCAATATAATCCCCGTATCCTGTAGGGGAATATGTTGGAATAACTTTCCGTAATCTTTCTTATTTATGACCGTCAATGCCGATCCAGTGTCCAATTCCAGTTTTACTTGGACTCCTTCTATCTGAAGAGTGACCCAAATTGTCTGGAGGTCTGCACCCTTACCAGCGTTGAGTACTCTTAAGCTAGCCAGTTCATTACAGCTTAAGCTAGCCAGTTCATTACTGCTAGCGTCTGAATCGGACTCCTGTTCGGTCACCTTGTGTACCTTTGCGTATTTTCCTTGCGGTGACTTCTTGTTGCTGGTCTTCTTCCCTGACCTGCATACTCTAGCTATATGTCCAAGCCTACCACAAGTTCTACATTCTTGGTTTTTAAACCAACACTGGTTCTGATCATGCGTTGTCTTTCCACAACGATAACATTTGCCAGAACTCACACCCAATTTGTGTGCACTGAGCTCCGGTGACCGTAGCTGCATTACTGCCGTGCCTCTCGCTGCGGCTTCTTGTGCTGCTGCCATAGTGACCGCCTTCTCAAGCGTCAGCTCATTCTCCTCGAGCAGTCGCTTTTGTGTATCCTGTTTAAATAAACCACACACAAATTTGTCTCGAAGTGCCTCTGTCAGTCCCGTTCCAAACTGGCAATATTTCGCTAATTTACGCAATTCCAGCAAATAATCAGCATTGCTTTCATGCTGTAGCTGCCTTCTGTCGTAAAATTTAAATCGTTCCGCTAGCATCAGCGGCGTGGGGTTTAGATGATCTTTCAGGACAGTAACAATCTCATCGAACGTCTTATCCGCCGGTTCATCTGGTGATAACAGGTGTTTCAATTGCCCGTATGTCTTCGCACCCATTAAATTTAATAATGTTAAAGCTTTATCTTGGTCATGAATTTTATTGGCCTTACAATAATTTTTTACTCTTTCAACATATATGGCCCAATCTTCGAGGTCACTATCAAAGGTGCTAATATTCCCGTGTTTAGGCATTGTAGATTTGCAATTTCTCAGATTTTATTTTGTTTACTTGTTATCAAAGATGGCGGCTTCCCGCTCTTGCCGTCGTCCTCCGCCCACAAAATGGCGGTTTTCCCGCGCTTGGCGGTCTTCACCCGTCCCCCGACGCCGTCTCCCTTCAGCCCCCGAGTGCGGCCCTTATCTTTGGTTCCGATCGCTGGCCCGCGCTGCGCCTCGCACTTGAAGCGGCTCCCGGCCTCTGGCTCACCCGCTCGCGCGGCTCTTGCTTGCTCGCTCCCTCCCGGGCTCTGGCTTACCCGCTTGCGCGTTTCACCGCGGCTCTTATCAGGGATTGCGATCGCCCTTATCTTCTCCAACTTCCCCAGCCCTGTCTTTGCAGCCAACACTGCACGGCTTACCCCACCACCTAGGTTGAACAAGGAAACTGCAGAAAGACTTCTGTCAGTCGCTGGAAGCTGTCAGGATGTTTGCTGCACTCCAGTGCTCAGTCGCTGATGGAGGCTTCAGAGTCCTAAAGCCTGTCGCTTCTAGTGGGGTGGTGATGTTTGAAACCTCTCTTCAACTGCCGCAGGGTAAGAACCTGACTCGTCGCCAGTGTTAAGTATGTGTATTGTATTGAACAATTAACACAAAGACTTAAACGTATAACTCAAACAGGTCTTTACTGGTTGGAGGTAGGGACTATACATAGGTCTTTACTTCATGCCCACAGGCGGGAACTGAGGGGAGATCAGTACCCACAGTACTATTTATACCCCTATGGCCAGGAGTGGTACTGCGTATCACTACGCCCAACAAGTAGTGCAGTCCTGTCCATAGGTTCAAAGTAGCACACATATTACATACACAAGGATGACATATCTTATCTGTGGCCTTACAACGCGTCACTGATCTTCAGCATGGTAGGAGTGATGTGGTACTAGCCCAGGAGAGGGATGGTGGTGAAAGGAGACATGGAAGTGGGAACTCCACTCAAAGCGCTCCCACTTCTCACCCGTCCCTTCAGCTAGTACCCGACATGCTGCCTGCTCTCCTGATGGCCAAGTCTGCTCCTGCAAAGGTGCAGGTGCAGCAGTCTTTGGCAGGGACCTCAGGGGCTTCGAAACCCGGAGGGCATAGGCCAAAAGCATCTCAGCAGTCAGGGCAAGGTTCTGAGCAGCCTGCCTCGACCTCCGCTAAAGCCACACATGGGATGCACCACATAGAAACAATAGGAAGCGTTAAGAGAAAACAATTGTAATTCAACAAGGGCATGTAGATGGGTGTTTGACAAAATGTTATGTTGTTAAGTTTCCTTTCTTATAATGCTACATAAAATTTCATGATTTGCACCACTTCCATGTCTTGTTTCATAATGAATGTCAATACATGACAGGACCCATTAGGCGGATGTGCAAACGGTGGATGTGTGGTTGGAGGACTGTTTAGTGCGGAGTGGTGGGGGGGTATTGGTGCTGGGAGTAGGCCAGAGGATTTCATATTTAATTTTTTTCCTGTGAGTCACCACTACCTGAACTGTCGAGCTATTAGGGCATCCCTGGCAGCAATGTGCATGGCTGGTCTGGCGATGGGTGCCCCATCTTCATATTCCTCCTCCTCCTCCTCTTCAATGTTCTCCTCCACCTGCAATCCTCTCTGCTGCGCAATGTTGTGCAGGACGCAACACACCACTATTATTCTGGACACCCTCGCTGGCGAATACTGAATTACGCCTCCAGACCTATCTAGGCACCTGAAGTGCATCTTCAATATTCCGATGGCTTGCTCTATGATGCACCTGGTGGTAGAAACATAGAAGATAGGAGCAGGAGTAAGCTATTCGGCCCCTCAAGCCTACTCCGCCATTCAATGAGATCATGGCTGATCATCCAAACTCAGTACCCGGTCTCTGCCTTCTCCCCATATCCCTTGAGCCTTAAGAAATATATCTAACTCCTTCTTGAATATATTTAATGAATTGGTCTCAACTGCCTTCTGGGGTAGAGAATTCCACAGGTTCACCACTCTGAGTGAAGAAATTCCTCCTCATCTCTGTCCTAAATGGCTTACCCCTTATCCTTAGACTGTGACCCCTGGTTCTGGACTCTCCCACCATTGGAAACATCCTTCCTGCATCTAGTCTGTCTAGTCCTGTTAGAATTTTATAAGTTTCAATGAGATCCCCTCTCATTCTCCTAAACTCCAGCGAGTATAAGCCTAATCGACCCAATCTCTCCTCATACGTCATTCCTGCCATCCCAGGCATCAGCCTGGTGAATCTTCGTTGCACTCCCTCCATGGCAAGAACATCCTTCCTCAGATAAGGCGACCAAAACTGCACACAGTACTCAAGATGTGGCCTCACCAAGGCCCTGTACAAAAAGACATCCTTGTTCCTGTACTCAAACACTCTTGCTACGAAGGCCAACATACCATTTGCCTTCTTAACCGCCTGCTGCACCTGCATGCTTACCTTCAGCGACTGGTGCACAAGGACACCCAGGTCTCGTTGCACTTCCCCTTCTCCCAATCGATTGCCATTCAGATAATAATCTGCCTTCCTGTTTTTGCCACCAAAGTGGATAACCTCGCATTTATCCACATTATACTGCATCTGCCAAATCACCCAACCTGTCCAAATCATACTGGAGTTTCTCGGCATCCTCCTCACAGCACACACGCCCACCCAGATTTGTGTCATTTGCAAACTTGGAGATATTACATCTAGTTCCCTCGTCTAGATCATTAATATATATTGTGACTAGCTGGGGTCTTGGGACCGATCCCTGCGGTACCCCACTAGTCACTGCCTGCCACTCGGAAAAAGACCCATTTATTCCAACTCTTTGCTTCCTGTCTGCCAACCAGTTCTCTATCCAAGTCAGTACCTTGCCCCCAATCCCATGTGCCTTAACTTTACACGCTAATCTCTTATGCGGGACCTTATCGAAAGCTTTCTGAAAGTCCAAATACACCACATCCACTGGTTCTCCCTTATCTATTCTAACAGTTACATCCTCAAAAAATTCCAGTAGATTAGTCAAGCACGATTTACCTTTTGTAAATCCATGTTGACTTTGTCTGATCCCGTCACTGTTTTCCAAGTGCTCTGCGATTACATCTTTTATAATGGACTCTAGCATTTTCCCCACTACCGATGTCAGGCTTACCGGTCTATAATTCCCCGTTTTCTCTCTACCACCTTTTTTGAACAGTGGGGTAACATTAGCTACCCTCCAATCCATGGGAACTGTTCCGGAGTCTATAGAATTTTGGAAGATGACCAGCAATGGATCTACTATTTCTAGGGGCACGTGGTTCTCGTTGCAGTGCTCCTGCGCCTCATTGGTGGAGTACCTCACAGGTGGTATGAGCTATGTTTGAAGGGGGTATCCCTCGTCTCCTACGAGCTAGCCCTTATGTCTGCTTCCTGGAACGAAAGGGTCTGGCATGTTGGACTGCCTCATTATGATAGCATCATGACAGCTCCCAGGGAACCTGCCCCCCACACCTGCATGAACCTCCTCTTCTGGTTGCACACCAGTTGGGCATTGATGGAATATCCCTTGCGGTTGATAGAAACTCCTGGTTGCTGTGGTAATGCTTGGATGGCCAAGTTTGTGCAATCGATAACACCCCGTACCTGTGGGAAGCCAGCCAAAGAGGTGAATGCGAGTGCCCGCTCATTCTGGCTATTGCCATCACAGGGGAAGTTTACATAACACCCAGCCCTGGCAAACAATCCATCAGTCACCTGCCTTATGCATTTATGTGCAGCAGGACTGCAAGGCCCTCGATATGTCTCCAGTAGTGCCCTGGAAGGAACTAGAGGTGAAAAGATTGAGGCTAGCGGTGACTTTCACAGCCACTTGTAATGCGTGGCTGCCAGGTCCAACAGGTAGCAGGTCTTCTTCTAGGAAAAAGACTTGCATTTATATAGCTCCTTTCATGACCACTGGATGTCCCAAAGCGCTTTACATTTTTGAAGTGTAGTCACTGTTGTAATGTAGGAAACGCGGCAGCCAATTTGCATACAGCAAGCTCCCACAAACAGCAATGCGATAATGACCAGATAATCTGCTTTAGTGATGTTGGTTGAGGGATAAATATTGGCCAGGACACCAGGGATAACTCCCCTACTCTTCTTCAAAATAGTGCCATGGGATCTTTTACATCCACCTGAAGGGGCAGACGGGGCCTCAGTTTAATGTCTCATCCAAAAGACAACACCTCCGACAGATCAGCACTCCCTCCATATTGCACTGGAATGTCAGCCTAGATATTTGCACTCAAGTCTCTCGAGTTGGGCTTGAACCCACAACCTTCTGACTCAGAGGCGAGGGTGCTACTAACTGAACCACTGACTATAGAGTCAGAGTTATACAGCACAGAAAGAGGCCCTTCGGCCCATCGTGTCTGCGCCGGCCATCAAGCCCTGTCTAATCTAATCCCATTTTCCAGCATTTGGTCCGTAGCCTTGTATGCTATGGCGTTTCAAGTGCTCATCCAAATGCTTCTTGAATGTTGTGAGGGTTCCTGCCTCTACCACCCTTTCAGGCAGTGAGTTCCAGATTCCAACCACCCTCTGGGTGAAAAACTTTTTCCTCAAATCCCCTCTAAACCTCCTGCCCCTTACCTTGAATCTATGCCCCCTTGTTATTGACTCCTCTACTAAAGGGGAAAAGTTCCTTTCGATCTACCCTATCTATGCCCCTCATAATTTTGTACACCTCAATCAGGTCCCCCCTCAGCCTTCTCTGCTCCAAGGAAAACAACCCCAGCCTGTCCAGTCTTTCTTCATAGCTGAAGCGCTCCAGCCCAGGTAACATCCTGGTAAATCTCCCCTGCACCCTCTCCAAAGCAATCACATCCTTCCTATAGTGTGGCGACCAGAACTGCACACAGTACTCCAGCTGTGGCCTTACCAGCGTTTTGTACAGCTCCATCATAACCTCCCTGCTCTTATATTCTATACCTCGGCTAATGAAGGCAAGTATCCCATATGCCTTTTTAATCACCTTAGCCACCTGTTCTGCTGCCTTCAGGGATCTATGTACATGCACACCAAGGTCCCTCTGATCCTCTGTCTTTCCTAGGGTCTTACCATTCATTGTGTATTCCCTTGCCTTGTTAGTCCATCTAAAATGCATCACCTCACACTTTTCAGGGTTAAATTCCATTTGCCACTGTTCCGCCCATCTGACCAACCCATCTATATCGTCCTGTAGCCTGAGGCTTCCCTCCTCACTATTTACCACCCCACCAATTTTCGTGTCATCTGCAAACTTACTGATCATACCTTTTACATTCACATCCAAATCATTAATGTAGACCACAAACAGCAAGGGACCCAGCACCGATCCCTGCGGTACCCCACTGGACACAGGCTTCCAGTCACAAAAACAACCTTCCACCATCACCCTCTGCCACTAAGCCAGTTTTGGATCCAATGTGCTAAGGCACCCTGGATCCCATGGGCTCTTACCTTCCTGACCAGTCTCCTATGCGGGACTTTATCAAAAGCCTTACTGAAATCCATGTAAACCACATCCACTGCACTACCCTCATCCACACACCTAGTCACCCCCTCAAAAAATTCAATCAAATTGGTCAGACATGATCTTCCCTTGACAAAGCTATGTTGGCTATCCCTAATTAATCCTTGCCTCTCCAAGTGGAGACTAATTCTGTCCCTCAGAATTTTTTCCAATAATTTCCCTACCACTGATGTTAGGCTCACTGGCCTGTAATTCCCTGGTTTATCCCTACTACCCTTCTTGCATAATGGTACATTATGGTACTACGTTATTGAAGGCTGCCGCTGTCTGCGATCACCTGGCAAGGAAGCACTGCAATTGAGAGAGGTCAAGGAAGCTGAGCCACCGAGGCAGCACGGTGGCATAGTGGTTAGCATTGTTGCCTCACAGCGCCAGGGACCCGGGTTCGAATCCGGCCTCGGATGACTGTCTGTGTGGAGTTTGCACATTCTCCCCGTGTTTGCGTGGGTTTTCTCCGGGTGCTCCGGTTTCCTCCCACAGTCCAAAGATGTGCGGGTTAGGTTGATTGGCTATGATAAATTGACCCTTAGTGTTAGGGGGATTAAATACGTGGGGTTACGGGGATAGGGTGGGATATGTGTTGGTGTAGGGGTTACGGGGATCGGGTGGGATATGTGTCGGTGCAGGCTCGATGGGCCGAAATGGCCTCTATCTGCACTGTGGGGTTTCTGTGATTCTGTCTGTACATCCTGTTATGTGGGTCGTGTTACCTGCGACCTTGGCTGGTATCTGTTTGATAGCCTTCAAACTTCTCCAAAAACTGCATACTGACAAGAACTCGCTGCTGACGTTTGCCAGAAGGAACTGACAAAGCAGCTGCAAGAACTGAGCCTATTTTGAGTTTGGGCAATCTGAAGTTGATAGATCCCCATGAAGTCCACCTGAAACTCACCTCCTTTTCACTGGTCAGTTTCGTGAGCCCTGGGAAACCCGTTAAATTTGAAGGAAAGTTACAGTCACGTCAAAAGACCTTCATTTCCATACAATTATCACTTTAAATTATGTCTTCATGCCTACCTGCCAATGCAAATGATCGTGTCGACTCTGGCGAGCAGGTTACTCGCACACAACCAAACCCAGAAATCGGCGTGTTGGAGCCTGGTTCAGGTCGGGATTCTTTTTTCTCTGAATTTAACTACACAGCTGATCTCAATCCACTGGTTATTGCCTATTAAAATTCCCCCGAACCAAGGTGTGCGGGTGTAATTCAGTCTCCACTTTAAAGCCATACATTCAGTCCTTATTTTTATGTTTCCATTAGAAGTTCCTATTATAATGGAAAATCCTTATTAAACTTATGTAATTGGGCGGGTACAAAATTCGTCAGTTTCTTACTGTAAACATGGTACCAGGAAAGTGTCCACCCCTGTAATTCCAGTATGACAAGCTTGTATAAGCCCTTTGTATTATAAATGTGGAGATAGGAATTTATAATGGGAAAAGTTGACAGGAGGTGCACGCAGAAGTTAGCTTTTAAATATATTATATACAGTTAAGAACAAAATGAATGACTTTAAAATGGCGACTGAATTACTTCTGCCGGCCCCAGTCCCAGTATCACCTGAAAACTATACTTGGTCTTGACTTGCCACGGGAGATCGACTGAGTGCATGCATCATCATTCCTCATACCTTGTTTACAATCATAAACTGACAGATTTTGTAGTTCCCAGAAAAGTCGCTGGGTGGCAACATTCAGGGATAAAATGTTCCTCCAGATACATTCGTAAAGCAACAAAATAAATTAGTATTAATAATCATTAAGAATTCTCCTAGAAGTGAAACCGTGCACTGAATCAGCACAATTTCTCGCGGAGAAGCCTAATTTTAAGATCATGTTTTTTTTTTGGTACGAGCAGTAAATATCACCAATTTATATCGCTGACATACAGTATGCTCGTAAACGAATGCGTGTTGGTGCATTTCAGATGAAAGAAATGAATAACTTGTTGACGCTGAAGCTGCTTGGCTGTTGATTTCTGCGGTCAACAGAAGGAAATGACATGCAAGGCACAGCTGGAAACGTAACAATCAAATTAATGTGTTGGGAGCCATAAGCATCCCGGTTGAAAATAATAGACATCAAAAAAACACACACACACAAAATAAGCAACAAAGAAAGATGAAATAAGCGCCAGGCTGTGCAGGGTGCGCGAGAGTCCCGGGGCCGGCTCGCGAGGCAGGAAATGGAGCGGGAGCCATATTTGGAGGCAGCGCACACTTTAAGCAGAGGCGGCCGGGGCTAGACGCAGCTGAGAGAGAGAGAGCGCGCTTGGAGGCGGATCGAGAAGAGAAGCGTAACTCGGTGCGCCCACCCAGCGCAGAGACCGACAGTGCAGCCGCCATAAGCGGCGACACCTCCCCCCACCCACCGCCGACCCAGAGTGAGAGATGAACCCGCCGGGCCGTGCGACCGCCAGCGGGGACATTCTGAGGAAAAACCCGCAGCTGGACTTCGAGCTGATCCAGAGGGTCGGCAGCGGCACCTACGGCGATGTATACAAGGTTTGTGTTGTTTGCCCGAGGCTGAAGCTGAGGCGAGCGGCCTTTTCCCTCACCCCACGGTGTGCTTCCGTCAGGGGGCCGGAGGGGGAATGGCCGTCATCAGCCAGGGCTCCCTGAACTTTTCCGAGCAGCTCACCAAAGGCATCTGTGAATGTTGGGAGATGGGCAGCGTTCAAGTTATAGACACAATCATTTGGTGAACGGCAGTTTATTTTTAAAAGTAGCCTTTCGAGTGCCGAGTGAGTGAGCTTGGGTTTCGCCCCGGTTCAATCAATATTGTTGGCGGAATGTTGGTTGCGCGACGGAAAGACTAAATACATTTTTATATAAATAGAGACGTGTAGAGAACACACACACACACACAGACAGGCACATAGGTCACAAGAAGGAGGATATGAAAATAATTAGGATGATTAAAGTTACTAGGTAGCCTTGGGGTCCATGCTGACTCGTTCTTCCTTCTCTTTCCCTCAACCCCCCCCCCCCCCCCCCCAAAACTTGGTTGTTGTAACCGCAACAGGTATTTCATGTTTTTTTGTGACGTCGCTCTAATTTTTTATTTCAAGGGGTTCAGAGGATAATATATTGACGCAAGTCTTCTGTGTTGTGGTTGTGAGTTGACCGTTAAGTGGCATAGGGAACATTTTTACAGAATTTTTCAAAATTTGCTTTTCTTCATGAATTCAAGAGTTATTGAAATGATCTTCATCCTGTCGTAAGTGGTTGAACCTGATGCTCTCTGTTAAAGGAAACAGTTTCTCTTTATGCCTGGTTTGTACATTGTTTAAAAAAAACTTGGCAATGATTGGAATTAATTTTAATACTAAATGCTTATTTTTATACCTGGATAAAGCTGAGCTTTTCATTATTGATGTTGAATGTGTTAATTGCTTAAACATTCACATAGACTAGTGGGTTAAGTAACTTTGTTGTATACCTTACAGGTTAAATTACTTAGTCATGTTGGTACAGTTTTTGGATTTTATCTAACTGGAATTGGTGGCAAAAGTTTGGAGTTTGTGGCAGGCTGGAGATGATCCTTTCGGTCTTCCCAATATTTAACTGGAGGAAATTGTTGCTCATCCAAGACTGGATGTTGGACAAGCAGCCTGACAACACAGGTAGTGAAGAGGTAGTTTTAGGTGTTGTCAGCTTAGATGTAGAAACTGACCTCATGCCTGCTGATGACATAACCAAAGGGCATGTAGATGAGGAAGGGATCATGTAGATGGTGTGGCATTGGGAAGAGAAGACATTGCTGAAGGTGCAATGGCTAAGAGTGATTCTAAGCGAGGGTAATCCCACCCAACTGAACACAAAAAAATCCCACCCAACTGGGTAGTGGTGGGTGAGGCAATAGAAGAGGATGGTGTTGTCAACCGTTTAAAATGCTGCAGAGAGAATAATCTACTTTGGTCATGTAGAATGTTTGTGACTTCGGTTAGGGTAGTTTCGGTGCTGTGGTAGGAGCGGAAATCTGATCGGGGAGATTTAAATGGGGGGAGATTTTAAATGGGGCGTTGTAGAAGAGTTGGGTACGGATTTGGGAGGTGACAACACGTTCAAGGACTTTGGAGAGAAAAAGGAGGTTGGAGATAGGCCTGTAGGTTGTAAGGACAGGGGTTGAGGTTGGGTCGTATTTGAGTTGTGAAACTGTCATACAGTTGGCTGTTGCTTGCTTTTATCTTGTGTCCCTACTGTTAACATAAATCGCAAAGTAATTTTTTATTATATAAGTTAAAGTATTTTGTTCTAATTACTGACCGTTGTAAAGAATGTTCCAATATACTGTATGTTGTGCTGAGATGTGTCTTGGCAGCATCCTTTTAACTGTTTTCCTAGCCTAAAGTGCACAGGAACATTTATTTATGCAGTATGTTCACATAAATAAACCAGTGGCTATAATTTCCAGTTTTGTTGTTGGCCTGTGATCATTACATTATACTCATTTACTGTATACAGAATGAGTTTTCAATATTTTTCAGGTGTTTTAATAACCTCTTCCTTAATCCAAACTCAAGTATAATCAAATTAATTTGTACATAACGATGATACCTGTGAGTTTAAAAAAAAAAAAAAAAAAAAAAAAAAAAATCTATACCACACAGTTTTAATTACTTAATGCCTGAAGCATGTTGGGCTGGGTAATAGTTCTCTCAAATTAGTTTACAAGACTAGTTGCCCTGAACTCTGATCTTGATATTATTCTGTAGAGTCCATCAATAATAAACAATTCATTTTTAAAATAATTACAACATAAGCTATAATATTTCAAATGCTTTTGAATAAATAGCAGCCTGTTGAAAAGCTATTACATTGGTGTGTGCCAAGTATTACATTTCTTCCCCCTCCCCCCTTCAGTTTTCTACCCTTCTTTGGTGAAAGTATTGACTCATGTTTTGTACAGTTCCCTCTGGTATTGTGTCCATGTTTCCTGTGAGACCTAGACAGTTTATTCAGCTGCTTGATCATTGGGGCCATCACAGCCAGGTGAGAGATCCTACCCTCATCTGACATCCATGCTTTCGGTAGCAACCTAGAGCAACAACACCGCCTGGCTCTTTCCAATCCAGAGGTATTGAGGCCAATTGTCTTCACATTACCAGAGGCTGGATGGGATTAGATAATTCATCAGACTAGGGATCAAAGTTGGCACATTCCTGGCTTTTATGGTTCAGCACCACAGCAAGCACTCTTATTTTGAGCCAGCAGATGTTTAGTCTTAACTCATTTTATGATGATAGAGGGTTAGTGCAATTTTGCATAATGTATCAATAAATACTAGCTGTGATGGGGATCATGGTGATCATTTTGTTTGTGATGGCAGGCTAAGCACTTGCATCTTTCATCAAGAGGAAGGTAGTTGTGTGGATGGGGGGGAATAATCAAGCACCTTAACCTGAAAAAAAATAAACTGTGTCTCTAAATTATTATAAACCATTGTGTTCAAGAACAATTTGGAAAATGGCTTCATTTTGATTTCTTTTATTCCCTATCACTTTGTTAGTATGCCTCTGCTCATCATCTGCTGAAATCCTCATCCATGCCTTTGTTACTTCTAGACTCGACTATTCCAGTGCACTCCTGGCCAGCTTCCTGCCTTGCACCATCCGTATACTTGAGCTCATCCAAAACTCTGCTGCCCCTGCCCTAACTTGCACCAAGTTCCCTTCACTCATTACCTCTGTGCTTGCTGACCTACATTTTGCTCCTGGTCGGGCAACGATTCAATTTCAAAATTCTCATCATTATTTTCAAATCCCTCCATGGCCTCGCCACTCCTTATCTCTGTAACCTCCTACAACCTTCCGAGATCAATATCCTCCTCCAATTCTGGCCTCTTGCGCATCCCCGATTTTCTTTGCACTGCCATTGGCGGCATGCCTTCAGCTGCCTAGCCCGTAAACTCTGGAATTCCCTCCCTTAACACCTCTTCCTCTCCTCCCTTAAAACCTACTACTTTGACCAAGCTTTTGGCCATCTGTCCTTATATATATATATATATATATATATATATATATATATATTTATTATCAAGATCAGAGTTCAGGGCAACTAGTCTTGTAAACTAATTTGAGAACACTATTACCCAGCCCAACATGCTTAAGGCATTAAGTAATTAAAACTGTTTGTGGTATAGATTAAAAAGCACTCATACTTGTTTGGATTAAAGAAGAGGTTATTAAAACCTGAAAAATATTGAAAACTCTCTATACAGTTTGATCGCTCTTGTGAAGCACCTTGGGACGCTTTGCTACGTTTGTTTAGTAATATCAAAAGTTTAACTTCAGTATTTTTATAGTTCCTGTTTTTGCTCATTTTGCAAGTAGATTAGTGTGATGCAGAGAGTGGTACGGTGGAATGGTACCACAAGACTAGACAAAGTGGTTCTATTTGTGCAGTGTTATTCTGAGGACTTGCTGTTGTGATGCATAAGAATGATACTGCTGTATAAATCATTGATTGATCATGAGGTGGGGGGGAGGGTAAAGTACTTTCCTTTGTAAAATGTTACGCAAGATAATGAATTTGTCTTTTAACCAATGTGATGATGTGCAGTTGCTTATCTCGTGTTTGAACACAGCATATGCAAATGCTATGTGCTGCCAGCTGTGTTTGCTTACGCTGGTCAATGTCAGTTAGATTAGAGTAATTAAATTGTACAAACAATCCATAATTTAATTCTAATGCACAATCTAAAAGATTGTTGCCACACTACATGAATGTACTGTATCTCAGCTCATTTTCATTGTACTCTTCCCCTGCACACCCCCCCCCCCCCCCCCCCCCGGCAACACCCCACACACATACTGGGAGCCAAATAACTTTCTTCTGCTGGGAGGTGGAAGGAAGAGCTGGTCTGAGTCGTACATTTCTTCATAACTATTATTAGTGTTACTGTGTTTTCAAGAGGGCAGATAGGTGGTCACTACTATTCAAATTGCTTTATTGGCATGACAAGATACATCTTATGTTGCCAAAGCACAGAAATACATGTATGATTGACCACATAAACACTGATCTAGACATAGTGTATAGACAACAAGTATACCCATGTATACATAGATATACACACATATAATATGCATATAATCTTTTCTTAGATTTAATGGTCACTGGTTGTCCCTCTGCTTGTGGCAAGCTGTAACATAGTTTGCCACTATAGTTACACATTTTCTCTGTTCCCCTAATAGATATGGGAGTTTTTGGTGGTCATTCAAATTTTTGAATTCCGGGCATATTTTTGGGTAGAAATTCTCCCTTATGTCCTGATAGTTTCCACAAGTTGTGAGGAAGTGCATCTCTGTCTCCGCCACTCCCTGACTGCAGTGAGAGCATATCCTGTCCTCTCTGGGCAGCCAGGTCTGCCTGTGTCTGCTTTTTTCGATGGCCAGGCTATGTTCACTAAGTCTGTACATTGTTAAGGCTTTTCTCAAGTTTGCTATCCTTTACCATGGTCAGGTATTCAGCCATGGTGTATTGTCTGTTTAGGGCCAAATAGCAATCGAGTTTGTTTTGGGTTTTTGTCGTTTCTGTCCAATAGGTCAAATATTTTTCCTTTTTAGTGATAATTGTGTTGGGTCGAATTCTCTGTGCTAGGATGTCACTGTCCTGGGGCTGGTTATTAGTAGTGTTGGTAGTTACTTCACTGAGTCCCAGGACTAGTTGACTGAGGGGACTCTTCTCTATGATCATCTCTTGGCATTTCAAGACTTTGTAATGATAGCAGTGGGGGTTGCTCATTTTTAGGTGTTTCCAAAATTTAATGGCTTGTTTTTGGATATTAATTAATAGTGGATATTGGCCTAGTTCTGCCCTGCATGCATTGTTTGTGGTTTTCCTGAGTCCGGAGGATACTTTTACAGAATTCTGCATGCAGGATCTCAATTGGGTTTGTCCCATTTTGCGAATTCTTGTTGTGTTAGCGGACCCCACACCTCACTGCCATAGAGTGCAATTGGTTCAATTACTGATTTAAAAATTTTGAGCCAAATGCCAATTGGAATTTCTATTTGGATTGACTTTTTAATGGCATAGAAAGCCCTTCTTGCTTTCTCTTTCAGTTCATTCACAGCCAAATGAAAGTTTCCCGTAGAACTGATTTTTAAGCCTAAGTATGTGTAATTTGTAGTTTGTTCAATTTTAGTTGCTCCTAGTGTGAAGTTTATTCTGGGTCCCTGATGTCTGGATCTTTGCTGGAACACAAGAACTTTGGTTTTTTTGGGGTTTGTCAGGGCCCAGGTCTGACAATGACTAGCAGATCCAGGTTCTGCTGTAGACCCTCAGTTGGTGAGAGCAGAACCAGGTCATCTGCATAGAGGAGGAATTTAACCTTGGAGTCACATAGGGCGAGGCCAGGTGCTGTAGATTGTTCAAGTAGTTTTGCTGATTCATTTATGTAAATATTAGTGTCGGTGAGATAGGCGAGCCCTGCGTCACGCCACGCCCCTGTGATATATTTTGTTTGTTTGTCTCCAATTTTAACTGCACATTTATTGTTTGTATACATTGATTTAATTACATCATATGTTTTTCCCCCTACACCACTTTCAATAAGTTTTAAGAATAGACTGTCGTGCCAAATAGAATCAAAAGCCTTCTGGAAACCTATAAAGCAGGCAAAAATTTTGCTTTTGTTTTGGTGAACATGTTTGTCAATTAGGGTGTATAGGGTGAAAATATGGTCCGATGTTCTATAATTTGGTAAGAATCCAATTTGGCTTTTATTCAAGACATTGTGCTCCTCAAGGAAGTTTAAGTCTTTGGTTTATGATACTACAGAATACCCTCCCCAGGTTACTGTTCATACAGATGCCTCGATAGTTATTTGGGTCAACTTTGTTTCCACTTTTGTATATGGGCGTTATGAGTCCTTTGTTCCAGATATCAGGGAAGTAACCGACACTCAGAGCCAAGTTGAAGAGTTTTAGGATAGCCAATTTCATTTTATCGTCAGTGTGTTTAATCATTTCATTTAGGATGCCATCTGCACCGCAAGCTTTTCTTGGTCGCAGGTCCTTGAATTTTTCAAATAGCTCTTTTTCAGTTATTGGGTGATCTAATGGGTTTTGGTAGTCTTTTATGGCCAGTTCGAGCTTTTCCAATTCTTTGCATATTAGATCTTGCTCTGGGCTTAGTGTGTTTTTCTGGTATAATTTTTCAAAATGGTTTCCCCATATGTCTCCATTTTGAATGGGCAATTCGTCACGTTGCTTTTTGTGTAATGTATTTCAGTTGTCCCAGAAACAATTAGAATCGATAGATTCCTCTGGAGCTGAGTTTATTCTTAATATACTGTTCTTTCTTGGCTCTGAGTGTGTTTTTATATTGTGTTAGTGCCTGACAAGCAAGGCGTAGTTCCTCGTTTTCTGGTTGTCTGTGTTTTTGGTTTGATATTTTTGAGTTTTTTCCTCATGTTATGACAGTCTGAATCAAACCATTTTTCGTGGTTTTGTGTTTTGTGTTTACTCTTGCGAGATATCAAGTTTGACATTGTTGCCAAATTATCAAAAATATTATTTAGGTTATTCATTGCCTGGTTTACGCCTTCTTTATTGTGAGTGTATGTGTTTTCCAGGAAGTTGTCCAAGAGGGATTGAGTTGATTGGCTGCTAATTGCTTTCTGGTATTTTTCCGTACTGTTTTGGGCCAATCTGTAGGATTTTTTAATGTTGTACAGCTTACTGGGCTGTATTTCTGTGTTGGTTGTTTCTGTCCTTTTAAGATACACAGTAATTTGGCTGTGATCTGACAGTGGTGTTAGTGGTTTGACTGTGAATGCAACATGGGACATAATGTCCTGGCCCAAGTGAATGTTTTGAATAGTATTGGAATTGAATGAGTGACAGCTGCAGTTTTTGGGGTTTGGGAAATTCTAGGTTACTCCTATACATTTTTATAAATCCTAAGGCTCTTTCCTCAGGGCTTGATGTCAGAAACAATAATGTGGCCATTTCATGAATGCTGTCTTGCCAGTGTTGCCGCATACCAAGAATTAATAATAATTGCAAAATACAATGCCGTAATTAAGATACCGAAAGTTTATGATTAAAATTAATGTTCTAGAAATAGTTGGCTTATTTTGCCTGGTTTTGGTTGAGTGAGGCAGAGCACAATGATCTTGTCTGAAGTGACAAATTGGTGATCATGCAAGCCATTTTGTCTCAAGCTGTCAAAAGTAAGAAGGTGGCAGAGTCTTGATATGGAAAGGGGCATGCAGGGAGAATAATGAGGGGTATTTGGATTGCGAGTGGGTCATCTAACCGGTTGGATGCAAAGTTTCTCTCTCCATTTGGAGAGGATAAACAATTGTTGAGAACCACCCTGCAGAGAGAACCTCAAACATTGAGAGCACTTCAGGATTGGGAGTGATGTAAAGTTTTAGTTGAATGGTTAATGCAGAAGTATACCATCATTTAAGAGATAGCAAACAATTACAACTTGATTCATTTGTATCAAACTAGGATCAGGTTTGTCCAAACTCTCAGGCACAATGTAAACATTCCATACATTATTCTTTATTGAAAGAGCTTTATGTAACTTATTTAAGTATTTGACATACCTGGGTGCTAGTAAATAATGAGGATGGAGATACAATAATGAACTTGTCGCTGACACCAATTAGAGGTGATTAAGTATAATAGGTAGTTGCAACTTAAGGTGCGAATTATTCACTGAACACCTGTTTCTACCCAAAATAGCCAGTGTGCTAAATACGGATGGTTTGTGTGGTGGGGACTGTATGTAGAATCTTGCAGCATGGAAATGGGTCATTTAGCTGACCTAGTCTCCATATGAGCCATCTAACCCCACACTTGTGCTAGCATTTAATTTTTGTCTTTTCCAAGCAACTATCTAATTCCCTTTCAAAGAATTTATGGAAACTGTTTCCAAAGTAGTTTGTAGCAGAGAAATACACATAACACCCTCTGTGTAAAGAAATGTTTTTCTGATCTCCACTTGAATTCCTTTTGTGATTATCTTAAATTTGTGCTTTCTTGCTGACCGTGGAAACAATATCCCTATTTATCGTATAATCTTTCATAATTTTGAAGACCTCAATCAGGTCATGCCCTAACCTTCAGTTCTAGTGAAATAACCCCTCTTCCTAGTTAACATCTATTATGCGTCTTTACCACATTTTTATTTCTTCTTTAATAGGATGTCCAAAACTGTACGCAACACTTTAGCTGTAGCCCAACTAAGATCTTGTCTAAGTTCGACATCCTCGTTGTTTTTGTATCTAGACATATAAATACAAAGACTATTTTACGGGTTTATCTTCTTGCATTGTCACCTTTCATGACCGGTATGTCTGCATAATACCAAAGCCTTTCTGTTCCTTTACTCCATTTCAAATCTTACCATTTAGTTGTATTTGCTTTCCCTGCTCATACCTGCACAATATATTGGCATTTTTCTACAGAAACTACTTATCTGGTCCTCCTTCTAGCCTATTTATATTCTCTTACATTTGCTCACAATAGAAATTGCAGTTTGCCATACCTCCCAATTTAGTGTGATGATCAAATTTCAGTATTGTTTCCTGCATTCCTAAATCTGTATCATTTATGTATATAATAAATAAAGGCAGCCCCAAAATGGACTCCTGTGAAATACCACTTGCTACATCTTTACATTCCAAGAAACTTTCTTTTATCCCTATTCTTTGATATCTACCCTCCATTCATCCATCTCTATCCATGAGGCTATGTTCTTATGTTTGTATCTTCGTACATGCTTTTTTTCAAAATCCATGTAAACTACACCATTATGTTTCCTTTAATATCTATCTTGTGTTTCTGATCTATGCTGTCTAGCCCTTTTTAGCTCCTGCTTTCCAAATGATTATTAATTTCATCCCATATTATAAACCCTACAGCTCCGAAAATCTATGGTATAAGTGTCCAGATCAGCCCACTAGTAGCTTCTGGAGCTGACCCTGCGAAGGTTTACAGGCTTTGGGAAGTCACCTAATTTGCATAATCTGGGTTAATGTCTTTATGGAGGCTAAAAAGATCTGCCAAGAACTTTTAAATTCTTCAGGGGTGCAGGCTATTGAGCAGGCCTGGATTGCCTTGTTGGGCACCACTTGTGCCAACTGTGTCCCAGTCTAATTTGTGGCCCTTCTACTGCTCTCTCATCAAACTTGCCCTGGGAGTATGGTGGAAAGGCCACCGATTCAAACCCATGTAATTTGCTGATAATCGAAGTAAGATTACCTTGCCTATCATTTCCTGATTGATCACTGTCTCCTTTTTTGAAGAAGGGAGTCAAAGTTGTTCCAGTTTTCTAGCACAATATTCCAATCCACAAAATTTTGGAAAATTTACAGTTTGAGCCATCTCTATTTATTTCTTCCCGAGCTTCTCTCTGGATCCTAGGATGTGAAACGTTGGGTCCTGATGATTTAGCTACCTTAGGTTTGACCTTGAGGTGTGACCTTGCTTTCTGCTGTTCCCTCACTGCGCCACAAGCTTGACTCCTTCATCTCTTGCCTTGATTATCCTCTTTCTAATGTACCTATAGAAAACTTTTTAAATTGCCCTTTGTTTTTTGCTAATTTGGTCTCATAGTTCTTGTAGCTTTCCTATACTTTCCTTGCTTTTTTTAGCTACCTGTAAGCACTGAATGCTTCAAAATTTCAAATTTGATATAATCTGACTTAATAACATAAGAAATAGGAGTAGGCCCCTTGAGCCTGCAGCACCATTCAATAAGATCGTGGCTGAACTTTCTACATCAACTCCACTTTCCCGCTGTGTTCCCATATCCCTTGGTGCCCAAAAATCCTATCTATCTCAGTCTTGAATATGCTCATCGACTGAGCATCCACAGTCATCTGAGAGAGAGAATTCCAAAGATTCACAACCCTCTGAGCCACAACCCCTTTCTCCTGAGACTATGACCCCTAGTTCTAGATTCTCCAGCCAGGGGAAACAGCCTTTCGGCATCTACCATGTCAAGCCCTTTGAGGTCACCTCTTGTTCTTCTAAACTCCACAGTATATAGGCCCATTCTACTTGATCTCTCCTCCCTAGGTTGGCCCTCTTACCCCAGGGATCAATCTAGTGAACCTTTGTTGCACCCATCTAAGGCAAGTATATCCTTCCTTCGGTAAGGAGACCCCAAAACTGTACACGGTACTCCAGGTGTGGTCTCACCAAAGCCCTATATAATTGCAGCATGGATTTCTTGCATGGAACCAAGGCCTTTTCTCCTTACTGAAATATACTGTGTTTGTACCTGTTTAAATATTTCTCCTTGATGATCTACGATACTTTTTGCCAGTTTTCCTTCCATTTAATCGGGGCAAGTTCCATTTTTATCTTTCTATAACTTGCAATTTTGTAGTTAAGTATCCTTGTTCTCAACCTTTTTTTCTTTTTTACTTTTTCTATTCTTGCACTGACTCCAATTATATTGTGGCCACTGCTTCCCAGCTCTTTTAAGTCACCTACTTGTTTTGCTTCATTATCGAAAGCAAGGTTAAATAATACTTCCTTTTTAATGGAGTATCGATATATTGCCTGAGAAAACAGTCCTGAACTTACACCTCTTTTTCACCACAATACCAAGTGGCTATGGTACTGGATTAACAATTTTGAGGTTGTGAGTTCAAATCCTAACATGGCAAATTGTGAAATTAAATTCAATAAATCTGGTCATTTTGTGAGCTGGCACAAAAAGTATAACTAAGACGTCTGCTGGATTGTCATTACAAACCCAACTAGTTCACTAATGTCCTTGAAAGAGGGCCCTGCCATTTCCACCTGGTCTGGCCTACACGGGACTCCAGTCCCACACTATATATATGGTTGACTCTTAAAGCCCTTGGTAACTAGGGATGAGAAATACATAACTACCTTATTCGTGCTGCCCACATGCCAAGAACAAAAAAATATTTTTTGGGATAATTGATGTCTCCATTATAACTCTATTGGCAATACACCATTCTCTAATTTGTTTTCAAATTTCATCATCAATTTTCTTTTCATTGTTTGGCAGTCTATAATATATACACTCGCGAGCTTGACTGATCCTTTGCTGTTCCTCAGCTCGGTGTAAACGGATTCGATTTGGACCACTTCTCTTTTAAAATCTTTACGCTCTGGTGCTTTGGTATTGTTATAGTACTGCTTCCTTTTTCTCCCTCTCTGTTTTTCCTCTCTATCCCCCTGAAGGTTTTAACCCAGGTATATTTAATTGCCAGTCCTGATCCAGCTGCAGTCTTATTTATATTTCTTTAATGTCCCTTCACAGCCATCTCTATTCTCTTGTTTTATCTCAACCCCATAATATTGAGCCGGAATTCGCTGCAACAATATTGGCGACAAATACAAGTTAAACTGTTGTGTGCTCCGATTCCTCCAGTGACTAATTTATACCAGAATTTGCTGGAGAATTAGAGTACGCCGCACTGAGCATAGCGGTGAATTAGAAGTGACCTGGCCAAAGTAAAAACCATTTGCGATGTGATGCTATTTAGGCCTGGAATTATTTAAAATAGATGTTTTAAATGTAGAACTGATGGGCAGAAACAAGCACAAATTCAAATTATAGAGAGCTGATTTGCCTTGAGGACTGTTTTTATATCTGTCCAGTTAGTTCATTAGATGGAACAGTGACCCCCCCGCCCTCCAGATTTCTGTTGAGGTTGTATAAACAATACAGAAACCAGAGGCTTTTAGTTTTCAATTGCTCAAGCAGTCTATAATCCCTGTGCTATTTCTGACTTATTACTTGGATTGTAATAGTGTCAGTGGGCACACAACCACATTAGGAGTAATGATCTGAATTACATATTTAAAAAAAAAGTCGCATTCAGATGGTAGTTTAAAGCTAAGGACTGGCCACCTGATGTGTGTGATTTCTGTCACAACTGCACCACTGAATAATAAAAAAGCACTTAATGAGGGTGACAATTATTTCTTAATTTAAACAGCAAGCTACAATTCCTGTGATTACACCAAACCTACTGAGCCCACGAGCACCATTCTGCAATGTTGTAAGTGTCAGTGACGATCACAGTGACCTTAATTCAGTAATGTAAGAAGTCACACAACACCAGGTTATAGTCCAACAGTTTTATTTGAAATCACAAGCTTTCGGAGCGCTGCTCCTTCGTCAGGTGAAGTGGAGAGATGCATAAAGACACAGCTTATATAGTCAGAGAATAATGCCAGATGATTACAGGTAATCTTTCCAGCTGCCATTTATCACACCTCGGCAGAGAGATAATCACAGCAATCAAAGGTGTGAATGGCGTCCAAACAGGTTAGTCAGGAAAACATTACATCAAAGAACAATGAGGTGGGGTCACAAGGGGTCAAATGTTGCAGATGCTGGGGTTTGTATGAAAAACAGACCAAAAAAACATTTTTTTTGCTGGCAATCACAGCAGGTCCGGCCGCACCTGTGTAGAGAGAACAAGCCAACGACGACTCGAGTCTGGATGACCCTATGTCAGGTGGGGTTACATGTAGCGTGACATGAACCCAAGATCCCGGTTGAGGCCGTCCTCATGAGTGCGGAACTTGGCTATTTTGCGTTGTCGTGTGTCTCGAAGGCCGCCTTGGAGAATGCTTACCCGAAGATCGGAAGCTGAATGTGCTTGACTGCTGAAGTGTTCCCCGACTGGGAGGGAACACTCCTGCCTGACGATTGTTGCGCGGTGTCCGTTCATCCGTTGTCGCAGTGTCTGCATGGTCTCGCCGATGTACCATGCTCCGGGGCATCCTTTCCTGCAACGTATGAGGTAGACAGCGTTGGCTGAGTCACATGAGTATGTACCATGTACCTGGTGGGTGGTGTCCTCACGTGTGATGATGGTATCTGTGTTGATGATCTGGCATGTCTTGCAGAGGTTGCCGTGGCAGGGTTGTGTGGTGTCGTGGTCGCTGTTCTCCTGAAAGCTGGGTAATTTGCTGCGAACGATGGTCTGTTTGAGGTTAGGCGGCTGTTTGAAGGCGAGTAGTGGAGGCGTGGGGATGGCCTTAGCGAGGTGTTCGTCGTCATCGATGACATGTTGAAGGCTGCGAAGAACATGGTGTAGTTTCTCCGCTCCGGGGAAGTACTGGATGACGAAGGGTGCTCTGTTGGTTGTGTCCCGTGTTTGTCTTCTGAGGAGGTCTGTGATTTTTTTGCTGTGGCCCGTCGGAACTGTCGATCGACGAGTCGAGCGTCATATCCCGTTCTTACGAGGGCGACTTCAGCAGTCAAGGACATTCAGCCTCCGATCTTCGGGTAAGCATTCTCCAAGGCGACCTTCGAGACACACGACAACGCAAAATCGTAGAGCAGAAACTGATAGCCAAGTTCCGCACTCATGAGGACGGCCTCAACCGGGATCTTGGGTTCATGTCACGCTACATGTAACCCCACCTGACGTAGGGTCATCCAGACTCGCGTCGTCGTTGGCTTGTTCTCTCTACACAGATGCGGCTGGACCTGCTGTGATTGCCAGCAAAAAAAAAATGTTTTGTTTTTCATACAGACCCCAGCATCTGCAACATTTGACCCCTTGTGACCCCACCTCATTGTTCTTTGGTTTTCCTGACTGATCTGTTTGGACACCATTCACACCTTGTGATTATCTCTCTGCTGAGGTGTGATAAATGGCAGTTAGAAAGATTACCTGTAATCATCTGGCATTATTCTCTGACTATATAAGCTGTGTCTTTATGCATCTCTCCACTTCACCTGACGAAGGAGCAGCGCTCCGAAAGCTTGTGATTTCAAATAAAACTGTTGGACTATAACCTGGTGTTGTGACTTCTTACATTTGTCCACCCCAGTCCAACACCAGCATCTCCACACCATTAATTCAGTAAGCTCGATCTCACCATTGATTTTAATGGGGTTGGAATGATCATAATTAGCTGTTCAACTGTTTCAGCGCAAAAGTCTCAAGAAATTATGGAGTGGTGTAAGTGATGGCTGAAGTTACTTGTGCCATAATTTTCTGGGCCTTTTGCGCCATAAATCGTGTCCTGTGAAATAGATGGGCTATTACAGTGACTCAACACTGGGAAATTCTGGACCATAAATTTAAATCCAACCCCACAGATTCAGTTGCCATATCCATGAGGATATTGGTTTCAGGTCTCTAGCCATGGGTTGTCCTGTTGATAACTCCTGCACCAGAGCTGGTACCAATTCCTCTGGAATCTGAGCCCTTCAATTAGGCACACCCTTCACTAGTCTGGCTTCTCCTGTACTGGCTAGCATGTGGCACTGATTGTAATTAGCTGAGATTATGAACCATTGATGTCCTATTCGTCTTCTACCAGAAGAACAGTTTTGTTCTTAATGAGGATGAAGTTGCATTCCTTTGAATACCATGGATGTCACTTGATTTTGAAGTTTCATTTGGAGTGGTAGTGTACCTTAGACTGTTAGCTATAGTATTAATTATCAGCTGGCAACACTTGGCCAAGAAAGAGATTGAACTGTGCTCTCGGATACATTTTGTATGTACTGAGAGTATGAGTTGGAGTATACACACACAAAAAAACATTTTTAAAGAAAGTAAGCTTCAGTTTCTAAAGGTTCTGAGCACTTTTCAAACTAGGCTTGACATTATTGTCTGTATGCCTCGCGTCAAGATCCAGTGGCGTGAGGCAATATTCTTTTTCAGTCTTGTGCTGTTCCCTGCTAGAGTTGGAACGTGGCCTAACTGGACTTATACTGTCAATTTTGTAAAGTGGAAACTTTTGCAATAATACAAAAGTGACAGCAAAATTGCTCCCTTAGAAGCTTGTGTGTGGGTCTATTTTTGACACCCATGAAGTACAACCTATCCAGGGTTCAGATTCCCTTTTGTAAACAGGAAGTCGCTGCTTAAAATTTTGGAAGGCAGTTTACACAAAATATGGCAATTTTGCTTTACCTTCTGTAATCTGCTATTTTCTCAAGGCCAGATAAAGCAATAGTTCAAATCAGCACCAGTAACTGTTGTTCATTGCTGTTATTCTTGGTGATAAATGATCAGTGATTATATAAATGGTAAATTAATGTTGGGAAGGACTTGCTGATGATCAAATGAGCCAGATTTTTATTTTCTCAGCTGAGATTTCAGAAGCAAAGAAAGCACGAGAGCATAAATTTAATTTTTGCTAACCAAAGCTGCATTTACACTACAACTGTAGAGTCTGTGAAGCAAGTTCTCTTTGCACTGACGCTCCAGTTATGTGTAAAATGCAGCCTGAATTCAGTGCCAGGTGGAACAAATACAGCCTGACAGTGGAACAAAACTATGTGAGACTTGTTGAGTGAGGTAATCTTGCTGAGCTTCATTTTAGACTTGGTTTGGGCTTTCATCTCCGATTTTGCAATTCAAATCTTGGTCATTAGTTATGTTATAGTGATGTTTTTGTTTTGTTTTACTACAGTTATGAATATAGGTTGTAGTATTGATTTGCGTTGCAAGTTGTTACTTATTTGTATGGATTTGCTTTGAGAAGCGCTTAGTGCTGGGAAATCGATCCACTTCTGTTGCAGGTGGACTCTGCAGCACTGAAATAAGAGAAAAACGACTGTGTGGAAGTTGGTTATTTTTAGAAACCATACATTCCTGTACAATCCAGAGAATTAAAAAAAAATTGCATCATTGACCTGTACAGACTGTTGAGCTACTGGAAATCCACATTTGCCCGCACATAATACGTCTGGAAGGAGAGGACTGTTCTGCATGTCTGCCTCTACAAGCCAGTGATCATGCAATGCTTTGCTCCTTGTTCTGTATGAACCTTTCCTAGCTGTTGGTAAAGATATGGCAGTCGACGATCACACATCACAACTTTATAAAAAAACAAAAAAAAACAATGCTGACTTCTGGGGTTTCATTACTCCCTCATTTTCTTCCTCTTGCTATTAATTCAGTTGCCATTGGTAGCAATAGTATGAAGCAGAGGGGGGATTTCCAGGAAGTGGGTTTGCTTCTATAATTTTCCACCAAAATGAGTTCCTGAACTCATTTGGACTGTTTAAGTGAGAGGAATGGTGACATGGTGCAGAAGAAGTACTCATCTAGAGAATAGTGAAATGTTTCTCTAGGACACACTTTCAACTCTCCTAGCAAGCATTTACTGTGTGCCACTGGTAAAAGTCTGAAACAGGTTGCCTGGTCATAATTTTTGGAGAATGGTGTCTAATTAGAGACCTTTTACAACCAGTTTTTAACAATCTGGATTTCTTTGGGGCAGTGAAGCAGTAAAAATAGAGTTCCTCCCCAATTAAAGAAATTGAACAAACGTTCCGATTGTTTTCAAACCAAAAATCAGGTCTGGACATGAGCGTGCTAATATCATGGATGCAATTCAAACACGTTTTGTGTTGTACATGCCTTGAAGCACTCCGTGATGTGCTTGCATTTCTGGATGTGAATTTCAACAGGAAAATAAATGAAGACTGCACTTTAGATGTTTTAAGAGGGCCTTGATTAATGTTAAGCACTCTGGAGGGCTATATTCAAATTTGTCTTTCCCCCTTCGTTTGGTGTGGAGCAAGGTCAGCAGTGTACTGGCCAGTTATCACACTAATCCCACTAGTGAGATCAAATCCCACCACAGCAGGTGGGGAATTTAAATTCAGTTAACTAAATCTGGAATAAAAAGCTAGTATCAGAAATGGTGACCATAAAACGATCTGATTGTTGTAAAAACCCATCTGATTCACTAATGTCCTTTTTTAGGGAAGGAAATCTACCATCCTTACCTGGTCTGGCCTATATGTGACTCCAGACCCACAGCAATGTGGTTGACTCTTCACTGCCATCTGAAATGGCCTAGCAAGCCACTTGGTTGTAACAAACCGCTAGGAAAAACAATAAGAATAAAACCAGACGGACCACCCGGCATCGACGTAGACACCGGCTTCAGACACGACAATAGCACATCCAGCCCAGTTGACCCTGCAAAGTCCTTTTCACTAATATCTGGGGACTTGTGCCAAAATTGGGAGAGTTGCCCACAGATGAGTCAAGCAACAGCCTGACAGTGATATTCACAGAATACCGGGAGGACAGACCCACCAGTGGTGACGGCACAGTGGTATACAGTCGGGAAGGAGAGGCCCTGGGAGTCCTCAACATTGATTCCGGACCCCATGAAGTCCCATGGCTTCAGGTCAAGCATAGGCAAGGAAACCTCCTGCTGATTACCATCTACCACCCTCCCTTAGCTGATGAATCCGTGCTCCTCCATGTTGAACACCACTTGGAAGAAGCACTGAGAGTAGCAAGGGCACAGAATGTACTCTGGGTGGGGGACTTCAATGTCCACCAAGAGTGGCTCGGTAGCACCACCACTGACTGAGCTGGCAGAGTCCTGAAGGGCATAGCTGCCAGACTAGGCCTGCAGCAGGTGGTAAACCAACACCGGGGGGGGGGGGGGGAAAACCCACTTGACTCGTCCTCACCAATCTACCTGTCGCAGGTGCATCTGTCCATGACCGCATTGGTAGCAGTGACCACCACACTGTCCTTGAGGAGACGAAGTCCTGTCTTCACACTGAGGTTACCCTCCATCGTGTTGTGTGGCACTACCACCGTGCTAAATGGGATAGATTCACAACAGATTCAGCAGCTCAAAACTGGGCATCCATGAGGTGCTGTGGGTCATCAGCAGCAGAATTCTATTCCACCACAACCTGTAATCTCATTGCCTGGCATATCCCTCACTCTACCATTACCATCAAGCCAAGGGAACAACCCTGGTTCAACGAGTGTAGAAGAGCATGCCAGGAGCCGCACCAGGCGTACCTAAAAACGAGGTGCCAATCTGGGGAAGCTGCAACACAAGACTACATGCGTGCTAAACAGCAGAAGCAGCATGCTATAGACCGAGCTAAGTGATACCACAATCAATGGATCAGATCAAAGCTCTGCAGTCCTGCCACATCTATTTGTGAATGGTGGTGGACAATTAAACAACTAACGGCAGGAGGGGAGGCTTCAGGAATATCCCCATCCTCAATGATGGCGGAGCCCAGCGCACAAGACAAGATGAGGCTGAAGGGTTTGCAACCATCTTCAGCCAGAAGTGCTGAGATATCATCCACCTCCCGAGGTCCCCACCATCACAGAAGCCAGTCCTCAGCCAATTCGATTCACTCCACATGGTATCAAGAAACGGCTGAGCGCACAGGATGCAGCAAAGGCTATGGGCCCCAATTAACATCCTGGTTGTCGTGCTGAAGACTTGTGCCCCAGAACTAGCTGCGCCTCTAGCCAGGCAGTTCCAGTACAGCTACAATGCTGGCATCTACCCGACGATGTGGAAAACTGCCCAAGTACGTCCTGTCCACAAAAAGCAGGACAAATCCAATCTGGTCCATTACCGCCCCATCAGTCTACTCTCGATCATCAGCAAAGTGATGGAAGGTGTGGTTGACAATGTTATCAAGCGGCACTTACTCGCCAATAACCTGCTCACCAATGCTCAGTTTGTTTTCTGCCAGGACCACTTGGCTCCTGACCTCATTACAGCCTTGGTCCAAACATGGACAAAAGAGTTGAATTCCAGAGGTGAGGTGAGATTGACTGCCCTTGACATCAAGGCAGCATTTGACAGAGTGTGGCACGAAGGAACCCTAGTAAAATTGAAGTTAATGGGAATCGGGGGAGGGGGCAGGGGGCAACTCTCTACTGGCTGGAGTCGTACCAAGTACAAAGGAAGATGGTTGTGGTTGTTGGTCAATCATCTCAGCCCCAGGACATCACTGCAGGTGTTCTCAACCTGCACTGCCACCTTCAATGATTTGTACACATATACCCCAGGTCTCTCTGTTCATGCACCCCCTTTAGGATTGTACTCTTTAGTTTATATTTCCTCTCCTCATTCTTCCTACCAAAATGTAATGATTACTTTGCACTTTTCTGTTAAATTTCTTCTGCCATGTGTTCGCTCATTCCACCAGCCTGTGTGTGTCCTCTAGAAGTCTCTCACTATCCTCCTCACTATACTGCCAAGTATTGTGATCTGCAAATTTTGAAATTGATCTATATCAACTTCTTCCAGTCCGAAAGGGACTTCAACTATCCTAATATAATAACTTGTATTTATATAGCACCGTTAACATAGTAAAATGTCCCAAGGTGCTGCACAGGAGTATTTTAAGACAAAAGGAGATTGCTGAGATGGGAAGGGGTGAGGCCATGGAGGGATTTGAAAACAAGGATGAGAATTTTGAAATCGAGACTAGGATAGTAATAGCATAAAGCGCAGAGAAGGAGAAGAATTTCTGAAGTGTGTGTTCAGGAGAACTGTCTTGATCAGTACATTTCCGGCCCAATGAGGAAGGAGGCATTGCTGGATCTGGTTCTGGGGAATCTGGTGCGTCAAGTGGAGCAAGTGTCAGTAGGGCAACATTTAGGGAACAGTGATAATAGTATAAGGGTTAGATTAGCTATGGAAAAGGACAGGGAGCAATCTAGAGTAAAAATACTTAATTGGAGGAAGGCCAGTTTCAGTGGGTTGAGAATGGAGCTGGCCCAGGTAAATTGAAATCGAAGATTGGCCGACAAAACTGTATTCTAACAACGGGCTGCCCAAGAGGAGATGGAATTTTTTGAGGATGTAACTGGTAAAATAGATAAGGGAGAACCAGTGGATGTGGTGTATTTGGACTTTCAGAAGGCTTTTGATAAGGTCCCGCATAAGAGATTAGCGTGCAAAATTAAGGCACATGGGATTAGGGGCAAGGTATTGACTTGGATAGAGAACTGGTTGGCGGATAGAAAGCAAAGAATTGGAATAAACGGATCATTTTCCGAGTGGCAGGCAGTGACTAGTGGGGTACCGCAAGGATCGGTCCTAGGACCCCAGCTGTTCACAATATATATTAATGATCTGGACGAGGGAATTGGATGCAATATCTCCAAATTTGCAGATGACACAAAGCTGGGTGAGAGGGTATGCTGTGAGGAGGATGTCGTGAAACTCCAGTACAATTTGGACTGGTTGGGTGATTTGGCAGAAACATGGCAAACTAGCTGGGGGGGCCCGGCGTTGCCAGGGCAGTTTACAGGGCGACGCAGTTCATGGCCGCCGCCTGCTGCTGCTCCCCCGCTCTGTGTCTTGGGCCGAGCGGTTGTGAGGCCCGGCCCGGGTGACCCCAACTCGCCTCCCGCTCCGGCGGGCCGACGCAGCTGCCCCGCTCGCTGTTGAGGAAAAGCAGGGGAAAAAATGGCGGCTACATTTCAGGAGGCTGCAGGATTAGGTCCCACCTGTGACGCACGGATTGGTCAACCATCGCGTCACTCAACGCTAATGAGCAGTAGGATTGGTCAACCGCTAATGAGCGGATTTTTGAACGTTTTTTGTATACTGTCCGAACAATTTTTGCCTGACCAAAAAGTAAATATGCCTATGACACTCCCCTGATCATCAGCTTTCTTTTGATATAACATGTGTAGGTACGCTCTAACTTTTTGAGTGTAAGACAAACGGACGGACGTGCTCTTGTGCACCAGTCGGTTAAGAAGGCGAATGGTATGTTGGCCTTTGTAGCAAGAGGGTTCGAGTACAGGAACAAGGATGTCTTGCTGCAGCTGTACAGGGCCTTGGTGAGCCCACACCTTGAGTATTGTGTGCAGTTTTGGCCGCCTTATCTGAGGAAGGACGTTCTTGCCATGGAAGGAGTGTAGTGAAGATTCACCAGGCTGATACCTGGGATGGCAGGAATGACGTATGAGGAGAGATTGTGTCGATTGGGCTTATACTCACTGGAGTTTAGAAGATTGAGAGGGGATCTCATCGCAACCTATAAAATTCTGTCAGGCCTGGACAGACTAGATGCAAGAAGGATGTTTCCGATGGCAGGAGAGTCCAGAACCAGGGGTCACAGCCTAAGGATAAGGGGTAAGCCATTTAGGACTGAAATGAGGAGGAGTTTCTTCAGAGAGTGGTAAACCTGTGGAATTCTCTACCACACAGGGCGGTGGAGGCCAGTTCATTAAATATATTCAGGAAGGAGTTGGACATATTTTTTAAGGCTAAAGGGATCAAGGGATATGAGGAGAAGGCAGGGACAGGGTACTGAATTTGGATGATCAGCCATGATCTCATTGAATGGCGGAGCAGGCACAAGGGGCCGAATGGCCTACTCCTCCTATTTTCTATGTTTGGTTACATTCCCATGAGGGGGGGGGAAAGGTAGGGCAACTGAAGTCTGAGCTCCCTGGATGATGAAAGAGATGGAGAGTAAGATGAAGCAGAAAAATGGGGACGTATGATAGATGCCAGGTTGAGAACAAATCAAGCAGTACTGCTGTTAAAATCTCAGGGCTAGCAGCTATATATGGTATTATGCAGTTCAAAAACTAAGAATTAAGTTGGGAGCCATTTGCCAATAAAACATTATCGTATAAATTTCAGACATTCTTCTACTGATTGGAATTATTTGTTTTACATTAACAAGGATTTGCACACTTTTTAAGTTGAAGTTTCCTGGTGCTGGGTGAGAGCCAGTCCACTCTTGACTTTAAGTTGCAGTAGTTTAGAAAACTGCTTCCCTATATTGAGAAGTTACACATCCTACAACAAGGTGTATTGTACGCAGTTGCCTTTGTTTGCAAGTTCAGTGTCTTTCCTGTGTGAAAGAATGGACTTGGTGCATATCTTGTTGCACATTGCTGCAACAATTGAAATTTTAATATTTTGGTGCATGGCCCTTATTTTGATGATCTAAGTATTGGATTAAAAAAAACCTTGTCATCCTATCAGAGAGGTTTGTCTATGCGTCACATACAGTACACTAGTGTAACAAATATTACATAGGTAAATGTGACAGCCATTTTGCACTCTTTAGGATCCCACAAATAGCAATTTGCTGAATGACAACTTAATCATTTTTGGTGGTGTTTGAGGCCAGAATGTTGGATGTTACACTAGAAGAATTCTTGGCTCTTTTTTGAATAGTGCCATGCAGTCATTAACCTGAATGACTTGAACAGGCAGATGGGACTTCAATTTTTCCCAAAGGGTAGCACTCCAAAATGCTATATCCTTAGTATCCACAAGGGAGGAGTCCTAGATCATGTGCTGCAGTCTGGATTTGAGGTTGGACCCCACCATCTTCTGACTTTGGAGATGAGAGTGCTATCAATTGAGCCAAGCTGACATTTTGATGAGGTCATCGTTTGTGTTTGGCAGTTTTAAATAAAGTAGTCAATTGAAGTGTGCAGGCTAATTTTGTTGCATGTAAGGTAGCAATATTACTAAACTAAAAGACGTAACACTTGCCATGCACACACCTGGCAAAAGATTGCATGTCATTTGTAATCTGAATCATTAACCTCCAGGACTATTTAAAAATTGTAAATACTGATGAGCAGTCGCTTTATATTTAGGTGCCTCAACACTTGTTCTGTTTGATCTTTAATGAAGCATAAATAGGCTGCCATAGGAACTTGTCGTAAACATGCCCCAGTTGTGGTCAAGATTGTAGACAAATTTATTGAGAATTTTGGAATTCCTCACCCCTGCTATAAATATCGTGTAATTTATGTGGAGATAAATTTTGGTTTGTTACATTAGACTTTGTCAGAAGCCAGAATTTATCATGCCTAATCATATCATAGAGTCATAGTTCTACAGCACAGAAAGAGGCCCATCGTGCCCACACCGGCCATCAAGCCCTATCTATTCTAATCCCATTTTCCAGCACTTGTCCGTAGCCTTGAATGCTATGGCATTTCAAGTGCTCATCTAAATGCTTCTTGAATGTTGAGGGTTCCTGCCTCTACCACTCTTTCAGGCAGTGAGTTCCAGATTCCAACCACCCTCTGGGTGAAAAACTTTTTTCTCAAATCCCCTCTAAACCTCTTGCCCCTTACCTTAAAACTATGCCCCCTGGTTATTGACCCCTCTACTAAGGGGAAAAGTTCCTTTTCTATCTACATGCACACCAAGATCCCTCTGATTCTCTGTCCTTCCTAGGGTCCTTCCATTCATTGTGTATTCCCTTGCCTTGATAGTCCTCCCAAAATGCGTCACTTCATACTTTTCAGGGTTAAATTCCATTTGTCACTTCTGCTCATCTGACCAACCTGTCTATCATCCTATAGCCTGGGGCTTCCCTCCTCGCTATTTACCACTCCACCAATTTTCGTGTCCTCTGCGAACTTGCTGATCATACCTCCTACATTCATATCTAAATCATTAATGTACGCTACAAACAGCAAAGGACCCAGCACCGATGCCTGCGGTACACCACTGGACACAGGCTTCCAGTCACAACAACCTTCGACCATCACGCTCTGCCTCCTGCCACTAAGCCAATTTTGGATCCAATGTGCCAAATTGCCCTGGATCCCATGGGCTCTTACCTTCTTGACCAGTCTCCCATGTGGGACTTTGTCAAAAGCCTTAATGAAGTCCATAATGAGTATTTTTTAAAAATTCGTTCATGGAATGTGAACGTCGCTGGCAAAGCCAGCATTTATTGCCCATCCCTAATTGCCCTTGAGAAGGTGGTGGTGAACCACTGCAGTCCGTGTGGTGAAGGTACTCCCACAGTGCAGTTTGGGAGGGAGCTCCAGGATTTTGACCCAGCGATGAAGGAATGGCGATATTCTTCCAAGTCAGGATGGTGTGACACTTGGAGGGGATCTTGGAGGTGGAGGTGTTCCCATGCGCCTGCTGCCCTTGTCCTTCTAGGTGGAAGAGGTCGTGGGTTTGGGAGGTGCTGTTGAAGAAGCAGTGGCGCGATGCTGCAGTGCATCTTGTAGATGGTACACACAGCAGCTACGGTACGCCGGTGGTGGAGGAAGTGAATGTTTAAGGTGGTGGATGGGGTGCCAATCAAACGGGCTGCTTTGTCCTGGATGGTGTCGAGCTTCTTGTGTGTTGTTGGAGCTGCACGCATCCAGGCAAGTGGTGAGTATGCCATCACACTCCTTACTTGTGCCTTGTAGATGGTGGAAAGGCTTTGTGGAGTCAGAAGGTGAGACACTCGCCGCAGAATACCTAGCCTCTGACCTGCTCTTGTTGTCACAGTATTTATGTGGCTGGTCCAGTTAAGTTTCTGGTCAATGGTGACCTCCAGGATGTTGATGGTGGGGGATTCGGCGATGGTAATGCCGCTGAATGTCAAAGGGCGGTGTTAGACTCTCGCTTGTTGGAGATAGTCATTGCCTGGCACTTGTGTGGCGCGAATGTTACCTGCCACTTAGCCCAAGTCTGAATGTCGTACAAGTCTTGTTGCTTGCGGGCATGGACTGCTTCATTATCTGAGGAGTTGCGAATGGCACTGAACACTATGCAGTCATCAGCGAACATTCCCATTTCTGACCTTCTGTTGGAGGGAAGGTCATTTGATGAAGCAGCTGAAGATGGTTGGGTCTAGGACACTGCCCTGAGGAACTCCTGCAGTGATGTCCTGGGGCTGTGATGAATAACTTTCAACCACCACAACCATCTTTCTTTGTGCTAGGATTGACTTCAGCTTTACTATGGCTCCTTGATGTCAAGGGCAGTCACTCTCGCCTCGCCTCTCTAATTCGGCTCCTTTGTCCATGTTTGGATCAAGGCTGTAATGTGGTTGGGAGCAGAGTGGTCTTGGCGGAACCCAAACTGGGCATCAGTGAGCAGGTTATTGGTGAGTAAGTGCCGCTTGGAAGGTGTCTCGTCACTTTCCTGATGATTGAGAATAGACTGGGGCGGTAATTGGCCGGATTGGATTTGTCTTGCTTTTTGTGGACAGGACATACCTGGGCAGTTTTCCACATTATCAGATAGATGCCAGTGCTGTAGCTGTACTGGAACAGCTTGGCTAGAGGTGCGGCTAGTTCTGGAGCGCAAGTCTTCAGCACGACAGCCGGGATGTTGTCGGGACCCATAGCCTTTGATGTACCCAGTGCGTAGTGAAGCAAAACTGAAAACACTGAGGTACACTAGCATTTACTGTTAAAAGTTTAGAAAGAAAGAGGTTGCTTTATATAGCAGATTATCACATTTTCAGAACATTTCAAAGGGCTTTACAACCAATCGATGAACTTTTTGAAGTGCAAATTAGATGAATGATTTGGTGGTTGAGGGAAGATTATTGCCCAGGATAACTCCCTGCTCCTCAAAGTGCCAAGGAATTATCTATATCCACGTGAGGATGCACACTGTTTAATATCTCATTCAAAACATGGCACCTATGGCAATTCAAGTCTTTAATATTCAAGTGTCTGCCTAGCTTATGTGCTCAAATTTTTGAGTGGCGATTGAATGTACAAATTTCTGACTGATAGTGAGCCAGAATGACACTAGGACTAATTACACACAAAATAATCAAAGCTATTAGATAAGTTAAAGAATGACCATTGAAAACTAACATTGTACTGACAAAAGGATCAATTTTATATGATTTGGGGACTGAAAAGTTTGATTTTGTGATTTTTGTCTGGGAATTTTCAAAGATGTAAATTTTATTCATTTGTTCAACTCTCTGCAGTAGGAAATTACTGCTGATTTACAGGAGGGGTGTTTGAGGGTGGTGATGGTGGGGAAGACATTCCAAGAACACTTGTTTGAAGAGCTTTATCATATTAACTGGTCTGCATTCCTGGATACAAGACTGAGTTGCATCATTGGCTCCTTTTCTTGGTATTTAGTGTGTATTTGACTTGAGACCTTAGTACTAATTTTGTTGCAGTTGAGCAACTTCTGCATCTACACTCTACAGCACAGAAACAGGCCATTCAGCCCAACCAGTCCATGTCAGCATTTATGCTCCACTCGAGCCTCCTCCTGTCTTTCCTCATCTAAATCTATCAGCATAAACCGCCATTCCCTTCTCCCTCATATGCTTATCTAACTGCCCCTTAAATACATCCATACTACTTGCTTCAACCACTCCATGGTAGCGAGTTCCACATTCTCACCACTCTCTGGGTAAAGAAGTTTCTTCTGAATTCCCGATTTGATTTATTGGTGACTATCTTATTGATGGCCTCTAGTTTTGCTCTTCCCCACAAGTGGAAACACTCTCTTTACTTTATCAAAACCTTTCATAATTTTAAACCTCTTAGGTCACCCCTCCGCCTTCTCTTTTCAAGATAGAGACCCAGCCTGTTCATCCTTTCCTGATAGGTATACCCTCTTATTTCTGGTATCCTCCTTGTAAATCTCTTTTTGCACCCTCTCCAGCACCAGCTGTTTTATCATTGGGCTCTGCTTAGAGGAGTCTACATTGTCTGGTATTACTGGGTGACTCCACCTCTTCCACCCCTCAAAATGGAATGGTGGATCAGGAAAATGCAAATTGCATAGCTTTGATTTGTTCGGCTGCCTCTGGCAAAAATGTTTTCAACCCAGTACACTCAGAATCATATAGACTTCTGTACAGAAAGGGGGCTTTCATCTGTAAGATACTTTCTAGTCTGAAAGGGTAATGAATGGACTTTGCCTGGAACCCAAGAAATACTAGCCAGTCTGCAACGCATTGCTGGAAATCCGATATAAACCAACTGATGAAATCCATGAGCTCCTCATACTTGTTAGAAGTGAGGGTAGGAGGAGTGAAGGAAGAGGTTTTAGTATGAGTTTGGCATAGAAAAAAGGAGTTTGAGATTGTTCTTGCCCTGGAGGATGATGCCAAAGTAACAGGAGGATTTGATCATGGAGTGGCTGATGTGGTAATGTTTGGTATGGTGCATCCAAATTTGGTGGGGGACAGCAAGACTTTTTTTATTTGATCCCGGGATGTGGGTGTCGCTGGCAAGGTCAGCATTTGTTGCCCATCATAATTACTCTTGCGAAGGTGGTGGTAAGCTGCTGCTTTGAACTGCTGCAGTCCATGTGGTGAAGGTACTCCATTAGTGCTGTTTGGGAGTGAGTTCCAGGATTTTGACCCAATGACGATGAAGGAACGGCTATATATTTCCAATTTGGGATGGTGTGTAACTTGGAGGGGAACTTGCCGGTGATGATGATGATCCCATGCGCCTGCTGCACTTGTCCTTCTAGGTGGTAGAAGTTGGGGGTTTGGAAGATTGGTTGCACAATAGCTGCACTCATCTGAGGGTGCAAAGGTGGGAAATGTTGAGTGGGGATAAGGGTGTCAAAAGTAAGAGCTGTTTAGTAGGTCAATGGCAGTGGTGTATTAATGGGTGGCGAACTAGAGATGAATTGAGAGTTAGTGAATTGGGGCCATTTTTCTCGGGGGCAATGGATCAAGGAGTTGGAGATAAGCTGGAAGATATCGATGTAAGCTTCATTGCAAGAAGGAAAGATATGTGCCATGAGGGAGCGTGATCTGAAGGAAGGTGAATGAGTGGAATCATAACCAAATCCATAGATAGATAGGATGAAGGTGGAAGATGTCATTGATATGAGAGAGTTTAGTGGGTGAAGAGGAAAGAGGCCTGGGGAAGCCCTGAGGTAATGGCAAGAGTCCAAAGATAAGCTATCAACTATACTACTGATTGAGCAATTTGAGTGGAGATTAGATAGCCAGGAACATGGCTTTAAGCACCCAGTTGATGCTGCCATAATTTCTTCAACAGCTATTAAGTAGTTATAACATTATTGTAAAAGTTCAATAAAAAGTCAGTGTATTTGCAGGTTTGGCAATCCTAAATATTTGCATAAAAGTACTACCTAAAAAAAGAGGCTTAGGACCATATCCTTTTATAGGAGTACTTTTCAGTTACCATAGTTCTCCAGGTGGCTGGGGACATGAATATTTGCAGGGTGGAGAGATCTGAAACAGTGTCATCTACTGTTTGGAGGCCTGGAAGGATAGTTCTCAAGCAAATGTTGATGTAGGGTTTTCCCATTCTAAATGTTGGCCTAACTGTGACTCTCAAATTGTGACATAGGAAGTAAGGTTACGTGGATACAAAGTACATGCCATATGTAGGACTCTTAATAAAGTAGAAATAACAACACTGAAACAAGCCATTTCTAGCTCAACTAGTCCATGCTGGTGTTCTCCACATGAGCATTACTGTTAATCCCATGTGACTGCACTATTCCCATGTCCTTTTATTCCCTTTTTTTTTCTTCACCCATCTAACCTATTCTTAAATGTTGACATGGCCTCTGCTTGAGTCACTAACTCTGGTAGTACATTCCACAGCCGCACAATCCTGTGTATTTAAAAAAAATCTTTTGCTCTGACCTAAATCTTTCTCGAACATAAATAGGAGCAGGAGTAGGCCATTCGACCCCTCGAGCCTGCCCCGCCATTCAAGATCATGGCTGATCTGATCTTGGCCTCAAAGTCACTTTCCTGACTGCTCCCCATAACCCTTGACTCCCCTGTAGCTCAAATATATGTCTATCGCTGCCTTGAATATATTCAATCTTGTATCTCTGGCTCTTTTTTCTAGATTCCCTCAACCACTGAAAACAGTCTGTTTCTATCTACTCTGTCCCATCTCTATCAAATCATCCTATAATCTCCTCTGTTCTAATGAAAACATCCCAATTTTTCAAATCTTTCTGCATATTTGTATTTCCTCATACCTTGGTCAAACCCCATCTGGAGTACTGTTTAGTTCTGGGTATCACATTTCAGAAAGGACATATTGGCCTTGGGGTACACTTCAGATTCACCAGAATGATACTGGAACTTAAAGGATGAAGACAGGTTACATAAATTTGGCTTGTATTCTCGAGTTTAGAAGTTGAGGGGTGATATAATTGAGGTGTTTAAAGGACTTGATGCAGAGAAACTATTTCTTCTGGAGGGGGAATCCAGAACAAGGGGCCACAATGTTAAAATTAGAGCTAGGCAATTTAGGAGTGAAATCAGGAAGTACTTGATCACACAAAGCAAAGTGGAAATCTGGAATCTTGGAGGGTGGAAGGGCGAGGCCATGGAGGTATTTGAAAACAAGGATGAGAATTTTGAAATGAGGCATTGCTGGACCCGGAGCCAATATAGGTCCGCAAGCATGGGTGAATGGGACATAGAAACATAGAAGATAGGAGCAGGAGTAGGCCATTCGGCCCCTCGAGTCTGCTCCGCCATTTAATGAGATCATGGCTGATCATCCAAACTCAGTACTCTGTCCCTGCTTTCTCCCCATATCCCTTGATCCCTTTAGCCTTAAGAAATATATCTAACTCCTTCTTGAATATATTTAATGAATTGGCCTCAACTGCCTGCTGTAGTAGAGAATTCCACAGGTTCACCACTCTCTGGGTGAAGAAATTTCTCCTCCATCTCTGTCCTAAATGGCTTACCCCTTATCTTTAGACTGTGACCCCTGGTTCTGGACTCTTTCTTCCCCCCCCCCCCCCCCCCCACCAATTGGGAACATCCTTCCTGCATCTAGTCTGTCTAGTTCTTAGAATTTTATAAGTTTCAATGAGATTCCCTCTCATTCTTCTAAAACTCCAGCGAGTATAAGCCCCATCTCTCACTCCTGCCATCCCAGGTATTAGTCTGGTGAATCTTCGCTGCACTCCCTCCATAGCAAGAACATCCTTCCTCAGATAAGGCGACCAAAACTGCACATAGTACGCAAGGTGTGTGTGTTTGGATACGGGCAGCAGAGATTTGGGTGAGCTCAAGTTTATGGGAGGCTAGCCAGGGGAGCATTGGAATAGTCAAGTCTGCAGGTAACAAAGGCATGGATGAGGATTTCAGCAGCAGATTATTGAGCCAGAAGTAAAGACGGGCGATGTTACAGAGGTGGAAGTAGGCAGTCTTGGTGATGGAGAGGGTCATAAGCTCAGCTCATGGTCAAGTAGGTTGTGAACGATCTGGTTCAGCCCAAGTCGGTGGCTAGGGCATGGAGTTTGTGGCAGGGACCAAAGACATAGCTTCGGTCTGTTGTGTCGGTACCTTTCTACCTAGACACAATTTAGGACTCAACTCAGTTCCTCGGAGTCCGCATCACGGAAGACCTCTCCTGGTCCCTCAATACCACCTCCTCTGGTGAAGAAGGCCCAGCAGCGCCTATATTTCCTAAAGGAGGCTGAAGGGATGTAACCTGTCACCCCTGATCCTCTCTAACTTTTACCGCTGCACAATAGAGAGCATCCTGACAAACTGTGTCACAGTATGGTATGGCAGCTGTAGCCACTATGACCGGAAAGCCCTGCAGCAGGTAGTCAAAACTGCCCAACGCATTACCGGCACCCGGCTACCGACCATAGAGCACATATACCAGAAACGCTGTTTACGGAGGTCACGGTCCATCATCAAAGACCCTACCCACCCCAGCCACAGTCTGTTCGCCCTCCTGCCATCTGGGAGATGCTACAGATGCATTCGCACCCGTACGACCAGATTTAGGAACCGCTTCTTTCCCAGGGCTGTCATCCTACTGAACTCCACAAATAAACTCTAAAGCCTGCACATCTGCCAATGCACTTTATTATGGTTATGTTAATGTATTACAAGCCAAATGTATGTTGAATGTTTAAATGTCTTAATCTAAATGTACACTCTCGGGAGCCGCAAGCCTACATTTCGTTGTACCGCACTTGTGCACTAACAATGACAAAAGATGATTTGATTTTTTTTTGATTTGATTCAAACATGAAGTGCTTTATTGGAAGGAAAGGAAGTTCTGGAAAGTTCTGAACAAAGTGAGCTAAACTTAACAGAGAACACCCAACCATTTATCTCCTGTGACAGCGCCACCACAGGTGGGAGGAGAACACAATACATAACATTTCCTCCCCTCTTAAATGGAAGCTCCACATTATTCCTCAACAGGTAAGTTACTTTCAATGCACTCAACGAACCTAGGGTAGAGGTAGACTGCCTCAAACCCTGACTTTACCCTGGGGTTTATTCTGCCCCAGTCTTGTGGGTAAGTCACTAAGCCTACAGATCCAAGTGTCTTGGAGGCCGCTGCTCTCTGACAGGATACCGGCGGTCATCGCTGGCTTCCACAGCAGTAGGTATTGACACAGGCCTGGATGGAGAAGGTGCCTGTGTCAGTCGAAAGTCAGGAGTTTGCACAGGTGGAACAGTCTCTTTGACTTCCTGTGTTGGAGAAGAGCACTGTGGCAAAGGATGCTGGTTTGCGGTATCATCCGGAAACAGTTCAGGCCAACCAGCCGTTGGAGCTTCTGGCTGTCTCTGCTCCTAGCAACAGTTGATCTGTGTGTCTTCTCCAGACGACGTCCTCAGCAGTCTCAACCGTGTAAGACACAGGGCCCGTCTGCGCGATCACCGTAGCAGGAACCCGTTTTGGTCCAGTGTTGTAGTTTCGAGCTAGGACGTGCTCTCCCGGATGAAACCATCTCTCCTTGGCTCTTTTCTCTCTCTTTTCAACTTGAGCTTGTTGTTGACAATGGACAACCTGTTCTGCCCTTGGAGGTTTGAGTAAGTCAAAACTTGTCCGCAACTGCCTCTTCATCATGAGCGAAGCAGGGGAAGTTTTGGTTGTGGCATGCGGCTTGTTCCTGTAGGACAACAGGAAGCTGTTCAGACATTGGTGGATTGAGCCCTGACCTTGCGATGCCTTCAAGGCGTGCTTCAAAGTTTGCACAAACCTTTCTGCCTGGCCGTTAGTAGAGGGATGATAGGGTGCAGACCTGATGTGTTGGACACCATTCACATGCAGGAAGGTTGCAAACTCCTGTGATACAAATTGTGGACCGTTGTCACTTACGAGTTGTTCCGGTGAGCCATAACGGCTGAACATTTCACCAAGTTTCTCAATTGTTTTCTCTGCCGTGGTAGACCTCATCACAGCGACCTCCGGCCACTTGCTAGGAGCGTCCACGACCACCATAAACGTCTTCTCTTCGAAAGGACCGGCGAAGTCCACATGTACTCGCTGCCACACTTCTGCAGGCCAATCCCAGGGGTGTAGGGTTGCCAGCTGTGGGACATTCCGGACCCTTTGACATGGGGAACATGTTTTGGCTTTCTCCTCAATATTCCCATCGAGACCTGGCCACCAGAAGTAGCTTCTTGCCATTTCCTTCATCCGAACCATCCCACTGTGGCCTGTATGAAGTTGTTGCAGTATAGGTTCCCTCAGAGGTGGCGGAATGATGACACGGCATCCCCAAAGAAGACAACCTGCCTGGATGGAGAGCTCATTTCTTTTTGAAACGGAAGGTTTCAAACTAGGAGAATCTCCTATCGCTCTCCCTCGAATGACATCGTCCATTACCTCAGACAGGACTGGATCGTTGCGGGTGTACCTTCGCACCTGAACTGCAGTGACAGGTGCTCCCTCCACTTGTCTAAAGTAGAAGATGTCTATCTGACGAGGCTCTGGGGGAGTAACAGGCAAGGGTAGCCTCGAGAGACCGCCTGCGTTGCCGTGCAAGTCTGATTTGCGATATTTGATGTCGTATGTGTGTCCTGACAACAGTAAAGCCCACCTTTGCATCCTGCTTGCAGCGAGAGACGGCATTCCGGTGTGGGGCCCGAAGATTGAAGTCAATGGACGGTGGTCCGTCAGGAGTGTGAGCCTTCTCCCAAACAACAGGTACTGATGAAATTTCAACGATTCCCAAGGCCTCGCGCTCGATCTGCGCATAGTTACTCTCGGCCTTGTTCAAGGTGCGTGATGCGAAGGCGATAGGTTTCTCTTCACCCGAAGGCATGATGTGGGATATGACTGCTCCCACACCATATGGTGATGCATCACATGCTAGCTACACGGGTAGCTTTGGGTCGAAGTGTGTCAGGACCTCCGAATTCAGCAATGCTTTCTTGCTTGGGCGAAGGCTTCGTTGCACAGTTCAGTCCATTTCCATGTTTTGCCTTGACATAGCAACTGATGTAACGGCTTCAGCAATGTTGCTAAGTCTGGAATAAACTTCCCATAGTAGTTAAGTAGCCTCAGAAATGAACGTAACTGGCTCGCATTCTGGGGTGCTGGGGCCTCCACGATCGCCTTGACCTTTGACGGCGCCTTATGCAGGCCAGTAGCGTCAATCACATGCCCCAGGTACTCAACTGAAGACTGAAAGGATTCACATTTGTCTTTACGAACTCTGAGTCCGTACTCTTTCAGTCATTGTAGTGTCGCATCCAAGTTCAGAAGATGATCCTCATTTGTCCCAGCGACAAGGATGTCGTCCAGGTAGCACTGGACTCCTGGCAGTCCACTCAAAATCTGATCCATTGCCCTTTGGAATAGAGCAGGGGCCGACGTAATTCCAAACGGAAGGCGGCAGTACCTGTATAGCCCCTTGTGTGTCACAATTGTCAGCAGCTCCTTTGATTTGTCATTGACATGCATTTGTAGATAAGCTTGGCATAAGTCTATTTTGCTGAACTTTTGCCCTCCGGCCAGGCCTGTAAAAAGATCATCAATGAGGGGAAGAGGGTACTGTTCCACAGACAGCACCGGGTTACATAGATACATAGAAGATAGGAGCAGGAGTAGGCCATTCGGCCCTTCGTGCCTGCTCCGCCATTTAATGAGATCATGGCTGATCCTTTAATTCAGTATCCCGTCCCCGCCTTCTCTCCGTAACCCTTAACCCCTTTTGCCCGTAGAAATATATCTAATTCCCTCTTAAATATATTTAATGAGCTGGCGTACACTGCCCTCTGTGGCAATGAGTTCCACAGGTTCACCACTCTCTGAGTGAAGAAATTCCCCCTCATCTCTGTCCTAAATGGTTTAGCCCTTATCCTTAAATTATGTCCTCTAGTTCTGTTTTCACCCGCCAAGGGAAACATTCCTTCTGCATCCAGTCTGTCTAGACCTGTCAGAATTTTATACACTTCTATGAGGTCCCCTCTCAATCTTCTAAACTCCAGTGTGTACATCCCTAAACTACATAGTCTCTCCTCATAGGTCATTCCCGCCATTCCTGGTATCAGCCTGGTGAATCGCCGCTGCACCCCCTCCATGGCAAGAACATCCTTCCTCAGATGAGGCGACCAAAACTGTACACAGTACTCGAGGTGTGGTCTCACCAGTGCCCTGTACAGCTGCAGCAAGGTATCCCTGTTCCTGTATTCTAACCCTTTTGCTATGAAGGCCAGCATACCGTTTGCCTTCTTGACCGCCTGTTGCACCTGCATGCTCGCCTTCAGTGACTGGTGTACAAGAACACCCAGGTCTCTCTGTACTTCCCCCTCTCCCAATCTATTGCCATTTAAATAATAATTTGCCCTCCCGTTCCTGCACCCAAGGTGGATAACTTCGCACTTGTCCACATTATAGTGCATCTGCCATTTATCCGCCCAATCGCCCAGTCTGTCCAAATCGCTCTGGAGCTTCCTGGTCTCTTCCTCTGAGCCCACCCCACCTCCTAGTTTAGTGTCGTCTGCAAATTTGGAAATGCTGCATCCGACTCCCTGATCCAGGTCATTAATGTAAATTGTGAACAGCTGGGGGCCCAGGACAGATCCCTGTGGTACCCCACTTGTTACTGCCTGCCATTCAGAAAATGAGCCGTTTATTCCAACTCTCTGTTTTCTATCTGACAGCCAGTTCCCTATCCACGCCAAAACTTTCCCCTTTATCCCATGAGCCTCAATTTTCCATGCTAATCTTTTATGTGGGACCTTATCGAAGGCCTTTTGGAAGTCCAGGTACACCACATCTACTGGCTCTCCCCCATCTATTCTACCAGTTACTCCCTCAAAAAATTCCAATAGATTAGTCAAGCACGATTTACCCTTTGTAAATCCATGTTGACTCTGTCCTATCCTGTCCCCATTTGCTAAGTGCTCCGCTATTTCATCCTTAATGATGGACTCCAGCATTTTGCCCACAACTGATGTAAGGCTTACAGGTCTGTAATTACCTGCTTTTTCCCTACCCCCCTTTTTGAATAGTGGGGTAACGTTAGCTACCCTCCAATCCATCGGCACTGTTCCCGAGTCTAATGAATTCTGAAAAATCATCCTTAGTGCATCCGCTATCTCTAGGGCCACCTCCTTCAGTACCCTAGGATGCATGTTATCAGGCCCTGGGGATTTGTCCACCTTCAATCCCTTTAGCTTCCTTAACACCATATCCTTAGAGATATTGATTTGCGTCAGTTCCTCCTTTGCCAATGTCCCTATTTTTCCCGATATCCCAGGGAGGTTTTTTGTGTCTTCCTTCGTAAAGACTGACCCAAAGTATGCATTTAGTTGATCTGCCATTTCCTTATTTCCCATTATATATTCCCCCGTATCTGACTGCAATGGACCAACTTTGGTTTTCACCAGTCTTTTCCTTTTGATATATTTATAAAAGCTTTTGGAGTTAGTTTTTATATTTTCCGCCAGCTTGTTTTCGTAAGCTATTTTGCCCCTCTTGATCATGCCCTTTGCCCTCCTTTGCTCTATCTTAAACTGTTCCCAATCTTCCGCTCTGGCGCTTTTTTTGGCTATTTTATACGCCCTATCTTTGGATTTTATGCTGTCTCTAATTTCCCCTGTTATCCACGGTTGAGTCACCTTTTTAGATTTCCTTTTATGCCAGATTGGTATAAACAATTTTTGCAATTTTGTCATTCTATCTTTAAATGTTTGCCATTGTTTATCTACCTCCAGTCCTCTCAGGAACGTTGTCCAATCAGACCTACTCAGTTCCCGTCTCATGGCATCATAATTCCCCTTGTTTAAATTCAGGACCTTAGTCTCTGAGTCAATTTCTTCGCTCTCCATTTCGAGTGAGAAATCGATCATGTTATGATCGCTCTGACCCAAGGGTCCCCGTACAACAAGATTACTGATTAGTCCCTTCTCATTGCACAGTACCCAGTCCAATATAGCCTGTTCCCGAGTTGGTTCCTCGACATATTGATCCAGATAACCATCCCTTAAACACTCAAGGAATTCCTCCTCCTCATTATTTTTACTGATTAGGCTAGTCCAATCTATATGTAAGTTAAAGTCACCTATGATGACAGCTGTGCTCTTATTGCACGCTTCTCTAATTTCCCTCGTGATGCCCTCCCTAACCTCTATTTTACTATTTGGAGGCCTATATACCACTCCTATTAATGTTTTTCGCCCCTCGCTATTTCTTAGCTCCACCCATATAGATTCTGTATTAACTGAGTTAATATCCTTCCTTTCAATTGCATTTATCCCCTCTTTTACTAGCAATGCTACCCCTCCTCCCTTTCTTTTTTGTCGATCCTTCCTAAATACTGAATACCCCTGTATGTTAAGCTCCCAGCCCTGCTCACCCTGCAACCATGTTTCCGTAATCCCAATTAGATCATAATTATTAACCTCTATTTCCACAGCTAATTCATCTACCTTGTTCCTGATGCTTCTCGCATTAAGGTATAAAACCCTCAGGCTTTTTTTATGCTCACATTTTTTATGAATTAGTTTGGCCCTTTGTTTTTTGTTCCTCACCCTTTTACCATTTATTTCTGTCTGCCTTTCACTTTCCTCTATTTCACTACATAGGTTTCTAGCCCCCTGCCATACTAGTTTAAATGCTCCCGAACTGCTTTATCAAAAATTACCCCGAGAACATCAGTTCCATCTCTGCACAGGTGTAGACCGTCCCTTTTGTATAGGTCACACCTACCACAAAACTGGTTCCAATGCCTCAAAAATTTAAAACCCTCCCTCTTACACCACTGCTCAAGCCACGTATTTAGCCTAACTATCCTGTTCTCTGTACTCTTACTAGCACGTGGCACTGGTAGTAATCCAGAGATTACTACCTTCGAGGTCCTACTTTTTAGCTTGGCTCCTAACTCCCTAAATTCTACTTGTAGGACCTCTTCCCTTTTTTTAGCTACGTCGTTGGTACCAACATGTATCACGACAACTGGCTGTTCCCCCTCCCCCTCCAGAATGTTCTGCACCCGCGCCGAGACATCCTTGACCCTTGCACCAGGGAGGCAACATACCATCCTGGAGTCTCGGTCGCGACCACAGAAACCCCTATCTATTCCCCTTACAATCGAATCCCCTATTACTATAGCCCTGCCACTCTTTTTCCCTCCCTTCTTTGCAACAGAGCCAGTCATGGTGCCATGAGCCTGGCTGCTGGTGCCTTCCCCCGATGCGTCACCCCCCCCGACAACAGTACCTAAGACGGTGAACCTGTTGCTAAGGGAGACAACCCCAGGGGATTTCTGCACTACCTTCCTGCCCTTGCTCTGCCTTTTGGTCACCCATGTACTGTCTACGCTGGCCTTAACCTGCGGTGTGACCAACTCACTAAATGTGCTATCCACACCCCTCTCAGAATCGTGGATGCTCCAAAGTGAGTCCATCTGCAGCTCAAGGGCCGTCATGCGGTCCCACATGAGCTGCAGCTGGACACACTTCCCGCACACATAGTCGTCAGGGACACAGGAAGCGTCCCTGATTTCCCACATGTTACAGGAGGAGCATGACACAGGTCCGAGCTCTACTGCCATGACTTAACCCTTATATTACTTTTTAATTTTCTAGTTTTAGTTTATTTATCGACTTTTGTTTTCCCGAAGCTTACTTAGACCAATGTATACTGTACTCCTCTTATTCCTTTTTAAACTAACCAAATCCCACTAGTTTTGGTTTTACTTTCTAGGAAGGTTTGAGGAAAGTACTTACCAGTTAGTCTTACCTCCCTGGTCTTTCGCTGACTTCCCGGTCTTGTGTCCCCTTGGTCCTACGCCGACTTCCCGCTCCTCCCGGTTCCTGCCCTGCTGAAAAGAAACTGAGACCAAAAAATTTGTGACCTCTGTTTTTAGACAGCTGCTAAAAGACTACTAGGTTAGAGGAGGAGGGTGGGTGGGGTTTCCTACTCTGTAGGAACTCGGGTTTAAGCCACCACCCTCCTTAAATACCTTTCACCTGGGTGCTTCCCACCAGGTCCGCTTCTGAAAAAAAGCTCACGAGCTGGACTTCCGCCTCAGCTGTTTTTTTAAATGGCTTTTTAACTCTCTCCTTCCCTGAGATTGGAGATTGGTGAGGCCTACCTGGGCCTCTGGAGCCTCTTGTAGTCGCTCTGCCGCTCAGCTCCGCCTCCACCCGCTGCCGATGCCGCACTGGGGCCTACCTGGGCCTCTGGAGCCTCTTGTAGTCGCTCTGCCGCTCAGCTCCGCCTCCACCCGCTGCCGATGCCGCACTGGGTTAATAGTCACTTTAAAATCCCCGCAGATTCGAACAGATCCATCCTTTTTCAGGACCGGAACAATGGGTGTGGCCCATTTGCTCACGCTCACAGGCTCCAGGGCTCCATTCTGGACTAAGGCCTCCAAGTTAGCCTCAACTTTTGGCCTAATTGCATAGGGTACAGGTCGGGCTTTGTGAAACTTCGGCTTGCTGTCAGGTTTAATGTCCAGTCTCACGCTGATCTTTTTCATGCTCCCAAGTTCCCCATTGAAGAGTTCTGCATGTTTAACACTGCAGTCAGACCTGACTCCCCTTTTGACATCATGCGGACTGCACGCCAGTCCAGCGTGATTTTTCTCTAGCCACGCACGTCCCAGTAGCGATGGGTAATTTCCCTTTACCACAGATATAGTGGCAGTTTTGCAGTCTGTCCGTTCAATTTAACTGTCACCTCCAATGACGCCCCTCATGGCCACAGGTTCGCCGGTATACGTCTTTAGCACAATGTTTGTTGGCTGAAGGGTAAGATGCTTTAGCATTTTGTTGCAGACAGTGTCTGAAACAAGGGACACAGCCGCGCCTGTGTCCACCTCCATCCGCACTGATTGTCCCTCCACCAGTGGTGACACCCAGTAGCCATTTGAATCACCTGCAACCGTCAGTATGTGCACCTCTTCCTACTCAGAGGTGTTGCTCCTCTCTGTTTTTTGCTTGTTCCATCATACTGCACTGAATGAACACTCTTTTTCCTCTCTTGTCCAAATACAGACATTTTGCTTCCATGCTTCCCAGCTCTCTCTGTTCTTTTTTTACCTCTACAGGTGCGTTCAATGTGACCCTTTTTGCCACAATTTCGGCATTCCAGCTCCGTACACCAGCAGTCATTAGCGTGATGGCCCATTTTCCCACAACGGTAACATGTGCCGTTCCGCGCACCTTTAGGCTCAGACGACACCTTGTAAACTCTCCCTGTTGAACTCAACTGGTGAGCCTCCTTTTCTGCCATCTCCATGGAGACACTAACTTCAATGGCCTTTACAAGAGTAAGGTCGTCCTCGGTAAGAAGGCGCTTCAGTGTGGCTGCATTTTGCAGACCACACATAAGTCTGTCTCTAATGGTGTCATTCAGCACCTCCTTGAACTGGCAGTGTTCTGGCAACCTTTTTAAAGCCGCAATAAACATCGTCACTGATTCCCCCTCTTGATTCCGTTTGGTTATTGCTGAGAGATTTAGATTTCAGAGGTTTTGGTGAAAAATGTGCTCCAAGAATTTCCACTAGTTGCTTATGTTTTAGTTCCTGGCTTATCTGGCTGCACGAGGCTGCGAAGTAAATTGAATGTCTTCGGCCCAATTACACTCAAAGGTAGGCACGACCTTTTCATTTGTCACCGCATTCGCCAATACAAAATAGTCAAAACGTTCCGTATATGCGCTCCATTGCTCCACATTTTCATCAAAATCACCGATGTTTCCTAATATAGTAGCCATCTCACGTTTCAAATTAAATTTTCTGTTTACTCACTGCACCTGTAACGTACGCAGATTCATCCGCTCCTTGTCGCCACTTGTGTCGGTACCTTTCTACCTAGACACCATTTAGGACTCGGAACTCGGAGATTCAAACATGAAGTGCTTTATTGGAAGGAAAGGAAGTTCTGGAAAGTACTTAACAGAGAATGCCCAACCATTTATCTCCTGTGACAGCGCCACCACAGGTGGGAGGAGAACACAATACATAACACGGTCTTCCTAATATTTAATAGAATTAAATTTTTGTTCGTGCAATACTGGATGTCGGACATGCAGCATGACCTCAGAGGCAGTGGAGGGGTTGAGAGAGGTGGTGGTGAGGTAGAGCTGGATGTTGTCCGCATACATGCACCTGACATGTTTTTGGATGATGCTGATGTGGGGCAGCATGTAGATGAGAACTAGGAGGTCGGGGGGGGGCTGGAGGGGGCTGGCTAAGGACAGATCCTTGGGGCACTCCAGAATTAACCAAGTGGGAAGCAAAGCCATTGCAGTTGAGTCTTTGATTATGACTGGATAGATAGGAATGGAAGCAGGCAAGGGCAGTCCCACCCAGCTGGGTAATAGAGGCAGTGCAGGCCCTGATCACAAGGTGGCTCTGTGGTGAGTTTCTAAAGTCTCACCCACCTCCATTTAGTGTATTTATTTTTTTTAATCTTCAATTGACCAGGAGCAACATCAAGGGCAATTTAGTGCAGGTGTGTATATTACAGGTGATATGCAATACCTTCGTGTAAAATTGCCATTATACCGCTGCGTTCGGTGATCTCAAACCTAATGTCTACAGAGGAGCAGCATCTTTTTGCGCTGGCACTGACTTTTCCATATTTCAATGCCTTTTTATAGTTTAACTTCCTGTGCTTTTTTAAATAAATAGCATCTCAAGATTTTCTTTTCGTTATGGTAAGCTTTTCACGTTTACATTAAAATATAAGCTACTGACCACGGAGTCTGGATAATTTTCACTTCTTTCAAATTTTAGAAGTTGTGCAGTAATAAAGTAGCTTAGCTTCCGAATTTAATATCTACCAAGTTTTTTGAGTAGATGTGTGCTTTTATTGTTAATGCTGAATGAATCTCTGCTTGTTCAAGTCATGTTTTTGATTACCCACGAAATGATTTTAAAACCCAAAAATAAATGGTGTTTTTTGGATCTTCAAACGCTGTTAGGGTTCTTTGGAACAGGTTCTGCATGATCAGATCAGATGGGTTGACAGTAATGTGCCTTAACCATAGTTCAACAAAATATTAATTACATTGGTTTAACTTCTATATATGCAAGAAGCATAATTACAGTCCCCACCACTTTAAAATGTCCACGTTTAAAATGGGCGGTCGCTTCTATAAGCCAAAAAGCAATAACCATTATCCATTTACAATAACGGCAATTTCAAAGTTCCTGGTTATGGCAACTTAAGTGCTCTGTTTATTTTGGGTAGAAACAGCTGTTTCTACTCACTAGTTTGCATCTCATTAAGGTACACTGAATGCAAGAACAAACAGAAGAAGCATTCCTGTTATGGTAGAGTACTGTAAGAGCACTACCACGTTATACCGGCCATCGCATATAGCAAGCAAGTTGCGTTTGCACAAACATGTTCACTATAAGGGGTGGGAACTATATTGCTTTGAAAAACATTAAATTGTTTTGGTGTAGTTTGCTTTTCAAGAAACTGGTCTTTGTGCAATTTTGAAGGCTCATTCTAGTTTAGTTCAACGGCCAAGTTTGGTTTGGTTATGGTCAGTGAAACAAAACTCACCTTTCACCCCACCAGCCTCCACATTCAACGGATCATCCTCCGCCATTTACACCACCTCCAGCGTGATCCCACCACCAAGCATATCTCCTCCCCCTCCCCTTTTAGCATTCCGAAGGGACCGCTCCTTCCATGACACCCTGGTCCACTCAATCACCCTCCTCATCCCATGCAAGCGCAGGAGATGCAACACCTGTTTTACCTCTTTTCCCAGTGTCCCGGGCCCCAAACACTCCTCTCAAGTGAAACAGCGATTTACTTGTACTTGCAATATAGTATGCTGTATTCGCTGCTCACGATGCGGTCCCCTCTACATTGGGGAGACCAAACACAGATTGGCTGATTGCTTTGCGGAACACCTCCGTTCAGTTCGTAAGTGTGACCCTGAGCTTCTGGTTGCTTGACACTTTAATACTCCACTCCACTCCCACTCTGACCCCTCTGCGCTTCTTGCACTGTTCCAACGAAGCTCAATGTAACCTTGAACAGCGCCTCATCTTTCGATAAGGCGCTTTACAGCCTTCTGGACTTGACAGAGTTCAACAATTTCAGACCATAACCTCTGCCCCTATTTTTTCAGGTGGCAGCTGTTGATTCTGCCATTCCCATTAACACCTCTTCTAGGCCCATCTTTTTGTTTCTTTATTTGGTCTATTACCATCTCCTTTTGCTTTGTACAATCATACCTATTGTCATTTAATCACTCCTATCTTCCACCCTATCCCAGACCTTCCCTTTTGTTCTTTCCTCCCCTTTCCCTGCCCTTGCTTAAAATCTGTTACATCTCTAACTTTTTCCAGTTCTGACGAAGGGTCATCGACCTGAAATGTTAACTCTGTTTCTCTCTCCACAGATGCTGCCTGACCTGAGTATTTCCAGCAATTTCTATTCTTCAATATTTAATGCCCATTTTACACTGACAATTGGGGATCAGAGTAGGCATAGTTTCTGCCTAGAACAATTAGGGCAATTCAGTTTTAGATAAGGGAGAACCAGTGGATGTGGTGTATTTGGACTTTCAGAAGGCTTTCGATAAGGTCCCGCATAAGAGATTAGCGTGTAAAATTAAGGCACATGGGATTGGGGGCAAGGTATTGACTTGGATAGAGAACTGGTTGGCGGACAGAAAGCAAAGAGTTGGAATAAACGGGTCGTTTTCCGAGTGGCAGGCAGTGACTAGTGGGGTACAGCAAGGATCGGTCCTAGGACCCCAGCTGTTCACAATATATATTAATGATCTGGACAAGGGAATTGGATGTAATATCTCCAAATTTGCAGATGAGACAAAGCTGGGCGGGAGGGTAAGCTGCGAGGAGGATGCCGGGGGAAACTCCAGTACGATTTGGACAGGTTGGGTGATTGGGCAGAAACATGGCAAATGCACTATAATGTGGATAAATGTGAGGTTGTCCACTTTGGTGGCAAAAACAGGAAGGCAGATTATTATTTGAAATGGCAATAGATTGGGAGAAGGGGAAGTGCAAAGAGACCTGGGTGTCCTTGTGCACCAGTCGCTGAAGGTAAGCATGCAGGTGCAGCAGGCGGTTAAGAAGGCAAATGGTATGTTGGCCTTCGTAGCAAGAGGGTTCGAGTACAGGAACAAGGATGTCTTGCTACAGTTGTACAGGGCCTTGGTGAGACCACAGCTTGAGTATTGTGTGCAGTTTTGGTCACCTTACCTGAGGAAGGACGTTCTTGCCATGGAGGGAGTGCAGCGAAGATTCACCAGGCTGATACCTGGGATGGCAGGAATGACGTATGAGGAGAGATTGTGTCGATTGGGCTTATACTCACTGGAGTTTAGAAGATTGAGAGGGGATCTCATCGAAACCTATAAAATTCTGTTGGGTCTGGACAGACTAGATGCAGGAAGGATGTTTCTGATGGCCGGGGAGTCCAGAACCAGGGGTCACAGTCTAAGGATAAGGGGTAAGCCATTTAGGACTGAAATGAGGAGGAATTTCTTCACCCAGAGAGTGGTGAACCTGTGGAATTCTCTGCCACAGAGGGCGGTGGAGGCTAGTTCATTAAATATATTCAAGAAAGAGTTGGATATATTTCTTAAGGCTAAAGGGATCAAGGGATATGGGGAAAAGGCAGGGACAGGATACTGAATTTGGATGATCAGCCATGACCACATTGAATGGCGGAGCAGGCTCGAAGGGCCGAATGGCCTACTCCTGCTCCTATCTTCTATGTTTCTATTCTGTGATTCTAGAAAGGTTACAGCACAAGAAGGCCATTCAGCCTGTCGAGTCTGTGCCGGCCCTCTGCAAGAGCACCTCAACTAGTCCCACGCCACTGCCCTTTCCCTGTAGCCCTGCACATTTTTTTTCTTTCAGGTACTTATCCAACTCCTTTTTGAAAGGCATGATTGAGTCTGCCTCCACCACCCTTTCAGGCAGTGCATTCCAGATCCTAACCAATCGCTGCATAAAGTTTTTTTCTTATGTCTCCTTTGGTTCTTTTGTCAATCACATTAAATCTGTGTCTCTGGTTCTCGACCCTTCTGCCAATGGGAACAGTTTCTCTCTATCTGCTGTGTCCAGACCCCTCAGGATCTTGAACACCCCTATCAAATCTCCTCTGTCTTCTCTGCTCTAAGGAGAACAACCCAGCTTATCCAGTGATCAATGCTAGTGTAAAGTAAAGCTACCTCGAATAGGTTTTATGCCAAGACCAATTCAAAGAATGTCAGATGTAAACAGTTGACGGTCCTACTGCATTTTCTGTATTACATTGTTCATAGAATTTAAGAATCAGGGGAGAGTAGGAGAGTGCATTGTACGTGCATATATTCTGGTACATATACACAGCAATAGCATAAATGCTTCAAAATAACAGCCACAGAGCTGCCCATTTTAAGAGTTGCTGGTATGAGTTGGAGTTCCAGTCAATCTGCCCACACAGTTGGCTTCTGAGCTTGGATTAAAGTGTCAGAAGTCTGTATAAACAACATTTGAGACTTGCTTCCAATTGGGTACGTTGCCATGTAAGGAATTAATTGGATTTCTGTGTGTTTACTTTTGGTTGTTCAGTGGTTCAAGCTAAGAAGAGAAGTCTTACACTCGTGGTTCTTTATATGCTGACTGAAGTAATGGGGCTTTGGAGAGTGAGGCAATGCAAATATTTTCCTCCAAATATACTGAACAATAAAGGAACGCAAATGTTTTGATAGAATAACTAGAAACAGATATAATTAATTGCAAGCTGCTTTCAAGTAATAGTCGGAATTGTTAATGTAGTTCTACCAAGGGCACTTTTTATTTACTGTTCAAATGTGCACCAATGGATCTTGTGTAGAATTGCTTGCAGTGCATGCTGGTTTGAAACGAGAAGTGGAAAGTAATCTGATGCTCTGTATTCATTTTAGGACAAACAGCTGATTTTGGTGCCTCGATTTTTAAAATTTTCATCCTTGCTTTCAAATCCCTCCATGGCCTCGCTCCTCCCTATCTCTCTCATCTCCTCCAGTCCCACAACCCTCCGAGACATCTATGCTCCTCAAATTCTGTCCTCTTGAGCATCCCTAATGTTAATCGCTCAACCATTGGTGGCTGTGCCTTCAGCTGCCAAGACCCCAAGCTCTGGAATTCCTTCCCTAAACTTCTCTGCCTTCTACCTCTTTCCTCCTTTAAGATACTCCTTCAAAAACTTGGTCAAAAAGGAAGATTTTGTCATCTTTCCTAATATGTCCTTGTGGCTCGGTGTCAAATTTTGTTTGATAACGCTCCTGTGCAGCGCCTTGAAGTTTTGCTAGGTTGAAGGCGCTATATAAGTACAAGTTGTTGTTGGTGGGCTGTGTGTGTGTGTGGTTGATTCTTTGAAGGGATAGTGGTCTTTGATTCTGAAATCTGATGGAAGGGACCCAACAACACTACAGGCGGACATTCATTGCTTGAAATAGATCGGCATCTTACAGTTGAAGTATTGGCCCAGAATTTGCAGTCCTGATGATGGGGAACTGGCAATGTTTGCCATCATTTCGCCTTTGAAACTGACCGCATCTTCAGGATTTAGCGCATGCGCAGCCTAATGCAGAAATCCTGAAGTTGCGGTCTGTCATTCACTCACTGCTCCTCCACAGGCTGTGCTGTGGCCCGAGCAGAGAAGGTTAGAATCACAGCATAGAACGAAGCTATTCTATCCATTGTACATGTCCCGACTTGCTGAAAGCTGCGTGCCTAGTCCTACTTCCCTGTCCTCTGCCCATACACCTTTATATAAAAAAAAAAAAAAAAAAAAAAAAATTATTTTTTCAAATGTATCTGCTTCCCATTTAAATGTTATTGGGCCGGATTTTACTGTGAGTGGCAAACAAACAGAACCTGCCTTTCGTTAGACTTGCACTTGCTGTGCAATACCCCACAAAGTCCATGGGCAAGTTGCTGTCGGTGGGACATCCAAATGGCGTGGCGCCCACTACAGGACAACTAGGACCAGTGTGATCATGGCTGATCTTCTGCCTCCTCTCCACTTTCCTGCACTCTCCCCATATCCCTTGATTCCCTTAATATTCAAAAAATCTATCAATCTCTGTCTTGAATATACTCAACGACTGAGCATCCACAGCCTCTGGGGTAGAAAATTCCAAAGATTCACCACCCTCTGAGTGAAGAAATTTCTCATCATAGAATGATGCAGTACAGGAGGTGGCCATTTGGCCCATCATGTCTGTGCCGGCTCTTTGAAAGAGCTATCCAATTTAATCCCCTCAACTGCTGTTTCCTCAGCCCTGCAAATTTCTCCTTTTCAAGTATATATCCAATTCCTTTTTGAAAGTTACTGTTGAATCTGCTTCCACTGCCCTTTCAGGCAGAGCATTCCAGATCATCATAACTCACTGTGTAAAAGAATTTCTCCATATCTCCTCCTGGATTTTTTGCCAATTATCTTGAATGTATACCATCTAATTATCGACCTTCCTGCCAGTGGAAAGAGTTTCTACCTATTGACTCTATCAAAACACCTCCAGATCTGCCATTTTGAATAGTGTAGTGTGAAGCTACATTAAATCCAGTAAGCAGAATGGTCCATGTGAGATAAATCCCACCCTTTAGGCATGCCCCTCTGCTAAAGCCACAGCTCCTGCATCCCATGACTTTTGTTAAACTGTGAAGAGTGAAATAAATATAACATGTTGAACACCACTTGGCAGAAGCAGAGAGTAGCAAGGGCACAGAATGTACTCTGGTGGGTGGGGGACTTCAATGTCCATCACCAAGAGTGGCTCGGTAGCACCACTACTGACCAAGCTGGCCGAGTCCTGAAGGACATAACTGCCAGTCTGGGCCTGCGACAGGTGGTGAGAGAACCAACAGGAGGGGAAAAACCTACTTGACCTCGTCCTTGCCAATCTACATGTCGCAGATGAATCTGTCCATGCCAGTATTGGTAGCAGTGACCACCGCACAGTCATTGTGGAGACGAAGTCCCGTCTTCACACTGAGGACACCCTCCATCGTGTTGTGTGGTACTACCACCGTGCTAAATGGGATAGATTCAAAACAGCTCGAAACTGGGCATCCATAAGGCACTGTGGGCCATCGGCAGCAGCAGAATTGTATTCTACCATAATCTGTAACCTCATGGCCCGGCATATCCCTCACTCTACCATTACCACCAAGCCAGGGGACCACCCCTGGTTCAATAAGGAGTGTGGAAGAGCATGCCAGGAGCAGTACTGTCGTAAGCGGATCCTTGCGCACGTCGTGGCGAATAAATCGTATCCGTCAGGCGAAGGACCGTGGAGACGTGCGAAACAGCAGGCCTTGTCAGAGTGATGGGCAGGTTGGGCGGACGCGGGCGATGGCTCCGTTGCTGTTGAAACAAGTCCTTGTTCTGACGAACTCTGCAGGAACGCCAAACGAGCGATCCAGAAGGACTTGACAGGCGAGGTCGGTGAACTCACCGACAGGAGGCTGGAACACGTGGAACGGTGCGTGCCATAGTGCTATGATGTTAACACAACAGAGGGTGAAGAGTTGCTGCGTTGATGAGTGATCGGTGAGGCCAGCAACTTTCACGTGGCTGATTGCGGCTGCAGGATGCCCGTTGGACCCGTCCTCTGTGCAGTGTCAGTAGAGGTTTGCGTTTGTTAAAGGGAAAACTGGAGAAAGGGCGGCAACGGTCTGGGTTGTTACTGCTTTCAGGAGGGGTCAACTCTGCTTGGAGGGCGGCAACACTTGTAACTGTTGTAGATTTAGGAGAACACAGCCGGGAGGGCGGCACGCTTTTTGTTCACGCCGAATCATGTAGTAGGTAACACAACCAGCAGGCTGAAGGGCTGGTGCATCGTCGGCGGAGAAGGAGTCGTCGTTTTTCACGAGGGATAGGTCCTCGTGGTTCGCGAGGGATGGATCCTCGTGCGCGAGGAGTGCGTCCTCGTGTTTCGTGGGGGTGAGTCCTCGTGGTATCCCCGCAGGGCGCGCTCCGATTTTGTGGGCCCGAACATGCTGTACCCCGCGCTTGGAGAGATGTATACTTGCTGTTGCTTTGGACGTAGAGGCGGACGATCCGTGTGGCGGTAGGAAAGACGAGTACGGGGACCGTGAGCAAGTGCGTGGTCGGCGGCGCATCGATGTTCTTGTCGAACGGGGCTTCTACCTTTTATAAAGCACGAGTGAGACTGTGGCTCCCTGGATTGCGGTAGCGACAGCAAAACGGCTGGTGCTTCCATGGCGTGCTTCTTTTGTGAAAATTGCTCACAAAAAAACGGGGTCCAGTTGAGTTTTGTCCGTGTCAAACGGGATCTGCTCCAGACTGCGCTTACCTTGCGAATACGTTCGCAAAGACGGGGTCGCCTTTGGAGGAATCGGTGTTAGGCGGTTGCTGTTCCGTGGTTGTTAATCGGTTGTGCGTCGGTCGTCCTGTGGGAAGCCGAGGTTCAGGTGCGCATTGCTACCGTGAAAATCGTTCACGGATACGGGTTCACCAATTGTAGTGTTGGAATTGATAAGCTCCCGTACTCACATCGTTGGGTCATCAATGTAGCGATTCGTGTGCATCGCCACTAAATAATCGAGTTCGGCTTCGACGAACTATAAATAAGTTGTTTATTTATAGGAACAGGTTAAATACAACAGGTAAGGTAGCAGGTAAGATGGCTGACTGTAGGAGCACCGTGGTGTAGGTCTTTCCCCAGCGGGGACGCCACGAGGACTAACTAGAAGTTTCTGAGCTCAACTGCCAGCAGGTTCCGAGCTCTACTGCCAGAAGGTTCCAAGCTCTGACGTCATAACGCAGAGTACAGGAATGAAGCCTGAGTGCAGTAACAGATACATTTAAAGGTAAGTTAAAGGGAATTATGCACCAGGCATACCTAAAAATGAGGTGCCAACCTGGAAAACTGCAACACAGGACTACATGCATGCTAAAAAGCAGAAGCCGCATGCTATAGACAGAGCTAAGCGATCCCACAATCAATGGATCAGATCAAAGCTCTGCTGTCCTGCCACATCCAGTCGTGAATGGTGGTGGACCATTAAACAACTAACTGGAGGAGGAGGCTCCATGAACATCTCCATCCTCAATGATGGTGGAGCCCATCACGTGAGTGCAAAAGACAAGACTGACGCGTTTGTAACCATCTTCAGCCAGAAGTGCTGAGTGGATGATCCATATCGGCCTACTCCTGAGGTCCCCACCATCACAGAAGCCAGTCTTCAGCCAATTCGATTCATTCCACGTGATATCAAGAAACGGCTGAGTGCACTGGATACAGCAAAGGCTATGGGCCCCAACAACATCCCGGCTATTGTGCTGAAGACGTGTGCTCCAGAACTAGCCATGCCTCTAGCCAAGCTGTTCCAGTACAGCTACAACACTGGCGTCTATCAGGAAATGTGGAAAACTGCCCAGGTATGTCCTATGCACAAAAAGCAGGACAAATTCAACCTGGCCAATTACTGCCTCATCTGTCTACTCTCCATCAGCAAAGTGATGGAAGGCGTCATCGACAGTGCTATCAAGCGGCACTTACAAAAAGCTGCTCACTGGTGCCCAGTTTGGGTTCCACCAAGACCACTCTGCTCCTCACCTCATTACAGCCTTGGCCCAAACATGGACAAAGGAGCTGATTTCCAGAGGTGAGGTGAGAATGACCTGGCTTTGACATCAAGGCAGCATTTGACTGTGTGGCATCAGGGAGCCCTAGTAAAACTGAAGTCAATGGGAATTGGTGGGGGGGGGAAAGAGAACTCTCCACTGGATGGAGTCATACCTAGCACAAAAGAAGATGGTTGTGGTGGTTGAAGGTCAATCATCACAGCCCCAGGGCATCGCTGCAGGAGTTCCTCAGGGCAGTGTCCTAGGTCCAACCATCTTCAGCTGCTTCATCAATGACCTTCCCTCGAACATAAGGTCAGAAATTAGGATGTTTGCTGATGACTGCAGTGTGTTCAGTGCCTTTCACAACTCCTTAGACAATGAAGCAGTCCATGCCCGCATGCAGCAACACCTGTACAACATTCAGGCTTGGGCTGATAAGTGGCAGGTAACATTTGTGCCACAGAAGTGCCAGGCAATGACTATCTCCAACAAGTGAGAGTCTAACCACCTCCCCCTTGACATTCAATGGCATTACCATCGCCGAATCCCCCACCATCAACATCCTGGGGGTCACCGTTGACCAGAAACTTAACTGGACCAGCTGCATAAATACTGTGGTAACAAGAGCAGGTCAGAGGCTAGGTATTCTGTGGCGTGTGTCTCAACTCCTGATTCCCCAAAGCCTTTCCACCAACTACAAGGCATAAGTAAGGAGTGTGATGGAATACTCACCACTTGCCTGGATGAGTGCAGCCCCAACAACACAAGAAGCTTGACACCATCCAGGACAAAGCAGCCCGCTTGATTGGCACCCCATCCGCCACCTTAAACATTCACTCCCTCCACCACCGGTGTACCATGGCTGCTGTGTACCATCTTCAAGATGCACTGCAGCAACTCGCCAAGGCTTCTTTGGCAGCACTTCCCAAACCCACGACCTCTTCCACCTAGAAGGACAAGGGCAGCAATAAATGCTGGCTTTCAGTGACGCTCACATCCCATAAACAAATTTTAAATTTTTTTTTTAAAAAAAGCCCCAAAATTGGTGCAGTTCTAGAGGAAATGCTTTATGCACAAAACGCACACTACCACATCTCCCACTCTAGGCCCCATATTTTGTAAGTACCATAAAGAATTTTGTGGATGTCTTGGTTTGCCGCAAGAAAATTCTCTACATTTCAGAGTGGGGACTCATTAAGCTCTTGCACAAGTGCCAAGGGGTATATATGTGACCACTAATACAAATCTCATTGATTAGCAAAACAGATGGAGGTCTTTGAGAAACAATGGGAACTAACAAAAACATTAAGCCCATGGCACCCGAAGTACATATAATTGGGAAATTCGAGTTCTCCCTTACTATTCATCATGGAGGGAAGTTTACAGTGGTCTAGGCCAGGGGTTGGTATTAGGACCACTGCTGTTTTTGATATGTATTAATGACCTGGACTTGTGTATACAAGACATAGGCCCGAATGGTCCCAAGTGTCCGACCCTTTATTCTGAGACTCTGACCCCCTGGTTCTAGACTCCCTAGCCAGGGGAATTTTGTATGTTTCAATGAGATCACCTCTCATTCTTCTAAACTCTAGAGAATATAGACCCAGTCTACTCTATCTCTCCTCATGGGAGAATCCCCCCCCCCCCCCCCCCCCCCTCAAATCCCAGGAATCAGTCTGGTGAACCTTTGTTGCACTCCCTCTTTGGCAAGTATATCCTTCCTTTGGTAAGGAGACCAAAACTGTACACCGTACTCCAGGTGTGGTCTCTCCAGGACCCTATATAATTGCAGTAAGATGTCTTTGCTTACAGATTCTGTTTCCACCATTGTTTCTGTTCGGTCATTCCATGTCTTAAACAACCTGCTGTGTAATTGATAAAAATGTACATTCTCCTAACCTCTCCCTTTGTTCTTTTGGTGATCTAAAATTTGTGCTTTCTAGTTATCAACCCAACCAATGGAAAAAGGTTTCCCCAATTTTTGCTTCATCAAATCTCAATTGAGAATACCTCAATCAGATGTCCCTTTTAACTTAAAAAAAAAAAAATTAAAATCTCCTCACTGGGTTCGTGTTACTGATTCTATTTTGCACCCTCTCCACCGTCTTGATTATCTTTCCTACAGCAAAGCATTCTAAAACTGGACACACTATTCTAACTAACCAAGGCCTCGTCTGTCATCTCAGATGGACATAAAAAAAATCCCATGGCACTATTACGAAGAAGAGCGGGGGAATTCTCCCCGGTGTCGTGGCCACTATTTATCTCTCAACCAACACCTGAAGCCGACTATCTGATCATGATCACATTGCTTTTTGTGGAACCTTGCTGTGTGCAAATTGGCTGCCATATTTCCTGCATTACAACAGTGACTGCACTTCAAACAAGTACTTTATTGGCTGTAAAGCGCTTTGGGACGTCCTGAGGTTTAAAAAAAAATTTGTTTATGGGATCAGGGCGTCGCTGGCAATGCCAGCATTTATTGCCCATCCCTAGTTTCCCTTGAGAAGGTGGTGGTGAGCTGCCGCCTTGAACTGCTGCAGTCCATTTGGTGATGGTACTCCCACAGTGCTGTTAGGGAGGGAGTTCCAGGATTTTGACCCAGTGACTATGCAGGATTGGCGATATACTTCTAAGTCAGGATGGTGTGTGACTTGGAGGGGTGCAGAGAAGATTTGCAAGGATGATACCAGAAATGCAAGAGTATGCCCATCAGGAATGGATGAATGGGCTGGGTCTTTTTATTCTGTGGGGGGGGAGGGAAAGAAGGCTGAGGGGTGACCTAATGGAGGTCTTTAAAATTATGAAAAAATTTGATAGAGTGGATAGAGAGAGAATGTTTCCACTTGTGAGGAGGAGCATAACTAGAGGCCATCAATATAGGATAGTCACCTAGAAATCCAATGGAGAATTCAGAAGAAACTCCTTTACCCAAAGAGTGGTGCGAATGTGGAACTCTTTACCGCAGGGAGTGGTTGAAGCAAATAGTATACTTGATATACCTATCAATTCGTCCAATAAAAAGCGACGAGTTAGGAACGTAACTAAAGGTTTTTATTGACTAAATAACAGAGCCCACCCTCGTGGGTGATCGGGTCCAACAAGGAGGAATACCAGCCAGTCGACTACCTTTATACCTGGGCAGGTAGGTGGAGCCATGGGCGGAGTCGGAGGTGGTCAGCCCAGGTATAACAGCGCAACAAGAGGCGACCTCGTATAGTGATACAACAGTGAGAACAGTGATAACAATACAACAGTGATAACTATAGTGTAACGATAGTGAACGATAAAAGTGGTTTACCACATTCACCCCTTGTTTAGATTTGAGTCCGGCGGGGTGAAGTGTACTACCAGTTCTGGTATGTCAGTCTGTCCGGAGGCCTCGTAAGCCTCTCCGATCGTCGCAGCGGTGGTGCTGCATTATCCGGTGTTAATGCTGGTGTCTGCGTGGTCGGCGAAGGCTCGTGGGGTTCCGGCATGCCGTCTACCTGGGCTGGAAGTGGGGGGGGGTGGTAAAGGTGATGTCTCCGGAGTGCCCGAGGGTGCGAGGTCTCGTAAGGAGACAGTGTCCTCCCGCCCGTCTGGGTAAGCCACGTAGGCGTACTGGGGGTTGGCGTGCTGGAGGTTCACCCTCTCGACCAGGGGGTCCGTTTTATGGGCCCTCACGTGCTTTCGCAGCAAGACGGGCCCCGGAGAGGTCAGCCAGGTTGGTAGAGTGGTTCCCGTAGTCGACTTCCTGGGGAAAACAAACATTCGTTCATGGGGGGTGGCGTTAACGGCAGTGCAAAGTAGTGACCGGATGGAGTGCAGCGCTGTCGGGAGGACTTCCTGCCAGCGGGAGGTTGGGAGGCCCTTAGACTTTAAGGCTAAGAGGACGGCCTTCCATACCGTCGCGTTCTCTCTTTCCACCTGGCCGTTCCCTCGGGGGTTGTAGCTGGTGGTCCTACTTGCTGCAATACCTCTCGCTAGTAGGAACTGACGGAGCTCCTCGCTCATGAAGGAGGAGCCCCGGTCACTATGTATATAGTTCGGGAACCCGAACAAGGCGAAGAGGTCGTTCAGGCACTTGATGACCGTGGTACTGGTCATGTCTGGGCAGGGGAAGGGAAACTGGAGTACTCATCAACGATGTTGAGGAAGTACACATTGCGGTCAGATGACGGTAGAGGCCCCTTAAAGTCGATGCTCAGGCGCTCGAAGGGGCGGGTGGCCTTGATCAGGCTTGCTCTGTCCGGCCTAAAGAAGTGCGGTTTGCACTCGGCGCAGGTCTGGCAGTTCCTGGTCATGGTCCTGACCTCCTCGATGGAGTAGGTCAGGTTGCGGGCCTTAATGAAATGGTAAAGTCTGGTGACCCCGGGGTGGCAGAGGTCGTTGTGGAGGGTCTGAAGTCTATCAATATGCGCGCTGGCGCATGTAATTCGTGAAAGAGCATCAGGGGGTTCGTTCAGCTTACCTGGCCGGTACAAGATATCATAATCGTAGGTGGATAGCTCGATTCTCCACCTCAAGATCTTGTCATTCTTGATTTTGCCCTTCAGCTTGTTATTAAACATGAAAGCAACCGAACGTTGGTCGGTGAGGAGGGTAAATCGTTTGCCTGCCAGGTAATGCCTCCAGCGCCGTACCGCCTCCACAATTGCCTGGGCTTCCTTCTCGACCGACGAGTGTCGGATCTCGGGGCCCCGTAGGGTCCTTGAGAAGAAGGCCACCGGCCTCCCCTCCTGGTTAAGGGTAGCGGCTAGGGCGAAGTCGGATGCATCGCTCTCCACTTGGAAGGGGATGGACTCATCCACTGCGTGCATTGTGGCCTTGGCTATGTCTCCCTTGATGAGGGAGAAGGCCGCGCACGCTTCCTCCGTGAGGGGGAAGGATGTGGACTTCATGAGGGGTCTGGCTTTGTCCGCATAATTGGGCACCCATTGGGCATAGTAGGCGAAGAGCCCCAGGGGCATTCTTTCAGGGTCGGGGGCGATGAGTCCGTTCTCTACTACACAGCCAAGGATGGCAAGGCGCGAGGTGTTAAACACACATTTCTCCTTATTGTAGGTGAGGTTCAGCCGTTGGGCCGTACGGAGGAATTTCTCCAGATTCACGTCATGGTCCTGCCGGTCGCGGCCGCAGATGGTGACGTTATCTAGATAGGGGAATGTGGCCTGCAGTCCGTTCTGGTCAACCATCCGGTCCATCTCCCTTTGGAAGACCGAGACCCCGTTGGTGACACCGAAGGGGACCCTAAGGAAGTGGTATAGGCGCCCATTTGCCTCGAAGGCGGTGTACTGGCGGTCCTCGGGGTGGATAGGGAGTTGGTGGTAGGCCGACTTAAGGTCGATGGTCGAGAATACGCGGTATTGTGCAATCTGATTGACCATGTCAGATATGCGGGGAAGCGGGTATGCGTCCAGCTGGGTGTATCTGTTTATGGTCTGGCTGTAGTCGATGACCAGGCGATTTTTATCGCCGGTCTTAACGACCACGACCTGGGCACGCCAGGGGCTGTTGCTCCCCTCGATAATGCCCTCTTTCAGGAGGCGCCGCACCTCAGAGCTAATGAAGGCTCTGTCCCCAGCGCTGTACCGCCTGCTCTTGGTAGCGACGGGTTTGCAGTCGGGGGTGAGGTTAGCGAACAGGGAAGGTGGCGGCACCTTGAGGGTGGATAGGTTGCAGGTGTTACGCGGTGGGCGGTTTAACATTCGCTGGTTGTCGACTGTGAGTGGGGGGAGGGGTCCACCGTATGCTAGGGTTACACTTTGGAGGTGGGATTGGAAGTCCAGCCCTAGTAGGATGGCAGCGCAGAGCTGGGGGAGGACGAGGAGTTTAAAATTTTTATACTCCGTACCCTTAACCGACAAGGTCACAACACAGTAGCCGCTAATGTCCGTGGCGTGGGACCTCGATGCCATCGAGATTCGGTTGCGCGTTGGCAGGACAGGGAGGGAGTAGTGGCTCACCGTGTCTGGGTGGATGAAGCTCTCCGTGCTTCCGCTGTCGAACAGGCAGGTCGTGGCGTGGCCGTTTACTTTGATGTCCATCATCGACTTGGACAGGTGGTGTGGGCGGGCTTGATCCAGAGTGACGGAGGCTAGTGTGTAGGTAAGCGAGTCGTTGTTGTCTGCGGGCGAGGCGGTCGTCGGGTCCGGAGGCCCGGTGGCAGTCGGGCGTGGTGGGTAAAATGGCGTCTCCCACGAGGTAGGACAAAATGGCGGAGAAGATGGCTGCTCACATGAGGCACTATTGGGGTCGGTTGCCTTGATCAAAGATGGCCGCCCCCATGACTCACGTGTGGGGATGCTGGCCTCAGTTGCCTTGAAAGAAGATGGCCGCCCCCACAGTTCGCATGAGGCACTGCTGGCCTCTGAAGATCCGCTCCTGCAGGCCTTAGAGAAGTGGCCTTTCTTCCTGTAGGTTGAGCAGGTAGAGTTCCTGGCTGGGCAGCGCGACCTCGGGTGCTTCTGGCTGCAAAAGAAGCAGCCGGCGGCCCGATCGCGGGTGCCCGATGTCTGAGCCGGTACCGGGGGTGGCGGTCCCGGTTGGGTCCGGGACGCCGACGCTGAGTTAGGTCCCGGGGGCGGCGCTGCGAAGGGTATTGCGGTAGGGGTCGGGCCCGAGTCCCAGGGTCGCGAGCAGTACCTGGAAAACGCCTCCTGGTCCTGATGGGCCACCTCTAGGGAGAGAGCGAGGGCTTCAGCTTTGTCCAGGTCGAGGTCTTTAGCTTCAAGCAGTCTTTGCCATGAGTAGTCGGACCGTAGGCCTTTCACAAAGGCATCGCGGATATTATCTTCCGTATTTTCAACAGCCGTCACCGCTTTAAAGTCACAGTTCCTGCCGAGTGCTCTTAGCGCCCGTAAAAATTCAGCTACAGACTCTCCTGGCTGTTGCGGGCGGGATCTTAGGAGGTGCCTGGTGTACATGTAATTTACCGGGCTCCGGTACTGCTGTTTCAGTAGGTTGATAGCGGCCTCGTATGTAGTCGTGTCCTGGATGAGTGCGTATACTCTCGGGCTCGCTTGGGCGTTCAGAACTCTTAGTTTGGATCTCTGAGGGACGCCGGATTCTTCCAGGTAGGATTCAAAGCAGCCCAGCCAGTGTTTGAAGTCGAGGGCTGAGTTTGCTGCCTGTGGGTTTAGATCCAGGTACGGTGGTTTGAGGGCTTGCAGCCAAGCCGGCTGGTGTAGCCCGGTGTCTGAAAGCTGCTGTGGCTGTGCTTCTGGGAGGGCTTCTGGCTGGCCAGTAGTAGACATCTTTAAAATTTAGTCAATAAAATTGATATACCTATCAATTCGTCCAATAAAAAGCGACGAGTTAGGAACGTAACTAAAGGTTTTTATTGACTAAATAACAGAGCCCACCCTCGTGGGTGATCGGGTCCAACAAGGAGGAATACCAGCCAGTCGACTACCTTTATACCTGGGCAGGTAGGTGGAGCCATGGGCGGAGTCGGAGGTGGTCAGCCCAGGTATAACAGCGCGACAAGAGGCGACCTCGTATAGTGATACAACAGTGATAACTATAGTGTAACGATAGTGAACGATAAAAGTGGTTTACCACAATACTGTATATGCATTTAAGGGGAGGCTAGACAAGCAGATGAGGGAGAAGGGAATAGAGGGTTATGCTGATAGATTTAGATGAGGAAAGCTGTAATATGTATTTATGTATGACATTGAAAAAATTGCATACGCGTGAAATTTGAATGGGCCACGAGGCCCAAAATAAAATCACAGGGAACATTGCCCTCAACCTTCTAAACCTGAAGGGACTACATGCCCAGTTTATGCAACCTGTCCTCATGATTTAACTCTTAAGTTCTGGTGAATGAATCTGCGCTTTATTTTCTCCAACGCCAATATATCCTTTGAGGTTCGGTGCCCAAAACGGAACGCTGTACTGTAGATGGGATCGGACCAAGGCTCCCTACATCATTTCCTCAGTTCTGAATTCCAACCTCCATGCAATAAAGGCCAATATTCCATTAGTCTTTTTGATTTTTTTTGTACATGGACACACATTCCTAGTGTCTCATCATTAAGAAAATATTCTAATTGTATTTCTCAGATCCAAAGTGAATGACCTTGCACTTCCTCACTAAACTCCATCTGCCATAGCTTTGCCTACTCACTGTGTGTCTTTCCTTTTGTTACTTCATGCTCCCATCCACACATTTGCTGTACCTCCTAACTTTTTTGTCATCTGTAAACTTGGATATGCACCTCTCTTGCGTCATCCAAGTCATTAATATATGATGAGCTGATCGCTGGGGAAATGCACTCGTCTCATCCTGCCAATCAAAGAACAAATCCTTTATCCCTACTCTCTGACTTTTACTTCCCAACCAATTATTGACCCATGTCACAAGGTTACCTCCAATTCCGCGCGCACTCATTTTTAACCTAATAATCTCTTGAGGACCCTTGTCAGATGTATTGGTTGAGGGATAAATGCTGGCCAGGACAGCAGAACAGTTCCCCTGCCGTTCTTTGAATAATGGCATGGAATCTCTTGGGTGTTGGATGTGTGTCTATCTATTCATTCATAGATTTGCCATCTAATTTAAAATAAATTGTACAATAGAATGTAATTTTGTCGTATGGAACATTCCTATCTTGGTAACTGCTTTGTGTGTTTCATAAATGAGTGAGGAATAGTATTTACACCCTTTTTCTTTTCATTACAGGCAAGGAATCTACAGACTGGAGAGCTGGCTGCAGTTAAAATTATCAAATTGGAACCAGGTAAATCATAATTTTAGCAAATATGCTTTGGACCTTGCACAAATTTGAAAAAATGTTTTATCCTTTTTATAGGCAAACTGATGAGATTTGATAGAGTAGTTTTCTAAATTCGCAGATAAAAGCTAACTTTATTCACCATTGTTTACCAAAGCTGCTGCAGAATCATTTATTAATATGGTTTATGAAGTTTTTAAGGAAAGCTTGTAAAGTGTATGGGAAAATGTACTTTTTGTTTTTCTAAATTTTGACCGGTACAGTTAGCAAGTCATTAAATCTTTTTTACATATCTAATACAATGTCATTGCTATGACAGCTGAAGTAGGAAGTTGTAAGACTAACCATATTGCTATGTATAACAATTAAGCAGTCATAACCTGTAAACTAATGGCTGTCTTTTAAGACTGCAGTGTTTTTGCTTGAATTTGCCATATGGTTGCTGAAAAAACATTTTACTAGAAAATCAAACCTTGTGACTGAAATTACAGAACAGATAAAAGGCTCTTGTAGACTTAATGCAACAACAACTTACATTTATATAGAGCCTTTAACATGGCAAAATGTCCCAAGGCACTTCACAGGAGCATTATCATACCAAGCTACATGAGTTATTGGGACAGGCAGAGAGGTTTTAAGGAACATCTTAAAGGAGGAGATATGTAGAGAGGCAGAGGTGGTCGGAGGAAATTCCAGAGCTTGGAGCCGAGGCAGCTGAAGGCACAACCGCCAATGATGGAGTGATTAAAATCAGGGATGCGCAAGACACCAGAATTGAAGGAGTGCAGCATGTTTAAGGGCTTGGAGGTTACAGAGATGCGGAAGGGTGAGGTCATGAAGGGATTTGAAAATAAGGATGAGAATTTTAAAGTTGAGGTGTTGCTGGACTGGGGAACCAATGTAGGTCAGCAAGCACAGGGGTGATGGGTGAACAGGACTTGGTGCGAGTTAGAATACAGGCAGAAGAGTTCTGGAGGAGTTCAAGTTTATGGAGGGTGAAGATGGGAGGGCAGCCAAGAGTTTGGAATAGTCCAGTCTAGAGGTAACAAAAGCATGGATGAGAGTTTCAACAACAGATGAGCTGAGGCAGGGCCAGAGAAAGGCAATGTTATGGAGGTGAGAGTAGGTGGCCTTGAAGGAGCAGTTATGCGGTCGGGGCTCATCTCTGGGTTAAATAGGACGCCAAGGTTGCAAACGGTCTGGTTCAGCCTCAGACAGTGGCCAGGGAGAGGGATGGAGTTTGTGGCGGGGACAATGGCTTTGGTCTTCCCAAAATGTAATTGGAGGAATTTTCTGCTCATCCAGGACTGGATGTCGGATAAGCAGCGTGACATCTGAGAGAGTGGAAGGTTTGATGGAGGTGGTGGTGAAGTAGAGCTGGGTTGTCCATGTACATGTGGAACCTGACGTGTTTTTGGATGATAAGGAACAGCATGTAGGTGAGAAATGGGAGGGGGCCAAGGATAGATCTTTGCCGGACTCCAGAGGTAATGATACGGGAGTGGGAAGAGAAGCCATTGCCGGTGATTCTCTGGCTTTGACTGGATATTTAAGAATGGAACCAGGCGAGGGCAGTCCCACCCAGCTGGTAGATGGAGGAGAGGTGTTGGAGGATGGTGTGTCAAAGGCTGCAGACAGGTCGAGAAGGATGACGAGGGATAGTTTACACTATCATAGTTACATAGGATGTCATTTCTGACTTTGGCTGTTTCAGTGCTGTGGTGGGGCGGAAATGTGACTGGAGGTGTTCAAACATGGAGTTGTGGGAAAGATGGGCGCTGATTTGGGAGGCGACAACATGTTCAAGGACTTTGGAGAGGAAAGGACGTTTGGAGATGGGGCGGTAGTTTGTAAGGGCAGTGTTCAAGGATTTTTTTGGAGGGGCTGGATGATGGCAGATTTGAAGGGGAGGGGGACAGTATATGAGGAGAGGGAATGGTTAACAATATCAACTAACAGAAGAATGTAAAATTGAAGACCGCAGGAGCTTCATCAACACTGCTTTGTAATCAGCATTTTAGAGGTGCACAGTGCCAACCTTGGTGTGCTTCCTTCGATTTATCTTCCTCCCTTCATAAATGCTTTCCCTTGTGGTATTCATTGGGATAGTGTATACTTTTTATACTTGAATATTCTTTTAATGAATAATCCTTATTTGGCCTTTTAATAGCTGTGTCAGTGTTGTGCCAAAGCACTGCCCGGTGCCAAATCATATTTTACAGTACAGACTGTAAATGGTGTCTCTCCAGTCATTGAGTAAAAGCAATACTTTTACAAAAAATAAAAAGTGCTCAATCTGAAATAAAACAAATGTTGGAAATATACCATGTCCAATTGCATCTGAAAATAGACAAGTTCTAGAGTTGTAGGCAGTGGCGTGGCCAAATCACAGTTTTGCACTTGTGTGAAATTTACATCCACGCAGCTTAGTGGGAACATTGGTTGTAGGGCTGGAGGAGGTTAGAGACTAAGAGGTGCAAGTGTGAAAATTTAAAATTTACTGCATTGGGGGACTGGGAGCCAATGTAATTCAGCAACGAGAGGAGTGATGGGCGAGTGAGGCTTGCTGTGGGATAAGATGCATGCAGCAGAGTTTTGGATGAGCTGAAGTTTATGGAGATTGGCAATGGAAGGTTGGCAGAGAGCATTGAAGTAGTCTGAGGGTGACAAAAGTGTGGATGAGTTTCAGCAGCAGATTGACTGATGCAGTGACGGAGGCATAACAGGTAGAAGTAGGCGGTCTTTGTGTTGATGTTATGGGGCGGAAGCTCGGCTTGGGCCGATCAGGACGTTGGAGTTGCAAACCGTCTAATTCAATCTGAGACAGTGGCTGGTTAGAGGGGTGGATTTGATGGTAAAGGTATGGGGGGGTGGTGGGGGGGGAAATTCAGTTGGTTGCACCTCCTGTTAGCGCCTTGAGGGTGCCAAGTGGGGCACAAAGCAACTAGCGCCCGGGCGCGGCAATATCTGTGCGCCTCGTGAAATTAACCAGACATTTTGCGGCAGCGCTAAACACTACCGCCACGATCTCCTGCGCCGGCAGATTGTGACGTCAGTCGAGTGCGCAGCGTCCTGGACCGGATATTAAGTGGCGCCCCCTGCCTTACCGCCTGCCGCTAGCAACGACAGGTTGAGGGGTGCGTTCTGCAGTCAAAGGGACTGGGGAGCGCTATTTAAAGGCGACCACTTCCTGCCTTTTTTTGTTGGTGACATTTTTGCACCACGCATTCAAAGAGAGACAGACTTCTGGAGAGATTCAACGCTGTGTGAAGGAGTTTAGGGTACTGAGCAGCACTTTGCAGGTTCATTTTGATTTGCCCTTCCTTGCATCGATTTAGAAGAGACTGTGGGGGCTGCACTCTGAGCTCTTTCCCTGGGGGTCTCCATTGTTCTTTCCAGCAGATTTAATGTAAAAGTCTCTCCAGGCTGAGATTCAAGGCTGCAATGAGCAGGATGTGGATGGAGAGCAAGATCAACCCACCCCTTTAAGAACTGGCTGGTGCCAGTGTGTCTGTGTTCCATTGCTGACTGACATCACATGAGCTTCGCCCACCCTCTGAAGTAGCGCCTTGCTCCTCTGCCTTAGCGCCTTGAGAGGTGTGTAGCGCTCCAATCACCTCCAGGAGCGATAAAAGCCGAGTTTGCTGTCTGAGGCGATAATTAGCGCCAGGTGCTAAACTTTGCGCACCGCCAGTAATGGCGCCCCAAATGGGGTGATACTGAATATTTCCCCCATGGGGTTGTTGGTGGGAGCTGAAGTTGATGGCTTTGATTTTCCAATGTTTAACTGGTTGAATATGAAATTCTTAGTTACATTAGGAAAGAGGGTGGCCAGAAGCAATTTTGGCCCCTTAAAAACTGAGTGGTGATATTGCCAATGATGATGGGGAAATGGCAGACATGTTGAATAATTACTTTGCATCAGTATTTACACTAGAAGAGGAGGGCATGCTGGAAATCCCAAAGAAAATAATATTGAACCGGGGACAGGGACTCTATAAAATCAGTGTAAGTAAAACAACAGTAATGAAGAAAATAATGGCACTAAAGAATGACAAATCCCAGGGCCAGATGGTTTCCATCCCAGGGTTTTAAAGGAAGTAGGTGAGCACATTGCAGATGCCCTAACTAATCTTCCAAAGTTCTCTAGATTCAGGAACCGTCCCTTTAGATTGGAAAATTACACATGTCACTCCGCTATTTAAGAATGGTGAGAGGGAAACCAGGAAATTGTAGACTAGTTAGCCTAACCTCTGTTGTCGGGAAATTGTTAGTCTATAAGGATAGGGTGACTGCACACCTCAAATTTTCATGGATTTGTGAAATATAGGTCATGCCTGTCCCACATTAGAGACTATTAACTAAGGTAGAAGCCCACGGCATTGAGGGCAAATTATTGACCTGGTTAGGAAATTGGCTGAGCGGCAGGAGACGGAGAGTAGGGATAATGGGTCGGTACTCAAGTTGGCAGGATGTGATTAGTGGTGTCCCGCAGGGATTTATTGGGGCCTCAACTATTCACTATTTATTAATGACTTGGATGATGGCATAGAAAGTCATATATCCAAGTTTGCCAATGACACAAAGATAGGCAGCATTGTAAGCAGTGTAGATGAAAGCATAAAATTACAAAGATATTAATAGATTAAGTGAATAGGCAAAACTGTGGCAAATGGATTTTGATGTAAGCAAATGTGAGGTCATCCACTTTGGACCTAAAAAGGATAGAACAGGGTACTTTCTAATTGGTGAAAAGCTAAAAACAGTGGGGGTTCAGGTACATAGATCATTAAAATGTCATGAACTGATACAGAAAATAATCAAAAAGGCTGATGGAATGCTGGCCTTTACATCTAGAGGACTAGAGTAGAAGGGGGTGGAAGTTATGCTGCAGTTATACAAAATCCTGGTTAGACCACACCTGGAGTACTATGAGCAGTTCTGGGCACCACACCTTGGAGGGAGTGCAGCATAGGTTTACCAGAATAATACCCAGACTTCAAAGGTTAAGTTACGATGAGAAATTCCACAAATTTAGGGTTAGAAGGTTAAGGGGTAATCTGATCGAAGTTTTCAGGATGTTAAGGGGAACATTAAGATGGAGAAAAACTATTTCTGCTAGTTGGGGATTCTATGACTAGGGGGTATAGTCTTAAAAAAATTAGAGCCAGACCTTTCAAGAGTGAAATTAGGAAACATTTCTACAAAAAGGGTGGTGGAAGTTTGGAACTCTCACGCAAACTGTAATTGATGCTAGATCAATTGTTAATTTTAAATTGGTGATTGATAGATTTTTGTTAACCAAAGGTATTAAGGGGTATGGGCTGAAGGCGGGTATATGAAGTTAGATCGCAGATCAGCCATGATCTCATTGAATGGTGGAACAGGCTCGAGGGGCTGAATGGCCTACTTCGTATGTTCCTAAATTGCAGCTCATCCAAGACTGGATGTCTGAAAAGCAGTTTGACAATAGAGGCAGTGGAGCAGGTGGTGGAGAAGTAGAGCTGGGAGTCATCAGCGCACATGTAATAGCTGACCCCATGCCTTCAGATGATATCGCTAAGGGGCAACATCTGGATGAGGAAAATACAGAAGCCAAGGCTAGATCCTTCGGGGACTCAAGTACTACAATATTAACCTGAATTTTCTATTTAAAGATCTTGAAGGACTAGCAATGTATTTCCAGTGTTTTCTGTTTTTATTTAAAGCAGCTCTTTGAGTATTAATGTCTAGCAAGCTTCCAATTTGGTATTGAGAAAAATAATACATTTAACCAGCCAATTTTGGTGAGTATTCCCAATTTATTCATTCATGTGACTCCTATAGCACATCCAAGTACATCTTTAATTTTCAGAACATTGCAGTTGTGCCGTCAAGAGTTTTTTTACATGAAACCTATCATATACATGTCATCAATGTAATGAGGAACAAACTTATCCAAGATGTCCAAAAATAAAACTTAATGCTGAACAAATATTTTGATAGTGAATAGATAGTAACTCAAATGTTGGGTCCTTCTCTATAGCTGAATAGTACAGGTATTTTTGAATACTCTGCCTGGGTGTTCAGCTTCGAGGCAGTAGAAGATGAAACAAATTCATATACATTTGTGCCTGAATTATTCCCAAACCTTTTATAATAGAAATTAAATCTGTTGTTTTCCTCACATTGCACACCACTAACTTTTTGGTTTGCTGACTCAGATTTATCATCAGTCCTTGATGGAATTCCTTTAGTGCAAAAAAGTATTATCCATTCAGTATTCTGCCACAATATTTGTTTAATATTTCCCCACGTGATTAATTCCAATCACAGATGGGCTATTTTGAGGAAGGTAACATGCACCTAATTCCAAGGAAGAATTAACCTCCGATGTTCTTTAACCTTTTCAAGTACACTATGATCAATACCCATAGAATACATAGAAATTACAACATGAAAACAGGCCATTTAGCCCAACCAGTGTCTGTGTTTAACTTCCACACAAGCAAGTTCTAATTACATTTACCCACCCTGTTCCATAATCCCTTCAACACTGTTTCACTCAACTACCTATTTAATATCATCAATGTTGATATAATTTCTGCCTCAACAACTAACCCTGGAAGTGAATTCCACAACCTCACAACTGTGTAATGAAGTTTCACCTGCTCACTGTTCTAAATCTTACATTTAATCTTGTATCTATGTTCCCTCATTTGTGACCCCATAACTACTAGAAAGCATCTGCTTCTAACTATGCTGTTCTATCCTTTGATAAACACTTCTATTCACCCAGAGAGTGGTGAACCTGTGGAATTCTGCAGACTGATACCTGGGATAGCAGGAATGACGTATGAGGAGAGATTGGGTCGATTTAGGCTTGTATTCGCTAGAGTTTAGAAGAATGAGCGGGGATCTCATTGAAACTTATAAAATTCTAACAGGACTAGACCGACTAGATGCAGGAAGGCTGTTCCCGATGGCGGGGAGTCCAGAACCAGGGGTCGCAGTCTAAGGATAAGGGGTAAGCCATTTAGGACAGAGATGAGGAGGAATTTCTTCACCCAGAGTGTGGTGAACCTGTGGAATTCTCTACCATACAAGGCAGTTGAGACCAATTCACTAAATATATTCAAGAAGGAGTTGGATATATTTCTTAAGGCTAAAGGGATATGGGGAGAAAGCAGGGACCGGGTACTGAATTTGGATGATCAGCCATGATCGCATTGAATGGTGGAGCAGGCTCGAGGGGCCGAATGGCCTACTCCTGCTCCTATCTTCTGTGTTTCTATTATATAGCTCTGTAATCTGTGTTCTGATGATAAAGACCCAATTTTCCAAGCCTTTTTTTAAAATTTGTATTTCATCATACCCGGCAGTATTCCAGGAAATCTGTTATACCCTCTTTAAAGCCTGCATATCCTTTGTATACAGGAAACTCTTTGGTATCCGGCACCGGCGTGTTGCCGGTTGATCAAAAATCCCAAATGACAGAGAGGGTTATCTACCGAGGCTATTTTTAACAAAGAAAATAAAAAAATAAAAAATGTGCAGTATACTGTAATTGGGTACTCACCTACAGAATGTTGTGTTAAATGGATGGTGGAAGATGCTTGATTAAGTACAGTACTGCCAGTTGAGGGTAATGCAATGCAATGACTACCAGTAGCGTGGGAGACGCACAGTACCCCTGTACAATGGCGGATCAGAAGAGACTACCGGCAGCGCGGGAGAGTCAGACTCCTGTTACAGGGGTATTGAGGTTTTCCGACTTCTGACAGCGCCAAGAAGCCGAGTAGTGGCAGTTTGGAGAACTACCCCCACTGACTAACTCGGACTCGGCAACATTGCCAGTTATTGAGGTGTTGTTTTCGGAGTGAGAATTTTGCCGGTTAATAGAGAATTCCGGATATTTAGGTGCCGAAAGTTTCCTGTACTTTGAAGTCCAATACTACACACAGTACTCTGAGGTATTCAGGTTTTATATATGCTCATCATTACCTCTTAGTTTTTAGACTGTAAACCTATTCTGATAAAACCTAAAATTCCATTAGCTTTTTTATAAGTCTTATGAACTTGATGTACTGCTTTTAATGTCTTGAGCTGGTACCTCAATCCCTGTGCTCTTCCACAGCACCAAGCCTACTCCCATTCAAAAACTTCTTTACCAAACTGAATCACTTCATACTTACTAACATTGAATTCCATCTGCCACTTTTTAGCCTATTCCCCCATGTTATCAGTATCCCTTTGCAGCCGCCTTTGGTATTCTGAATAATTAACTATACTTCCTATTTTGGTATTCTCTGAAAATTTTGACGCCACTTTCTTTAGGCTTAAATCCAAATCTTTGATATACATAGTGAAGAGAGGTGGACACAGATCTGAACTGTGGGTAGTAGGACACCACCAACCACTCTGAAATGGTGGCCTTAACTCCTCTATTTTCTCCCTTCTAACGAATTTCTAATCCAAAAGCGAAATACTGCGGATGTTGGAAATCTGAAATAAAAACAGAAAATACTGGAAATGCTCAGCAGGTCAGGCAGCATCTGTGGAAAAAGAAACTGAGTTAACATTTTGGGTCGATGACCTTTCATCAGAACTTTTGTATAGTCCCTGCCCACTCCCACCAGATATAAGATAGCCATCAGAAGCCGCGTACACCTGTCAGCAACAGTATGGCCCAATTTCTAATTCAGTTTGCTATCCTTGCCCCACCCCATCAATTTCATATCCCTTAATCTTAAGTAATTTCCCACATGGTACCTTGTCGAAGGCTTTCCTAAAATCCATGTGCACTGTATTTCGCCCAGTTACCATGTTTATCTTAAACAATTCTATAAGGATTGTCGAGCACGATTGTCCCTTTTTGAAATCCTTGCTGGCTACTTCTAACTATTTCTCCTAATCTAGATAAGTGGTGATTTCACAGATGTCTCCACCAAGACACCAAAGGCCTTTAATACTGTAAAATGCAATTGTTTATACTATTGCTGTTGCTCATGATCATTGCACAAAATACTTGTCACCTAATAGTGATACCATGACTCTCCAAATTTGCTTGTAGTTCATGAAACTTGCCCATCAAGAAGGGCTACATGGAGTTTCCCACATTACGGAAAAAAGGATACAAGCAGAGTAAATGTAAGAAATTAAGTAATAACCAATCAGTCGTCATTGAGCATGTGTTTGTACCTATTTCGTACCAAGAAACACCAGTATCTCACACTTGACCAGTCAACATCAGGAAATTTGTGGCATTGAACAACACTGCAATGTAGCCAGCAACTTAATGAATGTTAGCACAAACATATTAACAACGTTGAAAGAGCATGGGTACTGAATTCTATGTAAATCGAGGGCAGATTACAGATCATCTCTCCAAGGAAGTAACTACTGAACGTGGGCCTTCCTCAGATAGCAGACCATTCAGCTCGGAGGTTCTGATATTACCTGAGAGTACTGTTTTAAGAACCCAGATGTTGGTGTGTACTGGATGCCTTTTGGACTATACACACTCTCTGGTATAGTGAAACTAAGTGTGAATCATCCACCCGCTCTCCTGCCGCCCCAACCCCCACCCAAAGCCAGTGCAAATCTCGGCTTGCTTTAGAAGATTAGAAGATCCCTATCTACTTACAATTAATGGGGGGAGGTGGGGGTGAAAGACTGCTTTAAATTGGAGTGTGGAGGGGAGAAGGAGGAAGGGGAGAATAAATTGTTCTGGAATATTGTTGGATGAATACAGAGCTATTTAACATGAATCACCAAAAACCTTAATTACTGGCTCCGAGACTTTGCAAAAGTGGAACCTTCCTCCTGCTCTTGGTTGGGCAACATCAGATGTTTTGAACAGGATTTCTTGTGGTCGCATCTCTATTCAGTATGGGGTAACCAAGGTCTGGGCTGATGTATGCAACTTATCAATAGCTAATCTTTAAAGTAGAGCAGGCATAGAAGGTCTTCTGAGCCTTGCAGAACTCTTGTATAATGCACTAGTTGCAAATTTGGCAGTTGTACATCAGATCCCCTCCTGGCATGGGAAATTTTCTATACTTCAGATGAATCCTCAGTTTTGCAAATGAGATTCCAAGCTTTAGTTTTAAAAGAAGAGGAGAAAGTATTGGGAAGAAGAGTAAGCAAAAATAGTGTTCAATAACTTTTACTTAAAATAGTAATAGTTTTGAATCTTTAATAATAAACGAGATGGGATTAATTAAAAATGTCCTAGTAAAGGATCCCCTTGGAATGAGTGACCATAACATGGTTGAATTCCATATTCAATTAGAGGGTGAGAAGGTTGGATCTCAAACAAGCGTGCTAAGCTTGAATAAAGGAGACTATGAAGGTATGAGAGCGGAATTGAGTAGAGTGGATTGGGAAAATAGATTAAAGGGTAAGACGATACATGATCAGTGCTGTACATTTAAGGAGTTATTTTACAACTTCCAAAAAATATATATTCCACTGAGAAGAAAAGGGTGTAAAAGAAAAGACAGCCATCCGTGGCTAAGTAAAGAAATTAAGGATAGTATTCGACTAAAAACAAGGGCATATAAGGTAGCCAAATCTAGTGGGAGGATAGAGGATTGGGAAAACTTTAAAAGACAGCAAAAAATAACAAAAAGATTGATTAAGAAAGGGAAGATAGATTATGAAAGTAAATTAGCAAAAAATATAAAAACAGATAAGAGTTTTTATAGTTATATAAAAAGAAAAAGGGTGGCTAAAGTAAATGTTGGTCCCTTAGAGGATGAGACCGGGAAATTAATGGTGGGAAATATGGAGATGGCAAAAACACTGAATATTTTACATCAGTCTTTACAGTAGAAGACACTAAGAATATCCCAACACTGGACAAACAGGGGGCTAAAGGGGGGGGAGGAGCTAAACACGATCAAAATCACTAAGGAAGTGGTACTCGGTAAAATAATGGGACTCAAGGCGGATAAATCACCTGGACCTGATGGCTTACATCCTAGGGTCTTGAGGGAAGTGGCGGTAGGGATTGTGGATGCATTGGTAATAATTTTCCAAAACTCCCTGGACTCAGCAAAGGTCCGGCAGACTGGAAAACTGCTAATGTAACACCCTTATTTAAAAAGGGCAGTAGACAGAAGGCTGGAAACTATAGACCGGTTAGCCTAACATCTGTGGTAGGTAAAATTTTGGAGTCCATTATTAAGGAGACAGTAACGGGACATTTGGATAATAATTTAATAGGACAAAGTCAGCATGGTTTTATGAAGGGGGAAGTCATGTTTGACAAATTTGCTGGAGTTCTTTGAGGAAGCAACATATAGGGTGGATAAAGGGGAACCAGTGGACGTAGTGTATTTAGACTTCCAAAAAGCATTTGACAAGGTGCCACACAAGATTATTGCTTAAGATAAAAAATCACGGGATTGGGGGTAATATTCTGGCATGGATAGAGGATTGGCTATCTAACAGAAGGCAGAGAGTTGGGATAAATGGTTCATTCTCAGACTGGCAATCAGTAACTAGTGGTGTTCCGCAGGGGTCCGTGCTGGGTCCCCAACTCTTTATAATCTATATTAACGATTTGGAGGAGGGGACCGAGTGTAACATATCAAAGTTTGCAGATGATACCAAGATGGGAGGGAAAGTAGTGAGTGAGGAGGACATAAAAAAACCTGCAAGGGGACATCGACAGGCTAAGTAAGTGGGCAGAGATTTGGCAGATGGAATACAATACTGGAAAGTGTGAGGTTATGCACTTTGGCAGGAAAAATCGTAGAGCAAGTTATTATCTTAATGGCAAGAAACTGGAAAGTACTGAAGTACAAAGGGATCTGGGGGTCCTGGTGCACGAAACTCAAAAGGTTAGTATGCAAGTGCAGCAAGTGATTAAGAAGGCCAATGGAATGTTGGCTTTCATTGCTAGGGGGATAGAATATAAAAATAGGGAGGTATTGCTTCGGTTGTACAAGGTATTGGTGAGACCGCACCTGGAATACTGCGTACAGTTTTGGTGTCCATACTTAAGAAAGGACATACTTGCTCTCGAGTCAGTACAAAGAAGGCTCACTCGGTTAATCCCGGGGATGAGGGGGTGGTCATATGAGGAGAGGTTGAGTAGATTGGGACTCTACTCATTGGAGTTCAGAAGAATGAGAGGCGATCTTATTGAAACATATAAGATTGTGAAGGGGTTGGATCGGGTGGATGCGGGGAGGATGTTCCCGATGGGTGAAACTAGAACTAGGGGGCATAGTCTTAGAATAAGGGGCTGCTCTTTCAAAACTGAGATGAGGAGGAACTACTTCACTCAGAGGGTGGTAGGCCCATGGAATATGCTGCCCCAAAAAGCTGTAGAAGCTACATCGTTACATAAATTTAAAACAGAAATAGACAGTTTCCTAGGAGTAAAGGGAATTAAAGGTTACGGGGAGCGGGCAGGAATTTGGACATGAGTCTAGGTTCGGATCGGTCATGGCCCTGTGGGTAGCAGAGCGGGCCCAGGGGCCGTGTAGCCTGATCCTGCTACTATTTTGTGTCTAATTCTGTTAGATTCAGGAGATGGTTCTGTGATAGTGGATTGGCGGTTAGGATCAGATCAGCCATGATCTTATTGAATGGCGGAGCAGGCTCGAGGGGCCGATTGGCCTACTCCTGCTCCTATTTCTTATGTTCTTATCTTCTCGTGGGAAACCTCCGACTGCAAAGTCAGGCCCAATGAAACATGGCAACGGCAAGGTTACAAAGGGAAATTAAATTTTGATCAAGAATTAGTTATGAAGATACGTTGGTAAGGCAGCATGTCTTAAACATTCATAAATGCAGTTTGACATGTACTTTCTGGTTGTGTGTAAAAGCATTCTAAGGATACAACTATTTAATTTGCCATTATTCCATTGTTTATCATGTATTAAGATTGTTAACGTTTCAGTTGGTTGACTACTTCAAAAGCAATGCTCCACATTAGACGTTTCATGGGATAAGTATCTCTATCCTGGCCAGTTCAGTTTGGTTGTGATGAAGACACTGCAGGCTCTGGAAAGTCGCTTAGAACGTTATCCTGAAAGGTGCATTTCAAAGCTGTATACTAAAAGAGAAGGTTCTGCTGATTTTATCTAAAGGACTGTTGCATTGTAAAAAAAAAAGTCAGATTTCTAAATCGAAAGCATTAACTCTTTCTAGGTTGATCCCCATTCTCAAGGTTGTGACATATGGAAATTTGTCCTGTCATTTAATCAGGCTTCATTTTAATATTTATAACTTCCTTGTGTTGTCACTTGAAAATAAATGCTGCAACTTCATGCTAGGAAAATATCTGCTGTCCTTGTGTCTGCATGGGGAAGATAAGTGTACACCTCAAAGTTGTCCACACAGTAGAGTTGATTACCAAATATAGGCATCTGCATCTAAGTAAACAGTTGGCACGTTCCTCAAGTGATGTAAACAATTGATAACCCTATGATCAACTGCAATTATTTCTACATCTATCCATAGCCATTGCAATTATACCTTCAGGAGGTTCTGATGACTAAACTTTTTCGGTTTGGCGATGTCCTAGATTGCTTGGCAGGTACCTGTCTGGTAGTCTGTGTTTATCTGTGATTGAAAACTTTATTTAATTTTTCACTGGCAGCAATGATTCTACAGTGTACTCTTTGACAGGTAGCAAATGTGTTGGGGTTAATAGACTGTTGCATGAGCATCCATTCTTGTGTAAAATTTCTGAGTCGTGGATGCTTAGTCCAAGCTATATTATTTCTGAGATCTACAAGACTTATTGTGGCCTGGATTTTGTGGTAAAAATAAAAATGAGACTATCCACACCCGCCATTATTGAAGAGTAAATTGGACAGCAACTTCAGGCGATAGCACATGTGCAGTTAAATGCGTAAATCAGGAAGCTGCTGTCCTACTCTTCCAGAGGCTTAGTTACACTTGTATCTCGCTGAGAGACTGCATTGAAATACGTGGAAGGGTGTGGATTTTTGCTACTTGCGTGATTGATACCCACTAAACACGCCAGAAAAATTTGGGGCTTGTGCATTCAAGTGTAAGTAATTTTTTAATGCTGTAATAAGTCTTAATTATTGCCCAACAACCTCTGGCACTGAAAATTAGCTTTTACAAGTGTGGAGTCTCTGCTTCAAATTTTAATTATTGTTAGAGATTAAATTTTTAAAAACTTTTACTTTGTCTCTCATCTCTTAATCCCATTTTATCTCTTAATCCCATCTTTTTTTATTTTGTTTTCTGTATATGATTTGACGTCTTATTAACTATTCTAACTTTCACTTCCTGGTTCAGACTCTGCGTGTCTCAGTACAGATTCCTCAATCTGATTGGTTAAGGAGATGTACAGTTGCTTGCCTTGCCTTGTTCACACAGGTCCTAGATCCCCCTGCAGTGCCATTTTGGATTTCTAATCACCAAGTTCCAGTGCAAATTTGTCCTGTCATTTAATCGGGCTTCATTTTAATATTTATGGACATTTATAACTTCCTTGTGTTGCAGCATCCATTTTCAAGTGGCTACAACTTCATGCTAGGAAAATATCTGCTGTCCTTGTGTCTCTGGAAAAGATGTTTGTTCGTCACTGACTGCAATTGGGACTTGAGTGGTGTACACTAGGGATGTGCTGTTCACTTATTGGTCAGTCAGTCTGTGATTTATCAGTCGTGAAAAGGTCAAAAGTGTATGGTGGTAACCCACACTATTTCCAGTACATTCCTTATCAGTAAAATGGTTCATTGTTCCAGATTGCTTTGCACATAAGTTAATGTTTCAGTTCATGGGGAACATGAACTAGGAAGCAGACTATTGTGTTGGGCAGGAGTAAAGTCATCTGCAGAACATCTAAATCATGTCGTAAGTAGTATTTTACCTGTCTTTTTGCTTCTGTGCATTTTGTAAATAAATCTAGACAATTGTTTAGTCTGCACAAAATGGTATAATATTTTCTGCTGTCTGGATTGACAGAAGATATAGTGAACATCCTACATATTCTTCAGTAAACAATTTACAGTATTATGACCAGGACTTGGGCTTCATTTTTAGGCATGGGCTACACTATCTGTAATAAAAGTCTTGTTAATGTCATTATAATGTCTGTTTATGGATGTAAACTTGTCATACTTCAATTATACTCTCCCCATAGTGGTAGCACTATTATATTTGTTTTGTCTCCCAGCTCCTCAGCCTGTACTGTAGAGAAACTCCTCTGCTCCGACCAACTCTACTACTTTGCTTCCCAAAATGCTGTGAATTTTGCCACTTTTATAAATTAAAATTAAGGTAATATATAAAAATGAAAACAGAATATGTAGCTTTAAAAGGGCAACTGAATCACCTTCTGCCCTGGTTCAGTTATCCTTTGTTCTCTAACTTCTGCAATGCCACAGGATGTTGACTAGTGGCAGATAATAAAAGCAGATTTCAGTTCATAGGAAGCCCTCGTCTGCTTAGAAAAACGACAGTATATTCAAGTTGTTTACATTAAAAAGCTTGAACTGTACTGGTATTGAAGTGTGCAAATTTTGTACAGGATTACTACAATAACAAAGCTACTCCTGGCATCTGAATGTGTTTACTGTAATATTGTTTGCTTCATCACAGCACATTTTTTTAATGCTTGGCTGAGGGAGACCAGAATTTCACAAATTGATAGCAGTATAGGAATTGGTTTTAAAAATACTTGGAAAAATCCATAATGCTAAAAGTTATAAGATTGTGACTTCACAGTGAAATATCTATTTTTAAATTGTTAAATCACATTCACGATGTCTGCTTTTGGAAAAGTTTTGAGTTTTTAGATGAGTTACCTTCATTTTCTTTTTTTTTATATAAAGGAGTTAATCTGTGGCACTTCGTCTACTACTGTTGCAAATTGAGTGCTGATTGCTTTGCACAGCTCGTGTCTTCTGATAGAAGGAAACGTGCAAAAATCACCCCTAAAAGAATTTTGTTCATGTATAGATTCAAAAACGATTGCCAGTGAAAAGATTGCATTATACCAGGCTGTATTCTCTTGAGTGTGTCCAAAAGAACCTGCTGGGAGGAAATGCTGCTCGGGTCTGAATTCTTCAGTAAGGAAATATAAACCTCTGTGAAAAATGTTGCTATGAGACCAGACATGACCACAGCTGTGTGGTTGCTTGATTGCTGAAATATATCCGTTTGCAGGCAACCTAGAATTGGCAACATAATTTTAAACACTTTTTTTGTTACCTTAACTACTGCAGTGTACTCTGCCGTAGTGTTTCCTTTATTAAAATTGAGGGTTCTGTTCTGTAACTAAAGTTCGATTTTGCAATAGTTTCTGGTTGAATTGGTTAATTTGGCTTGATCATCTAGTAAACATTCAAGGAGGTAATTTAAAGCTGTAGTCTTTTCACACAATTGTAGAATAATTTTGTAAATTTAGTGAATAAAACTGGATGTTACTTATTCTTAACTAACTCTTGAAGCACAAGTTCAAGCATTTACAATTGGTCAATGCAAGGGCTGGGTTCTAACTCGTAATATTGAACTCCTGATTGAATTGTACTTGGCAAGCAGTCTATTCAAAAGCTCCAAGGACATGTTCAGAACATAGTGGTTCCTTCCTGATCAGAATATTTTGTTTTCCCACAGAGGACAGAGGTAGGAACTTACATAATGTTTTCTATATTCTACTGTTGTCCAGTTTCCTTGATTTTATAATATTATGTACATGTGTTCTGAACCTGGACAGTAGGCATGTGAGAACAATGCCAATTGACTGTTGACTAAATTTTTTCCATACTGTCTGGTGATTTGCCTAACACAGGCCCGTATTTTCCGACCCCCCCACGGGCGCGTACGAGGTTTGTACACACCCATAGGGGCCTTGCAAGTACCGGTTTCAGGAATGCGAAGTAATCAACCAAGTAATTTGCCGTATTGGATGCAAGGATGTCTAGTTTTCAAATATTAACAATTTATCTTTTGTAGTTAAGTGGAAGCATTGCAACTCACCTTGTACTAGAAAAGATGCCGCACAGAGCTGTTTTTTCTGTTTCTCTTGTGGTCACGTATTTGTGTTGTATCTATTGGATCCTTTTGCTGAAAGGAAAAGCAATGTGGTTTATTTTGACTTCTGCAGCAGTCTTCTGACTAACACCAGATTGTTTGAGATATCTTTTTTCTTTAAAATTACACAGTAGTTAGTTTTCACTGATCTTCAAACCTTAAATTTGTTTAAATATACAATATATGCAATTCTTAATGGATAGAAAAAAAAACTATAGAGTTCAAATCAATATTGTAATTTTTCAGTGTGGTTTCCCAGAATTGGATAGCTGTTGAGTAGAGCTCAGGCCAGTTTGAAATTGCATTGTTCACGGTCTTGGGAGTGGTTCCACTGCAATAGAGATGCCATTAGGAGTCAAGCATGGTGGGAAATCCTGCTTGAGGATCTATGTACCAGCTTCAAGATTGAATTTTATTTATAAAAAAAAAGTTAAAGAAATTTCAGGCAAAAGTATTATGTTCTATAAGAAGAGAAGGGAGTACTATGAACAAAAAGAAATTCTCTTTCCACACTTCTATCTCTTCTCCTTTCCCCCCCCCCCCCCCCCCCCCCAACCGTGTTCCCTTGTGGCCGTGCAGCGCTCCAGGGGTCCCGCGCAGTTGGTGAGCTGGCTTTTAAATTGAAAACAACCACTTTGAATGGGCTGCGCAGACCATTAAAGGGGCTGCATGGCCCCAAAAGTGTTACGGGGAACATTGTCCCCCTCCCTCGCCCCGCTAGACTTTCCTTCCCTCTAAAATTGGGTGTAATACCATTGTCTGGCTTCTTGTGTTGGTTGCACTTTCTCTGAAGCAGTCTGTATCTGGACATTTTTTCATGCGCAGCTTTGTTTCAAAGTGAATACAGTAGCCTAGCCTGTTATAGCCCAACTCGAGCATGAATAGTGTTTTGTCTCTCTTTACCAGCAGGCCAGCATTGCTCAAGCTTCTCGAGCTTGAACAGTGCCTTTCATTGGTTTGAACACAGCTCCAGTGTCTTAAGTATCTGACTACTAATGGTCCTTTTGCGTTTGAATTCACATGCTTTTAAATTTGAGAATTTATTTTCTGTGCATTTTTTCTTAACTCTACCCCATTTTGTTTTTCTGCATTTCACCCCTATCCCTGAATCATTAAAGCAGAGCAGCTAATAATCCACCTCTTAGATCAGCAGTGCTCTCTTTTTCAGGCCAAGATCCTCCACCTTAAGGTTTTTCATAGCTCTCACATTTTACAAACTACTGTTCTCTATTATCTGCAGTTGCCTCATTTCTGCTTTCTTTGTTTCTGCTTTTCTCTGTATAGTTAGTAAATCTCCATTGGTGCTGCCCATGGCGAGTCCTCTTCCTGTAATGATTTTGTCTCTCTTCTGTAATTCTTTCTGTCCATATTTCTGCCTTTGTGCTTCTCTAATCTGCCTCTCTGGTCCCAATCTCTGTCTATCCAAATATTGATTGGTGTCATATGTCCTTATGTCAGATGTTCCTACCTCTCCTGCGATCTCTCTCTTTGCTATGATCTGTTGGTTTATAGGCATTTCTGGCAATCTGTTTGTGATCTGTCTTGCCGATGTGTTATTATCTTGATATGCTAGAGTAATCTCACTTCTACTTTGAGCGTGGTACATATATAAGACATTCTTTCTATGTACCACCCAGCTGAGATTGTTGTCCCCTTGTGCACCGTTTGTGTCTCTCTGTATCTGCTACATAATGTGTTGTCTCTGTCCAGTTTGCATCTGTTGCTATTCTCCTAATCTGTTTCTCCCTTGTGTGTATTCACCCCCACCCCAATCCTTCACTGCGCATCTCTATTCTTCTGTCTTTTTTTCCCCTCTTCCCATTGTGTTTGTGTGCATGCATCATTTCTTGTGTGTGGCCCCAAGTTCTGTGTGCATAGCGACATCTCTGTGGAATTGCAGCCAATGTTTGGAGTGATAGCTGTCTTAATATTTGTCAGGAGGCTGGAACTAAATGGATGGATAGAACAAAAATTCAGTGGCTGGCTTGGACAAAGAATCTGTTTGTCTCAAGTACCTATTCACTGATCTGTCATTTTGGCGCGCTGTTCTCTTTTTTTCCCCTTGTGTTTTTGCATTCTCTGCCCTGGAGCTGCATCTTCATTTTGACCTCTAATTGTGGTCAATAATTATGGACCTGGCAAGTGGGTGAGAAGCGAGACTGGTGGCAGCAAGACGTGATTTTGGGTGGGGGGAGGGGGAAAGAAACCGGCAAGACACAATATTAACTTTCTTAATTAAAATTCCATATTTGTCAGTGTAAAGTAAACCTTGCAGTGAAGACATAATGGGATAAAAACAAAATGGCAGACTGACCTGGGTAACTCATCACAATGCCACCAGTGGTGGGAGAACTGAATGGCAGGTTTTACTGTGTTACTCATTAAAACTAATACAAGCATTACTGTTGCATTTAGACGTGCCTCCTAGGTATTACAAAAGCATTAGTAAATTGTGACAACAGGGATATATGTGGCACAGGGGAAACCTCAAAGTTCTAAATAGATAGTGTTCCCTTGAATCATTAGAATCATAGAATGATGCAGCACAGAAGGAGGCCACTCCGACCCATCGTACCTGTGTTGGCTCTTTGAAAGCTATCCAATTTAGTCTCGCTCCTCTGCTCTTTCCTCGTAGCCTAGCAAATTTTTCCTTTTCAAGTATTTATCCAATTCCCTTTTTTGCCTCTTTTTCCTTATTTCGCCTCTGATTCTTTTGCCAATTACCTTAAATCGGTGTCCTCTGGTTACTGACCCTTCTGTCACTGGAAACAGTTTCTCCTTATTTACACTCAAAACACTTCAAGATTTTGAACACCTCTCAAATTTCTCCTTAACCTTCTCTACTCTAAGGCGAACATCCCCAGTTTCTCTAGTCTCTCTCTGTAATTGAAATCTTTAATCCCAGGCACCATTCTAGTAAATCTCCTCTGCACCCTCAAGGTCTTGACGCCCTTTCTAAAGTGTGGTGCCCAGAATTGGCCACAGTACTCCAGCTGGAGCCTAACCAGTGTTTTTATAAAGTTTGACATAACTTCCTTGCTTTTGTACGCTATGCCACAGTATTCCATTAAGGAATTGCGAAGCAAAAAAAAGTAACTGATACTGCATTCCAATCTACTCTGATCAGTATCAATGATATGGAAATTCTAAAATGCTGCTGAGAAGTTGGAACACCCAGTTGTGATTTTTTTTCTTGCTGTTTTTATGGGATACAATGCTTCAGTGTTTACATAATGCATCAAAAATATATATGGATGTTGCCATTGTTCTACTTAGACTCTGGGACGTCTTAACCTTTATGTGTACTAGAGTCATTATTTGAAGCTTAATTGAGCGATAGCTGTTGTAATGAGGCCTTTAAAGGTGACTTAAATGTGTGTTGGGTCATCAAGGCATACTGTTGAAAAGGGGTGGAAAAATAATAAATCTAAACAATTAAGCTGGAAGCACTGGACACGAGAACATTTTTGATATGTGCATCTTGTTTTGTTATAAAAAGATATGAAGTATGTATACAAAAGTATCTTTCAGACCGCATGTCTTTAAATAATGTGGAAAAAAATATGCAGAATGCCTTAAAATACCACAGAACAAAACCGAAGTTATTTGAGTCACACCCTCTAGATAGTTTTATTTTGTGTTCAGGACCTTGGCCTTTTTTTTTTTAAGTGGGCTTTTGTATACAATAAAGTGAAACTGTTCATGTAAAACATTTTATGTAACTTGGTCTTGTCAAAGAACAACTATTTATTGGCATAAAATTATATAAGTTGTATCTTGCCATTCCAGTATCAGGAGTAGTTCTGCCCATGCAGGAAACTTAAAAGTTGTACAGGCGAGTATTGTCTGTTTTTCATTTTCATGGCATATCTGGAAAGACTGACACTTTTTAAAGATTGCTGCCAGAGTGGAGGTACAAAAGCAAGAGAGAACCTGTATTTGTATAGTGGCATATCACAGGTTGAAGATGTTCCAAACCAGTGACTTTTTTTGAAGTGTAGTTACTGTTATGTAGGCAGAAAGCACTGCTGCACAGCATGGTGTAATAAACCGCAAATTAGATTTATAACCACTTAACCTGTTTTTGGAGGTTTTGGTTGAGCGGATTGTTTAGAGATGCTGGGAAACTCTCTACTCTTCACATAGTGCCATGGGATTTTTTTATGTCGACATAAACTGAGAATATGCCTACCTGTTCTAGTGGTTTAACATCTCATTCGAAAGATGGCACCTCCTGACAATGCAGCACTCCTTCAGTATTGCACTGAAGTGTCAGCCCTACATAATGTGCTTCAGTCCTGCAGTGGGGCTTGAACCTCAACCTTCTAGCTCAAAGGCGAGAATGCTACAATCTAACTAAATAAAATTACTTCATGTGAGCATTGTTGTTTCTATCTAGGTAGGGAAAAGATGATTGCCATTTCTATCAGGAAAAACACTGGGTAATTATCAGATTTGTAGTAATCAGAAATCCTTTTCAATACAGTACAAAATGCTTTCATTCATAATGCCCCTGCAATGCCCACTAAATTTTTCTGGATGATAACTTTTGTCTGCACAACTAGGTTTAGCATCTCTACATATTTACATTACTGATTCCTTAGTGCTCTATTGCCATAGTTATGCAAACAGTCTCTCCATTGCAGCTTCCAGTGTTTAGGCTTGGTAGCAAGGGAAGAATGACAATAGTCTCTGAAAATCTGGACCAACATGGTAGATTTAAATCTGGATTTGGGTTCAGGAGAGAGATGGCGACTAGTTTTATTAGAATGTGTGCTGGGTTCCCTGATAACAGTATTCATAAATGTTATGGAGAAGAGTTATTACTTGTAAACAGTATTATAAAATGTGGTGATGACAAGCTTGATATTGATGGTATTCAGAGTGATCTCAATTTGAAAAATAGGTGGGCTAAGGAATGACATGGTTTTAATGTAAATAAATGTAAAGTAATACACCCTGAAAATGTGTAGTAAAGTAATACACCCTGAAATGGAGTAGATTGGGCCTATACTCTCTGGAGTTTAGAAGAACGAGAGGTGATCTCATTGAACCATACAAGATTCTGAGGGGGGTTGACAGGATAAATGCTGAGATTGTTTCCCCCGGCTGGAGAGTCAAGAACTAAGGCGCATAGTCTCAGGATAAAGGGTCGGCCATTTAAGACTGAGATGAGGAGGAATTTCTTCACTGAGGGTTGTGAATCTTTGGAATTCTCTACCCCAGAGGGCTGTGGATGCTGAGTCGTTAAGTATATTCAAGGCTGAGATAGATAGATTTTTGGACTCATGGGGAATCATGGGATATGGAGATCGGGTGGGAAAGTGGAGTGGAGGTTGAAGATCAGCCATGATCTTACTGAATGGCGGAGCAGGTTCGAAGGGCCGTATAGCCTACTCCTGCTCCTAATTCTTATGTTCTTAGGAATCCATTGTTCATGTACATATGAATAGAGGTGGAAAAGGAAATTGGTTGGGGTGTGATTAATGACATTTCACTAAATTTGCCCAGTCAGTCTGAGATTGTTTTCGTGGAGGTTAATCGTGCAGTGGGAAGTACCTTTTTAAAGGTGTTTTGTTACAAGCATCAAATACGTATTGCATTTTGGAATACTGTCTCGTGTTGGATTACATAGAATTACATAGAATGTACAGCACAGAAACAGGCCATTCAGCCCAATTGGTCCATTATGCTCCACACGAGCCTCCTCCCACCCTACTTCATCTAACCCTATCAAGTTTCCTTTGTGTTTATTCAGCTTCCCCTTAAATGCATCTATGCTATTCGCCTCAACTACTGGTAGCAAGTTCCACATTCTCACCACTCTGGGTAAAGAGTACTAAACCTTTGTTTTTTTTTATTAAACTGGTGACTTTCCATGGTATGTATTTTTGTGAAGGTTGCGGATGAACTGGGTGAGCAAGAGACTGGCTAGGCTGGGCTTGAGGAGGAAGATTTTGTTTTCTGTTAACCACGTGGCATCAGTCATATGGTTATCTCTTCTCTTACATTTGTCTCTTCCTGTTACTTTCTCTCCTGTTTCACAGGTGCCAACAGACTTCTGGTATGTCCCTCAAATGGTCATTCTTCACTTGAGCTTAGATAGTATATTGACAGGCTGTGACTGAAGAGGGCATCACAACCAAGTTGAACGCAACATCCACACATGGACACATTCAGCAATAATCACTGGGATGCATGAGGAGCAGAAAACCCAGGCTTTTCGATCACCCTGTTCAAAGTCCAGGAGGGCTGAAACCAGCCATAGTCGGTTGAGAGCTAATTCCACACTAGAAATTAAGCCCAAGATATTTTGTTTGCATAGCTTAGTAAAACACTAGGCAGTGTCCCATCAGGTTAGTGAGGAAACAAAGGCAGTCAAAATTAATGACCAAGCTTCTTATGGCTCAAATCTGGGGCTTCAAGTCCTCCTTTTGTAATGAAATTCAAGCAGTTATTTAACAAACTCGGTACTACTTGAATGTGGGAATATAAATCAAGACTTTGTAGTGGATAACACATAGATTTGCAGCAAAACCAGTTAATTCTGTATCGATTAACACATTTTTACATCAGTGGGATAAATATCTGATTGAGAACAGAATTGAATGCAGATAGAGATGATTTGATGCTATTGGAAACATGATGGTTTCTGAACTGCTGGAGCATTGGAAATGCTGCGCCAAAGAAGGCATCTGGGAAAGGATGAATAATGTAGGATGTAAGGTTAGATGGATATTCTGGAGTTTTCCTTCATTTATCTTTTGGTTAGGGATGTCTGGTAGAAATTAAGTAAACCTTTCTTCAGGAGATGAAAAGGGTTGCATAGAATCCATGACTGTTTGTTTTATTTATGTATTTATATCTATGTATCATCCCCTGGCCATATCCTTTTTTTTAACCTTGTTCTCTGAGTAGGAACGTAGGAATTGCTAGATAGAATAAGAACACTGTCCATCTGGTTTGCCTTCTATCATCCTGGTACTCGTGTGATGCAACAATAATGGAGTTATTGACTAATCCTGGTAATCAATCTATCAATTAGTCTACAACAGAGCTGGACATGAGGCAAGCAAAACCCCCAGCAGTGGACAACTTTAAGAACCATAGATCTAAAGTCACCTGTTCCTCCCAAGCATGCCACACTTACCATATGTCATGTCTCAGATAACACATGTACTGTATCCCAAAATATATTCCGAAAGAAATCAATCTAATTTGAACTAATCAACACTATCTGCTTCCACCGTCTCCCTAGTGAGCCTGTGTCATAGATTTACCACTCGCTCACTAAAATAATCTTTCTGCAGATTAGTTTTGAATTTACCCTGCTTCAATTGTAAGTTGGGTCCTCTGGTTCTACTGTTCTGGAGAAGGTGATGGAGCTTGTCATTGTCTTTACAATTTTTTTTTAATGACTTTGGATAACTGTTCCGTTCTGGGCACCGCACCTGAAGAAGGATATATTGGGCCGGATTTTCCAACCCCCCTCCATGGGTGCATACGAGGTGTGTACGCACCCGTAGGGACCTCGCAAGTGCCGGGTTTAGGTATGCGAAGCGCATGCGCTAAAACCTGGCACTTCCGATCTGTCAAGGGAAAAGTGCCTCTGCGGGTGGAGAGTTCCGCTTTCTGCACTACTTCTGCCCGCTGAAAACCTTTAAAAATCTTATGCCTGGTAAAAGCAGGTGTAAAGCCTACTTTTACTAGCATAAGAGTTTTAAAAAAAATTTAAAAATACATTTTTCACTCACTTTTTTAAAAAGTATTTTAAAATTATAAATGAGTTTATTTTTAGCCCTGTATTTATAAAAAAAAAAATTTTTTTAAATCAATTTTTTTTTCAAAAAATGTGTTAATTTAATGTAATTTTAACAATTTAAATCACGTATTTAAAATTATTTAATGTTTCAGTGATCCCGATTTCATACTTTTGACAGATCTATGCGTAGAGACCTGTCAAAAGTGTGAAGGGGGGTTCCCTTGTTTGATTGGGTCCCCATGGCCCATATGATCCCAGGGACGTGTGCAAACCGCATGTGCCCCTGGGATACCTGGGCCTCTGCGCATTTCGTAGAGCAGAGGCCCAGGATCGCAAGTCTCGGGACCTGCGGTACCAGCAGGTAAGTTCGTAGATTTTTTTCCGATCAGAGGCATCCGCCTGCAGGAAGCCTCCGATCGGAATATCTGGCCCATTGACTTTGGAGGGGTTGCAGTGCAGATTCACTAGAATGACACCGGGGTTAATTTACGAGGACAGGTTGCATAGACTAGGCTTTTATTCCCTTGCATATAGAAGATTATAGGGTGATCGAATTGAGTTGTTTAAGATGATCAAAGGAGTTGATGGGGTAGATAGAGAAACTATTTCCTTTTGACGGAGGAGTTCAGAACAAGGGGGGATAACTTTAAATTAGAGTTGGGCCATTCAGCGGTGATGTCAGAAAGCACTTCCTCATACATGGGTTGTGGAAATCTGGAACTTGCAAAAAGCTGTTGAGGCTAGGTCAAGTGAAAATTTAAAAACTGAGATTGATAGATTTTTGTTAGGCAAAGGTATTAAGGGGTATGGAACCAAGGCGGGTAGATGGAGTTAAAGTACAGATTGGTCATGATCTAATTGAATGGCGGAACAGGCTTGAAGTGCTGATTGGCCTACTCCTGTTCCTACATTATCTAGTTTCTTTAGAATCTTAGAATCCTAAAAACAACAATCATATCACCTCTCAACTTTTCCAGTGAGGATATGGCCATTTATGTAATCGCACCTCATAATACAGTCCCTTTACCCTCCGTCTTTCTGGTTGCCCTCTTCTGTATCCTGCAATAACTGCCATGTCCTTTTTGTATTGTGACCAGAACTGTACATAATATTTAAGTGCAGTCGCACCAATAATTTATCAAGTGGCAGGATTACTTCTATTTTGGCTCGATATTGACCTTTTAATACATCCCAACATCTGATTTGCTTTACTCACTGTCACATGGCATCAATTTGTCAATCATGATCTCGGATATCTCATTTTCCATACATATAGGCCTTGAATTTGTGATCTGCAAATAAAATGCCTGTGCACCTGGTGGCCCGGGAAGTACGGAGATGTGCGGTCCTGGGCCTCACCGGGGGCCCATGTATCCCAGGGGCGCACGCGGTTCGCAAGCACCCCTGGGATCACGTGGGCCAGCCCAACGAATGAAAGAAGGGATTCCCTTTTCATGCTTATGGGGATTCTGTATGTACGGAAACCCCATAAGCGTGAATGGGAGTACCCCAAAAAATACATCTACACATCAAATAAAAATTTAAAAAAAATTACATTTAAAATGAATTAAAATGCCATTAATTAAATATTTTAAACAATTTTTTTTGAAAAACAAATTTAAATGTTTTAAAGGGGCTAAAAATAAACTTGCCTTATTGTACAGATTTTTTTAATGTATGATTTTTTTAAACGCTTATGCTGATAAAAGTGGGCTTTACGCCAGACCTTTTACCAGGCATAAGAATGTCATGGGCATTCGCTGGGCAGAAGTTGGGCAAATAGCCCAGCTCTCCGCCTGCGGATTCCCTTTTCCCGGGGATGCGTTGGATCTGTCTAAGATTCTTGACCGATTGCAAGTTCTGGGTTTTCGTGCATGCGCAGCGCAACCTGGCACTTGCGCGGCCCTTACGGGCGCATAAACGCCCATAGGGGCCGCAAATTACGGCCCATCATTTTCTTTCTATTTGAATAATAACCCCTCCCGGGATTTTTTTGTCCCCATGTGAAGCACTTTGCATTTCTCTACATTGAATTTCATCTGGCACCTGTCTGCCCAATTACCAAGTATATTCAAATCCTCCTGTCTGTACAGCTTTGAAGTCTACCACCTTCATTAGCTTTGTGTCATCTGCAAATGTAGCTACAGTGCTTGTGACTCTTAGCTCCAGGATGAGGTAATCTGTTGGTTAGCTATTCTTAGCTCTCTATAGCCTGCTGCTTTTTGTTGTTTAGCATACAAGTCGCCCTGTGTTGTAGCTTCACTAGCTTGGTGACTTATTCTATGGTATACCTGGGGCTGCTTTTGTCATGCCCTTCTGCATTCTTCATTGAACCATAGTCGATGTCGTTGTTTGATGGTAATGGAATGAGGGATGTACTGCATCATGAGGTTACAGTTTGTGATAGTATATAATTCTGCTCCAGATGGCCTGCAATGCCTCCTTGATGCCAAGTTGTGGGCTACCAGATGTGTCCTTAGTCTGTCCCACTAGGCATGGAGGTAGCTCGCTGCTGAATTATGAAACACTCCCTTTTTGCATGTTGCATCAAAATAAAAATTGCAGAAAAAGCTTTCATAATTGTAAAATATGTAGACTGATTTGAGATGCTCCAGCTATTCAATTTTGTAAATACCTGACACACTTTTTCTATGATGCTAGAGTTTGGAAGACTGCCTGAGGAATTTTTGCACCAACCCCAAAAAATACATTGTAGAATTTTCCATTACCTTTGAGTATTCTAAATTAGGACATATTCCATGGGATCTACAATTTTTACTCATTCGAGACTATAATTCTCCTGACTTTTTTATAACTGGAAAAATTATGGCAGACCTTTCTTTTGCAAACTTTATAACTTTAGTGTTCAAATGGAGTGTCTAATGTGTGCAGTTGAATTATTTTAGGCTTTCCGTTGCAGGAAATTTATAATCTTGAAGGGAAGGTCTCTGAATTATGCACACACTTGAAGCCACAGTCAAAATCTGATGATTTCATCAGTTCAGAATGAACTAGTGATCTTAACATGCAATGCTCCTTGAATTTGTTGCATCATCCTTCACTGCCACCACAACACTAATGTACTTTGTAAAACCAGTTTTACATTTTATTTTTAGCGGCATGTTATGGAGGACGGTGAATGTGTCATTTGTAAAATACTAACCATTCAAGACCACAACGGCATAATCTATAGGATTAATCGGCAAACTGCCTTTGGTAACTACAATTTCCCAAAATTCTGATCTGGTTCCTGTTCTCCTACAGTTATGTAAATATTAAGAGAGACCATCTTCACCAATAATCCTCCTATATCACTGGGGTGAGCAAGTCTTTGGCTTAGTGGCAGCATTCTCTCCTCTGAGTCAGAAGGGCCTGGGTTTGAACTCTACGCCACACAGACCCGGTGAGATTGGGCACTGAATTCTGGATTGACATTCAGCAGGATACTAGTGGCCATCCCATCCCCCTACCCCCTCGTTGTATGGGGTGTGGGAGCCCATAAAACCCTCCTGCCATATAGGGCTAACCACCCTATCAGCTGGTATAAAGATGGTTACGGCCATGGAAGAAGTGTTTACGTCGTGGCCTGTCAAGCTGTTAATAAGCCTCCAAATTTTTCCAATACACTATTCTCTAAGGGAAGCGTGTAAAGATGTGAAAACCATGTCGCTGGGGTGCAATATTCCCTTTAAGCTGTGCAGGGGTCCCGCGCAGCCAGTGAGCCGGCTTTTAAATTGAGAAAACCGCGCACGTGGACTTTTGAATGGGCTGCATGACCCAAAAAAACAATTACAGGGAACATTGCTGGGGTGCCAAGCTTCCTTTTTAAGGTTCACACCATTTGTGTGAAGGAAATAGCTACATTGTAGAATAATAGCAAAGACATCACCTTTATTAGACCAGCATATTCAGTACAGTAGAGATTTGATTTAAATACTATAATTTTGTATGAAAAGCAACTAAAAGCCATATGCTTTTTTGTGCTTTATTATTCATGGAGCATGTTTTGGGCTGACAGCTTACGAAGAAGCTTAATGCTAAACTTAATTTTAGAAATGAGTGCAGTAAAAGTTTTGCATTTTACACTTTGGCACAATGGGGCTATTAGGATTCTATTATGGAGGAAGCTAAAACAATGCAAATTAGGTTGTAGTATAATGAAGACTTTATAGCAAAAATGCTCCTGTAGTTTCACTTGGCAATAGTTTATGTGGAAGTATTCCGCAAGCTGTTTCCTTAATGGCAGGACTCAACACTATCTTTTGGGATACTTTCATTACAAGTGATCCAAAACAGCTAAGCCAGTAGTCAAATTCAATAAATGTGAGCGATCATGGTAGATTTGTAAGATAAGAGAGATTGTAATGCCTATATTTCCTTTTTTTGGGGCTGGGAGAAGAAAGAGGATGTCCCCAAATGGAAATTTTTGCATCATTTAAATTTTTTTTAAGTTAATAATGCAGAGAAGTATGCATAATTAAAGATTATAAACTACAGTAACCTGTGCTACATTAGGATGACCACGCATTAAAATGAAAATCATATTGATCAGTTGCTGCTTTAAATATTGTATGCTAAAACTGGGGATTAATTTTCTTAATTCTCAATCCCATTTTCAAGAGCAACGGGATTTCCCATTAAGATAAAGACTAGAGAAGAGACAAAAGTCGAGGCAGTCATCTTGCTAAAATTGCTGTCAACAGTGTTAAATTATCCCGTTTAGAAAATATGTGTAATTAAAATCAGCTAGTAAAACCTTTTAAATTTAGTAACTGAAGCATTTGCTGGGTACAATTCTATTTCCCTACTTGATTGGAATAGTGGGAAGTTTGTTTTTTGCAGTCCAATGTAAAGTCAAAAGCAGGTAGGGCAAAATGTTTTTTTTTTTGCAATGCATGTTTGGCAGTTGAGAGCTATTTTTGAGACGGGGACTGAAAGAAAAGGGAGGAGTTATGTGCTGCAGGCTGTGACCTGTTTCATTGCAGCTGCTGGTAATAAATATCAGCAGCAGAGGGTGAGCCAAACTGGCGCATTTTAAATTTTGAAACCTATGTTAAAGGACCAAGTGTAGTATCTGGAGAGGTCCATCTGCTTGTTCCAAATGAAATATCAGTTTGGTGGCCTAGATCAGTGTAATAGATATACATTTTTTGTTTTTAAATAAAACCGCAACAACAATCCAATCCACTCTTCCCTAGATGTGGGGGAGGTGCCTGAGGATTGGAAAATGGCAAATGTGACGCCATTGTTCAAGAAAGGGTGTAAGGACAATCCTAGTAACTACAGGCCGGTCAGTTTAACATCAGTGGTGGGTAAAGTTTTAGAAACAATAATCAAGGAAAATATTAATGGGCATTTGGAGAGGTTTAAGCTATTAAGAGAGCCAACACAGGTTTGTAAAAGGCAGATTGCGTTTGACGAATCTAATTGAATTTTTTGATGAAGTAACAGGGAGGATTGATGAAGGGAATGCAATGGATCTTGTTTACATGGATTTTCAGAAGGCGTTTGACAAAAGTACCACATAGAAGGCTGGTTAACAAAATTGAGGCTCATGGAATAGGTGAGTCAGTGGCAGCTTAGATAAGGAATTGGCTTAAGGACAGAAGAGACAATTTAGAAAAAAGGATGCCTAGCTAAAGCAGATGATATTGGGTGGTTATAGAGATGGGGAGGGGCAAGGCAACAACGTAATTTAAACACAGGAATGAGAATTTTAAATTTGAGGTGTTGGAGGACAAGGAGCCAATGTAAGTCAGTGTGATGGGTAAGCAGGACTTTGTGCTGGAGAGGATATGAGCAGCAGAGTTGTGGAGAATTGTAGGCAGTCAGGTAAGCATTGGAAGAGTCGAGTCTAGAGGTGACTAAGACTTTTGAGGGTTACAGTGGCAAATTGGCTGAGGTTAAGGCAGAGATGGGTGATGTTCGAGGTGGAAGTTGGCAATCCGAATCTATATTTAGTTATGAGATTTTTAGTTTCTCCTACAGGATAGGCCATTCGGCCCTTCAAGCCTGCTCAGCCATTCAATAAAATTGTGACTGATATATTTACCTCAACTATACTTTCCTGCACTATTCCCCATACCCCTTGGTTCCCTCGGTATCCAAAAATCTGTCGTTCTCTGTCTTGCATATACTCAACGACTGAGCATCCATAGCCCCCTCAAGTAGAGAATTCCAAATATTTGTAACTGTTTGAGTGAAGAAGTTTCTCCTCCTCCTCAGTCCTAAATGGGTGACCCCTTGTTCTAGACTCCCCAGCCAGGGGGAACATCTATCCTATCAAGCCCCTTAAGAATTTTATATGGTTCAATGAGATCACCCCTCATTCTTCTAAAGCCTAAAGAATGTGGAGCCCATCTACTCCGTCTCTCCTCATGGGACAATCCCATCATCCCAGGAATCAGTCGAGTGAACCTTTGTTGCACTCCCTCGAAGGCAAGTATATCTTTTCTTGGGTAAGGAGACCAAAACTCTGCACAGTACTCCAGGTGTGGCCTCACCAAGGTCCCATATAATTGCAGTAAGACATCTTTTTACTCTTATTACAAAGGGATTGGAGTATAAAGGCTAACGCACCACTTGCTTTCCTAATTGCTTCCTGTACCTGCATGTTAATTTTCTGTTTTTGTACAAGGACACCCAGGTTCCTCTGAATATCAACATTTCTCAGTCTCTCACCATTTAAAAATATTCTGCTTTTCTATTTTTTCCTACCAAAGTGGATAACTTCACATTTCTCCACATTATATTCCAGCTGCCACATTCTGCCCTCTCTCTTGACCTGTCTATGTTCCTTTGCAGCTTCTTTGCGTCCTCTTCACAACTTACTTTCCGATCTAGCTTTTTATCGTCTGCATACTTGGATACATTACACTCTGTCCCCTCATCTGTCATTGATACAGATTGTAAATAGATGAGGCCCAAGCACTGATCCTTACAGTACTCCACTAGTTACAGCCTGCCAACCTGAAAATGACCTGTTTATTCCTACTGTTTTCTGTCCATTAACCAATCCTCAATCCATGCTAATATATTACCCCAAATCCCATGAGTCCTAATTTTGTGTAATAACCTCTTACATGGCACCTTATCGAATGCTTTTTTGAAAATCCCAATACACTATATCCATTGGTTCCCCCTTATCTACCCTGCTAGTTACAACCTGAAAAAACTCAACAGATTTGTCACATGAATTGTATTTCAGAAATCACTGTTGACACTGCCAAAACACATGATTTTCTAAGCGCCCTATTATCATGTCCCTATTAATAGATGCTAGAATTTTCCCTACAACTGACGTCTGGCAAACTGGCCTATAGTTCCCTGTTTTCTTTCTCCCTCCTTTCTTGAATAGCGGGATTTGCTAACTTCCAATCCATGGGGACCATTTTAAAATCATGGGAATTCTCGAAGATCAAAACCAATGCATCCACTATCTCTAGCCACCTCTTTTAAAACCCTAGGATCCTCTGGTCGCGAGGATTTGTCAGCTTTTAGTCCCATTAATTTCTCCAGTACTATTTCTTTTGAGTTCCTCATTCTCAGTAGACTCTTGGTTCCCCACTATTTCCGGAATGTTTTTTGTGTCCTCTACCTTGAAGACTGATGCAAAGTATTTGTTTAATGTCGCTTTCCTTATTTCCCCCATTATAATTTCTCCTATCTCTGCATGTAAGGGACCCGTGTTTCCTTTTGCTAATCTCTTCCTTTTTACATATTAAAGCTTTTGCAATCTGTTTTTATGTCTCTTGCTGGTTTACTCGCTGTGGTGATTATTCCTTGATTAGTAAAAGTATTGTGATTCGTTGTTTGTTAACTGCCTTGGGATATGTGTTGTAATCTCATTGGTAGTTGATGATCACATGATGTGTTGTGGCTACCTTAAATTCAGTCCTTTTCTAGCTTTAGTTGGGACTGGATGTAGAAAGATATGCTGCCGATTTTTAAAGTTAATAAAGCCTAACTTTGGAAGGCAAATCTATTCTTTATTTCACTCGCATTCTATTTTCTCTCATTAATTTCTTGGTCATCCTTTGCTGAATTCTAAAATCCTCCCAATCCCCAGGCTTACTGCTCCTTTTGGCAACATTATAAGCCTCTTCCTTTGATCTAATGCTATCTTTAACTTCTTGTTAGCCACGGCTGGACCACTTTTCTCGTGGGGGTTTTTATTCCTTGAGGGAATGTATATTCGTTACAAATTTTGAATTATTTCTTTAAATGTTTGCCATTGCTTATCTACAGTCATATCTTTTAATCCAGTTTCCCAATGTGTCCCTCACACCTACATAGTTTGCTTTGTTCAGATTTAAGATGCTACTTTTGTATTTACCTAAATCACACTCCAACTCCATTTAAAATTCTACCATATTATGGTCACTCTCCCCAGAAGCTCATTTATTACAAGGATGTTAATTAACCCTGTCTCATTGCACAATACTAGATCTAAAATAGCCTATTCCCCAGTTGGTTCTTCGATATACTGATCTAGAAAATTATTTTGAATGCATTCCATTGAACTCGTCCTCCACACTATTACTGCAAATTTGGTTTGCCCAGTCTATGAAAATTAACATCCCCCATAATTAATGTACAGGAAACTCTCATTTAAACGGCACCTAAATATCCAGAAATCTCTAACTGGCAAAATTCAGGAGTAGGTTCAGGTAAGTTTTACTGTATATTAGTGGCCGTGTAACCGGGGTTCCTGAACCTGTGGCCGTGTAATCGGGACTCCTGGATCTGTGGCTGTGTAATCGGGACTCCTGGATCTGTGGCCGTGTAACCGGTGTGCTGTGTAACGGGGCTCTCATACCTTGGTAGGTATACCTCTGTTATCTGGAATTTTTAATCAACCGGCACCATCCCAGTGCCGTAGGTGCCGGATACAAAAGAGTTTCCTTTACTACCCTTGTTACATGCACCTCTTAAATTCCTGATTTATACTCTGCCCGACACTACAACTACTATTAGGGGGCCTATAACCTGTGTTTTCTGCCCCTTGTTAGTTGCACCCAAAGTGATTCTACATCAAAGTGTCCATATAGCTCTCTTCCCTCCCTGATGCCCCGCAATGTCTGCACCTCAACAACTCTGAACTGAAGTTCCTCGATGAAGACACTTGCTGCAGATGTGTTTGTCTGGGATGGCGATGCTCTTCACAAACTACCAAGTTCTTTAATTGTCACATTTCTGCAAATAGTGTTAATAAGGCTGCAGTTATATTGTGCTACTATCTGGCACAGGTGCAGAGTGTGAGTCACTGCTGGTAAGACCCCGGTTTGAATGCTTGGCTGTGAGCTGGTACTCTGGCCACCAGGAGAGAGCTCTCTAATGCATGGTAATGAGTGTCTGATTTGGTTCCATTCTTTTCAGTAGTGCCAGTATTTTTGCCCATCCTGTGAGCTGATCCACAGTCTTCCAAACCTGGAAAGGCGCACTAGTGGCTGGTTACTAATGTATATTCTGTGTATGATAGAGGTTGTTGAGATCAGGTGATTCTGGTTTGGCTCCTCAGCTATTTTGAAGTGCTGGCCCATTGTAGTCTAACTGTTGTAAGATTTGCACAGCTCTTTGCCTTATAGCTGAGTCGGGAGGTGGAGACCAAAATTGGTGGGTCTCCTTGCGGTTAGGACACTAATAACCAGGTAATACCAAGCTTTAACTTTTGAATTTAAAAAAAAAAGTTCCTTCCCGATGAATTGCAAATGTATTTATTTAATCAGATAGAAGCGGGACAAGCCTTGGCAAGCTATTGAACTCAGCTGAGCTAGAATCTGTTCTTCCCCATTGTTCCCGTGCTCACTTTCCACCCGGTCATTGGATAGTGATCATTAGTGGGACCTCTGGCTGACATTATACTCCTCCATAGCCAAGGGAGACTGAGGCCAATTGTAGTGCCCCTGTCACTGCCTGGGTGAGTCAACTCAGCATAGATAAGGGACCAAGCTTCTGGTCTGGCTCAGTACCACATTATACCCATGAAGGCATCAGGGAGCACAAGATTGTGATTTAATATTTCTGTACAACATTTATACACCCATTAGTTTGTAGGAAGAAAAAGTTCTTTTCTTTTTGAGCTATTATCAAAAGTACATTACTAATTTATTACATTCTGCCAACTACATGTCTGTCAATGTATTGTCAGTACTGTCATTGAAAAGTTATTTGATTTTAAAATGCCTAACTTAAGGCTTTGGAAACTTTCTGGTGTAATTCTTGTACAATCTAATTGTATACTAATTTATTTAACCCATATTAGTTGGAAAAAGTCACCCTGTGACTTGCCATAATTTTGTATTTGAGTTTTTCTATGACTCTCTAATGCAGTTAGACTGCCAGCTTAGTGTAGGGGTGAAACTTCATAGTAACACTTGCAATGTAAGTCTGGAATCGAGGCATGACCTGACAACAACTTATATAGCGCCTGTAATGTAAAAAAATGCCCCAAGATGCTTCACAGATAGGCACATGGAAAACAAATGCAAAGATGAGGAACGAGGAATTAAGAGGGCTGACTGGAATCTTGGGCAAACAGTTGGGTTTTGAAGATGAAGTTGTTAAAGGAAAGGAGAATAGTGGGGCAAAAAGGGGAGGAGAGGGGAGATGCACACAAGACCAGAGTTGGAGGAGTGAAGTATTTGGGGTGATGTTGGACTGGAGGAGATTTTAGAGATAGGGCGGTGAAAGGACATGAGTCAGTAAGGATGGATGGTGGGTCAGTGGCACAGGATAAGTGCAGGAAAGTTTTGCCAAAGTTGGAAATTGTGAAGGATAAAGGATGGGACACCAGCAAAAGCATTTTTAATTGAATCTAGAGGTGCCAATGGCATATATAAGGGTTTCAGTGGTGGAGGGGAGGGGCAATGTTGCGGAGGTGCAAGTAAGCAGTCTTGGGGTTTGAACATTCACTTTATTGTACTACAAGAATAATGTAACACTGATGTTAAATCCACACCATTTTGCGCTTACCTGGTATTTTACACTGCATCTGCTTCACATTTTTGTCCAAAACAAGTTTCCGCTGTAAATGTTTACACGATGCATGATGTATTGTAGAAAAATGTGAATTTTTAATTCTGCTGTTCTTGGTTCATATTTTGTAATGTTCAAGGAGTAAACTAATGTATCCTCATGCTGCCAGATCTAGAAAATGTCCTACTTGCATTCCATTAAAAAAAAATTCAGACACGTGTATCCAAATAAACAACATTATCTTGCAAGGAAAGCCATTCTTGAGCCTCAAAGTGCTTAAAATGCAAGAGGGACCCTGGACCCCACCAGGGCTCTGTCCTTGGACACTGCCGGGGTCCTCGGGCTGGTCCCGAAGCCCCAGCAAGTTTTAAAGAGGCTATCTCGCTAATTTCAATATTAAAGGGTGACATCTCTGCAGCATTACTAATGTAATGATTTTAATGTATTGGTGTATTAATGTAATCTTTGCACTCGAGGACTCAAGACCTGTATAAAGTTGGTTTATCTCGGTTTCCTAAACTAAGTGATATTATTCCTTAAAGTAGAGAAAAAGTGCAGATTAACTATATCGAAAGTAACAAAGGGTAGAGAAAGAAGCCCAGTACTGACTCTTCACATTTATTTGCCCCAAGGCATGCTCAGTTGTTTGTTTGGATAGTTTAAGGAGTGTTAAACTATTTTGTTTATTTCTTCTATATCATGGGGTGTGTGAGGTCACTTAATAAGAACGGAAGAAATAAGAGCAGGAATAGGCCATTTGGCCCTTCGTACCTTCACCGCCATTCAGTAAGATCATGGCTGATATTCTGCCTCAACTTCCTGCACTATCCCCATATCCCTTGATTCACTTAGTATTCAAAAATCTATCGATCTCTGGCTTGAATATACTCAAACTGAGCCTCCACAGCCCTCTGGGGTAGAGAATTCCAAAAATTTGCAACCCTTTGAGTGAAGAAATTTCTCGTCATCTCAGTCCTAAATGGCCGACCCCTTAATCTAAGACTGACCCTGGTTCTAGACTCCCCAGCAAGGGGAAACATCCTCCCTGCGTCTACCCTGTCAAGTCCTGTAAGAATTTATACGTTTCAATGAGGTCACCTCATTCTTCTAAACTCTAGGTAATATAGGCCTAGTCTACTCGATCTCTCCTCATCGGACAATTGCCATATCCCAGGAATCAGTCTAGTGAAGCTTTGTTGCACTCCCTCCTGAGGCAAGAATATCCTTCCTTGGGTAAGACCACCAAAACTGTGCACCATATGCCAGGTGTGGTCTCACCAAGGCCCTATATAATTGTAGTAAGACTTCTTTACTCTTAGCCTTTATTGCAAAAGGGATTGAAGTATAACATACCATTTGCTTTCCTAATTGCTTGCTGTACCTGCATGTTAACTTTGTGATTTGTGTACAAGGACACCCAGGTCCCTCTGAATACCAACATTTCCCAATCCCTCACCATTTATTAAAAAAAAAAATACTTTGCTTTTCTATTTTTCCTACCAAAGTGGATAACTTCACATTTCTCCATTATATTCCATCTGCCACATTCTACCCTCTCACTTACCTATCTATATTCCTTTGTAGCCTCCTTGCTTCCTCCTCATAGCTTACTTTCCCATGTAACTTGATCTGTTTGTTCCTACTGTTTTCTGTCTGTTAACTAATCCTCTATCCATGCTTATATATTACCCCCAATTCCATGAGCCCTAATTTTGTGTAATAACCTCTTGTGTGGCACCTTATCGAATGCTGTTTGAAAATCAGAATACACTAATTTCACTGGTTTCCCCCTTTATGTACCCTGCTAGTTACAACCTGAAAATAACAGATTTGTCGAACACTATTTCCCTTTCATAAATCTGTGTTGACTCTGCTCAATCATATGGTTTTCTAAGTACCCTGTTGCCACGTCCCTAATAATAGATTCTAGCATTTTCCCTACTATGCCAGCGTGGCCGAGGCCCACAGGCAGGGCAAAATAATTTGTGTGACTGAACTGAAGGATTGAAGAGCAAGAAGCCGAGCACTGATACTGCACTAATTCTACCACCACTAATGGTAGCATTTGGGAGCTTTGTTTATTCTTAACTGTGGGCATGAGGAAATCAAATTTTTATGATGGGGAAAGTTACTTTCTACTACAATTAAACATTAATTTAAAGTCAAAATACTAATTGTGGATTAGTTATGAGAGGAGGGCTGACAATACATTCAAGTTTTATAGTGAGCAGATTGAGGAAACTGGCTGTTGGAGATGCAAGTCTTGTACTTGAAAATGGAGGGATAGTGACACCTGTAGGGTGGAAATATGTATAGCAAATGTTACACATTACTTAAAGAAAATAAAGAATTGCACAATGTCACAAAATGACAATTATTATAATTGAAAATAGGTTTGACAAATGAAGTCTCAATTTTTAATGCATAGATGAACAACAACAACTTGATTTTTATATAGTGCCTTAAACGTAGTAAAATGTCCCAAGGCGCTTCACAGGAGGGTTATAAAACAAAATTTGACACCGAGCCACTTAGAGATATAAGGACAGGTGTCCAAAAGCTTGGTCAAATAGGCAAGTTCTAAGGCGCAGAGGGAGATAGAGATAGAGGTGGCGGTTTAGGGAAGGAATTCCAGAGCTCAGGGCCTCGGCAGGTGAATGCACGGCCTCCAGTGGTGGAGTGATTAAAATCGTGGATGCTTAGCAGGCCAGAATTGGAGGAACACTCAGATCTCGGAGGGTTGGGCAGGAGGAGGTTACAGAGATTGGGAGGGGCGAGGCCATGGAGTGATTTGGGGAAAAAAGATGAGAACTTTAAAATCAAGGTGTTGCTGGATTGGGAGCCATTGTAGGTCAGTGGACATGGGTGATGGGTGAACGGCACTTGGTGCGAGTTAGGATATGGGCAGCAGAGCTTTGGATGAGCAAGTTTTCGGAGGGTGGAAGATGGGAGGCCAGCCAGGAGAGCTTTGGAATAGTCAAGGCTACAGGTAACTAAGGCATGGATAAGGGTTTCAGCAGCAGATAAGTTGAGGGAGGGACTGAGACTGGCGATGTTACGGAGTTGGAAGTCAGCAATCTTAGTGATGGAGCGGATATTGGGTCAGAAGCTCATCTTGGTCAAATCGGACGCCAAGGTTGTGAATGATCTGGTTCAGCCTCAGACAGAAGTCAGGGAGAGGAATGGAGTCGGTGGCAGGGACCGAAGTCCCACCCAGCTGAACGTTGGAGGAGGTCCGTGTGGTCAACCTTGACAAAAGCTGCAGACAGATTGTGAAGATTGAGGAGGGATAGTTTACCTTTGTCACAGTCACATAGGATGTCATTTGTAGCTTTGAATGAGTTACTGTGTAAGTATATACAGAGGTACTGTAACATATATATTAACATTCATTTTTCTTGTTTACAGGAGATGACTTTTCCATTATACAGCAAGAAATCTTTATGGTAAAGGAGTGTAAGCATGCCAACATTGTGGCCTACTTTGGAAGCTATCTAAGGTGACTATGGGAAATGGACACTTTTTTTGTTGGAGTTTCACTTTACAGTATAGTACTTGGTTATCACAAGTTTTTAGTTCAGGGCTACTGAATACTGCAATCAATCAGCCAGTTAAGTTCTGTATGTTGTTTCTTCAGCAATGGAAAGTTTTCATCCGCCATCAATATACCACCCAAAAAAATGTTTCATTCAACACCGCACTCCAAATGAATACACTTCAGCTATCTGAGTACATTTAAGCGCAGTAGTGCAGCTCCAAACTTTAAAGTGAAATACCAGGCTGGTCTTGATTAGTATTTCACTATTTCTAAGTCTCATGTATAGTGCTACCATCCCTTCATGGATTCCTATGTTCTGTCGGGGGCCAGGGGCCCCAAGAAAAATATTGGAACAGGTAAAGGAAGGATTACCTATAATTGTCTGATCCATTACGGTAGTAAACCTTGAAATTGAGCATTTTATTTTTTTGGGGGGGAGAATTTTACATCTTTGTAATTTCTGTGGGATTTTTTTTCACATTACTGTGGGGTGGTAGGGACTTGAGTTGTGAAGTAAAAGAATGAAAGAGAAACGATGTATGTAAAGAGGAACTCCAAAGTAGAATAGTGAGAAAACAAAATTGTGAAGAACAAAAAAAAAATAGAAAAAGCAGTTGGCAAAAAGAAGCCAAGAAAAACAGTAAAATAGATTTGGATGAAAATATTTACTGTAGATACAAATAAAGAATATACGAAGTCTGAAAACCATTCTCATTTTCCTGCTGTGTTCACGCAAATATATATGGGGAAAGTACGGATGGTTTACAAAGGGGTCTCATCTTTATTTTTGAAGGTGATCAGTTTATTAAGGCCATGGCCCTGAATTTGTGGTCAGTGGCGAAGCAAAGGCGTTCGCCGCTGGCCCCAAAGTAAGCTACATGTAATTCAATGTAGTATAGTGGGAATCCCATAATGCGAGCTGCTGTGATGTCAACAAGCTGTGTAAGCAGCCAGTTAAAATGCAGAATTCTCTCAGACAGCAAATCAGGAAGTGGGTAAACTATTAAAATTCTAACTTTTTAAAAAAATGTTAGAAAGCAAAACAAAGATTGGGGCGCTCACATTGGGGGGGAAAGGCAAACCTGAAATAAAGATGAACAAACTTTAAAAAAAAATTTAAACTTTTTTTTATAGTTTCTTAAATTTTAATTTTAATTAAAATGGATAAATTTGACACTGCACAAAATTAAAATTACTTGTACAGGCCATAACCTTTGTTTAGCAGTCAATATGCTGTTAAACCTTCAGTTACACCTAATCCCTTTAGGTCTAGCTTTTAGTGGGGAATTTAACAGCGTAATTACTGTTGAAGTGCCAAAGTTTTCGTCAGTTTCCATGATTTGAGTGATTACACTGATTGCCGGCTCCGTGGCAGGGAGGGGGTAGCCACAGCGCAGCTTGTAGAGGAGCAGTGAATGACGGACAGTAACTTCAGGATTTCCACATTAGGCTGCGCATGCGCTGAATCCTGAAGTTGTGGTCAGTTTCAGCGTCGAAATGACAGCGAACGGGCATCAGGATTGCAAATTCTGGGACATTAATGTAATCAAACAGTGCAGGTATGGCTGGTACAGCAATTTTTACCAAGTAGTTGCACTTTGTTCTTTAAATTGTTTTGAGCCTCCTATACCATTCCACGACTGATTGGGGTAGGTAAATTATTCCTTTTTTTTAATGTATTCTTTTTCTTCTCTTGCTCCCTTTCTTTGTTACTCCCTTGTTGAAAATCATCTTGCATGCACTCACTTTTTCCTCTTCTCAATCCAGCTGACATTAGAAACTCACTATGGACTCAGTGTGCTACAATTCTGAGACATACCCAGTCAAGACACCAAGGCATCACTGAATTGTTAGACAATAAATGTGATTAAGCAGCAGTTTATTGCAAATAAACAAATGTATGTTGACCGCTTAGCTCATACATTACATGGCCTTATTTTCTGTAAACTGTCGGCCTCTACTTTGTACACTCTCTATTCTGAGACAAGTACTTTTTTAGTATTGATATTTAATTTGCTAGTATTTTTTGTACTGATTTTAATAATGTGGATTCAGTCAGAAGGTGCACAGTGATGTAGATGTTAACATTGTGCACAATGACCAAAATACTATATTAAACACACAAAAATTCATAAAATACAGATCATAAATTGTCCCTAGCTTTGCATTGCAACCCTACATTTAGAGAACATAGAAATAATGTAGAACTTATTGTAAGGAATTGACCAGCAAAATCATCAATGTAACCAAAATATGTTTTTTTTTCTTCCTGGTCTCCAATTGAGTGTTTTATGTCAAGAATTCAGCAGTGAGACTCCTCACTCTCTGGTGCGCTAGATTGATTCTTCAATGTGTTGTGCCTTACACAATTTAATATTTAAAGTGGTCAGTAATTTTATGGAAAAACAATTCTTCTTGGTATTAATGTAACTATGTCTTTGAACATTTGATTAAATATACTAGTGATAGCTAATATACTTTGCAAACCTCAGCCTGTACTATAGTAACAGACTACGTTTTAAAATTCTTAACCTTTTTTATTTGTGTAATTGGTTTTTGAACTGTCTGCTGAATACTTGACCATGGTTAGATTTAACTTTGCTGCTCAATCATCAGACTGACTCAGCAATATCTTGTTATGTATCTTTCATTATAATTAGCTGAACAATGATTGCACTGTAAATAAGAACCCGCATTGTACCTTAGGTGCAAACTTTAATAAAAGAGCATGATTATATTTGATGATCAAAGCTAAAGAATCTTAAATCTGTTTTTGAGATTACTTAAAATAAGGCTGTATAATGGTCCTTGAGTTTATAAACAACAAACTCATCCCATTTTATATTGTATTTTTTAATCCAGATAAATACAAGTACAGACTATTGTAGCAATGTATTGTCCTCTGAGATGGATAAGATTCTTTTTCAAGAATGAATTTATAAGGGAGGGAAATTTCCATCACAATTTTTGAGTATACCCTGAGAATCCATGTCTACATATCTCTGGCTCTCTGCAGGTTGGAAAATGACATGTATTGTAGGTAATCTCATTTCATCATGCGCACTCTCTCTCCTCTGAGTTCACTATCCTCCCTTAATCTCTCCCTCCATGTAAACTCCACAACCCATATTCACGGACACCCCTTCGACCTTGCCATCTCTCGTGGCCTCGCTACTCCCATCATGTCAATCGCAGATAAGGCCATCTCTGACCACTTCCTCATTATTGCTCTCCACCCACATCCCCCTTTCTCACCCCTTCCCAAACCGTACATCCTTCTGTGTCTGCCCCAGTAAAAAAAAAACAATAACTCTCCCAACACTCGCAACTGCACTTACCCAACTGTCCAGCCTTTGGCCCTCCATTCACCATGACATTTCTGCAGCTCAACCACACCCTCACGACCACTTTTGATACCCTAGTCCCGATTTAAATCAATTACTCTCCCTCACCCTGGCAGTTTCTCCCCCCCCCCCCCCCCCCCCCCTTTTTAGTACGCCCCTCATCTTCATTCCCTTAAGTCCAAGGGATGCAGACTTGAACGGATATGGTGGACAACTGGTTTAGCAATTCACCGCCAGATCTGGCTGGACCGCAAAGCATTATCTGGCCCTGCTCTCGTCTGCCAAAATTGCTCACTATTCCAGAATCATTCTGGAATGCAAAGATAAACCCTGGCTTCTATTTTCTACTGCTAATCGTCGTCTTAAACCCCTCGCCCCTGTCCACCCTCGCCTCCAACAACAAATGTGAGGAGCTCATGGACTTTTTTGCTTCTAAAATTGAGACCATCTGTTTAGCTGCCTCTGCCTTTCCCCAAGCCCACCAGGCCAAACTTCCTCTAAGGATCCCCCCTGCCTTAGCCCTAAACTCCCATCTTTCTCCAGTTTCTCTCCGATCTCCCCTCCATGACCTCTCCGCGCTCATCTTGTACATGAGACCCACGTCCTGCTCCCTCGACTCTATTCCCACCAAACTGCTGACCACCCAACTTTCTTTTCTAGCTGACATGAACAGTTCTCTCCTCGGGTACTACTTCAAATCTGCTATCATCATCCTTCTCCTCAAAAACAACTCTTGACCTCTCCGTCATTGCAAACTACCTCCCTTTCCTCAAGTCCTTGAACGTGTTGCCTCCCACATCTGTGCCCATCTTTTCCGCAACTCCATGTTTGAATCCCTCCAATCAGATTTCTGCCCCTGCCACAGTACTGAAATGGCTCTCATCAAAGTCACAAATGACATCCTTTGTGACTCTGATAAAGGTAAACTATTTCTCCTCGTCCTTCTTGACTTGTCTGCAGCCTTCGACATGGTTGACCACTCCATTCTTCTCCAACGCCTCTCCACCGTTGTCCAGCAGGGTGGGACTGCACACGCCTGGTTCCATTCTTCTCTATCTAATTATAACCAGAGAATCACCTGCAATGGTTTCTCTTTCCGCTCCCACATCGTTACCTCTGGTGTCCCCCAAGGATCTATCCTTGGCCCCCTCCTATTTCTCATCTACATGCTGCCCCTTGGCGACATCATCCAAAAACACAATGTCAGGTTCCACATGTATGCTGATGACACCTAGCTCTACCGCACTACCTCTTCTCTCAACCCCTCCACGGTCTATAAATTGTCAGGCTGCTTGTCCGTTATCCAGTTCTGGATGAGCAGAAATTTTCTCCAATTAAATATTGGGAAGACCGAAGCTGTTGTTTTCGGTCCCCACCACAAACTTTGTTCCCCAGCCACTGACTCCATCTCTCTCTCGCTAACATCTGTCTGAGGCTGAACCAGACTGTTCACAACCTTGGTGTCATATTACATAGAAACATAGAAGATAGGAGCAGGAGTAGGCCATTCGGCCCCTCGAGCCTGCTCTGCTATTTAATGAGATCATGGCTGATCATCCAAATTCAGTACCCTGTCCCTACTTTCTCCCCGTATCCCTTGATCCCTTTAGCCTTAAGAAATATATCCAACTCCTTCTTGAATATATTTAATGAATTGGCCTCAATTGCCTTTTGTGGTAGAGAATGCCACAGATTCACCACTCTCTGGGTGAAGAAATTCCTCCTCATGTCTGTCCTAAATGGCTTACCCCTTATCCTTAGACTGTGACCCCTGGTTCTGGACTCTCCTGCCATCGGGAACATCCTTCCTGCATCTAGTCTGTCTCGCCCTGTTAGAATTTTATAAGTTTCAATGAGATCCCCTCTCATTCTTCTAAACTCCAGCGAATATAAGCCCAATTGACCCAATCTCTCTCCATATGCCATTCCTGCCATCCCAGGTATCAGTCTGGTGAATCTTCGCTGCACTCCCTCCATGGCAAGTATATTCTTCCTCAGATAAGGCGACCAAAACTGCACACAATACTCAAGGTGTGGTCTCACCAAGGCCCTGTACAACTGCAGCAAGACATCCTTGCTCCCGTACACTAAACCTCTCGCTATGAAGGCCAACATACCATTTGCCTTCTTAACCGCCTGCTGCACTTGCATGCTTACCTTCAGCGACTGGTGCACAAGGACACCAGGTCTCGTTGCACTTCCCCCTTCGCCCAATCTATTGCCATTCAGATAATCTGCCTTCCTGTCTTTGCCACCAAAGTGGATAACCTCTCATTTATCCACATTATACTGCATCTGCCCAATCACCCAACCTGTCCAAATCATACTGGAGTTTCTCGGCATCCTCCTCACCGCACACACGCCCACCCAGCTTTGTGTCATCTGCAAACTTGGAGATATTACATCTAGTTCCCTTGTCTAGATCATTAATATATATTGTGAATAGCTGGGGTCCTAGCACCGATCCCTGCGGTACCACACTAGTCACTGCCTGCCACTCGGGGAAAAGACCCTGTCATAAATCTAATCGAGAAACTATCTATGAAATAACACTGGACGGCCAGCTAGTGGCGCATTCTGAGGAGTATAAATACTCTGGTGTTGGCCCCAGCTTGCCAGGGACATTTTGTAAAGACAAGGGAGCTAGTGAAATACAACTAGACTTCCATGTTCTGAAATAAGTTGATTAAAGCCTTGCTTTATGCTCAAACCAAGTGCGTAGTGAGTGTTATTACATCAGACCCGTTTATTCCAACTCTTTGCTTTCTGTCTGCCAACCAGTTTTCTATCCAAGTCAGTACCTTACCCCCAATCCCATGTGTTTTAACTTTGCACGCTAATCTCTTATGCGGGATCTCATCGAAAGCCTTCTGAAAGTCCAAATACACCACATCCACTGGTTCTCCCTTATCTATTCTACCAGTTACATCCTCAAAAAAAATTCCAGTAGATTAGTCAAGCACGATTTACCTTTTGTAAATCCATGTTGACTTTGACCGATCCTGTCACTGTTTTCCCAAGTGCTCTGCTATTACAGCTTTTATAATGGACTCTAGCATTTTCCCACTACCGATGTCAGGCTTACCGGTCTATAATTCCCCGTTTTTTCTCTACCACCTTTTTTGAATAGTGGGGTTACATTAGCTACCCTCCAATCCATGGGAACTGTTCAGAGTCTCTAGAATTTTGGAAGATGACCAGCAATGCATCTACTATTTCTAGGGCCGCTTCCTTAATCTACATCCTAGGGTACTTATCAGGCCCTGGGGATTTATCAGCCTTCAATCTTGTCAATTTCCCTAACACCATTTCCCTACAAATACTGATTTCATTGAATTCCTCCCTCTCATTAGATCCTATGTTCCCTGCCATCTCTGGGAGGTTATTTGTGTCCTCCTTTGTGAAGACAGAACCAAAGTATGTATTTATGCGAGAAATTAGCTTCCGACCACATCCACAGCATAATTAAGAATTTCCACCTCCATAACATTGCCCGTCTCCGCCCTTGCCTCAGCTCATTTGCTGCTGAAACCCGCATCCATGCCTTTGTTACTTTTAGACTTGACTATTCCAACACATTTCTGGCTGGCCTTCCACGTTCTACCCTACGTAAACTTGAGGTCATCCAAAACTCTGCTGCCCGTGTCCTAACTCGCACCAAGTCCCATTCACCCATCACCCCTGTGCTCGCTGACCTACATTGGCTCCTGGTTAAGCAATGCCTCGATTTTTCAAAATTCTCATCCTTGTTTTCAAATCTCTTCGTGGCCTTGCCCCTTCCTATCTGTGTAATCTCCTCCAGCCCCACAACCCCCTCCGAGATAGCTGTGCTCCTCTAATTCTGCCCTCTTGAGCATCCCTGATCATAATCACTCAACCAATGGTGGCTGTGCCTTCTGTTGCCTAGGCAGAAAGCTCTGGAATTCCCTGCCTAACCTCTCTGCCTCACTACCTCTTTCCTCCTTGAAGACCCTCCTTAAAACATACCTCTTAGACCAAGCTTTTGGTCATCTTCCCTAATTTCTCCTTGTGTGGCTTGGTATCATATTTTTGTTGTATAATACTCCTGTGAAGCGCCTTGAGACGTTTTACTATGTTAAATGTGCTATATAAATACAAATTGTTGTCCACAAAGTGTACAGTAAAGTGATGTTTACAACTGAAGCACTTAATTTGGAGGCTATGTTGTCATGGAAGCTTTGCTAGGGTAAGGCCATTTTCATTTTACTCAGCTGAGGAAAATGCATGGAAACCCACGACCATGCTTAAGAGTCTCCAAACCAATCCACTGAGAAATGCATACAGGTAGAATTTCTATTTGCCCATTATGGAGTTTGCATTCTTCCAGAAGAGACATACCATGCTTATCTAACTCCTAAGATCTCTGATGCATGTTTTTGGCAGCCAAGTGTGTGAAGGGTTATTGCAGGAGACTAACCAGCTAAAACAATCCAGGCTATCAGTACAGAGCACTAGTAAGCTTCCAATTGCTTGTCCATGTTCATTATAAAGCCATAACCTCGCATATGCAGAACCATATTTGAAATTGATTAAATATTTTGATCATTGACTGCAATATATGGTGGGCATGATGTGGTCATTCTGTTCCACATGGTAGAGTTTGTAAAAAGTAATGACCTTTTTCTAGCACTCATTTAAATTATATATAAAGATAAAACGGTTGATCACAAACTGCAACGTTAATCTAGAAAATACTGCTATACTATACGCATTATATATACAGTTTTCTCCAAGGTAGTTTTTGTGTAGTTAAATACATTCTCCCTGAATAACACAATTCAGGGTTGCAGCAAGATGTTTCTTTTCCTGTCTGTGGTTTTGTAAGTCTGCAAGAGAAAATCCTTTCTAAAATAAAAGGAAGGGAATGGTTCTTCCTTTTTTTTTAACTTCAATTAATGGCTCCCTTTCAAGATAAATATTTGCTCTATTATCTAGGTTTTGCCTGAGCTTGTTGCAGATTTTTAACATGGTGCACTGTAGTAGGGAAGCGGTTAACTATTTGAGAACAAATATTTAAAATTGTTAGGGGGCTAGGGCAGGGGAAATGAGTCTCGGAGAAATATCTTTTTCAGACATCCGAATGGGCTCCACCTGTGCTGTAGAATTCTTTCTATGCAGGGCTACGGGGATAGAGCGGGGGAATGGGACTGACTGGATTGCTGTACAGAGAGCCGGCACGGACTCGAATGGCCGCCTCCTGTGCCATTATGACTGATTCTGAGAGGGGACAAAAAGCATTCAAATTATTGGCATAAAGCTTGCTAGAAACATTCACAACTGAATCCTGCACTGTTGACAATCTGCACCTTTTGGGGTGGGGCAAGGAGGCTAACCGCAAACCAAAAAAAATAGAACTTTTGCCAGTGAGACAAATTCACAAGCAAACTCTGAACTTTTTTTTGTAACACAAATATCAAGCCCCAGTTGTATGATTTTTCCCTTCCATTGCAAAATTAGAGAAAGAGGGGAATAAACAAACTCTACTAAGCTTGCCAGAGAGAGATCCAAGAATACCATGTTTGTTGTGTTAATGGCACTATAAAAACACATTTTGTTGGCGTACAGTTTCACTACACACATTGCCAACAGTTTCCATGTAAATAGGTGAAGTTTATTGAAAAGTTAAATGCTAAAGCTCATTTATGCTTGCTTCATGTACTTATTAATAAACAACCTTTGTGCAACCTTCAGAGAAGAATTTGGTGTTCTTTGGAAAAACTTAAAACGGTTTACTGGATTTTGCTCAAAGTTCAGAAGCGTCTATACCTCAAATTAAACAACCTTCAAAGGCTCATACTTAAACATTTGTCCGACTTGCCATCTGGCTTCAGTGTTCTGTTTTGGATTTTCACCAATTTTGAGCGACTTCCTCTCAATCCTCCCACCATTTCCTGTGAAAATGGGTGTGGTTGGACTACATGTTTATGCTTGACCACCAACTTCTCTAAGTTTCAAATTATTCTGTTTTTTAACCTTAAATTATTTTCTGACATTTTGGTGAATTTCAATATTAGATTGGTTAGGGATATTATGATTTGAGAAAAATTGGATAGATTTCCTATTTCTTTTAGTTCTTGAGCACTTGCTGAAAGTGTGCATCTATGGATGTCTGGTGTAAATATGATTTGGGCTTGGCTGTATCACCAGCTCTCCATCACCAAGACCACCTACTTCCACCTCCATAACATCGCCTGACTCCGCCTCTGCCTCAGCTCATCTGCTAAAACCCTCATCTGTGCCTTTACCTCGAGACACGATTATTCCAGTGGTCTCCGAGCTGGCTTCCCACCTTGCACCCGCCATAAACTTGAGCTCATCCAAAACTCTGCTGTCAATATCCTAACTTGCACCAAGTCCTGTTCACCCATCACCCCTGTGCTTGTTGACCTACATTGGCTCCCAGTCTGGCAACACCTCAATTTAAAAATTCTCATTCTTGTTTTCAAATCCCTCCATGGCCTCGCTCCTCTGTTACCTCCTCCAGCCATCCCCACACCTCCAATTCTGGCCTCTTGCGCATCCCCGATTAATCACTCCACCATTGGCGGCCATGCCTTCAGCTGCTGAGGCCCTAAGCTCTTGAATTCCCTCCCTAAACATCTTTGCCTTTCTACACACCTCCTTTAAAACGCTCCTTAAAACTCATCTCTTTGACCAATCTTTTGGTCACCTATCCTAAATATCTCCCTATGAGGTGTGGTGTCAAATTATGTTTGATAATCACTCGTGTGAAGCACCTTGGGACGTTTTATTACATGCACTATATAAATGCAAGTTGTTATAATCTCTGGGGGATTGGATAACCTGCTAACATTCCTTTTATTGGGTAATAATGGATATTTGGGCAAGGTAGAGGATAGTGTCGATGCCATTACTAAGAAAGGAGTCCAATTTCAGGAGAAAGAGGAAATTTGCCAAGAAGGGGAAAAAACCAAATTGGAAGAACTGGACATTCTATCCTCGTACAATGAACAGGAACTGATCCCATTGAGCTTGACTTCATCGATTATAACCAGACTTTTATAAGTAACTTGAGTTGCTGGGTTTGTTTTTAGAATTAGCATGTTGGAAAGTTCCCATTTATGGACATGATTACCAACATAATTCTCTAACCATGGTCTTGAATTTACAACATGCCAAAAACATGTATATACATATATTTTGGCACTAGGTAGTAAACATTTTTTTAAAATACTGTACAAGAACTACAGTAAGATGGGACATTTTCTGTCATGCAAAAACTCAACAAAAAAAAGTCTTTGATTTCTTAGAACTACTTACTGTGTGTGTGTGGTATCTGACATTTACCTTGCTTATTAAAATTATTTACTCAGTCGTCTCCATCCACACTTTCAATGGGCCCAATGGTGGATTTTTGCAACCAGTGATCTTATTTTTTGTTCTGGAAAACATTTTACTGTGAGTTGCTTTGTGTTTCATAAAGATTGCTGTAGATCCTTACGGGTTGTATTGAATTTTTTTTCCAGTAGCTTGTTTAAATTAATTTAATGAACCGTTGCTTTTAATGATTTTTTGTTAGTGCACTGATGTTCTTAAATTGTTCCTTTCTTTGTCTTCTACCAATTGGTACAGCCATATTGTGATCATTGTAGACTAACTTGAGCTTCAAACATTTTCTAAAAGGTATCTTATTTTTTTTAGCCGTGAGAAGTTATGGATCTGTATGGAATACTGCGGAGGTGGATCACTTCAGGATATGTACCATGGTATGTTGCTTGAATTCTCATTGATGTGCCCACCATCCCCTCCCACCCCCAGTCACCGCCACTACCCCCTGAACCAATTGGACCCCCTCCTGACCAATATAACACTGATTGTATTTTAATGTAATTTATTACATGTGAATTAAAAAGACCAGAAATGTGCAGTTTTGGTCTCCTTATCTCGGGAAGGATATACTTGCCTTTGAGGTGGTGCAACAAAGGTTCACTAGATTGATTCCTGGGATGAGAGATTGTGTAGGATGGGCCTATACTCTGGAGTTTAGAAGAATGAGAGGTGATTTCATTGAAGTATACAGGATTCAATGAAGGGGCTTGACAGGGTAGATGCTGAGAGTTTGTTTCCTCTGGCTGGAGTGTCTAGGACTAGGGGGCATAGTCTCAGGATAAGTGGTAGGCCAATTTAAGACCGAGATGAGGAATTTCTTCACTGAGGGTTGTGAATCTTTGGAATTCTCTGCCCCAGAGGGCTGTGAATGCTGAATCTTTGAATATATTCAAGGCTGAGATAGATAACTTTTTGGACTCTAGGGGAATCAAGGGATATGCAGATCTGGCGGGAAAGTGGAGTTGCGGTCGATGATCGGCCATGATCTTATTGAATGGCAGAGCAGGCTCGAGGAGCCGTATGGCCTACTCCTCCCCCTATTATGTTCTTTAAAAAAAAAAAAAAAAATTAATGCTGACAATACAAAGACCAGTCAGCATCTGTAAAAAGTAAAGACAGGTTAATGATTTGGGTGTTAGAAGGGTGTTCCACCCAAAATGCTGGCCCATCCCCTCCTTACAGATGCTGACTGATCTGCTTTGCACTTTCAGCATTTGTAGATTTTTAAAATTTAATTGTGAATTGCTTTTGAGGCGTTTCTGTTCAGGCTCCAAATAAATGCAAGCCTGTCCTTGTCGCTGAAGTTCACAGTGGCTTTTTTCTTTTAGATGGTTTTGAGGCCTTGCCACTGGATTGATTTATAATAGTTATCAATGCTATGGTATGTCTGCAGAATAGAAGCTTTATTTCTGTATGATTTGCTTTTACTTTAAGTAGGGATAATCTGCTACCTAAAGGCCTGTGCAGCAGTATTGCTGGGTCTCCTCCATGTTAGTCATAGTTATACAGCACAGAAAGAGGCCCTTCAGCCCATCGTGTCTGTGCCGACCATCAAGCCCTATCCTTATCCCATTTTCCAGCACTTGGTCCGTAGCCTTGTATGCTATGGCGTTTCAAGTGCTCATCCAAATGCTTCTTGAATGTTGTGAGGGTTCCTGCCTCTACCACCCTTTCAGGCAGTGAGTTCCAGATTCCAACCACCCTCTGGGTGAAAAGGTTTTTCCTCAAATCCCCTCTAAACCTCCTGCCCCTTAGCTTGAAACTATCCCCCCTGTTTATTGACCCCTCTACTAAGGGGAAAAGTTCCTTTCTATCTACCCTATCTCTGCCCCTCATAATTTTGTACACCTCAATCAGGTCCCCCCTCAGCCTTCTCTGCTCTAAGGAAAACAACCCCAGCCTGCCCAGTCTCTCTTCATAGCTGAAGCGCTCCAGCCCAGGTAACATCCTGGTGAATCTCCTCTGCACCCTCTCTAAAGCAATCACATCCTTCCTATAGTGTGGCAACCAGAACTGCACACAGTATTCCAACTGTGGCCTAACTAGCATTTTGTTGGCGCTTGATGAACATTTCCTAAGCCCCCTACCCTACCTTCCTATCTTTCCTTTGCTCATTTTCTCTTTCAATTTGACAATTCTTTTGTTTTCCTTTTTTTTTTCTTCTAGTTTGTGTCTTTTTTCATGCTGTTGTGATCATAGTCTCACCCAATTGTCCCCATCTCTTCCCCCATATTTTGTGAACTACACCCATATCTCTCATTCCCTGGTATTATTTTCCCCTCACTGGTACCATGCTCTCTTTCCATCTGTTCCTTCAACCCCACCCCCAACCCAATACAGGAAATTTTGTGCTATCCGGCACTGACGGGACCAAGCTGTTGCCGTTCCCTCAAAACTGCCGGACAAACCAGTGCTAATGTTGAAAGATACGGAAGCTTTTGAGCTCCGTATCTGTCAACAAACCCTGTTGCTTACAGCTTCTAAACAGTCCAAGTGTCTCTGTAGCTTAGCAACAGCTTCAGCAGACCTTGCAGAGCTTGACTGTTGAGAAAAAAGCAACGAGAAGAAAAAAAAGCAACGAGAAGAAAAAAAAAAAAAGCAACGAGAAGAAAAAAAAGCTAACGAAAACGGCTCCTGATTTTTGCCGGTGGCTCGAGCATTCCGGACAGTTAGCCTCCGGATAACAGTTTCCTGTCATTTGCTTTTCTTTCCCCGTCCCTTGTTTAGTTCTCCTACAATAATAGAATTGTACAGATTTGATTTGAACTAGTTAGAATGCTAGAAAATTCTTTAAGTGCATTCAGTTTTGTTGAGTCTACAGGAGTAGGTACTTAACAATTTATTAGTTAACTTTATGTAATGAAGTGTTTTGTTTCCCCAGTGACCGGACCCCTGTCAGAACTGCAGATAGCTTATGTTTGCAGAGAAACCTTGCAGGTAGGATAATGGTGTCTTTTATATTTTGAATATTAAGAAATTCTTGCCAGCAGCTAGAATGATACATAATGGTGATATTAGACTGATGTTAGTACCCATATTTAAAAAAAAATGGACAATCTGACCTGAACAACTACAGGCCATTAATTACAATATTACTCTAATATTTATTACCAATAATTGTAAATAAAGGAATTGATTATTAGGAGTACATATCACATCTATCACAGAATCACAGAAACCCCACAGTGCAGATAAAGGCCATTTCGGCCCATTGAGCCTGCACCGACACATATCCCACCTTCTATCTAGAAGACAATAGTCTAGCCCTCACTGATGGACATAATGGGAGAGGAGGAGGGATTTCCCGAGTTGGTGCTACCAGAGGGGAGTCTTGTCCGAGAGCTGTCTGTATTTGATTATCCATCCATTTAAAATGAACGGCACCCTGCGATTTTCCACTATGCACCAACAAGGCGAGGCAGTGCAAACTTGCAACAGCAGCCCAAAAATTGCCCACAGGAGATGTACTGATCTCAGAACTGAGAGGGTACAGCTATCAGGAAAGATTGAACAGGCGCAGGCTCTTTTTCTCTAGAAAAGAGAAAGAAGATTATGAAAGGGTTTGATGGGGTGGATGTAGACAAGGTGTTTCCACTTGTGTGGGAATTGAAAACTAGGGGCCATAACTAAGGTAATTACCAATAAATTTAAAAGGAATTCAGGAGAAACTTCTTTACTCAGTGGTAACAATGTGAACCTCACTATCACAAGGAGCGGTTGAGGCAAATAGAATAGATGCATTTAAGGGGAAGCTGGATAAACACATGAGGGGGAAAGGAATAGAAGGTTATGTTAACAGTTAGATGAAGTAGGGTGAGAGGAGGCACATGTGGAGCAGAAAGACCGGCATGGACCAGTTGGGCCGAATGTGTTATTTCTGTAATATACATTCTATGTAAACTATCACTACTCTTAAGTAAATAGTTGCCAAAATTAATTTTGAAGGAGAAGATCTATCTATGCAGTCTTCTTCATTTTTTTGAGTAAGTGACACCCAAATAGATTGGAAAAATCTTACAACGCAATGTACCTAGATTTTCAGAAGACCTTTTGACATAGTTCCTCACAGAAGGCTGCTGTGTAAGCTTAAGGCATTGGGAATTCAGGATATCGTCCAGAAATGTAAAAGAAATTAACTGAATTCCAATAGGTAATTGTTCAGGGAGTGATGCTGGGTAAACACATGAGGGGGGAAAGGAATAGAAGGTTATGTTAACCGAGTTAGATGAAGTGGGGTGGGGTGAAGTTAAGTACTGGGTGGAATGACCCAGGAGTCTGTTAATGTCAGACTATTTCTAATTTACATGCATAATTTGGATCCAGAAACTCAAATCAAATTGGTCAAATCTGTGGATGACACTGAGCAAGGAGGATAGTTGAGGCTGAAAAACTATGGGCCTACAAAAGGAGCTAAATAAAATCTGTATATGGGTGGAATAATGTGTTCAATGAAATTTAATACAAGTAAGTATAAGGTACTGCACGTTGGCAGAAAAAAAATCAGACAAACTAAAGCTGCAGTTGAGAGTTGTGGAGATGTTAATGGACTTGGCACTAAACTGGTCCAGTCACTCTGGAGCAGTAATCAACAAATAGACTGACACATTATATTGCTAAGTCAGAAAATGTCATGCTGAAACTGTACAGTGCTTGAGTCAGACCAATATTGTATTTAGTTGGTCATTTAAAACACAAGGGAAATATTTAAGCCCTTAAGGCAATAAAGAGACTGAGCCTTTGTGTCAAAATGATTCAGTTATGTGGAAAGATTGAAGAAATAAGAGGGGACCTTGGCGAAAGAGATATAAAATAGCAAACTCTGTAGAGAAGATAAACCTAGAACATTATTTTGGGGTGTACCGTTAAAGTAGGACAAGTGGGAAATTGTTAAAGATGTGGTGTACCGATCACAGAACGGACACAATCCGCTTTCCGGTCCATAGACTATAAATCAGGCGTCATGCCTTTAAGAAGGATCACACCTTTAAGAAACTCGATCTGCAACATAGTTAAGCCCAGAGGAGCAGTCTAAGCTGTGCACTGATGAAAGAGAGTTGTACTTGGCGTAGTCTCTGACTCCATTTTGTGTTCAGCATGCAGCCTCAACAATTAAACCTTTTCTGTTGAACCTCTCCGAGTTCAGTATTTTTTGCTAGGAGTACGTAGACTCCTACAAAGACAAGTTTAAGATTGATGTCATGAAAAGAGTGTTTAACACTTTCTAGTGGTTAGTGGAGCCAAAAACCTCAGTGAGACAGTTGAATGTTATGGGGGGCTGCAGATTTTTTTCGATGGACAAGGTAAGAGGAGACAAATGGCTGTCCTCGCCTCTATTTGTCGTGTAATTGTGTTTTACTATTGTCTTTGTGCAAATTTTTTATGTACTTAATGCCACAAAACTTATTTCGTAGGGCCTGGGCTATTTGCACAGTAAAGGAAAAATGCACCGAGATATAAAGGTATGGCTAAATTTGCATTTTAGTTGGAATCTTCTAAAAGCTGATTGATTTATTTTTTACAAACTTTTATTGCCAAATCAAACTGTATACATCTCGAGTTAGAGTGGAAATGAGCTATCTGATGGACTATATTGTTGAACAATGTACTTGACTGTTAGCATAGAAAATAGTGGTCACTTCCTTGTGTATAACAGAAGAGTCAAGAGTGACATTAGCAGAGGCCTGGAAGAGGTTGGCTGCCAGCCCTCTTTGCTGTGGAAGAAAAACTAAGGTTAAGAAAATAATCTGCTGAACACTAATTATTTACTACTCCATCTCTAAAATTGAACTGTCTTCCTTTAGGGGGCAAACATTTTACTGACAGACCATGGCGATGTAAAGTTAGGTGAGTATTATGGCTCAGGATTTGGAACATTTATCAAATGTATGTTAGCTGTTAAAATTTTAAGGTTAATGCTGATACTTCTAGGTACTGAATTCATTGGAATTTTTTGTTCATGTAAATATGATCGTCTAGGGTTTTTTTTGGAAGAGAATGAAAGGTCAAGTCATTTATATAAAAAAAAACTATTTGGGTTAGTACATGCTACACTGTATAGTATTGGAATGGAGATTCGTACTCAATGCAAGTTCATTTTTTGTTACCTTCTAATGGAGATTCCAGACGAAAATGGGAAGAATGGACCGCTAGTCAACCTGTAAACGCATTGTTGTGCCACTTAGTTGGAGTGGTCTGAAATGACACTGATTGCCTAACCTCTTTGTTGAGGACTAGTAAGGGAAGAAGATATTAATGAGCTAACTATTGTCAAAATATATGCCAGACAATTGGCAATGTTGTTACTACAGTAGATTCCTGGAAATGTATATCTGGTATCTCCATTGGCAGAACGCTGGTAGCTTTGAGGACCTGAATGTTGAATCCTTTCCTTACCCTAATTTTCACATGGTAACCTTAGTGAATGAGGCCTTTTTCTTTCCTGTCCACACTTCTGAAGGTGTTGACTTGACTTGTGTTGGAGTTTGGTTTCATCGGACACTGGCAGTCTGACACTACTTGGCCCAAGAGAATGTTCTTCATATATGAGCCTGAATGGTGCATGTCAGCAGGCTATTGAAGCATGAGAAGTGGAAGGATTGGACATAACGCCCACATGTTCACCTTCCATTGTGGATTATTGGATTACAATGGAAGAACAGGAATGCTGTCTGTGGTTAAATTTTCTCTCCATCTCCCTTCCTGGTTCAGGGTCCCACTTCTATTGCAGCACTCTTGCTTCCTTCCCTGGCTGAAATCAATCATTTTTGCACAGATGCGGTATTGAATCTGGGATCTCTTTGACCTTTATGGCTCAGTAGCACAGTTGTTTGTGCACTTGCCACTGAGGAGTTTGTAAATGAGTTGTCAGTTCTCAAGTGCAGTAGACTGATTTGAGCCCACAATTCCTAGGCTGTAGAGTTTCCAAATGTGCTAGGACTATTGGGGAGATACCAGTGCAGGAATGGCAAACCTTGAAGTAGTATGGTATTCCATCTTGGATGTTTTGGGGTGGGAAGGGGAGGGAATGAAAGAGACTGAAATCAGTTGATGAAATGCTTGACACCCAAGATGTCTTTTGTAGAGGATTATTATTGAGGGGCCATTTTGAAGAATGACACCACTGAAATTGTAAAGCATTGAAATAGAATTAATTTTTTTTATTTGTTCACTGGATGTGGGCATCGTTGGCAAGGCCAGCATTTATTGCCCATCCCTAATTGCCCTTGAGAAGGTGGTGGTGGTGAGCCACCTTCTTGAACCGCTGCAGTCTGTGTGGTGAAGGCACTCCCACAGTGCTGTATGTATTTCAAATGAGAATTATACCTTTTCAGAACACCAAATATTTTTTAATTCATTGTTATTGCATAGGTTTTGGATCCCAGTTATAACTTAAATGTACAATCCGAACAGAGAAATAATTGCTGAAAGCTGTTTTCAAAGCTGCCATGATCGTGCACTGCCCACATAGCTATCCGTTATGCTACTGGGTCACAAAAATCAGGAGAATCTCGTTCATAAGAACATAAGAAATAGGAGCAGGAGTAGGCCAATCGGCCCCTCGAGCCTGCTCCGCCATTCAATAAGATCATGGCTGATCTGATTCTAACCGCCAATCTACTATCACAGAACCATCTCCTGAATCTAACAGAATTAGACACACGAAATAGGAGCAGGATCAGGCTACACAGGCCCGCTCCGCTACCCACAGGGCCATGTCCGATCCGAACCTAGACTCGTCCAAATTCCTGCCCGCTCCCCGTAACCCTTAATTCCCTTTACTTCTAGGAAACTGTCTATTTCTGTTTTTAAATTTATGTAATGATGTAGCTTCTACAGCTTTTTGGGGCAGCATATTCCATGGACCTACCACCCTCTGAGTGAAGTAGTTCCTCCTCATCTCAGTTTTGAAAGAGCAGCCCCTTTATTCTAAGACTATGCCCCCCTAGTTCTAGTTTCACCCATCATCGGGAACATCCACCCGATCCAACCCCTTCACAATCTTATATGTTTCAATAAGATCGCCTCTCATTCTTCTGAACTCCAATGAGTAGAGTCCCAATCTACTCAACCTCTCCTCATATGTCCATCCCCTCATCCCCGGGATTAACCGAGTGAACCTTCTTTGTACTGACTCGAGAGCAAGTATGTCCTTTCTTAAGTATGGACACCAAAACTGTATGCAGTATTCCAGGTGCGGTCTCACCAATACCTTGTACAACTGAAGCAATACCTCCCTATTTTTATATTCTATCCCCCTAGCAATGAAAGCCAACATTCCATTGGCCTTCTTAATCACTTGCTGCACCTGCATACTAACCTTTTGAGTTTCGTGCACCAGGACCCCCAGATCCCTTTGTACTTCAGTACTTTCAAGTTTCTTGCCATTAAGAGAATAACTTGCTCTTTGATTTTTCCTGCCAAAGTGCATAACTTCACACTTTCCAGTATTGTATTCCATCTGCCAAATCTCTGCCCACTTACTTAGCCTGTCGATGTCCCCTTGCAGGTTTTTTATGTCCTCCTCACTCACTACTTTCCCTCCCATCTTAGTATCATCTGCAAACTTTGATATGTTACACTCGGTCCCCTCCTCCAAATCGTTAATATAGATTGTAAAGAGTTGGGGACCCAGCACTGACCCCTGCGGAACACCACTAGTTACTGATTGCCAGTCTGAGAATGAACCATTTATCCCAATTCTCTGCCTTCTGTTAGATAGCCAATCCTCTATCCATGCCAGAATATTACCCCCAATCCTGTGATATTTTTTTATCTTAAGCAATAATCTTTTGTGTGGTACCTTGTCAAATACTTTTTGGAAGTCTAAATACACTACGTCCACTGGTTCCCCTTTATCCACCCTATATGTTACTCCCTCAAAGAACTCCAGCAAATTTGTCAAACATGACTTCCCCTTCATAAAACCATGCTGACTTTGTCCTATTAAATTATGATTATCCAAATGTCCTGTTACTGTCTCCTTAATAATGGACTCCAAAATTTTACCTACCACAGATGTTAGGCTAACCGGTCTATAGTTTCCAGCCTTCTGTCTACTGCCCTTTTTAAATAAGGGTGTTACATTAGCAGTTTTCTAGTCTGCCGGGGCCTTTGCTGAGTCCAGGGAGTTTTGGAAAATTATTACCAATGCATCCACAATCCCTACCGCCACTTCCCTCAAGACCCTAGGATGTAAGCCATCAGGTCCAGGTGATTTATCCGCCTCGAGTCCCATTATTTTACCGAGTACCCCTTAGCGATTTTGATCATGTTTAGCTCCTCTTCCCCGCCCCCCCCCCCCCCCCCTTTAGTCCCCTGTTTGTCCAGTGTTGGGATATTCTTAGTGTCCTCTACTGTAAAGACTGATACAAAATATTCATTGTGTTTTTGCCATCTCCATATTTCCCACCATTAATTTCCCGGTCTCATCCTCTAAGGGACCAACATTTACTTTAGCCACCCTTTTTCTTTTTATATAACTATAAAAACTCTTACTATCTGTTTTTATATTTTTTGCTAATTTACTTTCATAATCTACCTTCCCTTTCTTAATCAATCTTTGTTATTTTTTGCTGTCTTTTAAAGCTTTCCCAATCCTCTATCCTCCCACTAGATTTGGCTACCTTATATGCCCTTGTTTTTAGTCGAATACTATCCTTAATTTCTTTACTTAGCCACGGATGGCTGTCTTTTCTTACACCCTTTTCTTCTCAGTGGAATATATATTTTTTGGAAGTTGTAAAATAACTCCTTAAATGTACACCACTGATCATGTATCGTCTTACCCTTTAATCTATTTTCCCAATCTACTCTACTCAATTCCACTCTCATACCTTCATAGTCTCCTTTTATTCAAGCTTAGCATGCTTGTTTGAGATCCAACCTTCTCACCCTCTAATTGAATATGGAATTCAACCATGTTATGGTCACTCATTCCAAGGGGATCCTTTACTAGGACATTTTTAATTAATCCTGTCTCGTTATACAGGACCAGATCTAAGGTTGCTTGCCCCCTGGTCGGTTCAGTTACACACTGCTCAAGAAACCCATCCCTAATACACTCAATGAACTCATCCTCAAGGCAGCCCTGCCCAATTTGATTTGTCCAGTTAATATGATAGTTAAAATCCCCCATAATTATAGCTGTTCCCTTATTACAAGCCTCAACTATTTCCTGATTGGTACTCCGTCCAACAGAGTTGCAACTGTTCGGAGGCCTATAGACTACGCCCACTAGTGTTATTTTCCCCTTATTATTCCTTACCTCCACCCAAACTGTTTCATTATCCTGATCTTTTGACCCAATATCATTTCTCTGTATCAGTGATTCCTTCCTTTATTAACATAGCCACCCCACCTCCCCTTCCTTCCTGCCTGCCCTTCCTGATCGTTAAATAACCTGGTATGTTTAATTTCCAGGCATTGTCACCCTGCAGCCATGTTTCTGTAATGGCCACAAGATCATACCCCTATGTAGTTATTTGTGCCATTAACTCGCCTATTTTGTTACAAATGCTACGTGCATTCAGATAGAGAACTTTCAAATATGTTTTGTGACACTTAGTTCCTGCTTTTGCCCTTTTTATTACTTTACCTTTTACTCCATACCTTCTGCCCCTTCCTGACACGCTCTGGTTTTTCATTTCCCCACTGCTACCTAAGTCTATGACCTTCTCTGTGTTGTCATTTTTATTATTTGCTCTCTAGGAACCTCCCCTCCACTAGTTAGTTTAAAGCCCTCTCTACAGCCCTAGTTATATGATCCGCCAGGACTCTAGTCCCAGCACTGGCCAAGTGAAGCCCGTCCCAATGGAACAGCTCCCTCCTGCCCCAGGACTGGTGCCAGTGTCCCAGGAAGCAAAACCCATTTCTCCCACAGCAGTGTTTGAGCCACGCATTTAACACTCTGATTTTATTTGTTCTAGCCAAGTTCGCTCGTGGCTCAGGTAATAAGATTATTACCCTTGAGGTTCTGTTTTTTAATTTGACCCCTAGCTGCTCATACTCCTTTAACAGAACCGGCTTCCTAGTCCTATCTACGTCGTTTGTACCAACATGGACCACGACAACTGGATCCACCCCCTCCCACTCCAAGTTTCTTTCCAGCCCAGAGGAGATGTCCTTAACCCTGGTACTGGGTAGGCAACACAGCCTTCGGGACTCTCGCTCTCGGCTGCAGAGAACTCTATCTATCCCCCTAATAATACTATCCCCTACCACTACAACATTTCTATTTACTCCCCCCTCTTGAATGGCCCCCCGTTCCACGGTGCTGTGGCCAGGTTGCTCATCCTCCCTGCAGTCCCTGCTCCCGTCCCCACAGGGAGTAAGAACCTCGAACCTGTTGGACAAGAGCAAGGGCTGCGGCTCCTCCAGCTCTACCTCCTGGATCCCCGTACCTGCCTCGCTCGTAGTCACACCGTCCTGTCCCTGACCATGGGCTACATCTGAATTACTTAACTTCATAGGTGTGACCACCTCCTGATACAGAGTCCAGGTACTTCTCCCCCTCCCTGATGTGTCGCAGTGTCTGAAGCTTCGACTCCAGCTCATCAACACGGAGCTGGAGTTCCTGTAGCAGCAGACACTTGTCACAGACGTAATCACCGTGAGCCTCAATGGTGTTCACCGGCTCCCACATCTCGCAACAGTAACACATCACCTGCTCCATTCTATGTAATTAATTAAATTTTTTATTGTTAGTTATGCACACCCTCTGCCCGATTTTAGATGCTAGTATCCCCTTTAATTAATTGGATTTAAATTAAATCAATCCCTCTTGTTACACCAGTTAAATGGTTTACCAACAGTCACTCTGCACCAGAAAGGCCTTATTAACTACAACCCACAGAGTTAAAGTTTGAAAAGAGCACCTAACACCCCACTTACCCAAAAAAGCAGCACTCTTTGATGACTCACACTCAGTGCTTGCTCTCACTTGGACTGGTCTTTTTCAACTCTTTGTTTACAGCCAAATGAGTCACCCCTGCTGATTGGTTAGAAAACTGGTTTCCACTGCCTGCTGTGCCAATTTACTCCTACTGCAGTGTAACCTTGTTTTACTCTTCTTAAACCAACAGAATCCCAAATATTTAACTTTTCCCCTTTATCTTACCAAGAATGATTTGAAGAGAAATAACAATTAAAGTACTCTCACACTTACCCAAACTATGTCTTGGCTGACTTCGCTGATCGCAACTGGGGTGGTGATAGGAGGCTTTACAATTGGCTAAGATGTCCCTGGCTTAGTGGGGGAGAGTGAATTTCATGCCCCGCGCCCCTAAGATTCCAGGAAAGTGCATGCATGGATAATACAGAACATGTTTGGCTGTAATGCCTCCCATTGTCAATTAGCCTGGTGATACACACTGGATTTGTGCATAACTACGCATAGTCTGTGTTGCCTTATTTTCATCCCTCTGTTGAAAATTTAAAATGGCGAACATTCATTTGAAATTTTTCTAACTTAACAAACTTTGCAAAATATATTCTCTCTTTCCTCTCTGCCTTGTGGTCTCCTTGTCCATGCTCTTCCTATAGTTGAGAGCATAAGCAGACAGCCTGCTTCCAGGTCTCCCACTAGTGCTCTTTGAACAACTGCTGGAAGGTATGCAAGAGTAGCCTGGTCACCACTTTCCATAATCTTTTTTTCTCCTATTGGGGAAGGGGAGTTGTATTGGGAAAGTACATCTTCCACTGGCCCTTTTCCTGTAATTCATTACTAAGACCTCTCGTTTGCATGAAGAAATAGATGTAATCCCCAAAGCACTGAGAAAATGCTGGAATCCATCTAAATAAAATGGAATTTGACTTGGTCATTCACCATAAGCCAGTGGCCCAACTTGTATACAAGGTGAATGATGGAGTGCGATTCCCAAAACACTGTGGAATCTAAATCTAATATAGTAGTAATAATTTGAGAATTGCTGTAAATCAGTGGTCCTGATTATTACTTGTGAGAAAGCAGCAAGTTGAAGTGAATGTATTTTGATTTTGCATTTCAGCTGACTTTGGTGTTGCAGCAAAAATAACTGCTACTATAGCCAAGAGGAAGTCCTTCATTGGAACCCCATACTGGTAAATAAAGTCACTTACACCTAGTGTGTGCACCACTTAAAGTCGATGAAAAGAACTGCCACTTGCTCCCAATCAGTCACATGCGTATTGTAGAAATAAAGATTGAAAAAATATACAATAAATCCAAACGTGAGGTGGTTGAGGAACACCCATCTTTTAATGTTATGTAACTCGCAGCAATTGTATGTAATTAAAACTGTATGACACCATAATTTTATTCTACACCTAATCCCATTTTAAAACAAAACCACTAGCCTCCAATTGTTAATGTAGTATTATCATCTTTTAAGTAATGCACTTAATTAGGTTACATGCTTCTATCTTCAAAAATAAATCAATTATTTTATATATTGCATCTTTGTGTCCTCTTAAAGTTTGTTTTACTTTTGTAGAAATGTTTGTCTCAAATGTATGAGACTAAGGTTTCTTTAAACTGACATTTAAAATATTACATCGCTTATACTGCAGTCACTGATATTGCTCAACAAAGTGGTTCTTAATAAAAAAAAAACAAATTAAGTATCGTGAATATTAAAATTAATGTATCATTTCAGCTGGAACTGAGAACCTCTGTCTCGTGTTCAAAGTTTCAGACCCATCAAAATTGATTGAATGTATCATGTATAACATTTCTCTCTAGTAAATGTGTAAATCTCACTGATGAGACTATAATATTGTAATTCTGGAATTTGAGCAAATATTTTTTGGAGAAAAAAAACCTGCATAATGGATGCTGAGGAGTAGTTAGCGAGGTTCAAATTACATTTATAAACTGGCTGAGCTATACCATGGCTCGTGTACTCTGAATAAATCAGTTAGGTTATATGTTTGTAACTTACTCAAACATATCAATTATTTTATATGGTGTACCTTTTGAGTCCTGTTAAAATAAACTTCACAACTCACTAATTCATAATAGTTCTGCCATTCAGAGTTTTCATTCACTACGATCGTACGCACATATATTTCTTAAGTAACGTGGTAACTAACTCCCAGCTAGCAAATTATTTGTTGTTGAAAGTTTTTTTTTGCGTCCGAGTAATATTTGTTGTTTATAGGATGGCTCCAGAAGTTGCTGCAGTAGAGAAGAATGGTGGATACAACCAGCTATGTGACATCTGGGCAGTTGGAATCACAGCAATTGAACTAGCTGAACTGCAGCCTCCAATGTTTGATTTGCACCCTATGAGGTATTTTATTTTTTAGATTGCTGATAACTCTATGGAAATGACGAGCCCCTTGAGCTGGTCAGTTTTTTAATAAGTTTTCAGCTGTCACTGTGGCCCTGGAACAAACCTAACAAAGTACTCACAACTATTCAGTTTTATTGCTGTAATATACATAGGAATGTAAAGCACTTTGAAAAATTATTCGGGTTCTTCAGCAGGAAAGCATGGGCATCCCACAGTATACTCTATCCCACAGAGTAATGCATCTCCAGATTCAGGGTCCAGTTTGTTGTCATTGATTTTTCTCCCTTTTTTGACTTTAAAAAAATAAATCTTGAGTTTTTAAGAGAAGACTTGCATTTATATAGTGCCTTTCACATCCAGGCTGCCCCAAAGCACTTTACAGCCAACTAAATTACCAGATAATCTGTTTTAAGTCTTCCTTTTACCTCAACGGAGGATTCCCCATCACCGTGGTTGACAGGGCCCTCAACCGTGTCCGTCCCATTTCCCGCACTTCTGGTTACCTGTCTTCCCGTCCCCTCTCTTTTCAGCATTCCGAAGGGACTGTTGCCTCTGCAACATCTTGGTCCACTCTTCCATCACCCGCTCCCCTTCCCACGGCACCTTCCAATGCAAGCACAGGAGATGCAACACCTGTCCCTTTTTATCTCCACCCTTCCCACTGTCCAAGGCCCCAAACATGCCTTCCAGGTGAAACAGTGGTTTACTTGTACTACTTTCAACTTGGTATACTGTATTCATTGGTCACTATGCGGTGGTCTCTATATTAGAGAGACCAAATGCAAATTAGGTGATCACTTTGCTGAACACCACTGTTCAGTCTGCAAGTGTGACCCCGAGCTTCCGGTCACTTACCATTTTAATTCTCCACCCCCCCCCCCCCCCCCCACTCTGACCTCTCTGTCCTTGGCCTCCTACATGGTTTCAATGAAGCTCAACGTAAGCTTGAAGAACAGCACCTCATCTTTTGATTAGGCCGTTTACAGCCCTCAACATTTAAGTTCAACAATTTCAGATCATAACCACTGCTTCCATTTTTTCAGACAGGTGCTGATATGATTCTGCTTTGCCATTTACAGCCCATCTAGACTCAACTTTTGATTCTGGTTCCATTACCACCCCCTTTTACCTTGCACCATCGTCTCTTTTGTCATTTAATTACTCCTGCCTTCCACTCTATCGCAGACCTTCCCTTTTTGTTCTCCTCCCCCCCCCCCCCCCCCCCCCAACCCTTCCCTTCCTCTGTACTTGCTTAAAACCTGCTACATCTGTAAAATTTTCCAGTTCTGACAAAAGGTCACAGACCTGAAGCGTTAACTCTTTCTCTGCTGTCTGACCTGCTGAGTATTTCCAGCCTTTTCTGTTTATAAATCTGTTTTAGGTGTTGGTTGAAGGATAAATGTTAGCCAGACACAGGAGAACTCCTCTGCTATTCTTAGAATAGTGCCCTGGGATCTTTTACATCCACCCGAGGGCATCAGTTTAATGTCTCACCTGAAAGATAGCACCTCCGATAGTGCAACACTTCCTCATTGATGTGTCGGCCTAGCATTAGGTGCTCAAGTCTCTGGAGTGTGACTTGAACCTACAGCCTTCTGACTCGGAGGTGAGAGTGCTACCCACTGAGCCACAGCCGATATTTAAATCGGCAACAACACTGACCTTAATGATCCTTGAGTATTTCTTGTCCGGAGTACATAAGTTTAAATAATAATGGCTGGAGCGCTGAATCCTGAGGTATCATGCTAATCAGCATCTTGTTTGAACCAATTTATGATCTCAATTTCTATCATTTTCGAACTTGGGAACTATTACTCTGTGCAGCAAGATGTAAAAATACTTAACCCTATGTACCATTGAGAGAAAATTTATTATAAAAACTCATTTTAAACAATTCTATTTGCCCTGTTTTGTTTCTTTCCTCTCTTTTTTGCTTACTGCAACCTTTCAACCAAGGTGTCGGCCTTGGCTCAGTGGTAGCACTTTTGCTTCTGAGTCAGAAGGTCATGGGTTAATGCCCCACTCCAGAGATTAGTTGTACATTACCTCTGCTGACACTTCAATGCAGTCCTGAGGGAGTGTTGCACTGTTGGAGGTGCTGTCTTTCAGATGAGATGTTAAGCTGAGACCCTATCTGCCTTCTCGGGTGGGCATAAAAGATTCTAAAGCACTATTAAAAGGAAAGCAGGGGAGTTCTGTGTCCTGGCCAATATTTATCCTTTAACCAACATCGATAAAACAGATTATCTGGTCATTTATCTCATTACTGTTTGTGGGGCCTTGGGTGCAAATTGGCAGCCGAGTTTCCTTACACTGCAACAATATTTAATTGGCTGTAAGGTGCTTTGGGATCTCCTGAAGTCATGAAAGGCACGATATAAAAGTAAGTTCGTTCATTTCTTTACCTGTTTTCTCTCCTGGAGCCCACCATCCATTTTGGAGCTGGGCGGAGCAATGAAAAAAATTGCCTATAACTGAAAACTAGATACACAGGCTGGTTTTTAGCCAATTTAGCCCCAGAAATGGCGATTGACATGTAAATAGGTCAGTCTTTGTAGTCAAATTTCAACATCAAATAGTATTATTGTTGGATAAATTATCTGGGTTGCAGCACCAATAGGATGGTTGTGTCCAAAGAAAATAACACTTATGCAATTTTTATACTTTCTTGCTGAGCATGAGAGGAAAATGGCTCAAAATAGTTTAATTTCCAGTTCAGGAATCAATTTGGCAGCTGGAGTCGGGGGCCAGGTAGCAAGATGGATTAAAAGATGGCTACAAAACAGAAAACCGAGGGTAGGAGTTAATGGAAGTTTCTCAGATTGGCTGGAAGTTTCTCAGATTGGCAGAAAGTTGGAAGTGGTGTCCTGCAGGGATCCATGCTTGTTCACCATATACATGATTTGGATGCAGAAATTGGAGGTATAGGGTCAAAATTTGCAGATAGTACAAAATTGGGTGGTATAGCCAATAATGTGGAGAATGGCACCAAAATGCAGGATGACATAAAACAGGCTCGCCGAGTGGGTGGATAAATGGCAAATGAAATTCAATATAGCGAAGTATGAGGTGGTCTATTTTGGTATGAAGCCATTTATTCCTTGGAAGGTGTGAAACTAGATGGTGTGTAGAGGAGCAAAGAGATCTGGGAATACAGATATATAAATCGTTAAAAGTAGCAACACAAGTTGATAAGGCTATAAAGAGTACAAAAAAAGTACTGGGCTTCATTTCTAGAGCAGTAGAATACAAAAGCAAGGAACTAATTTAAATTTATATAGAACCTTGGTTAGACCATGCTTGGAGAACTATGCACAGTTCTGGCCTCCATACTACAGAGGATATTGAGGCACTGAAGAAGATGTGGAAAAAATTTATAAGGCTGTTACCAGAATTGAAGGGATGCATCTATCCAGAAAGATTGAGCAGGCTTGGGGCTCTTTGAAGAAATAGAAGACTAAGAGGAAACCTGATGGAGATTGTTTAAATTATGAAGGGGATCAGTCGGGTGCATGTGGAGAAACTGTTTCCACTTATGGGTCACGCCAGAAAATGGGGCATAAATATAGCCACTAACAGATCAAATAAAGAATTTAGGAAGAATATCTTTACACATAGTGATGAGAATGTGAAACTTGCAGCCACATGTAGTGGTTGAAGCAAATAGCATTAATGCATTTAAGGGTAGGTCTGATGCATACATGAGGGATAAGGGAATCAAGGAATACAGGGGCAGGGTGGGAGGAGGTCCATATGGTGTACAAACACCAGCATTTACCAGATGGGCTGAATGGCCTGTTTCTGTGCTATAGATTCTATAATACAAAAACACAGGTTCTTCCAATATTCAGTAATCAACTTTGTGTCTTGATCTTTTACATTATTGTGACTCATGTTTATACTCCTAGGGCATTGTTTTTGATGAGTAAGAGTGGATTTCAACCCCCTAAGTTGAAAGACAAAGTGAAATGGTGAGTATACATACCTTTTGTGTCCAGCTCACATTTATTGTAACATTGATGCCAGGGAGGGAGTTGAAACTATAATTCAAATTGAATTCACAAAATAAATACAAATGTAGAAGCTTTTTTAGTCTTTACTCACAATTTAGACCTTTAATACTAGGAAGCAGCCTCATGGCACTTCTCTAAGCTGTTTCCAGTGGTTAACTATTTTGGTGACCAAAACTGAATGCCATGCTCAAGGGGTGTGTGTGAACTGACCAGAACACTACAGTTTGAGCAGGACTTCCCCCTGACTTGTACATGACTATTTTGGCTATATAGTTCAACATTCTATTTTCTTTGTTGGCGGCTGCTCTCTGGTGATTGGATGTGTTGCGTCTAGTCTGCTGAGAACTATGGGTCTCTTACTACTTCATCTTTAAACACCATTCATGGAGTGCATATATTCCCCTTTTTTTTTTCTTTGTGCAGTACTTTACAGATATCTGCATTAAATATCATCTACCTTGGTTCTGCCTACTTACATATTTTGTTCAACTCATATTTTATACTCTGAGCTACCTCATTGGAATTAACTGCCCCTTCTAGTTTTGTACCATCTGAAAATTTGACCAATTTGCTTTAAGCTTCTAAACCCAAGTCATTATTGTAAATTAGAAACAACAATGGTCCCAATACTGATCTTTGGGGCATCTCACTGAGCACTTCTTTTCTTTCCCTCCACCTGTCCCCCTCATCTCCCTCAACACTGACCTAACTCCTCTAACAAGTACTATTGTTTTTCATCTCCAGCCAATTATCCAATTCTAACACTTCCCCTGAATCCCTACCACTTTGAACTTGACTCAGTGGAAGCAATTTAATCTTGAGTCAGAATGTTGTAGGTTCAAGCCCTGCTGCAGGACTTGAGCACGTAATCCAAGATAACACTTCAATGCAGTATTGAAGGAGTGCTGCTGTTCTGATGCACTGTTAAACCAAGGCTGCGTCTGCCTGCTCAGGTGGATGTACAGATCACATGAAACTTTTTGAAGAAGCGCAGAGAGTCCTGGCCAACATTTATTCCTAAACCAATACCACCAAAAACAGGTTAACTGGTCACTTGTAAGAACCTAAATAGGAGCAGGAGTAGGCCATTTGGCCCCCTCAAGCCTGCTCTGCCATTCGATAAGATCATGGCCTCAACTCCACTCCCCATAACCCTTGACTCCATTATCGTTCAAAAATGTCCATCTCCACCTTAAATATATTAAATGACCCAGCCTCCACAGCTCTCTGGGGTAGAGAATTCCAAAGATTCACAACCCTCGGAGAAGAAATTTCTCCTCACCTCTGTTTTAAATGGGCGACCCCTTAATCTGAAACTATGCCCCCTCGTTCTAGATTCCCATCTCTCTGCATCTACCCTGTCCAGCCCCCTCAGAATCTTAATGCGTTTCAATAAGATCACCTCTCATTCCTCTAAACTCCAATGAGTATAGGCTCAACCTTTCTTCTTAAGGCAACCCCTTTATCTCCGGAATTAACCTAGTGAACCTTCTCTGAACTGCCTCCAATTCAAGTATATCCCTCCTTAAATAAGGAGACCAAAACTTTACGCAGTACTCCAGATGTGGTCTCACCAACGCCCTGTACAGTTGTAGTAAGACTTCCCTACTTTTATACTCCATCCCCCTTGAAATAAAGGCCAACATTCCATTTGTCTTCCTAATTATTTGCTGTACCTGCATGCTAATTTTGTGATTCATGTACAAGGACCCCCCCGATCCCTCTACTGCAGCATTTTGTACTCTCCCTCCATTTAAAAAATAATTTGCTTTTTTATCTTTTTCTACCAAAGTTGCTAACCTCACATTTTCCCACATTATACTCCATCTGCCAAATTTTTGCCTACTCACTTAACCTATCTATATCCCTTTGCAGATTCTTTGTGTCCTCTTCACAACTTGCTTTCCCACCTATCTCTGTATCATCAGCAAATTTGGCTACATTACACTCGGTCCCTTCATCCAAAGCATTAATATAGATTGTGAACAGCTGAGACCCCAGCACTGATCCCTGTGGCACCCCACTAGCTACATAAGAACATAAGAAATAGGAGCAGGAGTAGGCCAATCGGCCCCTCGAGCCTGCTCCGCCATTCAATAAGATCATGGCTGATCTGATCCTAACCGCCAATCCACTATCACAGAACCATCTCCTGAATCTAACAGAATTAGACACACGAAATAGGAGCAGGATCAGGCTACACGGCCCCTGGGCCCGCTCTGCTACCCACAGGGCCATGACCGATCCGAACCTAGACTCATGTCCAAATTCCTGCCCGCTCCCCGTAACCCTTAATTCCCTTTACTTCTAGGAAACTGTCTATTTCTGTTTTAAATTTATGTAATGATGTAGCTTCTACAGCTTTTTGGGGCAGCATATTCCATGGACCTACTGCCCTCTGAGTGAAGTAGTTCCTCCTCATCTCAGTTTTGAAAGAGCAGCCCCTTATTCTAAGACTATGCCCCCTAGTTCTAATTTCACCCATCATCGGGAACATCTTCCCCGCATCCACCCGATCCAACCCCTTCACAATCTTATATGTTTCAATAAGATCGCCTCGCATTCTTCTGAACTCCAATGAGTAGAGTCCCAATCTACTCAACCTCTCCTCATATGTCCATCCCCTCATCCCCGGGATTAACCGAGTGAACCTTCTTTGTACTGACTCGAGAGCAAGTATGTCCTTTCTTAAGTATGGACACCAAAACTGTACGCAGTATTCCAGGTGCGGTCTCACCAATACCTTGTACAACTGAAGCAATACCTCCCTATTTTTATATTCTATCCCCCTAGCAATGAAAGCCAACATTCCATTGGCCTTCTTAATCACTTGCTGCACCTGCATACTAACCTTTTGAGTTTCGTGCACCAGGACCCCCAGATCCCTTTGTACTTCAGTACTTTCCAGTTTCTTGCCATTAAGATAATAACTTGCTCTACGATTTTTCCTGCCAAAGTGCATAACCTCACACTTTCTAGTATTGTATTCCATCTGTCAAATCTCTGCCCACTTACTTAGCCTGTTGATGTCCCCTAGCAGGTTTTTTATGTCCTCCTCACTCACTACTTTCCCTCCCATCTTAGTATCATCTGCAAACTTTGATATGTTACACTCGGTCCCCTCCTCCAAATTGTTAATATAGATTGTAAAGAGTTGGGGACCCAGCACTGACCCCTGCGGAACACCACTAGTTACTGATTGCCAGTCTGAGAATGAACCATTTATCCCAACCCTCTGCCTTCTGTTAGATAACCAATCCTCTATCCATGCCAGAATGTTACCCCCAATCCTGTGATTTTTTTATCTTAAGCAATAATCTTTTGTGTGGCACCTTGTCAAATGCCTTTTGGAAGTCTAAATACACTACGTCCACCCTAGACGTTACTTCCTCAAAGAACTCCAGCAAATTTGTCAAACATGACTTCCCCTTCATAAAACCATGCTGACTTTGTCCTATTAAATTATGATTATCCGAATGTCCTGTTACTGTCTCCTTAATAATGGACTCCAAAATTTTATCTACCACAGATGTTAGGCTAACCGGTCTATAGTTTCCAGCCTTCTGTCTACTGCCCTTTTTAAATAAGGGTGTTACATTAGCAGTTTTCCAGTCTGCCGGGACCTTTGCCGAGTCCAGGGAGTTTTGGAAAATTATTACCAATGCATCCACAATCCCTATCGCCACTTCCCTCAAGACCCTAGGATGTAAGCCATCAGGTCCAGGTGATTTATCCGCCTTGAGTCCCATTATTTTACTGAGTACCACTTCCTTAGTGATTTTGATCGTGTTTAGCTCCTTCCCCCCCCCCCCCTTTAGCCCCCTGTTTGTCCAGTGTTGGGATATTCTTAGTGTCTTCTACTGTAAAGACTGATGTAAAATATTCATTCAGTGTTTTTGCCATCTCCATATTTCCCACCATTAATTTCCCGGTCTCATCCTCTAAGGGACCGTTTGCCAACCTGAAAATATCCCATTTATCCCGACTCTCTTTCCTGTTAGCCAATCCTCTATCCATGCTAATATATTACCCCAACCCCATGAGCTCTTATCTTGTGCGTAACCTTTTATGTGGCACCTTATCGAATGCCTTCTGGAAATTCAAAGACACTACATCTACTGGTTCCCCTTTACCCACCCTGCTCGTTACATCCTCAAAGAACTCTAGCAAACTTGTCAAACATAATTTTCCTTCCATAAAACCATGCTGACTCTGCTTGATTGTATTATGATTTTCTAAATGTCCTGCTACGACTTCCTTAATAATGGACTCCAGCATTTTCCCAATGACAGATGTTAGGCTAACTGGTCTGTAGTTTCCTGCTTTCTGTCTCCCACCCTTCTTGAATAGGGTGTTACATTTGCGGTTTTTCAACCTGCTGGAACCTCTCCAGAAACTGGGAATTTTGGTAGATTACAACCAATGCATCCACTATCTCTGCAGCCATTTCTTTTAAGACCCTAGGATGCAGGCCATCAGATCCAGGGGACTTGTCCACTTTTAGTCCTATTAGTTTGCCTAGTACTTTTTCTCTAGTGATGGTGATTGTTTTAAGTTCCCTCCTCTCTCTAGCCCCTTGATCATCTATTACTGGGATGCTTTTAGTGCCTTCTACCGTGAAGACCGATACAAAATATTTGTTCAAAGTCTTTGCCATTTCCCTGTTTCCCATTATTAATTCCCCAGTCTCGTCCTCTAAGGGACCAATGTTTACTTTAGTTACACTCTTTATATACCTGTAGAAGCTCTTACTGTCTTTATATTTCTTGCTAGTTTACTCTCTCAATCTTTTTTTAGTCGTCCATTGCTGGTTTCTAAAAATTTCCCAATCCTCTGGCCTATCACTAATCTTCGCATCATTACATGCCTTTGTTTTCAATTTGATACCATCCTTAACCTCCTTAGTTAGCCACGGATAGTTCATCCTTCTTAGAGTCTTTCTTTCTCATTGGAATATGTCTTTGCTGAGAGTTATGAAATATCTCCTTAAATGTCTGCCACTGCTTATCTACTGTCTTACCCTTTAATCTATTTTCCCTGTCCGCTTTAGCCAACTCTGTCTTCATACCTTTGTAATTGCCTTTATTTAAGTTCAGGACACTAGTTTGAGACCCACGTTTCTCACCCTCAAACTGAATTTGAAATTCTAACATGCTATGATCATTCTTCCCTAGAGGATCCTTTACTATGAGATCATTAATTAATCCTATCTCATTACACATTACCAGATCTAAAATAGCCTGCTTCCTGGTTGGTTCCACGATGTATTGTTCTAAGAAACTATCCTGAATACATTCTATGAACTCGTCCTCAAGGCTACCTTTGCCAATTTGATTTGTCCAATCGATATGAAGATTAAAATTGGCCATGATTATTGCAGTACCTTTCTTACAAACCTCCATTATTTCTTGATTTATACTCTGTCCTACAGTGTAGTTACTGTTAGGGGGCCTATAGACTACTCCCACCAGTGACTTTCCTTTTTATTATTTCTTATCTCCACCCAAACTGATTCTACATCTTGATCTTCTGAGCCAATATCATTTCTCACAACTGCACTGACCTCATCCTTTATTAACAGAGCTACCCCACCTCCTTTTCCTTTCTGCCTGTCCTTCCAAAATGTCAAATACCCCTGAATATTCAATTCCCAGCCTTGGCCACCTTGCAACCACGTCATTGTAATGGCTATCAGATCAAACCCATTTTTTTCTACTTGTGCTGTCAATCTTGTTACGACTGCTGCGTGCATTCAGATAAAGCGCTTTGTTGTTTGTGGGACTACACTGTATGGAAAATTGTCTGAAGTGCTGTGGCATGTCATGAGGACGTGAAAGGTGCTATATTTCTTTCAAATAGGAATTTATCAAATGATTTTTGGAAGTTTAATTTGAGGAATTCTGATGTCATAAAATGACTGAGATTGAGCAGTACCAAAACAGAGATGGAGCTACTACCTTTTCAATTCCATTTGTAGTGTATACATTGAATCTTTTTATAGAAACAAAATATTTGTCTTGTCACAGTTGTGAAGTATTTTATGTTTGGCAACGTCGCTCAGGGAAAAAAAACTGCAAATGCTGTGTATGTCGAGCATTTTGCATAACTTCCTGCCTATTGTGTTTAACTATGAAAGTAACAGTTAACAGTAGCAATTGGTGATATTAAAAGGCTGCAATTGTTACTGATATTGTAATCATTATTGAAAGTGACTGGAATTTTTTCACCAGCCAGTGTAATAACTAAACTCTTTTTTAGGACCACAACATTCCACTCTTTTCTCAAGGTAGCATTGACAAAAAATCCAAAGAAGAGACCAACAGCTGAGAAGCTACTGACTGTAAGTAAATTTTAGATTTAGACAAAGAATTTGTGTTAATTAAATAGGCGCTCACCTAACTTTTCCTCTGACCCAAGGAAATATGTCTTATGGAATTCTATAGATGCTTATCCATCTATAGCTACATAGCTACCTGCCACAGGGAGCAGCAGAGTCTGGGAACGTATGAAGAACTAGGAAGGGATGGAACAAGCAGTGAAATCCAGAGATAGATAGGTACCTGAGTGAGGTACAGCATTGAAGCAGGGATAGCGCAAGACCTAGAGTTGAAGGTGGACAAGCAGTTGGGGAGGGTGGGTTGGAGATTCATATCTGAGCGAAAATGAGTGAGTCGGAGCTAATGAAAGAGGTCAAATAAATTGGAAGTCTAGACTTCAGAGAAAAAGCCAGCCAATTTTGGGTTAAGGCCAAGAGAAAGCGCTGAATTGTGGACCTTGGAGGTTGCAGAAGGGTAGGGAATGGGAAAGTTGTGGGCCTGGTACTGCGATGTGACATCTGGGAGTTGTAGTATGATTACTTGGCTATGTCTCATCACCTTAAAAGTAGACTTGTGCTCCTTACACATCCATTCTGTTTGTGCTGCATAGGGATTCATTCTAAACTGTTTGGCTTAGAACATTGAGCCTTAACTGGGTATGGGGCGAGGGCAAGGGAGTTGCTGGTGTAATTGGAAGATGGAATAGGTAATTTTGTGGGGTGGGGGTGGGGGGGGGGGGTTTCCTCTTTGAATTGTTGAATTCTATTAATGTGTTCTGTTTACTTCAGCGGTATATACTGCCATGCATGGAAACTCTCATGGCAGCTGTATCTTGGAGGTTTTCTTTGCTGAATTGATTTATTTTCAGTGTAATGCAATTGAGGAAGAACATTTTGGCATAATGTTTTTTTTTCTTTTGCTTTATGTACTTACAAAAGAAGAAAACTGACCAGCTTGGTCATGTTGTAGCTGAGACTCAATGTACACAACAGACAGAAAAAAAATAATTAAGATAGAATATTTGATGACTTACAATTTACTTCCTTCTGGCGGTGCACTGGATAACATAGTTTGTATTGGTAATGGTGTCCTATTTCAGGATTTCTGATCCATTTTTTTCTTGAAGAGGATTTGGGAATCAGTTATGCTTAGTGTTTTAAAACCGTGATTTTGCACAGATTTATAAAGCCATAGGCTGAAGGATTTACTTGTTAATGGGTTAGGCATTGAAGATGTGTATTAAGGCGAAACAAAACAGTTTGTTGAATATTGCAGCTTACAGTCTATTTCATATCAAGATAAGGAGAGTCACTGTTTCAGCCCAGGCCCATTAAGTCAGGCTGGCCCCTATTCATTGAGAATAGCAGGTTTCTTTAAACTCGCAAAGACTGGAGGAGAGGTAGCCAGTTTTATTGACAGGCTTACTGACCAGGGAAGAAGCCGGGGATATTCCTCCCACCAAAAAAATATATAATCTTGGGATTTGGACATTTCCAGCAAAGCCAGAATTTATTGCCAATCTCTTGTTGCCCTTGAGAAGATGGTGGTGAAAATTCTTGAGCCGCTATAGTCTATGCGATGAAGGTACACTCACAGTGCGGTTAGGTAGGAAGTTCCAGGATTTTGACCCAGCAGCTATTAAGGAATGGGAATCATAGAAAAATTATGACACAGAATGAGGCCATTCGAACCCATCGAGGCCATTCGAACCCATCGTGTCCATGCCGGTCGGAAAAGAGCTACCAAGCCTAATCCCACCTTCCAGCACTAGGTCCGTAGCCCTGTAGGCTACGGCTCTTCAAGTGCACCTCCAAGTACTTTTTAAATGTGATGAGGGTTTCTGCCTCTACCACCCTTTTGGGCAGTGAGTTCCAGACCACCACCACTGTCTGGGTGAAATTTTTTTTCCCTCATCTCCCCTCTAATCCTTCTACCAACTACTTTAAATCTATGTCCCCTGGTTTTTGACCCCTCTGCTAAGGAAAATAGGTCCTTCCTATCCTCTATCTAGGCCCCTCATAATTTTATACATCTCGGTTAAATCTCCCCTCAGCCTCCTCTGTTCCAAGGAAAACAACCTCAGCCTATCCAGTCTTTCCTCATAGCTAAAGTTTTCCAGTCCTGGCAACATCCTTGTAAATCTCCTCTGTACCCTCTCCAGTGCAATCACATCCTTCCTGTAATGTGGTGACCAGAACTGCATGCAGTAACCAGTGTTGTATACAGTTCTAGCATAACTTCCCCGCTCTAATGTTCTATGCCTCGGCTAATAAAGGAAAGTATTCCGTATGCCTTTTTAACTACTTTTATTGACCTGTCTTACTACCTTTTAAAGATCTGTGGACATACACTCCAAGGTCCCTCTGTTCCTCCACACCGCCGTATCCTTCCATTAAGTGTGTATTCCCTTGCCTTGTTGCCCCTCCCCAAATGCATTACCTCACACTTTTCTGGATTGAATTCCATTTGCCACTTTTCTGCCCAACTGACTAGTTCATCGATATCTTCCTGCAGTCTAAAGATTTCCTCCTCACTGTGAACCATAAGGCCAATTTTTGTATCATCTGCAAATGTCTTTATCACACCCCCTACATTTAACTCTAAATTATTAATATATACTACAAAAAGTAAGGGACCAAGTACTGAGGCCTGTGGAACCCCACTGGAAACAGCCTTCCAGTCGCCAAAAACTCCCCTCAACCATTACCCTTTGCTTCCTGCCACTGAGCCAATTTTGGATCCAATTTGTCACTCCCTTGGATCCCATGGGCTTTTACTTTTTCGATCAGCCTGCCATGTGGGACCTTGTCAAAAACCTTGCTAAAATCCATATAGACTACATCAAACGCACTGCCCTCCTCACCCCTCCTTGTTACCTCCTCAAAGAATTCAATCAAGTTAGTCAGACACAACCTTCCCTTAACAAAACCATGCTAACTGCCCTTGATTAATCTGTGTCTTTCTAAATGAAGGTTTATACTGTCCCTCAGAATTGACTCCAGTAATTTGCCCACCACCGAGGTTAAACTAACTGGCCTGGAATTGCTCAGTTTATCGCTTCCTTTTTAAACAATGGTACAATGCTAGCAGTTCTCCAATCCTCTGGCACCACTCCTGCAGCCAGGGAGGATTGGAAAATGATGGTTAGAGCCTCCGCAATTTCCTCCCTTGCTTCTTTTAATAGCCTCGGATATATTTCATCCGGCCCTGGCGATTTATCTACTTTCATCAAGGATACTAAACCACTTAATACTTCCTCTCTTACTATGTTTATTCCATTCAATATTCCACTATCTTCATCCTTAACTTCAACGTCGGCATCGTCCCCCTCTTTTGTGACTACAGCTGCAAAGTATTCATTAAGTACCTTACCCACATCTTCTGCCTTCCCACATCACCATTTTGGTCCCTGATGGGCCCTACTCTTTCCTTAGTTATCCTCTTGCTCTTTATGTAATTATAAAAGGGTTTTCTTTGATTCTACTTACCAGTATTTTTTCATGCCCTCCTTTTGCTTTCCTAATTTCCTTCTTAATTTCACCCCTACACTTTCTATACTCTTCTAGGCTTTCTGTAGTATTGAGCTCACAATATCTGACATTGGCTTCCCTTTTTTGCCTTATCTTACCCTGTATGCACCTTGTCATTGAGATTTGGCAGTTCTACCTTTTTTTCTTTGTGGGAACATGTTTACCCTGAACTCCATGTATCGCCCTCTCGAATGCCTCCCACTGCTCTGACACTGATTTACCTTCAAGTAACTGTTTCCAGTTCACTTTTGCAAAATCACTTCTCAACCTAGTAAAATTGGCCTTCCCCCAATTTAGAACCTTCATTCCTGTTTTTTCTTTGCCCTTATCCATAATTATGCTAAAACTAACTGGATTATGATCACTGCCACAAAAATGCCAGTATATATCCAAATCGGGATGGTGTGTTGAAAAACTTGGGGGTGATGGTGTTCCCATGCACCTGATGCCTTTGTTGTTCTTGGTGGTGATGGTTGTGGGTTTGGGAGGTGCTGTCAATTAAGCAGGTTGCTACAGTGCATCCTGTGAATAGTGTACACTGCAGCCATGGTATGTTGATGGTGAAGGAAGTGGATATTGTCGGGAGTATGGGGCAGACAGCCAGCTAGGTCTGGAGCAGAAGCTTGGACAGTGAGAGGAAACTCACTCATCATGAGCCCAGAGCCAGCAAGGATCAGAAAGCTGATCACAAAAAGTTAAATCATTTTGCTGAAAGGGATAGTGTGGTCTTTTTTTTATTATTGTCCTCGAGGGTTTAGTAGTGGAATCATCGTGAGATTTGATTACAACTGTTACTCTGTACATTCACTTACAAATTGTTAAGCTGCTTTATTTTACAGACCGTATCTGGGTTTGTCCCAGTATTTTAGACCACATTTGGAACGATTGGGGAAGGGCACATATAACAGATGGGATATCCAATTCAGGTCACAAAAGGGTTTTATTGTTACACTGTCGTACAATTGGATATTGGACAGTTAGAGCATGTTTTCGAAAATAAGTCATTCGAAGTGCTTACAGGAACGACCAGCATCGCTGTAGCCATGAGGATATCTAGGGATATCTGAAACTTGCAATGGGCACCTTTGCAGTATTTACATTGTGATGTGGTGCTTTGGCAAAAGCATTTTAAATCTCAGTTGTGTCCTGTAATAGTTATAAATCCCAAATCCATAAACACATTTGATTATAATGTACCTTTGTTCAATATCCAGTTTTCTGAGATTATAATTCTATTTTTTTTCTTCAGCATTCATTTTTAGCACAGCCAGTCTTATCCAGATCATTGGCAGTAGATTTGTTGGACAAAGTGAATAATCCTGAAAATCACCACCATTTTGGTGAGGTAGATGATGATGACCTTGAGGTATGAAATACCGTAACATGTATGGTTTTGATCATTTGTTTTCATGGTGCCACCTTTATAATTGGCTTGGTCTCGAACCAAACACTTCAAATTGAAAAAGACAGAATTAACTGAAAAGGAAGAACCTAGAGAAATAGACCTAGAAAAATAGACCAAGAGCATCCAGGCCAGTATATCACAGAATCTACAGTGCAGATAGAGGCCACTTCGGCCCATCGAGCCTGCACCGACACATATCCCACCCTATCCCCGTAACCCCACGTATTTAATCCCCTAACACTAAGGGTCAATTTATCATAGCCAAATCAACCTAACCTGCACGTCTTTGGACTGTGGGAGGAAACCGGAGCACCCGGAGGAAACCCACGCAGACACAGGGAGAATGTGCAAACTCCACACAGACAGTCGCCCGAGGCCAGATTTGAACCTGGGTCCCTGGCGCTGTGAGGCAACAGTGCTAACCACTATATGTTTCATCAGAAGAGAAATCCAGGGAAGGGTGACAGATGTAAAATAACAAAGCCGGGTGTGGCGTCAAGTGCAAATGACACAGCTAACCGCCCAGATTATACTGGGCTATGTTGTGCCCAAACCTGAAATGTCAGTTTGGCTGCTCCGTTGCTATTTACTGGATAAAATAGGTTACATTTTTCAGCCAGTTAAATGAAGAACTCAAGATCACTATGATTGCATCATTAGTTCCGAACTGTGCAATCTGCTTTGTAGCAACAAATGGGAAGGGTGTACTAATGCAGGGGTTCTCAACCTTCTTCTGAGGGTCCCCTCCCATGTTATAAAAATTCCACGGACCCCCTGTAACCGACCACAAGTATTATTCTGTGGGGGGTGGGGCAGTTTGCCCTACAGTCTGGGGCGGGGGTCCGTTCCGAATTCCAATCGCACTGTTACTGGGCTTCACAACAGAAGGTTTTTAAAAACACTGCAGGCCCTGCACCCCCGAATAGGCCAAGGAGCGACTGCACCACTGAGTGGAGCCTCCCGATTTGTCTGTCTTTTTTATTCATTCACGGGATGCGGGCGTCACTGGCAAAGCTGGCATTTATTGCCCATCCCTAATTGCCCTTGAGAAGGTGGTGGTGAGCTGCTGCCTTGAACCGCTGCAGTCCGTGTGGTGAAGGTACTCCCACAGTGATTTTATCGTAGTGGTTTGGTATAATGGAGTAGCTTGCTTGGCCATTTCAGAGGGCAGTTAGGAGTCAACCACATTGCTGTGGGTCTGGAGTCACATGTAGGCCAGACCAGCTAAGGACGGCAGATTTCCTTCCCTAAAAGACTTCAGTGAACCAGATGGGTTTTTACAACCGGTAGTTTCATGGTCACCATTACTGATACCAGCTTTTCTGCTCCAGGTTTTTATTTAATTAACTGCATTTAAATTCCTCAGCTGCTGTGGTGGGATTTGAACTCGTGTCTCCAGGTTGTTAGTCCAGGCCTCTGGATTAATAGCCCAGTAACATAACCACTATGCTACTGTCTGTAGTGGGGTGAGAGGGGACACAGTTTGCCCTACAGTCTGGTGGGGTGGGGCGGGCAGGAGTGACACTTTGTCCCACAGTCTGTGGGGTGGCGGTCGGTTCCGAATTCCAATCACGCTGTTACTGGGCTTTACAACGGAAGGTTTTAGAAACACTGCGGGCCTGGCACCTCTGAATAGGCCAAGGAGCAACTGCACCACTGAGTGAAGCCTCCCGGTAACGGTTTCAGGGGATTACCAAGCCAGGGCCCAGACTCTCTAACCAGTGCCCAGTCCAATGAGGACAGTCTGCTGCCCTGTGCTAGCCAGGGATCCTCTCGCCCCGTTTGACTGCAACCTACCCCGCGATCGGCCCTTCAACTCGACCAAGGGCGCGCCCCTAGCCACGGACTCCTGGTTGAGAACCCCTGTACTAATGGGACAAGTAAACTGATCAGTGGCCTCGGATGAAGAATGCTTTTGTCTAATGAGTCTGTGGCAGGATAAGGATTCATTGTTGGCAATATACTTAATAGTCTCCTGAGGAATTTATATGTATGAGAAAGCTGACATTTTTGTGTTGTAATTTTCTCTTCCCTTATTTTATAGCCCCTCCCTGCTGTTCCTCATACGATTCGCTCCACTAACAAGAACACAAGAGCAGAAAGGACACGGTCAGAGATCAACTGTAAGTCTTTGCTATGCCCTTTACTTGCACAATTATTGATGCACTTTGGTCTGTGAACTATCTTTGCAACATCAACAGACAATACAGTACTTGAGTTTCAAAGGGAATTTAACTGAATAACTGAAATCTCAACATTCATTTTTATAATGGTTACTTGAGTTTTGAAAAAAATGATAGCTCGTTATCTGTGGAAAGAAATACTAATTTGGGTACAGTTGAAATGTAAATAAGATGCATAGAAATTGCATGGGGAGCTATGTGGATGTGGCTAGAGTTTATTGCTGGTGGGTGTTGTGAAAAAGCTTGTGTGTTTTTACACACGTAAGGGCTGTTGGTGCTGGGGATTGGCCCCTTTATTTTTCTAGTTTTGGAAAAATGTGAATTTTCTATACCCATTGTGTAAAGCAATTATTATTGGGCTTACAGCAACATTTTGTATAAAGTAAGTTGAACTCCTTAGAAAAGTGTTGAGGACAAAAATCTAAAATGTAATTCAACACTTCCTGACACTTCCTACTATGATGCATCCTTCATGTTGGAATAAACGGGTCTTTTTCCGAGTGACTAGTAGGGTACCGCAGGGATCGATGATAGGACCCCAGCTATTCACAATATATATTAATGATCTAGACGAGGGAACTGGATGTAATATCTCCAAGTTTGCAGACGACACAAAGCTGGGTGGGCATGTGTGCTGCGAGGAGGATGCAGAGAAACTCCAGTATGATTTGGGCAGATGCAGTATAATGTGGATAAATGTGAGGTTATGCACTTCGGTGGCAAAAACAGGAAGATAGATTATCTGAACGGCAATAGATTGGGAGAAGGGGAAGTGCAACGAGACCTGGGTGTCCTTGTGCACCAGTCGCTGAAGGTAAGCATGCAGGTGCAGCAGGCGGTTAAGAAGGCAAATGGTATGTTGGCCTTCATAGCAAGAGGATTCGAGTACAGGAGCAAGGATGTCTTCCTGCAATTGTACAGGGCCTTGGTGAGACCACACCTTAATTGTGTGCAGTTTTGGTCGCCTTATCTGAGGAAGGATGTTCTTGCCATGGAGGGAGTGCAGCGAAGATTCACCAGACTGATACCTGGGATGGCAGGAATGACGTATGAAGAGAGATTGGGTCGATTAAGCTTATATTCGCTAGAGTTTAGAAGAATGAGAGGGGATCTCATTGAAACATAAAATTCTAACAGGACTAGACAGACTAGATGCAGGAAAGATGTTCCCGATGGCAGGGGAGTCCAGAACCAGGGGTCACAGTCTAAGGATAAAGGGTAAGCAATTTAGGACAGATGAGGAGGAATTACTTCACCCAGAGAGTGGTGAACCTGTGGAATTCTCTACCACAGAAGACAGTTGAGGCCAACTTATTAAATATATTCAAGAAGGAGTTAGATATATTTCTTAAGGCTAAAGGGATATGGGGAGAAAGCCGGGACAGGGTACTGATTTTGGATGATCAGCCATGATTTCATTAAATGGCGGAACAGGCTCGAGGGGCCAAATGGCCTACTCCTGCTCCTATCTTCTATGCTGGATAACATCCCGACTCCATTATGACTCAATTTTTATTTCAGAAATGTTGACTCTTAAGGTTACTGCACTGAAACTAGCTTCACATTAACATCTTTGGATTGATTGGTACTTTGATATACTGTATAATTAAAAAAAAAATGCTTTCTTCTGTTAATGTGTGATATTGATCATTGAGGAAAGATTCTACTAGAAAATGTAGCCCAGAAATTAAATTCCTCAAATGTATATTGTTATAGCTGCCCCTTGGGGGACTGCTGACATCTAGTGTTGATGAATAAAACAGACATGATTAATAAATCGTGATGCAAAATACCACCAACTTTATGGTGCATTTTTTTGTTCAATTGTCATTTAAAATGTATAATACCCAATTGAAACTTAATGTAGATAAGTACCATTTCTCACATTAATTTCACTTATCTAGGTGCATCAGGATTGAAATATTGTGACTATGTAGAAACAAAGTTCAGTCTTCATTGATATTTGCTGTTAGAGCTTATGTTCTCCGGCATTTATGGGGGTGAAAATTTTGATGCACTTGATCCTGGCACCCCGGGAGTGAAAATCACAATTACACACTACCAGCCTGTGATTTTACATCCATTAAAGTTCAAAAGTTTTACTTCTTTAATGTTTAATAAACTTTCAAGCCCAATCTCCAACAAGTGATAGCATGTCATCTTTTCAATGTTATCACTCTCTACAGTCTTGGATTTTGACCTCTGGATTAAACTGAATTATTGACCCTACATTTCAGTAAAAGGGTCAAACTATATCTTGCAATGAAATATTGGGAAGATTTTGCTGAATAGAACAATGCATAATTTGTCAGATTCTGTAAACCTGATATTTTAAAAATGGACATAATTACTGTCATGCCACATGTGTGTTTTACTTAAACATCCAATTAAATCTAGTTTTGCCATATTGATACTAACTAAGCATGGCTCGGTGGAGGGCAATATGGGGAAGATCTAATAAAGTGAATAGTAATAGATGGCTCTACTATTGTCACCTAGGTTAATTTGCATTTATATAGTGCCTTTAACAAGGTAAAATGTCCCAAGGCACTTCACAGGAGCATTATCAAACAAAATTTGACCTCTAGTCACATGCGATATTAGGATATTGAGGTTAAAGAGGTAGGCTTTAAGGAGCATCTTAAAGGAAGAGAGTTAGAGAGGCAGAGAAATTTAGGGAGGGAATTCCAGAGCTTAGGGCCTAGGCATCTGAAGTCGTGGCTGCCAATGATGGAGCGATTAAAATCAGGGATGTGCAAAATGCCAGAATTGGAGGAATGCAGATATCTCGGAGGGTTGTAGGCCTGGAGGACGGACAGAGATAGTGAGGGGCGAGGCCATGGAAGGATTTGAGAACAAAGATGAGAATTTTAAAATTGCCGTTTTGCTGGTCTGAGACAATGTAGGTCAGTGAATACAGCGGTGATAGGTGAATGGGACTTAGTGCGAGTCAGGATTCGGGCAGCAGAGTTTTGGATGAGCTCAAGTTTATGGCAGATGGGAGGCCGGCTAGGAGAGCATTGGAATATTCAAGTCTAGAGGTAACAAAGGCATGGATGGGGGTTTCAGTATTACTGAGCTGAGGCAGGGGTGGAGACAGGCGATGTTAGAGGTGAAAGGAGGCAGTCTTGGCGGTACAGCAGATATGTGGTTGGAAACTCATCTCTGCCAAATACAACACCAAGGTTGCAAACAGTCTGGTTCAGCCTCACAGTTGCCAGGGAGAGGGATGGAGTCGGTGGCCATGGAACAGAGTTGGTGGTGGGGACCGAAGGTTTAGTTGGAGGAAATTCCTGCTCATCCAGTACTGGATGTTGGACAAGCAGTGTGACAAATCCGAGACACTGGAGGAGTTGAGAGAGGTGATGGTGAGGTAGAGCTGGGTGTCGTCAGCATTCATGTAAACCTGACGTCTTTTCGATGTCACCGATGGGCAGCATGGAGATGAGAAATGGGAGGAGGCCAAGGATAGATCTTTGCTGGACTCCAGAGGTAACGGTGTGGAAGCGGGAAGAGAAGCCATTGCAGACAATGTGGATCTCATTGTGACCCACAGATGTGGCCCCCTCCCCCCATTTGTTCCCTTACCATGCTTCTAGTCTGAATAAGGCTGAAAATGTAATTCTAATTGGTGCATAATTAAAGGTAGACTTGTGCTATGCACCCATGCCTACCAGAAATTGGTGAGGTGAGATTACCCAGACCTCAACGAAACTATTTCAACTCAATCAGTCTTCCCCAATAATGAATACGAACAAATAGTTATTATTCAGGGTTAATTGTAACAATTGTTTTACAGTTGACAAAGTGCAATTTGAAGCTCCTTTAAGAAAAGAAACTGAGGCTCACTGTGAAATGGTAAGTCTGAACTTCATCCCTTAGCTATTCAGAGACTAAATTAATTTAGTCTATTGCAAGTTATCATAATCATCAACTTTATTGTCATTGTTAGTGCACAAGTGCAGTACAACGAAATGTAGGCTTGCGGCTCCCGAGAGTGTACATTTAGATTAAGACACTTAAACATTCAACATACATTTGGCTTGTAATACATTAACATAAACATAACCATAATAAAGTGCATTGGCAGATGTGCAGGCTTTAGAGTTTATTTGTGGAGTTCAGTAGGATGACAGCCCTGGGAAAGAAGCTGTTCCTAAATCTGGTCGTTCGGGTGCGAATGCATCTGTAGCGTCTCCCAGATGGCAGGAGGACGAACAGACTGTGGCTGGGGTGGGTAGGGTCTTTGATGATGGACCGTGACCTCCGTAAACAGCGTTTCTGGTATATGTGCTCTATGGTCGGTAGCCGGGTTATTGCTAACTTGCCATAAGAACATATTTTTTTGCCATTTTGTGCTAGAACAATTAGAAGGAACCCTGCATACATAGGAAATCCCTGGTGTTATGGGGGATTTGAAACCCTGTTCTCCTTGTGCATCACTACTTCAATCCAGGCTAATATTTTTGCATCTATCCCTGGGCTTGCACCCACCGAATCAACCTATTATGCAAGACTATGTTGGATGCTTTTCTGAAATCCAGATAGGTAACATTTACTGCCTCCCCCTTATCTACCAAATCTACATTGTCCTCGGAGAGTGCTGGCAAATTATGTAAGATTCAACCTACCCCTTTACCAAATCCATGCTGGCTCTCTAATCAAAATCTGTCCTTCCAGATGATCCCTTAGCTATTCTTCATCAGTCTTGAACGTTTTTCCCACAGTTGAGGTGAGGCTTTTAAGTCTGTAATTTAAGGGTCATCCCTTGCTCCTTTGTTGAAGTTGCTACAACATTTTACTTTTGTAATGCAAATATACTCCCACAAAGATTACTTATAGTAGCACAGCTGACAGAAATTGAAACTTAATACAGCTAACTTTTCCTACAAAATTTAGATGCGATAGTTACGCAAAACATGTTATAAACTTTGAACTGCTCACATTGTTTTGAAGAAATATTCATGATATCTTTAATCATGTCCCATTCTGCAGGGTATTGGTGATTTTAGGCATAACAAATATATTCTACTCTATTTATCGTAGGACATTGCCTCTTTATTGCACTAAAATGTACAAACTGGTAAAAGCTGAAGTTCCATGGGATTGGGGGCAAGGTATTAACTTGGATAGAGAACTGGTTGGCGGACAGAAAGCAAAGAGTTGGAATAAATGGGTCGTTTTCCGAGTGGCAGGCAATGACTAGTGGAGTACCGCAAGGATCGGTCCTAGGACCCCAGCTGTTCACAATATATATTAATGATCTGGATGAGGGAATTGGATGTAATATCTCCAAATTTGCAGATGACACAAAGCTGGGTGGGAGGGTATGCTGTGAGGAGGCTGTCATGAAACTCCAGTACGATTTGGACAGGTTAGGTGATTGGGCAGAAACATGGCAAATGCACTATAATGTGGATAAATGTGAGGTTATCCACTTTGGAGGCCAAAACAGGAAGGCAGATTATTATTTGAATGGCAATAGATTGGGTGAAGGGGAAGTGCAAAGAGACCTGGGTGTTCTTGTGCACCAGTCGCTGAAGGTAAGCATGCAGGTGCAGCAGGCGGTTAAGGCAAATGGTATGTTGGCCTTCGCAGCAAGAGGGTTCGAGTACAGGAATAAGGATGTCTTGCTACAGTTGTACAGGGCCTTGGTGAGACCGCACCTTGAGTATTGTGTGCAGTTTTGGTCGCCTTATCTGAGGAAGGACGTCCTTGCCATGGAAGGAGTGCAGCGAAGATTCACCAGGCTGATACCTGGGATGGCAGGAATGACGTATGAGGAGAGATTGTGTCGATTGGGCTTATACTCACTGGAGTTTAGAAGATTGAGGGGGGATCTCATCGAAACCTATAAAATTCTGTCAGGTCTGGACAAACTAGATGCTGGAAGGATGTTCCCGATGGCTGGGGAGTCCAGAACCAGGGGTCATAGTCTAAGGATAAGGGGTAGGACATTTAGGACTGAAATGAGGAGGAATTTCTTCACCCAAAGAGTGGTGAACCTGTGGAATTTGCTGCCACAGAGGGCGGTGGAGGCCAGTTCATTAAATATATTCAAGAAAGTGTTGGATATATTTCTTAAGGCTAAAGGGATCAAGGGATATGGGGAGAAGGTAGGGACAGGGTACTGAATTTGAATGATCAGCCATGATCTCATTGAATGGCGGAGCAGGCTCGAGGGGCCGAATGGCCTACTCCTGCTCCTATCTTCTATGTTTCTATGTTTCCTGGAAATACAGTAAAGGGCTGGTTGGTTGCTCTGTGTTGGAGCATGATTGTCTCAACTAGGAGCTAAATCGTAAATACTAGTATTGTAGATAATCACACTTAGTCTTCCCTTAACAGCAATGGATCTCATTGTGACCCACAGATGTGGCCTGTGCAAGATTCTTTTCTAGTTTTTGAATTAGGCGCAATTCTCATGCATTTGATAGGTGCACTCATGCAGGAATTCACAGTCTCTTTCCTGTGCTGGTAAATCCTGGTTTGGGAGTTTTATTTTACTTTCTGCAGCTGGAGAATGTTTTGGGAGCATGACCCATAGTACTAGTGAAAATTTCCTATTACTGTAGAATAAAAAGCCCTGAGCTGTAGAAAGGAAGGAAAAGAGAAGCAAATAGATGGTGAAGTATGGAGGGAAGAAATCACCAAAATAATTTTAATGAAAATCCAAGGTTTACTAGATTTTGGATGCATGATATGTCACTTGTGTGTATGTATAGATTATTGGTTATAATTTTACCTAAAGAACTTTCTTGTAAGTAGTCTACTATAGGAATGATTGTGTTTCTCGGATCTGTGCCCAGATTAAAATTGGGAAATTTAATTCTCAAACCCAGGCACCAATTAATATAGGGATGGGAAGCTGAATAACCTGTTGTTACAATACCACAACTGATGTAGAAAATATATTGAATTCATTTTGTATGTCTAGGCTTTAATATACAATGCTGTATTTAGCTCTTGAATTGTCCTATGTTAACCAACCCAAATAACAACATTAAGCAAACCTCCTGAAGCATTGGTTGAAAAACATTTTACTCGCTTAGTTTACCACAGACCAAGAAATAAGCGACTGGATTCATCTTCAAAGGACAGTTTATTATTATAGTAGTTCAACCTTGGCTGGATTCAGCTTAATATAACTAAGTTCAACATTCTTTTGAAGTTTAAATCGCATGTAGCTTTTTCAGTTTGTATAACAAGATAATGGCTAGCAATCCTACAGTCTGTGCTGTAGGAGTGATCTCCCTGACAAATCAAAGTTGAATCCTCCTCAGCAGTGTACTGGTTCTGTTTCTCTAATGTGCTGGTTGCAGCATTTAGGTTACAGTTTCTGTAGGTCCTTCGCAATCGTCTTGCTCCTGGTTCATCAGGTTTTGTCGTCTTTTCTATTATTTAACTGTTACACTCTTTCCTGCACTTTTTAAAAACATGTATTAATAAGCCACAACAACTGCTAAATTTCTGTCTGAACTCGACTCTCTTGATTTGTAGTTTCTGCACAAACTTCTTTCTTTACTTGTCTTACTCTTGAGCCTTAGTATTAGTCCAGCCTTTTTCTGAAAAAATGAGTTAAAACTGCCTCACTATACCTGAGCATTGAAGTGAGCCAGAAGAACATGGTTTATCTTGTATCCCTATTTTAACACTTGGGCTTTGCTTTATAATCGCTATAAAAATCACAATCCTTTGATCTGTTACTGTTGAGTTTGATAGTACCAAACATCTGGCTCCATGCTGACAGTATAATACATTCAAACAAGTGTTGAATGACTCCATCCTGCAGAATTGTCAATCTTGAGGGCTTTTGGAGCATAGAAGACCACCTCAAGCTCGTCCCTAACTACCACAAAGGCCATATTTGGTGTTTCCTTATAAGGAATGTCCTCTAGCTTTAATGGTTGTAAACTATGCAAAGGTTGTTCAGTTTGATTTACTGTCCTTGCCCTTCAGGCTTTGGTCATCTGGCTTTTCAGCATTAGCATTTCAAACCATCGAATCTGCCTTTTTTAGAATGCCCAAATGGAGTTTTAACTGTGTTCTACCCGGTTTGGATTTTCTTGCTGTCTTCGTAAGAAAACCATTCAACCGCAGTGCTTAGAGAATGTATTGCGTAGGTTTCCATAAAACAGTTGATGAAATTCAATTTTGGCAAAATTGCTTAAATTATTTTTAATTGACCGTTTAGGCTTGGCAACCAATTACCTACTAATTCATTATTTACGTGGGTTCTCTTGAATTTTATTATTTTATCAGTTCTTGGTTCATATGCTATGACTGTCCTCTTTTTATATATTTAAAAATAGCTCAGATGGAGCAGCTCATTTCAGTGGTGATTGTGATTGCTGTAGTTAGTGGTTTAATGCCTTGAACCTATACTGTTGGCAGCAGGAGAATGTGGTAAACTTAATCAATTTGCATAAAAAGAAATAAACAGTAAAAATACATAGTGATTTTCTAGAAGTTTTGAGGTTGCTGATGCTGTAAAAAATTTTAAAAAATAAATAAATAAATAAAATAAAAAATATTGTGTTTAAGAAAATTCTGTTCAATATATTACACAGGAGGTCACCAAAGAAACAGAGTTTGGTTCATCATGGAGCCCATTTGCAGATGGAGGAAACAAGTAAGTAATAAATAAATGACAAGTATGTGTACGTCTCAAACATTCTTATTTTGGGAAGATGAATACTAATTGATAAGCAGCTAGTATTATACGTTTACATGCTGTGTTTGAACATTAGGATGCAAATTTTCCACAGGATTTCTCAGGTAATGAGTACTTTCCCTTGGACTATAAGATTAGGCACTGAGCAGAGACAAGGCACAATGCAGTGTGGAGAGCAGTAGCAAGGGAACTCTGCAGTGGTCTGTTCTGGAGCCTCATGTACTATGCAACATAGTTTTTATTTTTAAAATTGTTGATGGCAAGCTGCATGGCAGATGAATTTAAAAATGCATATTGAAACAAGAAACATGACATTTTTGTGATAGTCCATTAGCAAAGGTAGAAAATGATTTGGGTGCGATGATTGGCCACTCACAATCAACGTGAAGCTGTTACCAATTAGGCTAATCTGGCATGAGGGTGCTTCTCAATAGCATTTGATTACAGATAGACAAGTTACTCTTAATGTTATTTATTCATTGGTACGGTCATTTTTGCAGTTCAGGCTCAGCACTTTAAGTTGCATTCACAATGGAAAGATGGTTTCTGTAAGCAGACCCAGTTTCTTATAAATCAGGACTTGCAACCTCAATGTGCCATGAATGGGATAGCATGCCACAGGACTAACAATTATCCCTTAAATACAGTATAACACACCAGAGGACATCTGTGATGCCTGCCATGCTCTCACCCATTTTGAAAGGCAGTAATTAGATTAAGACTGTTTAATTGAGGCTAAAGTTGATCAGATTTATTTACAAGTGAGGTAATTACCTAGAAGCAGAAGGGTACAGTGAGAACAGATGCAACAACTTAAAAACAAAATGGTTGAATCAGTTCACAAAAAATGTATATATCTTAAACATATATTTTACATTGTTACATAATCTGCATGACTTCATTCGTAGACTTCCCAATTTGATGACGCCAAGAGGATGGCAATATTTTCTCTTCACACAAAATCCAAGCGTTAGTTCCAGGAAATAAATTATGAACTTGCACTTGACACAAGTTAAGTTGCCATGGCAGATCCTTTATGCCAAAATAAGCCTTTCAAATAAGTGTTAATTTTGAGGCATTAACCATCTTCCTCTCCAGCGGTCCTTGATTGGCCATGATAAACATGTGTTTAATCTACCCCAGTCTGCAAACAATACATTAATATTGTGAAGAAATAATGGCCCAATCTTCAACAAACTTAACTTAATTTACTTCTAGATAGAGAGCATCACGAGCAAAGATGATTTTCATTAAAACTGTGGTTATATCAAGACTGTTTCATGTATTGACTGCTGTCTTGGTTAGAGAGACCAAGAAAGTATTTTCCCAACGTCTGATATCTGAAATTCATATTTACTCTGAGATGAGGAATATCCTGTGTTTGAACCCTGGTCTGTGCTGAACCAGTTGATCTCCTCCATTGGTGATTGATCTATGTATGAAGGAGAACTTTATTACGTATATTAGTCCAAAATTTGTGTCTCTCTAATTATGAACTTGTGCCCTTTTTGTCCTGATAAATTTGAAGTTGTTCTGGATTTACAATAACTACTTGCATTTATATAGCACTTCAGGTGATATAGCCAAGGGACAACATGTAGATGAGGAGGGGGTAGCCCCTTAGTCTTGAAGTGAAAATGGGGACATTACAGGGGTAATGAGCAGGATGGGAGAGAGTAAAGAAAGAAAGAAATTGCATTTATATAGCGCCTTTCATGACCTCCGGATGTTCCAAAATGCTTTACAGCCAATTCATTACTTTTAAAGTGTAGTCACTGTTGTAATGTAGGGAAATATGACAGCCATTTTGCACACAGCAAGGTCCATCAAGCAGCAATAAGATAATGACCTGATCATCTGTTTTAGTGCTGTTGGTTGAGAGATACCTAGGACACCAGGAGAATTTCCCTGCTCCTCTTCGAACGGTGCCGTAGGATCTTTTACGTACACCTGAGGGCAGACAGGGCCTCAGTTAAACTTCGCTTCTGAAAGGTGTCACCTCCCACAGTGTAGCACTGTCATTATTGCACTGGATTTAAGGTTTTCCCCAAGTTTGGTATCTTCTATGAACTTGACCAGTTGCCATAGAGCTTAATAGTAAGGAATCCTTACACTACTCTTTGGGGCACCTGACTCAGCACTTATTACACCTGTAATCATGTTGCTTCCTAGCTATATAATAACTGAGACATGCTGATGATATAAACTGTTATAATTGGTTATTTTTAAATATTTGAATGTGACGAGTGCTTCTAATATGCTTAATGCTGTAGTTATGTGATGGTAAATGTGGAGGATGCCTAACCGTGAGCTAAAATGCTTTTTTGCTGCCTCTTACTGTTTTACTATACCGTCAGCTGTAGTGCACAGTTAAATTTCAAGCATTGCAATCTGTTTCTGGCACTTTTTAGGCATAAGGCACATCTTGTGCATCTTACTCTACAAATTCTCTCTTTTCTGTTCTGATTCCGAAGGAGCCTTCTTAAATGTGTTGAGGAAGAATTGCAACAACGGTAACTCAATAGTTTCAGTGGCTCCCATGTCTCCATCTACTGTAACGCTTGTGTTTTGTGGTAGATTCAGTGGTGGTTCTAGAGGTGGGTCAGGTGGACATTTTCTATCCTAAACAAGGGTTCATCCCAATTGGTCATATTGTGGCTGCAATTGTTTCTTCTCCCGCTTTACAAGTGACGCCTACCCAAATTTTCTATCTAGAACCGTCCTCTAGGTAGATGTGATTCGTGCTGTAATTTTGTACCAAAGAAATATTTTTTTTCAACTAAGATCTAATTGCATATATATTGTATGGCACTGGCAAAACTGGTGCATTATGGTCAACATATTACCATGACCTACCCTTCCACACCAATTAAGAAATTTAGTAATAAAAAGTTTGCCACTAAAAATACTGGAGAAGGCAACACAAGTAATACTGAGTGGTAGAATGTAAGATTGTGGTCTCAATTTTCTGTTTGTGATCCCAGTTGAACAGATCCTGAGTTAGTTATGCAGTCTCTGGGAGAGGGGCAATGAGAAAGTAAATTAATGTTAGACTTGCTCATAGCAAGATAAAATGTCATTGGCAGAAGCTTCAGGAGCAGCCTGCTTACCACCTCTTTCATAAATGGCAGGAGGTGGGGGGGAAAAGGAAGAATTGCCAAAACTGCTTTACAAAAATGTGCTGATATTTTTAATTTCCAAATTAGCAGATAGGTTCTATACAATTGCGGATTGTGCTGTAATTAGAATATGGGTTGTTAATCATCATACAGCAACTCTGCAACTCGACTTCCTAATTTTAGTGTTGGGGAGGAGTCGTAGTATGCTGTGTCTTCATCTGAGAACCATATCCCCTGTGTTCACTCACACTGAAAACTTTCCAAACAATTTAGATGAAAGTCTTCTACGGCAGGTCTTTGTTTCCATTAAGCACCATGTTTTCAGTCAATTATTATTCAATATATTATCATTTATGCATGTGAATATCATGGGAGTGTGCATGCTTTAGTAACTTCAAAGCATCTGTTCTGTTAATCTAGTTCCAAGGAGTGTATTTTTTGTAAATTTAATGTGGGATGCTAATTCACTTTTCTAGGGGGCACATAGCACACCTGGAAGAGGACTTTGACCAAGAACTGTAAGTCCTCTTGTTATACAGGTGGTTCTATAAAAGTTGTAAAATGTATGCAAATTATAACCAGCAGCATAATCTTAATACCAAAATATTTCCTCCGAACAATAAAACGTTTTTCTATTGCAAATATAATGAAGTGGTTTGAATTAAGTATCAGCGTATTAGAAATTTGTGGGGAATGGCGAACTGGTTCTTATGAAGGCTTCATGTCAGAGGTTGCATTACTTTGACATCTTCAAATAAGGCATAAGATGATGTCTTCTAGCAAGGTTTTGAATACTGTGGAAAACTTAATAGAATGCAGCCACCGTATCAGTATTTCGTTGTGCCTCAGTATAATTACATAGTATTCTTGATGTCAGCTTATCCGCTGTAGGGTGGGGAAAGAAGAATCACATGGAGTAGTTTCAGATGTAGTTTTGTGCAAGGATAAAGGGTAAACCATAGAGAGTCAAACTTGGCCATTGATGCAGTTTGACACCTGATTCAGGAGTAGCCTGGAAGCTGGTGGTCTGCCAGCCTTCTAATTACAGATTGGAGAGGGGATCCAAGCAGGGGAAATGTAAATGTTTTCCCATATTCAATTTTTATTTTAGAACTAATTTGACTGAAGTTTGTTTAGCTGAACTTTTGTTGATTGTGCTTCTGATGTGTTGTATAAAATTTTGTTGGTGTATTTTTATCTTAGTAACTTTTTAATATTTTCATGTACTTTTTAAGCTGTATTATTTTTGAACTTTGTTAAACAATTTGCCTGTTTTCCATAAGGTCAACACTTAAGCGAGCGGTTCCACCTCCGCTTCCACCAAAGGTGAGTAATCTTCAAATGAACTCTGTCTTAATTACAGTAAAACTGCTTTTTTTAACTTGCTGGTTAACTTTTTTTCATACTGCATATAGTGTTAAAGGAGAATATGGGTAAGTACATTTGTGAATAGTTAATTGCTACGGCAGGTAATTTGTCACACCCTCCCACCCCTCAACAAATTGTGATTTTTGTAATGCTTGAATTTCTTCTCCCCCCTGCCCCCAGCTGATATAAACTTTTTTTTAATTTCTACTTTTGTGGAAATTAAAAAAAAAAAAAAAAATCAAATTTGGTTGTTTAATTGTGCCTTTTAGGATAATAAACACTTAGTGCAGTATTACAGTTTCAGCTTTAGCGTGGCTGCAGTCAAAAAAAATTCCAACACAAAAGCAAAATACTGCAAATGCTGGTACTGTAATCCAAAATAAAAACGGAAAAAGCTGGCAGGCTGTCATGTTTACGCTTAAGGTACAATGTAATGAGTGCATTTGTTGATTGCTTAAGGGTCATCTTTAGGGCCACCACCATTACTGTACTATATCAGCTGTAGCCAAATTTCCTGTGACGAATCACTAGCCTTGGTAATTGTCCACAAAGCTTCTCCAAATTAGAAGGAAAAAGTGTAAAAAAGCAGAAAACGCTGGAAAAACTCAGCAGGTCAGGCAACATCTGTGGAGAGAGAAACAAAGTGACTGTTTCGGGTCGAAACCCTTCTTCAGAACTGAACTGTTACTTTGGATTTCCAGCATCCGCAGTATTTTGCTATCGTATAAGGAAAAAGTGTATATGCATTTTAACATAGAAACATAGAAGATAGGAGCAGGAGTAGGCCATTCGGCCCCTCGAGCCTGCTCCACCATTCAATGTGATCATGGCTGATCATCCAAAGTCAATACCCTGTCCCTGCTTTCTCCCCATATCCCTTGATCCCTTTAGCCTTAAGAAATATATCCAACTCCTTCTTGAATATATTTAATGAATTGGCCTCTACTGCCTTCTGTGGTAGAGAATTCCACAGGTTCACCACTCTGGGTGAAGAAATTCCTCCTCATTTCTGTCCTAAATGACATACCCTTTATCCTTGGACTGTGTCCCCCTGATTCTGGACTCCCCGACCATCGGGAACATCCTGCATCTTAGTCTGTCCAGTCCTGTCAGAATTTTATAAGTTTCAATGAGAACCCCTCTCATTCTTCTAAACTCCAGCGAGTACAAGCCCAATCGACCCAATCTCTCCTCATATGTCATTCCTGCCATCCCAGGAATCAGCCTGGTGAATCTTCGCTGAACTCTTTCCATGGCAAGAACATCCTTCCTCAGATAAGGCGACCAAAACTGCACACAATACTCAAGGTGCGGTCTCACCAAGGCCCTGTACAACTGCAGCAAGACATCCTTGTTCCTGTACTCAAAGCCTCTCGCTACGAAGGCCAACATACCATTTGCCTTCTTAACCGCCTGCTGCACCTGCATGCTTACCTTCAGCGACTGGTGCACAAGGACACCCAGGTCTCGTTGCACTTCCCCTTCGCCCAATCTATTGCCATTCAGATAAAAATCTGCCTTCCTGTTTTTGCCACCAAAGTGCACAACCTCACATTTATCCACGTTATATTGCATCTGCCATGCTTCTGCCCAATCACCCAACCTGTCCAAATTATCCTGGAGTTTCTCGGCATCCTCCTCACAGCACACACGCCCACCTAGCTTTGTGTCGTCTGCAAATTTGGAGATATTACATCTAGTTCCCTCGTCTAGATCATTAATATATATTGTGAATAGCTGGGGTCCAAGGACCGGACCAATAACACAATTATTGTTTACAGGGCTTCTGCGTGGAGCCCTGAAACCTCCATGTTGATTCACTGGCTAAATGCACTGGAATGACATCAGCCAGGAAACCCTCCTCAGCTTCCAACATATTTAGATAACAGCCAGGTAATTAATAGTGCAAAGCATTTTGAGATGTTTGTGACCTGAGGGGGGAAATACGATATCGATGCATTTATTTCTTTGCTTTACAGAACAGGAACCTTCCTTTGATAGTCAGCTAGAGATTTCCTTCCCCCACCCCCCCCCCCCCCATACCCCCACCCTCCCTTCAAGTATTGGCCATTTAAAAAAAAAAAAACTCTGCCCCAACTGCTCTGAGACTCCAAAGGAAGATTCCACATTCTCTGAAGATTCACCTCGGCCAGTCTGCTTACGACAGAATAACTGAGTTAGAAACTTATAGAAAAGCAAAATACTGCGGATGCTGGAAATCTGAAATAAAAAACTTATAGGTTCTTCTACAGACCTGTAAACAATATTTCTGCCAAAGTAAAAGACAATTTTTTTTTAAGATACTCGCATTGTTCCTCTGTAGCTTTGGCATTGATAGTTTTACCTTTTCCTTTAATGTAACCCTGCAATTCAAGAAAGGAGTGAGAAAGAAAACCAGGAACTATAGACCAGTTATCCTGACATCATTAGTAGGGAAAATATTAGAATCTATTATTAGGGGCATGGTAACAGGGCACTTAGAAAATCATAATGAGGCAGAAATTCCGTTCCCTACAGGTGTGTACGTGCTGTGTACTCACCCGTAGAGCCAACCGAAATGCCGGTTTTAGGCATGCACTGTGCATGTGCTGGAAACCGGCATTTCCGATCTGTCAAGAAAGCTCTTGACAGATCCTCCACCTGCTCGGGAGCAGGGCCTCTGTGGATGGAGAGTTCTGTTTTTTGGAGACCCTCCACCTGCAAAAAAAAAAACACTTACAATTCTTGCACCTGGTAAAAGCAAGGCGTAAGGCCTGCTTTTACCAGGATAAGAGTTGAAAAAAGTTGTTTAAAAAAAAAAATTTAAAAAAAATTCCAGCAATGGAACTCTGCGCCTCCTGGGAGCACTCTGGTCTAGGCGCAGATTTTTCCAGATCGCAGCCCTTCGCCTGCAGGAGGCCTGCGAACAGAATTTCTGGGCCAATATGATTGGGCAGTGTCAACATGGATTTATGAAAGGGAAATAGTGTTTGACATCTGTTATTTTCAGGTAACTAGCAAGGTAGATGAGGGGGAACCAATGGATGTAGTGTATTTGGAATTTTCAAAAACCATTCGATAAGGTGCCACACAAGAAGTTATTGCACAAAATTAAGGCTCATGGGATTGGGGATAATATATTGGTGTGGATAGAGGATTGGTTAACAGACAGAAAACAGAGTAGGGATAAATGGGTCATTTTTGGGTCGATGGGTTATAACTAGTGGGTACCACAAGGATCAGTGCTTGGGCCTCAGCTATTTACAATCGATATCCGTGACAGATGAGGGGACCGAGTGTAATGTATCCAAGTTTGTTGCCGATACAAAGCTAGGTGGGAAAGTAAGCTATGAGGAGGACGCAAAGGGATATAGACAGGTTAAGTGAGTGAGCAAGAACATGGCAGTTGTAATATGTGAAGTTATCCACTTTGGTAGGTAAAATAGAAAAGCAGAATTTTTTTAAATAGTGAAGGATTGGGAAATGTTGGTATTTAGAGGGACCTGGGTGTCCCTTGTACATGAATCACAAAGTTAACATGCAGGTACAGCAAGCAATTAGGAAAGAAAAAGTTATGTTGGCCTTTATTGCAAGCGGAAATCAAAAGGTATGTTAGCCTTTATTGCAAGGGGGTTTTGGAGTACAAGAGGAAGGAAGCCTTACTGCAATTATATAGGGCAATGGTGATACCATGCCTGGAGTATGGTGTAGTCTTGATCTCCTTACCTAAGGAAGGATATACTTGCCTTAGAGGGAATGCGACGGACATTCACTAGACTGATTGTCCTATGAGGAGAGAGTGAGTAGACGAGGCCTATATTCCCTAGAGTTTAGAAGAATGAGGGGTGATCTTATTGAAACATATAAAATTCTTAAGGGGCTTCACAGGGTAGATGCTGGGAGGATGTTTCCCCTGGCTGGGGAGTGTAGAACTAGGGATCACAGTGTCTGAATAAGGGGTCAGCCATTTAGGACTGAGATGAGTAAGTTCTTTACTCAAAGGGTTGTGAATCTTTGGAATTCTCTACCCCAGGGAGCTGTGGATGCTCAGTCGCTGAGTATATTCAAGACACAGATCAATAGAGTTTTGGATACTAAGGAAACCAACGGATATAGGGATAGTGCGATAGAAGATCAACCATCATCTTATTGAATGGCAGAGCAGGCTTGAAGGGCTGAATGGCCTACTCCTGCTCTTATGTTCTTATACCAGCATTGTGAAAACTTGATCAGTTTTCATTGACTACTTTTGGTTCTATAGAATTGAAAATGTATAATAGGTTTATTTTTCATTGGCTTCATCAATAATCCTGACACTTTAAAAAATGCAGTGGCCGGAACTTTCCACTTCAGGGGTGTAAAACTGGTGGTATCGAATTTGCTGCCTGTTGGACACCACACCCGATTTTCCTTTCCACTGATTTCAGTGGGCCAATCTAATACCGCTAGTTTTCTAACAGTTTGCCACAGCACATTCTTGATTAACTGTTATTCATAGTTTTTCTATTTGGAAATGTATTTGAGTAAGAAAATGAACCAGCTAAAGCTGCAACTTTCTTATTGAAACCAGTTTGTACTGTTTCAGCCAAGAGTGCATAGTGCTTCTGATGTTCCAGATGAAGAGAGATCACAGACAGTCAAGAGGCAGCCTTGTACCGAAAATGGGCCATCAGCTGTGCCAAGAAGACAGAGCACTCCAACATCGCTGTATCAATCGGAGGTTCTTGAAACATCGCTTCCCAGTAGCCTTAGTAGCCCTGGATTGCTTGATACCAGAGCCAATGACTTGGGTAATGAAATTAAATGCGGAATGGGTGTTTAATATACTGGAGATTGTAGAGCAGTTTGCATACACATTTCTCCCACAATATCTTGCCTCCCCAAAGCCACACAACAACAACTTGTATACAACTTTAACACAGTAAAATGTGCCAAGGCGCTTCACAGGAGTGTTATAAAACAAAATTTGACACCGAGCCACATAAGGAGAAATTAGGGCAGATGACCAGATGCTTGGTCAGAGGTAGGTTTTAAGGAGCATCTTAAAGGAGAGGTTTAGGGAGGGAATTCCAGAGCTTAAGGCCTTGTTGGGCATTGGAATAGTCAAGTCTAGAGGTAACAAAGGCATGGATAAGGGTTTCAGCAGCAGATAAGCTGAGGCAGGGGCGGAGTCAGGCGATATTACAGAGGTGGAAATAGGCGGTCAGAAGCTCTTTTCAATGTGGCGAACAGTCTGACTCAGCCTCAGATGGATGCTCGGGAGAGGGATGGAGTCGGCGGCTAGGAAACCTAGTTTGTGGCGGGGATTGAAGACAATGACTTCGGTCTTCCCAATATTTAGTTGGAGGAATTTTCTACTCATCCAGTACTGGATGTCGGACAAGCAGTCTAACAATTTAGAGACAGTGGAGGGGTTGAGAGAAGTGGTGGTGACGTAGAGCTGGGTGTCGTCTGTACCTGAGGAAACTGACACTGTTTTCAGATAATGTCGAGGGGCAGCATGTAGATGAGAAATAGAAGGGGGCCAAGGATAGATCCTTGAGGGACACCAGAGGTAACAATGTGGGAGCGGGAAGAGAAGCCATTACATGTGATTCTCTGGCTACGATTAGACAGATAATGGAACCAGGCGAGTGCAGTCCCACCCAGCGTGAACGTCTGGAGAATCGTTGGAGGAGGATGATGGAGTGGTCAACTGTGTCAAAGGCTGCAGTCTGGGTGAGGACGACTATTTCACAGTCAGATAGGTTGTCATTTGTGACTTTGATAAGAGCTGTTTCGGCACTGTGGCAGGGGCTGATTGGAGGGATTCAAACATGGAGTTCTGGGAAAGATGGGCACAGATTTGTGAGGCGACAACACGTTCAAGGACTGTGCGATGGCTTTACACTATTAAGGTCTCTCCCATTCAAGCTTCAAGCTCTTGAACCCCCTTCTCTTTGAGCATTTTCAATTGGAAATTCTGTTCAGGATTGCACAGCAGCTAGGACCTAGTAATTGGATCTCTAGTACACAACAGAGCCTAACATGACTGACATCTGATTGAAAAGTAAAAGAGGGAGCAGCGCACACAGAGATTGCTCTCCCTAGAAAGGAAGAGCACAATTCAAATACCTTGAAGTTACGAATCAAATAACACTTTTGAGTTAGGATAGCTATGGAAACTATGGTGCATTTTATCAGAATGTATAGAGTAAAAGGGTCAAAGTCAATAATATAATTAATATTGCATGTGAAGCAGGTCTAATAGGTCCAGTGACCACTTCTCAATCAGCGGGGATTCAAATATCACCTGTGCTGAGATTGTCCCATAATGCACATTCTCTGGCTATGCAAGGCTGCATTGGTGGCTCTTGTTCTTGGCCAGCCCATCCTCCTCCTGTCCCCGATATCTCCGTTCCTTCATCGTTGCGGTGTCAAAATCATGGAACTCCCTACCTAACGGCACTGTGGGAGTACCTTCACCACATGGTTGAAGAAGATGGCTCACCACCCTCTTGAGGGCAATTAGGGATGGGCAGTAAATGCTGGCCTTGCCAGCGACACTCTCATCCAGTGAATGATTTTTTTTATTTTTATTTTTTTTAAATGTGCACCCCACCCCCCCACCCACAGTTTGGAAACTTCTGATATAAAATATACAATGGTATAATGAAACCAGGGACATTTGTATTTGTGATCTGAGTGAAGGACAGCAGAACTATCTATTTTATTTATAAAAAAACATTTTTGTGGGATATGACTGGCTGTCAATAACTCTAGGGTCAATCTGTGTTGCATTACATTTATAGAAGCAGCTACATCAATAGAAAGCTATTGAGATATTATGATGCTTAATATATTGAATAACCAGAAATATTTATTTAAAATGGATTATAAGGAATTAATGTAGATGTTGCTAAACCCTATTCAGTTTAGGATAGGTGTCCAAGCTTTAGGTCTCTGGGCCGCATAGATCCCTGGAGCTTTGTGGGCCAGAAGTGAAGTTTAAATCCACTGAGGCAGAAATTCCGTTCCTACGGGTGTGTACGCGCTGTGCACTCGCCCGTAGGGCCAACAGAAATGCCGGTTTGAGGCCTGCGAACGGAATTTCTGGGCCATTATCTTGTTCTGCTTAACATTTATCCAACAGTGCTTAAATAAAAATCTCTTTCCAAGCCTCTAGGCCCACAAAATTAACACAGGATAGAACCAGTGAGTAAGCATTAAAAAGTGCAACTAGGACTGAGTTGCCTGTGTTTCAAGGGCTGCATTTTCAGGGCTTGCCATGGGTTGCATTTTGGACACCTGTAGGTTAGGATTGCCAAGAACAACCGTTCAGTTTGTAATTTTCAGTTTGGATAGCAATGGTTTCTTGGTTGTTAGAATTGTAGTCTTTGTCACTGTCACAAGTAGCCCACTTTGAATAAAGTAGTTTCTTAATTTAAACTTTTTCAATCTTTACATTGCTGAATTTATATATCAAGTAGATTTAGAAGATAGTTTTAAAAACATGGATAATTGTGTAATTTTAAAATGTAACTTGTATGTCATCTGAGGTATTTTGAAAATTGCCTTGACATTGTATGGTTTTCCTAATGTATACTATAACATTTTCAAGCTGCTGCTGTAAGTTTTTTTTATTGTTTAATACAATTATATACAGCTATTAGTAATGGCTGTGTACATGAATAGCCTTGGGGAAGTGGAGTGGGGACAGCCTGCTTTCATGTGTGGAGCTAGTTTAGGATACAATTGCTGAATTTTTTGATCATTTTAGATTTCAGTTGCCTTTAGAATGATTGATTAGTGCTGGTTGCAGTAAAATGTTCTGTATTTGTTCAGATGTTGCAGAAGGCTCTTCAAACTTAAATGGTGAAAGTTCTGAGCATCCTCCGGCATTACCTCGAAGAAAAGAAAAGAGAGAATTTCCTGTATGTTCTTTTCTAATTGTTAAATCATTTTATTAAATGAATGCATCTCTGCAGCAACATTTATAAATCTATCTTTTGGCTATTTGTTATTTTTATAGTACCCTATAAATGTATCCTGGGTTTCACGTGAATCAATTTTTAAGGATTCTTTCAGTTTCTTTTGAAGTCAATGTGATCTTTCTGCTGGTTGAAACATATCCGCATGGCCTAAGTAAAGAACACCAATTCCTCCTGTTAAGAGTTTCCCCTTTACTCCTTATAAGAATACTTTTTCATGACTTATTAAAATATGAATGTGTTTCTTAATCCTCCATCGCTTGCCAAATGTTTGGATCAGATGGAGTGACTCGCACAATAGTGAGCCTATTACATCGATTGCTATACTATTTCCATCTTGACAAACCGGGAGTACAGACGGCTTGAAATCTCCAGCTACAATCTGTTTAGCCTTCCACATATAAAATGGCAGCCTCAGTGGATTTCATATGTTGGATTCAAGTGATTATAGTGTGTAGTGTTTGCCTTGATGCATATTGTGTTGTACCTACATAAATAACAATTTAACTTTTGAATGTTTTTCAAAATTGGAATTCTTCTTTTGTAGAAGCCAGCAATCAATGGCCTTCCTCCAACTCCAAAAGTCCATGTAAGTAAAATATTTTTTTGCAGGCTTAATTCCCAGCCCTTAAAATTATACTAAGATACTAGCCTATGAACACTAACTGTATTTGTCTGAATTTCCCCCACTATTACTTTAGTGCAGTTGTTAAGCCATTTTTATAAGTTGGTTACTGACTCCACTAGTGTGCCATGGCATAATTTATGGGCTGTTAATTCGGGACCCTCCTTTTTATGTATGTATGTTATAGTTAGCAATGTAACGCCTAACATCCAGTGTCAACATCAAGCATCCCCAGGTACATGGCAAACAGCTGTAGAGTCGAGTTCACCATTCACCAAAGAAATGTCTTTGTCTCAGAAGACCACCCTTCACTATCAATGTTCATTTTTCTTTTCTCCACACCAATCCTTATGGCCCCTTTGAATAAGATTGTCAGTTGATGTCAAATAATGGGTAGTTTTGTGCTGTTGCCTCATCCACACCAATTTGGGTTGATACTGCCCAAACTCATTTGCAGAGGACCCTTGTACCCACTTGTTTAGGCTGGATTTCATACTAGACTCTACCAGTGAATTGACTGTGCTACCACACTGCACCATTGAATTTCTCCCAATTTTCTGCACCTCTCTCTGGAAGGAGGTGACTCATACTGAGAGCAATTTTACGGGCCTTCCAGTACCTCACCCCTGTGACCACTTTTCACCAATGAGCCTAGATGGTGAGTGCCAATAGGCTGAATAGGTGGCATCAGAACTGAGTCTGATCCTGTCATCACCCCACGCATTCAACTTTCCAGCAGAGGTACTGGATAGCAATCGGGAACGAGAATAATGTCTGGCTGGCTTTCCTCCCACCAATGGCAGCACAAGGATGCAAATTCCTTCCAAGGCGAGGGTATCTTTTCTATCTCTCCCAACCACCCCCCCCCCCCCCCAAGGAAAACAGCTGTTGCTGCTTGTATATGGAGATTGAATTTGTTCCAAAGAATGAAAATGACCACGTGCAACAGGTAATTAAATATTCTGATTCTAGTTTGAGTAATTCCTTCAAATGCTAAATGTTGGTTATATCCTAGAGGTTACTTTTCCAATAACTATAAACATGTTGATTCTTAAATGCATTTATTTAATGTATTTTTTAAGGAAAGTTTTCAGTACTTGCAATACTAACTGGCAAATCTGTTTAGGATTTCTGAAATATTTTGAAACTAATTTTGGAATGTCAAAACTCTTCAACTATAGATGGGCGCCTGCTTTACAAAGGTATTTGATGGATGTCCTTTGAAGATAAGTTGTGCTACATCTTGGATACACCCTGACACAAAGGGTAATGCTAGCTGATCAGGATTTGCTAAGACACTGAGACAATTTACAAAAAGTTGTACAGTGTTTTATATTAAAATTTAAACTTTGGCTTTGTTTTCCTTTAAATTAGACCAGTACTTAATCTTTGGATCTGAAGATGGCATTTATACATTAAATCTGAATGAACTGCACGAAGCTTCAATGGAACAAGTAAGCACAATGTATTATGGATGGATTACATCTGATCCATTCTTTGGAGAGAAGAGGGGTTTATAAGTATAGCACTGAACTCTAGGACTATATTTTGAAAAATGGGATAATAACTGTACAACTCTCATTCATTTAAGTTTCCAATTGATACTAATACAGATATTGTATTTTTCCAGCTTTTTCCCAGGAGATGTACGTGGCTGTACGTAATCAATAATATTTTAATGTCTTTATCAGGTATGTATCCATTTGGCCAAGCCTAAGAATAATAGCATGAACTGTACTCTACTTTTGAAAATTTATGTCATGGTCATTGTTTTCCTTGCAGGTCAATAAATAAAACAAAACACTGGAAAGTAAAAATTTGTAAATGCACTTTAATTCAATTTATCCATGTTCCCATGAAAATTAAGATGTGCACTTTTTATATTAATTTAAATACTATGAAAAGCTGATGGATTTTTATTTTTCCAATATTATCACCAATTTATGGAAATAGTCAATGTCATGTGCAAAATTGATTATTTAAATTTACAGGTTTTAATGTCATTGGGTAGAAATGGATTATGGCCTGTTTTTTGGGACACAGGAGACTGTGTACCAACCAGGAAGCCTGAGGCACACCAGAAATTGGTATTATTCTGACCTCATTTCAGTAATTGTCAGCGTTCCAATTTCAGGCCACTTGCCTTGCTGGCAGTGGCCCTCGGGTAACTCTGTGGACCAGCAGCGGCCCTCGAGAGTGCTGTGGAGCCGGGAGGAGCTATATAAATGTTGTTTTAAAAATTACTTGCTTTATTGGTGGCGGTCACTTGTTGGACAGCATCCACTGGAAAAACTGAGCGGAGCAGACCTAATGTCTGCCTCGCTCAGGGCAGCCCAATTGGGCAGAGGGGTCCTAAAACAGGCACGGGGCACCTCATGAACGTATGCAAGGGGCTTAACACCTGTTTTGGGTGGCCATCCAAAAAATGGCCACACCCAATATCTGGTCAAACGTCCTTGGGGCGCAGGACATTGGTCCCTGAAATTGGTCTTGTTGCTTCTGTTTTATGCCCCATGAGCCTTCTCTCTGACCTAGATGGATATATCTATATGCCTATTTTCTTGGAATATTGAAGAATATACATAGTGAATTGGATTGTAACGTTGTTTTCAGTGCTATACTGATTTTTTTTACGGGAAGACTAAAACTCAATGTCTTGTCTTTTTCCTTTGGTACATGCCAATAATATTTATTGAGAAGGCTGGGAAAGTCATGAGGCACTAAAGATTAAACTTTCAGATTGACCTTCAATTCATTCTTTTGTACTCTTTAAAAATTACAGCTTTTCTTTCTGTCCCTTGAATAGTTCTGTTGGTGTATGTATATCTTGTGAAGCAGCACTGGCCCATACAGACTGGGGAGATACTGGCTTTGAACTCTTAGTATGCATTTTGAACTGATCTCAGCCAGGAGAGTAGTGAGGGCTAATACCCTTGGTATCTCAGTCAGGGCATCCGTGAATACTTTACTCCCCTGGAGTAATTAAGAGGGGGAAAAAAATCCGAGTGCTTGCAGTTGATGGTTATCTGGTGACTTATTCTGGAATGTATGCATGTTTAGGCTTATAAACAACAATGCATCAAGAATGGCCACTTGGGTGAGATACTGAAAATCTGTTTTTTCCTCTTTGAACCATACTCCCAAGATAAATCACTGTCTTTAAGACAAGAGGAATAAGGATCAAAATGGGGAACAAGTCATGATAAACTTGCAACAAATACAGCTGTTCTTAATGTGAGTCCCTCATTGACAAGTTCACTTTCTGGCAGGAGTCACTGGACAGAAATCAGGAATGGGAACCCTAGCTTCCCCTACCTCCTCCCTTTTTTAAAGCTATATTTCTGCCCCTAAACCCAAGAACTGAAGTCAGTTGTATTCCTTCTGCTGCTGCTTCACCTGACATCGGTTCACTCTGCATAGACCAGGGAGCAAACCTGGGATCTTTGTAGTCGATGGCATAATACCATCACATGCATTGTGCAGTTGGGATGCCCAGGAAGCTTGCTTTTGAACACTGCTTAGCTATCAGTTACAGAATATCAGAGCACTGGGAGAAGGTCATTTGCTCAAATTTTGGCCAGGATCAGTACATGATATGAGAAGCAGTAAAGTGGGCAAAAAATGCATTGGATGAATTGGATTGGAGTAGCATGGTGCCAATCAGCATTTGTTTCAGTTTACAGGGACACCATATAAAATACACTTTTCATATATGCTGTGATACTCGAATACCAAGTACCCTTTTGAGATTTAAGCCTATTATAGGTTTTTGTGTGCCATATTAGACAGTTGTAGGAAGATGTCCATTTTAACTTGTGTATTTTAGAATATGAATAGTTTTATATTATACCTTAATGACCATATAAAATGTGTTCTGTCACTTGCACTGAATGTATATTTAACCAAAATAATCCTTGTGCTTTTCCTTTCATTTACTATTTGTAATAGCTGCTTGTCTAAATGCTTTTGTGTGTGAAATTAATCAAATGTCTTGTATTCTCCTCTTCCCATAATGGCTTCACTTTGCCTCCTAATCGCACTGATCACTGCGTGCAGAAGGTAATCACAATTCAAGAATTTTCGGCCTTCACTGTATTTATGCATGCTTTTATGTGAAGTCTTGTCTGCTCACGTATCAAAGTACAATATTAAAATGCAACCCTACAACTTCATGCCTTTTCCTAAAGGAGTCTTGTTTATTTTCCAAGGGCCAAAACTTGGTCTCCAAAATAACAATTTAAGAAAGGTGATGTGCTCGTATCCTCCCACCTGAGCATATTCAACTTCCTTGCCATATAATTCCTTGCTTTTCTTTTTCTTATCCCTGTTTTTCACCTCTGCATTTATTTTCAATAAAATTTGATTCTTGGTAATAGGTTGTATTTTAAAATACATTTTACTGTTCTCTACCTTTACTTCTATGTTCTAAGATAACTGCCTGGACCATTTTATAGTCTTGGGTTACTTTTGTTGCACAAATCTCAAGAACAGATTTTTTTTTATTTTTGACTGTTAGTGCCTCTTAAACTCAGTCTTTAAAATCTGTGTGCTGGAAGAGTGTATTTGATCAAATATACCACCAGCCAAAGGATTTTAATCATTACATCCCTGTTATTACTGTACTTCATTCAGAGATGGTGTTATTGTCAACGGCAAGTCTATTCCTATTGTCTGAAGAGTTTCAGCAGCAAACCTCTTCATTCCAGAAGATGTAATTTCAGAATTATATCCCAATTCAGAAACTATTATTTGCTTTGCATATTACCAGTTTCATAGTGTTGGTTCAGAATGAAGAACAAAATACTGCACATGGATGAAGTAACCAAAATTACCTGAAACCATACAAGTTAACCACAAAGGGGCTTATATATGTGCTCTGAAAAGTGCTTTGCTGTTCATGTATAGGCAGTACTGTGGCTAGAGTTTGATAAGATTGTCTGAAATGTTAAGAGTCACAGTTTATTTTTGAATATCTTTTTTTATTTATTCATTCATGGGATGTGGGCATCGTTGGCAAGGCCAGCATTCATTGTCCATCCCTAATTGCCCTTGAGAAGGTGGTAGTGAGCTGCTGCTTTGAATCACTGCAATATGTGTGGTGAAGGTACTCCCACAGTGCTGTTAGGTAGGGAGTTCCAGGATTTTGACCCAGCAACGATGAAGCAATGGCTATATATTTCCAAGTGAGGATGGTGTGTGACTTGGAGGCCAACTTGGAGCTGGTGGTGTTACCATGTGCCTGCTGCCCTTGTCCTTCTAGGTGGTCGAGGTCATGGGTTTGGGAGGTGCTGCTGAAGAAGCCATGGCGAGTTGCTACAGTGCATCTTGTAGATGGTACAAACTGCAGCCATGGTGCGCCGGTGGTGGAGGGAGTGAATGTCAAAGGTGGTGGATAGGGTGCCGATCAAGCGGGCAGTTTTGTCCTAGATGGTGTTGAGCTTCTTGAATGTTGGAGCTGCACTCATCCAGGCAAGTAGAGAGTATTCCATCACACTCTTGACTTGTGCCTTGTAGATGGTGGAAAGGCTTTGGGGAGTCAGGAGGTGAGACACTCTGCAGAATACCCAACCTCTGACCTGCTCTCGTTGCCACAGTATTTGTGGCTGGTCCAGTTAAGTTTCTGGTCAATGGTAACCTCTAGGATGTTGGTGGGGGATTGGATGATGGTAATGCCATTGAATGTCTTGGGGAGGTGGTTCGACTCTCTTATTGGAGGTGGTCATTGCCCAGCACTTGTGGTGCAAATGTTACTTGCCACTTATCAGCCCAAGTCTGGATGTTGTCCAGGTCTTGTTGCATGCAGGCACAGAGTGCTTCATTATCTGAGGAGTTGTGAATGGAACTGAACACTGCAATCAGCAAGCATCCCTACTTCTGACCTTATGATGGAGGGCAGGTCCTTGATGAAGCAGCTGAAGATGGTTGGCTGAAGATGGTTGGGCCTAAGGAACTCCTGCAGTGATGTCCTGGGGCTGAGATGATTGGCCTCCAGCAACCACAGCCATCTTCCTTTGTGCTATTAATGACTTCCAGCCAATGGAGCGTTTTCCCTCTGATCCACATGAACTTTAGTTTTACTGGGTTTCCTTGGTGCCACACTCTGTCAAATGCTGCCTTGATGTCAAGGGCAGTCACTCTCGCCTCACCTCTAGAATTGAGCTCTTTTGTCATGTTCAAACCAAGGTTGTAATGAGGTTTGTAGCCGAGTGGTCCTGGCGGAACCTAAGCTAAGCAACGGTGAGCAAGTTATTGCTGAGTAAGTGCTTGCTAGAACTGTCAATGACACCTTCCACCACTTTGCTGCTGATTGAGAGTAGACTGATGGGGCACTAATTGGCCGGATTGGATTTGTCCTGCTTTTTTTTGTGGACAGGACATACCTGGGCAATTTTCCACATTGTTGGGTAGATGCCAGTGTTGTAGCTGTACTGGAACAGCTTGGCTAGCGGCCTGGCTAGTTCTGGAGCACAAGTGTTCAGCATTACAAATAGGATGTTGTCTGGGCCCGTAACCTTTGCTGTATCCCGTGCACTCACCCGTTTAGTGTTATCACTTGGAGTGAATCGAATTGGCTGAAGATATCTGTGATGGTGGAGACCTTGAGAGGAGGCCCAAGATGGATCATCCACTCGGCACTTCTGGCTGAAGATGGTTGCAAACGCTTCAGCCTTGTCTTTTGCACTCATGTGCTAGGCTCCACTGTGGGGATGTTCATGGAGCCTCCTCCTCCCATTAGCTGTTTAATTGATCACCATTCAAGACTGGATGTGACAGGACTGCAGAGCTCTGATCTGATCTATTGGTTGTGGATCGATGAAGATTTGTGCTCCAGAACTAGCATGCTGCTTCCTCTATTTGGCATGCATATTCTAGCTTCACCAGGTTGGCACCTCATTTTCAAGTACGCCTGGTGCTGCTCCTGGCTTGCTCTTCTACACTCCTCATTGAACCAGGGTTGGTCACCTGGCTTGATGGTAATGGTAAAGTGAGGAATATGCCGGGCCATGAGATTACAGATTGTGTTGGAATACAATTCTGCTGCTGCAGATGGCCCACAGCACCTCATGGATGCCCAGTTTTGGGCTGCTAGTTCTGTTCTGAATTTATTTAGCACCGTGGTAGTGCCACACAACACGATGGAGGGCATCCTCAGTGTGAAGACAGGACTTCGTCTCCACAAGGACTGTGCGGCGGTCACTCCTACCAATACTGTCATGGACAGATGCATCTGTGACGGGTAGATTGGTGAGGGCCATTGGTCAGGTTTTTCCCTGGTCAGATGGTTATCTCACCGCCTGCCGCAAGCCTAGTCTGGCAGCTGCTGTGTTCAGGGCTTGGTCAGTAGTGGTGCTACTGAGCCACTTTTGGTGATGGACATTGAAGTCCAGAGTACCTCCTTCAGTGCTTCTTTGAAGCGGTGGTCAGCATATATATATTAATGATCTGGACGAGGGAATTGGATGTAATATCTCCAAATTTGCAGACGACACAAAGCTGGGTGGCAGGGTAAGCTGCGAGGAGGATGTCGAGAAACTCCAGTACGATTTGGACAGATTGGGTGATTGGGCAGAAACATGGCAAATGCACTATAATGTGGATAAATGTGAGGTTATCCACTTTGGTGGCAAAAACAGGAAGGCAGATTATTATTTGAATGGCAACAGATTGGGAGAAGGGGAAGTGCAGAGAGACCTGGGTGTTCTTGTGCACCAGTCGCTGAAGGTAAGCATGCAGGTGCAGCAGGTGGTTAAGAAGGCAAATGGTATGTTGGCCTTCGTAGCAAGAGGGTTCGAGTACAGGAACAAGGATGTCTTGCTACAGTTGTACAGGGCCTTGGTGAGACCGCACCTTGAGTATTGTGTGCAGTTTTGGTCGCCTTACCTGAGGAAGGACAGTGTTGCCATGGAAGAAGTACAGCGAAGATTCACCAGGCTGATACCTGGGATGGCAGGAATGACATATGAGGAGAGATTGTGTCGATTGGGCTTATACTCACTGGAGTTTAGAAGATTGAGAGGGGATCTCATCGAAACCTATAAAATTCTGTCGGGCCTGGACAGACTAGATGCAGGAAGGATGTTTCTGATGGCCGGGGAGTCCAGAACCAGGGGTCATAGTCTAAGGATAAGGGGTAAGCCATTTAGGACTGAAATGAGGAGGAATTTCTTCACCCAGAGAGTGGTGAACCTGTGGAATTTGCTGCCACAGAGGGTGGTGGAGGCCAGTTCATTAAATATATTCAAGAAGGAGTTGGATATATTTCTTAAGGCTAAAGGGATCAAGGGATATGGGGAGAAGGCAGGGACAGGGTACTGAATTTGGATGATCAGCCATGATCTCATTGAATGGCAGAGCAGGCTCGAAGGGCTGAATGGCCTACTCCTGCTCCTATCTTCTATGTTTCTATCAGCTTGGGTGGTAATCAGCAGGATGCCGATGTTTGACCTGAAGCCATGAGACTTCATTGGGTCTGGAGTCAATGTTGAGGACTTCCAGGACCACTCCCTTCCGACTGTGTACCACTGTGCTGCCACCTCTATTGGGTCTGTCTTGCTGGTTGGACAGGACTCCCAGGGAAGGTGATGGGACATTAGCTGATCGGTATGATTCTGTCAGGCTATTGCTTGTCTGTGTCTCCCAATTTTGCACCAGATGTTAGTGAGGAGGACTTTGCGGGATCAACTGGGCAGGGTGTGCCTTTGTCGTGTCTGAATCCGCATTGCTTGATGCAACCGAGTGGCTTGCCAGGCCATTTCAAAGGGCAGTCAAGAGTTAGGTAGTTAGTCACATATAGGCCAGACCAGGTAAGAACATCAGGTTTTGTTGCCTAAAGGACATTAGTGAACCATTTGGGTTTTTACAACAATCCGATAGCTTCATGGTCACCATTACTGATGCCACCTTTTTATTCCAGATTTATTTAATTAACTGAATTCAAATTCACAAACTGCCATGGTGGCATTTAAATCCGCCTCGCTGGATTGTTAGTCTAGGCCTTTGGATTACTAGTCCAGTAACATGACCACTATGCTGTCATACCTGATTGGATAGTTGTCAGAAATTTGTCCCTCTAGACGTTTGTAAAAATTATTGTGGCCAGGAAAGGTCCCTAGGGCCCAACAAACGTTTTTTCCTTTTTTTGTTGCAGATCAATCTATCTACCCACTTTCTCAACAAATCCCTCAGTCCTTTTCGGAAGTGTCTAATTGGCTCTCGAACCCATTTATTCCCACTTCAATGCCCTTTCCTGTTAACTTGTTCTGTGACTCAATTACTCTTTTTATGATGGTTTTACTAGACTTGCTCCTAAATTTCCAAATTTTTAACTGGTATGCCCTGGTATTTGAACCCTTTTACTATGGTGAACCATTTGCTAGGATCAAGTTTGCCAATCATTTTCATAATCTTGAAAATTTCAGTTAAATAATCTAAACATATCCCTTATTAGAAGCCAAGCCTAATTTAACATTTTCCTCACAATGTAAATCTTAATGATCAGAATGATCTTAGTTGCTCGCTACTTTCTTAGGGGCTTTAATATATTTCTCGTGATTAGGTGAACAGGATTGCACAGAGTATTGTTGATTGGGTCTGATTAGTGTCTTGGACAGTAATAGTACTGTCCCATTGGATTTGTACTCTATCCTCATGCTATTTCAATTGAGTACTTTTTAAAAATACTGTAGCTAAGCACTGTGTGGACAGATTCATAGATTTATTCAATATAACACTTGATGAGCTCACTACAGTACTGCTATTCCATTGAACACACTGTTCCCTTTTTGGTTTCTTGCTCCATTATTATTTATTTTGCATTTATATCACTGCTTCAATTAAAAGTATACTCCATATGATGAGAAATATGTTGACCAAAGAGTATGATCAAGCAAATGCAATCAATTTTGAATTCTCTACTTGGCCATAAAACTACTAATCGCCACAGCTGTAAAGTTACAATTTGTTTTTTTATAAATTTTAATCATTCCATGAAATATATCACTTACGATTAATTCAGATTAAAGCAAAATATTTTCTCCTTTTTTGGCTTGAAATCCATGATTTTTCCTCTAAGGGGGGAAAAAAAACCCCGTGTTTGCGTGGGTTTCCTCCCCGGGTGCTCCGGTTTCCTCCCACAGTCCAAAGATGTGCCGGTTAGGTTGATTGGCCATGATAAAAATTGGCCCTTAGTGTTAGGGGGGATTAAATGCGCGGGGTTACGGGGATAGGGCTTGGGTGGGATGGCTGTCGGTGTAGGGACCGGGTGCTAGGGTTTGGATGATCAGCCATGATCTCGTTGAATGGCGGAGCAGGCTCGAAGGGCCGAATGGCCTACTCCTGCTCCTATCTTCTATATTTCTATGTTTCTAAACATTGTGATATAATATGCTTTTAGATAGAAAACAATGTGTTAAAAGACAATGATCATTTTGTTTTGTTAGAAACATTTCAAAAGTTAATTTTATTCACATTTCCATAACTTCATATAAAGATTTCAGAAAACACTCAGTTTAGTTTATCTAAGATTAAGGTAATTCCAGAATTTAAATTTAAATGAACAGTATGGAAGATGGTAAAAGAGGGATACAAGGGGAGAATAATTGCTGATGCATTTAGTTACTGAAGAAATGTGTATATAAATTTATAGCTTTTTAAAAAGTCTAGAAAATTTTTACATTTCCAAATCATTGAGAATAATTTCTTATGTGCATTTATCATATGCCTCAAAAGTTGGGTTAGTTCTTCCTGTATATAAAGTTACTGTGTGCTGAGTGATTTTATTTTTGGTGTGTAGAATCAGTGACATTTCAAAACAGCAACTTGCATTTAAGTAGTGTTTTTAATGTAGAAAAAATATCTCCGTGCACATAACAGAAGTGTAATCGGGCAAAAATGGGTGACGAGCCGAAGGAGGAGATATTAGGAGGGTAGAGTTGGAGTTGGAGGAGAGCGAATAGAGATGAAGTGGGATTTAACAAGGAAATTTCAGCATAGGGCCTAGATGGCTGAGGTTGCCAATGCAAGAAAGAAGTGCGGGGTGGGGGCGGCGGCACTGGGAGGAACGGTGGGGATACACTAGAGGCCAGAGTCTGAGGAATGAAAAGATCAGGGGATGGGGAGGGGCGGGGGGGTGGGGGCCTGCTTGGCTGGAGGAGGTTAGAGATATGAAGAGATTTAAATTGGAGGCATAGGAGAACTGGATGTCAATGTAGATCAGCAAGGACAGGCGTGATTGATTAACTGGAATTACTGTGGGATGTAATACAGGCAGCAAAGTTGTGGATGAGAAGTTTATGGAGCGTGGAGGATGGGAGGCCAGCCTGGAAAGGATTGGAATAGCTGAGTCGGGAGGTGATAAAGGCATGGATGAGGGTTTCAAGAGCAGATGTGCTGATGCAGGGGTGGAGGGATGCGATGTTGAGGTGGAAATTGGCAGTATTTATGATGGAGAGCACATGGGGTTGAATGCTCTGCCTGGGATTGAATAGGTGCTGAGGTTGCTAATAGTATGGTTCAAAGATATAATGGAAAAACAGCTAGAAACCAAAAATATAATGTAGAATAGTCAGCACAGATTTCAAAAAGGAAGGTCATGCTTGACCAATCTTATTAATTATTTGAAGTAACGATGAGTAGACAAGGGTAATGTAATAGATGTAATATATTTGGATTTTCAAAAGGCCTTCGATAAGGGTCTTATTAACCTAATAGTAGACTTATGACTACAATCAGAGCATGTGGAGTCAGGGGACAAGTAGCAGAATGGATAGCAAGCTGGCTACAAAACAGAGCCATAGGGGTAGGTACTCAGATTGGCAAAAGGTGGGAAGTGGTGTTCCACAGGGCTCGGTCATAAATATAAGATGGTTACAATAAATCCAATAGGGAATTCAGGAGAAACTTCTTTACCCAAAGAATGTTAAAAATGTGAATAGCATAGATTCATTTAAGGGGGGGGAGCTTGATAAGCATGAAGGAGAAAGGAATAGAAGGATTTGCTGATGGGGTTAGATGAAGAAGAGTCGGAGGAAGCTCGTGTGGAGCATAAACGCTGGCATAGACCAGTTGAGCGAATGCCCTGTTTCTGTGCTGTAGACACGATGTAACCTGAGACAGTTGCCTGGGAAGAGGAATGGAATCTGTGTCGAGGATATGGAGTTTGTGGAGATGACTGATTTTCCCAATGTTTAACTTGAGTAAATTGCAGCTAATCGAAGATGAATATTGGACAAGCAGTCTGACAACAGAGGCGGTGGAGGGATTGAGGCAGTGGAGAGATACAGCTGGGCATTGTCAGCATACACGTGGAAGCTGACCTCGTGTCTCTATATGTTGCCAAGGTGCAGCCTGTAGATGAGGAAGAGGAATGGGCTACGGATAGATTCCTGGGGGCCTCTGGAGATAAAGGTGCAGGGGCGGACAATAAACAAATGCTGGAGATACTCTGGCTACGATTGGACAGGTAAGAGAGGAATCAAGTGAGGGCAGTCCCAGCGAGCTGGACAGTGGAGGAGAGGTGTTGGAGGAGTCTGGTGTTGTTGACTGTGTCAAAGGCTCCAGAAAGGTGGAGGAGGCATCGTGCACCATAGTCACGGATGATATAATTTGTGACTCTGATTTAGGGCCTATTCAGTGCTGTAGCGGGGTGGAAACCTGATTGGAGAGATTCAAACATGCAATTGCGGGAAAGATGGGCATGGATTTGGGAAGCTAAAACATGATCAAGGTCTTTCGAGAGGAAATGGAGGTTGAAGATGTTTGGGTAGTTTGCAAAGACATAGGGGTTGAAGCTTTTTTGTCAGGAAGGTGATAGGAGATAAACTGGAGAAAGACGTGGATTCCAGGTTAGGGCAGGAGTTGCGGGGTGCAGGGGTCGGGGGAAGCAGAGAGCTGAACGGATGGCCTGAATCTTGGTGACAAAGCAGACCATTAGCTTCTCACATTTATTGGCGGAGAGGGGTTTAAGGAGATGGTTGATGGTGAAGTAAAGAAGCTGGGGGTTATCTTTGATCTCCGGGATGATCCTGGAGTTGTGACGGACGCGTCAGTGGGACGTTGGAGAATGCCGGGTGGGGCGTAGAGGGTAGCTATGGATTTATCCAAGAGGGAAGGCAGAAGAGTAGTGATGGGTTGGGGTAGGAATTGGGGGGTGTGTGTGTGTGTGTCAAGTACCCAAGAAGTGAGAAAAAGTGACATGACTGGGTGACTGAAAGGGGAGGAAAGAGAAGTGAAGGGGTTGAGGGGAAAATAAGAAAGGTGGAAGGTAATGGGCTTGGTCCAGAGCAGCAGTCAAAACACACATGCAAATAGATACAGGGAATTCTAATCTTTGCCATGCCACATGATCGGGAGGGACATGTCCTAGTCATAAAGGGAGGGAGATGATTTTGGAGAGTCCAAAATTGAGGTTTGAGGTCCTGTGGTGGATGAAGTTGAGATGTAGAGAGGGTGGAGTCAGCTTGGCGCATCAACAAACTAGGTCTAGGTTTGGAGACAATTGTAGAGAGGCAGTAGATTTCATTTGTCAGTCTTTGACTTTTATTTTCCTATTTCTCTACAATTGCAGGCAAAACTTTTCAGCTTTATTCACACAACCTCGTTGCCTTATTTGAACAGGCAAAGAAACCAGGGTTAGCATCCCACATTCAAACACACCGTTTTCCTGACAAGATAATACCCAGGTAAGGAAACTGCATTTTGTAGACTTGAGTGTCATTTAAAATCCTGCAGTGCCTTGTACTATTAGTGTGGAGCAATGTAATTTTTCTTTATTCAGCAACATTATTCCACATTCTGTAGTCCAGCCCTCTTCCAATTTGTTCCAGGTAAAACACGTCATTTATACTGGTGTTGACCTATGATCTGCAATAAATGTTTGTTTGACTGAGAATGTATGGGACAAAAACAAAATGCAGGAAACACAGCAGGTCAGACAGTATCTGTGGAGAAAAAAGTTACTGCTTCAGGTGTGCAGACCCTTAATCAGACCTGGGAGATCAGACCGATGAACAGCATTTAAAAAGAAACGGGTAAGGGGGGAAAATACAAACACATTACAGGCCATTCTATTTCTTCTCCTGTACAAGTGCTTAAGTGGAAGACAGGCAGAAGTGATTAGCATGATTAGTAGATGGCATAATGAGAGAAATCCGAAATAAAAGACCTATATTTGTCTATGCAGACAAGTTCAAGGTACTAAATATTGGAAGTAAATATCTATATATAAAGCAGTCCGTCTGTCTGTCCGCTATACACTCAAGTTATAGAGCGTACCTACACATGTTATATCAAAAGAAAGCTGATGATCAGGGGAGTGTCATAGGCGTATTTACTTTTTGGTCAGACAAAAATTGTTTGGACAGTATACAAAAAATGTTCAAAAATCCGCTCATTAGCGGTTGACCAATCCTACCGCTCATTAGCGTTGAGTGATGTGATGGTTGACCAATCCTGCAGTTCAGTGACCTGTTGGTTGACTAATCGGTGCGTCATGGGCGGGACCTAATCCTGCAGCCTCCCGAAACTTCGCCGCCATTTTTCCCCCTGCTTTTCCTCAACAGCGAGCGGGGCAGCTGCGTCGGCCCGCCGGAGCGGGAGGTGAGTTGGGGTCACTCGGGCCGGGCCCCTCAACCGCTCGGCCCGAGACACAGAGCGGGGGAGCGGCAGCGGGCGGCCGTCAATCGCGCGGCCCGAGACACAGAGCGGGGGAGCGGCAGCGGCAGCGGCCGGCCGTCAACCGCGCCGCCCTCTAAACTACCCTGGCAACGCCAGGCCCCCCCCTGCTAGTAGGGTATAAACCTGCAGCATGAGTCATAACCTATGAATGTCTTATAAAATGATGCTGTGAAACAGAACTGAAATCTGCCTTGTATGTTGTTTCCAGGAGGTTTGCTTTAACGACAAAAATCCCTGAAACGAAGGGTTGCCACAAGTGTTGCATTGGTGCGTAAAATTCTGTGTTTTTTAAACATTTTCTTGGAGCATGGTAATTAAGTGTACAAAACTGTTCCTTTTAAATAAAACACTTCTTAAGGGTATGCACGCTTCTTTATCTGGTATTGTTCCCCGGATCATACACCACATGTCTCTATCAATGTCACTTTGATCTGGTTGCTGGGAGATGTAGAAAAATGGTCCTTCAATCTTGTTCCTCTTCCATTACTTGGTATCTCCCCACAGCAGAGCAGCTGGGATCAGGAACTGGAAGTGTAGGAGAATGGAACAGTCCACCGTAGCACATATCTTTCTCTTGAAAATGCCTATTTTTTGGGAAGCACTGTTGGTTAGACACTGACCATACACCGTGTATAGGAATATTGTATGGTTGTTTGGTACAAGAAAATTGAATTTAATATCTGAGCGCATTACTTTATTGAAAGCAAGTCCCTATCATCTAGCAAAAATGTACATTTTAGTTTTTTAAAACCTTATTAACATGTTGCTAATAGATCTCTGTTCACTAATTATAGTGCGAAATCCATACACTGGATACAAATACCTATGTGGAGCGCTGCAGTCTGGTATTGTCTTACTTCAGTGGTACGAGCCAATGCAAAGGTTCATGCTAATCAAGGTCAGTGTTTGTTTTTAAATTATCCATTATTTATCTGATATTATTTTAGTACTGAATTTCTTATCATAAATGTTAAACAGCAATAACTTGCATCTAAATATTGAATATTTAAAGCACACCCATATTTAAATATAATGCAAATATATAAATACGTATATATAAAAAGATCTTGGGTGTTGGTGTGTTAGTAATGTACAGTTATCTGTTCAACTTAACTCTACATTTTTCTACTTAACCTTGCAGTTCAACTGTTTTAAATGTATGTTGCAATACTGATTTTTAGTTTCCGAAAGTTTATTTTTCTTTCCTAGCATTTTGACTTTCCACTCCCAAACCCCCTCAAAGTGTTTGAAATGCTTGTGGTACCTGAGCAGGAATACCCAATGGTCTGTGTAGCCATCAGTAAGGGCAGTGAACCCAGCCAGGTGGTCCGGTTTCAGACAATAAACCTGAACTCCTCTTCCTCGTGGTTTACAGATGCTGGTTCAGGTATACAATTTTCTATTCATTTATCACAGTTTTTGTAATGGTTAGTCATTCATGGGTTACACTACAAACCAGTTTAAAGCTCATTCAGCGCTTGGGTCCGATGAATTAAGTGGAGAACTAATTATACAAGTTTGGTGATGGAGAACTAACCATCAAATAACTGTAGGTAGGCTTTGGTTACAATTGCTACTATAATATCTTTTGTCATTTAATTTATTAGCATCAGCCCCAGTTACTTTAAGCTTTGCACTGTTTTTCAGTGTACCCCATGAATGATTAGCCACTGGGAAACTAGTTTTCTGTTATGTACAGCATCTAATAGAAACTTTTTTTTTAAACTGAGGATAATTAATCTAAAAGATCTGTTTGTCTAAAGCATTACATGTTTGCAATTTCATGAATGCATCACCAATCTTGTATGCATTTTATTGCTGCAGCTAGCTGCCAGTTGGATACCATCCATATCACCCAGTTGGAAAGGGATACAGTTCTTGTCTGCATGGATCGTGAGTACCTGTCATGTTTTAATAATCTGTCTATTCCCTTTTGGTAGCATGTGTATTTTTGTTCTGAAACCAATAATATGAGAATTTATCTTGTGCTCCAACCCTGCTTTTGCTATGCCCCTGCCCATAAACAACCCCCCCCCCCCACTCACTAGCATGCTTACCCCTCCCCTTCATTAAATGTAATCTTCAATCAGCAAGTAGTGGAATTGCCCTCCATATAACATCCTACAATTATGTATAATTGTACCCAAGCAAATTTAAATGAAAAGCATTGCTCTTTGTGTGCAATGATGACGTGTGCACACATTCAACTCAAATCAAATCAACTTTTATTGTCATTTAGTGCACAAGTGCAGTACAACGAAATGTAGGCTTGCGGCTCCCAAGAGTGTACATTTAGATTAAGACATTTAAGACTCGTCCAGCTGAAAAAGTATGCACATGACATCGGACATATGCCCATTCAGCCAGAAACACATCTGCATAGCAAACTGAGTCAGGAGGAGTCGTCTTGAAATGATTTTTGGAGGCAGTGACTGATTAGTACAATATTTAAATTGGCCTCTCCTCCAGGATGGATACACAAAGTACAATTTCACAAAGAGTCGGAAGTACAATTTCAAAATATGCAGACATCAAATTTGGGGGTATAGTTAATAGAGGAGGACTGTGACAATATACAGGAAGACATTAATAAACTTGCAGAATAGGCATGTAATTGGCAAATGAACTTCAACATGGGTAAGTGTGAGGTAGTACATTTTGGTTGGAAGAATAAGGAGGTCACATAGTCATTTAAAAATAAGTGTCTATAAATGGGGTAGAGGAGCAGAGGATCTGGGGATACAGATACACAAATCACAAAGTAGTGACAGATTAATAAGGCCATAAAACAAAAAGCAAACAGCACTGGGGTTCATTTCTAGAGGGATAGAATTGAAAAGCAGAAGTTATGTTAAACTTGTATAGAACCTTGGTTAGACCCATACTTGCAGTTCTGGTCTCTATTATAAAAAGGGTACAGAGGCACTGGAGAAGGTGCAAAAAAAGAAAAAAAAAAAAAAAAAAAAATGTACTAGAATGATACCAGACCTGCGAGGTTATATATATCAGGAAAGATTGAACAAGCTATGGATCTTTTCTCTAGAAAAATATGTTTCCACTTGTGGGGGAGTCCAAACTAGAGGTCATAAGTATAAGGTAGTCACCAATAAATCCAGTAGGGAATTCAGGAAAAGCCTCTTTACCCAGAGAGTGATTAGAATGTGGAACTCGGAACCACAAGGAGTATTTGAGGCATGGATGCATTTAAGGGGAAGCTAGATAAACACGAGAGAGAGAAAGGAATAGAGGGTTATGCTGATGGGGTTAGATGAAGAAGGGTGAGTTAGATGAAGGGTGGGAGGAGGCTCATGTGAAGCACAAACGCCAGCATGCATCTATGGGCCGAATAGCCTGTTTCTGTGCTGTAAATACTTTGTAATACTAGTATACTCTGGTTAATGTATACAGTTGTAATTGACGTGTAAAGCTATTTTCAATTGACCAATATTTGCAACATCAGATTAGGGTGACTTTATGAAGGCATCCTGAATTGCAATTTTGAATACCGAGTCACCAAACTGACCTTACGACACAATCGAGTCCAATGTTTAGTCAGCACAGGAGCTGTGTATTTTTGTCCCAAACTCCTGACATGGGAAATATATAGGGCTTTTGATCATTACCAAGATTGAGAGCTATGTTTTACATATAAGTAGTGTTCAACAGGGTGGTTTTCTTCATAAATAAATTTGTTAAATGAAAAATAATTCTCATTGAAAGCAGAATTTTTTTTAGAACTAAATAAAGTATATAAAACTAAAATTATTTCATGCAATTTAAACTGCTGTGATTTTTTTTGTAAATTACAATGAAAATTGTTGCTTAATTTTCATGAACTAAAACTAGGCTGGTGAAAATAATCCTAGGAGACACTAGTGTGTAATTGTCCCTAGTAGCCCAAGGTGGGCTTATTTTCCTGTAAGATACAAATTGAAATTAATATTCTGATTTTAACTTTTACAGCATGGCTATTAAATGAGAAATAAAAATATATAACTTCAATCCATTTTTGATCTGCTGCAATAACTAGGCATTTTGAGCATGTGACAGATGCGTTAACACTACATACAGTACTAAGAATCGTGAAAACATTAATATATTGGGCACCAAAGACTGCCACAGCCTGGTAAAATATGGGCATATAGCAATTACTCACCAAATAGCAGGATCGAGCTTTCAGTTGTGCTTTCAGTGGGAGGTGCGGAATTGGAGGTAAGTCACTATTCCACAACTGGAAGAAAGTGGATTTCTGTAGGAGTTACATTTGACATTGGCAGCTGCTTTAAACAGTTTGCCTGTGTGTCATCTCAGCAGTACGTGGTCTGGGAATTCAAAGATGAAACAAGAACATTTAAATTTTTTCCCCTGAGCTTCCCGAACCCGAGAGAGATGGCTGACGTGGGCACTGCCACAGACTTGATTGGCCAAATGGCCTGTTTCTGGGCTTTAATTTATGATTCATGAGGTTCTGGCTATGGAAGAGCACCTGACCTCTACACAGCACCTCCCAACAAGCTGTAATCATTGACTGTCTTTGTGGAGAGTCCCAGGCGCAAACCCACATCCAACAACTGCATGGCGCTGATCCCTGTGGGACTCTACTACTGACCAGTCGCCAAATAGAACAATTAACCATTAATAACTATCCTATCTGTGAATGCAACCAATTAACAATCCATCTTAAGATCTGCCCTGCATTCCCACAAGACGCAGCCTTTTGTACAGTGCCTTATCCAAGGCTTTTGAAAATCTAGATACAATATCTGTCACGCTTCCTGTGGTAAACCACTGTTTGTATTCCACTGTGTACATGCCTGGACATGCCTCGGCTGACTCCTCCCACAAGTCCTAGTATAAAGGTGACTGCTCCCCAGCCCTTTGTATTTCTGGACCGGTCGACCACTCGAGGCAGACCTTCATTCTTTTGTTAATAAAAGCCTTTAGTTACTCTCTTAACTCTGTCTTTTATGAGTAATTGATAGCGCATCAATTTTATTAACACAATTTTTATAATGGAGAAGATCCTCACACCAGCATGCCTGGACTTAGATCATCGGGAGGCGGACTCATCCACCAAGTTTACTCACTGGCTTAAGTGTTTCGAAAAATTCCTGACCGCCTCCGCAGCAATCAAATCGGACGAGGACAAACTGGATGTCCTGACCTCAAGTGAACCACCGAGTGTACTCGTTCATCCAAGACGCGACCTCGTACGCGGACGCTATCAAGCTCCTCAAGGACCAGTACACGCGCCCAGTGAACGAAGTGTACGCCAGGCACCTTCTGGGGAGTCGTAAACAACAACCTGGGGAATCGACCGTGGAATACCTTCAGGCACTGTCTGTGCTTGGCCGGGCCTGTGGTTGTAAGGATGTAAAGGCCGCCGTGTACACAGAGGAACTTATCCGGGACGCTTTTGTAGCGGGCCACAGATCCAATTACACCCGACAGCGACTGTTGGAGCAGAGTGACCTCGACCTCAACAAGGCCTCTGAACTCGCACTATCATTGGATGCAGCCTACCGGGGCATGGATGCCTACTCCTCTGCACCGTGGACGCCGCGGGGAATGACAGCCTGGGACACGGTAGGACCGCCTCATAGCGCCGTGCCACACCCCAGCAACGGCCCAACTACCGCAGCAGTGTCCCAAGGCCAGAAATGCTACTTCTGTGGCCAGGCAAAACACCCCAGAGCGCGCTGCCCGGCGAAAAACGCGATCTGCTCGGGCTGCGGGAAGAAGGGACACTACGCTAGCGTCTGCAGGCCCAAAGCCACCCCGAACCCCAGCAGCGCCGCGTGTGGGCCATGCGGGCCGCCATCTTGGGCCTCCCCGGCCATGTGCGAACCACCGGTACGGCAGCCATTTTGGACGCCTCCAGCCACATGGGGATCATGGACGCTGCCATCTTGGATGACAGCCGGAACGCAGCAGGCCCCCAACACCGCCTCATCTGATACCCGCAGCGACACACCGACCCCTACGCTGGCATCCGTTACACTGGACCAAGCGAGACCGCACCAGCTGGCCAGTTCCACAATGGACATTAAGGTAAATGGCCACGATACAATCTGCCTTTTTGACTCTGGGAGCACGGAGAGCTTCATCCACCCCGACACGGTGCGGCGTTGCTCTCTCCCAGTCCTGCCTGCGCACCAGCGGATTTCTATGGCCTCCGAGTCCCAGTCGGCGGACATCGGCGGCTACTGCATGGTGACACTCGTAGTAGACGGGACCGTGTACGATCATTTTAAACTTCTGGTCCTGCCCGACCTCTGCGCTGCCGTCCTGCTGGGGTTAGATTTTCAGTGCCACCTTAAAAGTGTTACGATGGCGTACGGTGGACCCCTACCCCCACTCACAGTCCGCAGCCAGCAGCTTCCAAATTGCCTGCCGCGCACCAGGTGCAACCTCTCCACACTCAGAGTCACCCCCCCCCCCCCCCACTGTTTGCTAACCTCACCCCCGACTGTAAGCCCATCGCCACAAAGAGCAGGCGATACAGTGCCGGGGACAGGGTTTTCATTAAAACCGAAGTGGAGCGGCTCCTGAAGGAAGGGATTATTGAGGGCAGCACCAGCCCCTGGCGAGCCCAGGTTGTGGTCGTTAAGACCGGCGAGAAGCAGTGCCTGGTCATCGACTACAGCCAGACAATAAATCGCTACACCCTGCTGGACGCCTACCCACTCCCCCGCATAGCTGATATGGTCAACCAGATCGCACAGTACCGCGTCTTCTCGACCATTGACCTGAAATCAGCGTACCACCAGCTCCCTATCCGCCCTGAGGACCGCCAGTATACTGCCTTTGAGGCAAACGGCCGCCTCTATCACTTCCTTAGGGTTCCCTTTGGCGTCACCAACGGGGTCTCCGTCTTCCAAAGGGAGATGGACCGGATGGTAGATCAAAATGCGTTGCAGGCCACTTTCCCATATCTGGACAATGTGACCATCTGCGGCCGTGACTTGCAGGACCATGACGCAAACCTCTCAAAATTCCTCCGCACCGCCCAACTCCTGAAAGAAGTGCATATTCCGCACAAACCGCCTCGCCATCCTTGGCTGTGTTGTGGAACACGGAGTCATCGGCCCCGACCCCGACCGGATGCGTCCCCTTATGGAACTCCCACTGCCTCAAGGCCCTGAAGAGGTGCCTAGGGTTTTTCTCCTATTACGCCCAGTGGGTCCCCTACTATGCGGACAAGGCCCGTCCGCTGATCAAGTCCACCTCTTTTCCCTTGACGGCAGAGGCCCGCTTAGCCTTCCACCGTATCAAGGAGGACATTGCCAAAGCCACCATGCACGCAGTGGACGAATCCATCCCCTTCCAGGTGGAAAGCGACGCGTCCGACTTTGCCCTGGCCACTACCCTCAATCAGGCGGGGAGACCAGTGGCCTTCTTTTCATGAACCCTCCAAGGCCCGGAGACCAGACACTCCGCTGTTGAGAAGGAGGCCCAGGCGATTGTGGAGGCTGTGCATCATTGGAGGCACTACCTGGCCGGAAAACGATTTACCCTGCTCACTGACCAACGTTCAGTTGCTTTCATGTTTAACAACAAGCAGAGGGGCAAAATCAAAAATGACAAGATCTTGAGGTGGAGAATCGAACTTTCCACCTACAATTACGAGATCTTGTACCGGCCCGGGATGCGCTATCGCGTGGCACCTGCGCCAGCGCGCAGATTGATAGACTGTGGGCCCTCCACAATGACCTCTGCCACCCGGGGGTCACCAGGTTCTTCCACTTCATCAAGGCCCGCAACCTGCCTTACTCTATTGAGGTCAGGACCATGACCAGGAACTGCCAAGTCTGCACTGAGTGCAAACCGCACTTTTATAGACCAGACAGGGCCCACCTGATAAAAGCCACTCGCCCCTTCGAGCGCCTGAGCGTTGATTTTAAAGGGCCTCTTCCCCCTCCTCCGACCGCAATGTGTACTTCCTCAATATTATTGATGAGTACTCCCGTTTCCCGTTCGCCATCCCCTGCCCGGACATGACCAGTGCCACGGCCATTAAATGTCTGAACGACCTCTTCACCCTGTTCGGTTTCCCCAGCTATATCCATAGCGACCGGGGCTCATCGTTTATGAGCGACGAACTCCGTCAGTACCTGCTAACTAGGGGTATTGCCACAAGCAGGACCACCAGTTACAACCCCCGGGGGAACGGACAGGTGGAAGGAGAAAATGCGACAGTTTGGAAGGCCGCCCTGCTAGCCTTAAAGTCTAGGGGCCTTCCAACCTCCCGCTGGCAGGATGTGCTCCCCGATGCGCTCCACTCTATTCGGTCACTGCCACTAATGCCACCCCTCATGAGAAAATGTTTGTCTTCCCAAGGAAGTCCACATCGGGGACATCGCTACCGCCATGGCTGACGTCCCCAGGGCCGGTCCTACTGAGAAGGCACGTGAGGACCCATAAAACGGACCCCCTGGTCGAGAGGGTCGACCTCCTCCACGCCAACCCCCAGTATGCTTACATTGCATACCCGGACGGGCGGGAGGACACAGTCTCCATAAGAGACCTTGCACCCTCGGGGGCCGCAGTAACCCACCACTCACTACCACCCCCCCCCCCCCCCCCCCCAAACGATCCGATATCCAGCCCCAGCAGACGGCAGGCCTGGGCCCCGCGACCCGCTCGACATCTACGAGGACGACACGCCTGTGCCACAGCCTACGCAGGACTCGACGCCGGAAGCTCCACTACCCCTGCCGTCGCCACGCCGATCACAGCGGCAGACAAGACCTCCGGAGAGACTCCAATACACTAACTTTTAATACACTTCACCCCGCCGGACTCAATTTTAAACAAGGGGTGAATGTGGTAAACCACTGTTTGTATTCCACTGTGTACATGCCTGGACATGCCTCGGCTGACTCCTCCCACAAGTCCTAGTATAAAGGTGACTGCTCCCCAGCCCTTTGTATTTCTGGACCGGTCGACCACTCGAGGCAGACCTTCATTCTTTTGTTAATAAAAGCCTTTAGTTACTCTCTTAACTCAGTCTTTTATGAGTAATTGATAGCGCATCACTTCCATCATCCGCCAACTTTTTGTAACCTCCTCAAACAAAAATACGATCAAGTTGGTGAGACAGGACCTCCTTTTCCCGAAGCCATGCTGCGATTCCCTAATAGTCCCTGGTCTTTCCAGATGGTCATACAATGCAGCTCTAATAACAAATAAAAACAGAAAATGTTAAATACTTAGGTCAGGCAGCATCTGTGGAGAGAGAAACAGTTAACGTTTCAGATTGATGACCTTTCGTCCGCTCTAATAATACCTTCTAGCAACACCATTCTAGCAACTGTATCATTCTATGATTCTATAACTTGCATATAAACTAATAGGCCTATAGTTTCCAATTCTGACTGACTACCCTTTTTAAATATAGGCACCACAGGGGCCTCTTCAGTCCATGGGAAAAATCCCAGACCTCAGTTAAATGTGAGCCAGTGGTTCACAGAACACAGTCCCCATTTATTTCAATACCAATACCGGCTAACAGCCCGAGCTGCTTTAAGAGCCAAAATTCTAGCAAGGGTTATTTCTGCATCCACTTCTACACATCAATTTTTGCATCACCTCTATGAAAGAACAGGTTATTCAGCATCGGCTTCAGTTGTGAAATCTGTTGAAAGGCAGCCATTGAAAGCTGCTTGGAACATCACCTAAATGTGCCCTACAGAATCCTTCAATAAAAACATAAGAAATAGCAGCAGGAGTAGGCCATTTGGCCCCTCGAGCCTGCTCTGCCATTCAATAAGATCATGGCTGATCTTCTACCTCCCCTCCACTTTCCTGCACTATCCCTTGATTCCCTTAATATCCAAAAATCTATCGATCTCTGTCTTGAATATGCTAAACGACAGCCTCCACAGCCATCTGGGGTAGAGCATGCCAAAGATTCACCACCCTCTGAGTGAAGAAATTTCTCCTCATCTCAGTCCTAAATGGCCGACCCCTTATTCTGAGACTGTGACACCTGGTTCTAGACTTCCCCAGCCAGGGGAAACATCCTCCCTGCATCTACCCTGTCAAGCCCTGTATGAACTTTGTATGTTTCAATGAGATCACCCCTCATTCTTCTAAACTTTAGAGAATGTAGGCCTAGTCTACTCAATCTCTGCTCATAGGACAATCGCCCCCATCCCAGGAACCAGTCTGGTGAGCCTTCATTGCACTCCTTCTATGGCAAGTATATCCTTCCTTTGGCAAGGAGACCAAAACTGTACACAATACTCCAGGTGTAGACTCACCAGGGCCCTATATAATTGCAGCAAGACATCTTTACTCTTATACTCAAATCCTCTTGTAATAAAGGCCAACATACCATTTGCTTTCCTAATTGCTTGCTGTACCTGCATGTTAACTTTCATGATTCATGTACAAGGACACCCAGGTCCCTCTGAACATCAACATTTCCCAATCTCTCTCCATTTAAAAAATACTCTGCTTTTCTATTTTTCCTACCAAAGTGGATAACTTCACATTTCTCCACAATATATTCCATTTGCCATGTTCTTGCCCACTCACTTAGCTTGTCTATATCCCCTTGTAGCCCCTTTGCAACCTCCTCACAACTTACATTCCCACCCAACTTTGTATCATCAGCAAACTTGGATATATTACATTTGGTCCCCTCATGCAAATCATTGGTATAGATTGTGAATAGCTGAGGCCCAAGCACTGATCCTTGCGGTACCCCACTAGTTACAGCCTACCAACCCGAAAATGACCCGTTTGTTCCTACTGTTTTCTGTCCGTTAACCAATCCTTAATCCATGCTAGTATATTGCACCCAATCCCATGAGCCCTAATTTTGTTTAATAACCTCTTGAATGGGCCATATACAGTCTTTACTGGCCCATTGACTCCTAACATAGTTGGAAAAAGACCATCCTATTACGACCACATTTGCCTACTATCCTCTTCTTCATTGCCATTTTAGCCAATCTGGCAGATTTTGTTGCCCTCAGCTGAATCCAATAGCTAGACATTTTGGTTTTACCATGTGTCTGACTTTTGACACTACATAGCTTCTTTTATATATTGAATGATTTTCAAAATATTCCATTTATCATCTGTTGCTGCAATTATCCCTGCCTAGTAGGATTATCCCAGTCACCCTTGAGACATCTGCCATTTTTGTAAATGTGATCTTTTTTATAATCTGGTACTAGCATCACATTTTCAGCAATATTAGCTTGGCTAATCTCGTTGAATCTAATTACAATCTTACTGTCTCCTAGGTGTTCCCCATGTGGAAGTACAATACCACACAAAGGCCACTACTAAGAATTAGATCTAGTCCATGATTTCTCCATGTATCTTCTTTCAACCTGCTGTGTGAGGACAACCTACACCTATAACACCTACAAATATTTCAGCCTTACCCCCCCCCCCCCCCCCTCAATAGTTGGTAGATCACCATTGGACAATTAAATCCCCCTTAATACACACTGCCCAGAGTGCCTTATCCTAGTACTTAAGGAACAGAATGGAGAAGCAGCTGACAACAGCAGTTGATAGGAATATGCTGGTTGAAATGAGAGAGCACATAGAAAAATGTACTTGTGGAAGTCAGCAAACCTGAAGATGAGAATGTTGGTGAATGGAAGCTTTGTAATACCCTAATTTTACATGGTCATTTTTTTGGGTGGAATTTGGTAGGAACAGGTATCTTGTACGCTTGCTGCATTATACATGGGGAAAATGCGATAAGTGGATCAAATTAAGCAAGGAGGCATCCAAACATCCTAAAATGTAACCCCTCATTATGGGGACTCACCAAAAATAACAGTAATGAAGAAAATAATGGTACTAAAGAGTGACAAATGCCCAGGACCAGATGGTTTCCATCCCAGGGTTTTAAAGGAAGTAGGTGATAACCTTGCAGATGCCTTATCTATAATCTTCCAAAGTTCTCTTGATTTGGGAACTGTCCCTTTTTTAGATTGGAAAATTACATGTTACTCCACTATTTAAGAGAGGTGAGAGGGGGAGACTAGTTAGCCTAACATGTTGTTGGGAAATTACTAGAGTCTATAATTAAGGATAGAGGGACTGAACACCTTAAATTTTCAGCTGATCAGAGACAGCCAGCATGGATTTGTAAAGAGTAGGTCATACCTGACGAACCTGATTGAATTTTTTTGAAGAGGTGACTAAAGTAGTGATCAGGGGAATATCTATGGATGTTATTTATATGGACTTCCAGAAGGCATTTGATAAAGTCCCTCAAGAGACTGTTAGCTAACGTTGAAGCTCCTGGAATTGAAAGCAAATTATTGACCTGGTAAGGAAATTGACTGAACGACAGGAGACAGAGTAGGGATAATGGGCAGGTACTCAAATTGGCAAGATGTGACTAGTGGTGTCCTGCAAGGATCTGTGTTGGGCCCTTAACTATTTATCGTATTTATTAACAACTTAACTGATGGGATAGAAAGCTGCATATCCCAAGTTTGCCAATGACACCAAGATGGGTGGCGTTGCAAGCAGTGTAAATTGAAGCATAAAACTACAGAGCTCTTAATAGATTAAGTGTGCAAAACTGTGGCAAATAGCTTTCAATGTAGGCAAATGTGAGGTCCTCCACTTTGGACCTAAAAAGGATAGATTAGAGTACTTTATAAATGGTGAAAAGCTAGAAACAGTGGCGGTCCAAAGAGACTTGGGGGTCCTTGTACATAGATCGTTAAAATGTCACACGGGTCCAGAAAATAACCAAACCGGCTAATGGAATGCTGGCCTTTATATCTAGAGGACTAGAATACAAGGGGGTAGAAGTTATGCTACAGCTATACAAAACCCTGGTTAGACCACACCTGGAGTACTGTGAGCAGTTCTGGAAACCACATCTTTGGAAGGATATATTGGCCTTGGAGTTCATGGTCAATTTACCAGAATGATGCCTGGACTCCAAGGGTTAAATTATGAGTAGAGATTACACAAACTAAGGTTGTATTCCCTGGAATTTAAGGGGTGATTTGATCGAAGTTTCCAGGATATTAAGGTATTACTGATAGGGTAGATAGAGAGAAACTATTTCTGCTGGTTGGGAAGTCTAGGACTAGGGGCCATAGTCTAAAAATTAGATTCAGACCTTTCAGGAGTGAAGTTAGGAAACATTTCTACACGCAAGGGGTGGTAGAAGTTTGGAACTCTCTTCTGCAAATGTCAATTGATGCTCGGTCAATTGTTGATTTTAAATCTGAGGTTGACCGATTTTTGTTAACCAAAGGTATTAAGGGATATGGGGCAAGGGTGGGTAAATGAAGTTAGGTCACAGATCAGCCATGATCTCATTGAATGGTAGAACAGATTCAAAGGGCAAAATGGCCTACTCCTGTTCCTATGTTGTCCGCACTGTCTTTCCCCTAAATTTCAATTGTCTCTTTTGCCCACTGTATAGTGTTACCTACACAACTACGGACATCTGCAGTGCAGTCACCTAAACCAAAATACACCCTAAATTTGACATTACTTGCATGTACAAATATTTGAGTCAGTATTCTAATTATAAATACTGTATGTAGGTTTGAGACCTTCAGTAGATTATAGAAGGAACTTGCTGTACTGTTCATAACATAAGAACTTAAGAATTAGGAGCAGGAGTAGGCCATATGGCCCCTTAAGCCTGCTCCGCCATTCAATTAGATCATGACTGATCTTCAACCTCAACTCCACTTTCCCGCCCGACCTCCATATCCCTTGATTTCCCCTAGAGTCCAAAAATCTATCTATCTCTCAGCCTTGAATAACCTCAACGACTCGGCATCCACAGACCTTTGGGGTAGAGAATTCCGAAGATTCACAACTCTGGAAATTCCTCCTCATCTCTGTCTTAAATGGCCGACCCCTTATCCTGAGACTATGCCCCCTAGTTCTAGATTCTGCAGCTAGGGGAAACAACCTCTCTGCATCTACCCTGTCAATCCCCCTCTCAATCTTGTATGTTTCAATGAGATTATTCTTCTAAACTCCAGAGAGGATCTACTCGATCTCTCCTCATAGGACAACTCTCATATCCCAGGAATCAATCTGGTGAACCTTCGTTGCACCGCCTCTAAGGCAAGTATATCCTTCCTCAGATAAAGAGACCAAAACTGTGCACAGTACTCCAGGTCTCACCAAAGCCCTGTACAATTGTACTAAGACTTCCTTACTCTTGTACTCCAACTCCTTGCAATAAAGGCCAACATGCCATTTGCCTTCCGAATTGCTTGCTGTACCTGCATGTTAACTTTGTTTCCTGTACGAGGACACCTAAATCTTTCTGAACACCAACATTTAATAGTTTCTCACCATTTAAAAAAAGTTCTGTTTCTATTCTTCCTACCAAAGTGAACAACCTCACATTTCCCCACATTATACTCTATCTGCCACCTTATTGCCCACTCACTTAACTTGTCTATGTCCCTTTGTAGGCTCTTTGTCCTCCTCACAGCTTACTTTCCCACCTAGCTTTGTATCATCAGTACTGTTTGAATTTCATTAAAGATCACAGCATTCTGATAAAACTTTTGAAGAACCAAACATCCCTACTACCTGCATCTGAATCTAATAATTTATCAAGGAAATATGACCATCATGGCGATTTCTGAAACGTCAATCTAACTGAGATACCTTTGATATCGCCATGCTCTCCATGAGCAATTAATCAAAGATTGCATGGGAACATGATTCTTAAAAAAAAAAACTTGTCTGAAAAGGTGGAGCTTGATGCACAGTAGACTTTTTACTGTTGCACTTCTGTAATACATTTTCTAACTTAAATTTTGTAACTATCCACATTTTTTTCTATTTCAGAAAATGTCAAAATTGTAAATTTACACGGTAAATTGAAATCGAGCAAAAAGCTGGCATCTGAGCTAAGTTTTGACTTTTGCATTGAATCAGTAGGTAAGTAAATTACCCAATAGTTTGATGCATAAATTGTAGAAATTGCTTTTTTAGATACATTTATAGAGTAAAATCTATTTCTCTAGCTTTTAGAATGCAAAACAGTTTTAAGGTAGGCTGGTAGATTAGGCAGGTAGAGGTCAGATGGAACTTAATGCAGGGAAATGTGAGCTGATGCATTTTTGGAAGAAGAATGAAAGGACATGTATGCTAATTGGTAAAACTTTAAAAGGAGTAGAGGCTTCAGGGATTTCGATATCCAAATCTTTAAAAGTGGGAGGACAAGTTGATAAAGCTTTTTTTAAAAAAAAAAAAATAGATGGGATCCTATATTTTATAAATGAGGGCACTGAATACAAAATCAAAGAGGTAATGCTAATTCTATACATATCAGTTAGGCTGCAGTTCTAATGGCCCATAATTTGCGGTCAGCTACTGGCCCTGAAGTAAGCTTCCCACAAAGATCCTGCAATCTCTCTGGTGAGAAGTTCAGCTTTTCTGACGTCATTGAAATCAGTGTAGTTTAGTGGGAATCCCATAGCGCGATCTGCTGTGATGTCAACAAGCTGTCTAAGCAGCCAATCACATTGCAGAATTCTCAGGCAGGGAACCAGGAAATAGAAAGCACTAATAATCACTTTTTAAAAAAAATTTAGAGAGCGAAATAAAGATTGGGACATGCACATTGGGTTAAGGTAGAAGCTGAAATATGAACAAACTTTAAAACAAATAAAAATGCTTTAATTTTAAAAAAATTTAACAATGGAGAAATGACATTCCACCAGTATAAAATTAGTTTTTCAGGGCCAGAACAGTTGATTATCAGTAGTTATTACTCGGATTGCAGTTAAAAACCCAGTTACCTCATTTGAATGGGTCTAACTTTTTGAGCAGTTTCTAAGAGCGATATTTCTTCAGAAAAGGGGAAGTTTTTGTCAATTCAGTGATTTCACTGATTGCCAGCTCTGGGAGGGGTGGGGGGGGTCCACAGTGCAGCCTGTGGAGGAGCAGTGAATGACAGACCGCAACTTCAGGATTTCTGCATTAGGCTGCGCATGTGCTAAATCCTGAAGTTGCAGTCAGTTTCAAAGGGGAAATGATGGCGAATGCTGCCTTCACTGGAGAAGAGGATGCTGCTAATGCAGCAGTAAAGGAGGTGGTAGTAGCGATATTGGATAGGATAAAAATAGATAACAAGGAGGTACTTAAAAGGTTGGCAGTACTCAAAGTAGAAAACTCACCCGGTCCGGATGGGATGCATCCTAGGTGACTGAGGGAAGTAAAGGTGGAAATTTCAAAGGCTCTGGCCACAATCTTCCAATCCTCCTTAGATATGGGGGTGGTGCCAGAGGACTGGAGGATTGCAAATGTTACACAGCTGTTCAAAAAAGGGAGAGAGATAAACCCGGCAATTACAGGCCAGTCAGCCTAACGTCGGTGGTGGAGAAACTTTGAGACAATAATCTGGGACAAAATTAATTGGCAGTTGGAAAATTATGGGCTAATAAATGAAAGTCAGCACGGATTGTTAAAGGCAAATCATGTTTGACTAACTTGATTGAGTTCTTTGAAGTAATGTAGAGGGTTGATGAGGGTAGTGCAGTTGATGATGTGTATATGGACTTTCAAAAGGCATTTGACAAGATACCACATAGACTTGTAAGCAAAATTAAAGCCCGTGGGATTGAAGGGGCTGTGGCAGCTTGGATACAAAATTGGCTAAGGGATAGAAAACAGAGAATAGTGGTGAACAGTTGTTTTTCAGACTGGATGGAAGTAGAGTGGTGTTCCTCAGGGGTCGGTATTGGGACCACTGCTCTTTTTGATGTATATTAATGACCTGGACTTCGGTATGCAGGGCATAAAGTTTGCAGGTGACCCGAAACTCGGAAATGTAGTAAACAACGAGGAGGATAGTAACAGACTTCAGGAGGACATAGACAGACTGGTGAAATGGGCAGACATATGACAGATGAAATTTAACAGAAGTGTGAAGTGATGCATTTTGTTAGGAAGAATGAGGGGATGCAATATAAACTAAATGATACAATTTTAAAGGGGATGCAGGAACAGAGACGTACACCTTTTTGGAGGTGGCAGGACAAGTTGATAAGATTTTTTTTTTAATGCATATGGGATCTTTTATTTATAATAATAGAGTACAAAAGCAAAGAAGTTGTACTAAACCTTTTTTATGAAACTGGTTAGGACTCGGCTGGAGTATTGTTTCAAATTCTGGTCACCAAACTTTAGGAAGGATGTCAAGGCCTTGGAGCGGGTGCACACGAGATTTACTAGAATGGTACCAGGGATGATGGACTTTAGTTGTGTGGAGAGACTGGAAAAGCTGGGGTTGTTTTCCTTCGAGCAGAGGAGATTTAAGCGATTTGATAGAGGGGTTCAAATTCATGAACCGTTTTGATAGAGTAAATAAGGAGAAACTGTTTCCAATGGCAGAAGGGGTCAGTAACCAGAGGATGCAGATTTAAGGTGATAGGCAAAAGAACCAGTGGCGACATGAATTTTTTTATGCAGCGAGTTGTGATCTGGAATGCACTGCCTGAAAGGGTGATCAAATGTAAGAAGTCACACAACACCAGCGCTGACTTCACCTGACGAAGGAGCAGCGCTACGAAAGCTTGTGATTTCAAATAAAGCTGTTGGACTATAACCTGGTGTTGTGTGACTTCTTACATTTGTCCACCCCAGTCCAACTCCAGCATCTCCACACCATGAAAGGGCGATGGAAGCAGATGCAGTAGTAACTTTCAAAAAGGAATTGGATAAATACTTGAAGGGAAAATATTAATGGGGCTATTGGGGAAGAGCAGGGGAGTGGGACCAATTGGATAGCTCTTTCATAGTCGGCACTGGCACGATGGGCTGAATGGCCTCCGTCTGTGCTGTATTATTCTATAATTCTAATGATATCAAGCTCATGGAAACGGTGCAGAAGAGCTTCATTATGATACTAAGGATGAGAGGCTTTAGTTCTAAGGAGATACTAGAGAAACTGGGTGCTTATTGTTGGAACAAGGAAGGTTAAGGGGAGATCTGATAGCTATTCAAAATTGAGAGGCTTTGATAAGGTAAAGAAGGGAAAACCATTTTCACTGGTGACTCAGTAACTAGAGGGCATACATTTTAGATCATCACCAAAAAAAATGAAGGGAGAGACAGGACAGTTCTTTTTTTGAGGGTTGTTAGGACATAGAATGCCCTTCCAGAAACAGTGGTGGAAACAGAATCCATAATAGCTTTTAAAAGCAGTGGATAAATCTTTGTAACTGGGTGTAAGGAGAAAGAAATGGGATGAAATGGATAGCTCTGTGAGCCAAATGGTGGTCTCCTGTGCTGTAAAATTCTATGATTCAAAATGTACTTGTTTGAAAATTAGGTATTCAAATAATATTAAACATGAAATATTTATGTATAGGATTGTCAATAACCAAAAAATTCATATTGCTGTGTGAATGTTTTGCAATTATCCAAAGTTTGAAATATGTCTCTTTTTTAGAATTATTAGAAAAACCCTCTACTTAGACTTGTATCCTTAACATAAGAACTAGATACTAAGCAGATTCAAATATGAAAAATGTATTTTATTTATGCTAATACACATTTTCCCCCTGCCTTTTCAGTGTGTCTTCAGGACAGTATACTGGCCTTCTGGAAGCATGGTATGCAGGGCAAAAGCTTTAAGTCAAATGAAGTAAGTCCAATCTAATGACTTCCACAGTTAGCAAATAGTTGATAATTGTCCATAACATGTCCTGTTTGGATTGTTTTTTTTTGTCTATTCTGAACAAAACAAAAACTCTCTTTCATGGTCACTTATAATTCAACATGCACAAACATAAGATTGTCTCAACATGTGTGAACATTCTCTTGTGAATCACATACCATGAAATATTGTATGTTTCTTCATGGATTTGTTTTCCCTCCCCATTTCTTATTGAGACACTGAGTCATGCCCCTCTGGTACCTTCCCCAAGTTGCTAAGGAAAGAAAAGGAAATGGGATTTGGAAAATTAGTCCTCTTGGGCAGTTAACACTGACATAGGCATGATGGCCTGAATGGGGCCTTCTATACAACAAATTATGTAATTTTTCCCTAAGAGCTCAGACAATGAGCATCATTTGAGTACTGAAAAAACAGGGGAATCATCGCCAAACCCAATAATGTTGTTGCCCAATATCTGTGCGCATATTTTCTAATCTTGTTCTAGTTAAATTCTTTTTTATTAATACAGCAGCCTTTTGTCAGACCCTTCCCATTCGTTATTTGGCCTACACATTCTGCAAATGTGTATGATCTTATTTTACAGGTTATGGAAAACGCACAGACTCACTCATGTATAACGAACCTTTGTCCAAGTAGGATTAGTCATTACAAAGGGTTTTCTTAAAGCAGTGTTAGTAGAGTATACAAATAAGGTGCTGAATTATAAACAATCAACAAGCACCTTGGTAACAACAAACAGAATGAATGGTAGTTTGACTATTTATTAAGTGAGTGTAATATGACTGCTTTTTTAGAATAGGCATTTGAAATGTTAACCAAGTATGCAGTAGATTTAAACATTGCAATATGTATTAGGTTATTAATCATTGACTGGAGCTACAGGATCCAAAATTTAAAACAGCCAGACCCTGCTACTATACTTTAGATTAGAGTAAACCATGTGCTCAGCATGTACATAAAAAAGTGATGATGTTGGAGATAGGCATAGTCACACTTGGTCTCCTAATCGGGCATTGTATAATGCAATGATTTTCTAACTTTTGTGTGGTGAACCCCTGACAAATACTGGTACATTTGAGGACCCCTGTCCTACCTTCCAAAAGTTTGTTTTTGCACCAGATTTTTCTATGATTACTGCCCCTTGCAGTTCCACGGCTGGTAACAGCTTTCCAGTGTCGTGGCCATTCTGAAATGTGTGAACTAGGACAATGAGTGTTGGTAACTTCTTACCGCACCAAAGCAATTTCCAGGATGTCTGCAACATAATTACTATTTCAAACTGATGTAAGTTTTGAACTGCAGCACACTAAGTAAAATCCAGCATTACTGCAGCATACTGAGCAGAACAATACTGATTAATTCACATTGATGCTTGGAGGTAGAAACAGTAATAATTGGTTCCCAATTATGTATTTATACTGGGCATGTCATTTGGTGCAGTTAAACAAATACTGTAAGTTTCTATTGCACAACAAGTACTGCAATTTTGCATAAAAGCCTCAAAAGCAGTGAAGAATGCAGATTTCTGAGCAGACCTGAGTGGTGATAAATCACTTGCCCTCCTCATAGTGTAATTGTCAAGTTATCTTGGGGCTTCTTGTATCTTTCAAGCCCCTATATGCATCCTTTACACTGCATTTATTTTATAACCTATTTAAGGATCGGCTTAACTGTTGAAAATTAGAAATGTAACCAATCTCTTGCTAAACTTTTCAAATCAGGTAACCCAGGAGATATCCGATAAAAGCCGAGTTTTTCGCCTCTTAGGATCTGATAGGTAAGAAGAAACCATTATTTATTTAGCTGATTAGACATATTAGTGTTTTTACAACTGAGTTATTGCACATATGCAATCTTTATATAATTGACAATTATGTTAAAACACTTCCACCCCATATACCAAGGTCCAAGAGCAAAACAAGCTGTGTAACATTCTCCTGTGCATTTTACTCTCTGGTATTTGTCTGTGACCCCTGAAGATCCACTAGTAACTAGCAGCTTTTCTAATCTTAAAGTAATTTTTATTATATGGTTAAGGCATGTCATAATCAGGTTTTTTAAATTGCCTAATCCAAGAAGTGGCCAGTATAGAAGATGTTTAATTTCATTCTGGTATTTTTGTAAGGGGAATAATCAACCAAATGACTAACTGTAGGTCCATATTATCTTTAAAACTATCACTAATAGCCAAAATGCTTGATTTTGTTTTTGAAGAGTAGGGGAAAAAATGGGTATCTCAATAGTACTTCAGTCAGTAATACCTGAATAATCTAATAATGGCCCGGATTTTACCATGGGTAGTGACTGTGAACTGTCAATGTTCTCCGTCATTACCCCTTTGAAACTGACACGCATGCACATCTAAACGCGGAAATCCTGACGTTGCAGTCAGTCATTCACTGGCTGCGCTGTGGAACCCCCTGTATCCGGCAATTAGTGTAATCAGTGGAATTGACAAACTTGAGTTTTCCCCGGTAATATCGCTGTTAAATACCCCATTAAATGTTAGGCCTTGTTGGAATAGGTGTAATTGGGGTTTTAAACCAGGTTGACTGCTGAACAACCGTTCTGGCCCTGAAAAACTTTTTTTTATATTTGTGGAATGTTACATTTCTCATGATTTTAAAAATTACAATTTTTTAAACATTTATTTTTAAAAGTTTGTTGATATTTCAGCTTCTACCTTATTCTCATGTGAAAGTCCCAATCTTTATTTTGCTCAACATTTTTAAAAAGTGAGGATAAAAGTTACTTTTTATTTTCTGGTTTGCTGTCTGAGAATTCTTCAATGTGTTTGGCTGCTTAGACAGCTTGTTGACGTCACTGCAGCATCACCATAGGAACAACCTCAAGTTTTCGTCAGAGATCGCGAGATCTCTGTGGGCAGCTTTCTTCGGGGTGAGCGCCTTTGCCTCACCACTAACCACAAATTACGGGCCATTATTGCTGTTTTCAGTTGGTTAAATTAGTAAATTTGTAATGCGCTTTACAAAATTTCCCAACTTCAGATTTGTTCTGTCAATTCACATCTAATTGTTTGTGCCGTGATTTGAGTCTTTCAAGACTGGAGTCTTTCAATATCTTGCATTTTTAAGCAGCAGAGATACAACCATGGGAATTTAATCTTGTGCAAATAATGGTTGTAGAAGAACACAACTTCAGTGCTCACTCCCACCACCCCCATGCATTCTCCTTGATTTGGAACAATTGCATTCTTCATAAAAGGAGTGGAATGTAGATAGAATAAATAGTGCACAATGGAATCTATAACTTACTGCCAGAAAGTTGTTTAAGATGCTTGCCTAGCAACTGCCTACATAGCACCTAGTTTGCAGGATTTTCACGTTCACTTACATTTGCTCTAATAAGTGCTGTAACATTTAGATTAAATACCAACTGTTTTGACTTACTCAGTTAAACCATTTAATTTACATATGTTAATATCCTGTTTCTTGGGTTAGCTTTTACAGATTAATCTTTTATTTCTGCTAAAAGTAATTTTTGCTGAAAATTTGGTAAATGAAAGCAAACATTTTGATAGCTTGAAATATATTAATAATTTGCATGCGATAATGTGTATCTGTTTGGCAATAGCTCATCCATATGTGAAGACCGCTTATGATTATCCCAAGTCAGAAACTGCTAGTTAGTTTTTTGGTTTCACTTTGTCCAGGTTTCTTTGTGCTATAGCATGGTATCTGGGCTAACAGGTCCTGGGCTTCTGAGCCTACCTGTCTTGCTCTCTTGCTGTCTCTCACTCTCGCCTAGCCTTCCTGAGGAAGTTGCTCACCTTTCTTCCAGACATTCATATAATGGTATGATCTGGCTTACCTGTGCTCTACTATTCCATAAATCCTGTGTTGCATATGTCCACTTTCCTGCACGCCCTGCAAATGGGTGCTCCAAACACTGGTAGTTGGAATCTCAGAATTTAAAACTAAGTCTGGTAGCTGAAGCATTTTAGGTACTTATTTTCCAGCCAGGTGGCTCATTTGGGCAAATTGACTTGAACTGAGCAAAACAATGGAATATCATGCAGTAAGAAGTAGCATATTTCAACTTGATGGAACAGGACAAGCTGCAAAGACCAGGCTTAAAATGTTTAAAAATCTTAAATCAAGTATCTGTCCCAGTATTGGGAACATTTGACTTGAGGCAAATTGCTATACATCAGAAAGCTGCTGCTATCATTTGTAATGTGAACAGATTCAAAATAGAATTATAATCCTGTTAAATAACTAGTTGCAACTTTGAAGGAATGTTAAATATATTGATGACTGCATTAAAAATTAACCATTTGGGTCTCTCTTCCTTCTAAAGCTTCATATTTTCATTCTTAAGCATCTGATTTAGTTACTTAAACTATAACTCTCCTCCTTTATGGTTTGGAAATGTGGCCTTGTATCACACACATGTATTTGGCCTGTGATAACTGGTTGTTTATAGGAGATGCACAACAGCACTGGAGTGTGACTCATAGAATCATACAGCACAGAAGGAGGCCATTCGACCCATTGTGTCTGTGCTGGCTCTTTGAAAGAGCTATTCAATTAGCTTCACTCCCTTGCTCTTTCCCCATAAGTCTTGCTAATTTCCCCTTTTTTTAAGTATATATCCAATTTTCTTTTGAAAATCATCTTTAGACTTTTACCCTTTTTTTGTAACTCTGAATTTATGCTAAAATGTTGAAGGATGTCTGTTTTGGAGAATGGAATGGTTTTCCCATTTTTGACATCAACCATGGCTAGGTGCAGCATAAAGCACCTTTTTTGCAATAGTACACCTTAACCCCAAAAGGATAACTCCTCTTGCACCAATATTTTTTCATAAGAATTTTAGTCAGTGTGCTTTGTATAATGCTGTGGCACTTAGAGGTTGCATTGTTTGTGGTGTCAGCATGCCAAATGCTTCTGAAAGGAAGGGGGTAAAATCAGAAAATAAGTTGCACCAGGCTGCTGTTGCATACTTTTAGCTACTGATGCATTGGCATTGAGAGCAAATCTATCTGCCCCCTCGACCAATGTATGATGCAGGAATACCTAAAGGAGAGCAAAACCTAAAACTTCAGACCTAGTGTATCTCTGGTAAAGTTACACAGTCGCTGCGACAGAGGGTCATAAGATATATTTTATAGTAAGTTACTAAATGCTGATTATTTTTGGAATAGTATGAAGGGAAAATATTTGCACAGACTCCTGTGAGATGTGGTGCATGTTTGTCTTTTTAAAAACAAATTTACTCTTGCAGCACCGTCGAGGGACTTTTTTTTTTTTTTTTTTAAAGTGCAGTGGAACAATCTTGATTGCAGCAACCATGTTTTATTAATGTGATTAGATTTTATTGCAATATACAAGGCATAACTATAGTGTTTATTTTTGTTACTGCAGAGTTGTAGTGCTAGAAAGTCGACCAACGGACAATCCTACCGCACACAGCAATCTCTATATCCTAGCTGGCCACGAAAACAGTTACTAAGCAACACCAAGAAACTTAATCACAGGGACTGTTGCTTGAAATGGGACAAACAAAACAGCTTCCAACAATGAAGATTCAATGTTGAGGGGAATATAAAACAAAATAGAAGTCAGGCTGTGGCTGCTGTGGCTGTTATTTTTGTTGTACTTTTGATTTATATTTGATTCTATCATGGGGTAGATTTCTTAAACAAACTAGTAAATTTGGTAGCTAGATGTGGCTTTATTAAAATATTCAGCCACTGTGTGGTTGGCCTGTCATATCAAATTTGCTTCATAAAAGCCATGACTAACTGCTATTTTGTAAACCATAACAAAGATCTAATTTGTAATTGTAAAAGCACAGTAATTTACATAAATGAAAATATACAGAAATCTTATTGAAAAGTGCCACACATTTTTCTCATGCTCATCTTAAGCCTATTTTATAAATCTTTTGCAGCAAAATTTGGTGTTTCATATTCTTTGTACTATATATGGTCTAAATCTACTTTTAGTACTAAATCTACTCCTTTGGAAATCTTGTCTTACCTAATAGTGCAACAATTTTTTTATAGGATTTTTAATGCACCAGCTGCAAAACTGTACAGCTTTAAAATCTCTGCCATAGTATAGTGTCAAACTGAATATTTAAATGCATTATTTATTAATCTGCTGATTGTATGAAAGATTATATACTTATGGGGAAAAAGAGGTAATGACATCATACATATTTAGTTAAATTTGTGTTACTGAAGGTTAGGGCTGTAAGGAAGAGAGAAAATGCTACTTTTAGCTGTTTGTATGCATAAGCATATTGTAGTATATAATATAGACCTTAACTCTTACACTTTTTTTGTACAAAGGCACCATATAAGCACTTTTTTGTACAACTTTTAATTTGTAAGACTTAGCTGTATAGATGCCACAGTAGATTTTTTTCATACATTTTAATCTTTTCATATGTATATTGAAGGTGTTTTTTTTTATACACAGCATACAGTAGTAAGTGTCTGATAGTGTAATAATAAAACAGGTTGAAATTAATGTCAAACATGCTTGTATATTTTAAATCTGATTAAAATTCTCATGGCTATTAGTCATAAATGATTGGGAAATCATTCCATTTCATCAATTACTCACTTTGGAATTGGAATATGGTTTATGATGCAAGTAGTGAACATCTTTAGTCACCATTTTCACTTTCTACCTCACCCTATGAATCTGTTTTCTATTTCTCCACTTTTTTTTAGTTTGAAAACCTTTCAGTAAATTTTACATTATCCACATTCTTAGAATTAGTTATGCATATTAGGCTGGAATTCAATAAAATAAAACACTAATTGTAGCAAACAAAACTTGAATTAAGTGTGAGCTCTGTAATATGCATCTGTAAATAATGTACAATAAAATGTTCAGTGCATTGTTTCAAATTTATGTATTATAATTGCTTTGTGAATATTCTACTGTTCTATTACAATATAACTTGCAGTAGGAAATAATCTTTTTTTTTCTGTAGAAAATGCTTGCATTTCAATTTATAAACAATACTAGTGTTTTTGTACCCCACCACCCCATTGCTTGAGCTGGGTGTAAATTGTGTCGATGTTTCAGCAAAATGTTAGTACATGTCTGGTGTATTTTGTTAATGGGGCTTGTATGCTAACCTTAGTTTAAAATCACCAATTAATTTACATTTTTAGAACTTGGTTTACAAAAATGCTTGCTTGCAATTTCAGCATTCACAATGAGGTATAGTGTGACACATAATCACCAGATTGATATTGCACCAATCCATTGCATTGCATATTTTTTCTTTCTTTTAAAGCAACAATTATTTAAGGATATAGACCCCACCTAAGATATACTAGAGTTTTGAAAATGTTAAATAAATTTCCTCGGTGATCAAATGCAAAAGGGTTCTGTTGAGTATTTAATTATTCCTCTTGAGCAGCAGTAAGGAACTAATTTGTTAAACAACTCGACATGTAGAACCCCATGACACAACTACAGGCCCTAAATTTGCAGTTGTGGCTTCCTGTGGGGAAATGCCTCCGATCTGCAAATAAAATGTCCGCGTACCTGGTGGTCCGAGAGGTACGGAGATTCGGGGTCTTGGGCCTCTCCGGGTCCCCGTGGGTAGAGACCACATATTTGAGGGGTGCATGCAGTTCACAAGTGCCCTGGGATCATGTGGGCCAGCCCAACCAATAAAAGGGGATCCCCATTCCATATGTAGGGGATCCCCTTTCTGTATATACGGAATCCCCATAAGCATGAATGGTAATACCAGTTATAAATCTATGCATCAAATAAATAAATTTAAAAATTACATTTAACAAATTAAAATAGCATTTAATTAAATAAAAATAATTTTTTTTTTTTAAAAAAGGTAAATGTTTTAATGGGGCTAAAAATAAACTTACTTTTATTGGACAGGGTTTTTAATGTATAATTTTTTTAATCGCTTATACTGGTTAAAGCAGGCCTTGTGCCTGCTTTTACCAGGCGTAAGAATTTCATGGACATCGCTGGGCAGTAGTCTGCCCACAGATGACCTTTTCCCAGGAATGCGTTGGATCCGTCAAAGATTCTTGACAAATCCTAAGGTCTGGGTTTTTGCAGATGCGCTTTGTGCGCGAAAACCCGGAACTTATGCAGCCTTTATGGGTGCGTACACGCCCGTGGGGGCCACAAATTATGGACCACTGTCTTTTTAAAGATTAATCCGAATTCTTTTAAGAGTCAAATATTTACAAAAACTTTTTTTCAGAATGTTTGAATATTAAAACACTCTCCATTACTGCTACAAGCTTGGAAGAAATAGAAGCTACAGTAATAAAAATGAGTGATTTGGATTCTTAATTTTCCCTCGAGTGTTATGAATGCACTTTCTTACACACACAATTCAAAATAAATTGGAAATGAACAGAACAAAAGTTTGATACTTATGTATCTTCTGCTGTCTCCTGGGACCCACCATCCCTTTTGGAGGGGACTGTAAATTTGGGAAACTGGCCATTGGGCAGATCAACTTAACATCGCCATGTCATCCTTTGCGTTTGAAATATCAAACCAACACTTGTGACATCCATAATGTGATCATACCTGGACCAAGCTGAATTGGTAAATTCACACCAATAACTGCTGCAAAATTCCTCTCTTGCTCCCGCTGCACCGTTGTTACTTCGCCAGAAGTAGGGCATGAGAAACCCGTTTACACTTGAATGGGATTTCTGCCACACAACTGGTGAGGAAATGCTGGCGGATCAAAATCTGAGGATTGTCCAGCAAAACAATGGCCCGGAATTTGCGGTCCAGATGATGGCGAACTGGCAGCGTTTACCATCATTCCGTCTTTGAAAGTGACTGCAACTTCAGGATTTGGCACATGTGGAAATCCTGAAGTTGTGGTCTGTCATTCACTATTCCGACACAGGCTGCGCTGTGCACCACCTCCCCAGATCCCCCCACAGAACCGGCAAACATTGTACTCACTCAAACTGACACAAACTAATTGCACTGTTAAATTCCCCAACAAAGGGATTAGGTGTAACTGGGGTTTTAACAGCGTATTGACAGGTTATAGTCTGAAAAACTAATTTAAATTTTGTGCAGTATGAAATTTAACCATTTTAATAAAATTAAGAAACTTTTTAAAGTTTGTTTATCTTTATTTCAGGTTTGCCTTTTCCCCACGACAGCTACAGTTCGCTCTAAGGTGCGCCCTCACGTTCCAGAATTCGCGCGCACTTCAAATGAAATGCCACCCAGAGAACTGGACAGTAGCTGGAGCGGGGGAGGGGCCCAATATATAATGGCCCTGGGAATCCAGTCCGACTCATGAGTCTTGCAACCTCAAAGCTGATTGCAATTGCAGTTCTTGAAGTGTTCAGATGGTCGATGGGTTGCTGTGTAATGCCGGGACGGGTTTGGTTTTCTCCCTTGACCTTTTGACCTTTCACGGGGCATAGTTGGAGAATGGCCGCACACTAATTATTTGCCTTTCAGCCTTCAGCGCCGGCTTGCGATATACCGGAGCCGCACGTGCGCAGTACCGAGTTGGGCCACGCTTTAATCGGCTCTGTGCAGAGGTCAGGGGATCTGGTGTGGGGAGGATCGAAATGGGAGAGGGCGAGGGTCCAAACACATGTCGTACGTTCCTGGGGACTGAGCGGCGGCCGCACTTTGGAACAACACAGTTGAAGGCGCAGCACATGTACAATGGCTGCTGGAAGGAGGCTAAAGCAAACAAGTTTAGGCCCCCGGTGAAACAAAAATTTTAATTTTTTTGAAATTCAGAAAATTATTTATAACTGGGGGAAAAATGGGAAAGTGATGGTGAATGTCCCTGCGGTAAGTTCCAGTTAAATCTTGCCAGGCATTGTCTCCTTTTTGAAAGAGTCTATCAGTTATTTAAATCATGTTATGAGAGAGGGGATAATGTTTGTGCCCTTGTTTGTACCTCTGTGATGAGATGGAGGGAACAGCAGCAGAAAAAGAGGAAACAACTTCTCCAAGAAGTATTTTCTGTGTCTCTCAATAAACAAAGTTTCTTATAAAGTAGCTTCCTGCATCATTACATAATTCATGTTTCTACTAACCTCACTGCCTTAGGAAGTTTAACCACTTTATTCGCTTTCTTATTTGAGCTCCATTTGGAATTGGAGTTTATTTTATTTTTTGTTGTCTAACGACAGCATTGAAGAGGGAAAGAGAAACTTGGTGTAACTTCTATCAAAGCTGCAACGAGACTTGAAAGAATTTAAAGATTTTTAATGAACTTTTCACCAAAAAAGTGTTAAACACTTCCCCCCCCCCCCCCCCCCAACCAAAGTTTCAAATATGACTTTGGAAGAAACAAACAAAAATCAATTTTCCCCTTATCTAAACAAGTTTCAACCAGGTCTTGAAATCCAAATGCTTTTAAAGAGGTTTTGAAATGCTTCAAACATTTTAAAATTTAAATTTCTCTTTGATTTTGAACGATTGACTGAAGTGAGTAGCTTTACACAAACATGCAACCATGCTGTTGAGGGGGCGGATTTGTAGGAGTTATATTTTTATTGACGTTTTATAAAAATTAAAAAAAATATCATTTAAGATGTTTAGGAAGAGAACCAAAAAAGGGGAAAAACACAACCCATTTTATTTTGTCTGTTATATAGTCCTAACAAGTCCCAGGAATAATGTAAATCTAGATTTTCTCTTAGACATTTAGTGGAGTGTAATACATCATTACATAATTCATGTTTCCAAAAATTGCAGGAAGCTACTTTATAAGAAACTTTGTTTATTGAGAGACACAGAAAATACTTTGATTAAACTGATAATGTACAATTTTGATTTGGTATAAATGTTCGAAATAGGAGATTAAGAATTGAGAGTGCAATGACGTTTGTTTCCAACTATTTAATTGGGAAGTACCTAAAATAATTCAACACTTTTCATGATGAGAGCAGGGATTAATATTGTGGGGAATGTTTGAGAGAACAACATTAGAAGAGAAATTCGTAAATTAACATCAACATATTAGTAAACATTTCCAAGTCGGTCTGATTGGTTCTCCTGTCCAGGAAAAAAGATGAATGTTTATTTCTGTTAAATCATAGCTTTTCCTGCTTTTTGTTTTTAATTCGGTGACGCAAATTGTGTACGTGTTTTTCTGCACTTGTGAATAAGTGCTGCATTTCTGACATGGGGGTGTGTGCTGGTTCAAGAAGACATCGTTTATTAATGGAAGTGATTGAAGTTGGAAATATGGATACCTGTTTTTGTTCAATTCTTTTTAACACTGAACTAAAAAACTACAGCACTTCATATTTGTTGGTTGTCTGGTTGCATTGTGATTAATATGCTAATTACTTATGTGGACGTACAGCATGTCGACGCCATAGGAAAGCCGCTGCTTCTGCTACTTGTGCAGCCATTGCTATAATGACATGAGGGATGGGCTAATACGTTGAAAACTTTTTAAAATTAATGCAAATTGCATGAATAGATATGCCTCTTTCAGCTCACCTTGGGCTTTTGGATTGTTTGTCGATGCATAACCGTGTAGCTGAGTGACATTTCTGAAGTGTTAATGCATTATTATGCCGTTCTTTTATATCCCAGTCATTTCTGACTAATTTTTTATTAGTTTGTACATGAACTAAAAGCTATTAATTAATTTACCATAAACAAACTTGCAGAATGGGCATGTAAATGACAAATGAATTTCAGTATAGCCAAGTGTGAGGTGGTGCATTTTTGGTAGGAGGAATAAGGAGGCGACCTACTCCTTGAAAAATAAGAGTCTAAAAGTAGAGGTGCAAAGGGATATCGGGGTATAGATTCACAAATCATTAAAAGTAGCAATGCAGGTTTTAAAAATAAAAAAGTCATAAAAGTGCAAATAAAGCACTGGGGCTCATTTCTAGAGAAACAGAATTCAAAAGCAGAGAAGTTATGTTAAACTTGTATTGAACCTTGTCTGATTGTCTCATGATTTGAGACTGGGGTGGCAATATGGCATTGCTGTATATATGCTTTTAAGTGGTTGCTGTTTTAAAATTTGCCCACGGATGAAAAGGTCACGCTCAAAGGAGTTTGTAGCCCACTCAGTACAAAAAAAATTAGAGGGAGCATTGGTGAGAGCCCCAATCTTTGTTTTGCTCTGAACATTTTATAAAAAGTTAGAATTTTGAGAGCTTACCCACTTCCTCGTTCGCTGTCTGTGCAAATTCTGCATTTTGATTGGTTGCTTAGACAGCTTGTTGATGTCACGGCAGCTCGCACAAGGGGATCCCTGCTATACTCCGTTGATTTGAATTGAATGTCAGAAAGCCCAAAGTTCTCAACACAGATCGAGATTTTTTCGCCTTCACTTTGCCACTGACAGCTAATTCTGGGCCATTGTGTTTGAATCTTTTGAACATTATGCACACTTAGTGAAGTTCATACCTACATTATCCAGAATTATATTGATTTTAAGAAAATCAGGTTGTGATATGCAAACAGGAAAATTACTTGAGACTTATAAGCAGATTTAAAAACCAGAGAGAAATAGTCAATGAGAATCAGCAGACGATGAAAGCAGAAAGTACGCTACCTTTTATATTAAAAAAAATTGGCTCAAGCTATATTCTATTTGTAGCACTGCCTGGTGCTATGCAACTTGTATGTTTCTAGTTTCAGGGTGTAATGGTTACTACCTGAGGCCAAGCTACAATAGTTGGATAAGTTACAAGAACATGACCTCATAAAATTATAATTTAAAATGGTAAAATCTTGGTGCAGGATCTAAAGCTGTAGCAGAGGTTGCAACCCCTTCTAACATCATAGAAAAGGAAGAGACCCCTACTGAGGGTGTACTATAATATAAAAAGTGTATTGTAGAAGCTTGAGCTACCCCTTTTGTAACCATTTACATAAAAAATCTAATGATTGCTTAGCATCTAGCCTCCCATTCTGCCACCTGTCACTGCACACCTTGCATTCCAGCCCTGCAACCCTTCTCGTGTTCATTGAAATGGATGCGTGAGCCTAATTTGGCTTCTGGGTTGAATAAAATTTAAAAGGACTTGTGTAAGCTGTGTGAACTGGGTTAGATTCCTCAGTGAAAGAGAACTAAATCTCCTCTACCTTCAAGATTGTATATATGCTACCAGTATAAAATTCTCACATTTGGCCTAGTTACCAGCTAGAATGTTTATGAAGTGCCTGTGTATGGTGCAGCTTTTCTCAAATTTTGACATCTTATCACAATTACCTTTCAAGATGATATACGACATTATAATATACGACATAAGTCTACGTTTATAAGGGAACCGTTTAGGAAAGATCAGCCTTTCCTAAATTAGGTTTCTGATCATGCAAAAAGAAAAATGAAAAAACATCAGACCAACCAATACTTACCATTAGACGGTGTAACCTTGTGCATCACCCTCCCCAACTGCGAATTGCTGACGTGCAGGAGGAAAAAAAACGCTGTGGTCAGTTTTGGGGAAAATGGTAGGAAATTCCCTGACTCCCCAAGAATTTCAATGCCTTCAGCCCACCAGATCCTTTGGTCTCCTATTACCACCATCACAACCTCAAATCTGCTGCAGGCTTGAGAACATGATCTGGCTTGACCATCACTGACCCTTCATCAGACTGATCACCATAGGATTCATCACCTGCTACCTCTTGACCCAGCTCCTAATCCTTCAGCTCAATGCTTGTAGATATCAACTGCTCACTTCTGTCATCCCTCTGCTTTCCCCCCCCCCCAAACTAACACCCCTTCAGATTTACTTCCATTCCACCCATAGCCTCAAGATCACCCTGATTAGTCACCAATATCCTGTGTGAATGAGTTATAGTTCCATTCCTACCTGTCCTAACATAGCCAGCAGGTCTCCCACAATTTCTTCTCCTCCCCATCCCATATGATCATTGCTGGTGTGCATCAAGGTTCTATCCTTAGCCCCGTCCTATTATACATAATGCTACTTGACAACATTATCCATAATAGGGTCAGCTTTCATATACATGTCAAAGACATTAGCTTTACCCATCTGTCACCACCTTTGACACCAGTTGTGTTGTTTGTGTTTGTGTCTGACATCAAGTTGTGGATGAGCCAGATATTCCTTGAACCAAATATTTGCAAGATTAAACCCAACCTGTCTCATCAGAACCTCTCTATCTTATCATCTAGTTGCATCCTCCACCTTGGATACTTGCTCAGGTTAAACCCTTCAATGTGAAACCTCTGCATCCTGCTTGAACCTGAGCTGACTTTCAATCCCCCAAATCCATCTATTACCAAGGTTGTCGATTTTCATTGTAGTACTGCAGGAGTGCTGCATTGTCTGAGGTGTGGTCTTTTGGATGAGACATTGGCCCAGAAATTCGGGTCGGGGGCTTCCCGCGGGTACAAGCCCCCGACCTACACTTACATAGCGCGCTGACATTTGAAGACTGGGCCTGCTTGGATTTCCGGTCTGTGGCCCAGTTCAGCTCCCGGCGCGCTGTGTGTGCGTGATCCAGCGGCGTACTTAGTGCGATGAGCTGGCTGGGATCACGTCAGCACTGGGCAACCAATGGGAGTTTACAAAAGTCCATTCATAAGAACATAAGTAGGAGTAGGCCAATCGGCCCCTCGAGCCTGCTCCACCATTCAATAAGATCATGGCTGATCTGATCCTAACCTCAAATCTTCTACCCCTCTCCATCCACCCGAACCCATGTGATCTCCCAGGAGAGGCAAAAAACCCAATGGCCAATTTGGGAGTTAGACATAAGACCTGTCAAACTCATGAAAAGTACGGGCGCCCAAAACACTACTTAAACTTTAAATAAAAGTTTTTAAAAATTCCATTAATTAAATTAACTATTAATAACTTTAAAAAACTAATTTAAACAATTATTCAAATTTCTGCCAATTTTTTTTTCAAGAAATTGGGTCCAAAAATACACTTACCTTACTGTAAATTCTTTAAAAATAATAAAACTGTGGAAAAAATGTTCTAACTTTAATTATTAGACCACTTACCTTTATAAAACTAAGTCCTTACGTCTGCTTTTTACATTGTAAAAAGTGGAGGCCTTCACGCACACACAAACCTGTCAAAAAACCGAAGTTCAGCGCGTACCCGCTGCCTCAAACGTCGCTAGGGAACCGCCTCTTAACCCCTTGGTTCAGAGGAGAGGAAATGCCGGTTTTCCGCGCATGCGCTGTGCATGCTGAAATCCGGCACTTCCAACGGGCCCACGTGTGAGTACCCCATCCGTACTCACGCGTTGGGACCGGAATTACTGGGCCAATAAACCGAGGCCTCATCTGCTCTCAGGTGGACATAAAAGATCCCACGTCACTATTTGAAGAAGAGCAGGGGAGTTCTCCCGGTCTCCTAGCCAACATTTATTCCTCACCCAACACCTAAAACAGATTATCTGGTCATTTATTTCATTACTGTTTGTGGGAGCTTGCTGTGGGCAAATTGGGTGCCAGGTTTCCCACATTACAACAATGACTACACTTCAAAGGTACTAAATTGGCTGTAAAGCACTTTGGGACATCCTGAGGTTGTGAAAGGTGCTATATAAATGCAAGTGATTTTTTTTATTTTCGACTCCAAAATACTACATGCCTCCATCCTCACCTTACCCCACTACAAAACATTCCTCTATTTTTGTCACCTCGCCAATATCTTCCTAAGCTGCATCTTACATAAATTCAACTTCAATCAGAACTTTGACGACTGCATCCTATCCTGTACCAATTCTTCCCTCCTGCCTCAATCAGTTATCCCTGTCCTCACTGGCTCCTCGCCCCAGCGCATTAACTTAAAACTCCTCTTGTTCATTTATAAATTCTTCCATTTTTCATTTCATGCTATCTCTGCAACCTTATCCAGTTCTGTATCTCAGCCCACACCCTCCACTCCTCAGAGCCTAGATTATAGTATATGCCCCTTCCCTCTGCTCGATCAGTGGTGGTAGATCCTTCAGTCATCACTATCCTGCATTCAGAAATGTTCTTTCTCTGCCTCACTACATCTCTCCCCAACTTGAAAAGCCTCCCTAAAAGCATATTTTTTGACCATGCCCTGGGCCACAGCTTCAACCCTTCCCTAATCCACACTCTTGTCATATTTCCTCACCACTCCCACCCCTGAAGTATCTTGCTGTTTCATATCTTAAAAGGATTTTTTTTAAATCACAGTGGGACCGTAACATTTTTAGTTTAAGTAGTTTGGGTGAACCAAATATTGGAATTTGCGATGTCAGTCCTTTAAGGAGAGCCACTTGCCTACAGCCCTTTGGGTCTGGGCTTGTCTGGCCTTGGATTTAGACTGTGTAATTAGACTTTCACCAATGATGAGGTCTGCAGCCTTTGACGCAGTTGACCACACCATCTTCCTCCAATATCGTTCCTCTGTTGCCGAGCGGGGTGGGACTGCCCTCACCTGGTTCCATCCTATCTATCCAGTCACGGCCAGAGAATCATCTGCAATGTCTTCTCTTCCCGCTCCTGCGCCATTACCTCGAGTCCTCCTTGGCCCTCTCATATTTCTCATTTACATGCTCCGTGTCATCATCTGAAAACATGTCATGTACGCTGACGACACCCAGCTCTAACTCACCACGACCTCTCCCGACCCCTCCACTCTCCCTAATTTGTCACATAGCTTGTCCGACATCCAGTACTGGATCAGCAAAAATTTCCTCCAACTAAATATTAAGAAAACCGAAACCATTGTCTTCGGTCCCCGCCACCAACTCTGTTCCCTAGCTACCGACTCCCTCCCTTTCCCTGGCAACAGTCTGAGGCTGAATCAGACCGTTCACAACCAAGGTGTTATATTTGACCCCGAGATGAGCTTCCGACCACATATCTGCACCATCACCAAGACCGTCTACTTCCATCTCTGGAATATCAGCCGACTCGGCCCCTGCCTCAGCTCATCTGTTCCTGAAACCCTCATTCATGCCTTTGCTACCTCTAGATTTGACTATTCCAATACTCTCCTAACCGGCCTCCCATCTTCCACCCTCCATAAACATGAGCGTATCCAAAACTCTCCAGTGTGTATGCGAACTCGCAACAAGTCCCATTCACCCATCACCCCTGTGTTTGCTGACTGACATTGGCTCCCTGTCCTGCAACGCCACAATTTTAAAATTCTCATCCTTGTTTTCAAATCCTCCATGGCCTCGCCCCTCCCTATCTCTGTAATCTCTTCCAGCCCTATGACCCTCCTGGATCTCTGGCTCCTCCAATTCCGTCCCCTTGCGCATCCGCGATTTTAATCACTCCACCATTGGCGGCTATGCCTTCAGCTGTCAAAGCCCTAATCTCTGGAATTCCCTCCCTGAACCTTTCTCTTCTCCTTTACAACGCTCCTTAAAACCTCTTTGACCAAGCTTTTGGTCTTCTGACCTAATTTCTCCTTTGATGGCTCGGTGTCAAATTCTGTCCGATAACGCTCCTGTGAAGCTCCTGGGGACGTCTAACTGCATTAAAGGCGCTATATAAATACAAGTTCTTCTTGATTTCTGCCATTGGCGGTTTCATTTTTCAGAAATGCGGATCAGGAAAATGCTCGAATGTACAGACATATTTAAAGTCAATGAAAGGTGCGGTGCCCTCTCGCCGAACACCTGCTGCCCTGAAGGTGAGACGGCCCCGCCCCGAGTCCTCGGCGATTGGCTCTCTGGGTGTTGGAGCCGGGCTCTGGCGGAGCTGCTGCTCACACTTTGGGTGAAGGAAGGCAGCGCCGTTGTTGTGGCGAGTGGTTGATCGACACGGCGCAGGAGCAGCAATTTCCCGCCGCCTCCTTGGGGTGACGGACTGTGCCCGAGAGAGGAGAGCGGGGGCGGGAGCGGAGCATCTTCCAGCCGCACGGCTCAGGTCCGCGGTGCGGTGAGTGGAGGAGGAGCGGGCTCGGGGCTCGGCTACCCTGGAGCTGCTCACACCGCCCCCCATTGCCGTGCGGACAGTCCCTCCGCCGCCGTAATTTCCGCTCGTTCCAAGATTCCGCTCGCTCGCTCCGGCTCAACGCGCCATTTTAGCCCTTTGGTTCGGAGGGGAAAGTGGCGGAAAGCCGCGGCGGGCGCCCGCCGGGATGGAGAAATACGAAAAAATTGGGAAAATCGGAGAGGGCTCTTACGGCGTTGTGTTCAAGTGCAGGAATAAAGACAGCGGCCAAATAGTCGCGATTAAAAAGTTTGTGGAATCGGAAGATGATCCTGTTATTAAGAAGATTGCGCTGCGGGAGATCCGGATGCTGAAGGTAATTGGGAGCCACTTTCAGTCAGTGCTGAAACTCCCCCTTCACCGTGCCAATCTTATTTAATACACAATCTTTGTAGAACATTGAGTGCGAGGCCGTTTTATATATAAATGACAGCGTATGATTACTTTGCCTTGGGAGAAATACTTTTTAAGACGTTCACGATGCAAAATCCTAATGTCTGGCAATTCACGGTCGGTTTTTGTGCAGATTGGAAATCAAACTCGCTTCTTGCACATCACCAAAGTGCAGCCCCCGTGTGTACAAGGAGAAATCGCTGGGTGTTTACAGTAGCAATGCACCACTGGCATCTCCCGCTTTCTCTGTGTATGAGATACAGGGAATTTGAGCTTTTTGCCCTAGTTGAATTTTGTTTGAAGTATGTTGCGTGTGAGTGCTGACCGACTGCAGGAAAATGCTGTGCAACTTGCCGATCCCCGTCTAACGGCCGGCGCTAGAAACCTGGGCGCCCTGTGTGGGCACTGGACCCTCGCTATTAGATCAGATTGCTGATGGTCTCATTCACTGATTGTCGATATACCACTAACAGATTGTGGCCATTCACATCTCAACAAAATACATTTCTTAACGTCTTGCAAATCATCGAAATATGATGGGCACCATACTCGTCTCGCTGTGTGTTTCATTTGGCTGTTTTTGTTCAAAAATCAGACTGCTGCAAAACATTGCCCTACAGTACAAACATTGTCATATGTACTTAAAAATTATATGAGTAAAATTATCTGCTTGCCCTTGTAATTTTTTCAGTTCTAATTCCTTAACCATAACACTCTGACAGCAAATTCCTAATATATATATGTTACATGTTTGAAGACTTCCCAAAGTGCTTTATAACCAATCAAATACTTTTGAAGTGTAGCCACTGTTGTAATGTAGGAAATGTCGTTGCCAATTTGTGCACAGCAAGCTCCCACAAACAGCAGTGAGATAAATGACTAGATTTTCTGTTTTTAGATGTTGGTTGAGTGATAAATATTGTCCAGAACACCAGAACTTCCCTGCTCTTCTTTGAATAGTGCCAAGAGATCTTTTACATTCACCTGAAAGGGCAGACAGGGCCTCGGTTTAATGTCTCATCTGAAAGACGGCAAGTGAAACATTCCCTCAGTATTACACTGAGATGTCAGGCTAGATTTTTGTGCTCAAGTCTCTAGAGTGGGACTTGAACCCACAACCTTCTGACTCAGAGGCGAGAATGCTACCACTGCGCCAAGGTTGACATGTATTGTTGGTGTTGGATGTGTCCAAATAGTTCTTCATGATTCAGAACTGCTAGTCACGCAGAGAGACCATTTGTAAGATCCACATTTATGAGGTGTATTTGTGGAAAAAGAGAGATTTCTGGACTTTGCTAACATGTGACTCCATACCCTGGAGGGGAAATCAGCTTCATGTCAAGCATGCCTCTTTGTGAAAGCCCTCACCTGACCTAGTTTAAACAGTTGATGAGTAAACCTGATATGTAGCACTGGACTTGGAAGTATGGGACATCAAAGTGGCTGGTATGTCACAAGCTGATCTGTTTATGTTCTCCCATCATGCTGAGGGTAGATGTACGTTGTATAGCTGATGAGGAAACTCTGAGAATCGGGTTGTTGGCAGCTGCTTGGAAACACTACCTGTAGGTCATGTATGAGAACGTGCTCATATATCCAGGGATTAGAGCCTACCATGATTGGGTTACAGAAAGGTAAAGAGAAGCTGTTGAAACTGCACTGCCAAATGGTGGAAATACCAGCCAGTGGGGTCTGTTGTGTTCAGGAGGGTGGTGGCAACGCTTTCACACACGGTGACACTTAGGAGGAGCTACTGGTGCCTACTGTCCACCTAGCATAGGCTCAGACCTGTGTTTGTCAAGCATTTAATGATCAATATGTAACTGATTTTTTTGTGGTAAGGAGATTAAGCAGGGTCTCCTTGGGCTCAAGGTGGCTACTTGATCGGATACCTGGCAATGGAGGTTTACAACCAAATTAACCCTCTCTGGTAATCTAATATCTGAGGCAGGCAGGTTCACAGTACTTCAGGGTAAGATTGACAATTGACCAGCCAGCGGTCCCACTAATGGAACTTGGGGTAGTCATTGGAGGCAGAGATTCTTCCCACTTCGCTCCAGATAGCCATGCAAGCCAATACCCTAATGTAGGGTGGTTTTGGCTGGACAAGAAGTGGGAACTTTACAAGTGCTCTATACTGATAGGCTGCACGATTTTACCTGGCTAAACTCTAGTAATATTCTATACGCAATTGGGGGTCCTTAAGACTTGGCGCTACCAACTGTGCCTTAGAATTCTGGACTTGGTTGGGTTGTCCCTCCAGGGAGAAAGTGTGTACTCCATATCAGGTAAATAGAAACACTACCTGTGTGGATTTCTCAGTAGCTTGGTTTGGAGACTTCTAACTATGGCAATTGGCTTGCATGAATAAACCAACAATCCTTTCACGATTGAAAATATCAATCAACTCAACAGCTCCTAATGGTTGATAATTGTGGAATGACATTTTATAAATAACTAATCCTTAATTTGCTGCAGCTTTTGATCAAAAGCATCTGGTTTGAGTCTTTCAAGTTGAAGAAATATTATTTGGGAAATGTCTCCCCCTCTCTCCCCCCCCCCCCCCCCCCCCTTTTAATAGTTTAAGATTACATTATCATTTATTAAGGTAGAGAAGTGGAATTACAGTAGACTGTGAAGGAACATAATTATCAGTAAGAAATTATTTTAAATTTAATTAAAATTGCAAATGCTAGCGATATATATTTTACAGAAACAACTTTTTGAATGATTTTTGTTATTTATGACTCTCATTTACAGCCACATTGCGCTGGCTTTTCTCAGCCCCGAGGAGGTGGGTATGGAGGCGGGACTGCTGGGAAAGTTGCAGAAAGTGGGGGCAGAGGACAAACCCGCCCCCAGCCCGCCTCCATGCCCTTTTGCCAGGAGGCGGGAAGATGTGCTGCTTCGGGTCCTATTTCCTGGAGGCGGGAAAGGGATTAAATCCTTTTAACTGCCTGTTAACAGGCAGAAAAAAGGATTAGTCCCATTTTACCTTTTCAGGTGAAGGCTTCCCAACCTCAGAGAACCCCGCCGGGTTGGAGGAGTCGAGTAGGAGGTCTGCGGGGATCGGAGGGGCCTGAAAGTAAGATGTAGAGGTGAGTGATGGGTGCAAGTGTGGAGTGGTAAGTATGTAAGGTGAGTGTTAAGTGTTAAAAAATGTTCACTTACCTTGGTTTCTGCCTACAGCCTTCATCCGCTCTGGATCGGGAGTCCCGACATCTTCCTTGTAGATTTCACAGACTGGCTGTTGGATCCTCCGAACCAACAGTCATCTGAAATCTACAAAGTTGAAAGGTTTGATGAGTCCTGAACACAAGGGCTCATCAAACTACACAGATCTGTGTTTGACAGCTTCACAGAGCTGTCAAACGCTGACATTTCTTCTTTCAAGAAGTCTTGACAGATGGCACGTCAGACGTTGACGTGCTCTGTTAGTGACTGCCTCCTAATTGGCTTGCTGAGCCCGCAGGGTGGGCTTAATGAGGTCAATCAGGAAAATCCCTCTGGTTGGTCAGAACATGATGGAGGCGGGACATAGACCCGACAAGCAGCAGTCCCGCCTCCAACTCGGCTCCATTCACAAAGTCCAGCCCAGTGAGTTTGAGCCCGATATATTAAAGACTGTTTCACCCATTGGGCATTTGCTTTCTACTGGAACAATTCAAGTGCATGGCTCTAAGAACCGTATATTGCTAAAGTTACCTACATTGTGCAGCGTGCACGCACTCTCATCGGGTAGCAATGTGGTGATGCTCATGCTTTTAAAGCTAGATAGGATTCAGAGAAAGGCAACAAGGGATGATTCTCAGATGCATGTCATGAGGAGAGAGGCAGAGCTGAACTTTGTTTCATTGGAGAAAAGATTAAAAGGGGGAGGGGAGAACATGAATCCTGTCCGTAAAATTCTGAGAAGCACTGATTATGTACTGCGCTATTCATTTGGATAGAGCTCTGGACACAGTGAGAATAGAGAAAAGGGCAGGTATTTAACCCGTTCATAGACAGCTTTTTAACTGATTGGCAAATCTATTGCCAGGATAGGCGCACCAACGTCAGTGTTCTTGCTCAGGCCAGCATCGAAGCTCTGACCACGCTCAATCAGCTCCGATGGACGGGCCACATTGTCCGCATGCCCGATACTAGACTCCCAAAACAAGCGCTCTATTCGGAGCTCCGGCACGGCAAGAGAGCCCCAGGTGGGCAGAGGAAACGCTTCAAGGACACCCTCAAAGCTTCCTTGGAAAAAGTGTAACATCCCCACTGACACCTGGGAATCCCTGGCCCAAGACCGCACAAAGTGGAGGAGAAGCATTCGGGAAGGCGCCGAACACCTCGAGTCTCTTCGCCGGGAGCAAGCAGAAGCCAAGCACAAGGAGCGCACGTCAACCCAAGCACCCCACCCGACCGCCCCTTCAACCACCATCTGCCCCACTTGTGACAGAGACTGTAGGTCCCGCATTGGACTCATCAGTCACCTGCGAACTCATTTTTAATGTGGAAGCAAGCCATCCTCGGTTCTGAGGGACTGCCTAAGAAGAAGAACTGACTTATTTACAAGAATGGCGATGGGTAACTAATTTACCTTCTCTTTGCATAGGCAGTAGCTCAACCTCCATTTGTTCAATGTCCACCTAATACCATTATCTAAATTGAGAAGACACCATATGGAGAAACCTGTTGTCTTACTATTCCACAGCAAGCCTATTGCTACGGTTCAGAGGGACCTGGGGGTCCTTGTGCATGAAACACAAAAGGTTAGCATGCAGGTACAGCAAGTAATCAAAAAGGCAAATGGAATGTTGGCCTTTATTTCAAAGGGGTTGGAGTATAAAAGCAGGGAAGTCCTGCTACAACTGTACAGGGTATTGGTGAGACCACACCTTGAGTACTGCGTACAGTTTTGGTCTCCTTGTTTAAGGAAGGATATACTTGCATTGGAGGCAGTTCAGAGACGATTCACTAGGTTAATTCCAGAGATGAGGGGGTTGACTTATGAGGCAAGGTTGAGCAGGTTGGGCCTATACTCATTGGAATTTAGAAGAATGAGAGGTGATCTTATTGAAACATATAAGATACTGAGGGGGCTCGACAAGGTAGATGCAGAGAGGATGTTTCCTCTCGTGGGGAAATCTAGAACTCGGGGGCATAGTTTCAGAATAAAGGGTCGCCCTTTTAGAACTGAGATGAGGAGGAATTTCTTCGCTGAGGGTCGTAAATCTGTGAAATTCACTGCCCCAGAGAGCCGTGGAGGCTGGGTCATTAAATACATTTAAGGTGGAGATAGACAGATTTTTACAAGATAAGGGAGTGAAGGGTTATGGGGAGCGAGCAGGGAAGTGGCTTTGAGCCCAAGATCAGCCACGATCTTATTGAATGGTGGAGCAGGCTCGAGGGGCCAAGTGGCCTATTCCTGCTCCTATTTCTTATGTTCTTATGTTCACCAGTGTTATCTCTCCAAAGCACTGTTTATGAACACTATTTTCTAGCTTGCAGGAAATTGACAAGCTGAGTTTACGGTCAATGCCTATGGCAATAACTAAACAAGGATTTGAACTTCAGAAAGGAGAGGGGTAAAGGTGTGAGAAAGAGAGAATTGTAGACATGCTCTTAACTTAGCCCTGGTTCCGGCTTTGTGGAAAAAAAATCCAGATCGCTCATATTTTGTTTGTGGCCAAAGATGAAACTGCTGGTGCATGGAAGATTAAAGCCGGCATGGATAACATTCTGCTTCTATTCGCTCTGAATTTAACAAATTAAGTTGCTCAGTAAATGATAAAAACTGACAGAAGTAGCTTCTGTATTAGCAATAATTTGAGTGAGCTATGCCTTCATGTGGGGTTTAACAAGAGATTCAATGTTGCTGCAACTCTTTGATTGGAAATTAGATTGGAAATTGAGCATGTTGGAGAACTCTTTATGTAAGCATAAGCTGTGAAGTAATACGTCATTTAGAGCTTGCTGGTAATATGCTCATCCTGCCGCAGAATAATAGGGTGCCAGTTTGTACTTTCGATTCATCACTAGGGCTCATTCAATTTTAACAATGCAACTTGAGGGAGAAGCTACGCATTTTACAAGCAGGAAAAGAATGTCTTATTGAAAGTCACCCTGTGTGCCTCTTGCACACTTCTAGCAGCTGTTTTAAAGCGTACAGTTAGAAGCCTGATAGCAAATTATCTGTTATTGGCTCTCAAAAATGGTACAGGAGAAGGCAACTAATCATTGGAAAAAAACAATCTAAGAAATCGTAAAGTTAGAGATGGCCTTTTGTTAATGTACTTAAAAAGCTGATGTTAATTGTACAACTTCCTTTACCTTGGATAGGTTAAGGTGTCATTTAGAATCTGGTTCAAATAAGTCTTTGACAGAGGGAATTGGCTCCCAGTCTAGCACCGCCTCAAATTTAAAACACTCATCCTTGTTTTCAAACCCCTCCATGGTCACCTATCCTAATATCTCGTGGCTCGGTGTTGAATTGTGTTTGATAACGCTCCTCTGAAGCGTCTTGGGATATTTTACTATGTTAAAAGTGCTATATAAATGCAAGTTGTTGTAAATGTCTGTGTCCCATAAAATAGGATACATTTGTTTTAACTAAAATACAAACATAATTATATTACAATAGTCAGTAAGATCACATGGAAGGAAAGCATTAACAAAAATTGGTGCCAGTTGATGGCTTACCTGATTATATGAAGTTTAGAAGGAGAGCCATTCAGCCCAGCAAGATTGACCTCTTAATTAAGTCCATATACGGATCCCACTCGCACTAGCTTGCCTCTCTCTCCTGTCTTAGTGGTAAGCGTATATCTGTTTACTATTTTTTCATTATACCTCTGTGAAGGTTTTCTACGTTAAAGGCATTATATTAAAGGCAAGTTGTTGCACTTCCTGTTGAATCAGGGATCTGTCCATTTCTTTTATTGATTAGAAACTGAGGTCACATTCGTTATGTTTCATTCCAAAAATAATAACTTGAACTAGTAATCTAGAAACCTGGACTAATCTAGAGCATGTAAGTTCAAATCACATTTGAATTCAGTTTAAATAATCTGGATTTAAAAAGCTGGTGTCAGTAAAAATGACCATGAAGCTGTTCGATTGTCGTATAAACCCATCTGGTTCATTCATGAACGTTCCGGAAAGAAACCTCCTGTTCTTGCCTGCTCTGGCCTATACGTCACTCCAGTCTCACATCAAAATGGTTGACTCTTAACTGCCCTCTGATGTGGCCTAGTAAGTCACTAGGTTGTATCAAGATGGCAGTCCTACTGGGGCAACTAGGGATGGGTAATAAATGTCAGCAATGCCCACATCCAAAGAATGAATTAAAAAAAAAAAAAAACTTGAGTGTAACATATTTACTCCAAAAGGTATGTTTTGCTTGGGTTTTCTTAGATTATAGTTATGTCTCCTCGTTCATAAAGAAGTTTTCAAAATTCACCTCGCTGATTCCCTTGGTGATTTTAATACTTGGGCCATGTTTTGCTCATTAGTCAATACATGGCAATGGAGAGTAAATGTATGTATTTGCGTGCAGTGTGTATTCATATGGAGCAACTATATTTTTAGTAAATGAAAGTTGGAACTCGGGAAGAGATTATTCAACATTCTTCCTCGACTCTTCCCTACCTTCTCCTTAGTCTTTGAGTTTTATCTTAGTCTTTATTTTCCCCGGCGAATCCACCGTAGCCTCTCCTCTATTGTTTTAAATCCTAGCACTATTTGTATTGCTCCTCTTTTTGTACATTTTCCAATGGCTACGTCTTTTCATAAGTGGACACCACAATTGGACACAGTACTCTGTGTGTCCTTGCCAATGCTTTCTAGAGTGTCAGTCTTGCGTCTCCAGACCAATAAATTATGGATTTACTTATATAACCGGAACATTCCGTTGGCATTGGCAATTGTTGCTTTATAATGTGATACATTCAACATTTTCCCCACTGCCCCAATTTAATGACTCTACAAATGTTTTTGCTGTTTTAATGATATGAATGGCCTTAAATTTCTGAATAATTCACTTCATTGCTAAATGTCTGCAGATGCCTTTGAACAACATATTCTCCCAAGAACATCCTTCTTTTCCATGACACTGTCTGTTATTAATTATCTTTTTGTCATCACAGTTAAGTATCATCTTAACAGTGATCAGATAATGGGAGAAAACCCTAGATTTCCAAATCGACCATGGAACGCAACACAGTAGCATTTTCTAGTGATGGCAAAATCAATCTGCAAATTTTACTTTTATTAGCAAAGGTAGTTTTGGCACATTATTTTCTATCAACCCATGTTTTCCTGTTCTATTGCATTATTTGTTTTAATGTTCATTTTTCATATCTGTATAGATGTTGACTAGCAACCAAACAACAGAATCGATTTCCAAGTAGCGGAGTCAGTACATGTTTGTCAGTAACTGCCAGTTGTATTAAATATTGCATTAGCCTATGTGGATATTGTGAATGTAAACATAATTAATTTTGTTGATCAGGGGATGAATCTGTGTTTTTAATGTTCTGACATATGATAGACTAATATATTTCTTGTGTTACTGTTTACATTAGATAATGAAACCAAGTACAGAACTACTTCTAAATATGTACCACATTGGAACCTTTCTAAATATGTACCACATTGGAACCTAGCAATGATCTGTTTTCTTAATGCTGCTGTTGCTAAGAACGGGTTGGCATTTGCAGTAAATATGCCAGCTTGTAATGAATCCGTTTTTTATGGTGTGTTTGAGAATATATTAAAAGTTTGTGGGCATGTCAAACCAAGCCAGTTGCTGAACTACTGGTGTATATCTGGCACAAACTACATATTTCTATGGCACCACTTTTTAATTCAGATATTTGTGGCTTGCACGGTATTGCTATATTCAGAAAGTAGGTAAGTGGCAAAAGTGCAAGCCCTCACTACACATGCATATTTTATTTAGTGATAATTTGTTCATTGTAGTACATCTAACACAATGCATACAATAACATGCTATACTCTTCATTAAATTATGCAGTTTGAAAAGTGCAACCTACATTAAGCACAAGTCTTGCTGAAAAATAGTTACTTTATATGTACAAAGTCTTTGGGAACACTGATTTATATTTTCTGAATGGATGAGGCAAGAGGCATTCCTCACCTATAACAACATTCTGATCTTTCCTGTTTACAACTGTACAAAGTGTCTAAGCTGATATCATACAAAGAACTCAGTTTTGATTAGTTATTAAGCCATCATTTGATCCCATCCAAGTTCCTTCATGTACCACACCAACACCCACGTTTCTTTATTCTGTGTACCACTTTATAGCCAAAATAATGTTTGATGACTTACTCCCTGACATTTTCTCAGCGCCACTTTGTAAATAGTCACTCACTAAGAGGAGTGTAGCTGAAGATGACGCAACACAATTTTACAGAGACGTGGTTGCAAGGTGACCAAGGCTGGGAACTGAATATTCGGGGGTATTTGACATTTCGGAAGGATAGGCAGAAAGGAAAAGGAGGTGAGGTAGCTCTGTTAATAAAGGATGAGATCAGTGCAGTGGTGAGAAATGATATTGGCTCAGAAGATCAAGATGTAGAATCAGTTTGGATGGAGATAAGAAATAGTAAGGGAAAGAAGTCACTGGTGAGAGTAGTCTATAGGCCCCCTAACAGTAGCTACACTGTAGGACAGAGTATAAATTAAGAAATAATAGGGGCTTGTAAGAAAGGTAATGCGATAATCATGGGCAATTTTAGGGAAGAGAGTAGCTAAAGTAAACGTTGGTCCCTTAGAGGATGGGACTGGGGAATTAATAATGGGAAACAGCGAAATGGCAGATACTTTGAACAAATATTTTGTATCGGTCTTCACGGTAGAGGACACTAAATGCATCCCAATAATAATTGCTAATCAAGGGGCTATAGGGAGGGAGGAACATAAGAAATAAGAGCAGGATTAGGCCTTATGGCCCCTCGAGCCTGCTCTGCTGTTCAATAAGATCATGGCTGATCATCGATCTCAACTCAACTTTCCCGCCCAATCACCATATCTCTTGATTCCCCTAGAGTCCAAAAATCTATCTATCAGCCTTGAATATACTCAAAGACTCAGCATTCACAGCCCTCTGGGGCAGAGAATTCCAAAGATTCACAACCCTCTGAGTGAAGAAATTCCTCCTCATCTCAATCTTAAATGGCCTACCTTTATCCTGAGACTATGCCCCCTAGTTCTAGACACTCCAGCCAGGGAAACAACCTCTCCGCATCTACCCTGTCAGTCCATTTCAGAATCTTGTATGTTTCAATGAGATCACCTCTCATTCTTCTAAACTCCAGAGAGTATAGGCCCATTCTACACAATCTCTCATCATAGGACAGCTCTCTCATCCCAGGAATCAATCTAGTGAACCTTCGTTGCACTGCCTCCAAGGCAAGTATATCCTTCCTTAGAGAAGGAGACCAAAATTCTGCTTAAAATAATGACTATTACAAGAGAAAAAGTACTAGGCAAACTAATGGGACTAAAGGCTGATAAGTCCCCTGAACCTGATGGCATACATCCTAGGGTCTTAAAAGAAGTGGCTGCAGAGATAGTGGATGCATTGGTTGTAATCTACCAAAATTCCCTGGATTCTGGAGAGGTCCCAGCGGATTGGAAAACCGCAAATGTAATGCCCCTATTCAAGAAAGGAGGGAGGCAAAAATCAGGAAACTATAGGCCAGTTAGCCTAACATCTGTCATTGGGAAAATGCTGGAATCCATTATAAAGGAAGACATAGCAGGACATTTAGAAAATCATAATACAATCAAGCAGAGTCAACATGGTTTTATGAAAGGGAAATCGTGTTTGACAAATTTACTAGAGTTCTTTGAGGATGTAACGAGCAGTGTGGATAAAGGGGAACCAGTAGTGTATTTGGATATCCAGAAGGCATTCGATAAGGTGCCACATAAAAGGCAACTGTACAAGATAAGAGCTCACGGGGTTGGGGTAATATATTAGCATGGATAGAGGATTGGCTAACTAACAGAAAACAAAGAGTCGGGATAAGTGGGTCATTTTCCGGTTGACAAACTGTAACTAGTGGGGTGCCACAGGGATCAGTGCTGGCGCCTCAACTACTTACAATCTATATTAATGACTTGGATGAAGGGACCGTGTGTACTGTAGCCACATTTGCTGATGATACAAAGATAGGTGGGAAAGCAAGTTGTGAGGAGGACACAGAGTCTGCAAAGGGATATAGATAGGTTAAGTGAGTGGGCAAAAATTTAGCAGATGGACTATAATGTGGGAAAATGTGAAGTTATCCACTTTGGTAGGAAGAATAAGAAAGCAAATTATTATTTAAATGGAGAGAGACTACACAATGCTGAGGTACAGAGGGATCTGGGGATCCTCATACATGAAACTCAAAAAGTTAGCATGCAGGTACAGCAAGTAATTAGGAAGGCATAAGAAATAGGAGCAGGAGTAGGCCAATCGGCCCCTCGAGCCTGCTCCACCATTCAATAAGATCATGGCTGATCTGATCCTAACCTCAAATCTTCTATCACTCTCCATCCACCCGAGCCCATGTGATCTCCCGGGAGAGGCGAAAAACCAGATAAAAGACCCAATGGCCAATTTGGGAGAAAAAAATCTGGGAAATTCCTCTCCGACCCATCTAGGCGATCGAAACTCGTCCAGGAGATCACTCTGTCCCTATATTTTCTACAGTACTTACCTTCTGTAAAGGCGATCTCCACCCCAGCCAGGAACAGGAATAAAACCATCTCCTGAAATCTAACACAGAATTAGAACACAGTAGGAGCAGAACCAGGCTACACGGCCCCTGGGCCCACTCCACTACCCACAGGGCCATGACCATCCCGAACCTAGACTCATGTCCAATTTCCTGCCCGCTCCCCGTAACCCTTAATTCCCTTTACTTCTAGGAAACTATCTATTTCTGTTTTAAATTTATTTAATGATGTAGCTTCCACAGCTTTCTGGGGCAGTAAATTCCACAAACCTACCACCCTCTGAGTGAAGAAGTTTCTCCTCAGCTCAGTTTTGAAAGAGCAGCCCCTTAGTCTAAGATTATGCCCCCTAGTTCTAGTTTCACCCATCATTGGGAACATCCTCACCGCATCCACCCAATCAAGCCCCTTCACAATCTTATGTTTCAATAAGATCGCCTCTCATTCTTCTGAACTCCAATGAGTAGAGTCCCAATCTACTCAACCTCTCCTCATATGACCACCCCCTCATCCCCGGGATTAACCGAGTGAACCTTCTTTGTACTGACTCGAGAGCAAGTATGTCTTTTCTTAAGTATGGACACCAAAACTGTATGCAGTATTCCAGGTGCGGTCTCACCAATATCTTGTACAACTGCAGCAATACCTCCCTGTTTCTATATTCTATCCCCCTAGCAATAAAAGCCAACATTCCATTGGCCTTCTTGATCACTTGCTGCACCTGCATACTAACTTTTTGAGTTTCGTGCACCAGGGCCCCCAGATCCCTTTGTACTACAGTACTTTCCAGTTTCTTGCCATTAAGATAATAACTTGCTCTATGATTTTTCCTGCCAAAGTGCATAACCTCACACTTTCCAGTATTGTATTCCATCTGCCAAATCTCTGCCCACTTACTTAGCCTGTCTATGTCCCTTTGCAGGTTTTTTATGTCCTCCTCACTCACTACTTTCCGTCCCATCTTTGTATCATCTGCAAACTTTGATATGTTACACTCGGTCCCCTCCTCCAAATTGTTAATATAGATTGTAAAGAGTTGGGGACCCAGCACTGACCCCTGCGGAACACCACTAGTTACTGGTCGCCAGTCTGAGAACGAACCATTTATCCCAACTCTCTGCTTTCTGTTAGATAGCTAATCCTCCACCCATGCCAGAATATTACCCCCAATCCCGTGATTTTTTATCTTGAGCAATAATCTTTTGTGTGGCACCTTGTCAAATGCCTTTTGGAAGTCTAAATACACTACGTCCACTGGTTCCCCTTTATCCACCCTGTATGTTACTTCCTCAAAAAACTCAAGCAAATTTGTCAAACATGACTTCCCCTTCATGAAACCATGCTGAGTTTGTCCTATTAAATTATGTTTATCCAAATGTCCCATTACTGTCTCCTTAATAATGGACTCTTAACATTTTACCAACCACAGATGTTAGGCTAACAGGTCTATCGTTTCCAGCCTTCTGCCTACTACCCTTTTTAAATAAGGGTGTTACATTAGCAGTTTTCCAATCTGCCGGGACCTTTGCTGAGTCCAGGGAGTTTTGGAAAATTATTACCAATGCATCCACAATCCCTACCGCCACTTCCCTTAAGACCCTAGGATGCAAGCCATCAGGTCCAGGGGATTTATCCGCCTTGAGTCCCATTATTTTACCAAGTACCACTTCCTTAGTGATTTTAATCGTATTTAGGTCCTCCCCCCCCCCCCCCCCCCCCCCTAGAGCCCCCTGTTTGTCCAGTGTTGGGATATTCTTAGTGTCCTCTACCGTAAAGACTGATACAAAATAATTGTTCAGCGTTTTTGCCATCTCCATGTTTCCCACCATTAATTTCCCGGTCTCATCCACTAAGGGACCAACATTTACTTTAGCCACCCTTTTTCTTTTTATATAACTATAGAAACTTTTGCTGTCTGTTTTTATATTTTTTGCTAATTTACTTTCATAATCTATCTTCCCTTTCTTAATCAATCTTTTAGTTATTTTTTGCTGTCTTTTAAAGACTTCCCAATCTTCTATCCTCCCACTAGATTTGGCTACCTTATATGCCCTTGTTTTTAGTCGGATACTATCCTTAATTACTTTACTTAGCCACGGATGGCTATCTTTTCTTTTACACCCTTTTTTCCTCAGTGGAATATATATTTTTTGGAAGTTGTAAAATAACTCCTTAAATGTACACCACTGATCATGTACCGTCTTACCCTTTAATCTATTTTCCCAGTCCACTCTAATCAATTCCGCTCTCATACCTTCATAGTCTCCTTTATTCAAGCTCAGCACGCTTGTTTGAGATCCAACCTTCTCACCCTCTACTTGAATATAGAATTCAACCATGTTATGGTCACTCATTCCAAGGGGATCCTTTACTAGGACATTTTTAATTAATCCTGTCTCATTACACAGGACCAAATCTAAGGTTGCTTGCCCCCTGGTCGGTTCAGTTACATACTGCTCAAGAAACCCATCCCTAATACACTCAATGAACTCATCCTCAAGGCTGCTCTGCCCAATTTGATTTGTCCAGTTAATATGATAATTAAAATCCCCCATAATTATAGCTGTTCCCTTATTACAAGTGTTAGATCCGTGTGTTAATGGAGACACGGAATGCAGGAGTTGATTTAACAAGTGTTTACTGAACAAAGTCTGGAGGTGAACTAACTACACAAGACGCTACACAGGCTTATATACCCGAGCGGTCACTACTGGTACTACAGTATACAGGGGCTTCAAAAACATAGTTCCTCTTAAAGGTACATACACTACAATTCCTCCCCTTTTAGATAAATAGTACATAACATTTTAAGTAATCATTAAATAACATTTTTACAAGAACAATAATATACACATTTGCTGAAGTTAATCAATTACAAATTCAGTCTCTCTGGAGGCTTCCTGACTTGGTCCGGATAACGCCTCGGTGGTGTAGTAGGTTCTTTTGGCAAGGTCGATTCGGCTTCAATTCCAGTGTCGGGTTTATCTGGTTCCAGTATCACCGGATCAGAGGTAGATACTATGGGTATCTCTGCTTCATCAGTAAGCGTATAGAGTTGTGGTGTAGGTTGTCCTTTTTCGGATGACTCTATGATCTGGTCAGCATGGCGCCTTATTCTGCTTTCTCCAATGTCCACGGTATACATCAGCGGTCTTAGTCGTGTGCAAATAGTTCCAGGCTGCCATTTCTCGGTACGGTAGTCCCGGGCCAAAACTGGTTGACCTATCTGGAAGGTTCTAGTTGGCCTTTCATTCATGCTTTGAAATTGCCGGTTCTCTACGTCCCTTCTGACGTTTGGCTTGACCAAATCCAGCCGGCATCTTAGGCTTCTATTGAAAAACATCATGGCGGGGGTTTGGTTTGTAACCACATGTGTTGCATTCCTGTACGCAAACAAGAAGTTATCTACCTTATGTTGTAGATTTATGTCTTCATTACCCATGGCCTTTATGGCCTTCTTGAAGGTCTGGACAAACCTTTCAGCCAATCCATTGGTGGTGGGATGGTATAGTGCTTAACCCCATTGTTTTTTAAGAACTTCCTGAATTCTTCGGATACAAATTGCGGTCCATTATCAGAACAGATCTGTTCAGGCAGCCCATTCCTGGCGAATATGGTCCTTAATACTGTGATGGTTTTTTCCATGGTGGTGGAGGACATCTTTATTACCTCCGGCCACTTGGAGTGTGCATCCACCGCGATTAAGAACATTGAGTCCATAAATGGACCAGCAAAGTCGATATGTACCCTTTGCCATGGAGATGAGGGCCACTCCCATGGATGTAGAGGGGCTTGTGGTGGGGCGTTTTGGACCTTCTGGCATCCTAGACAGCTCTTGGTCATTTCTTCGATGTCTCCATCAATACCTGGCCACCACACAAACGCTCTGGCTAAGTTCTTCATTTTCACTCCACCCAGATGCCCCTCGTGAAGCTCCTTTAGCACTCTATCCTTGAGTTTGGGTGGAATCACCACTCTGGATCCACACATCAAGGTTCCTCGGCACACTGACAGCTGTTCTCTTCTTTGCGAGAATGCTGGCAACAGTGGTTCGCCATGTGCTGGCCATCCCTTCACCGTTAAATCGTAGACTCGTGAGAGAGTCGGGTCATTTCGCGTTTCCTTTTCAATGGTAGAATTTGTCACCGGTAGACATTCCACTATGGTCGAGTGGAACATCTCCACTGGGTCCACTGTAGGCGCCTCTTCCACCGTTGGCAACAGTAGGCGCGATAACCCGTCCGCATTCCCATGCTGTTTTGTTCCTTTGTATTCTATGTCATATTGGTGTGCCCCTAGGAAAAGGGACCACCTCTGTAGCCTTTGCGCTGTCATAATGGGAACGCCCTTTTTAGGGTTGAATATGGAGACGAGGGGTTGACGGTCAGCCAACAAGGTAAATTTTTGTCCGTGTAGGTAATGGTTGAATTTCTTCACCCCCCACACCAGGCTGAGTGCCTCCCTGTCGATCTGGGCATAGTTACGCTCAGCTGAGTTCAATGAGCGTGACGCAAAAGCTATCGGCCGCTCCGAGCCATCAGGGAATCTATGCGATAATACCGCTCCCACGCCGTAAGGGGATGCATCGCACGCCAGTCTGATTGGCAGTGATGGGTTGTAATGAGCCAACACTTCCCTGGACGTGATCAAGCCTTTGCATTTATGGAAGGCACGTTTACAGTCTTCGCTCCATTTCCAAACTACTCCCGTTTGTAGCAGTGCGTTAAGAGGGTGCACAACCGTCGACAAGTTTGGTAAAAATTTATGATTGTAATTTACTAATCCCAGGAACGACCTTAATTGTGAGACATTTTCAGGCGCTGGGGCCTTTATGACCGCTTCAATTTTTTCAGGTGACTTATGCAACCCTTATTCGTTAATGACATGGCCACAATATGATATTTGTTTCTGGAAAAATTCGCACTTGGGGCGATTTGTTCGTAGGCCCCGTTCTCTCAGCCTTGTGAGCTCCTGCTCCAAGTTGGCAAGGTGCTCGTTGTCATTTTCTCCTGTTACAAGGATGTCGTCTAGGTAGCATTGAGTCCCCGGAATCCCTTGCAGGACTTGCTCCATAGCTCTTTGCCAGATAACCGGAGCTGATGCCACTCCGAAAACCAGTCGATTGTACTGGTACAGGCCTTTGTGTGTGTTTATCGTGAGATACTTTTTAGAGGCCTCCTCAACCTCCATCTGTAGATATGCCTGTGCCAAGCCAATGTTGGTGAAACGTTTCCCTCCGGATAGTGAGGCGTAAATATCTTCTATCCTCGGAAGAGGATACTGTACCGTGTGAAGAACCAGGTTTACAGTCACCTTGAAGTCCCCACAGATGCAAACTTTTCTCTGTTCTTCAGATTTATCATTATTCAACGTTTTCTTCATGACCGGGACGATGGGTGTTGCCCACTCGCTCCAATCTACCTTGGATAACACGCCTGCTCTTTCCAAATTCTCCAGCTCTGCCTCAACGGCTGGACGAATTGGGTATGGCACCGGCCTTGCCTTAAAAAAACTTGGGAATTGCCGCGTCTTCCACTTTTATTGAGGCGGTGGCGCCTTTCAGGGTTCCTAGTTCCTGTTGAAACACTTCTTTGGCGTTAGCCAAGATTTCTTTTAATCGTCCAGGTATGACGTCCTCATCGTTTTTTTTCTTACTGGTCACCGTCAGTGCCTGAATGGAGTGCCAGTCTAAACGTATCTTTCTGATCCATTCACGAACAACAACGGTGGACCACCATCTTGCAGAACGTATAAATACAACTTCTGTATTTCCTTGCCGTTGTATACAACAGACACCCTTATTTTCCCTCTGGGGTATACTTTCTGCCCCGTATATGTCTTCAAGATAATGGATGTGTCTTTCAAAGGTATATGCGGAAATAGCCGCTCGTAATCCCGCCGACTCATGACGGTCAGAGCTGATCCTGTATCTAGCTCCATTTTGACTGGGTATCCCATTATCGTGAGGGTAACCTAAATGGTCTGGTAATCTTCTTTGGCAATTACATTATGTAATTTGAGACAGCTTAGTCTCTTGTTTCCAGAGTCGCTATCGCTCTTCTGGTCTTCGGAGCTACTGTCCGTCATCATTTGTACCTTTCTGTACTTTTCCTTATTGACCTTTTTACTGTCAGCGGATTTCTTTCCAGATCTGCATACACGTGCAATGTGTCCCATCTTTCCGCATTGCCTGCATGCTTTGTCCTTGAACCAGCAGTCCTTCTGGTCATGGGTGGATCTGCCGCAGCGATAACATCTCTCGAAACCCCGTGTCATTTCATGGGTGCCGAAGTCCTGTGGCTTTTGCTGTATCTCTGCAGCTCCTCTTGCTGCTGCTTTGTATGATACAGCCACACTGAAAGCCTTGTCCAGTGTCAAATCTTTCTCAGAAAGTAGTCTTTTCTGTGTTCCTTCGCTTAGGAGACCGCAGACGAATTTGTCTCGTAGAGAATCTGCCAGTCCTGCCCCGAATTGGCAGTGCTTTGACAGCTTTCGTAATTCGGTGAGGTAATCAGTGTTACTTTCATTCTTGTGCTGATTCCTCCTGAAGAATTTGAATCGTTCCGCTATCAGCAGCGGTGTTGGGTTTAAGTGCTCCTGTAAGGTATCAACAATCTCCTTAAAATTCTTGTCCATCGGTTTGGCTGGAGTGATCAAGTTTCGTAACAGCCCGTATGTCCTTACGCCCATCAGATTTAGAAGTACCGATGCTTTTTTATCATCCGCTACTTCATTCGCCTTGCAATATACCTCCACTCTTTCCACATATGTGGTCCAATCTTCTATATCACTATCGAAAGCAGTAATATTGCCAGTCTTCGGCATCTTGAAAATCTAAAATGGCGCTTTTCCTCCGTCCCCGATGGATCAGAATGGCGCCTCCCCGCGCTTTTCTTTCTTCCCCGCCGAGTTAAGATGGCGCTTCCCGCGCTTTCCCGCCGCTGCCGCTGCTGCCAACGCTGTTCTTCGCGGTTCCCGTTGCGACCTGCAGCTTTTCGCGGTATTTCTATTTTTTTTTTATATATCGCTTCAATAGTTTCTCCGTTACTTGGAGAACCGTTCCCGTCGTGGAGCGGACCCTCTGGGACTTTCCCCTCCCTCTGCTCGGTCCGAACGCCGACCTGCTTTGCAGCACCGGCCGCGCCCTGAGTGCTCCACCCTCTCTCTCTCTTTGCTTCTGCTTCCCGACTCGCTGCCCGGCCCCGTTGCAGAGCCACCCGATCGAGCTCCAGCCCGTCGCAGCCCAGGAAGGAAGCTGGTGAAACCACAGTTTTTGTTTTTTTTTCTTGCTTCTGGCTTCAACCTTCGTCTGAGGAATCGATCCCCTTGAGGTGCTGCCGAATTGCAGGTAAGTTCGTTTCTAACTCGTCGCCACTGTTAGATCCGTGTGTTAATGGAGACACGGAATGCAGGAGTTGATTTAACAAGTGTTTACTGAACAAAGTCTGGAGGTGAACTAACTACACAAGATGCTACACAGGCTTATATACCCGAGTGGTCACTACTGGTACTACAGTATACAGGGGCTTCAAAAACATAGTTCCTCTTAAAGGTACATACACTACAACAAGCCTCAACTATTTCCTGATTAATACTCCGTCCAACAGAGTTGCAACTGTTCGGAGGCCTATAGACTATACCCACTAGTGTTTTTTTCCCCTTATTATTCCTTACCTCCACCCAAACTGTTTCACTATCCTGCTCCTTTGACCCAATATAATTTCTCTGTATTATAGTGATTCCTTCCTTTATTAACATAGCCACCCCACCTTCTCTCCCTTCCTGCCTGTCCTTCCTGATTGTTAAATAACCTGGTATGTTTAATTCCCAGTCATGGTCACCCTGCAGCCATGTTTCTGTAATGGCCACAAGATCATACCCATATGTCATTATTTGTGCCGTTAACTCATTCATTTTGTTACGAATGCTACGTGCATTCAGATAATGAACTTTCAAATATGTTGTATATGTTAGATTACATCGTTTTTAAACTAAATCTTTAATATTTAAACTGAATCTTTAATATATTTAATCAGTTAATATTAGCAAAATTTGTTGGCTCTTGCTTCAGTCATACTTAGATTGGGGCCATTTGTTTTGCCATCAATACACAAATATTTGTTTCAAAATTGAATCCGGGTTCTTATAATTGCCACTAAATAGCTTTAACATTATATGAAGAGCTGTACTACAACTAAGTGAGCACATTACATCTAACAATAGAAAATGTGTGTTATTCTAATGTCTCTTTTACTTTCTGTTTATCGTAGGATTAATGTAAGAAGAATTAATCCTGAGTACCAGTATTTCTTTTGGGGAGTTTTACTGCATTTAACTTTCAACGTGAAGTTATTTTAAAAATCTATATATATTTTATTGTTTAACATGCTACAAGAATATTGGTTACCTGTTTGAGAAATATATCCCTATTTTTCTAATGCAATTTCACAACTGTACTCAGAAGTATTAACCTTTGTATTTAGTGCTTTGTTTAACTCTTCTGGACTCTAGAGTTATGAAATATTAGTTGTACAATTCTGGAATGTGAAAGGTGTAACATTTGCATATTGAATTATCATTGGCCCGCAGGCACCTGTAAGGAATATCTATTATATTCACGTGATCACATGCTGAGTTGTCATTGGCCTGCAGGCATCTGTAAGGACTTCTATTGTTTAGAAGACCAAGGCTAGGGGTCCTAACACCATCTTGTCCCCACTGTGCTGTATGATTGAGATCACAGACCTGATGCTTCATAAGAGTTTAAACTGTAATACTCCGTTGTCCTGCAATTTATTATTTTTGTACAAAGTGTGCAAAACAAGACATGGTGTCAGAACAGGGATTTGAAATGGACATCGTTGGAGCTCCCTTACCTCGAATGAATTGGGAATCTTTGAACTTACCTGGAGAATGGCGCAAGTTCAAGCAACACGCGCAGTTGATGTTTTCGGGTCCGTTGAGAAGCAAAGGGGAGGAAGAAAGATGCAGCTACCTACTCCTGTGGATTGGAGAAAAAGGGAGAGACATTTTTAACACATGGTCTCTCACCGCAGATGAAGCAAAGGTACTGAAAAGTTATTTTGACCGTTTTGAAGCATATGTGATGCCCAAGACAAATACGATATTCGCTAGGTACAAGTTTCAGGAGAAAGTACAAGGAGCTAGTGAGTCGTTTGAACAGTTTGTGACTGAGTTAAAACTGCTGGTAAAAGACTGTGAATATTCAGATGAAGATGAGATGGTCAGAGACCGCATCGTGTTTGGAATACATTCAGCTAAAGTGGGAGAGAAACTTTTGAATGTTAGGTCCGGGCTAACGCTGGACAAAGCTATGGACATAGCTAGATTGCACGAGATAGCCCAAGCACAGTTGAAAACCATAACCGGCGCCACGAACACCTCACGTGAACAGACAGTGCATGCAGTTAATAGACACACACCAAAGAACACCGCCCAGAGAGCGTGTTTCAGAACAGAGAGAGTTCTAAAAATGGGTGACACAGACATAAAACACTTCAAAAACTGTGGATATTGTGGAAACAACTGGCATGGAGAAAAGGAGCAATGCCCTGCCAAAGGAAGGCAATGTGGTAAACGGAACCACTTTGCTAAAGTTTGGAAGACTGTTTTTGGAAAAGCAGTACACACATTGAGTGACAGCCAAATGCCAGATAGAGAGCCAAATGCAGAGGAACTGTTTATTGATTCTGTGTCACAGAAAAAACAGATTTCAGAGACTGAGCAAGCTTTTGCAGATATTGAGATAGGAAAACAGGGCACAGAGCTTAGGTTTAAACTAGACACTGGAGCTCAGGTTAATGTAATTCCTCTGAGTGAGTATCACAGCTTGAAGGATGAGTGTGAGCTACAGCCCACCTCACGCAGACTGACCAGCTATGGGGGTGAGCAGCTCATTGTAAAAGGCACATGCGTGCTGAAATGCAAGTACAAAGAAAGCGACATGATGTTGGACTTTTACATTGTTGACACTCGAGCACCTCCAGTGCTAGGTCTAAAGGCATGTTTAGACATGGACCTCGTCAAGCTAGTGCTATCATTGACCGCAGTCATGGAGGAGTTTGCTGATGTTTTCAAAGGAATCGGACTATTCCCAGGTGAATGCACTATTCACCTTGACCCAGCAGCAACCCCTGTAGTTTGCCCACCGAGACGGATACCCCTTGCTCTACGTAGTCGCCTGAAGGAGCAGCTGCAGAGCATGGAGAGTACAGAAATGATCGTCCGGGAAACAGAACCGACAGAGTGGGTCAATGCGTTAGTAGTGGTTGAGAAACCACGTACAGGCAAGCTCAGAGTCTGTCTCGACCCCAGAGATTTGAACAAGGCTATCAAATGCCCTCACTAATGTGGTAAACCACTGTTGTTGTTGTTGTTGATACACACTGTTGTACCTATGCATGCCTCAACATGTCTCGGCTGGCTCCACCCACACAGGCCCAGGTATAAAGGTGATTGACCTGCAGCCCCCTGCCTTCTTGGAACCCAGTCAACCACGAGAGGCATGCTCTGTTCTTTGCTAATAAAAGCCTTTAGTTACTCTTTTAACTCTCAGTCTTTTATGAGTAATTGATAGCGCATCAACTACCCTCTACCAACGCTAGATGACATCACACCCGAGCTAGTGGGAGCACGTTACTTCAGTGTAATGGACGCGCGATCAGGATACTGGTCTATCAAGCTCACGGAAGAGTCATCTAAGCTAACAACGTTCAACACACCATTTGGACGCTACCGATTTCTGCGTTTACCATTTGGTCTTATCTCAGCTCAGGATGATTTCCAGTGGAAGATCGACGAAACCTATGAAGGCCTCGACGGAGTAGTCGCAATCGTAGACGACATCCTCATCTATGGCAGGAATAGAGAGGAACATGACAGGAACCTCCGCGCGATGCTACAAAGATCATGGGAGAAAGGTATCCGGCTCAACCCCGAGAAAAGCATAATCGGATCCATCGAGATCAGTTATTTCAGGCATCGCCTCTCAACTGATGGCATTAAGCCGGATCCAGAGAAAATCTCCGCTATCAAGAAGATGGAGCCACCGAAGAACCGCGCAGAGCTAGAGACAGTACTAGGCATGGTTAACTACTTAGCCAAGTTTGCCCCGAGCCTCTCCGAAATCAACGCACCCATGCGTCAGTTGCTCAAACAATCCAATGAGTTCCTGTGGGACAAACCGCATGACACAGCATTTCAGAAAATGAAAGACCTAATCACCAGAGAACCAGGACCAGTTCTTGCCTACTTCGACCCCAACAAAGAGCTCAGACTACAAGTGGACGCGTCAAAGTACGGACTAGGCGCAATATTACTGCAAGAAGGAAAGCCCATCGGCTACGCTTCCAGATCTCTCTCAGACAGTGAAATCAACTATGCTCAAATCGAGAAAGCACTGTATGCAATTCTGTTTGGATGTAAGCGTTTCCACCAATATGTCTATGGCCGACAAGTCATTGTGGAATCCGACCACAAGCCTCTCGAGTCAATCATGAGGAAACCACTAGCTGCAGCCCCACCAAGGCTACAGCGAATGATCCTTCAGCTACAGAAGTACGACTTCACAATCATTCACCATCCAGGCAAAGACATTCCTGTCGCAGACACGCTCTCCAGAAAGTCTCTTAGCTACCAGGACAGCAGCCTCAGTGAAGGCATGGATGTGCAGGTGCACATGGTATACAACAGCTTACCTGTGAGTGACTCAAAACTGAAGGAGATCCGAGCAGAAACAGAGAAAGATGCACAACTCACACTGCTGAACAAATTCATACATGAAGGATGGCCTGAGGAAAGGAGGAAATGCCCTCGGAGCATATCTGAATACTGGAACCACAGAGACGAACTGTCACAAATCAACAGAATTGTCTTCAAAGGGGAGAAAATCATCATTCCTACCAGTCTCAGAAGAGATGTTGACAAAAATTCATGCTGGACATATGGGCGTGGAAAAATGCAAACAAAGAGCACGTGACATTATTGTTAAATCTGTGAATCTTGGTGTATGGTGTCCTTCAATAAATCGACAGAGACTGCAGAGGAACAATCAACAGGTGTTTACTGGATGAGGGTCACCCAAAAACTAACAGTACAGATCCCTACTCAGGGTTATATACAGGTGTGGTCACTGCCGGTACTACAATATACAGGAGCTGTAAAAAGTAGTTCTCCCCTTAAAGGTACATACACTACAATTCCTCCCCTTTTAGATTAACAGTACCATAACATTCATTTAACAGTTAACACTTTTAACATGCAACATTAACTGAAAATAGTCCATTTATAAATTCAGTCTTTGGGGCGGCTTCCTGATCCTTTCTGGATAGCGCCTTTCCTGAGTGTCTTCCTCTTGGTGCGGAGGCGATTCTGCCCCCCTGTCGTCGGTTGGTTCACCAGCTTCCGATGCTACTGTTTCTGGGGTAGATGCTACCTGTATGTCGGGTTCATCACCAGGTACGCGAGACATGGGGTTGACCCGTTCCTGTGACGCTAGGATCTGGTCGACATGGCGTCTCACAATGTTCTCCCCAACATCCACTGTGTACATTAGTGGCCCCTGCCATGTGCATAATCGTTCCTGGTTGCCATTTCTCTGTTCGGTAGTCGCGGGCCAAGACTGGTTGCCCTACATTGAAGCTCCTTGTCGGCTTCTCATTGATGTGCTGGAATTGCTTATTCTCAACATTTCTTCGTACATTTGGTCTGAGCAAATCCAGACGAGATCTCAACCTTCAGTTAAAGAACATCATGGCCGGGGTCTGGTTGGTAACTGCATGTGTCACATTTCTGTAGGCTAACAGGAAATTGTCCATCTTATGCTGCAGTGGAATGTCGTCATCGCACATGGCTCTTACTGCCTTTTTAAAGGTTTGTACGAACCTCTCAGCCAATCCATTTGTGGCTGGATGATACGGGGCGGATGTGTAATGCCTTACCCCATTCCTTCTCATAAATTTCCAAAACTCTTCGGACACAAACTGTGGTCCGTTATCAGAGCAAATCTGCTCTGGCAAGCCGTTCCTGGCAAATATGGTCCGTAGGACTGCAATCGTTTTCTCCGTGGTGGTGGAGGACATTTTGATCACCTCAGGCCATTTCGAGTGCGCATCCACGGCTATTAAGAACATTGAGTCCATGAATGGACCAGCAAAATCAATATGCACCCGTTGCCATGGAGAGGAGGGCCACTCCCATGGGTGTAGAGGGGCATGTGGTGGTGCATTTTGGACCTTCTGGCATCCTGAGCAGCTCTTTGTCAGGTCCTCGATTTGCTGATCGATCCCCGGCCACCACACATAAGCCCTAGCAAGGCTTTTCATTTTCACCCCTCCCAGATGACCTTCGTGAAGCTCATTGAGCACTCTCTCTCCCTTAACTTGGGTGGAATTACCACTTGGGATCCACACATCAAGGTCCCCTGGCATACTGACAGCTGTTCTCTTCTGGATGAGAATGCTGGCAACAGTGAGTCGCCATGTGTTGGCCATCCCTTCACCGTCAAATCATATACCCGAGACAGTTTCGGGTCATTTCGGGTCTCCTTCTCTATATCCGCGTTAGTTACTGGCAAGCGTTCAATTATAGTCGAATAAAATATTTCGACAGGGTCCACTGCTGGTGCTTCCTCCGCAGTAGGCAGTGGCAGGCGTGATAGCCCATCAGCGTTTCCATGCTGTTTCGTGCCCTTATACTCTATTTCATATTGGTTCGCCCCTAGAAAAAGGGACCATCTTTGTAGCCGTTGCGCAGTCATCACCAGAACGCCCTTCTTTGGATTAAAGATGGAGACAAGTGGTTGGTGGTCAGTCAGCAAGGTGAACCTCTGCCCGTGCAGATAGTGGTTGAACTTTTTCACTCCCCCACACTAGGCTGAGGGCCTCCCTGTCAATCTGGGCGTAGTTACGCTCAGCTGAGGTTAGTGACCGAGACGCAAAGGCTACTGGCCTCTCCAAGCCATCTGGGAATTTGTGCGACAGCACCGCTCCAATACCATAGGGTGATGCATCACACGCCAACCGAATTGGTAGTGCTGGGTTGAAATGAGCCAACACCTCTTTTGATGTGATCAATTCTTTGCACTTCTGGAAAGCTCGTTTACATTCGTTATTCCACTTCCATGGTACCCCCGTTTGCAGTAGGGTGTTCAGTGGGTGTAGTACTGTAGACAAATTCGGCAAGAACTTATGGTAGTAGTTCACCAGCCCGAGGAACGACCTCAGGTGTGACACATTTTCCGGTGCTGGAGCGTTGACTACTGCCTCAATCTTTTCAGGGGACTTATGTAACCCCTCTTCATCAATAATGTGGCCACAATATGAGATCGGCTTCTGGAAAAACTCGCATTTGTGGCGATTAGCTCGGAGCCCATATTCCTTCAATCTAGTGAGCACCTGCTCCAGGTTGGCGAGGTGATCACTCATTTTCGCCCGTGACCAGGATGCCGTCCAAATAACACTGGGTCCCTGGAATCCCTTGCAGGACTTGATCCATTGTCCTTTGCCAAATAGCCGGAGCTGATGCTACCCCGAACACCAGCCGGTTGTATTGGTAGAGACCTTTGTGAGTATTGATCGTGAGGTACTGTTTCGAGGCTTCTTCTACCTCCATTTGCAGGTACGCCTGGGCCAGATCAATCTTAGTGAAGCGTTTTCCTCCAGATAGCGAGGCGAAAATATCTTCAATCTGCGGAAGCGGATATTGTACCGTGTGAAGGACTGGGTTCACTGTCACCTTAAAGTCCCCACAGATGCGAACCTTCTTTGGTTCCCCAGGCGTATTACTCAACGACCTCTTCATTACAGGAACGATGGGTGTAGCCCACTTGCTCCAGTCCACTTTGGACAGTACTCCTGAACGTTCCAAACCTTCCAGCTCTGCTTCGACGGCTGGGCGGATCGCATAAGGCACCGGTCTGGCCTTAAAAAACTTTGGGCTTGCATTTTCCTCTATTTTGATCGTCGCTGTTATGCCTTTTAGTGTTCCGACTCCCTCCTGGAACACTTCTTGTGCATCAGTTAGCATTTTTGACAGTCGTCCAGGTGTGACGTCGTCATCCTTTTTGGCATCTACCGTCGGTGCTTGTATGGAATGCCAATCTAACTGTATCTTCCGGATCCATTCACGTCCTAGTAGTGGTGGTCCTCCATCTGGCAATACATATAGGTCCATTTTTGGTGTTCCCTTGCCGTTGTATATCACGTTCACCCTTATTTTTCCTTTGGGGTAGACTTTTTGCCCCATGTACGTCTTCAAGACAATCTCTGTATCTCTCAAGGGTATATGTGAGAATAGCCGCTTGTAGTCCCTTCGGTTTATGACTGTTAGGGCTGATCCTGTGTCCAATTCCATTTTCACTTGGACTCCGTCTATCTTGAGCGTGACCCAGATAGTTTGGTGATCCTCCATTTTGATTACATTATGTAGTTTCAGACAACCCAGCTCCTTGCTTCCGGAGTCTGTATCACTTTTCTGTTCGTCTGAACTACTCTCCGTCACCTTATGTACCTTTTTGTACTTCTCCTGTGGAGATTTCTTGCTGCTGGTTTTCTTTCCCAACCTGCAGACTCTTGCTATGTGTCCTACTTTTCCACACTGTCTACACACTTGGTCCTTGAACCAACAATCCTTATGGTCATGTGTTGTTCTGCCGCAGCGATAACACTTCACTGCTCCATATGACATTTCATTTGTGCCATATTCTTGCGGTCTCCGTTGTATCTCTGCAGCACCCCGTGCGGCTGCTTCGTGTGATACTGCCATGCTGAAAGCCTTGTCCAGCGTAAGATCCTTTTCTGATAGAAGCCGTTTCTGGGTTCCTTCACTTTGAAGCCCACACACAAACTTGTCCCTTAAGGTATCTGCTAGTCCCGTTCCAAACTGGCAGTGTTTTGATAGCTTGCGCAGTTCTGCTAAATACTCAGCATTACTTTCTTCTTTATGCTGGTTCCTTTTGTGAAACTTAAATCTTCCTTCTATCAGCAGTGGTGTGGGGTTTAAGTGGTCCTGTAGGATTGCCACTATGCTTTCAAAATCCTTTTCCACTGGCTTCTCTGGGGTTACTAGGTTTCGCAGTAAGGCATACGTTTTTGCACCCATGGAATTCAACAACACCAGTGCTTTCCTGGCATCTGGCACTTCATTCGCCTTGCAGTACACTTCTATGCGTTCTACATATGTCGCCCAATCTTCGACTTCATTGTCGAACGCTGTGACACTGCCACTCTTCGGCATCCCTGGGTGCGGTTAGACTGGCTAAAAATGGCGTCTCCCGCGCTCTCCCTTCTTCTCCGCTGCGGCTCAAAATGGTGTCTCCCGCGCTTTCCTTTCTTCCTGCGCTCTCCCGCGGACGCTGCTCAGCCCTTGAACACTGGCCGCGATCTGCGCGTTTTCCTGCGCGCCTCTCTCGTTGACGCCGCTCGGCCCTGAACCCCGGCTGCACCCTGTGCGCTTTACCCTCTCTCTTTTTTCTCCGTCGACGCCGCTCGGTCTTCAACCCCGGCTGCGCCCTGTGCGCTTTACCCTCTCTCCTCTCAGCGTCGACGCCGCTCGGCCTCCCCCTGTGCCGTCGGTCAGCTCCAGCCGCCGCTGTGCGGGAAGGGTCCGCGCCGTACCTGTTGCCAGCCCGCCTCGCTGGAGTCTCTGCTGGATGGCCGATGCCCATGCCTCTGGACTCTCTGAAGAAACAGCAGCACCTTCTTCACTATCTCCTTGTCAAAGAGCCGTCCACAACAGAACGCACAGCAATGATGGAATTTCTTTCTGCAGAGTTGCAGGTGGGTTTGAATTTTCTCGTCGCCAATGTTAAATCCGTGAATCTTGGTGTATGGTGTCCTTCAATAAATCGACAGAGACTGCAGAGGAACAATCAACAGGTGTTTACTGGATGAGGGTCACCCAAAAACTAACAGTACAGATCCCTACTCGGGGTTTATATACAGGTGTGGTCACTGCCGGTACTACAGTATACAGGAGCTGTAAAAAGTAGTTCTCCCCTTAAAGGTACATACACTACAATTATGTTTTGGCCCGGAATGTGCAAACACATTGAGGACATTGTCGGAAAATGTTCCATTTGTCTAGAATGCCGCCCATCAAATGTCAAAGAGCCCATGATACCTCACCGTATCCCAGACAGGCCCTGGCAGGTCGCGGCAAAGGATCTGTTCACATGGAACAACGAGGACTACATAGTGACTGTTGATTACTACAGCAGATTTTTTGAACTGGACAAGCTTCACAGCATCACATCTGCAGCTGTGATCCACAAGCTAAAGGCAACCTTTGCCACGCATGGCATTGTAGAGACTTTAGTCTCAGACAATGGCCCCCAATACAAATCAGAAGAGTTCGAGTCGTTTGCCAAGGCATGGGATTTCACACGTCACATCAAGCCCACATTACTCTCAAAGTAATGGCCTTGCTGAAAAAACTGTCCAGATTGCAAAAACACTCATGGACAATGCCAAAGCGGACAAAAGAGACCCCTACATCAGTCTCCTTGAGTACCGCAACACTCCGGTTGACAACTTCAAGTCACCAGCACAGCTGTTGATGAGCCGCAGACTTCGCTCAATCCTTCCAAGCACCAACCAGCAGCTGCAGCCAGAGGTCGTCAGCTGCAAGCAAGTGCATGCAAAACGTGTACAGAGACAGCAACACCAAAAGAGTTACTATGACAGGTCAGCCAGACTACTGCTGCCGCTGCACAATGGGGAATCCATAAGAATCCAGGAGCATGACTACTGGAAGCCAGCAGTCGTCATCCAGCCAGCTGACACTGAGCGATCGTATCACGTCCGCACCCCAGAAGGACCGGTGTACCGCCGCAATCGCAGGCACCTCCTGAACACCAAGGAACAACACCGTCATTCCGACGAGAGGATCAGTTCAACAGAGTGTGATGAACAGAGCAATACACAAAACACATCATACTTACCTGAACCTAAACTTGAACCTGAATTGTTGACCGATTCAGGAGCATGCTCAGTTCCATACCACACAAGGTCAGGACGAGAGGTCAAGCCTAGAGTTATCCTTGACTTGTGAACTGTCAAAGGGTGTAGGCGGATCGCTGCCCTAAAAAAAAACTGTACATCGTTATTGAAATGTTGAGATGTTTTCAGTGCTAGTTAAATGCTGAGTTTACTTATATGTTGATGCTACTGAGAACATTATGTAGAAGAAAGGTTTAAGAGTAATACATAACATTTTTCTTTTAAAAGAAAGGGGATGTAACATTTGCATATTGAATTATCATTGGCCCGCAGGCATCTGTAAAGAATACCTATTATATTCACGTGATCACATGCTGAGTTGTCATTGGCCTGCAGGCATCTGTAAGGACTTCTATTGTTTAGAAGACCCAGGCTAGGGGTCCTAACTCCATCTTGTCCCCACTGTGCTGTATGATTGAGATCACAGACCTGATGCTTCATAAAAGAGTTTAAACTGTAATACTCCGTTGTCCTACAATTTATTATTTTTGTACAAAGTGTGCAAAACAAGACAAAAGGGAGTCAAGTAAAGGCAGATCAGTGCAAAGTTAAGTACATCGGGGTACAATTACAATTTATACATTGTCCTGGTTGCCATGTTTGATGGTGCACATTCCAGGCACTGCTCTGCTTGTTGGGATGGAACTGGTGCTCCTACTTAATCAAGAGTGCGGTAAAAAAAAATTATAGGTCTCGAAAATCATAATAGTTAATACAGATGATTGACAAGTAAATGATGTAGAGGACCTAAGAAAATAATTCGAGTGCTTTTATTTTGGGTGGGGAAATCTCGTGCAATATTCTTACACAGACTATAGCGCTGTTTGTACATTGTAGATTTTAATCAAATAGCTATTTTTAATCAGTAGTGTTTTGCCTGCCAAATTACTTTTCATTGTAAGTAATGTGATGCTTTTAGTCTTTGCGAAACACCACCCCTTTCCATTTCTCATCTGGTGAAAGGACCTGTGTGGTTCCAAAAGTTTGGAAAAATAATCAGTCACTCAATAGTCCACTGAATAAGTCGTATCACATTTACTACAGAACAACTTATCTGTATCAAATAACTAGTACTTTAGCTTGTTCGCAACCAGTTCAAATTCAGATCTGATTATTGTCTTTCAGTAAGTGGACAACCAGGAAATCTTATTAGAAACAAAAGAACTAATACAGGTATTTCCAAAGAGTCAAAAGAAGGGAGATATTTGGATTCTTCATGCAGGAGAAATTAGTTTCTCTTTACCATAAATTAAACAGTTGAAGTTGAAAACTTGAACATATAAACTGTTCAAATGACAGTGTTTCAGTCTGTTGCTTTGGTATTTTGAAGTGTTCTCCAATAAGGTTTCCTGTTCAGAATGTAAAAAGAAGTTCCTCCCTGTGCAAAGGAGTGGCTGAAGTGGAAATTGAGTTGGTTCCAATTCCAACTGAATAACGTTGGGAGTATTCAATCAGCAAACATAATTGTCGTCAACATTGATGATGAAAATCAGATCTTGGCTAAAGGATTTGATTTGGGTTGCTAAATTGATGTCATTATTAATCAAAGTAAATATGTGCCAATACATTCTATATTTCAATATCTATATTTGAAAATGTTATTGCTGTGTAGTTGCAGTGTTGTTTTTAGCATAATGCTTCAGTTGCAAATAACATTTCAGTATGTTTCTTGTTAAAAAAGGAGATGGAAAGCTAATTTGAAATATAAGGTACAGCCAACTGCTGTAGTGGGCATTTGTCTCCACATTCTGTAATGATCTAGGTCTTTCAAGTTAATCTTTCAAGTCAATCAACAACATTTGCTCTAACTAGGAATTTAATTGGTTAATTATCCTTCCAGGACTACAATAAGCAGTATTGACCAACTATTAATTCTAATAATGACTACTCTGTTTGTAATCCAGGCCATTCTTTATTTTGCATTGCCCAGAACTGGGTTTGGAGGAACCTCTGCCTTGAGGGCTTTTTTGAAGAAGTTTTGTAACTGCATTCCAAGAGGGCTTTGCCTTTAAACAGCCTAAAAGTAGGTGGCGCAGATAGAGGGGAAGTTACTTGCTGTTAGAGCTATTAATTTTTCTTGCGCCAAACAATTTTTGGCTAAGTGAAGCAATTTTACTGACTGGTAATGGTAGCTTTAATATTTATGTTCAATTCTGACTAGGGAAATAGTTCATTTGATAAGTATACACACTGCAATTAATGTAAAGCAAATCTGTAGAATAATTAATATTTATAGTTGAAATACTGTAATGTTACTTCCTGATCAAGAACAGTTTCACCATCACCCATTTATAACTGTACTCTTTTAAATTGTACTATGGTAGCAGGTAGGGGTGTTTAAATTGATGTAACGACTACATTAAGAAAAACACCTGTAACCTAAAAGGATGAAGACTCTAAGGTGTCATTTTTATTATTATGTATCTGTTGCATTACTTTCTCCTCCACCCTGATGACTTTATGTATGTACAAAGATACTCTGCCAAGCTCCAAGTATATCTGCAAGTAGACAAGTGTCATTGATTTATAACCATTAATCACATGATCCCTATATCCCCAACTGCAATTGGCTTATGATTATATCATGTAGTAAGATCTATTTTAATATTACAAAGGGGTAGAATTATCAACAAAAAAGGGCAAGTGACACAGTTTTTGGATAACCTTTTGCATATATCTCTAAAATTAAATTATGTTTTATTTTTCAGCAACTCAAACATGCCAATCTTGTCAACTTGATTGAAGTATTCAGAAGGAAACGAAGGCTTCATTTAGTTTTTGAATACTGTGACCACACTGTGTTAGATGAATTGGACCGATACCCTACAGGGTAAGTAACATTGATTGTAGTGTACATAGTAGACCTGACCTGTATACAGAAGCAAAACATGGCATTCTAAGGGCTGGATTTTCCGCCTGGAGGCGGGATAGTGGTGGGTTTGCTCTTCAGTGGGTTCCGGTTCTGGTCACGCTCCCGGTTGCAGCCGCCCTGCATTAAGGATTTTCCCTAGATTGGCCTTATTAAGGCCGACGTGCGAGCCAACCGGCCCAATCGGTGGGTGCGGGTCGGCTGCCCGCGCTTAATGCGCACTAGGAGCCTGGATATGAAGGGGGGCCACGGATCCTTTGCTTTTCACTTGCTTTCTTCGGTTTCCGAATCTTGGTTGCTGCAGGCATTGCAGTTGAACGGTCCAAGGCTGCTCCCCGTTTCGAAGATGACTCCCTCCATGCTCTTGTGGAGGGAGTAAGAGGACGAAAGGAGGTCCTTTTCCCTTCCGATGGACGGAGGAAGCCTCCTCAGCACACACATTGCTGAGGAGGTAAGTGCAAGGTCTGTGTGTATGCGCACCTGGGTGCAGTGCAGAAAAAGGTTCAATGATCTGATGCGCTCAGCAAAAGTAAGTATAACATCACACATACCTTCAGTCTGCTTCCCATCTCTTCTCATCCCCATCACACTGCATTGGAAACCTACTCCTGCACATCCCAACTAACTCTAACATCCCTTGCACCCTCACCCATCCCTCGCTCTATGTACAGAATCACTTCACCATCCTACTATGCACCCTTCACACGCGATCTCACTGTTATGCAATGACAACAACGAACAATGCACAGGGAGGGAGCTTGGTATTGGCACCTCACTCCATGTTTGTCTCCCTCTAAACATCTATGTTCTCCATTCTTTACACTGACTCCATCAATCTTGCTGAAACTCCACTTGTGTCCCTCATTTCAGGAAAAGAGAGCCCACAATAAGAGGGAGTGAGGGAGGACAGGAGGAGGCCCACCATCCCTGGTGCATCTAACAAATGCTGAGGAGGCAGCTCTGGAGATCGTCGGAGGTGCAGAGGAGCTGGAAGTGGGGGACGGAGAGACAGGCACAGTACAGCAAGCTGGTGACAGGATTGATTTGCAACCCTATCATTTTGCTTTCATGAGTGACTGATATGGCATCTGATGCTCATAGAAATTGAGTTATGATCATCTGCACAATGGGATGTGTCTGCTACCTAAATATCACATGTCTAACTCATGCCTTTACTCCCCCACAGGACCATCGAGAGCCCCCCTCCCCACTGTCCATGAGGAAGAGCCGGAGGGCTCCTCAGAGGAACCTGCAGCCTCTGAAGGAGCAGCGTCAGCAGAAATGAGCGCCACCAGCACAGAGGCACACCCCTCAGTGGGTAGTTTGCGAGATAGAGTAGTGCTGTCACCTGGTGTATCAAAGCTCACAAGTGAGCATGAGCAGATGGCTTATACTCGCTGGAGTTTAGAAGAATGAGAGGGGATCTCATTGAAACTTATAAAATTCTAACAGGACTAGACAGACTGGATGCAGGAAGGATGTTCCCGATGGCGGGGGAGTCCAGAACCAGGGGTCACAGTCTAAAGATAAGGGGTAAGCCATTTAGGACAGAGATGCGGGGGAATTTCTTCACCCAGAGAGTGGTGAACCTGAGGAATTCTCTACCACAGAAGGCAGTTGTGGCCAATTCATTAAATATATTCTAGAAGGAGTTAGATATATTTCTTAAGGCTAAAGGGGTCAAGGGATAAATGGAGAAGGCAGGGACAGGGTACTGAGTTTGGATGATCAGCCATGATCTCATTGAATGGCGGAGCAGGCTCGAAGGGCCGAATAGCCTACTCCTGCTCCTATCTTCTATGTTTCTATGGTGGAGACAGCGACAGCAGTGGAGAGTCCTCGTCGGAGGCCACGGCGCTCCTAGCTCTGCTCAGCTGCATGTAGACGCTGTGCCTCTTTTTTTTATTCATTGATGGGATGTGGGCGTCGCTGGCTAGGCCTGCATTTAGTGCCCATCCCTAATTGCCCTTGAGAAGATGGTGGTGAGCCGCCTTCTTGAACCGCTGCAGTCCATATGGTGTAGGTACACCCACAATGCTGTTAGGAAGGGAGTTCCAGGATTTTGGCCCAGCGACAGTGAAGGAACGACAATACAGGTCCAAGTCAGGATGGTGTGTGGCTTGGAGGGAAACTTGTAGGTGGTGATGTTCCCATGCGTCTGCTGCCCTTGTCCTTCTAAGCGGTAGAGGTCGCGGGTTTGGAAGGTGCTGTTGAAGGAGCTTTGGCAAGTTGCTGCAGTGCATCTTGTAGATGGTACACACTGCAGCCACAGTGCACCGGTGGTGGAGGGAGTGAATGTTGAAGGTGGTGGATGGAGTGCCAATCAAGCGGACTGCTTTATCCTGAATGGTCATAGAGTCATAGAGTCATAGAGTAATACAGCACGGATAGAGGCCCTTCGGCCCATCGTGTCCATGCCGGCCATCAAGCCCTGTCTAATCTAATCCCATATTCCAGCATTTGGCCCGTAGCCTTGTATGCTATGGCATTTCAAATGCTCATCCAAATGCTTCTTAAATGTTGTGAGGGTTTCTGCCTCCACAACCCTTTCAGGCAGTGAGTTCCAGACTCCAACCACCCTCTGGGTGAAAAAGTTCTTTCTCAAATCCCCTCTAAACCTCCCGCCCTTTACCTTGAATCTATGCCCCCTAGTTATTGACCCCTCTACTAAGGGGAAAAGCTCCTCAGCATCCATCCTATCTATGCCCCTCACAATTTTGTACACCTCAATCATGTCCCCCCTCAGCCTCCTCTGCTCCAAGGAAAACAAACCCAATCTGCCCAGTCTCTCTTCATAGCTGAAGCGCTCCAGCCCTGGTAACATCCTGGTGAACCTCCTCTGCACCCTCTCTAACGCGATCACATCTTTCCTGTAGTGTGGCGACCAGAACTGCACACAGTATTCCAGCTGTGGCCTAACCAGTGTTTTATACAGCTCCATCATAACCTCCTTGCTCTTATATTCTATGCCTCGGCTAATGAAGGCAAGTATCCCATATGCCTTTTTTACCACCTTATCCACCTGTTCCGCCGCCTTCAGGGATCTGTGTACCTGCACACCCAGATCCCTCTGACCCTCCGTCTTGCCTAGGGTCTTTCCCTTCATTGTGTATTCCCTTGCCTTGTTAGACCCCCCAAAGTGCATCACCTCGCACTTTTCCGGGTTAAATTCCATTTGCCACTGTTCCGCCCATCTGACCAACCCATCTATATCGTTCTGCAGACTGAGGCTACCCTCCTCGCTATTTACCACCCTACCAATTTTAGTATCATCCGCGAATTTACTGATCATACCCTTTACATTCATATCCAAGTCATTAATGTAGACCACAAACAGCAAGGGACCCAGCACCGATCCCTGTGGTACCCCACTGGCCACAGGTTTCCAGTCACAAAAACAACCTTCGACCATCACCCTCTGCCTTCTGCCACTAAGCCAGTTTTGTATCCAATGTGCCAAGGCACCCTGGATTCCATGGGCTCTTACCTTCTTGACCAGTCTCCTGTGCGGGACTTTATCGAAGGCCTTACTGAAATCCATGTATACCACATCCACTGCGTTACCCTCATCCACACACCTAGTCACCCCCTCAAAAAATTCAATCAAATTAGTCAGACATGATCTTCCCTTGACAAAGCCATGTTGACTATCCCTGATTAATCCTTGCCTCTCCAAGTGGAGACAAATTTTGTCCCTCAGGATTTTTTCCAGTAATTTTCCTACCACTGATGTTAGGCTCACTGGCCTGTAGTTCCCTGGTTTTTCCCTACTACCCTTCTTGAATAATGGTACTACATTAGCGGTTCTCCAGTCCTCTGGCACATCCCCTGTGGCCAGAGAGGTCCTGAATATATGTGTTAGAGCCCCCGCAATCTCCTCCTTTGCCTCACACAGCAGCCTGGGGTACATTTCATCCGGGCCTGGGGATTTATCCATTTTTAGGCCAGCTAAAACCGCCAATACCTCCTCCCTCTCGATGTTAATATGTTCGAGCATATCACAGTCCCCCCGCCCTATTTCTATGTCTACATCGTCCTTCTCCATAGTGAAAACAGATGCAAAAAATTCATTTAGAACCCCTCCTACATCTTCCGGCTCCACACACAGATTGCCACTTTTGTCCCTAATGGGCCCTATTTTTTCCCTAGTTATCCTTTTACCCTTAATATACTTATAAAACATCTTCGGATTTTCCTTTATTTTGCTCGCCAGTGTTATTTCATGGCCCCTCCTTGATCTCCTAATTTCTTTTTTAAGTATCCCCCTGCACTTTTTGTACTCCTCTAGGGCTTCCTCCGTCTTTAGCCTTTTGTATCTACCAAAAGCCCTCCTTTTTTTCCTAATCCATTCCCGTATATCCCCTGACATCCACGGTTCCCTGTGGTTTTTGGAACCACTCTTGACCTTTATGGGAACATGTTGCCCTTGTATGATCTCAATCTCCCTTCTGAAAGCCTCCCATTGCTCCGATGCGGATTTTCCTACAAGTAGCTGATCCCAGTCCATTTTGGCCAGATCCTGCCTTATCCTATTAAAATCGGCCTTCCCCCAATTTAGAACCTTTATTTCCGGCCCATCCCTGTCCTTTTCCATGACCACCTTAAATCTTACCATATTATGGTCACTATCACCAAAGTGCTCACCTACTAGCACTTTTTCCACTTGGCCGGCCACATTTCCTAGAATTAGGTCCAGTACCGCCCCCTCTCTTGTAGGACTTTCTACATGCTGGCTCAAAAAGCTCTCCTGGATGCACTTTAAGAATTCTACACCCTCTGAGCCTTTCACACTTTGACTATCCCAGTTAATATTGGGGAAGTTGAAATCCCCCATTATTATTACCCTATTATTTGCACATTTCTCTGAGATTTGCCTACATATCTGTTCCTCTATCTCCCCCTGACTGTTTGGAGGCCTATAGTACACTCCCAGCAAAGTGCTTGCCCCCTTTTTGTTTTTAAGCTCCACCCATATGGCCTCATATGGTGTCGAGCTTCTTGAGTGTTGTTGGAGCTGCACTCATCCAGGCAAGTGGAGAGTATTCCATCACACTCCTGACTTGTGCCTTGTAGATGGTGGAAAGGCTTTGGGGAGTCAGGAGGTGAGACACTCACCGCAGAATTCCCAGCCTCTGGCCTGCTCTTGTAGCCACAGTATTTATATGGCTGGTCCAGTTCAGTTTCTGATCAATGGTAACCCCCAGGATGTTGATAGTGGGGGATTCAGCGATGGTAATGCCATTGAATGTCATGGGGAGATGGTTAGAGTCTCGCTTGTTGGAGATGGTCATTGCCTGGCACTTGTGTGGTGTGAATGTTACTTGCCACTTGTCAGCCCAAGTCTGAATGTTGTCCAGGTCTTGCTGCATATGGACACGGACTGCGTCAGTATCTGACGAGTCTCGAATGGTGCTGAACAGTGTGCAATCATCAGCGAACATCCCCACTTCTGACCTTATGATGGAGGGAAGGTCATTGATGAAACAGCTGAAGATGGTTGGGCCTAGGACACTGCCCTGAGGAACTCCTGCAGTGATGTCATGTGATTGAGATGAATGACCTCCAACAACAACAGCCAACTTCCTTTGTGCTAGGTATGATTCCAACCAATGGAGAGTTTTCCCCTTGATTCCCATTGACTTCAGTTTTGCTAGGGCTCCTTGATGACACACTCGATCAAATGCTGCCTTGATGTCAAGGGCAGTCACTCTCCCCTCCAGAAAGAGAGCAGTGCTGGAGCTTCAGGCACAAGTGCAGGAGGCTCTGACTGGGTTTGCAACCATAGTAACTGCAAGTGTGCAGAGAATGGAGGAGTCCATCTCAAACATGAGCAATGCCGTGGTGCACTCGATGGCAAATATAGGTACCACCATGGAAAGGATGGCCACCTCCATGGAGGACATAAATTGTCAGACTCAGGAGAACATGGTAACACTTCTAAATAGATGGTCATCTATGGAGGATAGATGGGCATCTATTGAGGAGCGAAACCAGAGGTTCATGAACGTCCTTGTTATGAGGAATGTCAGCACAGAAATGGGTCCTCAGGGCCTCACTGATGTGCAGCAAGGTGCTACTTGCTAGCAGTGAAGTGCGGGTGACCCATGAGAGGGATGGTGGTGGTCGACAACAAGGAAGTGGGGGCTCCTCTCCAAGCGCTCACACTCCCATGCTACTGCGGAGCCCTCGGTCAGAGCCCCAGATGCCTCACCCAACTGAGATGCCCGTCGCTGCCCCTGCACAGCCGCAGGAGGAGCAGACTGTTGCGGAGCCCTCTTAAGGCTTCCAAACCCAGAGGACGACCGCCAAAGGCGTCTAAACAGGCGCAGCAGGGAAGTGAGCACGCTGCCTCTACATCTGCTCAAGCCACAGGGGAAGCACCACGTAGAAGCATGTGTAAGAGAAAGCTAAAACACAAATAGTCACAAGGGTAGTCACTTGGGTGATTTCGTAGTATACCAATTTACGTTTGTGATGTTTATTTCTAGTGTAATAAAGTTATGCGTTGTGAATGATTCAATGCGATGCCTTATGTGTGCTCAGAATTGGAAGTGTCACAGTGAGGGTTTAAGATGCCTTTCATCTGCAGTGATGGTGGGAAGAGTGTTAGGAATGAATAGTTCGTTGTTCAGATGCAGTATTGTGTGGAATGGAGGTCCGGCCAACCCTCATGTGCATGTGCCAGCCACATGTATGTACAGCGTAAAGTTACGCGAATCTGGCATGGATTAGTCCATCCCTTGCCTAATGGCCAGCAATGAGGTCACGTGCTGGTAGCACTGGGACAGCCGCCTCTGCCAGATGTTCCGCCTCTGCCAGATGTTCCTCATCTGCAGCCTCATTCGGCTCTTCCTTCTCTGAGGAGGCTGTGCGCTGTGTCACTTGTTCCTCAAGCAGCGCTAAGCCACGCTACAGTGCAATGTTGTGCAGGGCACAGCAGACCACGATGATTCTGGACACCCTGGCTGGTGCATACTGTAGGGCTCCACCAGATCTGTCCAGGCATCTGAAGTGCATTTTGAGCAAGCCTATGGTTTGCTCTATGATGCTTCTGGTGGAAATGTGGCTCTCATTGTAACGCTCCTCAGCTTCGTTTGATGGCCTCCTCATCGGTGTCATTAGCCACGTCTTCAGGGTATAGCCCTTGTCTCCAAGTAGCCATCCGGAAAGTTGGGTTGTCAGATTGAAGAGCTGAGGCATAGTGGACTGCCGTAGGATGTAAGAGTCATGGCAGCTGCCAGGGAACTTTGCGCACACGTGCATAATGTTCTTCCTGTGGTTACACACTAGTTGGACGTTAAGGGAGTGGAAGCCCTTGCTGTTGCCAAATACAGCTGGGGTGCCCTGATGGCCACATGTGCAGTCGATGACGCCCTGCACCCTTGGGAAGCCTGCCATATTGGCAAACCCAACCGCCCGCGCGGTTACACTTGCTTCATCCGTTGAGAAGTGGATGTAATTCGTCGACTTGCCAAACAAGGCATCGGTAACCTGTGTTATGCATCTGTGTGTGGCCGACTGGGAGACGCCGCTGATGTCTGCAGATGATCCCTGGAAGGACCCTGACGCAAAGAAGTTGAGGGCGGTGGTGACTTTGACAGCCACTTGTAAGGAGTGTCCACCCACTCCTCTGTGTTGTAGGTCTTGTTGCAGCATTGTGCAGATGTCTGTGACTACCTCTCGCAAAAGTCTCAGCCTCCTTTGACACTGCTGCTCAGTCATGTTGAGGAAGCTCATCCTCTGCCTGTAAACCCTGTGTTGGGGGTATCTCCTCCGGCGCGGTGCAGCCCTGCGCTGACAACCTTTGCCTTGTGCAGCATCAGGTGGCTCAGGAGAAGGTTGGCGCTCTTGTTGTCGGTGCTGCTGGTGTGCCTGGTTCTGCTGCTGCTGTGGCTGCTCGTCCTCCGAACCTGAGGACCATGATGAGAGAGTATAAATGGTTCCCATTCTGCTGGTGAAAATGTCTCTTGAGGATGAAATGTAATAAGCGCTCAGTCAAAGTGGAGAGAGGTTATTCCAAGGAGGTCACAGTGTATATAGATCTCACAACACACACTTATAACCTCAATACACCTGAAAAATGTCTTCAACATCCTGCAATCAGAAAGTTGTGGCTTTTGAAATTGAACTGATGTGGCAGGTTAGCTTTAATGCTGCTCTTCCAGCTGTGAACTATTCAGCTTGTTGGAACACCCGACACAATCAGCTGCCGTGTTTCTGGAATGCCGTGGAACACGCTGAAAATGTTGCAAAATTGAAAAGCCCTCTCAAAATAGCATTAAACAGGTAGCTGTTAACTACCTTTAACTGTCTCTCCCGCCGCTTGGTGTTGGGTCTGATCAGGAGTCGCAGACCCGACACTTTGGAAAGTAGCGTGGAGGCGGGTTCGCAACCCGCCATCAATCATCTTGGATTTAACTCCTGACCCGCCTCCAAACCCGCCCTGTGTCGGCAAAATCGCGGCCTAAGTTTGAAAACTAGACCTTTAATGGTCAGTGCCCTGATTTTCAGATCTGTGGCACTGATTTCTTCTCGGCACTAATTATAGTGACTAGACAGTAATCATTAATAGCTGTGTAAATCGGGAGCAAGATGGTAATAAATAGAGTATTAATTTTAGTGCTGTTCATAGTTTCCTTCACATGCCCACAATGTCAGCTTAAAATCTATTCTCCAATGAGTACTAGTTCAGCTTCCCTAACTTTTCTTCAAAACTGTGCTAATAAAAGTTGGATTAATAAGAACGTAAGAAATAGGAGCAGGAGTGGGCCATTCGGCCCCGTGAGCCTGCTCCGCCCTTTAATGAGATCATGGCTGATTCGATTTTGGCCTCAACTCCACTTTTCTGCCCGCTCCCCATAACCCTCGACTCCCCTGTTGCTCAAAAATCTGTCTATCTCAGCCTTGAATATATTCAATGAATCAGCTTCCACAGCTCTCTGGGGTAAAGAATTCCAAAGATTCACGACCCTCTGAGAGAAGAAATTCCTCCTCATCTCCGTCTTAAATGGGCGACCCCTTATTCTGAGACTATGCCCCCTAGTTCTAGATTCCCTGACGAGGGGAAACATCCTCTCATCATCTACCCTGTCCAACCCCCTCAGAATCTTATGTTTCAGTAGATCACCTCTCATTCTTCTAAACTCCAATGAGTATAGGCCCAACCTGCTCAACCTTTCCTCATAAGACAACCATTTCATCCCAAGAATCAACCTAGTGAACCTTATCTGAACATGCCTCCAATGCAAGTATATCCCTCCTTAAATAAGGGGACCAGAACTGTACGCAGTACTCTAGGTGTGGTCTTACCAGAGCCCTATACAGTTGTAGCAAGACTTCCCTACTTTTATACTCTATCCCCCTTGAAATAAAGGCCAACATTCCATTTGCCTTCCTAATTACTTGCTACACCTGCATGTTAACCTTTTGTGTTTCATGTATGAGGACACCCAAATCCCTCTGTACCGCCGCATTCTGTAGTCTTTCTCCATTTAAATAATATTTTTCTTTTCTATTCTTCCTACCAAAGTGAATAACTTCACATTTTCCCACATTATACTCCACTGCCAAATTTTTGCCCACTCACTTAACCTATCTATATCCCTTTGCAGACTCTTTATGTCCTCCTTACAACTTGCTTTCCCACCTATCTTTGCATCGTCTGCAAATTTGGCCACATTACACTCGGTCCCTTCATCCAAGTCATTAATATAGATTGTAAATAGTTGAGGCCCCAGCACTGATCCCTCTGGCACTCCACTAGTTACAGATTGCCATCCTGAAAATGACCCATTTATCCCGACTCTCTATTTTCTGTTAGTTAGCCAATCCTGTATCCAATCTAATATGTTACCCCCAACAACATGAGCTCTTATCTTATGCAGTAACCTTTTATGTGGCACCTTGCCGAATGCCGTTTGGAAATCCAAATACACCACATTTACTGGTTCCCCTTTATGCACACTGCTCGTTACCTCCTCAAAGAACTCTAATAGATTTGTCAAACACGATTTCCCTTTCATAAAACCTCTGTTTGATTGTACAGGAAACTCTCTTTTTACCGGCACCTAAATAACCGGAAATCTCTCTTAACCGGCAAAATTCAGGAGTAGGTTCAGGTAAGTTTTACTTCATATTAGTGGCCGTGTAACCGGGGTTCCTGGATCTGTGGCCGTGTAACCGAGGTTCCTGCACCTGTTGCCATGCAACAGGGACGCCTGGATCTGTGGCCGTGTAACCGGGGTTCCTGCACCTGTTGCCAAGCAACAGGGACGCCTGGATCTGTGGCCGTGTACGGGGCTCTCCTACCTCAGTAAGTATACCTCTCTGTAATCTGGACTTTTTGATCAACCGGCACCACGCCGGTCCCATCGGTGCCGGATAAAAAAGAGTTTCCTGTATTATGATTTTCTAAATGCCCTGCCACTACTTCCTTAATAATGGATTTGAGCATTTTGCCAATGACAGATGTTAGGATAACTGGCCTATAGTTTCCTGTTTTCTGTCTCTCCTTTTTTGAATAAGGGCGTTACATTTGCGGTTTTCCAATCCCCATGGACTTTTCCAGAGTCAAAGGAATTTTGGAAGATTACAACCAATGCATCCACTATCTCTGTAGCCACTTCTTTTAAGACCCTGGGATGCAAGCCATCAGGTCCAGGGGACATGTCAGCCTTTAGACCCATAAATTTGCCTAGCACTTTTTCCCTAGTGATAGTGATTGTTTTAGGTTCCTCCCTCCCTTTTGCCCCTTGATTTTCAACTATTACTGGGATGTTTTTAGTGTCCTCTACTGTGAAGACAGATACAAAATATTTGTTCAATGCCTCTGCCTCTGCCATTTCCTTGTTTCCCCTTATTATTTCCCTGGTCTCGTCCTCTTAAGGGACCAGTGTTTATTTTAGCTACTCTCTTTTTGTACTGGCCGCGCTAGACGTGCTCCTATCTAGTTATCCAGCAAGTTAAACACTTATTCAAAAATAATTCTTCGTGAAGCCGTTTGCTGTTTTGAAGCTTTACTTGAACAAATTTGTGAAATTGTAAACAAAGATAAAGTATGTTTTGTACATAAACTGAGCACTATACATTCGATATTACATAAGACATAACATATTTACAACAGTAGAATAGACTAATTGTATAACTAACTAACATTTGGACTCACTTCTGTAACTATCAAATATTAACCTTTTATAAACATATTATTGTCAAAATACTACTCTGACAATGTTGCTATTATGCTAACAAACAAAGATACTCACAGATATTGCGCTTGGCCTAACATATGAAATCAGATTACATTGGATTGTGAAACCCTCATGGAATCCTCCATTACTGCCAGGTTCTTCCTGGAATTCTACTTCCTGGGATTCTACAGGAAGAAAGGAACAAAGGTCAAATGACCTCACACAGGAAGAAAGGAACAAAGGTCAAATGACCTCTGTTTCATACAAACACACTGCTAACACATAACCACCACCAGAGGGTGCTATCTGCACATAAAATAGTCCATCGGTCCAGAACACTTTTTATATACTTGTCGAAGCTCTTGCAGTCAGTTTTTATATTTCTTGCTAGTTTACTCTCATAAGCTATTTTCTCCCTCTTTTATTATTTTTTTAGCCATCCTTTGCTGGTTTCTAAAATGTTCCCAATCCTCTGGCTTACCACTAATCTTTGCAATAATGTATAATTGCTCAGAACTAACTAAAAGCAAAATCATTTTATGCAATATCTATTACAGATGATCTCAAAAGCTTGCTCAATAGTTAGTTATACACAGTTTGCTTAGCAGATCTTTGACAACCCAAAACGCCGCTTTAAATGAATTACTTTTTGAAGTGTAATAACTGTTATGAAGGCAAACATGGTGGCTAATTTATGCCACAAACAACAAATGTAAATTGTTTTTGTATTAATTTATATTTTCAAGTACTGGCTTCACTGAACAAATGAGTATGAGGCAGAAAAGATTATCAGTTTAAAAAAAAAAAGTGTTTTTATAGCACTGTTTTTATGAATGACCCCAAATACTCTATGTCTTCGTATATATAATGTATGTGATCAAAATCAAACTCCAAACAAAGAAGGTTGTTATTTACATCTCGAATATATACATTCCAGTGTAGAAAATGTTACTAACTTTGAGTCGTAAACATCGGCTCTGCAAGACTTGTTAGTTTTCACCATCTTTTTGCAGGTTGCACTTTGGTCTTTATTGTGAATATTTCATTGAACCCTGAATTAATAATGCATGTTGTTGAAGGAATTTCTGCAGACCATAGCGGCCAGGGAAAAAACACCATCCATTTTTTTTTTTAGCACTTGTCCCCCCCCTTTCCAGGCTTTTTATTTGATTTATATGCACTTCCATTCCTGATTAATCTTATAAAAGCTAATGAAATCACAGTTCCTTTCTTCTCATACTTATTGAAGTAGAACATGGGATCTTTAATAAATGTTTGTTTACAAGTGTGGTTTTACTTTGTGCATTATTCATTCTTAAATTTCTCTGTGCCAAATTTAAAATTACTATAGCAAGTAGAAAGGGAAGAAAAATGTGTAATTTGTATAATGCTTTTCTTTTTCTTAGGGTACCAGATCACTTGGTGAGGAGAATCACTTGGCAGACACTACAGGCTGTGAACTTTTGCCATAAGCACAATGTAAGCTCACATACTACCTTTGTATATATGACGTATTTTACACCTCATCAAGAAGTGCACCTAGAGTACTATTTTTACAATGCTGATTCATTTCAGAATGTTTAAAGCTTTTATTTAGATTCAAATGCTAAAATTAAATAAACGTACATGAAGATTCAAGAATGTGCAATTCCTTCATTTAGACCAAAGCCAGATGTAAAAAATTATGTACTCAATCTAATAAACTATTAAATTACTTTTGATTGTTTACCTTTGATTAATAATTGACAGTACTTTGTATAAATATATAAAAATAATAACCAAACTAATTGGTTTCAACCTTTGGGCTAACCATTCAAAATGCTGTTTCATACAGTATGATGAGTAGTTCAGGTATAAGTGACTCTTTAAATGAAAGGTGTATATTTATGTCACTAGGTGGTTTGAGTGTACATTACAGAACAAATTTGTGTCCTCCATTTTTGTCAGCTGAAACAAAATGTTTTATTCAATAAAATATAATAGTAAAACTGCCTGTAGTGTATCGTAATGAAAGATCGGTGAACATACGGAGTCTTTTAGGGAAAACCTTTAACAGGAAACTTTCTGGTATCCGGCACGGACGGGACCGACGTGGTGCCGGTTCATCAACAATTCCAGATAACCGAACGCTATAGTAAAAGATACGGAGCTCTGAGCTCCGTATAAAGCAACAAACCCTGTTGTTTCAAAACAATCGGCACAAGTTGCAAACGTCTCTGTAGCTTAGCAACAGCTTCAGCTACACCCTTGCACAGTAAAAAATGGAGTAATAAAAGTTATCTGAACCGATTCCTGAATTTTGCCAGTGGATAGAGCGTTCCGGTTATTTAGGGGCCGGTTAATCGAAAGTTTCCTGTACTGCAATACTACCAGATGTATTCTACTAGCTTTTGCAATTGGCTGAAAGCCCAATTCCTCTTGGATCATTTTGATTGATTTTCAACCTTCAAGATGAATCAAGTGGTAAACATAAGAGTAGTAGAAAATAGATGGCAAACACAAAGGCAAAATATAGTATATTAAAATAACAAACCTCGGAGAAGAAGTTATGGGGGTATAATTAAAAATTAGTTAGAAGATCAGTAACTGTAATGTCATCAGAATTCCCCAATTAAATTGAAGCTTTTTATCACCCTCCAAGATGTCTTTTATGGTATCAAGAAATTAATTGATCTGCAATTTATAACCTGGCATATTGTTGCCATTTATGCATCTGTTTAGAATCCTTGAAGTAACCACTTTTTTGATGATATTTACTTATATTTTTGCAGTGTATACATAGGGATGTGAAACCGGAAAATATCTTAATTACGAAACATCGTGTCATTAAGCTTTGTGATTTTGGTTTTGCCAGAATATTGAGTAAGTGAAAGTCCTATATTTTCAACAGGTATTTACTGCTGGAACTACTACCTCTTTTTATACTCGTGTTAATCCTGTGTGTATTTTACTGTTTCATAATCCAAAAGAAGCAGTATTATAATTGATGATTTGTACAATGAAAATGAGATTTATAGTAACTGTTAACAATTTTTTGAATAACATTACAGTACTGTTAAATAAAAGCAGGGAACTAACTCAATGATTGACAGTATGCGTAAAACTGAGGATAACAGATGAGTTGCTATTTTGCACTACTGGTTACGAGTTCATTACAATACCAACAACATAAGAATATAAGAAATAGGAGCAGGAGTAGGCCAATCGGCCCCTCGAGCCTGCTCCACCATTCAATAAGATCATGGCTGATCTGATCCTAACCTCAAATCTGCTATCACTCTACATCCCTCCCGAACCCATGTGATCTCCTGGGAGAGGCGAAAAACCAGTTAAAAAACCCAATGGCCAATTTGAGAGAAAAAAATCTGGGAAATTCCTCTCCGATCCATCTAGGTGATCGAAACTCGTCCAGGAGATCACTGTCCCTATATTTTCTACAGTACTTACCTTCTGTAAAAGGTGATCTCCACCCCAGCCAGGAACAGGAATAGAACCATCTCCTGAAATCTAACACAGAATTAGAACACAAGAAGTAGGAGCAGAACCAGGCTACATGGCCCCTGGGCCCCCTCCGTTACCCACAGGGCCATGACCGTTCCGAACATAGACTCATGTCCAATTTCCTGCCCGCTCCCCATAACCCCTAATTCCCTTTACTTCTAAGAAACAGTCTATTTCTGTTTTAAATTTATTTAATGATGTAGCTTCCACAGCTTTCTGGGGCAGCAAATTCCACTACTACCCTCTGAGTGAAGAAGTTTCTCCTCATCTCAGTTTTGAAAGAGCAGCCCCTTATTCTAAGTTTATGCCCCCTAGTTCTAGTTTCACCCATCATTGGGAACATCCTCACCACATCCACCCGATCAAGCCCCTTCACAATCTTATGTTTCAATAAGATCGCCTCTCATTCTTCTGAACTCCAATGAGTAGAGTCCCAATCTACTCAACCTCTCCTCATATGTCCACCCCCTCATCCCCGGGATTAACTGAGTGAACCTTCTTTGTACTGACTCGAGAGCAAGTATGTCTTTTCTTAAGTATGGACACCAAAACTGCATGCAGTATTCCAGGTGCGGTCTCACCAATACCTTGTACAACTGCAACAAAACCTCCCTGTTTTTATATTCTATCCCCCTAGCAATAAAAGCCAACATTCCATTGGCCTTCTTGATCACTTGCTGCACCTGCATACTAACTTTTTGAGTTTCGTGCACCAGGAACCCCAGATCCCTTTGTACTACAGAACTTTCCAGTTTCTTGCCATTAAGATAATAACTTGCTCTATGATTTTTCCTGCATAACCTCACACTTTCCAGTATTGTATTCCATCTGCCAAATCTCTGCCCACTTACTTAGCCTGTCTATGTCCCTTTGCAGGTTTTTTTATGTCCTCCTCACTCACTACTTTCCTTCCCATCTTTGTATCATCTGCAAACTTTGATATGTTACACTCGGTCCCCTCCTCCAAATCATTAATATAGATTGTAAAGAGTTGGGGACCCAGCACTGACCCCTGCGGAACACCACTAGTTACTGATTGCCAGTCTGAGAACGAACCATTTATCCCAACTCTCTGCTTTCTGTTAGATAGCCAATCCTCCACCCATGCCAGAATATTACCCCCAATCCCATGATTTTTTATCTTGAGCAATAATCTTTTGTGTGGCACCTTGTCAAATGCCTTTTGGAAGTCTAAATACACTACGTCCACTGGTTCCCCTTTATCCACCCTGTATGTTACTTCCTCAAAGAACTCAAGCAAATTTGTCAAACATGACTTCCCCTTCATAAAACCATGCTGACTTTGTCCTATTAAATTATGTTTATCCAAATGTCCCATTACTGTCTCCTTAATAATGGACTCTAACATTTTACCAATCACAGATGTTAGGCTAACAGGTCTATAGTTTCCAGCCTTCTGCCTACTACTCTTTTTAAATAAGGGTGTCACATTAGCAGTTTTCCAATCAGCTGGGACCTTTGCTGAGTCCAGGGAGTTTTGGAAAATTATTACCAATACATCCACAATCCCTACCGCCACTTCCCTCAAGACCCTAGGATGTAAGCCATCAGGTCCAGGGGATTTATCCGCCTTGAGTCCCATTATTTTACCAAGTACCACTTCCTTAGTGATTTTAATCATATTTATCTCCTTCCCCCCCCCCCCAGAGCCCCCTGTTTGTCCAGTGTTGGGATATTCTTAGTGTCCTCTACCTTAAAGACTGATACAAAATAATTGTTCAGCGTTTTTGCCATCTCCATGTTTCCCACCATTAATTTCCCGGTCTCATCCTCTAAGGGACCAACATTTACTTTAGCCACTCTTTTTTTCTTTTTATATAACTATAGAAACTTTTGTTATCTGTTTTTATATTTTTGCTAATTTACTTCCATAATCTATCTTCCCTTTCTTAATCAATCTTTTAGTTATTTTTTGCTGTCTTTTAAAGACTTCCCAATCTTCTATCCTCCCACTAGATTTGGCTACCTTATATGCCCTTGTTTTTAGTCGGATACTATCCTTAATTACTTAGCCACGGATGGCTATCTTTTCTTTTACACCCTTTTTTCCTCAGTGGAATATATATTTTTTGGAAGTTGTAAAATAACTCCTTAAATGTACACCACTGATCATGTACCGTCTTACCCTTTAATCTATTTTCCCAGTCCACTCTACTCAATTCCACTCTCATACCTTCATAGTCTCCTTTATTCAAGCTCAGCACGCTTGTTTGAGATCCAACCTTCTCGCCCTCTAATTGAATATGGAATTCAACCATGTTATGGTCACTCATTCCAAGGGGATCCTTTACTAGGACATTTTTAATTAATCCTGTCTCATTACACAGGACCAAATCTAAGGTTGCTTGTCCCCTGGTCGGTTCAGTTACATACTGCTCAAGAAACCCATCCCTAATACACTCAATGAACTCTTCCTCAAGGCAGCCCTGCCCAATTTGATTTGTCCAGTTAATATGATAGTTAAAATCCCCCATAATTATAGCTGTTCCCTTATTACAAGCCTCAACTATTTCCTGATTAATACTCCGTCCAACAGAGTTGCAACTGTTCGGAGGCCTATAGACTACGCCTACTAGTGTTTTTTTCCCCTTATTATTCCGTATCTCCACCCAAACTGTTTCACTATCCTGATCCTTTGACCCAATATCATTTCTCTGTATTACAGTGATTTCTTCCTTTATTAACATAGCCACCCCACCTCCCCTTCCTTCCTGCCTGTCCTTCCTGATTGTTAAATAACCTGGTATATTTAACTCCCAGTCATGGTCACCCTGCAGCCATGTTTCTGTAATGGCCACAAGATCATACCCATATGTAGTTATTTGTGCCATTAACTCGTCCATTTTGTTACGAATGCTACGTGCATTCAGATAAAGAACTTTCAAATATGTTTTGTGACACTTAGTTCCTGCTTTTTCCCCTTTTACTACTTTACCTTTTACTCCATACCTTCTGTCCCTTCCTGACACGCTCTGTTTTTTAATTCCCCCACTGCTACCTAAGTCTATGACCTTCTCCGTAGTCATTTTTATTATTTGCTCTCTAGAAACCTCCCCCCCACTAATTAGTTTAAAGCCCTCTCTACAGCCCTAGTTATATGATTCGCCAGGATTCTAGTCCCAGCACTGGCCAAGTGAAGTCTGTCCCAACGGAACAGCTCCCTCTTGTCCAAGTACTGGTGCCAGTGTCCCAAGAAGCAAAACCCATTTTTCCCACACCAGTCTTGGAGCCACGCATTTAACTCTCTAATTTTATTTATCCTAGCCAATTTCGCTCGTGGCTCAGGTAATTATTACCCTTGAGGTTCTGTTTTTTAATTTGACCCCTAGCTGTTCATACTCCTTTAACAGAACCTTCTTCCTTGTCCTATCTACTTGCAATTATATCGTGCCTTTAATGTAGTAAAATGTCCCAAGGTGCTTTACATAAGAACATAAGAAATAGGGGCAGGAATAGGCCATTTAGCCCTTCGAGCTTGCTCCGCCACTCAATAAGATCATGGCTGATCTTCATCCTCATCTCCACTTTCCTGAACTATCCCCATATCCCTTGATTCCCTTAATATTCAAAGATCTGTCGATCTCTGTCTTGAATATACTCAACGACTGAGCCTCCACAGCCCTCTGGGGTAGAGAATTCCAAAGATTCACCACCCTTCCTCCCACAGTCCAAAGATGTGCAGGTTAGGTTGATTGGCTATGATAAATTGACCCTTAGTGTTAGGGGGATTAAATACGTGGGGTTACGGGGATAGGGTGGGATATGTGTCGGTGCAGGCTCGATGGGCCGAAATGGCCTCTATCTGCACTGTGGGGTTTCTGTGATGTGTCGGTGCAGGCTCGATGGGCCGAAATGGCCTCTATCTGCACTGTGGGGATTCTGTGTGATTCTGTGTGTGTGATCAAAAGCTTGGTCAGAGAGGTAGGATTTAAGGAGGAGCGTCTTATAGGGGAAGAGATTTACGGTGGGATTTCCACAGCTTCGTGCTTAGACAGCTGAAGGCACGGAAATTGTGGATGCAAAAGAGGCTAGAACTGGAGGAAAGCAAAGTTCTCAGAGGGTTGTAGAGCTTAAGGTTACAGAGGGGCAATGCCATGGAGGGATTTGAACACCAGGATGAAAATTTTATTTTTGAGACGTTGCTGGACCAGGATCCAATGAAGATCAGCAAGCTCTGGGGTGATGGGTGAACAGGGCTCGGTGCGAGTTTTGGATGAGCTAAAGTTTATGGAGAGTGGACAATGGGAGGTTGGCCAGGAGAGCATTGGACTAGTTGAGTCTGGAGATAACAAAAGCATGGATGAAGGTTTCAGCAGCAGATGTGCTGAGGCGGGGAGGAGACGGGTGGTATTACGGAGGTGGAAGTCGGCGGTCTTGGTGATGGAGAGGATATGGGGTCAGAAGCTCAGCTCAGGGTCAAATAGGATGCCAAGGTTGCGAACAGTCTGGTTCAGCTGCAGACAATGGTCAGGAAAGGAGATGGAATCGGTGGCTAGGGAACGGAGTTTGTGGCGAGGACCAAAGACAATGGCCTCAGTTTTCCCAATATTTAATTGGAGGAAATTTCTGCTCATCCAATACTGGATGTTGGACAAGCAGTGCGACAAATCAGTTGCAATGGAGCAGTCGAGATGGGTGGTGATGAGGTGGAGCTGGGTGTCATTAGCACACGTGGAATCTGCCGTTGTGTTTTTGGGTGATGTCGCCAAGGGGCAGCATGTAGATGAGAAATGGGAGGGAGACCAAGGATAGATCCTTGGGAGACTCTAGAGGTAACATTGCAGGAGCAGAAAGAGAAGCCATTACAAGAAGATTCTCTTCCCTGTATTCAGACAATGGCCTGACCACTAATAATGAATGGCTTTCTATTCCATGAAAATGCCCAAAATGTAAGCATTTTTATAGTTTTAAATTTGTTTTTCTCCTTTGAAATATATTTGGATCCTTGCTTCCATAAAAGGTGGAGCAATACTGACAATCTGTCCCTCGTCCCATTGCAATGGCACCTTGCTAGAAATATATTATGACCCTGTGCGATATGGTAATATTGCAACTGAGTAAAACCACTTTTAAGGTATAATCCCAAGTCTACTGTAGTATGAACTAGACAAAAATTCCCCAACTGCCCCAACAATGTGCATTAATGCTAACCTCAGAAAAGAACCATTTATTAGCACTAATGTAAATTATCTGAAATTCACATATCAGTTTTTGTGTTAAGAATGCCAAATGTGTGGATTTTTAAAATTTTAACAGTCTGTTTGATTTGGATCCAGGTGCCAAAGGAAAATAGACTGTGTTCTAAACCCCTGTGCCAGCTAGTCCCCTGGTATATATAATTTACTAAATTCACTGGTCAAAAAGCTGCATAACTACTTTAAAATGAGAGTTGGTGTGAAGTTTATTTTCAAAAGGAAAATCACTATTGGGAACTAATCCAATATTTTAAGTGCTGTTCTGCCTTGAGTTTAGTTTTTAAAACGACTTGGAGAATGAAAAGATTCAAAACTGCTTTGAAATAGAAATTTCTCAATTGTCCCAATTCCAAAGTTAAATAGTGGACAGTTACACAGTGGTGGTTTTAAGTATCGCTCAAGGTTCTTTGGCTAATTTCATACATGGAATATATAGAGTATTTTTTCACAATGTGATATAGTATTTCTTTAGAAAATGACCCTTTGAAGAATTTATTTAAAAACAGACCAGATATGGAAGAGGAAAGCACTGATTAGGGGTGTTGGATCTTGGAAAAATATCTTGATTGAAAGCATTTTTGTCTGAGTCAGAAGATTGTGGGGTTAGATCCCTGTCCAGAAATTGAGCACATAATTTATGCTGACACTTCAGTGCAATATTGAGCTCGTGCTGTACTTTGAGATGCTATCTTTTAAATGAAATGTTAAGCTGAGGTTCCTTCTGATTGTTCAGGTGGACATAAAAGATCCCTTGGCAGTATTCAAAGAGCAGAGAGTTCTTTAAATGTCTTGGTTAATATTCCTTCCTCAGTCAACACTGCCAAAACAGACTGGTCATTCATCTCAATGCTGTTTGTGTGACTTTACTGTTCAAAAAGTAGCTGCTGTATTCGCCTACATCACTAAAGTAACTGCACTTCAAAAGTAATTCATTGCCTTGATGCATTTTGGGACATGCTGAGAGATGTGATAAGGCACTGAATGCAAGTTATCCTTTATCTTAAAGGAACATATGGTTTTGTTAAAGCACTGTTTCTTCCCATAAAGGTAAAGCTTGGCTGCCTAAGGTCATTCAGCATTTTCTAGCTTGATGTAAAGGGTCTTTACGTAATATTTGAAATACATAGTCTTTATTTTATTTTGTAGCTGGTCCAGGAGATTACTATACAGATTATGTAGCAACCCGGTGGTACCGTGCTCCAGAACTGTTGGTTGGAGACACTCAGTATGGCCCTCCAGTGGACGTTTGGGCAATAGGCTGCCTTTTTGCAGAATTGTTATTTGGAGCCCCCTTGTGGCCAGGAAAATCAGATGTTGATCAGCTCTATCTGATTAGAAAAACACTAGGTGAGTACTGCATTCAAAATATTAGAAAATTACACTACTTTTGCATAAGTCAAAGTAGATTTCCAAGAGATTCAAATCATTAGTAAAATTCGCAAAAAAGCACATTTCTGATATCCTAGGAATACATGTTTCTTTTGATTGAATAATTTTGTGTAGGTTTAAATGACTTATGAATTATCACATACAAACCTATTTAAATTGACCTAAACAACAACTTGTATTTATATAACATCTTTATCATAGGAAAATGATCCAAGGTACTTCACAGGAGCATAAGCAGACAAAAACTGACACTGAGCCAAAGAAGGAGATATTAGGATGGGTAACTAAAAGCTTGGTCAAAGAAGCAGTTTTTACAGAGAGTGTTAAGAGTAGAGGTGGAGAGGTTTAAGGAGTGTATTCCAGAGCTTGGGGCCTAGGTGGTTGAAGGCATGGCCACCTATGGTGGGGCAAAGCTGAAAGGGGGATGGATAAGGCCAGAATGGGAGAAACACGAGTTCTCTGAGGATTGTCGGACCGGAGGAGGTTACAGAGATGGGGAAGGGCGAGGCCGTGGAGGGATTTGAACACTAGGATGAGAATTTTAAAATTAAGGCATTGTGGCGGACCGGGAGCCAAATGTAGGTCGGCGAGCACAGGGGTGATGGATGAATGTGATTTGGTGTGGGTTAGGATACAGGGGCAGCAGGAGTTTTGGATGAGCTCAAGTGTATGTAAGGTGGAAGATGGGAGGCTGGGCTGTAGAACATTTGAATAGTTGAGTCTAGAGGAAACAAAAGCATGAATGAGGGTTTTAGCAGTAGATGATGTTACGGAGGTTGTAGTAGTCGGTTTTTGTGATGGAAGAGATATGGGATTGGAAACTCAGCTTGGAGTCAAATAGAATGGTGAGGTGGTGCGGTTCAGCCTGACAGTGGCCAGGGAGGGGGATGGAATTGGTGGCAAGTGGAGTTTGTGGTGTGACAATGACCGAAGACAATGGCTTTGGTTTTCCCAATTGTTTTTAGTTTTAACAGTCCTTTACAACTTGAAACTCAAATCAGGATCAAAATTAGGTGCAACATGGGATTTAAAATGGGGATAGAATTTGGTATCCATAATCTTGCTCTCAAACCCGACAATATTGAATGCTCTTGTGACCATGCATCTTCTGTTTTGAAAATGTATCTGAATTGAATATCACTAAACCAAAGTATGTTACATTTACAAGTTACAAATATCCTTGTCACACAGCAACATTTTAGAAAATCAATCCCTGTATTAATGGTAAATATTTTTTTTAACCTTTTGTCTAATTTTTTTCATCATCATCAGTTATCCTTAACTTGGGGACCATTTTAACTGCCAAAATGTGTGCATATGATCTGCTCTGAGGCTGGCATCAGTGTCCCCTACAGACAGCCACCAAGACTGTCCTGGCACATCATATCCTTCTGATTTTTTTTCTTCCTCCTCGACTCCCGACCTCCCCCTCCCCAAACACCTTTGGGAGACGTTGCAATCTCTGCTTGGGTTAGGAGCTGAACAAAGCCGGACTCTAACTTGTATTTGCCACATCCCACAGCACTGAGTGTTAATGCTCTTGCATTCAGCTCCACTTTGCCACCCAGAATATTTTAAATAACTTAACAGCTGAAGAAAAACTATTCCAGAAAAATAGTTGCCTGCACTAATGTCTTTAGGTATTTCTAAGATTATTATGTGCAAAGCTAAAGCCACCAGTGCCATTGTTGGTTAAAATACTGCACAGTAAGAGCAGTGAGGAATAACTGAAACAGGTAACATTATCACATTTGAATATCTGTGTTGGGGAGACTAGAAAGATGAATAACTTTTTACATAACAATTATTGGGTTAAAGCTGTGATTTAACTATTTTGATCAATTATCTATATATATAAACGGATCGTTCTGTCTGTCTATCTGTCTGACCTTCTGTCTGTCTGTCCTCACGTGTGCGTCTGTCCGGCTATGAACTCGAAAGTTATAGAGCGTACCTACGCGTGCGTTACGTCGAAAGAAAGCATACCTTTCCGAAACGGTGGTAAGCGTATTGACGTTTCGGCCGGACAAAAATCACGCCCGCGGTATCCGAAAAACATTCAAAATTCCGCTCATTAGCATCTCATTATCCGCTCATTAGCGACAGAGTGACCTCGAGGTCACTCATCGTACGCCGGGTTCCTGGCGCGTGCGGCCGGGCCCTCCTACGGTCGAGTGATGGGACGATTGACCAATCCTACGCTTTGGTGACCTGACGGTCGACCAATCGGTGCATGTGTGGGCGGGCCTTATCGTTCTGAACCGAGGTGAGTCGCCGCCATCTTGATTCCAAACTTTTCTTTTTCCCGCTTTCTGCGTCTTTCAAAAAAACGTTGCTTTTAAAACACACATTGTTTTTTTAAAAAGTTAATTACTTTCTAAATCTTTTATCTAATCTCATTAATTTTCCTACCTTTCCCCGTTTTTTTCAGGTAGGCCTCGAAGCCTCGGCCTCTCCTCCGCACCCACGCCCGAGCTAGGCACCTCCCGGCCCCAGTCAACAAGCGGCCCCCGATCGCCGCCATCTTTGTGAAGGCTGGAGGGGCGGGCCTCAGCCGAGCGCCGCTACCTTAGTAAAGGGTGCGCGCGCAGCAGGAGCAGCTGAGACGCGGCGTCTCACTCTGTTCCCTGCCAAGCTCGGGCGGGGCTCTCGGGAGTGCTGATCTCGGGCGGGGCTTGGAGAGCGGGAAGGGTTACCCTGGCAACCGGGCCCGCCGGCCGTCTCTCTCAGCCGCAATCGGCGCTCTTCAAGCCAGCTCGGGAGGGCGGGGCCATGTCAGTGCGTGGGGCGGCACGGAGCTCCGTGGAGCCATCGCCGGCGCTGGGCTCGGGTGCTTTGTGGCCTGCGGCCAAACAGCGGCTGCGGACCTCGAGCTGACCGGGGCGCTGGACTCGGCTGGGCCATGTCTTTGCGTGTGTTCGCCTCGGCCAACGGCATCAGGGTGACGGCCGAGGCCGCCAAAAGCGTCCAAGGGAACACGTTCATCCAGGTGCCGAGGCCCGGGCCCCGGGGCGGAAAGAGGGATTGGACTGGGGGATGAGGGCTCGGGCAGGGGAGAGGGAGAGGGGGGAGAGGGAGGAAGGGGGTAGGGAGGTGGTGAGAGGGACGAGGAGGGGGTAGGGAGGTGGTGAGAGGGAGGAGGAGGGGGTAGGGAGGTGGTGAGAGGGAGGAGGAGGGGGTAGGGAGGTGGTGAGAGGGAGGAGGAGGGGGTAGGGAGGTGGTGAGAGGGCAGGAGGAGAGAGAGAGGGTGGGGGAAGGGAGAGAGAGAGAGAGAGAGGGTGGGGGGAGGGGAGAGAGAGAGAGAGTGGGGGGAGGGGGAGGAGAGAGAGTGGGGGGGAGGGGAGAGAGAGTGGGGGGAGGGGAGAGAGAGAGAGAGGGCGGGGGGAGGGGAGAGAGAGGGCGGAGGGAGGGAGAGAGGGCGGGGGAGGGGAGAGAGAGGGCGGGGGAGGGGAGAGAGAGGCGGGGGGAGGGGAGAGAGAGAGGCGGGGGAGGGGAGAGAGAGCGGGGGGAGGGGAGAGAGAGAGCGGGGGGAGGGGAGAGAGAGAGCGGGGGGAGGGGAGAGAGAGAGCGGGGGGAGGGGAGAGAGAGAGCGGGGGGAGGGGAGAGAGAGAGCGGGGGGAGGGGAGAGAGAGAGCGGGGGGAGGGGAGAGAGAGAGAGCGGGGGAGGGAGAGAGAGAGCGGGGGGGAGGGGAGAGAGAGAGCGGGGGAGGGGAGAGAGAGAGCGGGGGGAGGGGAGAGAGGAGAGCGGGGGGAGGGGGAGCGGGGGGGAGGCGGAGAGAGAGAGCGGGGGGAGGGAGAGAGAGGGGAGGGGAGAGAGAGCGGGGGGAGGGGAGAGAGAGAGCGGGGGGAGGGA